>NC_088325.1:12137536-13387870 GCF_910592395.1 Lineus longissimus
TCCTCATTTCATTGATATCGGCAGTTCTTTGAAGTTAGGATAGAGGGCAGGGGACGGAAAGTAATACAAATCTGTGCTATTTTATGATGTAAGCTTATGGTATTATGATTACAAATTGATATTTCTTTTTCTCAATAGGTTTTGAGGTTGATTGTAAAGTGCTGTTGAATGAATTGCTACTGAGCGATAAGATATGGATACAACAGCTGAGCGAAAAATGACTCATTCCACAAAATTGATCTTGCACAATTCGCCGAGTTGCGAACGTGGCTCAAAAATCATACAAAAAAATGTGGAACGTCTATTTTGAATATAAAAAATGGGTTGCGTGTCTATTACGATTGATGATATGATAGAAACATAGTCAGTCCCAAAAATGTTTTTACTTAGATTTTTTTCATTTTTCAGAGTTGAGTTTTTTGCAAGTTCAAATTCTTGAAAAAAAATTATGTCCAAATAATATATTTTTCAGAATTTTGAAATTGTGAAAAAATTCCAACTCTAAGATGAGAAAATCTTCTCAGTACAAATATATTTTTTTCACTTGATTTTTTTTCTCAATGTTTTTGCTCAAAATGAAGAGATAGCATCATTTTGGACTTTGAAAATTTTTCATAATTTTGAGCTCGTGAAAAAATTCCAACTCTAAGATGATAACATTTAAGTACAATTTTTTTTTTAACTTGATTTTTTTCTCATTGTTTCTGCTCAAAATGAAGAGATATCATCAATCCCAAAATATAGTTTTTTTATTGAATAATGTTGGTATCATTAACAGAAGTTTGATCCTCAAATTTCCTGGGCCTTGAAATAAAGTGAGAAAAATATTTATGATGATACATCCAGGGATTAGATGTTTGAAATGTATGAAGTTATATCGATCAATAGGTTTGATTTAAATCATCAGAGTCTATCCCCTCCCCCAGCACTGTTGACCTAACGTCCTGCAGATGGTATGAAGCTATACTCTCCTAGTTATCGAAGTGTTTATACTCTGCCATCACCTCCATGCCATGATTATAACCCCTGGCATGCAACACTGCAAGAATCAAACATTTAATATCAATTTCAATATCAGAATTGGTATTTTCTTCAATGATAACAACATGAAAGACTTGGTGGATTGAATACGGAGTGCAGCATTAGAATTTTATGAAGTGCAAATGAAGAATTTATATTGGTAATGGAATATAAAGATGAAAGTAAGGAAGGTGTGAATTCTCACATTTGCAATGCTGACATGTTTATATTTATGAATTGCCAAACTGAATTAACCCCTGTCAGACCTCATAGATGTATTTATGCTCATACATGTAAGCAAGAAATGAATAATAACTTTAAAGTCTTATCGTAGTCCTGATGGCAGAATTATGCCTTTTCTGTTTGAAATAACGTTACACAGTCATAAAGGAGAATATGAAAATCTTCTATACCAGTACATTAATCAATGAAGTGGTCTTAGATTAGTGTAACTAGAGTATATGAATCTGAAGGAAGTTGGGCCCACCTGCCGTTACTTCATCTGTACGCTTGTTCTGGCCGATCATGTTAAGGTGGCAACAAAAATATTTTTTCCCAAAGAAGGTGTTTTCACCTGCAGACACTGGTGCTTGTGCACTATAAATTTTTGATGAGCGCCAAAAATATTGCAGGCAATTTCTGCGATAAATCTGTTAGCACAAAAACGATAATCTTTTCGAGGTGCCCAGAGCCGTCAAAATCAATTACCGGGGAGGTTGACGGTTTCTTTTTGTAGCAGAAACTCTTTCAAATATGGAATAGGCAGATATTGCATTTCGTGCAAATTCTTAAGGATGAAATGTGTTCATATTGCAAGGGGTACTTTAACGCTTTGATGAGATTGTGCCTATCTAGAGGTCGGAAAATGTGCAATCACTTAAAAAAAACTGATCAGCTGTTTTGGATAGGTACTTTTTGCACATATACTAAGTCATTGGCAAGAAATGCTCTTGCCAGGCCAGATATCAACCAAATTAGCTAGGGATGCATTCAGAACATACCCAACGTATGATTGCAACATGATCGCAAGTCATAATGAGATGCTTGTTTGTGGGGGGGGGGACTTTAAGGTATCCAAAGCTAGATACAAATCATAGCCCTGAATTATGTTTACACGAAAATCCTATTACCTTATACTTTTACCAATAGCAATCTTACAAAATAAATCACTGATCACTAGGATAATTGCTTATTACCAATTTAGCCACCGACTAACAAAATTTAACACATTTAGAGGATTCTCAATAATGCATCGATATTTCGATCAGTGCTATTGAATTGTTAAATAGACATAGTCAAGCCATTGATTAAAAATATTGTCCGTGACGATTTGGCTGTTCTGTCAATTGGACTCTCCCCACTGAAGTTTGTTGATTGTAAATATCAGTTCGATACTTGTGGAATTGGATTGATTTTTCTTTATTGTATCATGTTATTTGATAATAGGATTGACATGGCCATCGACAGATTACCAGGTTCAGTAATATGGTGGCTGTTCTGTCAGTTGATGTTTAGCCCTTAAGTTGGTTGCCAGAAAGGCAGTTTTTGTAGCTCCTTTGCTTGAAACATGTGGGATGAAAGTAGACTGGTACCCAATCATCTCGCAGATGGCAGTATGACAAAATGAGACGATTGGTCATGTCTGCTATGCTTTTATGACATCACATGCTCGTGCTTGATGCAATGTGAACATCATGTGTTCATGTCAAATTCCTCTAGACCAATAGGCGCTTGCTGCTGTGGCCTGTGACACGCAAGATGTGAACTCGACCTTTCGAAAAGTGGGCTCTCCTCGGGATTGAATCCGGACCCTGTTGCGTGGTAGCCAGCAGAATTACTGGGTTCGGAGGCTCTGTGACTACAATTGAGTTATAATCATGAATTGACATACACTTCAGGAAAATATCGAATTATCAAATTGTAATTTTTTCAATGAAAATACTAAGGAAAAAGCAACCAAAATATATTCAGTCAACTGATCATTGACAAACATAAACACTGTTAAATTATCTCAGACATTTTCACGTTTATGAAAGAATCGTGTAAGATTTCAATCAGTTTGACGGTACGGGTAATCGGCGATGAATCAGAGGAAACAATCTCTGGATCATAAACTCGAGGTGTCGTTTAACATACCATCAAAAATTCATCGAAGAAGAAGACACCCATAAGACTCACAAATTTTGTGAAATTTCCCACCAAATGACTCATTGAAAAACCATGAAACGGGATACCCTGCTATTTGTCCGGTAGTTGAGATTTATTGTAAATTGTCTCAAATAGTGTGATTTCGGCACAAATAACTAAATTTGAGTTTCTGATGATCAATTTCGACATTTATTTTGCCAAGTGAATGGAAGTTTATCAAATTACAGGAAAGTCAGCAATTTACTTAAACACGTTAAACTGACTCACAACTTTTATAGTTTCAGAAACGGATATCCCTGGATTGGTTTCTCTGGCATTGTCTGAGATTAATAGACTGTTTTGAGACAGTGCAATGGCTGATAATCTAATTTATGTTTTATAATTCTGCTTATGAGTTTCAATTATGATCCGGTGAAAGGCTGTCACTGTTGTTAAAAACTTGAAATTTGTAATTGACTGTACATTTCAGGCATTGGCCTTTGATGATAAAATGTATATCGAACAAAGTTGCAGCCAATCTTGATTGACAGTAACACTTACAAACCAAAATTCTTAGCACACTTATGCATTTCAAACATTATTTTTTGTCGTACAACTCCAATTGAAACGAACAAATATCTTGATAAGCTTATAATATCTATGAAACATTTGCTTTAGAATCACTCAATTATGAGCATGATATGAGCGATTCCCCGAGGAGTCGCGCAGAAAGTGGGAAAGAAATTTTAATGGCACGCCACTATGAGCACTGCTATTACAATACATAAAAAACACTTAGTGTCATTTTCGATGAGCATATCGTTCCGTCATGTGCAGCCTGGCAATACGTTATTCGCGGAAAAACTCCAATTTTGGCTAAATTTGATTATGATGTGGCGGGATGCTTCGCTGGATGTGCACGGTTTGTTGCTATTGCATTTTTGTGTTGGCCTGGTGTATCTGACATTTGTGAAGGAATTGGAAGGTTATGTCATTTTCTGGAAGATGATATAAAGGGTATTGATGTCAGCTCCTCTATTCTGTGCATTTCAAAATGTTGAGCATAGGGCATAGGCAAAGTAATACGGCAATAAGGAAAGAAATGATGAATAGAAAACATGTAAAAATATTAGGCCTACCTAAAACTGGCATGTTCAAAGCAAGGTGTACATTTGGTGGTTTGAACATTAAGGCACTGTGAGACAACTACTGGGACAACTATCACCATGATGTGCATTGACATGTATCACATGAGTAGCCTACAAACCATGAAAATTAAATCTTTTTTTATGGACATCGAATGGAGTTTTGACATTTCAATTTATTTCAGTGCCTCGCTCAGATTTTATGGTCCACAACTAGTCACGACACATCAGCCTGCTGAATCATCAATATTTCAGGATTTGAGGTGATTAAGTTCTTAATGAAAATGTTTTCATAAAAAGTGATGAGATTTTAAAAGACTGCTCTGGGCTCTTTTATATGCTAATGATAAGACAATTACAGTGCACTCTTAATGACCAGGTTTGTGTGGTGGTTGATTATGGTAGATAGTCGAAGTGGTGGTGTAATGATTTTAAGCTGAAGATGTTGTTCAGTTTTTGTGTTATTGCAAGATTGGTCCATACGTGAGCACTGATGGGCTGTCCGCGTTTGAGTGATAGTGATGTCTTCAAACATGATTTGGCCCCCAGCACCAAGTGCACCCCCCTCGTTTGAAAAGAAATAGAACCCACAGACAACTTCTTTGACCACTCGCATGCTTCAGACCTGCTCCCTAGAGAAGGATAAACAGGAATACTGGCCAAAAGACACCACCCTTTCCACGAAGCACATGGGCTCTGTGATTGATTTGGGACAGCCGACTTTGTTACCGAAAATGGACTAACTGTCTAGCGTGCAGTTCAAAGATTTTATGCACTGGGGGAGAAGAAAGTGAACATTACAATGTAGGTTTTTCTGACCCCCCCAAAAAATTGGTGACATACAGTAGTTTGTTTTCTCAATCCTTAACTAAGGAAACATTGCCTTCACTCTGGTTTTGCTGTCCCCAGTTAGAGCTGATCAGGCACAATACACGATCATGGTCCTCTGTTTCCCAGAGATTCAATTAAAATCTCTTAATTCAATTTAAAGATTCCCGATAATCTAATCAGTTTTTCAGCTGGGTGCCAAGCAGGTGGAGACCATTATCTTTACATTGGTTCTGTTTCGACTCTTGTATTGGTACTGTTGTCTCAATTAAATGCAGAATTAGTTCAGAAAATTACATGGTCATCTGAAACGTCAGATCATTCAAAATTCTAAACTGAGTATTTTCTTAGATATTTTGCCCATTGCAAAAAGGCTTTGGCAGTTCTGGTCCCAACTCTGTTCTTAGGAGTAATGGAGTAATGGCTTGATGATTTTGGAATCAGTTTAAAATTGGACGGAAATCCCAAAATTGGCCTTGGTGGCTTTAGATAACGATATCCCAGAATTATTCAAGGTCAATTAGCTTCTGTTTTTGTAAGAGATTTTGAAGAAATCCACTGGATTTTCATGATCATTACCCGAGGGAGTGAAATCACCCAGGACATACCCTGATTGAATTCTAACCTGATTGAGAAAGTTCTTGCTTTGATATGGTCTGTCCTAGTGTCGCTTTCTGTTTGCTCAATTTAACTTGAAATATTAGATAGTTAAAGTTTGAGTCAGTTTAAGCTTTAAAGGATTGCATGTACATTAGCTATAGAAACTGTAAGAAATGTACAACAGAATTTGGCAACTTAAGGTGAGCTTGTTTTGAGACCTTAAGATACATTTTGTCTGAGTCACCTTACCACTGGGGCAATATTAGACTGAGATTCTGTCTTTGATAATTTGTTTTAAAAGGTCCAGATAAAAATGTCGAGTGTGCCACTGCAATTTGCCGTTAGTCTTCAGTAAATTGAAATTTTCAAAGTCAGCTTGTGTTTTTGATGCAGTTTGTTGTATCTCAGGTGGCACATTTCCCTAACTTTCAATCCATCTTCATAGATAAGTCATTGTGTCGACTCGCCAATCTTAATCGTCATGAAAAATGATAACTGCATCGCATCTGACATTTATTTAAATGAAACAGAGCACCATATCTCAGTCGGACAGTTCCTGTGAAGAAATTGCACAATAAGTGGTAACGACAATTTTGTTGAATTATTTGTTATCTCTCTCTGGCCATTCAGCAAATTCAAAAATTATTGTACTTGTCATGCTTATGAAGTCATCACTGCTAACGGTGCTATAGCAAATCACCATTTGTGTCAAAAAAAATTAAAAATAATGATGTTTTTTGGCTTTCTGCCTTCATGAAGCTACCTTTTGCCAAGAAAGGAAGCATTGGTGTAATAAACTTGTCTGTTTAGCATCACGATAACAGGGCTGTTAAGGAGCTGCATTGTTGCTGTGGCTCGGTTTCTTTGGTGTTGTGGCTCATGTATAAGTGCGTTCTGGTTAAAAATGATCAGGTAATCCCTTACGAAAAACAAAATGATGATGTCTCTTCATTTTGAGCAGAAAAAAAATGAATTAAAAAAAACATTTGGACTCAGAAATTTTTTCAGAATTTGAACAACTTGTGAACAATTCAACTCTGAAAAATTAACACCAAATTTGGCTTTATAACAGATATCACATTCACAAATGCACTCGAGAGTTTAACGCATAAGGCGGCAACCATCTTGGATTTTGACGCAACCTACTGATGCCTTTAATTAGTTACCGCCCACCAAATCTTGCCTTAATAGGTCGCAAACTTCTCCAGATATCGTGCTCACAAGTGGGTGGATGGATGGAGGTTATTGAGCAACTCATCTGAGTTCAGTTAAATTGTTTCAGGATAGAGTGTCAAGTCAGATGAGCAGTGAGGTGGATCAGCTCTCCAGATATATGAATGCCAGATATATGAATATAATCACCATATTTCTTGATAGTTGAGTCAACCTGGTTTCGATCGTTGACCGGCGGTCATCTCCCCAGGCTATGATGACCAATGATGGGAGACAAATCAGCCTGATTACGTACTACCGGCATCAAATTCAATGCCACCGGGTGGGAAATGTGGGAAATTGATGATATCAATTTGTCGGAAGCTCACTGCACTGATCATGCAGTGGGGAGTTGTGGTATGGTAGTCAGTCAGGTGTACATGTATTTAAAGGGGCCTTCTGAAGGGAAATCTTTTTGATGAATCATAACTATTCGAAGTCATATTTTATATTGAGCTTGACTTGTGAAGAACAAAATGACCTTCAGACATCAACTCTGCTATATAGGTTTATATCATTACCCCCGATATAATGCCTAGAGTCTCGCATCAATAGTGGGGATTGAAAGAGGACCCTCTTGACCGCTAGGCGAGAGTCTGAGCCACTGCACCACAGCGACGCCATAGTAGGGGCCAGAATGTGGTTTGAGAGTCGGGCACGTTGACCAACATGCCACCATGCTCGACATGTTGGAGATGTTGGGTAGATTAAATGGTCACTGCAGAAAATCTGGTGTTGGCTTGTGTTTGTCCATCATGGTGTTGCCAAGTCCTCAAAGCAGTATTGCCCAGTAAGATCTGATTTGTCTCCTCTCAAAGCATTCTCCATTTGGTCCAGAAAGTCATTATTGAGAGCTGAAGAGACCCGCCAAAGCTAATATTAGCTCTCGGTAGACTTTGATGACAAGACAGGCAGGAAATGAAAGAATTATTCTCTCTAGTATTCTTTGTCTTTGTCCCTCCCATATCAATTTGCCTAAAAGAGGGTGGGCGGCTTCTCTGAGGAGGCTAGGATTAAGTGAGTCAAAGTAAACTATTTGACCTTTGTCAAAAGCTTGCGAATTCTTCTGCAAGAGCTCATGTCATCTAAAACTCTCTATTAGGGCTCTCTGAAACCTCTCTGTTGATAGTACTTGATAGCTATTTTGACTCTTTTGTCGATTTCTTGTCCTAAAGATCAAGAATTGGACAGCAGGAAATACGAGTTGGGTGTGAGAGCTCATTCAGTGTAAGATGGTCTACAGTTTGCTGATCTTATCCCTAAGAAAGATGAAAGAAAGAACTGTAACATTGTATTCCTCTGGGGCTATGACCAGCTGCCCGTGAAGCGCAGCGTGTGCCTGCCACGTGCCCAGCATGTCTTATCGAACAATATCGGCCACTTGCCTGTGACAACATGGCTCTTAAATGCCCTGTGATCACTGGAGCGTGCTGCCCTTGTCCTTATCCAAATAATGGATAGTTTGTTGAATCTTCCCTTTATGTTGGCTCAAGTGAATTTAATGGGTTTCATCCATAACTGGTTCGTTGACCTCTTTGTGTTTGAATCAACTGATGCCATCAGTGTTGTTCAGATGTTATTGGGTGTGAATGCTCTGTGACCATTTTGAACTTTTAATGATGGAAGATTATCAATTTCAAAGTTCACTAGTGTGGCATCTTGATCTGTTCAGTTACAGCTGTTTGCTATCGTTTGTACAACTTTTCTTCTGCAGTCTTTATTGCCCTTTCAGGACTTTGAATCAACACTTGGTCGGAAGAAGTAATTTTCCAGATATTGTATCCGGTTATTCATGTGCAATGATGTAACCAAGGCAACGCGCAGTAACCAAGGTATACTTGTTCATGCGCATGCGTAACCGGCCACCAAATCTGGAAATTGCGTTTGAACTTCTGCTGACTCAAAGTCATCGAATAAGTATTTTCGGTTATAGCAAGCAAAAATTAAACATAAAACGCCTAGCATGGTTCCTGTTTGGTACTTCCCAGTTGCTGCCGAATGCCAGAATTCGTTCGAAACTAGAAGTAAGGAAATCTAGATCTCCCAGTTTTTGGGCTTCCTTCTCAAGTCAGGCCTGGACCAAAAGCACCATTATACAAGTGCAGCGGCAAAACTCATAACACGAGGGAGCTGAGGGCATCAGTTGGTACCAATACTTTCCTGACATCAAGCAAGCAACTAACCAGTCATTAATACGACTTCATTGGAATGCTTGGTCATGTCGCTGGACTGGAGTCTTAGAACTCTGAACAGATCCTGTTGCTAACGTACGTCACATCATCCGGATTCTAATTCACCAAGTTCTCTGAACGCATCCCACAGTTTCAAAAATGATGTCCAGGCATTGCCAAGATCAGAACTTCGATTATCTCACAGTAAGGGACCAATGTACCCCGGAGGTCATTCACATCCTCTGCACAAAATGGTCATTATGCCATTTAGGTTCTACCTGATGGCTTGAGATTAGGTGGTGAAATTACGACGATGATGTTCTTGATGCCCTTGGGAGCAGCCAACCTTGGGGCCCTATCTAGGTTGCGGTAAGGACCCATGGTCTCATCTTTAACTGTGATAGAGCTCTATTTGGGAGTCGAATATTGGAATACTCTCGCTCTTAAATTGATTGCTTCAGGATTCCTGTGTTCTTCTTTGGCCAAGGGCTTCTACGCAGTCGTCCTGCACTGCAAGAAGAGCACTTCCATGCTTGGTATCATTTTTCAATTTCCCCTATCGTGCAATAAACCTTTTGCCAATATTACAGGTTTCTTGTTTGTCTTGTATATTGTTTTCAGACAAATGTCAGATGTTATGATCGGTTATTCTCCTCTGCGCAGTCGTCAACCTGAAGTCACCTCACCAAGGGTATTACAGGTCTCAAATCTCAGACAATGTCAGAAGAAAACACGTTTATCAATAATTGCTTTGACATTTTCAGTAATTGAAACACAAAATGCAATAGGTCATGTTCTTGTTATTCAGCAAATGACTAATGTAACATGCAACAGATAATGACTGCAACAATGCTGATCATGTATATGTAACATTTTGTCCTTAATAATTGGTCTCCTCTCTCAAAACTTGATTACAACAGCAGAATATGTAATCCTTTCTTCTACCTGTCACATCCTATGTAGAAAGTAGCGATGACAATTATTGGTTCGAATTACTGCTATAGACAGATGTATAATGATGCAACAAGAACTTATTTTCTATGAAACGTGGCAAATTGATGTAAATCATTGTAACAAAGTATAGGTATTGTTTTTTGTCCTTTCTTCCCACAAGTGTCATGTACACTTTTGCCATATAGTGTTACATCATACTTACTCGATCTGACCATCTTCAAAAAGCATCTTTAGTATATAACTAGTCTTTAATGCTTTCTAAGAAGGTTGCCTCGGTCTTTCTGCATGCAGAACAAGACAAAAAGTGGTGTGAGGGCATCATTTGTTTCCTTCGGAGAGCTTGATCTACATTACTTAACCACCGACCTTCAATTGCTGGCTTTCTGATCCGAGATTTTAGAATGATGGTCACCCTCATTGGTCATCTCACACCTCAGCCACTCTACCTCGAAGACAATGACACTGATGTTATGCAAGTGGCTATTGTTCCGTCTTGATTTCAGCTCCAACAACATTTGTCATTGACAATGATCCTTTATTACTGGTTTCCTTCGGATCACCATGATACCTTGTAATGGATCTGACCCGAGCCTCGGGCTCTTTGAACCCAAGAATCATGAAAATAAAGTTGGTGACCACAAAATCCTCTGTTAAGTAGCCATTGTTTCTACAACTGAATGTGACACTGATCCTCCTTAATTAGCATTCCAGTTGGAACAAACAGCGGGATCTCCTGATCTTTTATCCTTTGATGTCTTCGTGGTTAGTTGAAGATAATTGACCAAACAGCATCTCTTCGATAACCGCTGTAACTGTGCGTCGTTTGAAGCTTTTAAAGTTGGTGACTTTATCCAAAGGTTAAGCGAAGGCTGATATTCTGCTATTACATGTAGTGCTACAGTCCCAGTCACAATTAGCACTCCCTCTTCGATCGAGCGTGAAGGTTAAGTATAAAAAAAGTAAAGTTTGTTTATTATAGTGTCACCCCTAATGAAAGGGCCAGACAGCTTTTTGGCTTATGAGACACTCTTCACTTCCAAACTCCTATCTCTAATGCCAGGCGCCTGGCGAGAAGGCAGTTTGTACCCTATATTTAACTAGCTGGTGGCTAACCAACCGGTCGCATCGGAAAGAGGTTACCAGCGGGCCTCGAACCTTCGACCTTCCGTTCACGAGGCGGGCGCCTTAACCACAAGGCCATCGAGATCGGTATATCATGGGCAGAGCATTCATTAAGCCTGCGCAATGGTTGTGTGTAACTTACATGACATGTCTGTTGCCGAAGCTCGTTATCACCAGCATCAGTGTAGGATAAAAAAGAGAAATTGTCCAAGAGTTGAGGAGTTCAGATGAGTCAAGCTGATGTCTTGGGGGTAAAAGCATTAAAGGTACATCTTATATACCTTGATTCTTTTACCGATGGTCAAGCATAAAGAAAGAAATCTTCTTCGATACTGATGCAGATTCCTTGATCCCTCAGTGTCGATATCTGTCATGTTGGTTGTGGTTGGCTCGGGTTCACAAGTTCACATCTAGTGATCTGGTATAATCCAATTGTGTTTGCCATTGATGGCATCAAGGTGCAAGGATCGTTGGTCAGGGGTCAGAGACATTAGGATGTTTGTCCAGGGCGGGGTGAAATGGTTGCGCTAATTTCTTGATCAGAGTCAGATGGTGTAGACAATGAGTTGCTTTTATGCTGATGGAGCAAGTAATTTTACAGTAGATATGAAGATCTCATGATTCAGGAACTTGGTAATGCAGGGATCAGTAGTTGAATGAAGGAACCTCCTGAAAGCGGGGTAAATTGGTTACCGTTATATGCTGATTTCGGAACAGAGTTGGATGGTAAGGAAAAGGTGGTTTAACCCAATGGTGCTAGGCCAGGACCCAGTCCCATTTTTAGCTCACCTCTTAGCAGAGGTGAGCTTATCCCATACCGTGGCGTCCGTCGTCCGTCGTCGTCGTCGTCGTCGTCGTCGTCGTCGTCCGTCGTCGTCCGTCGTCCGTTAGCAGGGCACGTTTCGTAACTGTTAGAGCTATTGAGTTGAAACTTGGTACACATGTACCCTTATGTAATGACACCTTGGAGACCAAGTTTCGGTCCGATTCGTTTCATGGTTTGGCCACCAGGGGGCCAAACGTTAAAAGTGAAAATATGCAATATCTCCCTTAATAGTAGTCGGGAAATTTTGAAAAAAATATGGTAGGTACTTCTAGCAAAGGTGCATCATATATCCTCCAGGTTTTTGATTTGACCTCCTTTTCAAGGTCACAGAGGTCAAATGGTGTAAATTGGCCGTTAGGATGTAACGATGGCACGTTTCTAAACTGCAATGACTATTGATACCAAATTTGGTACACATTTACCCCTTAGTCAGGTGATCTCAGGGACCGAAGTTTGGTCCAATATGATTCACCACTTGACCACCAGGGGGCAAAATCCAAAAACCTTAAAAATGTGATTATTCCTTAACTTCTTGCCCGATTGCCACCAATTTGATATCATGGGTACATCTAACCACCATACAGTATATGTCACACAGGTTTTTAATTTGACCTTCTTGTCAAGGTCACAGAGGTCAAATGGCGTAAATTCGCCGTCAGGCCGTAACTATGGCACGTTTCTTAACTGCAATGACTATTGATCACAAATTAAGTACACAATGTACCCCTTGGTCAGGTGATCTCAGGTACCGAAGTTTGGTGCAATCTGATTTGCCGTTTGGCCTCCAGGGAGGGGGCCAAATCCTAAATTCTTCAAAATGCCATTATTCCTAGTAATGACTTGCCCGATTGGCACCAATTTTATATCATAGGTACATCTAATTCTAACAACCATTCAATGTGTCACCCGGGTCTTCTTTGATTTGACCTACTTTTCAAGGTCACAGAGGTCGAATGTACTGTAAATTGGCCATTTTGGGGAAATTGTAATTGCTTGGACCTACATCAAACCTAACACTACATGACACAATACCATGCTCTTTATCCATCTTTCCTCCACATGAGGTGAGCACAATGGCCCTGGTCATTTCATTCAAAATTCAAAAGTCTCATCTTTGCATCTCCATCAGCAGAGCAGCGTGAGTAGGAGCATGTCTTAGATTATTAGGATATTGGATTCTCTGAAACTTGTGTGCCAGGATAGAAAGAAATTACATGTATCATCAACATTTCATGCATTGCCTCTGACAGAACAAATCGTCTGCTAATCCAGAAGTACCAAAACCAGGTGGCGTGATCAATCATGGCCATCCTCCATTAGCTGGGAATGATATCGAACAGATTCTCAAATCCTTCGTGGTTGAATTGGCTTTAGATCAATTGACCAGTGTACAGCCATCATCAACAGGTCATTACTATAGAGACTGGTACTGACTCATTCTAGTAAGCCTTTGATTTCTTACCATTATTCCAACAAGTTGGATGCTGCAAATCCTATGCCATTTTCCATTAATTTGGCTTCATTTACATCGCTGTCCTTCTGCCACATTTCCCCAGATTTATAGTCAAATGAGATCAACTGGATGGCTGGTCATTTCTGAACTCCAACAGGTCATCACTGCACTGTATTCACTTGTTTGAAACTTGGCTCTGTAGTGTCCTTGTCCAGCCCAGATAGATAATCCTCACTCAATAAATGCGCATTACATGCATGCGAGTGCAAAGCAAGAGACATGAGGTACCATTGATGCATTAGCCAGATTCATCTGCAGTGATACGGATTAGTATATAAAAAGCATGTACTGTTGAAGAGTTATGATGCAAAACAACTCCTGGAAGGCATTCCAATAAAATATATGAGATGAGGACTGCATGTAGTATATGAAATTTATTGTAAAAAGATGCCAGCTGTAGCCTTGATCTGAATACCAAACTGCTTTGATGCAGAACCTGCAATATTGCATGGAAAATCATATCATATGATGTCACTTTCCCGACGTCACCGTCAGAGTCACAACGGAAATCTTACTCAAAACGACCGGTACATTTGTTGCTTTTGCCTCTGAAACGTTCAAGGATATTCCCGGCATCCCGAAAACAGACAATTCTCTCATCACTTATCCAAACTCTGTACCAACTAACTCAACCATGTCGACGCTTTTGAATTTTGACTTTTACCAACAACAGCGTCTGCATCGCTGTCAAGGTTTCCTGGAGCCCGATATCAATAAAAAACACCAGGCTAGCCTTTTGTTGCCGACAGCTATCTGATGCTCACGGCGTATCCTGTTATGTACGAACCTTGGTAAAAATGTGTCCCGGAGGAGTCATTCAGTTCAATATCAAAGCTGGTTAGACTTGGAAAAGCACTCCATAAATTCCCAGGTAGCAAATGAGACTGGCTGCTTAGGATCAGTAAACAAGCTTGAAGAGTCCTCAAGGATGAGGTTTTCTTGAAGTTCTATTCACTTTAAACTTCTTGTTGCCTCACTCGTACTGTTGAAGGAAGTATGTGTTGTGCTGATATTTGTAAATTAATCAACTTGGTTGGTAGCCTCGAAAATTTCAGGTGCTGATTCGAACCATCTTCCGGATTGACCTGCCTTCATGCCTGGATTTAATGGGTAGTGTGTTCCGCATCTGAAGCTCAGGATCAGGGCCTTTCCTGAAAGTAAGATAATGGTAATATACATTTGTAAATAAAGATAAAGTAATGATAATAGTGATGATGAAAAAGGTTCAGTATTATAACGGGTCAACAAAAAAACTTGTGAACACTAAGACGGAATCAAGTACAAATAACAATGACTTGTCTCACTGTCCTCTCTCTCAACCTCATCCAATCAGTGTTGTCTCATTGAAGACCAGCTACTCATATTACATCAGGAATCCATCAGACCCCTGATAAAAGGGCTCAAGTCTTACACCCTGCCCTCTCCCTAATGGCCCCGCAAACTGACTCTTTGATCAGACTTTGTTTCGCTCCAACCTGATGGGAATTACTGAAGATCATATTACGCAAATCCTTTTCGGAATACAACTGAAGGACTTCGGATACCTGGTCTAGCTCCTCTGCTGACTTATCAAATATCTAATATGTATATATAACTCAGAGAGGGTGTGTGAATAGCTTCTGCTGATATTGGTGATGGTGCTAAAAGAGGACCCAAATATCTTGCTTGAGACATAACCAGCTTATAAACAGATCAACACAGTCTGTCTTTCAATACTAATGATAGCATCGCTCTTGATAGCACATCCCCCCCCCTCAATGGGTAGAAAGATAACTGGGACCCTCCACATGTCCAACCTTGGTGTGAAGGACATGGGCCACCCTACCCCAACCCTTCATGTGGCCTGTACCAACCCAACCCTTTAAAAAGCTTACCCCACCTAAGCCATTTTAGTGGCCCACCCCTCCCAAAGCCTTCATGTGGTCAAACCCATTGCATGAAATGACAAACAAATCAGTGCAGTATCTCAATGCTAACATTAGCATCATCCTTGATGGCGTCACCCCCATTGTGGCAATCAGTAGCAGGATTACCGGGACCCAATTCACCCAGAGATGTCCACAGGATCATTGTCTGCATCTTGATGCCTTTCATCATCTCCATCTGAAGATTACTCAATTAGCTCTATTTGTATTGTTAGCCAGGCTAACCTCACTAGCTTAGCCTCACATGGCTACTTAGTTTGCCATAACATCAGGGGCATGCTAGCAATCGTGACAAGTTAAAAGGGAAACAGTGGGCAGGAGCAAGCTAATTGGCTAGATTTAGATCTTGAGAGAAAGTTAATCTATCTCATAGTATCTGTCTATGTTCTATTTCGATTGTTTTTAGTGTATCTCTGACGACTCTACTCTAAAGTTAGCAAAAGATACCTGCTGATTCAGCATGGGGTATAAAATCAGATCCCTTTTCACAAACATGGAGTGAACCACATCAGTTATGGTAAAAAGTGGGAAAGTCGGATATTTCAGGACAGGTTACACTTCCCTATTCTTCCTGATATCACTTCCATTGTAAACCTCAGAACCTCAGAACCTCAAAGAAAGGGTTACACTTCACAGAATTAGCTAAACTCAATCAAGCATCTATAACCGTGTGTGAACACAGGTGACCAAATTGACAAATTACACATCTCGTGTCATTCTCGATCCATCTAATATTTCAGGCGTGGAAAAGTCTGATATTTCAGCCTTGGTCAAATTGAAGAACAAACACCGTCATCTGCGGATGACTGTATTACGTAACCACGCCGATGACTAATTTTATGACCCCCTGGAGATGCTCTGTACTAATTCTTGATTGACTGGATCTGTGTGACAATGGGAGGCTGTGATGTGATGGTCTTGTGTCAATATGAGCCTGTTTTGGAGTTATTAGTGTAAGCGTGAGGGTTTAAAGGGAGAATAAGACCATGAGGTTCAGAAAGGTGAAGGGAGAATGCGGATGATGCTAAGTTAACCGTTTTGCTACCAGCCTTTATGGTCACTAAGATTTCAGCATCACGTCAACCATCATATTTCAGCTTTCCATTCACTCCCGCAAGCCACGGCGTAAAAGCATGAGAATGCTTTGGGGATTTCCGTTATGTAGAATGCAACAGTGGTCAGTAAGTAGCCGTATATGTCAACATACTTTCTTCTAAAACAGTCCATCAAGTAGTGATTCCATGAATGACAAAACCCACCATGTATTAAACCAGCTCCAAATAAACCAATATTAACACCTCATTTAATCCACCTTGTCAAACCTTTGTTGCAGAAGGGTCATCATATCCTGTCATTATCGCTGCACACCATCGTCCCTCGCCAATGGGGATTTCATCATTATCATTCAATTTATCGTCGAATCGTAACAGCCATGTGAGAAATCTTGCACCTAAATCCCAAACGCCTGAAATATCACGTCAGCAGACTAATTCACTAATAATGCACGATAATAGAAACCCTAGAATTATATGATTGAGTCAGAGGTTCATCAAATTCACAAAGTTCATCAAATACAACTGATTCCGTCTCTTGTCTGTGACTGGGGATTGAGTTCATTGAGAGGTGTGACGCTAATGGAAGGCGGCTTGGAACAGCTATGGACTGCAATTGGGACTGGATTGGGACCAATGATTCAAGGTTAACATTTTGCTAATTTTGCAGCAAATAGAAGGTGGTCGCCACAGAAAAAATACTGATCTGAGCAACCGTCACAATAAAAAGGAAATTACATCCTAATCCAATTCAGTCAGACATTTTCATCAAAGAAAAATCTCAATAGGTTATATAGTTCATTAATGAAAAGATCATAACCAAAAGATCATTACGTTCAGACATCGCGTGACCATGTCATTTCTGATAATGCAATACAATAGTTATGCCATCAAAAATGACTTATCAAAGAGCTGGTTATGATGCTCCAAGGCCAAGTCCTTGAATGATACAAAGTGATCTCTGCCAGTTGTCATATTCAGCCTTGACACATGCAGAGTACATTAGAAAAAATTTTGACACTCAAGAGGAATGAATCCAGAAATTAATACTGGAAGTGTACCATCACTGCAGTTAAGTTCGGCCGACCAATTGTATTTATATTGTTTCATATTTGCCAGCATTTAAACTTTGAGATATACAGTTTGGCAGTTTCATCATGTTAAATGGTAGTTGTCTTCGAGACTACTTTAAGATTGAATTTGCTAATGAATTCGTAATTGAAATGTTCCTCTTATTAGCTCACCTTTGGGGAGCTTATACCATACCGTGGCGTCCGTCGTCTGTCGTCGTCCGTTAGCGGACTAGACTTTGATATTTTCACCCCAAATCTTGGTTCAGTACTCAGACTGACATTCTCTTCCGTGTCATGAAGAACATTTTTCAAAAAATTTTGATATTTTGAGAACATTATCAAGTTGTCATTTTGTGATATTTAGAAGAATAAAAGGTTAATTAGCACTGATATCGATATTTCGCTTTAGCATCAATAAGATTATGTATCTATCATTACGTTCCAAAATTGCTTCTCTTATGTCTCTTGTTTTCTCTCTCTTTTCTTGTCAAAAACCAACCGACGTAGAAATTTATAGGTTTGCAGTAGTAAACTTTAGGATTCCTCCATTGTCTAAATGCTGCGACAGACATATTCATTTGTCCTCATTTGGTGTCTGTCACCTTGTCACCTGCCTGAGATATTAAGGTGTCAAGCCTTTCAATTAGTCAAAATGAATGTCTGTCTTCTGGGGCACAGTTTCATTTGCTACTTTACACGCACATGCCATTGATCGTGCGTGCAATAGTATGCAATTTACATCAGTAATCTTTTCCAATTGCTAAACTAGGGAAATAGCGTAGCCTGTGGACATTGGTTATAGCACATGGCAATGCATCAAAGTTAAAAGTTCAGGGCTAGGATTGGCAGGTTAGCATGCAAGAATCCAGTATTCACCAATTTTAGCAAAATTGGGACATTGGTACCAGCTTGTTCGTCGAACTGTGCTTTGTGAAGTTGAGTGCATAAGCAATGCTTGATTTGGAACCAGTCTTGAAATATTTCAAATGCTTTTTAAAGAGTTGGATTCCAGGCAAGAACCGGTTGGCACAATCCTTGATGCATTTTGTGTGATACAGTACATGTAACCCCACCAATATTTTACATAATCAATAATGAAGATTTTCAGAAAATGACTTGAAAGGTGCTAACGTGATTCATGCATGCACCCGTTTCAATTTCAAGGAGTGCTGAAATGGCCTTTCTGTAGCGGTTGCCACATAGATCCCCGTATTCTTTATCTCTGAGACATTGCTCATGCTTGGCTATGTTTATGGTTATCCATTGTATATCCACAGACTATTACAATAGAAACAACCAGTAATACAAGTATCTGCCAAATATCAAGGTTGTCAAACAATCTTCAGGAGCACGATATGTTGACATCCCTTTCTCTCTTTCATGAAACCTTTATATCAGATATACATCAGCCGGTGCCAAATGCCAAACTATGAAAGTACATTTAACACATAAATTCCTTTTACCTGAAGAAACTGATACTTTTATACCATGTAAACACCTCAACATCTTCCCATGACATAGTGTGAAGCCCTTTCACCCTAATACCCTTCCATAAAGGTACATTCTGCCCTTTTCCTTCCATTAATAGGATAAAGGGATATTTGTCACCCGGAGGACAATCTATTGTCCAGACAGTTCTGTTAGACCATCATAAGGGTAAGGAGAGTTAGGCCATTTGTCTGATTGGAACATGACTGATTAGTTTTAATGTCACCAAAGTCATTTGAAAAAATACTTGTTCAACTAATCTGAGATAATAAGGTTTCAGAAATCTTAAAACTTTGTCACCAAACATAGACATAAAGGGATATTTGTCACCCGGAGGACAAATCTATTGTCCAGACAGTTCTGTTAGACCATCATAAGGGTAAGGAGAGTTAGGCCATTTGTCTGATTGGAACATGACTGATTAGTTTTATTGTCCAGACAGTTCTGTTAGACCATCATAAGGGTAAGGAGAGTTAGGCCATTTGTCTGATTGGAACATGACTGATTAGTTTTAATGTCACCAAAGTCATCGAAAAAATACTTGTTCAACTAATCTAAGATAATAAGGTATCAGAAATCTCAAAACTTTGTCACCAAACGTAAATCATGCAAGACCTAACTCTTCTTTTTTTTGCGTCCACTCCTTAAAAAACAGGGATGTCAAATTTCGGATTTTAGCAGATTTCAGACTTTTTCCTATCATACATGCTAAATTTTGAATGGAAAGATCTCTACTCTCTATTGATCTGTGAATTTTCGATATTGAACCAAAAATATGCATTTTAGAGGCAATTTTATGCCAGTGAGTGCTGCTCAAAGAGCAAGATTTTGACAAGAAAAACATCTCAGACATTTTGACCTAGCTCATCACATTCTTGATTGAGGCGACCCTGTTTTCATCCACCGAACATGATTGACTGTATAAGGAGTGAACGAGAAGAGGTCTATCCCGAAAAAGACCAATACCAAGCTTCAAGTATGAAATATCTCATATGTAAGACGCGAAAGAATGCGTCCTCCCTCCACTTGCCTCAATTACAGTGATTTGACCAATATTGTCTTTGCCATCATCCAAGCTGACCACATCATAGCACCTGTGCTAACAACATTACCCAACCACAGTCTCCAATGCAGCTGCTGAAAACTACAATAGAGCTAAAATCGAATTGTCTGCGGGTCTCCCTTTACTCTCCTCAATTGTGATCCATGTCTGACAGTGTGCATCTTCAGAATTGTCAACGGTAATGACAGAGTTGGTTGGCATCGTAGAGTTACTCCGGGACGCCGCTGTGACATCATCGATACTCCATACAGTGTTACCGAACACTCAATTAATTGACAAAAGGATATAAGTGAGGTAATGTTGTGATTAACTAACTTGTGGAAAAACATTCTGAGATTCTTTTCATAAGGATTGACCGGTTGACTTTAGCGTCTGTTTATCTTCTCAGGTGAGTGACAATGCATTTATCATTATCTTAATATATGTTGATATGAGTGTTTGTTTTTGTTTAGTTCTGTACATTTTTTTGTACATTTTACTAACTTGACCCTTAATAGCAAATCCGGGTGCATATCGCTAAACGACACCAGCAGATAACCGAAGAAATTTCACAAAAGGCCGACAACAGTGAAATGAACAACCAGTCCGTCGCACCTGCTGAGCTCACACACAGCAACACGCGCCTGGTTTTGCTGTGACACCCTTCCTTAAGTAAGAATTATTGGATGATTTGTCCAACTCTTGTCCACAAAATGATATATCCCATCATAAAAGGGTTAATTTCCTGCTTGTGCCCACGAATTTTTACGTCAACGATAAAATATTCTTTAAATTTTATTTTGGAGTGTTTTCATTGAGTGCAAGTAATGATCATCACATTGTCTCCCGCAATCACGACAATATAAAAATTCCCCTGAAGCATAATATTTGTGTTTCAAGTAATCTTTGTTTACCCAATATATTGATTCTTGTATCATCAATTAAAACGAATTAAAATTCAGCATGTTCAGTCATCATTTACTGGGATAATCTGTTCAGGAATTGTTTCACTGACATTGTTTTGTTGCTGTTACTTCACTAATACCCGGTAAGTTAAACCTGATAATATGTATTGGTGCCTATTTATTTTTGCAATAATTTCCGAAAAATTAATAAGCTTTCTTTCAGTTCATCCAATCCAATAAAATTGACTGCAAGTCTTATTTTTGCAAACATAGGTATTTGCAGAATCCACAAAAATGAAACGCCCACAAAGTGTTTAACGGTTTACAATGTATCGATCTTAAGGTATCATCAGTGGAAACGCGTTCAAATTCTGTTTATCGTCGTTCATTTGCTTGGTGTGAGCAAATTTGGTTTGTTTTGTTAGTTGTGTTGCCACTGTACTGTAAATGCTCTGTTGTATTGACTCACCTTAAACTCTAATTAGTGTCAGCAAAGCAAATATTTGCCTTTTCTTCATGGTCTATTTGATGATAAATGCAATTGTTTTCAATTGAGGCCAACATGTGTGAAACAGGGTATTGAGCTGTTTTGAGAATTTCGAAGTAAATGAATGGAACTTATGTTATTAGTTTATAGATTTTCTTTTTGAACATGTTAAATTGATGTCAAAATCAAAGTATTAAGCATTGTAACAATAAAATGATGATGAGCAAGTATCAGAGCGGTTGGGAACTGATGATTATGAGAAAAGTTTTTGAAATTCTGTTCAAAATGGGTTAACGTTGATTCTCTTCAAGTTGTATTTGCATAACTTCTTAAGATACTCAGCAAAGTTCAGTATCATTAGAGGGAATTGCTTTGATGTTCTACCCACCCCTGGGAACTTTCAACTTAAATCCATTTAAACTCTCAAAGGGTGAATTTCTCATTTCATCTTTGAGAGCCTTTATTTTCCGTCTATACTTAGTTTGAAAACTTTTGACAAAAACTATTTTAAGGAGTTAACCCCCTTAGGCTGCCATCGTCGTGATTACAAACATCAATGTAAACATATTGTCAATAAAATGTATTACCGTTAGGCAAATTTAATGTTTTGCCCAACTAAAATACATTCAGTAAAGTTGCGATGTCATGTGACTTTCTGACAAATAACTACAAAAATGTTTTTTTCTAGGATCGTATCGGCGTTGCAGTGTTTGTTTTCAACTTTTAAGCACCTGTGACCTGTGGTTTTAATCGACAGTAACAGCTCAGTTTGGTGGTCATCGCAGATCGATCGAAATATAGCCACGATTCAGATAGCTCGTTTGAGCTGCGCTTCAGTGTACTTGATTATTGCCATCCTAAAAAAAGCGCTCCTGTAATGGTGATACAAAATATCTGGAGAGGACTGTTATGAATTTAACGATCATTACCTGATCTTGAAAAATGCCAGACGCCAGACTTAATCATGAAATAATCATGTGATGAAAAAAAAATCATGTGCTGATTACTTAAAAAGTGTGAAACTTTCATAGGACAATGTTAACTACTTAACGGAACACTTTAATAGAAAATGATACAAACTTTTTGACAAACGAAAGTCGATGCTACTATGTTTTGCTGATCTTTGCTAGCTGTAAGCGATAACTCGAGTGACATTCCCTTCGCGCTAATCTATAGTCATATTCCAATGTTAGCCTTTGTTGATGTGTTGCTACATCGGATCATCACATCGGAAATCAGATGCTGTGATCTTTTTATCTCATGGGAATGATCTGATGAGATTACAAGTATAAGGAGGGTAACCCTTTGACTTCTGTATACCATTATTCAGGCAGCATCTCTCGTGTCAACATGAATACACTGCAACCTTCAACAGTCTTACAACACACAGCTTAACACACAGTCATACATTGTCATAGTAGAGTTGGAAAGACACATTTTCCAAATAATCACAAATCTGAATCATAGATGGTTACTTAATTGTGAACCATTTAAAGAATGTTAAAGCCAGTTTCAGCCTGATTTTGTCAAATAGTCAACACCATAGCTCATGGCATTGCAAGGAGTGAAAGAGTCATTGGTTGCCACAGGCATTTTGTCTCTTTCAAGAGTTTGAATTGCTACTTTGGATTTTTCACTTTAATGACAATTTACTCATCAATTTAACGATTGAATGAATAATGCCAAAATGATCAGCCACAGAGAAACCAGGCTGCGGTAGGAAAATGGTCAATGTTTGATGAGGAATCCTTTTCTAACATTTGAACTGCACTTAATCACTTGATGGGCCTGGATCCAAGGGGTTGGCAGCAGAGGGGGTGCACCAGACGCACAGCCCCCCTCCAATTCATGAAATATCTTATAAATTGACCTTGAAATTGTGGAAGAGTAAGGAAATTCTAATGAGCTATGCAGTGTAATCACCCTTTTTTTCCTGCTCCTAGATCTGCTTATGGCCAGTGTAGGCAAAGCTTAGTCCCACCACAGGTCACCAACTGCACATATCTAATTGTCTCTGCATTGCAACCCAATGACACTGTCCACAATAACACAAGAATTACTTAGACTAATTAAATCGTGGACACACTACTTTGTGTCGGAGCATAGGAGACCATTAATTTTAGGATCAAGATACAGATGCAATTGGATTAATGGCTATACCACAGATGCACGTTGAGAGGATGTATCGGCAACAGTCTGATGACCACGTCAGGAAAGAATATTAACCTTTTAGGTCCTAAAGCATCCTACATGAGAGGTTTCTGTTAAAGTTTGTTGGAAAAAACTTGGGGGCCTTTTTTTCAGACTTCGTGATGCAGTCAGACAAAGATATGAAGCAATTTGTGTGTGATCAGTACAAGAGTTAATTACTTGAGGAAAGCCCAAATTGGTATAACTTTAACATGTGACTACTTTGAAATCAAGACAGCTCCAAGAAGAAAGCAATTCTGAAAATGGTAGTATCCGTTAAGAAATGAGTCTGACCATGAAGTCCTGTTATCACTTTCCACTGAAACTGTTCTTGATGAGTATAAGTAAATAGTCCTGGACCCTAGCTTCTAAGAGCAAAGGAGATACTTTTATCACAGAAGTTCTGAAAGTTTTCTCGTAACCCCCTGGGAATGATAAGTAAAGGATGTATGTGGCCAAAGAAGTGACTACTAAAACCACAATGTTTTGTTTCCCTACTGATGGCCATAACAGTTTACCCTTAACAGCCACCACCAAGGTGTTAGCAAAGTAGCTCGAACAACACCGTGCTACCCCAAGGACAATAGCCGAGAATGGAGCCTACTTGCTAAGAGCAGAGTATCTCTGTGATAATGCAATCAGAAAAAAAGCCATTTACCCATTAGGGTGACCATTAGCCAATCAAAAATACCTATAAAGGACTTACAGGTAGTAAAGGTCAAATAATCGCGTGAAAGCATCGTCAGCGTAAACAGCTCCGTTGGCGGCAAACTTGTCAGACGGTGACCAATCCACTTTCTGCTGATTAGTATGGACATGGTGAGGGTCGTGGGCATGATGAGACACATCAGGATTGTCCTATAAGGAGGATGTTGACGTCTTCTTGAACTTGATGTGGTTGGTAAATTGTGATTGCATATTACCCATGAAAGCAATGAGAAGACATTTGTTGATGGCAGTGCAGACAAATTTGTTTTGGATCTGATTGAAAACATGACGTCTTGGCTTTGGGAAAATCTTTCAGGGTTTTTCGGTCAAAAATTGTAACCTCTTGTAGACTTGTATGTGCTGATCCAAGGGTGCAGTTAGCCATACCCCATCCCAATGCTTTTCAGAAGAATCTTTCAAATTGACCATTAAGCATTGGTAAGTTAGGAGTTGACCAGGATATTGATACTAAAAAACTAAGCCACGTGTCCGTTCTCTGACATGTCTGAATTCAGTATCCACCGCTGAAGTTGTAAAAGAATATCTAAGTTAAATGTGGCACTGTGTAGACTGCAGAATAGCAAAAAAGGATGGCCACTTTTGTGATGAAATTGTATTAGAACCACATCCCTTTGACAGGTTCTCGCACCTCATTCAAAAGTTGTAGTCTGGTATGATTATTCTGGTATGATTATTCTGGTCTGATGAGGTTTAGAACAGTATGGATGTCACTTTTAAAGAGGATAATGGAATTGGAAGTTGCCATTAGGCACATCAGGTATGCTGCGTTAGCCAAGGGACAAAGGTCTCCAGTGTTACTGAAAATATATATTCTGATGGCAATGGAGATGATCTGTTTGTGATTATTTTGCAATACTCAATAGAGACCTCTACCTTCTTTGCCTTAGGAGAGGGAGAAACCTAACAGAGGGTGATGACAGGTTTATGGAAACTATCTTTTCAGTAGTAACATAGATGAGTGTTCTTTGAAATCTTTGTCCTTATGAGGCTGCCCACATTTATTTGCCAGAAACTATTACTGTCTTTGCCTCAGGAGAGAGAAACATCTCAGGGCATAAAGAGTTTGTGGAAATAATCTTCAACAGATGTCACAGATGAGGTTTCTTTGAAAACTTTTTCCTGATGAGGCTGCACAGGGTGATTTCTCATAACTTATCCCTTGGAGTTGGTTGGGTAAAAAAGATTAATCTGTAGAAGATCACTGCCAAGGTAAATGTCAAATTGACAAGTTATCATTTGCTTTAACAGGAGTCATTGTTTTGTCAAAGGCAGTAGGAAAGACAATGTTTTTACTCTACAGCAATTGGAAATTATTACAAAGAGTGTATAAAGTTAATAATCTTCACGACTTTTCAACCAAAAAAATGAGAATTCATCCAATGTATCAAAAATCACATAAAGTCTGTCTGACCAATCTTTCAATGGCCTCAAAATGACACTGTATCCTTCTCAGTATTTTGTCTTCCCCTGTGTAACATTTATCTCTGCCTCTCAAAGACGGAGAGCCAGATTGAAGACTTCTTTATCAGGTTTGCCGGGAAATTCTCTCCCAGTGGAACTCCTGTGAGGTAAAACGACCAAGAGTAGACTTCCCTGTGCTGTAATGAACTATTCATTGTCCTCTTGTGGGCAGATTGCTGACGTCTTTCACAGGCCACTGGTGTGTTCGGTTTCTTAGTGGGGACAGTATTGATGTAGCTAGCTGGCTATTAACATGCCTAAGCCAAATTCAATCTTCGAGACTGTGTTTTATGTCGCAATACCGCAGTGGTGCTAAAATTACAAAACCAGGATGCTGGTGGTCACACGTTGGGGTATTGATTTAGCCTAAACATCCTAAAGTTTGCTTACTCTACTTTCATGTACTCTCTTAGCAAAAGTTATGAATTTGACTTGGAGCAGATAGAGGTAAACAAGGTTAAGATATCTGCAATTCATGTCAAAAGTTTGAGCCAGAAAAGTTTGATCAGTATGAAGGGAGCTTGGCCTTTCAGTGCATATTGTACTGGGGGCGGTCATGCCTCAAATCAATTAGCAAGTCTTGGATTTATGATTCTAGAGTATCAAACCTTTGATGCAAGTATCTACCATGCATTACACATTACCTAAACCTTGCTCTTGATTTCCCAATTCTCCCTGGTCACTCAAACCGTATCAATGTTGTCGGTCAGAACCGTATCATACAAGAAGAATTATTCCTCAAGCATGTCAAGTACTCGTGGGACAGCCAAGAAATTGCTCAGCGAGCGTAGGTCACATGACTGTTCAGCTCATTCATCCTGCTGCCGAAGTTGTCTTATAGTATGCCACACATATGTCCCTTTAGAGCCCTGGACATAATTGCCATCAGCCTCTGTGTAGGTTTGGTACCTTATGGTCTTGGATTGATAACGTCTTGGCCTCAGTGATACCCATGTAACCTGGTAACTTTGGTTTTGGCATGGAACACAGTGGCTGTGACAATTAACCATCTAATACATGTATGATGGACTGGTATTTCAGTTCGGTGCATCATTACCTATGCTATGAATATGATGAAGTCCAAAAGTACCAGTCTCCAGATGTCATGATGCAAACCTACATAAACCCTCTCGCCCCAAGAAAATATGACTGTGTTAGAAGATCAGAAATCAACTCGGAACATGCTGAAAGTTGTCATCATAAAAAATGTCCGCTGTCCTGTCAGTATCCCCAGACGTTTTATCTCGTAACACCAGCGGTCAACGAGTAATAAAACATCACAGAGCAACTCCCAGTTGGGCATTTACGGTCATTGGACATCCTGAAATATTACCTTTGGGCTTTTAAAAATGATTTCTCATTGTCCATTGTGGTGTTGAGACATGACTAAGACCAGCTTCGATACGGCTAAAGGAGATGCTAATTAGCCACGGGATATATCGAGCCCAGGGGACACTAACTGGAGGCAAGGTTTCAGTTGGCCAAAGAAATCAGACAGAAGCCAAGGTTTTATGTTCGTAGTTTTTTTATCATCGTTACAGTGCATTATTATGTCATCTCGTCCCATTCCCCAGGTTCTCCTCGATAATGATTGACGTTAATTAAGATGGGTAGGTTTCAATTGGCCAAAGATCATGATGGGAAGTCAGATTTTACAATCATTTTTTATGGCGTATTTCATTACGACTCCCTGGTTTGCTTGTGGTCAATGGATGACATCATCGACTTATGGGTTGTGGGAAAAAAAGTGACTTAATGTCCATGTGTCATGTTGTGATTGTATTGTTTTTTTCCCAGAAACCTGATGACCGTCCACGATACCACATATCGGTTGTATTCAGCATGTATAGCAAATATCATTTCATTCCATAGCAAACAAGTAGGCTACAGGCCAAAGTTAAGGTTACTTGTGGCCTCAGTGTTAGTCCACATTTTTACAAATATTGTTTCATTATATATCTAGTAAATAGGCCACAGGCCAAATTAAATGTTTTTAAACTCCACTTTTTATGTTTGCACCAAGTCCTTCAATGTTGTACATTTTAACTAAAAACTAAATTTGATTTCTGCCCAATTGAGCTTTTAAATTGATTGCAAATTCATTTCACATTTGAATACATAAAGACTGTTATTCAAATTGACCAAAAAGCGTTTTGTTTCCAAGTTCAGCCTTGCCTTGAGCAAATACATTGAAACCATTGACTTTTGCCAGGGGCCGATATCACTAAATATCGGCTTTTAGACGGCTTACGCGGCACCTGTATAGTTAGATCACCGATTCTACTTTTATGTGAGTGAGTCATCGGAAACAATTGATTATCCGTTGTCGCTTGGCTGTCTTGCACGAGTTTATGTCGGACAAAGAGATAGTGCTTAATTGGCACTCTCCGATTTTCTCCCGCTATCAATAATCGTGGCCATGCGGTCGTGATATCACTGTTGGCCATACATGTAGTGTATGATATGTCAATCTTGGTACTTTTTAAACCATGAAATTTTGAAAAAACAAAAGAATGTCCACCAAATCTGCCAAAACAAAAATCTTGAAAACGTTTAGTTTTTTCTCAGAAATCTTTGCAAATTGCAAAAATAAAAGAGGCATGGAAATTTTGCGGTCTGCAGTATTTGCCCCCAGCAAGGACATGAAGCTGAGAATACCAGTGTGTCTGCAAATGTCAGAGCAATAAACATTTCATACACACGTACAGAAGTTTTCACACTTATTCCTTATTTGGTGCTGGAACAATCACACAATAAAGACATTCCATGTCAGGTCTTCTATATCAATGGTGCAAATTATGTTGACCCTCTTCATCATCTCCCAATTTTCCAAAAAAGTGGGGAGACAGTATAGTACCTTTTGCCCTCAGTTTTTCTGTCGGTCTGTTTCATCAGTTTGTCAGTTCGTCTGTATGTCAGTTGGTCAGGAAGTGTTATCTACTCCTAGACCATCCAACGAACCAACTGGAAACATTGGTACATGTTTGTTACCTCCACTGATGTGCACACCACCCTTATCAACCCTTGTACACCCTGCCTTTACCTACTACACCACAACAATACATTCTACATTATACTTCATTATTTGCGATAATATCATATACCGTAACGATGCCAATAACAGAAATTTTACTGTGAAAAAAGAACAGTGACCAAGGCAGTCCCGTGCCCCAGGCCATATCACAAGAACTACATATCCTTATTGACGTTTTAACCAGTTTTCCCCTCTCGGTGGTCATCGCCCCATTTTGCCTGAGGACTCGCACTCACTTTGATGTCTGACCATCGTTAGTATTGTTTAATCTTGCCTGAGACCTAATTAGATGTAATTCGGCTTATTGCGGCTTTGTTGTTGAGAGTGGTTGCAATGATTCCCTTTGCGGTGTCGTGGGCTGTGAACACTTCATCGACTTCTGGTCACTCCCATTTCAAATAATTACATAACGCACGATCTGAAATTGTCATCCGCAGAAATGAGTCACCTATTGTGAAATAGTTCAAGAAACACCCTGATAGTGTCATGTCTAAAAGTTTATAATAGTAACATGAATAACAACATGGATTATAGAAAAATTAGTAAAGGATAGTCTTTATCAAGACATACTTATGACAACGTACACAGATCGTGTGACATTTTCCTATATGAATGAGAGTTACATGTACTTCCCTTACGTAAACAAATACCAATTCACCATGGTGAAATGATGATTGACCATGATGAATTCATATTTACCTGTTTGGACTTAGAACAGTTTCTCATCTTTCAGTTGAAGTTCAAAATTCTTCAAAATTTTCAAAGTCTATAAATTTCTTGGACTGATAGGGGTAGGGTAGTCCAAGGAACTGCCCATGTTCATACTCGAAGACATGGGCCCTTAGTTTGAGATGCACGTGTCCTATCATTTGAGCCAGCCCCCTCTTCCATGATACTCTCGGGGGTTGCTTGAGATTTTGCTTGGAAATGCCTAACAAACTATATCCCCGCAACACCGTGTTTTAATTTTCTCAGCAGATTTATACAGGTTTCTTTCTTCATGCATTCTCCATATGACTTATTAAACTAGCTACGAAAACAAAGACCATACCTCTGACATTTGATGAATTGTTCTGGGAATTGTTTGCTGCCAAACACTCTTTGTTAGATCTAATGTCTCTAAAAGCTTAATTGTTTCGATATCATAATAACTGCCATTGGCAAGGTTTTCCTCCTCCCATTCCCTGCGTGTTGTCTTAAGCCCTTCCATAGGCTCTAAAGCACTTTCAAAAAATTACTTTCTTGTAGCATCATTTCACCATGATGAAATGATGATTTACCATGGTGATTGCATATTTACCATGGTGAAATCTGCATTCGCCATGGTAAATATTAATTCACCATGGTGAAGTTAGCTTCACCTTGTAGAAAAAATACAAGTGAAAAGAATATTTGGACTTGGAATTTTTTTCATCTTTCAGAGTTGACTTTTTTCATTAGTTCAAAATTCTGAACAAAGTCCCGAAATGATGATGTTTCCTCATTTTGAGCAGAAACATTGAGAAAAAAAATCAAGTGAAAAAAATATTTATACTCTCATCTTAGAGTTGGAATTTTTTCACAAGTTTAAAATTCAGAAATATTTTCAAAGTCCAAAAATGATGCTATCTCTTCATTTTGAGAAGAAACATCTAGAGAAAAAATCCAGTAAAAAAAATTTGTACTTAGAAAATTTTCTCATCTCAGAGTTAGAATTTTTTCACAAGTTCAAAATTCTGAAAAATTTTCAAAGTCCAAAAGTGATGCTATCTCTTCATTTTGAGCAGAAACATTGAGAAAAAAAATCAAGTGAAAAAAATATTTGTACTTAGAAAATTTTCTCATCTTACTAAAGAGTTGGAATTTTTCACTAGTTCAAAATTCTGAAAGATTTTCAAAGTCAAAATATTTTTGGGACTGATGATGTTTCTTCAATTGGAGCAGGAAAAAAAACAAGTGACAAAAATATTTTGACTTAAAATTTTTTTTTCAGAATTTGAACTAGCAATAAACTTAGCAAAAAGTTACTCTGCATTGTAATTATAGCCCTATTGCTGGAGGCAAAATCAGATATCCACTGACGTTTTACAAAAGTTGAATTTCTCTGTTTGACCATCAGGTTCATTTAACTTGTTTAACCCTTTGCATTCCAAGTGCAAATTTGTGCATGATCCGAGGGATGAGGTTGACTAAGCAATGCTGAAAAGTTTTCATGAATTTTGCAAGCCTTAATATGAAATGAATAGAAAGTATGTGTCAACTTAAGTTTACCTTGATTTTATGCACATGCTTTGGTCTTTGCTGAATGGCACTGCATTTTTTTACTTTGTAGGCTCAGGATAAGAAGTATTCACGTTAGTCATCATCACCTGATTTTCTGCTTGGCCTTGGGGCTGGCTTATGATGCGAAACAATACCAATATTTGGTAGGTGCAGTTTATAATAGCCGCATTGTTTTCTCAATATCTCTCGACTAAATATTTAACTTTTTCTTCATTTTCTTCCAATATGACTAAGGAAATGGAGTATCAGTAATAAAAGATGTAAAAATAACTGGGATCAAATCAGTTAATGGAAAATCACTATAAGGAATGTCTTCATTTGTACATCATGTGCTAGTTTGCTTGTTTTATGACGAAATTGATGGATTGCGGACTGTGCTTGGGGGCAAAAAGCTGATCTGGTTGTTTCACAAAGGAACTTATATGATGAGAGCTTTAGAAATATAAAAGCATAATCCTACACTGTACATAGGTGTGAATGGCCATGTTTGACAAAACATCAAACCTGCTATTCTTTAGGAGCATTTTAAACCATAAATCCTGATGAGCACTGATAATAGATATAAGCCGCGCGTACACCACCTGAAAATGGACCACCAATCTTTTTTCGCGAACCAATGCCGCACCATCGAAAATCCACCAAGTGCGTACACCACCACTGCAACTATAAAAGTTATAAAATCCAGCAACAGATGGCGCGCAAACAATAGATTGCATGCGCAGAAAGTGCCATTTCGAAAACCGCCGCCTGTCGCCGAACCATCTAACTAGCTAATTGCCGATCCATTAGCGCGCACACCACGACAAAGCCGAGCTTTTAACAAGCCGGGCGAATTTGGACCATCAAGCTTGATGGGACAAATTCGCCCGGCAATTTGTACCGGCAATGGATTGCTGAACAAATTTGTCGCGGCAATGTGGTGGTGTACGTGCAATTGGTCCACCAATATTTCGTGGTGTACGCGCAACTATTCACTTGGTTCTCCCCAGGTTCGTATAAAATGCAAGTACTGTTTGGTGCATTGGGATCAACTGATGGGGTTTACATTAAATAGAATATCTGATCAGGTAGACAGTGCTACTCAAAGTAGATCTGCAAGTACTGGAACAGGACGACTGCCTCTAATGGACTGCTGATTTGGATAGTATCATTAATGAGCATGAGGCTATGACATAAGAAAAGCTTAAGACAAATTTCAAAAGAATCAACATTGCTTAATTAAACATGTTCAAACAAAGTTATGGTTATTGTTTGTTTTGATCATTGGGAATATCACAGGCAGATGGTCCTCAAAGTGAACATGTCTTGACGTTTTCAGTTATACTCGGTATCTCATCCATTATCTATTACGGAAACCGTCCGACTCTTCTAATCTGAAAATCAAACAAGTTGTGGTACGAATCCACTTTGAGCGAGGGCATACGAAATCAGTTCCAAGTAGACTCGAGTGGTTAGTCAACCATGCGACGCTCCAGGGAAAATTGGGCCGTAAATTTCAACAAGGGTTGGAGTGTTGTCGAGAACGAGGGCATCCTTGACGGCGATGTTGAACACGTTTTTCCTCTATACCGACAGAACAGTCAATTATATTGCTTGTATTTAAGGGTGCTTACCAGCCATAACCTTTTAGAGAACAGGTTTTTGAGAGGATTGTCCTGCCTAGGGCAGATTCAAATTTTTGTTTAAAAAGCATTTACAGGTTGTTGTAGGACTAATAGCTTATATATGAAATCAATATGACATGGTCGTGATTGCCATCAAGAGATGTAAGGCACTTTGTCATTTATTCCAGATGTATTTGATATGTTAATTTTGTGCAAGGACAGGCGTTTGCACAAAGAAACACCAAAAAAAAATATGTTAAGGAGAAACTTAGTTAACCTGACATGTTGTTAAAAAAAGACTGTTATCCTAATAAATTCTTTATAAGCCCAGTCATTGGTGGTTTAAGAAATCGATATTGATAAGAAAACAGGTCCTCTGACTTTTTATCACAATCACTTAATTACAAGTGTTGGCTTGAAAATGATCGCTTGAGAATAATAAAGAACAACTGGGGCAGTTGATAGTGCCATGTCATCACATGGTTAATTACAAAGTAGAGTGTAATAAAGGGTTGTAAATCTTGTTAGGATCGGATTGCCTCCAAAAGTGGCTGTGGTGAAGTTTGTTTGCCGAGAGCTCAAACACCTGGTACGCTTCAATTTGTTGCCAGATAATGTATGCTTCTTCTCGAAACTCTGACTGATTCTGAAAACAGATAGGTTGAACTTGGTTTTAAGATCCATTCATTTCACGAAATCTGAGCATGTCAATTAGAATTGCTCAAACATTAGGTCCAAGTCCATTTGCTTGGCCTCAATGCAAGCTGGCCTGATTCACTATATGTCTTGATGTGCATTTTCTGCATGAGATGTACTCATCTATTGAAAACTTAAGTTGCCATCAATATATTTCGTTCATTGTCTTCAGCTGAGCTGCATCCGCCAACACACAAAGAAATGAACGTCGCAAATGCTTGGCAAATAGGAGAATGAGAATGACTCAGTGGTCAGCGAGATTGTCCAAATATTAACTGAGGTGACCTCACGCTTGGCAAACAAAGCGTAAACCGATATGTAACTCGAGATGAAGAAATTTCATATTTGATGAAGGATTTTACGCGAGGGTGATTTTGGTGTTTCGTCGTGTGATCCGAAGACAATAGGAAGACTGTTGAAATAGGTAATGGGCATGCGATAATGGAAAGTAGTCATCTATTGTTTGCAGGATTGCCTGGCTCAGGTGCATCAGGGGGACTTGGCTAGTGCCCTTTCAACAACAGAAGGTTAGGGATGCTGTACCAAATCTAGAAAAACCTGATACCTTTATATTAGCATTGTCTTCTGTAGTTGATAGTAGGCTAGATTCACCAGTTTCACAATGGGGTCCCTGAAACAAATTTTCTAACTTAGTCATGCTTGCAGCACTTTTCCAGTCCTCTGACCCTATGATTCGGTGCAGGCTTTGTGAAGGCACAAAAAATGAGTTATTGCAATTGTAAGGTTTCCACCGAAAACTTTGAAACATTTTAGTTGAGAAAAGGTTCCCCATAGGTTAAAAAAGATTATCAGCTTACTTTGCATAACTGCAGAAGGACCTCTGGTTAGAATGTAGATGCACAAAAAAAGATTTGCCCATGTTGTTAGAATTTCACAGAAAATTATGAGCTAGATTTTCTTCTCTCATTGGAGTTCTTAATTAGTTGACAGCAGGTTCCCCTGGGTTCAGACATATCGGAAAGAATAATAGGATGATATTACATGATTGACAGCAATGACCACCGATTATCACATGCCGGCCACTGGGGATGCGTATAACTTTGGATTCATCACTACTTGTGATCCTTTGAACAATTGGAAGCGCAGATATCGCCCATCATGATTGGAGGTTGACAATGGGAGCAACGCTTTCACCCATTCTCTCTCTTCTCAACAAAGGGAGGATTCATCCTTTATCAAGGTAGGCAAACCCTGGAACGACATCAGTAATCCATGTCGAAAAAAAATGCAATGATTCACAGGCGAATTTGGCCCAATTTTTGCAAGTCCAGATGAGGTATTATTAGCCATGAATCCATTAGCCACATCAAAAATGAATGTATTTGTCATCTTTTTGGTTTATTTTTTGAGAAGGGCTAGTCTTCCCGACTTCTCCTAAATGACAATGCTCACTGTCTAGCCTTGATTCTTAAGCAGAATATCATGGTTCCAAGTTTTGTTGGACTGATCTTTCAGACTTTAGGATAAAATTATGACCATGGCAACCACCTAGATTTTTACAGTATCATGATTAACCTTTTGGTTACTGTCGTTTAGCCTTTAGGATCAGGTATCAAAATAAATAAAGACAATGTAGTGCTCACAATTGTGCTTTCCTTGAGGCTTCGATACCCTTAAATCTCTGTCACAGAGTACATATGCTGTAATATTGCATGAACTACCTCCACATACATGACATAAGATCAAGATAGATGAATAGCACAGAGAGGTGTTGCGATCTCAGCGGCAAGTTGTGCAGCAAGTTAAGATGCTATGACTGACCCTCACTGCTTGACAGCTGAACTTCCACTTTATTGATTACCTAAGTTTCATCAGTGATGACATTTTAAGCCAAGGGCAAATTGTAACCAGTGAAAATCATAAATATGAGGTAAGTGAGATTAGATTTGTTGGTAATTTCCGTGACATTTGATAGAAGTGGCAGACAACCTCATTTTAATATCTTGTTATAAGCTATTTGGGGTGTTGCAGTAATGAAGTACCTAGTCGATGAAATTCTGATGATATGACTGCTCATGATGATTGCATTAAGTCCAATAACATGATTCACGTCTACAGTAAACCTTATTTTGAAGGCTGTGACAAAATTTAGTGTTGGAGTATTTATTACCTCTTTATGACCTGAAGTTGCCTTGAGTTCTAGATGAAGTTGTCAATTATCATATGAGTCATTTCCGCAACAAAATGAAATGGAGAGAACTTGCTTGCTATATCAGCTTCCAGTCTTCCTTCTTTGCCTTCGACTGGTCAAACATTTACATCATTGGTCCCCAAGAACGTGGCAGTGCGATGCAAATCTTCCTCTATTCCCCATCGCTTTTCTCGGAGAGATGTCGACCCCAGCTGGGCCTCCTCTCGGCTGGCAATCACAGGACGTTCAGCTTGCAGGGTTTGCCTCAGCTATGAAACAGTTGTGTAAGATGAGGTTCTCCTATGGCTTGAACCCCTTACACTTGTCCAAACAGTTGCTTAACATTCCTTATCTCTGGCACAACCAGTGCTTTGTATCATTTCGTCATAAAAATATCCTGTCTTCTCCACCCCCCCAAAAAATCTAAATTTCCACAGGTAACTCAATTTGTATTTGTCTTATTGGTTCTTTTATCTTTTACAGAGGATGCCTGTACTCCAGTGCTGCGTCTTGGATTGATTTGTAAGAATAGACAAATAGCTTGTCTCAAGACCCAAGCGATCTGAGTGTTCCTTCTGATTTCTTAATACCACACATTCCAATCATCACAGACCAGCCAGTCGAGAGTCCTTAACACTCACACAGAAGACTAACTTTCACTGTCAGTCAATAATTGGTGCTATGAGGGCAAGATGAGATGCGTTGCGAGTTCCTTTCCTGACCAATTAGGTGTGTTCCTTGTTGAAACGTGTTAAACCACTTCACACTTCATGAATCACCACCAGACCAGGCCAGGCTGTTCCTGACAAACCTTGGAAAAATCCACCAAAGATTTACCATGTTACCAGCTAGCACTCTATTTTTCATTTTAACCTGATAAAAATATCTCTTCAATCTAAAATGTTCGGGATAATGATGCAAAAAGTGTCTGTTTTACCCCATTACCGGTCATCCTGTGTTCATAATCGGGTAGTTTCAAACGGTGATGATGAAAAGATATTCACCTTATTGTCTCTGGGGTCATTTAGGTATTGGTTAAGGCTAATAGACGGTTTGGTCACGATTTGATAATTTCATTGTTGGTAATATCCGTAACGCTATGGACTGATTATCAGGTATCTCCTCATTGAATACCAATAGAGACAGTGAATCATTGGGTTGAATTTTCTCGGGAATAGTTTTATGTCACTAGAAATCAATCTTATATGATGTTGCTGAGCATTGATTATAGAATAAGGAACTGCTTCTTTTGAGGGGGGGGGGGGGGGGCTGATATTTTCACAAAGAAATCACTCACGAGTGCATGTCACTGCTGGTAAATCTTCAGGCTTACATGTACTTGACCAAATTTCTAAACCATAGAAAACTCTACATTGGTTATTGAAGAAGTTTTGTTCCTGGCCCCTTAAAGAGAGGTTGAAGTTAGATTCTCTGTACCAGAGTGCCAATGCCAGGGTTGGATGAAGTTTCAAGTGTAACCTGATACGGGCTAAAACTCCTCGAGACTGGCCAAATATCTGGATTATTTGACAAATGTGGTGCTGTGGTAGAAACTGAAGTGATAGGCACTGCCATACCAGCCACCTAAGATAAGTCAGAGCAAATGTATAAAAAAACTTTGGTAAGAAATTATACATGTGTCTTTATCACAGGTTTCCCCCAATTTGTGTGGAGCACAAGTCACAAATCTGAGGTGGGATCCCATGAGCCTAAGTGTTGCTCATCTGTGACAAGAGGGAATAATAGAAAAAGTTGCAATTTATAGATTTGTGATATTGCTTCGTCATCTTGAGGTGTCATCAGTGAATCATACATGATCCAATAGAAATCATGGTCATTACCTAATCAGGAGTCCTCATACCCCCAGGGAGAACCCTTGGCACATACACATTCAGATTATGTGGTGACAGCATGTCCTATTTTGTGACCAAAGATGCTTCCTGAAATGAACTTTAAAGCTGTGGTCCCTTGGACATGATTGTCATTGCTTTGGCAAGTAAAAGATCCCACACAGTGGGTAAACTTGTAACTGGAAATGGACTCAAAAATCTCAGCAAAATCTTGTTGCCATAATGATGATGTTGAAGGTTGATACGAGGGATATATCCCTTAGGTACAAACAATTGTCAAAGCAGATGAGTCACACATAGAACGATACTGGCAAATCTGATGGAATTTGTCTCCTTCTGTTCAGATGTAATCATCACTCCGTCACCTTTTAATACAATCTGTCTCGCTTACCGGGTTGGTCATCCTCAATTTGTTGATTTACCGATGAGCCCGATGAGCTGGTTCACAGGGTTGGTCATCGCCAATTTGGTTCGATTTCATGCAATGATCTCTCATGAGTTTACGTATTAGTATTGGTCAGTCCTGATTTGGTATGAACCCTTGATGATCTATGATCGGTTACCAAGTCTGATGGTTGACCAAAGTTCACACATTGGTCATGTTCATCATCAACTTGTAACTCCGACTTGTTACTCTTGATACTGGTCAATGTAGGTTGTGGGTGTTTCTCTCGAAAGGAATGTATGGTAGCACTTAAGATGCTTAAGATGCAATTTCAACGGCATCGAAGCGAGTCGTCCGGGCGGGATTAAACCATCAATTTCTAGAAAATGTGCATTTCGATTCGAAAACCTTACCGATTTATGAGAAAGTGACGTAGTCATTTGTCAAAAACAGCTAAAACATTATATGGTGAAATTTGACACGAGTTACCCTTTATGATGCTTAAACTCATCTCAACTCACCAAGATTGATATTTAAGTCAAACTTTTCTATGGGAGGCAGGGCGGTATTCAGACAAGGTGCGGAAGGGACTACCGAGTGCTCAGATTACTATCAGAATTTGGGATAAGTAAATCGCTGAAAATATTAGAATTGGGATCTTTCCCTTAATATCTAATCAGTGGCCCTTGATGATCTTTTTAAAAAACATAAAAGGAAGATTTGAGAAAACATGCCTGCATCTGCCCGAAATGGTTAATTTAAGAATCCTATGTCCTGGAATGAGCCCCTGGCAATGCTCAAGGCCAACACCATGGTCAGTCCAACTGTCACAACCACCTGCTCCTCCACAATGGAAGTGTCATTAGAGACTTGGGATGCTCAGACACACACATAGAGAATCATCTGAGCTCTTGCCCCAGGAATAAGGCCATCATACTTGTCAAATGCAAACTGGCACTGGGAACATGGGCGTCTTTGAGCTCTGTTTCAAAGTGGGTTGCCGCGCTAGTGCTATGTATAGAGCAGCACTTTGATTATGATATATTGATCAAATCAATTAAGTCTGTCATCTGAAACTTAGAAGGTCATCCAACTGCTTGTCCCCAGAATAATGCCATATCCCTTGTCAAACTGCTGTAGGTACAGGTTCTGTGACAAAATGGTTCCTCTGCTAGCTACTCTAACACCGAAAGCAACAGACATATTCATTGTGGTATCCTGTAAAAGAGAGATTTATCTACATTTATGCTGACTATAAAGTCACGACTAGGCGATGTTTTATTGTTGCTACAATTATTGCGGGCTTTGGAGATGATGCTAAGCTTTGAAATAGAGTTGTTCCGAAAAGGTCACAGAATGCCTCGAGAGACCATCTTTCCTGTCAGATACACTCTGAATGCAATATAGAATTCCCTTTTAAAAGAACTGTTATGTTTAAGGGCTCAGCAAAGTGCACTTGGAATGTGCACTGACCAGAAGTGGTCATTGAGCTGTGCTGCATCTAACCTCGGGAGCATGGCAAAAGCTTCTGTCAAAACATAACAGTTGTCTGTTTAGCCATAAGGACTTGTTTCTTCACAAACAGATCTCTTGCATTAAGTTTATCATTGGTTTGGGCTGTGTGAAAATGGATAAACTGTCGCTGATGACTTGCATTGTTTTTATGGGATGAAGTCAGGAAAAGATGGTGCAGTGGACTTTCCTTTAGGCAGCATCACGAATGAGGGAGACTGCTTTAACAAAAGATAAATGTTTACAAGAGAAAAAGCATTGTTGATTGCATGTCAAAAAACAAAGCTCTTTCATCTAATTGCATTGCCTCTCAGCAAAATACAAAGTCTTGTGAAGTGACCTGCATCATCTCACAAGATAGTAGCAGCCTCCCATTGTCTGCTCATCTTCAGCTTCCGTATCTTTCCTACTACGGGCTATTTATGCCTCCCACGAGATCCATTGCTGCTCGTAAAAATCGGTGAGTTAGCATAGCTAACTGGTCTTTTGACACCAAATATGTGTTCTATTGACAGTACCACACATCATATACAACATTGTTAAGACGAATAAGGAGATGAAATGACCGGCTAGGGGGGTGGAGATGTTCACTTAAAAGTACACACCTTCATAACCTAATTCTTTCTTTATATGTTCCCAGTTTAAAGGGAACTGGAACCGCCGAGCGATTTATTCAACTTTTCGACTTTCACCGCCCAAGAAAGTCAAACTTCCAACTTCCTATTCGAGTTCAGATTTGTAGCTCCGCCCCCAGTGCCCGAGCATGCGCAGTTCAATTTGTTATTATTGAGAATCATGTGAGAATCACGTGAGTCATGCGATCTTTCATTCATGAGTTTTCGTAGTAAATTCCATAGTAGTGACGTCACTCAATGATTGACAGCTAGGCGCCATGTTTCATTCATGCCTCGTTCTGATCACCCGATACGCAGGAAATGAAAACGAGGTCATACGAACTGGCTTGGCGGTTTCAGTTCCCAGTTTTAGGGAAAAGTGACCATTGAAAGGGCTATATACTCCCTGATTTTCTTTCGATCAGAAATCCTAACAACACAGAAAAAGGAAGGGGTGATGCTGGCTTTGGTAAAATTCTCCATATATCATAGCATCACACTCCTAAACAAATTGCCTATCTCTGTTTTCCATGCAATTTGTTTAGGTGCAAGACGATAGAAGACGCTCACTGAGGCCTTTCCCAAGGGATTTTGATTTCTTTTCAACGAACCCGAGGTTTCCAAAGGCACATTTTTGCCGAGATGCCCTTGTCTTGATGCAGTGCCCTCCCTTGAAATTTGAAAAGCTTTGTTGGCCAATCATGTGTGCAATTGGTTATCATGGTTATGTGGGAATACATATGCAGTGACTAAGTAAGCATTGGTGGTGATATGCCAAGGCTTGGTTTACCTTTGCCTTACAACTCTTTAAAATTTACTCTGAACGACGGCTTTTGCTGTGAGTAGTACAACTGGCTTCCTATCCCATTGGCATGCTGTAAAAATTTCACTTCCGATATATCCTTTGTGCCTTTGAAGAGTTAATCGAGCAAAGTTGCTTTCTCACATGTCAATTCTGACGTTATACCGATGATTAAATTTAGTGTCTGTTACGTGAGTGGAACCACAATCGCGAAAAGTCGAGACTTGATATGCTGGAGATGGACTATCATTTAGACGCTGGCCCAGATAGAACACCATTCTCATGATCGGTGAGGGATCCGATCATAGATCATAAATTCCCTTGGAACAAAATGACGGTATAACTCATCTTGGGTCCGTCTGATTTCTACATTTATCATTACTGTTGTTAGCAGGCAAAGTGTCGGGAGAGAGAAGTTAGTGAAACGAAGTATTCTTCTGCTTGGGATTGAGGCGTAGTGCATATCAGTGTTCTTTCTTGATGGTTGCATTTTTGGTCCCGCATTTCCATCTTGTGCCAAATCTTGAAGGTTTTGAGCATAGGATGCAAAACATAGGATGTTAAACTTCATGTCTCAAAATAGTGAAATCCCCTTCATATCCACTTAATATCTTGAGATGGCCCACAAACCATCAAAGACAAAGGTTTAACTGACAGTGAAATTTCCTAATAACACCACAGATTGTTTCAATGAAAATTGTGATTTGTTCGCCATAGGCTGGCTGGGAGGTTATTGTAAAACGTGTCGAGATTGACAGAACAAGTCTTAGTCTAGAATATCTGATGAGGGTAAATCAATTTGGAGATGTCTTATCTGAGAAGCTATGGACTGTCATTATGCAGGGGGAAGGAGTACATGTTAGGGAGTTGAGTTGTTTATCTAATATGCCATATTCAATTTTAATATGTTGAATATTTCCTGGTGCACAGTAGTACATGTAGTTAGAAATGATCTCAAACATGTCAAAATGGATAATCCAAGGTCTTTACATGACTAGTATCGTATTTCTAATCCTGCTCAGTGTTTTATTCTTCAGTTCCGATGTCGCGGCACCCAGTAGGTTTAAAGACAAAGGGCTTTGTTGTTTAACTCTGTTTAAAGCCTTTAATGGTCTCTGGTTGATCAGTAATCATTTAAATGGTCCATTCAAAATACCTTTGTTTCCTTATCTTTTCTATCATGTTCATCAGATTTAAATACAATTTAATGATTTTTTCGCTGTCATCTGTTGTATAGCAGGATAAACTGGTTAACTATAGTGTTCTCTCCTGGGACGTCTATGATTTCAAATGGACCTTACCTTGAATTCAAAGTAGCGAGGCGATTTTGAAAAAGCAATCAACAAAAAGGGACTGCATCTGGCTTGAAGCACCCAGTGGAATTTTTTTTCCATGCACAAAAGTTTTCCACCATGTGTATGCCTCTTGATGATTTCTTGGCTGACTGCTAGTGTTGCTAAAGCAGCCTCTATTGACATTTGATTGAGAATCAAGAAACCGTTTTTCATCACGTATGATCAATGGGGTAAGATGCTGTGGTGAACCTGATAGTACCAGCTAGATCCTCATTCATTTGAACAGAATACACTCCGAAAAGGAAGTCATGTAGACAATGCCAGATTGTGAAAAAGATCACCAGAATCGGCAAATGACTGAACAAACATTGACAATTTTCACAAAATTTCCAGCTTAACCACAAGATAACAACAACAGCACAATTCCTTTTCTAAACTTGTATGATTTTCCTTTACAGTTCCTAATGAGCTCTTCATTAATTAGTTTCATTATACGTCAATGGGCGTAATGAGATGCCCTGATCTTAACTTTAAAAGGGCTGAAGTGTGGCTTCCACCTTGGAGCTAGTTGATTTCATTTCCCATAGATTAGTTCGATTGCCATGTACATTTTCCGCAAATGTGTACATCCTTGTAGAGTGAATTTCACAGACACATGTTGGAATGGAACTATAGCTTGATTTCATGTTACAGTTGATTGGATTTCACCATACATTTTCCAAAAGCAGTGTACATTTAATATATTGAGTGAATTTTAAGTTAGGTTGGAATGGACCCTATATTGGTGTACTAATGAGCTATCCGACATGGCCTAGTGAAAATGGACACCTTCATATGTTGAATTGACACAATTGGCCAAATTTGAGGATGGTTTGAAATTTGATACAGATTTTACCAGAGTACCTCCCAGTTTTACCCTAATTTCTTTACATGGCTCCAGATAAGATGAAATAAGACTAAAACAATGCTCTTCTGATGCAATCCAGATATTTACAATCTACTTGGTTTTAATCCTCCCTGAGTAAACGTCAAACAATAAGTGTTATAATGTGAATTATTCAATAGTTTTTGATGGATTAGTTTGCTATTTCCTAAACATGATATATTGGTTCAAGACATCCAGTTGTGGTTGGTTTGATATTGTTGGTGGGGGGGATGAGGAGTTTGATGTTTAACCCTTTGAACCCTGTGGGCCGCTATGGCAGTCTATATCTTATATCAGCAACAGCCAAGTTGCCGCTGTTGACTGGATATGAAGAGTGTTGGCTAACTTCCTTCAGAGAACTAGCAAAGGCAAGAGCCTCTCTGAGGTAAAAATAACTATGCCCAGCATAAGGTCAGCATAAGTAGTACAATTAAAGCCCACAAAAAAGTAGACTCTGTAGCTGTAATTTATATATTGGATGATTTGGGTGCTGTCGATTATGGATGGCATCGCAATCATGGATCTCCTTGACTGCTTTTAGCTCGTCCTCCATCAGAAGACAATCCGTTTCCTACCCAGATGGATTGACACACAATGAAAAATTCAAAGAACCGATTTCTTTCAATACAAAATTCAGCAAAAACAGAACACAAAAAAAATTCTCATTCGGATAACGCAATATTGGGAAGTAGGAAAAATCAGCGCCGAGGAGGTAATCGAAAACAATTTCAAATTGTTCAAAAAGTGCAGAGGATTTGATCAAAAGTTGTGACTCATGGTCCCCAGAAGGGGAATATAATGAGATTTTTCATGGATATCAAAGCTATTATGGCAGCGAAGTTTAATCTCTCAAAGCAACCTGAACTTTGACGATATTTGCCACCCAAATTCTATTGAGTTGTAAAAGAGCGATTTTAAGGTAAAGAATTTCTCTTCCCTTAAATATTTCACCATGGTGATCTCCTCATGGATGGTAAGCGTGGTACATTTTTTCGCCATGGTGAATCGCTCTTCATGGATGGTAAGCATGGTAAATATTTAACGGTCAGCTCTCGTGAATATTGTACCATGATCTCAATTCCAATGAATCACTGTAAGAGCATTGATGATGGGTATGAAGGGAATATTTGCACATGGTCTTCAAAACCATTCTTTTTATACTTTTTGATGTAAACTGCTTGCTTTTACAAATTTACGATTTCACAGTGTGTGGGATGTCACTCGCTTTATAATATTCAAATCAACAAAGTAAGCCAAGGTTTGTATGCAGACACTGCCACAGCACCTCACATGAATAATTATAGTTCTCATCAAAGCAATCCATCAAATAATTTCAAATTTTCAAACTTGTCATTATATTCTCATAATTCATCGCGTGGCTGACATGAAACATGGATGAAATATTAGAGATTTGTCAAAGGTAATTTTAGGGAGATTTGTCCTCAAATATTGGTTTTGATGTGTATGATATTCAGCAGCTCCTTTCCTCATATTCATGTAGATGGTAGGCTATGTAACCTTTCCAGGAGAAGTCCAAAGGTTTGGTGTAAGTACGTCACTGAGTGTGATCCGCCAGGAAAACCTTGCCTTCCCTTGACATCATGGAAATTCAGGTTTTTCATGAATCATGTTTCCCACAACCCCAGAACAAGATATGAGCAAATGATTTACCACCCTACCATTACTAGCAGATTGTAGAAAACATACTCATTTCCCTTTAAAACTTTTACTCTCATCCCTTAACTTAACTTGACAAAAGGCTATGTTCCTCTTAACTTGAATCTTACAATGTTTCTGACGTCATCGTCATTTTCCAATTTAATTTCATCATATTCGTACAAAAGGAACTCATCAAGATTTATCATTCGTTGATTAAATCAATCATCAAAATGACAATCGCGGTCTTTGGGGACGAAAGTCTTGCCGCGGAGGTGCGACTAGGCAATGAGTCAAGAATTCCATGCATTTCAGAGTAACTTTGATAAAGATTTCATTACAATTTACAGTATAATCTGTTTCCCATTGTATGAGAGACTCAGTCCAACTTAGGGTGACATCAGTCTTGACACCAATTTCCACCAGGGTTGATCCAGCATTTCACATGTTTCATAATGATATCTGTACAGTCATGTGCAGATTGTCTTATTTGCTTGCATTGGTATGAGCCTTGCAATGATGGGCAAGACGTCCCTACCTTTCCGCAAAGCTCGTGATTGGATCATCTTAATCAGTGCTGGTTCTCTACAAGTTTGAAGCATCGGAGATTGTTTATAGTTGGCGTAAATCTTTCCAAATATAGCTGTGATAATTCGATAAGACTGCTTTGATTTGTAGACTTATTTGCCAGTTGTCTGTGGAGTGATTCTTGGCTGTTTGAATAGGCAGAGGGCATAGGTCAAGAGTCACTTGTCTCGATTGGCCCCTGAGCAAACCTGCTGGGTGATTAACCTTGCTAGTCACTGGATGGTCAAATGGATTTCAGTGATTTCAGTGGTTTCTGTGTAGTCTGCTCCGTCATGATACTTGTGATGCAATGCCCCTCTCCATGTACGGCACTGTATTGAAGGGAATCGGAACCAATCTATCCCTTTCATTGCAATTGCAGAATAGCCTATTTGGTGCAGGTGGTAGGGCAAAATCAGAAACATACATTGAGTTGAGGTATGAGCGTCAACTAGGATATTACTGGCTCTATAAACAATAAACAAACTAAAGCAAGAGGTAACTCGGGACCCCAGAGGAAACCTTGACTGTCCAACAGAATCACCTTCTCTGTGACATGAGTACACCAGGACTGACTAGGAATCGTACCCGTGACCTCAGAGGTGACGAGCGCTGGTATTTCCACGGCACAGCCCGTTGTAAGGTTGGTTTGCTACAGGTGTGCTCTCTGGCAAAATGGAGTCTGAAAAAACAAACCAATAGTTTTATGCAAAAATCGTCTATTAACCTGTAGCTCTCTTCAATCTCTACTTCATTTTCCTTTAACGACCTCGACATTCTAATTTAGCTCGCTAAGAATTAAACGTGCCAGTCTCAGTAATTATTTCAGGGAACTTCTCCTTGGGGACTCGATGATGATTTCACCGAGGATTAATTTATCATTTGGAATTGATTTTAGAATACTGATTCAACGGTGAATTCCAACAGAATTGAACATCTTGAAAGAGCAGTGGTTTCTTTCCGAAACCACAGCAGTCAAATTAAAATGAATGGCACAGGCAAGAGTGCTGTAGCAGTTGGTCCTTATTGGCATGCTGGCAGGGTTGGACGAATAGTGGAAGGAGTTAAATTTCATTTGAGATTGGGAGTGAGATACAGTTGTTATGGTTTTGGCTTTGTGTAGTTAGAGTTGCACTTTTTCCCGACTGTTGACCATGCTGTTTGACAACAGTGCTGTCCCAATGGCTGAAGAATTTGACAAGAAAGCTTTCCCTTTTCCCTGCCTCCAACCATCAAGAGTTAAAATCAATATGCCTATTAACCTTCCTTGACCAATGTATTTAGCTGTGTTAAGAATCTTTTGTGCCGCCCATCAATTATTCACAGCTACAACCAGCTTATATTGCCCTTATTCGATTTTCGTGAAAATATTTTCATTTTGCCGGCTTGTCATGTTGTCAATAGAAAGTGAGTTAGTCGCCTGCGGTTAAAACACTTCAGAATAATGTCGAATGTGTTCGAGGCTGGATGAGGTGTGGTGGGTGTAATGTATTTCACACCTAATTGAAAAGCTTGCCAGTTTCTGGTTGAATATAAGATGAAGTGCATGTTTTCATTTTTTCCCTGCAGGGTAGGTCAGATCTGCTGTGTATCGTTTACTGATAAAATAAGAAAACCAATATCGAACTAGTTGTTAAAATTTGAATTTTCCAACTTTAATTTCAGGAGAGGTTTGTCAAGAAAGGCATTACTATTACTTTAGAATCCGATTTTGTAAGACATGTTAAAAGGGTGCAATTCGAAGGGCAATTCCTACTGAAATCTCACGGAACTATGTGAATATTTTTTTGTGGCATTCATGATACCGCTTCAGCAAAACATCTTGTGAGCTTGAAAAAGTCACAATTAGGCTCCATCATAGCTATGTCAATGGTCCAAGTGTGGCTAGTTCAGTGATCAACAATTGTCAAACACTGTTTCCACTCCTTCAATATCAATTACCATTAAGTCAAGAACACTGCAAGATTGTTGAATTTCTCTTATTTACCTTGGATGAATAATAGATACGGCAAGAGGTACCTCTCAAAGAAGACTGGGCATGCCTTTGTTTTCTCTCTCTGATGGTGATGAATATTTATCAGGAAATGATCGCGATACAATGCTGCCTTCATGTGACGCAAGAAGCCAGATTCTGGCTCCGGCCAGCTGAGTTTAACCCTTTCAGGGGCAAAGGTTACCTCAAAGATCTGCTCCCGTGGGTGGGGGATTGAGGCATGTGGCCACCTACACACCGCAATGACTAAAGCATGCCATAGACATGTCATTTGTCTGACAGAGAGATGTGATATTTATTGCTGCAATGAGCAATAAAAAGCCTGCCCAAGATGGGTGAGAATTGTGGGGAAAGACAGCCAATGACACTACATGTACCTTTCCAGTGATCTAAGCAAGGCCGATATGGCTTAAAATATCAAACATACCCGGCTAACATGGCTGAAGAGAGAGAAATAACACTTGAAGCTGATATTTTTAGCCATTTGAAGTGCTTCTGATACAAGAAATAATGATCCCATCCAATATCAATCAACATTAGGTAAAGAAAAACCACGAGATTGTTTAATGTCTGTTATTTACCTTTCATCAATAATATAGCAACCAAGGGCAGGTGCTGAAGAAAGGAAATGCCTGTTTTGTTGTTTTCCTGCTTCCCCGTCCATGAATATTTTATCCGTGTCTGACAATGACCAGCTATAGTCGCTGTAGCCAGTGTAGACTTGAGGTTGTGGAAGTCAGCAGGTCAGGTCAACAGAGAGACAGAGAGTAGCCTGCACATTTAAAACATGTTTAAAGGAAGAGTAGTGGATGTTATTGCAGGGCCAGCACTCAATTTACAACTCTAGAGGGCAGTGTTCCTCAATGCATGTGAAATTGTCTAAGGCCTTTTATCAACTTCCCCCCTTGTGCACTCGAATTCGATATTGCATTGGCAATGCCAGATCACATCGATTGAGAAAATAAACTTGTCAAATGAGAGATAATTAATTGATCTCCTTGGTTGGGGAGAATGCCTTTTTGTCGTCATCTGTAGAGAATCGAAATTATATTGAGCATTTGGGATAAAACTAAGCAGTGATTTGATTATGAGCAATGGTATTGTTATGTTTTCGAGATTTATGAGGCAAATGCAACATTAAACTTTGCTAAAATTTAAACCACTACCATTTCGGTTGCAAATGCAAAATGTAGTCTTCTGCAGAATGAAAATGAGCATTGGAAAGTTTTGGCTTTGCTAAGATTAATTTGTTCAACAGTATATCTCTTTAACTTCCAACATTTTTAAACCAAAAGATGTATTGCTTTCATGTCTGTGATATTTACATCTAATGTTTGTCATGTTTGTTTGTCTCTGTCTCAAAATACTGTTTTTGGTAAACAACAAAACCATCTGTATATTGTCGTAGGTATGAGTGATACAATTGATATTTGCTTATGTTTGTTCCCTCCCTATGACATTATCAGTACCAAATATTGTTTTGGTAGACATCCACTCTTCGAAACGAATGCTTTTGATCTTTTCCAAAACCATTCTATCATATCTAATTGTTTTTCGAAAACCCTTGATGGCTTTTCAATAGCTCAGATACCTTTGTTTCTATAAACAGTGTGCAAAACAAGACAGTCCTCCCACAATCCACATGTCTCAGTCTGTCGGCGTCAGTGAAATTTTTAACTATTGATCGTGCTATCACCTTTCCAGTATCCTTGTCACCAGCCCTGACCCTCCACAAACTAACTATTTACTTATGTTCTGACCGTGACGAACATGTAAAGACAAAATCTTCAGATAGTTCATCTTTCCATTTCCCTACAGTTTCTATCACCTCACCATGAGCCCAGACACCCAACGACACTGAACTACGATCCCATCCCGCCAGACATGTAATAACACCATCATCATCGCCGTGGCAGCACTGTCACCAATGTAACGTGAAAACCGACACAGCATCATAGACGCTTGACAACGATCGCTAGATCGCTACCACTATCAACCTCATTGGATACAACCTTAACTTTTGCTCGCTCTTTTTCCTAGGATAAAATGTAAGGGGAGAAAACTATTTTCTCGTTATTAAGGACGTCCTGCCTTGCACTAATTAATCGTGGATTAGGGATATATTAATTACTATAGAAGGTAAGTGACTTTCTACTCGTTAGAATGTGCTTGAGTTTGTCTCTTCGTTACCTGTATTGCCGGCATTGGTTTCCGTTATTGGTAATTCATGTGAATTGGTATTGTGTGTATCTGTGTGCTATTGGAATAGGGTGGATATTGTATCTGTTATAGGAGTCTTTCTCTTCATGTGGTCAACACTTTCTGATCTGTTAAAAATAGCATCAACATGAATCTTGTCGCTTTCAAAAGTTAAAGTACCAAGAACGCACTTGAGCCTTTTGTTGACTGTTGGATGCTCTATTCCTTTAGGGACATCATTCAGTGCATGATTGGCAAAAGTTGGAAATTATTTCTAGATTTTGTCTGTTTGTGAGTGTGCAATGTCTGGATTCAAAAACTCCCAACTTCTGTCTATCGAGGCGCTAATGTAAAGTCCTTGCATCCCTATAACACTGAGGTGAATAATTTCTAAGGCTATGCTTTGGTAAATTCTATCAATTCATCAGCAATCTTGTTAGAAAGATATCCATACTGCTTCCTGATAAAGATGCCTGAAGCTCATTCTAAAAAATATCATATTCATAGTGAATTACATTCTAGTAACATTTTGTTGACTGTTTGGTAACAATATGAAATAAACCGATGCAATTTCCAATAGAAAATATTTAAAAGTGCTTCTAAAGTATACACAAGTGGATGAATCGATGTGTAACTACCACGCTATTGTGAAGGAAATACTATAGGATATTGTGTCGGTTTCTGTTGCTTTATTTTTGGTATCAACACGAAAGAGAAATGTTTCGCAGATACACATGAAACAATGATTTGCATGTGCATTCATCTGTTAATGCAACACATGCAATTGTTGGATATAATACTTTTGAGTGGATTTTTGTTTCTTTATTGTTTTTGAGTGGACACTGAAAATGTGAGTGAATGGAAGTGTAGAGTCATCATTTCATTGCGTAGATTTAGAAATATTGGATTACATTATGATGTCCATGCTTAATGTATTTTTCCATCGGCATAGATGAAAGAGTCTACACCCTATAGTTAAGGACCTCGAGTATAGCCTGAAATGTATCACACATACCACATGGCAATGCAAATACAAATCACTAGGATTATAAAATTGTTGGGTAGATTTTTTGTTCCGTTTGTTGGTTTTGTGAGAGAGATTGGAAATGTGAGTGAAAGAGGGTATAAACAAGATAGATTCACTGTTTTATTGCCAGTGCAGCTATATCAACACCAGAAAAACCCGACCAACGCCGTCCGATAGAGGCCGCCAGTGTAATCAGTCACGTGCCGCCATTGACGAATCAGCTCGCAGCAATCAATCACAATGGCAGCCTCAACGAGACGGGGTGTATTCAGAGAATTACCTTCTGTGTGAGGACACCTTTGAGAGAGGACAGCATTATTTGGTCCCTTGGTCTAAATTGATATCGTATTATACCGCGGAGACACAATGTACCTCAAAAGTACGGCTGACGCTCGCAGTATGTTTTGGCTAAACGATCGTACGTCTTGTGTTCGAGGACACAGGTGATCATAATCAGGACACCTCTTTATTTAGGACAGCGTCCCTGATGTCCTTGTTTGTATGCTCCCACCTGATATGACTGTTCACCAGAGGATCTAACAAATTTGCAATCAAATTACTGGAATGCCTACATCAATTTCAAACCTGGATGCCAACAAGACCAACCTCCACCCCACCCCACCCCCACCCCACCCCCACCCCCAAGGTAGGAGAGGCCAAGACCACAGTACACCCCCCACAAAATGCCCAACTTTTTTACATTAGACAATTAGATATAGGAAAGCTACCATCAGTAATAAACTTTGGGTGCAGGGAAACTGGACTCATGCAGTCATGATTAGCATGATCATCAAGTGAAAAATGAATTTTCAAACTTCATTTAAAATCTAGAGTGAAAAATTTAAATCTCAGTAGTATCAGAATGATGGTGTTTCACATTAGCATGAAACAAGCACGATTTAAAACTAGGTATATTGCATAGATCAACCCCCCAAGCTCCCTAGTGACCCCCTCGCAATGACCAATTCAATTTTTTGCTGTCACATCATTAAAACCTCCAATTTCGGCATGGAAGTGGACAAAGAAAAAAATGTTCCAAAACACCAGAAGCAGTGTTATTATGACTCTAGATGGTATTGCCCTCTCGCGGATCTATCGGCAACTAAAATATTATCGCTAGAAATGCCAGTTTTTGAGCCGTAAAAACGCCTCAAAGGCTTATTTTCCTGATTTTCCCTGTTTGAACTTCATCAATGCATGCAAAGCGGCGGTACAAAGGTGGACAAAGGATTTTTTTGACTAAATTCACTGAAATTTCGCACAGTATTAGCTAGACATTAGAGGAAACCAATGGGCTATCGGCAAAGTGCGTAATGCTCCCCACCGCCTGATTAACTCTTCTTTTTGAGATTGCCCTAAGCTAAGCGCACTACTGCGTTGATCGGCCGAGATGGTAATTAGTGCGCATGCGCAAGTTCGAGGTCGGGGATTTCTGGTATTGTTGAATTCTGCTTTTGCGTACATATACTGTATTTTTGGCATCAATGTGAATAAAAAAATTTACACGCACAAACTATATCAGTATCTCTCAATACTACTAGGATAGTGAAATTGCTGTGCGGATGTTTGATACAAGTTATTGTTGCGTTGGTTTTATGACGAGATGGAAAATGAATGAAAGCACCAAACTACTATGGAGCAAATGACAAATGTAGCAAATGTGATGTATTATTGGATGATTGTTCTGCATAGATATTAGTGTAACTGAAAATAAGAGTCAGTTGTGTATTTTTTTTAAAGATTTATGTGTGTTAGAAAATATAGAAATTTCTCCTGCTTCTCCTGTTTGACACATGAACCAAACAGCTAAAAAAAACTCTGGTAATAATACCAATAATGTTATTGGCTGTAATGCATTGTGAAGTGCAGAGATTGCCAATATCAGCTCTGTGGCACAAGGTCTTATTTCGTCCTCTATTATTCATGATATCCTGTTGAAAAATATGACTATAGCATGTCAAGTTTTAAAATGTAAGGTTGAATAAGTTTGTTTTCGGTCCATTAACTGGATGTTGACATCTTATCGAGGTTTGTCATGTAAAGTGGAAGGGGTACGCTGTTCGTGTTGACTGGTGCCTCGGGAAGAAAGCACCAGCTATGGCTTTAGGCATGGTTTCTCTTACTTATTGTGATTAATTACTACATTGTTCATAACTCCATTTATTCATACATATCATGTGTGCTACATACTTACTTCACCATCTCCCTTAACTACATGTACTGAAACATTGCCCCCTGTACTGAAATATACTGTCAAATAGTCATACGTATGCAAATACATACCAAATAATATCCTAAAGGGTTTTAAGCAACCTTACGTCGCTACATACACTTTTCCTCAAGAAATGTACATGGAATTCTGCTCATCTTGTTATGGAATCGACATATTATAGAAATAAATATATGAGCAGTATGTATACATAGATGTTTATATCAAATATCAAAAAGATTCCTTCAATAAGATATTCAGTCACATTGATTCATTTTCGATTTTTTCATAATAGATGAAATTTAGCGTGATGCCCTGAATAAGGCAAAATCAAATGCTGTAGCAACTATTATTGACAATATTTATACATGGTTACACTTTCATAAAAAGCTAGCTTGCTATACTGTGTAAGTGCTCCAGTAAATACATCTAGCATTGAATGCATGTGATTGAAGTTGATGTGATGTGAATTTATACATGTTATAGAGGATTTGGCACAGCAGCTATTCAAACTACTTTTCACACTTTCACTGCCGAGAAAATGTACCTTCTCATATCCTGTTTAAAAGTCCTGCGCAGATCAGTTGGCTAGATTCGGCCCGATTTCCCTGACTTTAGGGCCTGAAATAGGGTTCTATCAGAAAGTTATGTACGACTTGATGATGAATCAATTTCCTTGATACCGACTGAGGCAGGAAGCGCATTGTATTACCTGTATAAAATTTGTTCTAGCTTGTTGACTTATCCATGTTTTGTCTAGCAAATTTCTTGATGACAATTCTGACTTGACCCAAATGGCAACATAAAAATCGTCCTTCTTAGCTCACCTCTTAGCAGAGGTGAGCTTATCCCATACCGTGGCGTCCGTCGTCCGTCGTCGTCGTCGTCGTCGTCGTCGTCCGTCGTCCGTTAGCAGGGCACGTTTCGTAACTGTTAGAGCTATTGAGTTGAAACTTGGTACACATGTACCCTTATGTAATGACACCTGGGAGACCAAGTTTCGGTCCGATTCGTTTCATGGTTTGGCCACCAGGGGGCCAAACGTTAAAAGTGAAAATATGCAATATCTCCCTTAATAGTAGTCGGGAAATTTTGAAAAAAATATGGTAGGTACTTCTAGCAAAGGTGCATCATATATCCTCCGGGTTTTTGATTTGACCTCCTTTTCAAGGTCACAGAGGTCAAATGGTGTAAATTAGCCGTTAGGATGTAACGATGGCACGTTTCTAAACTGCAATGACTATTGATACCAAATTTGGTACACATTTACCCCTTAGTCAGGTGATCTCAGGGACCAAAGTTTGGTCCAATATGATTCACCACTTGACCACCAGGGGGCAAAATCCAAAAACCTTAAAAATGTGATAATTCCTTAACTTCTTGCCCGATTGCCACCAATTTGATATCATGGGTACATCTAACCACCATACAGTATATGTCACACAGGTTTTTAATTTGACCTTCTTGTCAAGGTCACAGAGGTCAAATGGTGTAAATTCGCCGTCAGGCCGTAACTATGGCACGTTTCTTAACTGCAATGACTATTGATCACAAATTAAGTACACATGTACCCCTTGGTCAGGTGATCTCAGGTACCGAAGTTTGGTGCGATCTGATTTGCCGTTTGGCCTCCAGGGAGGGGGCCAAATCCTAAATTCTTCAAAATGCCATTATTCCTAGTAATGACTTGCCCGATTGGCACCAATTTTATATCATAGGTACATCTGATTCTAACAACCATTCAATGTGTCACCCGGGTCTTCTTTGATTTGACCTACTTTTCAAGGTCACAGAGGTCGAATGTACTGTAAATTGGCCATTTTGGGGAAATTGTAATTGCTTGGACCTACATCAAACCTAACACTACATGACACAAGACCATGCTCTTTATCCATCTTTCCTCCACATGAGGTGAGCACAATGGCCCTGGCCATTTCATTTTATATCACTCGTAACAGTCTCAATTCTTCTTTTTCTATTCTGCATGTTCTAGACAAATTTCAACCAGTCGGAACCCATCTCAGAACCGATCTCAGAACAACCACTGTTCCTGAGTTCAGAGTACCATGACTGTTAAACTGTGATTCATGACTTCACTAATCAAACCTGCCACTCATAAGTGGCATTACCCGCTTCCTATATGCGTAGAATCACTTGTTGGTTTAGCGTGAACGTTAGCCGGTAAATTTATTGCGGGGCTAATTTCTCCGCTATGGATACGGCTAGGGAGTCAATCAGTCATTCAACTAGTCCGGCTGATGCTTCTGTAAATTTTCAATTAATTCCTTGACGAAATGTCGGCAAAATGGCAACAGGGGGTTTAAGTTTTCTTCACGGGAGAGTGATAGATTAAGACAAATATTTGGTGAAAATTCACTGAAATAGGTTTTTGAAAAACCATTGTAGAAAAAAAGGGAATTGATTTTGCTCTGAGAAGACACACAATAGAATTACATGTATGAAGTGAGGGTGTTAAAATGCTACTGAGTCTACTTCACCGCAGCTAAAATCTTCATAAGACTCTACTCTACCTGCTGAGAGAGCCTCTCTAGCCCAGGTCAGCATTCTGAGTTTGAGTCTAACATCAGTCTGGCAAACCTCAACGTCGACTTCTGAAAAAATACCTGAAACAAATTTGGCAGCTCATCTTCATCTTCAATCTTCATTGATATTGCTCTTGTCCCTGCTGACAAATCCCCTCTAACCCAAGTCAAAATCTCTCTACAAATCTCTGAATGCTCCAAATCATCGACCGCCCTAATCTGCATCAACCTGAGTTCAAGCATGAAATAGTAAATACATATCACCAGACATCTCTGTAGACAAATTCAATGAGATTTTTCTCGATCAATCAGAAAATATGCAGCATTGCGTTACATCGCGTGGAGTGTGTGCATAAATAGCACATGTATGCTACGAAGCCACTGCCCCGAGGCTGGAAGATAATTTTCAAGCGGATAATTTTTAATAAACAGTTATGAAAAGCATACATTTATGAGAATTTTATCAATGATTTTTTTGCGTACGTTTTCATATTATTGGTTTTGGGTTTTGATTTTGCTTCAGCTTCTTTATGACCTTTTGGTATTTATGATTATGTTTTCAGCTTTGAATCATTAACATGAATAATTTTCTTTCCCAAATCTGCTGAGCTTGGTTGTGTGAAACTAAATAAAAACCTGCTTGCATACTCAAACATGTTGAAGTGTTCCTACCATGACAATGCAGACAATGGACATGATGAAATTCAACCAGCACTATGAATGAAATGTAATGTAATAAATTCTGTGTTTGATCCCAGTTGTGATCTTGTTTGATACTGCCAGATGAAAGTGTGAACATATTTAGATAGGATATGTCAAATACTTGAAGAAAGTGGGTTATTGTGCTGACATCCCATAACAAATGAGGCCCAGCCTGATTCCAATGAGTAACTTCAGCCCAATCCCAATGCAATCCATTGCTTGTCCTTCTTAAGCATGTTAAGTCAGGCCTGCAGCCCAAATCCCAACATTGACAAGACTGACCAATTTAGGCCCATCGCAACATCCTAAAGAGGACCATTGTTTAATCCTTTCCTCCCCGTCTGAAAATTGTTTGGAATGTGACTTATAAGTTTGGGGTTCCATTGGTACAAACTCTGCTCAAAGGTCCATCCAGTGTTGTCACATTCTCCAACCATAGTCAGGGAGCTTGTTGTCATCACACTTGAGACACATACACGTTCACTTGAATACAGGTTTCAGATCCCTGAGGGCCAGTAGCTTGCACTTGACTGATATACAAGATAAATGCCATCGGGGAGCTAAACCATTGGGTTTATTAAGTCCTGATCGATTTATTTGCCCCTGGTATGAACTACTTGTACACTTTTAGAGAGTTCTAGAAAATTTAAGTTCCACAAATTAAGTTACGTCATGAATATAAATCTAATGTTGACATTTTGTTGTATGCATGGTTGATTTTATTGATGATTGATGATAAAAGGCGGGGGCCTTCTCTTCTACATGAGCAACAGTCAAACTAGTAAATCAAACTCAGAGGTAACTTGTGTTGCAAAGTCACATTTAACATGCTGAGGTCCTTGAGCTTGGATGTGCTTGATAAATTGTGCAGTGTAAATCATGCTAATTGAGTAATCATCCAAATCACTTGTCATTTCAAGTGGTAAATCATTACGGTTTTGATTAGAAATCGAATGATGATTGGCTTCCTCTTAGTTTATTGGTTGAATCTTTCTTAACTCAATGTCGAGCTGAACGATTTTTGAATTCTAAAGGGGAAGCACTGATTCAAGCTGGTGCAGTCATCGATTATTACTAGATGATATATGGGTGAATTGATAGAGTGTTAGACTCCTAGGAGATTTCATTCTGTATCAAACATGTTAAAGAAATGTTGTTCAAATAACCTTTGTTCTGATTTTGAAAGTGGTTCATTTGCAGGATGGAGTATGACGATTCACGGGCGAAGCATCCTTGTGCCAAAGAAATGTATGGCAAGGGTTGTTTTTTAGTTGGCAAAGTGGAGCTACACTAAAGAAATGAAGGTTTTTGAGGTTTTGGAAATGTTATTGGGTTTTTAGCCAACATGAATATGTTCCCCGTAGAGAAGTTTTTCACCAAAGACCTCTACGGTGTGCCTTTATGTGTCGGCTAAAAACGTTTTAAGGTTTTTTTAGAAGCTCCAAAAAACCTTATTCATGCCATCGGGAGCTTGGATGACAATGTGTATGCTCTGTACACTGAGATCGACCAAACCAACCTTGTTCAGCAAAATATATCCGACTAACCCCTAGGGTGCAATGAACCTTCAAAATATGTCTTGTCACTTCCAATATTTAATCAGCTCGACATGTTATCGACTGAACGAACTGCTCAATTGAATTAAAACAGTCGCAAAGAACAGTCCCATGTGGGAGTACTACATGTCAAAATGCCATGTTGAATCAAAGCGTTTTAATGGATTTATGCAGGGAATTAAAAAAACACAACTTTGGTCAGACCAGTGCGAGACTCCTGGTCCTTCATGTTGGGGTTGGTGATGTGTAGGGCTAAACTACTACCCTGCTATTATATATATATATGTAAAAAGCACCACAACTACAGAAACATGGAACATGGAACATGGAACATTTCAAAGAAAAACTCATCTGCAGAATTGAGGCAGCAGCACAAGTCCATATGAGGCAGAGGAAGACTGTTGACAACCTATTTCCAGATGATGCCGACTGGTAAAAATTGGTCATACATGTGACAATTTACTCGACAGCATTTTGTCATCTTCATCAAAGAAGACACCCTCGCATGGAAGGGTTAAAGGGCTAATGGTTACTAAAATCTCTCGGGGCACTAAACCATGCTAATAAGTCCCTGGGACAAAAACGTTCTGTCTGATGTTTTATTTGCTTGGTCATTCCAGGAAGTTGATCGTTTGTACCTCAGAAGACCAAGCACCGTGTTTCTTCTCAAAGCTGTCGATGCCTTTTATCTCGGTAGATATTGCCTTGTGGGGGGAACACATACTTCCTGTGACAGATGTGAAGTTCTTTTGTCCAGTTTCTTTTAAATGCGACTGGTTTGTTCGTCTGCCGATTAGAGATGAGCTTGATGAAACACACTGTTCCGAAGAAAAAACTAATTCAAACAAGTTTTCGTTATAAAGATGCATGGTGTGTAGTTGTTATAACTGCCAGTAGAGGAATTTCGTAATAATGCAGACCAAACTTGAACGACATTGACCGAGTTGGTGCTTAATCCGGAGTTGACATGTATGTATATCTCCAATGCAGTGTTTGCTGAACCTGGTTGACGGTGATTGAGACACCGGTGCAAATATCATAACGGTATATTTCTTTTGCTTGATACATGCATCTACATGCTCATTCAGGTCTGGCAGTTTGTCCGAAGAGAATGCTCACAGGGACCTGAAACTTTCAGGTCCTCAAACCTTCTTCAACCGTCCTGTTTATTGGCAGTTAAACCAAACCAATGTATTCAAACTACCGGTGTGGTCATCCACACATATCACTACACCAGTTATTAAATATGATTCTGTCCTTGCATTAGCCAGCGCCCAGGAGCAACAATTTTCACGAGAGTGCTCGGGGACCGGGCGGATGCATCCAGCTTTGTGCAGCGGGGAAAATTGGACTAATTTCATTGCCAGGCTCAAAGGGATAGTGAGAAAAATGATGTGGAGATGGTTATTGAATTTTGCTGAGTGTGGCGTATCTGTGATATAGGAGGGCGATGGAGTTGGGATTTTGAATGCAGTTTGTGAGGTGATTGTATCATTGTTTGATGCTGGGGCTGTTTATCACCAGAGTGCACCATTGGTAAAAAGAGGCGATGGATATTATAGGTTGAAGCTTTCCAAATCCCAATCCCCGTTAAAAACCTTTAGTTTCAGATTACTGCTTCTTCAGCTCACAATGACTAAGCAACAGTTGAGCTATTTGCCTGTGGCTAAATATCGCCTTCTGACTATTGTAAAAAAATAATGACCTTGGTCTCTACGTTATCTCCAGAAAAGTGACGAGCTTACGACATGTCATTTTAAACATCAACGCTACAAAATCAATACTCTGCTTGAATCTCAACAAAGTTAACCCCACCAGATAAACATCATAAACAACACTTTGTGATACATGTAGATAATTCTGTTTGCAGTTGTGCCTCCAGTTAAATATCTGCTTTGCAACATCACAATTAAATATTGATACTGGTTCAATGTAGTTCATTCACATATTGCCATATCAAAGGTCTAGACTTTGACAATTCTAGAAAAATTAGTATTGATCTACTTTGTCAGTCTTCTTGAACCTTTTAGAAATTTTTGTGGAGGTGTTTAATGCGAGCTTCGAGCTAGGCTTTGTGATTGATTCTGTCAGCCAAGGAGGTTTCCATGTTGTAAGAATCGATAGCCTCATCCTAACTGTTATGAATAAACTGGTGATTATCACCAGGAGTGGTGTCAAATAGCCAATACTTAAATGTACAGAATCAGGGGATTCGATCAAGTGCTCAGGGGATGTATGAGGGGAGGAAGGGGATACCTCCCCCTGTGTTCCGTTATATATAATTCCCGTCCCTTGTCTGCAATTAGCAGAAGCATCTGTTTTGTTCCATATGAGTGAACCACTAAAATTGATATTTTGCCTCGTCAACCCTGCAAATATAATAGTATTGCCCTATGCATAGTTTCAAGGTCGAAGTATCAGCCTTGCCGATTTCAGATAATCGTATCCCCACGCGAAGATGCGCTAAGGTTAAAATCAATAGTCTCTTCGTGTCGCGAGGTATTTATGGGATAAAAAGCGATTATTCTGCCTTAGTGGTGTCGAGTAACCAATATTTCAACAGAAAGCATCTCCTTCAGGTGTGTGCTCTGGAGATTAGTAAAAAGATGGACACATTTTACAGGATGCATTGTACACAGATCGATCGTTCTATCAACATAATCAAGAGCAAGAAGCGACAAGGTGGTTAGGCCATCTTCTGATCCAAAGCCAAAAGTGTATCCATATAAGTTAGAAGAATGTCCTTATAGGTCCAGGTGAAACCTCCCATAGTGGCTGGAACTTTCAGAGAGGAACTTTACTGTAGTAGGAGTGTCGATACCAGACCTCTGATATGCCTGCTCCAGTTAAGTCAATGCAGAATCTCTCTTGAAACCGGACAAGGTCTGGCACCAATATTATGTCACCCCAATATTACAAAAAAGGTCTTCCTTCATCACACACGGATAAAATGTAGTTCGCCTTATCTTTGAAGCCATATATCTAAGTTAGTTATAGTGGAGAGTGCCTTTTAGGTCAAAGAATAACCTTTTAGACTGAAAATCTAATCTCCAGCGGTTCTCTTTCATCATCCATGGATCAACTGTAGACCAAGCTTGTGTGACCGTGCAACTCCACAAGGGATCACGAAGAGGATATCATAATGCACATACATGTGTACAGATGATAGATCTATTGTTTACCTAGGAGGCCATTATCACATTTGCTCAGGGGACAGATATTATTATTATATTCTACCGAGAAAGCACTGTTGATCCAAGCAGGTTTGATGGATTTTGTCATGAATTATCTGTTTTCTCTGTGATATTTTAAATTAATCTTCAAGAATGCTATCACGATTTTGAATCTGATCACAACTATGACCAGGGCCTAGTTGTTGAAAATCAAGTTTTGTCTCTTTTTTGTTGGTTAACCAACCTCATTTGGAAGGGTGTTCTCTATTCATCATGTTTATCAAATCAAGCTGAACCACAAACATGTACATGATTGTATGCAAATGCATCAAGAACAAGAATGGAAACATGCTCATCAGTAGTAAATCATATCAAAATCACTTCATGCAAAAGCATTAAAAACAGGTTACAACATTTCACAAGGATAAAAAGCTGCAATTACTTAGTATACTGTCACGATTTAAGGTGCATGACAACTGACCTGACGTACCCAACCTCTTCATCCTATCTTTATCAGGAAGGATGGAATATCATCATGATCCAGGGTGCAGTTGCTTCCCGTCAACATGATGTGACAGAATAAACTGTCATGTTACACACCTGATAATGGGATGTCTTGATTCAATTTTACCTCTCATCATGACACCTCTCTATTAGGGACAGTACCGATAATGTGCTTGACAGAGCAGTTCTACTGTATATGTTACAATGTCTTACTTGACATCCAACAAAAGCTGTTCAGGCATGTCATCCCTCTGGCTCGTCTTCTAAGACAATCTGATATTAGAAATAGTCACACATTATTGTCCCTCTTGTTTCCTGTCAAGGGCACTCTCCAATGAGGATTCGATATCGACTGCTTCCCAGCATGTGGTGTCTGCTTCCCTACTAGAAATATCACAGCTGAGAAATTTATCCGTGACTACGATGGTTGCTAAAAATGTCGATGGAATATCATGCTTCTCGAGGTAGATTCTGAGACAATGGGTATGGTATCTAAGACTAGCACGCAGGTATATCTATTGTTTGTCAAATTCAATGTACAGCCTTGTATTGACTTTTTAGCTCACCTCTTAGCAGAGGTGAGCTTATCCCATACCGTGGCGTCCGTCGTCCGTCGTCGTCGTCGTCGTCGTCGTCGTCGTCGTCGTCGTCGTCGTCGTCGTCGTCGTCGTCGGCGTCGTCGTCGTCGTCGTCGTCGTCCGTCGTCCGTTAGCAGGGCACGTTTCGTAACTGTTAGAGCTATTGAGTTGAAACTTGGTACACATGTACCCTTATGTAATGACACCTGGGAGACCAAGTTTCGGTCCGATTCGTTTCATGGTTTGGCCACCAGGGGGCCAAACGTTAAAAGTGAAAATATGCAATATCTCCCTCAATAGTAGTCGGGAAATTTTGAAAAAAATATGGTAGGTACTTCTAGCAAAGGTGCATCATATATCCTCCGGGTTTTTGATTTGACCTCCTTTTCAAGGTCACAGAGGTCAAATGGTGTAAATTGGCCGTTAGGATGTAACGATGGCACGTTTCTAAACTGCAATGACTATTGATACCAAATTTGGTACACATTTACCCCTTAGTCAGCTGATCTCAGGGACCGAAGTTTGGTCCAATATGATTCACCACTTGACCACCAGGGGGCAAAATCCAAAAACCTTAAAAATGTGATTATTCCTTAACTTCTTGCCCGATTGCCACCAATTTGATATCATGGGTACATCTAACCACCATACAGTATATATCACACAGGTTTTTAATTTGACCTTCTTGTCAAGGTCACAGACGTCAAATGGCGTAAATTCGCCGTCAGGCCGTAACAATGGCACGTTTCTTAACTGCAATGACTATTGATCACAAATTAAGTACACATGTACCCCTTGGTCAGGTGATCTCAGGTACTGAAGTTTGGTGCGATCTGATTTGCCGTTTGGCCTCCAGGGAGGGGGCCAAATCCTAAATTCTTCAAAATGCCATTATTCCTAGTAATGACTTGCCCGATTGGCACCAATTTTATATCATAGGTACATCTAATTCTAACAACCATTCAATGTGTCACCCGGGTCTTCTTTGATTTGACCTACTTTTCAAGGTCACAGAGGTCGAATGTACTGTAAATTGGCCATTTTGGGGAAATTGTAATTGCTTGGACCTACATCAAACCTAACACTACATGACACAAGACCATGCTCTTTATCCATCTTTCCTCCACATGAGGTGAGCACAATGGCCCTGGCCATTTCATTTTAACCTGTGAGTGTTGTCGGCTAAAGAGTTCATATGCAGAAGCAACTGAGTTTGCTTTTCTGCTGTGGCTGATGGCTTTTGCATTAAAAGTGAAGTCTAATTAGTTGAGTTTCAATAGGAGTTCGCAGCTTTGCAATGAAACGCTATGGTATACAGATTGGGGGTAATGTGAGTTTCATTTTACCAACGTCATCCAAATTTCTTTTCAGAATGGCCTCTTTATATGTCGTGGTCTTCGACCTTCGTGTTTGCATCATTTGGCCCGGCACCTCCATCTTTATCTCGCTTAGGAATTAAGACAATCGTTCGAATGTTCACCCCATTGAATTGTGGTTTATCCAGCCCCAGCATTCCAATCCAACATGTCTAAGCATAGACACTCGGGTAAAGGAACCCCTCCAGAAAATCACTTCCTATATTAACAGAGGTCAGCCTACTGGACTTGACAGAGTTAATGCTCTATCTGAGACAGTAGAACATGAGACATCAGTCTCTATTGTTTCCTGTCAGCACCAGTGACTAGTGGTATTTGTCATATTGACATTTTCCCAGCTGTCCCATGTCGATTTCGTCTGCTATAATATTAGGTTGCTATTGAAGATATCTGTACTTTTATTTGTGGAAGAGACATTTCAAAATGTCAGTTATGTCTAGGTTTGCTGTCAACGAGACTGCTGGACATGATTGTTCTCTCTTAGTTAAATGGCAGAGTTTAGATGGGAAACTTAAAAGTGCATGGAGCGACAAGAATTCTTGTTACTATCAATATTTGCAGCAAGCATCGGCAACAAGAATGGAATTGAAATTGTTGTTATTTAAAGGGCAAAAGCTAAAGATGCTGAAATAGTGTTCAGCATCACCCTCCACTTTGTACTTAAAAAAATATACATGTACTCCAAATAACTCTTACCATTGTGTTTGTTGAAGCCTTTCTTTTGTTTGCGGCTGAAACAGTTATCACCTTTACAAAGGTACGAGGCCGTTGTTCATCGATTCTGCACATAGCACTCCTGTGTAAGTCATTCCAGGCTGAAAATACAACAACACCTAAAAAGCTATTGTTTATCAACAGAAAGGTAATAATTATATATATATTGGATTCCAGTATGAACACACCCAAGTATCTCTTGTGTCAAAAGGAAGGTAGACTTCATGAATGAACATCAACTGATGGAAAAAAAACTCAACTGCTTTGTTCCCCTTGGACAGGATGGGCAGTCAAGATTGTTGCCAGGATTCTGTTTCAATGAATATAGTTTTTTCAATAATATTGACTATAACAAAATGATACAAGAATTAGAAAAATAATTTTGATGCAGTTGATGTAAATGATGGTATGCATATGCTCTACAGAGGGTTGCCCGTGGTACCTGATATATTTGGTTGGTTGTTGATGCAAGAGGTATATTTGCACATGATGATGCCATGTCCCTCTCTCTCATGTTGTGAATCCGTCACTGCATTCAGTGCCTTTTCCCTGACGGAGTGAAGCTAATGGCCATTGCAGACTAGCGAAGGAAGTCCAGGAACTGGGAGTTTTCTCTACTCTTTCTCTGTGGCATGCCTCCCCTTCTTGGATGTATGTTCATTCAAGTTCTATTGTACAATGTAGTACTCCTCAATAGCTACATCAGACACAGCTTTCAAAGATTTCGGTAACACATTTTTCACAGTTAAATATTGAAGTGTGAAATAAAAGCAGTGGTTGAAATTCACTTCTTGAAAATCGCCCTAAGCCACTTTTTGCAGTATTTGGAAGTGCCTTGATGAACAATTCGACTTTGAGCAAAAATGCACATTAAAGAAAGAAAAAGAAGATGCTTCATTGAGATAAACATTAATTGGCAATTAAAGCTGATCTTAATTGTTGGCATATGCATGAATTCAGCCTAAATCCTCGCAATATATTACTTGTTTGATTGCATTTTCAATTAGTTTCTGAATTTCTTAAATTTCTGTTGGGTACAATTTATGAGGTTTTTCAAATGATGCTACACACAAAGGGTTGAAAGTCTGTGTCAGTCTAAGCTGGAAACGATTCCACAGTCTGCAATATAGTCAACTGTAAACTTATTCATAGTTAACCTACATGAAGTTAAAGTACTTTGTATTAGAAATATTGGAGTGTAGTTACAGGGATCAGACACTAAGCTGGAACCAGCCAGACCTATAAATTTTTTAATGACAAGGTATAGTGTAACTGCGAAACATTCTCGATATCTAAGCATAAATGGGTATGTTGTTTGTAATTAAATAGAAATGGAGTTAAACACATGCCTGAGTGCAGTTATCATGCATGCACCTTTTCTGACACTTGGTATATATAGTTTTAGGACCTTTTGCTAGCTTAGTCAACATGATAAACTAGCTTTGTCAACATGCTAAACTGAAAAGTATCAGGAGGTATTTGAAATCTTGTCATGGAAGCCTGGAATTTCTATGAAAGTTGACACTTGGAGATAATTTTAGCTAAAGTGACTTTCAAAGCCGGCATAAAGCCTTAGGGCATATATTGCTGCATTTGAATCAAAGTGAAAATATATCTGCATGTTGAAGAATTCCTTTGAAATTGAAGTGTCTATGCATATGACTTTTTAAAAATTGCGAGTTTACTTCAAACTGACCTTCATGTTAAATTATATGCTTTTGATCCTATTTCAGATATCTGCTCTGTTATTAATTTTCAACTATTACAAGAACACCTCTGGCAATATTTGACCGCTAGCACAAAGTCAGAATTGTGTATGCAAGTCAAAGGGAATGAGCTAATGCAAACCAGAGCATCATTGAAATGAAATCTTGTAGCTGGCAGTGCATGACTGTTGCAAGTTTCTTTCAAACACTACTCGTACTTGCCTGGATATCTTTCCATCCAATTTTAAAATGTGAATGAGAAATGTGATATGTGAATACACCGAGTGTAAAAAACTCTAAGACATCAAAGGGGTTTAACACCAACTGCGTCAAAGCAAAGAGGTAGCAGTTGTTTTCCTCGAAGCATAACTTGTTTGTTGCAACTTTGTTCAAGAGATTTTGAACTTTGATTATACCGAATGTCCACAAATACAAATTGTTTCACCATTTCAAATGGGCTTCTCTGTGTCTTTGGCAGTAAAGTGTCATTTTTCAGAGCCTGCCAACCCTTTTGTGGGGAATACATCAAAAGCATTAAAAAATCAAAAACACGTTTTAATCAAAGTTTCTTTTATCAATCTAAAATGTTTGTGATATTATAAGAAATTTTCTTTTGACATGACCAGAGTAGGGATTTGTCTCAATATCTCACTCATGTCAATTAGAAAAAGTTTGTGACACCACCAAATCCTTAGCACTTGGATCTTACATTGTCTAAAGAGAAAAGGAATCACTAACATGTCTTAGAGAACACCCTCTTCTATCTACCATTGATATCTGATAAGGGTATTTATAATCAAAGGAGTTCACATCCCTGCCTACGCAACACAGACTACAACTTTGAGAAAAACAGACTTCAAAGCGACAGGGTTAATGCTGTCGGAACTTTTGCTCGTTACTCATCTCTCATTATCACCTGATAAAAAAAGGGTCCGTCTTTGCCATCAATTACGGCAGTCATCTCATCATCCTATTTGTGTCGTTCTTAGGGATATGATTACAAAGCTATTGCCGAAAGGTTTAGTAAGATGCAAGATGCTGTCGTGGAAGTAATGTCATGTTGCAACCTGGTTGCCTTGGAGGGGCCGGGTGAAGAAGCAACTGTTCTTCTTCTTCTTCTTTCTTCTTCAGCGTTCGCTCTGCACTTGGAGGGGTCATTCTCCTAGGAGTAATCCTCCTCCAAGGCGGGATGAGCGTATCCTGCGTGCCACTACGGTTAGGCGCCAATTGGGTTTATTGGCCTAGTGGGCCGACTTTGGCCAGAGAGATAGAGTCCACGCAAGCTTCTCATGTTTCTCACTTGGTGGGGTCTTAGCTTGCCCTGGCATAGACACCAGGTACAAGGAACCTCGGTTTTGAGTCTCATTCGAAGGACTGTGAAGAGCCAGGAATTTTAGTTCCTTGAAAGCCACGCCGGTTCATCCAGACTGGATTCTCCCCGGGATCGAACCCGGGCCCTATTGCATGTGTAAAAGCATCACATTTTCCTATCATATTTTCTTAGAAATGAAGGCTTTTGAGCTTTTGTTAAACCTTTGACGTTTTTTTTTGGCTGACACAAATACAATGCCACTCTTGGAGCTTTATAAGCAAAATGTCCTTATTTCGCTGGAAAACCTCTAACATTTGTCTAAGTGGTGGAGATTTGTTATTTGAAAGACCTGAAGTGAGAAAAGTTTAGAGGTGAAATTTCAATCAGGGCATTGCTTTAGGGGGAGATCATCCAGATATCGAAAAAAGAGGGGGTGAGGGGGTGTTCACACTAAACATTCTGGTCCCTGTTACTAGAAAGCATGTTTGCACCGCTCTTTATCAGAGGACATGTCAATGTGGTATTGAGAGCTACATTTAACACACTTTCTAGCAACTGGGGGGGGGGGGGGGCTGGCTGCCACACCACTGACTATGATAAAAACTACAACACCATCGATATATCCTCTAGTTATATACATATCTCCCTTGTCTAAAAACAATATCTTGAACAACATTAACCTCACATTGGCACCCTTTTTATCAAACAGAGTGTGAGGCACGATGATCTGTTGATTTTTTCAGAACCATTCTCACATTGCGACAGCCACCCAATATACGTACATCTAAAATTCCTCACACAGAACATCACAAAACTGCTAATATCCTTGATTAAAAATGTATGCGCTTTGTAGCTTAACGAGGAAGGAGGTATTCCCCTAAGAGGACATTATCAGGTGCTCAAAACTTTTGAGGTGAGATTTTAATTACGAAGAAGAGGAATATTGTTTGATGATATTAATTAACGCCGGGTTGACGAGGCTCGTATTTCAACATGTTCAAAGATGATAGAGGCAGCTTAAGAGAAGACTGGTCCTTTACTGAAATTCTGCATGATAGCTGTACGTGTAAGGCGAACTTGAACATCCCTTAAGGGGTACACAGTTTACATACATACATACATTATAAAATGTGTGTGGGGCGCCTTTCCACCGAACAAATCGTGCTCAAGGCGTTGCCCCCTCAAAGTGCCTCGCGTACAGCCAGGTCTTTAACTGACATTTGAATTTAAGGACATCTGAAGCATCCTGAATATGAGATGGGAGTTGATTCCAAAGAGATGGAGCGCAGGCAGAGCAAGCCCTATCGCCAAACGAGGTCCTAGTTCGTTTTTGCAGCAACTTGACAGAGGATACTGACGACGTTTGTATGTATAGTGCAGTTATACTCACTCAATGCTATAGTGCAATTAACACGCATGCAACTTGGCTAAAACTTGTATATATAGTATTTGTGTACCTGTCTACACAACAGCACTGTTGAAATTTATATTCAGTACATATTTACGCAGAAAAGATGGTAGTTTTAATGAGTGTACGTCTGGCAAAATAGCTCGTTTTTGCAACAACTTGGGATCCTTGCCTGACTAGTATTATAAAGTGTGTCAGCAACACGATAACAGATAAGTCATCAGTCCAATGCTTTTTAGCAAAGTGCAGCATAAAACATTTTTTTAGGAGAGCCTGGACATGTGTTTTATTGGAATATATGAGAATGTCAAGACATTTGCGTATTTTTTGCTTTCGGGAAGCGGCGAGTATGTTTATAATAGTTCATATGGCTTATTTTGATTTTCGTCAGAATGTTTCCTACTGTGTTACTTACATTGTTTTGTTCCAGTACCGACCCTCCAAACCATATGAGTTTAAACAAGGTTGAGTTGGGACAATATGTCTATTCCATAGGAGAATGCGATTTCGTGGGCCTGCAGGAACCAGCTTCCACTCATCTCCTGCAGGGCCAGTAGTCTGACTGTGAGGCATGAAAGGGGATGGTCGGTTGCCAAATGGGCTACAGCCCCAAAAACACATCGGTTTTATTTCAAGGAGAATTGCCCTGCATTTTCACAAGTTCAAATTTCTGAAAAATTTTCAAAGTCCAAAAATGATGCTATCTCTTCATTTTGAGCAGAAACATTGAGAAAAAAAATCCAGTGAAAAAAATATTTGTACTTAGAAAATGTTCTCATCTTATAGTTAGAATATATATTTTGTTTCTGGAGAGACAAGGAGCATTAAGTGTTAGTCTGCGAAAAAAATTATGAAAGTTTTTATTTTCTTAGAAATTTTCATGACTTAGACAATCCTTAGCTAGCCTATGGATATTGGTATAAACTCCATACTTTCTCAAAATGTTGGAATGTGAGCAGCCACTGTTGATAGGCTCCTTCCAGCAAAAGCATGTTCCTTTGATCCATGACAAAAGAAATGGCAATCATAGGATGTCTGAGGATGTCTTGCTATCGTGTGTACCTACCTCGAGGAGGTATATTATGAGTACCTTTGACATGGATGCAGTTCCAAGGCAACTTTATCTATGGTGTCATCTCATGTGGAAGACACATCTAAGTAAACAGTGTAGTCTTACACAAATCCATCCAACACCCAACCGCACCCAAGCCACCCTTGAGAACATACCTTCCTAAAGAAAAACATTGAAGCACGCATCCTGCAGCAAGTGTTGATAGCCTCAGGTGAAATCTATCTCTTTTATCTAGAACAAAAGAAAAACAACGTTTTGTATAGAGATTATACTATTGGTACCTTCCTGCGCTGTGTGTATTTCTGTGATGTGTATCTATTTTTCTACAATGAGAAATCAATTGTAGATCATTGAACCCCTTTATGAACGTGTCATTCGATACTGGGCTTTCTTGGCAGTTATATTCCCCGAGGGGCATTGTCATATTAAGTTGCATGATATGTTGATTTTACTCTTAAAATAGCTCTATTGGGGACCCTATTGATCAATTTGTGACAACAAAACCTTTTTACAGATAGAATAATGACATTATATGCTAAGCATATTCGAGGTGTTGACTAAAAAGATCTATTTCCCCCTCCCCCCCCCCCATTCAAAATTCCACAAAAGAGCATTTTTGTGAGCTCTGAGAATGTACCAAGCAGGAGTGACTATCCCCTTCTCCCATCCATAAAGAGTATTTTTCCCTATTCAGGTTTTTATCATCTAAAGCTGGATGTACACTGCAAAAAAAGTCACTGGTGTTTATTTCTCTGATAACGAGGTAATGAAACCCGTTTTCTCTTCTGAAAAATACAAAACACACGAATAGAAATATCCATGAATCGCCATCGTCCAATATTGCTTTTGTCATTCCTTTCTGCTAATGGAGACGCTAGTCAATGATGGAGCAAGCAAACAAACGTTATGTGATAAGAGCCATCTTAGCAGGAATGGACATTGAACATTGAAAGGGAGATTGGCTGAAGTGTTGGCACAGACCGTTCGAGTACAATCAACGCCATTAGTTACAGTGATTACTGACTTTTGCAGTGGCGAAAAGCCATCTATACTGAAATAACCTGCCACTTATATCTCCGCAAGTTCACATTGTCTTACCGAAGATGATGGTTGAAGAGCTGATGCAGAAGGCTTAGGGTATAAGATCCCTTGCAAGGAAGGGAAGTATTGACTGTCAGAAAATCAGCACAGCATGTTCTAGTATCCTCGACACCATTTGTAACAGAGATCACTGACCACCGCAGGAGATGTAGTGTGGATAGTAAACAATGGTAAACCAGAAAGCTGATAAAGAAATTTAAGAGGTTCATGGAACAAACTGTCCCTATAAGATCCCATGAGCACCACATATAACTGCCAGGTTTTGTGACAAAGACCAGCTTTGTTATGATTGAAATCTTCTCTTGAAATCAGTACACCAAGGGGAGCTAGCATTGAAATGATATTTGAGATGTTTTATTGGGGGCCCCCCTCTTCACAGAAAAATTTGCCAGAAGTCATGTTGACATTTCAGTAACAGAATATAGCCTCCCTAAATACGCAATGTGACACTCTGTGACATGTCATTATGAGTAACTCTGCCAGTGTGTTTACACACTATCTGTTGCTCCCAGCCTCACAATCTAATATCCAAGCCTTACTTTGATGTCTCAATATACATATATATTTTATATTGATGATTTGCTGTAAATATTAGTTTGTCCGTATGTCATGGCTTTGCAATATTGCTTCGGTCAGACAGACCATTGGCACTTAACCCTCTGTGGTTTCATGATATTACAAAAGTTTTGACATTGACGTATTGTTACTGGAGTAGAGCCTCTCCATTAAGGACACCCCTGACAAATGCTGTCCTTATTGGCGAGGTGATGCTTACCGAGGTCATATTGTAAAGCAATGTTCCATTTGAGGCAAAAACTAGTGCCCCTTAAAGAGAGAGTATCCTGATTATCTGGTGTATGTGGGTGGAAGTAAAATATTCCAGGGTTCAAATAGAAAGTCTAAGATTGCCAGTAATTTTCTTTAAAGTAAATTTAATGGAGGTAAAAGTAGTAATCACACAACATACATTACAACGTGTACAACAGGGGTTAATCAAATAGAATGATCCGCAACGCCAAGAATCAAACAGAAAATGACATTTGAGATTCCCTTGATTAAAGCTTCTACTTCAAAGTCGTGCATGCGACCTTCATTAATTTCCTAAGTAGCAAAAACCATGGGAGAGTGTTCTGAGGGCTTTTAAGAGTCGCCATGTTCCTCCTATTAATCTTACATCAGAAATAAAATAAAGTGCATCTCCTTTTCAAAGATCATCAGGCAGGTTTGAAGCATATTTGAAAGTTTTACTAACAGTGTTAGGAGATTCTAATGATATGGGTAATAATAATTGCTGTCTCCACAAAGTACTTCTTCGACCATGGTCTGTACCAAAGCACATCATAGGTCTCCACAAAACACTCTTGGGTATTGGTGCATCTGTCATTTCAATGTACACCAGAGCTCAACCTGTGAATAACGGAGGGGGTGATTGGTATGAACTCGTGACCCTTGGATTAAGAGTCGATGATATCATAGTCATTATGACACCAACGACATCAACAACAATTTAGGATGTATACTTTAACCTTGTTTCTAAACTGTCAGTGATTTGGCTAAGATGCATGATGCTATCACTCTATACAAATTCATCGAAGAGATATATCTCTATAGCCTATGCTATCTTACAACACCATTACCACTGAACTGAAACAGATCCACATAGGCTAAAATTATCCAATACAACTTAGACTAAAACATACATGTACTATTTACACAACATCATATCATGTTTCTAGGTCTTGACAGGTTGAAATCACTTTTGTAACATTTGTCGATTTCTTATTGCTTTTCCATTAATAAATTGCTCTTGCGGTTGCATCCGAGGGAGTTCGGCAATAAACTTAAAGATTTTTAATCCCCCTGGAACCTTTAGAGTGAAATTAATATTGGTACTGCCTTGGATCGTGTAACAACAATAGTTTCATATTCACTTTCACGGAGAAAGCATCATCGCAATCTTCAAAGCACTTTTATCAATTCTAGAAATGGATCGGGCTATTTTCGAAATTTTAAACATACATGTTATGTTATTTCCATTTTAATCATTGATGAATTTTAATCAAATGTAGAAGTAAGATTTTAAATTTTATGTTTCAGTCCTTGGAATTGTGTTGAATGACTTCAATTGTGGAAGAAAGTGATTGTCAAAACATGCCAAAAATCCTTGGGAAAAGTAATAGTCAAAACCTGCCAAAACTTGTGCGAGAAAGCGATTGTCAGAATGCAATTGTTAAAATAATTTGTTCCATGGTCTCCCTTCTGTATCTTTTCATGTCCATGTTCCCGTTGGTCATCTTCTCATATAGGTAAGTTCAAATTTATATATCTTATTGACAAACGGTACTGAAATTTGGAAGTAAAGAGTGTCTCATCAGCCAAATCTGGCTTACCCTCCCATTAGAGGGTACACTATGATGAACTGCATTGCTCTTGTTCGTCTCTAATTGCCTTGTCACTGATATTCCCTGTCATGTCTAGCTCAGCAATTACGCTAGTTTTTACGCCAACCTTTCACGGAATGTTTGAAAAAGTGTCCCATAGTGTGATATTTGCTCTTGACTTATCACTGAATGAAACTCGCAAGTTCCTTTCAGGAAATGAGTCTCCTTGTTCACACGCCGGGGTGCTGGCTGTTGATGTAACCGATCTCACCCATTCTATTGAATTGAACTATAAACATGATAGATCGTGAAAGTTAATTCTCGCTCAGGCTATTGAATTCAGCTAAATTGTGAAAGCGAGCTGATATGATGTTGGCTCTGGTGGAAGTTGTTTTGTCAATGATATTGGCGCTGGTGAAAGTGGCGTAGCCAGGATAATATGATACATGATTTAGTGAAGGTTGCCTTGTCAAGTTGATACATTGGTTCTGGTGAAAGTCGCCTTGTCAAGCTGATATGATACTGGCTCTGGTGAAAGTCGCCTTGTCAAGCTGATATGATACTGGCTCTGGTGAAAGTCGCCTTGTCCAGCTGATATGATATTGACTCTGGTGAAAGTCGCCTTGTCCAGTTGATATGATACTGGCTCTGGTGAAAGTCGCCTTGTCAAGCTGATATGATACTGGCTCTGGTGAAAGTCGCCTTGTCAAGCTGATATGATATTGACTCTGGTGAAAGTCGCCTTGTCAAGCTGATATGATACTGGCTCTGGTGAAAGTCGCCTTGTCAAGCTGATATGATATTGACTCTGGTGAAAGTCGCCTTGTCAAGCTGATATGATACTGGCTCTGGTGAAAGTCGCCTTGTCCAGCTGATATGATACTGACTCTAGTGAAAGTCGCCTTGTCCAGCTGATATGATACTGACTCTGGTGAAAGTTGCCTTGTCCAGCTGATATGATACTGGCTCTGGTGAAAGTCGCCTTGTCCAGCTGATATGATACTGGCTCTGGTGAAAGTCGCCTTGTCCAGCTGATATGATACTGGCTCTGGTGAAAGTCGCCTTGTCCAGCTGATATGATACTGGCTCTGGTGAAAGTCGCCTTGTCCAGCTGATATGATACTGGCTCTGGTGCAAGTCGCCTTGTCAAGCTGATATGATACTGGCTCTGATGAGAGTTGCCTTGTCCAGCTGATATGATATTGACTCTGGTGAAAGTCGCCTTGTCAAGCTGATATGATACTGGCTCTGATGAAAGTCGCCTTGTCCAGCTAATATGATACTGGCTCTGGTGAAAGTCGCCTTGTCAAGCTGATATGATACTGACACTGGTGAAAGTCGCCTTGTCCAGCTGATATGATACTGGCTCTGGTGAAAGTCGCCTTGTCCAGCTGATATGATACTGGCTCTGGTGAAAGTCGCCTTGTCCAGCTGATATGATACTGGCTCTGGTGAAAGTCGCCTTGTCAAGCTGATATGATACTGGCTCTGGAGAAAGTTGCCTTGTCAAGCTGATATGATATTGACTCTGGTGAAAGTCGCCTTGTCAAGCTGATATGATACTGGCTCTGATGAAAGTCGCCTTGTCAAGCTGATATGATACTGGCTCTGGTGAAAGTCGCCTTGAGAAGCTGATATGATACTGGCTCTTGTGAGAGTCGCCTTGTCAAGCTGATATGATACTGGCCCTAGTGAAAGTCGCCTTGTCCAGCTGATATGATATTGACTCTGGTGAAAGTTGCCTTGTCAAGCTGATATGATACTGGCTCTAGTGAAAGTCGCCTTGTCCAGCTGATATGATATTGACTCTGGTGAAAGTCGCCTTGTCAAGCTGATGTGTATTGACTCTGGTGAAAGTCGCCTTATCCAGCTGATATGATACTGGCTCTGGTGAAAGTCGCCTTGTCCAGCTGATATGATACTGGCTCTGGTGAAAGTCGCCTTGTCAAGCTGATATGATACTGGCTCTGGTGAAAGTCGCCTTGTCAAGCTGATATGATACTGGCTCTGGTGAAAGTCGCCTTGTCAAGCTGATATGATACTGGCTCTGGTGAAAGTCGCCTTGTCCAGCTGATATGATACTGGCTCTGGTGAAAGTCGCCTTGTCCAGCTGATATGATACTGGCTCTGGTGAAAGTCGCCTTGTTAAGCTGATATGATACTGGCTCTGGTGAAAGTCGCCTTGTCCAGCTGATATGATACTGGCTCTGGTGAAAGTCGCGTTGTCAAGCTGATATGAAACTGGCCATGGTGAAAGTCGCCTTGTCAAGCTGATATGATACTGGCTATGGTGAAAGTCGCCTTGTCCAGCTGATATGATACTGGCTCTGGTGAAAGTCGCCTTGTCCAGCTGATATGATACTGGCTCTGGTGAAAGTCGCCTTGTCCAGCTGATATGATACTGGCTCTGGTGAAAGTCACCTTGTCCAGCTGATATGATACTGGCTCTGGTGAAAGTCACGTTGTCAAGCTGATATGATACTGGCTATGGTGAAAGTCGCCTTGTCCAGCTGATATGATAGTGGCTCTGGTGAAAGTCGCGGTGTCAAGCTGATATGAAACTGGCCATGGTGAAAGTCGCCTTGTCCAGCTGATATGATACTGGCTATGGTGAAAGTCGCCTTGTCCAGCTGATATGATACTGGCTCTGGTGAAAGTCGCCTTGTCCAGCTGATATGATACTGGCTCTGGTGAAAGTCGCCTTGTCCAGCTGATATGATACTGGCTCTGGTGAAAGTCGCCTTGTCCAACTGATTTGATACTGGCTCTGGTGAACGTCGCGTTGTCAAGCTGATATGATACTGGCTATGGTGAAAGTCGCCTTGTCCAGCTGATATGATACTGGCTCTGGTGAAAGTCACCTTGTCCAGCTGATATGATACTGGCTCTGGTGAAAGTCGCCTTGTCAAGCTGATATGATACTGGCTCTGGTGAAAGTCGCCTTGTCAAGCTGATATGATACTGACTCTGGTGAAAGTCGCCTTGTCCAGCTGATATGATATTGACTCTGGTGAAAGTTGCCTTGTCAAGCTGATGTGATACTGACTCTGGTGAAAGTCGCCTTGTCAAGCTGAAATGATATTGGCTCTGGTGAAAGTTGCCTAGTTTGAGCTTTGTGGTCCTGTGGTAGCGTATCTGGGCACATAAAAAAAACTTGAAGTACGTGATCCAGCCAACAATCGGTACCTGAAAGGTGGTACTGGTTGATGAAAACCGCCACCCGATTCTCTGCTTTCTGCATAAAAATCAACCCAGTCTGTTTCTGAAGAAGTCATCTTGAGTGGATATCGTCCGCTAGTTTTGAAATGGATCAGCAAGTTACGTGACGTTACTCCTTTGATCTACAGAGAAAGCTGATGCTTGCTATTTGAGACTAACTGACTAACACTTTTTAAGCTTAGGACAACACTAGAAATAATCCCCAGTAGCAGGTAATTGAGCTTCCATCTGAATGCTAACTCAGGTGCCTCTTGTCACATGGCACGATAGAAGGTTATCTTTTTGAGATTGTCTCAAGCCGTGAATAGAATCTAACATTTCAGATGGAAGTATCAACTGCTCGTAAGAAATGGTTCAGCGCAGCACATGAATGCAATTTTTATCGCAATGACATGCGATTCTTATCAATGCAATGAGTTATAAAAAAATTGTTTGCCTGCAGGTGAAATCAAGTGTCACAGTGATCTGTGCCAAAATCAGGCTGGTTTGATTTTCATTGCACTCTGCTCTTCTACAGCTGACCAATGGACTGACATCTCTCTAGTCGATGATCAACTGAAAGTAAAAATTAGAGAAGGGAACAGAAATATTCAAGTGTTGAAATCCAGTTTGGGTTCCTGGCAATGCTGATTACACTTCAACTTCAAATAAATCTCAAATGTTTGACATAAATGTGATCTTGTAGCTCATAAATGTGAGACACTCACCTTTTTACACACACCTCAGCCCAGGCACAAGCTGTGTTCTGTCTCATTCCAAATGCACAGAGCAGTGGTTCTGCTTATTAAGTCATGAGCATGTGACCAAACCCCATTTCATTCCCCCCAGAAGACTGGTTGAGTTAATAAGGTAATTTGACCCTCTTAGTCTTTTCATTCATCGAGGCATGTCCTGATGACTGTATTGTTGAATCTAATCTAATCCCTTGTCCATTGTCCAGTGTCCATTGTCCTGGGGTGCAGCTAGCCATGCCACTATTTTAATTCTTGTCCTTACAATGCCTTTCTTCTTTTAATAAAACTACTTGTCATGGATGATGATTTGATTAGTTTTCTTAAAGGAGGAATATGTCATCATTATTGCATCTTGACCATCAAGATTTTTGCATCTTGCTCTATTTGCATTTGGCTCTATACTATAGAGCATGAATTCTTAACCACCAAATATCTATATGGTGAGCGCAATGGCCCCTGGCCTTTTTATTGTCGCATGCGATGATTTCTATAAACATACACGTAATTCCTGTAATTCTGTCGCCTGCATGGACAACTCCCAAAAGTTGATAAAGCGTTTCAAACCCAAGGCCCCCAGTTGCTCAGTTGGTGTCAGCAGTAACATTGGCTGTAAGTCTAAATGCTACTATTGTAAATGAAATTTCCCGAAGAAGATAACAATATTTTTAGCTAACACTTGCATTTGTCTCTAATGCCGTTAGAGCTACTAAGCCCTGGATGTTAGGATCACTACTACAAGCATTAACAATGAATCTACACCAGCCCATCAGTGCTTACAAAATAGCCCATAGGACACCAAATTCAATCTCTCAGCTTCCCTGCATTATGTCTTGCAAGCTATTGTCAATAATTACAAGAGCTCTTCTCTCCCAGAGCTAATTATTTCCTCATTATTGTCATATTATCACCTCCTCTTCAAATTTATCGTAAGTCATGACTGGTTGTTTTTACAAGCGAGTAGAGATTTTCTAAATAGTCGCTAATATCATTGTTGTCATACTATGCAAAATACTTATCAGGTGCTTTCATACGATAGAGACAGCTTACGCATTGTGTTGTTAAGTCATTACAAGTAGGTTTCCGATATTTCTTCCAGGCAGTTGTACTGGTGCAATCTCCTCTTTACAAGTTTTCTTTATGATTTTGCTTGGGCTACTGTGCTGCAACTAATGTAGCCTGGGGTTAGTATCATGGAAATGGGACCATTTGTCTTATTTCTTGGGCCGTAGGACCTTTGCTTATCCATACAATATCATGGGGACATCGGATCAGGGAGTGCTTGTCCTTGGTTCGTTGGGTCATTTCTTCTTCGTCTTCTTCTCTTCATTGCTGCAGGTCCCTGGTGATTCCCTGCAGCTATGTCTTCAGTGAGACTGGCTAAGTCCAAAAGTCCTGCAGAATCCAGTGGTGTTTGGTAGTCAAGTCAACAGTTGTGAAGGAAGCAGTTGGACGGAGTCCAAGCTGGTCTCTTCAGGTGCTGGTCGAGTCAATAGAAGGTAATATGGTACAATTGCAGCCCCTACGGTGTTAGTACACGTAAATGCACGCTGAGGCGGAAATTGTACCAGACCTGTAATTGTACCACTTTACCTTAGGTATATGGGGCTTTGGCCTCTTTTGTCAGGATGAGAAAGTTGGTTGGGTCACTGAGGCAGATTTACTCTTCACCATTTTTCAATTGGCCTTCCCCTTGGCTAATTCTTACCAAAAGGTTTTTGGTCAATGCTGCACTAAAGTTATAAAGTACTCATACTTTATGAAGTTGCTGCAAAAATGGGTTGTAAAAGATCTATGTTAGCTAAGAGATGTCAAACCTTAGCCTTCAGCATGTTGGCAATGTTCGTGCATTGCAGCGGTAACTAATATCTGTATACGATATTAGTTGTTAGGCACCTGGCCAGAATGCAGTGTAGAAAACAGTAGTACCCAAAGTGGAAACATTTCATCTGAATCCAGATGACGCAATTCACTGCCTTTGTTAATTCCTCCTAAAAATATGTATGGATATACCTAAAATCCCTGCTGATTTTTGGACTTCCATGCATCCAGAACAAGTACATTGACTCTACGAGTAACCTGAATAATGTACCAGGACACCATCATTTCTTGATCTTTGCTTCCCTGCAAGTTGGTTTCACTGGGGTTTTTTCCGCCACGCTTTCCACTCATATTATTCTGCAGGCGTTGTGGGCAATGGTAAAAAGATATCTTTGTCTTATAGCAGGACGCAAAGAACATTGCCTCTCTTGTTCAAATAATTGCATGACCTGTAGCTTTCTTTCCCGAGGGTATGTGTTGAATGTAAAACAGCCACAGAGTACGTTGTGTGTAAAAAAGTGATAGTGGATGGACGGCCGACTGAATGTGGCCTACCTCGACCATTAGATGTAGAGGCTGGCTTTTTATGAACGATATAAAAGGCTTGGTGGTGTAAAAGTTGTAAGGATGCTGTATGCCTATAACCCAACAGGGTTGTCACCTGTAACATGTCACTTTAAGAACGAATATTGATGTTAATTTCCATCTTGTTTGCTACATTGGATTCAAGATGTCACTTTTTACCTTCAGGTGGTGTCATGTTTTCAAGCCCGAGTCAATTAAACATGCCCCAGTTCAGTCTGTTTCAAAGCTTTTCACATCAGCATAACTGTGAAGACTAAAGAGATGGGAAGTTCAAAGTTTCGACCCGCTGCCCTTTAAAACTTGAATAAAAACCCAGACAATATATTTCAAACCAAGAAACGAACCTTAAGCGCCAAAAATAGATAATATGATCAGGTATTCTGTTCACATAATCTCTTATCTTGAGACACAAATCATTGCTATTATATTCTGCTTTGTTACAGCTTCCATATATCACGTAGTCGATCACATTTTTCATCATCGATTCTTGCAACAATATCAATACAATCGGAAAATATGATATTGAAAAATCTTGCGTGTTGCAAAATATTTATTTGGCACCATTGTAATCTGCTTGTATTTCAACAATATCAGATGTGATTTAGATTTATCTGTTCTAAAAGCTCTCGAACATGTCAAAAGGTTTTTTCACTAAATATAACTAATTTCTGTAGATATATGATCTCAATAGCTTACAAATAGGTTCCATGTAGAGCGAGGTAAAAGTGAAAGAGTCCTTACGATATTGAAATTAGTTATAGCCATATTTGACATGTTTGATTGAAAATGGATTCATGCATATGTTCATTCCTCATATGATTGTTATTTTCTGAAGGATACTTCTATCACAGAAAATAGGTTAAATGTTTTTTCCCGATATCATTGATACACTGGAGATATCATTCCCATCGTAGGAGATAAGAGATAGTAAAAATCAATTTGAAGATTCGATGTTGAGAAAAGAGTTGCAGGCAAATGTTATTTTGGATGGGTTCGAATGGTCTTTGCATGTGATGGAGCATGTAGGAAAATAATAGAGATATGGGAAGTGGCTGAAATGAATGGCCATGGAATTGATTGAAGATTTTGTTGCGTGCAGCCAGAAATTGACCGATGTGTGTGCTAGAAGGTGTATGGCTAGGCGGTGCCCTTTTGGTGTAGGTGTACTGTTGCTATAGAACATGTAGATTGACCAATATGTGTGTTAGACCACACAGTGGTTCTTTTATTAGGTTAGAATTGTCCAATACTACGTAAAAAGCTACTTCTTGGCTCAGGGAAGATAACAGGATTATATTAGTCAGATGATTTCATGGTAGTGATGAATCCAGGTTGCTAATGCTGGCTCATATGAAGAAAAAATGAAATTTGTACAGAAAAATCAAGCCACCTTGGCTGGATTTGAACCACAGATATTTGTATTAATGTTCTCAATAAACACTAAACAATATTGGGTGATTTTTAGTTCAAAAGTCTGAACAAAATGGAGACCTTGAAAGAAAGATCAATCAATGTAACATTATTCTTTTCTATCTAATCATAATTATTTCATCATTTACCATAATATCATAAAAAATGTGTAATTTTAACCAACTTGTTTATAGTTGCTCTGCTCCGTAGCTTTGCAAACACTCCACTATTGATAGGATCATAAATGGCCTGCAATGTCATCTGCCAGTCTCTTGAGAAAACATTCTGCTCGCATTACCCTGAAATTGCTGCAGTAATCTGTTGATGCAGTCCGCCATTACGCCGCATTACTAATGTACAGGGGTAACAGGTGTCTTCAGGGATTAGCTTATTAAATAATGATTTTTTTGTGGGAGAACTTAATGGTATAGTATTGTAGAGGGTGCAGTTTATTTCCATAAAAATCACTTCGGCATCCAAATGAATTATTTTTAAGCAGCAAAAAGTTTACGTTTGTAAGGGTACCACCAACAACAGATACAAAAGACAAAATGCAGGTTACCTGCTTCAACCAAAATATACATGTTCCACAGACAGTCACAGATGGTCGTGCCACCTCATCAAGCCAATATGTAATGTTTACAAGTTAAGAAATGGTTAAAGCCAGACACAGTCGCCACAGAAATGCACAAGGTTCCTGAGCGTTCATTCAGCATGTACGGAAATGCACAAGGAACTCAGGTGTCTACCTGCCATTCCATAATTGTATCAATTTGATTTTTTTCTCCTCCTAAGTGATGGATTGGTGTCTGTTAACTTGAAGACTCCTGTACGGAGATTGGTGGTCAGGCTTTATTGATGTCCTGGAGCGTGGGGGGTGGCTTCTTGAATACCTGTCGTTGTGTAAGCAATAATCATAGAATAGGGTTTTCCTGGTGGAGAATTATGTTATAGATTTAATGGGGTTTCTCTGACATTTTTGTGGTATGTTGTATTGGCATGATTGAGGACAGGTAGTCATACAGGGGACAGGCAGACTTAAACTGGGGTTCTTCCTGCTGCTTGTTTTGCATTTCCCACTTGCTTGCGGAGCAGGCTGATGCACAGCTTGATGAGGCAGGCTCCTCAGTGTGACATGTTTTTTTGGTGTGTCACAGACAGTGCAAGAGTTTGTTTGGCCTTCTTTCCGTATTCTGTGAGGCAACAGGGTTTGCCACTAGTTGGTCTAGCTGTGGAAAAACCTGACACAGGCTTGGTGATATAGGTCTTGAACCTTACTTCGACAGCGTGCATATCTTGGTCAATTTGAAGTTGGGTTTAATTTCAGGGATATTTGGAGTTCTTTTTGTGTAAAAAATACCCTGTATTACAAACAAAAATGATCAATTTACTCTTCTTCCAGTAAATGTAGGTATAGCACTGTACAGTTGTACACATCGACTAAATGTTCAGCCCACTTCATAGACATCCTAACAGATAATAGTACATGTATCATCTGCAATAAGAGCACTTGGTATTGTTGTCTGATTCGTGAGCATTGAAATGTATTGTCAATAAAACTACGGAAGCGAGTGGAATTTTATTTTACCATTTTGAACTCACTGAGCAAAGCTTGATTGGTTAGTAGGATAGAAATTGTCACATCCGATTTCTCAAAAGGACTAAAGTTAACAGGATTGACACTCTTGAATACAAGATGAGGCTATTCTTGTACATGTATGGAATCTGTATACAAGTAAGAGATATTTCCAATGGTAGTGTTCTTTTTAGCTTGCCTGTGGTATTTGTCTTCTTTGTGCATTATGCCCAGATGATTCTGGCATTTTTAGCTCACCTCTTAGCAGAGGTGAGCTTATCCCATACCGTGGCGTCCGTCGTCCGTCGTCGTCGTCGTCGTCGTCGTCGTCGTCGTCGTCGTCGTCGTCGTCGTCGTCGTCCGTCGTCCGTTAGCAGGGCACGTTTCGTAACTGTTAAAGCTATTGAGTTGAAACTTAGTACACATGTACCCTTATGTAATGACACCTTGGAGACCAAGTTTCGGTCCGATTCGTTTCATGGTTTGGCCACCAGGGGGCCAAACGTTAAAAGTGAAAATATGCAATATCTCCCTTAATAGTAGTTAGGAAATTTTGAAAAAAATATGGTAGGTACTTCTAGCAAAGGTGCATCATATATCCTCCGGGTTTTTGATTTGACCTCCTTTTCAAGGTCACAGAGGTCAAATGGTGTAAATTGGCCGTTAGGATGTAACGATGGCACGTTTCTAAACTGCAATGACTATTGATACCAAATTTGGTACACATTTACCCCTTAGTCAGGTGATCTCAGGGACCGAAGTTTGGTCCAATATGATTCACCACTTGACCACCAGGGGGCAAAATCCAAAAACCTTAAAAATGTGATTGTTCCTTAACTTCTTGCCCGATTGCCACCAATTTGATATCATGGGTACATCCAACCACCATACAGTATATGTCACACAGGTTTTTAATTTGACCTTCTTGTCAAGGTCACAGAGGTCAAATGGCGTAAATTCGCCGTCAGGCCGTAACTATGGCACGTTTCTTAACTGCAATGACTATTGATCACAAATTAAGTACACATGTACCCCTTGGTCAGGTGATCTCAGGTACCGAAGTTTGGTGCGATCTGATTTGCCGTTTGGCCTCCAGGGAGGGGGCCAAATCCTAAATTCTTCAAAATGCCATTATTCCTAGTAATGACTTGCCCGATTGGCACCAATTTTATATCATAGGTACATCTAATTCTAACAACCATTCAGTGTGTCACCCGGGTCTTCTTTGATTTGACCTACTTTTCAAGGTCACAGAGGTCGAATGTACTGTAAATTGGCCATTTTGGGGAAATTGTAATTGCTTGGACCTACATCAAACCTAACACTACATGACACAATACCATGCTCTTTATCCATCTTTCCTCCACATGAGGTGAGCACAATGGCCCTGGCCATTTCATTATCATCATTTGTCCTAAACCCTTTAAATTTGATATGCAGCCACATTTTAGGCATCTACACATTGACAAAAATGTATGTCAATGTGACCTACTTTTCAGGTTTAAGTAGGTCAAGGTGATAAAACTCTATCTGGTCACATCTCAAGAAACATTCTCCGAGTCTTCAAATGTATGTTATTGACAAATTTGGTCAAGCTTAACATTGTGAGAGACCTCATTTCCAAGGTCACATAGGCTTAAACGTTGACTTGTCAACTTTATTTATAGGTTGAGTTTGATCATGTCAATGTACAATGCATGTTTTCTGCTAGCTCTTCTGAAATCATTTATCATGTTCTATTATCATCAAGGCAATGTCTGTTCATGCGCACAGCACAAAGCGATCGATCAAATGCACCAGAGTCAACAGGTGACTAGAGGCATGAAGATAGCGATCGAATATACAGCTAACTTGCCAACGTCCCTTGGTAGTTTTTGTCACTGCCAAGGTGATCAATTAAGTGAGCTGATCGTCCGCTCGGGAGAGTTGTGCTGACCCGCTATGACATAGTTTCACAGGTTCGTTAATGGCTTTACTGGGAGCATGTGGTTCTTGATGAAATTCATTTGAAAAGTTGTTGCTCTAATTGTTGAAGGTGACGATCATCTGTGACAGTATTGGCAGGGGCAGCGGTAGCGCAGTGGAAGAGAGTCGGCCTCATGATCAGGAGGTAGTGGGTTCGACTCCCGGCCGAGTCACTGCTTTGTTCCCCTACTGGTCGAGTTGAAGTGAGCACCTTTTGGTTGCTCCTTGAAACCCCTGATTGATTTCTGTGGAGACCGGGGTAATAATAGGATATCCCAAAGCGCTTTGAGCGAGAACTATAGTGTCACGGAATTGCGCTATATAAAAGACTCATTATTATATCAGAGTGATCCATTGCCTAGTGTTTAGAGCATCAGGCTCATAATCAGATGGCATGAGTTTAATCCCAACGAATCTCTAAAGGTTCCTTGCACCTTGTAAGAATGCCAGGGCAAGCTAGCGACATCATCCTTAGGTCCTTTGCTGCTAAGGGTGAACAACATCTTGACGCCGCCGGTGTATAGCTGATATGAAAAAGTGTCAAATTTCCCTGCATAACAAAGAATATGTTGTCTGCTCATATGACATACATCAGCAATTCAGACTTTGACGTATTCTATCAGGCAACAGTATAATCACATTTGAAAATCTGTTATCTCTTGATGCACTACCAGTATCTCCTTCAACGTGTTCATGACACTACTCTGTCTCCAGGGTCGGAAAACTTGACTGATATCGCTCTCCTTCTCATCCCTCTCGAGGAAATCTCTCTTCACATCAGGCACCGTCACTCGACATTGATGGAATATATTGATGGTGAAATTTTAATCTCAACAATTTCCTATGTCGGGAATCTCATAAAGATATCCAACTAATGGCTTTGGTGTGAACAAGTGTATTGCTAATTGATGGCAATTTGTTAGCAAGCGGAGCTGTTTAATTTGTTATTAAGCTGAAGGAGGTAGTTTTTGATAAAGATGCACCGCCCTTAAAAAGAGAAAGAATGGATTGGCACCATTTGCTGTATTCATATGAATTTGTCTTATTGTTGAATTATCATACTTTATTTGAATGAAGAATTAGCAATGAAGTCTAGCCTCGTGAAGTAACGCAAGGACAGAAGCTCCCTTGCACTTAGGTTTGGGTGAAATGGTGGAATTATAACAAGTTTCTCAACCAGAATGACTGTTGTCTATGAAAGGTCACTACGGTGAGCAGAATGGCCACCGACTGTTTCATTCTTCGACAGTTAAGTGCCATATAGCAATCCAATGTCAGCTCTTCGCTCTCAATAGAATTACACCATTGAAGACTCTAATTGAAAAAAAACAAAAGCAAAAGCTAATAAGAAAATTTAGGATTCCTTCGAATTCCTTAACAACATGTATTCAAATGCATTTCACTCTACAAATGCTAACTTTACTGCCTTCTTTTTAACCAATGTCAGCTCTTTGCTCAATAGAATTAACCTCTTGAAGACACGTTAGACTCTCAATTTCATTGTGAAGATTAGCTGGCAGATTATATGTATCAATGTAGCCATTTAGCAGCTCATCGCCAGCTTGTAACGATAATGCTATTTATGTGTCAATTAGCATGCTATCATGCGATTGATTCTTAACCCATGGATTTTCTGTCAGCGGTTTCGATCGGTTGTCAGGTTGAATGTCTTACTTTCCTAAGGTGTAAAAGCTGGTGATGTTTCTGTAAAATAGAATTCACTTGCTTAGCTCTCTGTAGAAATTCTCACTGGATGTGGTCTATAATACTCTGGAGAATATTCCATATCTTGAAGTTCATGGCTTCTTTAATATACTCTGGGAAGAGCAGGCCTCTTCATTCAGACAGATTGTTAGTCATTGTGAAGTAAAGCAGAAGAAAATGCAACCATTGACACTATATGAGCATGATGAATGCCTAAGAATAACAAGTATATCATATCTCCTTCTTGTCGTAAAGAACCACTCCTCCTGTCAACAAATACCAGAGGTCATGGCTAAAATGATCATTCAGAAAGAGCAATGAAGAATCTGAGGAGTGCCTGTCCTTTTGTTCCTTGGTATCACTGACACAGATAAAGTCAACATGACCTTTAAAAAGACTTTGAAGTTTGTCTTGAAAAACATAAAAGCGAATAGTAATATTGTAATGTAGTTGACGAAGATAGGATTACTCAATAAGGCTATGATACTATTACTCTATTTCAACTCTTGAGACGGAAAATGCATCAGCTATGTCAGAAAAGAAATGGAGATGAAGTTTTGACAAGACATTCTTAAAAAAATAATTGATTTTGTCAATGGTATAATATTGGAGCTTATGGGATAATCCGCAAAAAGTTGTCTCAGCTTAGACAGATAAAATTGTTTGCTTCACCATATGTTGTTTTGTTGTCATTCGTATTTGAGACTTGAACAATATCCTAGCATTTCTGTTTAGTCTGACTCTTCCGAATTCTGGCAATGCTTATTAAGTGACTTTACTTCTTTTTAGATGCTGCAGTTAACCGGCAAGTCCAGCAGGATGTCACTTATGCAAAAGTAACTATGTAGGGAGTCGCTAATGAAGGCTTATTCAAAAAGAGCTACATCTACTTCAACAGAGAAGATTCTATTGTAGATTTTGGGGGGACGATTAGTAATATTCTACGCAGGTCCGAATGCAAAGATGTATTAATGTATTGAAAGATCTTTGCAATGTTGGCACGATGAATTCGTATGAGCTGTCACGCAAAATGTCAAGCAACCTGGCATATTTCTGAAATTGACTGATACCATAGTGCACAATTGAATGAAAACACCATTTATAGTCCACAATAAAAGACCTGGCCGAAGCTTTTCTGAGAAATTGTTCAGAAGGGTGTAATGCACTCCTTAAGCCCCCCAAATTTCACCAGTCACAAAAGATCTGGTGGGTCTATTGTTGTTTGAATTATGTTCCTTTCTCTACTAGTAGCTAAGTTGATTGGGCACCGTGGATACAGACCAAAGCAGATAAACAATGGAAATGGCTAAGATACCTCTAGTTGCGTCCCGAACTCCCATACATATATTTATCTTCAATGACCTGGCAATTTGATCACAATGCAATAGAATTAAAGCTATTGAACTGCCTTCCCTGACGGTGTAATTAGGCAGAAATGTTAAATCTAGCAACGATGTGGCACATGCTCTACTAGTCGCAAACCTTACTCCATGTCTAATGCGCTCTAATTCAATCATAGCATTCACAAAAAACACTAGTTGAATTCCTAATGGCAAATGCCTGTTAGAACCCGGTGCATGTTTTCAAGAGAATGTTAAGGCAGGGCAAAAAAATATTCCAATTGCTTGAAACCAGCTAATCGAGTAAATTTGTGTTGGGGTTTGAATTAAGACAGATGGCAATTTAAAGATTTCAGATTCAGGAAATGGTGTTCTTTTAACATGTTTAATAAGAATGCAAAGTTCTGTTTTCTTAAACATGCTTTTTGTCTTTGGGGATAGTTACATTTCTGTGTTTATTCCTGGGTTGTGGTGCTTGTTAGTTTAATTTAATTATAATTTTGGTGCTTTAAACCATTATTTCTCATCAGAGTTTTCAAATCGCGTAGCATAGCAGTCAAATTGAAGATTGTACTAATGTACATGTATATAATTATATAAATCTTTGTATTGTATTTTATTGTTGAATTGCCCTATCCATCTGCCAGAACGTTCCCAGGCATTTGTGTGGGCAATGTTGACTAGGTCTTAGACTTAATATAAGAATTGACTAAAAGGACACTGCATAAAACAGATGGCACCTTGGCATTCCGAACTCAAGTTGTTTGAAAACAGGCCCATTAAGAGTTGAGAAACGTACAGAAGAGCATCATCATTTGCAAACTTTGCCCACTTAAAGCAAATTTCATTCATGCAATATAATGCCTGTCCTGTGTACCTCAGTTGTTATCAAAGCAGTTGATGAATGATCAAGTCATCTATGCAAGTTTCTAAATGAAGCTTATTTTGGACCATATGTATTGTCCATCTGTTCAAAAGGCTGAATCCAGCTAACTGGTCTGTACCAAATGTCTAAACAGCTGAACGAAAATGAGAAAGTATACGCTGTCTTGGGAGTGAAATGTAAAAAGTAGGCTAAAGCGATGGTCATGTGCTATCCCCTTTAATGTAATGAGCTTAATCAGCTTTGTCACCCCTTCTGGCTCTCGGTTAGGACTGCCCTAGGCTCCATCATGTATAAACCAAATAGAGTTGAGCTATTTTCATTATGTATCACTTAGGAGGGAGCCTCGAAATTTGATTACCTTCCAGTGTTGTGTGGTCAGCAGCACCTTTGGTCATTCACTGCGGTACCACTTTGAGCTTGTTTTCTGTGGCAGCTGGTTAAGGCTTTAGATAGTTGAGTGGTTACTGAAATGCCTCAAAAACAGTACATGTGGCTTGTTAAAGAAATATCAAATTTGCAATAATCACCACTGGTATCAGAAATTGCCCCAATAAACAAAATACCCATTACAACCTGATCTTGATGCACCCTTGAGCCAATAATGCCAATCAGATACAAGTTACAGCCAACCCGCCTCCGGTTTACCAAAGCCACTTCCAGCAATACCACAAGCCATACTGATTTAAGCTAATAAACCTGCCTTTTGTCGCTGAAAAAACCTCAGATCATCTTCCTAGCTGAGCGCATGACATGACCAACTAATGCCTGCAGAAAAACACTCACCATTACTCCAGAGTAATTAGTTCATTGTCTAAGGGGAGCTCATCTTCTTCTGGGGAAAGTAGCTTTATTATGTTTGCTGAGATAAGGTAGCATGGTCAAAGGGGGTTTATTACTCCAAGAGACTTGTCCTATTGGGGGGGGGGGGGGGTAGTACGGTGTGGGGATTGAAGCGGTCTAGGAACGGAAGATTATCGATTGCGGCAATTCAACTTCCAGTTGTAGTGGTTGATAATATATATTTCAGTGTTTGCGATGAATAGTTTTGTAGTCTGGTATTTGCTTACAGCTGCAAGAGCATGACCTACATGGCCTTGTCATCATATACCGACAGAATCATGACTGAGCAATATTGCCAACCTATTTAAATTTTCAACCCATCTGATTAAAGATGAGTTATTACTTCCTTTACATTGAATATTGCTTATATTGAGTGATCTGAATCAGGTTCAAACTAGGATTACACACCCTCCAATAGCAGGACATTGGATCAGAGTAGATTGAGTGTCTTTTAGGAATGATACAAAGACCTGCTGCGGGAGGATGAGATTGGGTGGTTGAGAAATAAAGTCTGAAGGAACACAAACATATTGGCACATTCCAATCAGTATTGGCACAGTCCCATCAGTTCATTATTATTCAACATGGTCGTTGATATTAACCAAGCATGTCACAGAAAAAAACTCACCTCTTAAACAAATTGAACATGTTACAGACAAGGATAGTGTTGCATGGCTCTAGTTTTCATACGCAAGCCAAAGAAATGCTTTCACAGTCAGTTTTGTGTGATGCAGTTCTAAATGCGCCAAACCATCACGCGATAACCACCTATTATAGCATGCCATGAAACCTCTTGAGGGTGTTCAACATGTTTGAGACTAGGTTCTGCATGGCTGTAGCTTTCATCCGCATAAATGTGCATTGATCCAATAGCAAAAAACGCATGCCAAAGACAGTTGCCCGCACAACCTGTTCCACAGTGTCCTTGTCAATGCGGCATTGCCATTCTTCCAAAGAAGAGAGCTATTCATAATCATATTGCCTATCAGATAAGCAAAGAAAAAACTGTACATCCTGGTGAATTATTGAATAATCCTGAATACACTTCCTCTTGAATAGGTTTGTGATCGCTTGCATATTGAAGGAGCAGGAGATGAAGTCGTTGCTTTGGCTTTGATGATGCTAAAATAGGTTGTTGCAATTTGCGTATGGGGTGGCATCAGCACATTTACGCTGCATTCACTGGCTATAATGAGAAGAAAATCATATTCTTACGTGACTTTGCTGACCTTGTGAGTGTGAGGTACACAAATGTGGTTTGCGGGCATTTTTCTCTGCTCATTCAGAAGATTTGCCTAGGTCCAGCGAGAGTGAGGTTCTGGAACTTCTAGGAGTAGGGTATGTCTCGGAAATATGAGAATGAAGAGTGATTGTGAGAGGCAGTATGCCCATGTGGTCCTCGTGCCTGATGTCTGGACTTATGGCACGGTAGAACACTGGCCTTGTTAGCAAGAGGTCGTAGGTTTGAATCTCGGCACGGTTACAACACCACCAATGAATTGTGCTCCATGCTTTTAGCTTCAATTTTCAGAACGAGTCACCCAGTAGTTTACCTTTATTCCATGGTTTACTGGTGATCAACAGCAACGAATCGTAATATACCCGGCGTCTGCCTTGAACCCATCGTACAATATCTCGAGTGAGGAATTACACTAGTGATCCATCAGCGACATTCAGGCTGTTGCTTCCTGATGACCGGTTTAGTCATGCTGGGCCATGCCTGCGGGTGATGGCTCTTAAACTGCAACCGGATGCTCTCTGGTTGAAGGGTTACACTAAACTGAAAAGTGTTCCTGAGTCGCCCTTGCTGACATGAAGTGGCTATCATTGTCTAAGACTGAAGAGGTTAGATTTCCTTACCCATACATGTGCATCAATTCAAATATCGCTAGCATATCAGTACTTTAAACAAGACAGATGCAAGTCAACCCCAGCCACCCTGATGATGAAGCCTAGAGGGGCAGAAACGCGCTTCGGTGGAGCAACACAACAGCCCAACAATAGGGACCGATGGACATTGTTGTAAACTACAGTGACGGTATCCAGTTTTACTTCTACTATTCTAGCATATCAGTACTCATGAGCCAATTTAAATGGGAGTGAGAAAGTAGGTGTGCCCTGGGGTATTGAGAATATAGAACTGAATGAAGCCGGGTAAATATGGCTTGTGTGCTTGCAAGTAGACCAACTAGTATGATTGTCATATTCTAGATCACTGACAGGAAAGGCACCAATTAAAGCTGGGGTATTTCAAAGGCTGTCAAATGTTCTTGGGGAGATCTAGAGTAACGAGCTACACAAGTTGGGCTATTGGAGTGGCCGAGTCGAAACATCTGCGCCTGTCACTGCTGAGGTCGCGGGTTTGATTCTCGGTCAATCTCGGTGTAATCATGTGATAGAGGGACGACTCTCTTCGTCAGCTTATGTTCCTCCGGGTCTCTGGTTTAATCCTACTTAGCGTTGCAAATCCCCAAATATTGCTTACAGAGCTAATAATGCCGTAGTAAACTACATGTATGATAGGATAGCTTTTATTTCATGCAGTCAAAACTCTTCTCTTTCCGGAATGAGTTGAGACCTGGCTGACAAGTGGCTATCACTCACCGGAAACCATCTATGAGCCCATGACACTTCCTTGATCGATGCTGAAAGACTCTATACCAACTTGACAGGTTTCATCAATCTTGGCAAAATATCTTTAGAGTAATAGCGGCACTTTTACGTATTGGTTAATACTATGGCTTGGCATAATGTCAGGGCATCGGTTTGTGTGGGATGTTGCAGATCTGTCAAGTTTCTTCTATTTTGATAACCGATCTTGGCATGGAGCCGGCACGGATCGAGGGGAGGTGTAAAGGTAAATAGGCTGCCCTCCCCTGACACCTAACTTTTGGAAAGATGTCCATTCAGTTTACAAACCTTTGCGAATACTCAAGTAAGCTACTGATTGAAAATATATATCCTGACCTATCTATATCTTTCAATCAAGTTAATATCGACAAAACTATTGATGCCATTTCATCATTACAGTTTGTATTCCGGTATAGTGAATTTTTAACTCCGATAGAAATATCCACATGCTAGTCATGTAGGCAGATACTGCGCTAGTATCGAAAAATGTTAGCGTAATGCATTTACTATGGATCAATGCTGTGGTCTCTTTTGCAAAAGATTCATTAGAGGATAAAGATTTTTATACGACTTGGTCAAATGTGGGATGAATTTTAACCAAAAAAGTGGTACCAAGGTGAACAAACCAGTACCTTAAGGGTTGACAACAGGTGCCACCATTTTGTCTAGAACTTGAAATCCTAAAGCAATATGAGTTTCTTAAAAAGGAAGTGAGGCTGCTCTCTGGAAAACAAAGAACATACTCCCACCCTTGAAATTCACTTCAATTTGAAAGAGTTCTGATTGCTTTTGGATAAGTTATAGCATAAAGAGTGATACCTATTTGTCAACCCTAAACATTAACATGACTTTAAGGAGTTGATCAACTGATTAATGCTTAATATTCATTGTCGGTGACTCTCTTATATCATTTTATGACTTATATAGATATAAACCTTTTGAAGCAACTTAGTGATGTCCGTTTGAATGTCACAGGAACATCCTGACAGTCTGATACCTCTGTCAAATGTCATCTCAAGTGTTGATCGTGTAATTCTATCAAAATCAGATCGATAATTTTGTCGTCACAATCACGAGAGCGTGCTGGGGCTGAATGAAATCAGCGCAATCAGCTGGAAATCTATAAAGGCATTCAACTCATTTAGATGGTGTCTTAACTTTAGGCGGAGTGGGTAGTTGTGAAAATTAAGGGGAAATTGATTATTTGTACTTTGTGAAGCGATTTCTTGTTTCCAATGTAAATAAAGATATCGAAGTGAGTAAAGGTTAACATGTTTATCGATGTACTATGCGTGTTGTTGCTAAAGTCATCATCATTATTTTGTCTTGGAATTGTTCTTCTGAGAGTTTCCGGGATTTTTTGGTAAAAATAAGTACTGAAAATCAAGCTGCCTTGACTATTGCCTTGAACCACATATCTTTGGATTGCCAGTCGACTGTTCAACCAAGGTCACATTGCAATAAAATTGAATACATTTAATAACATCGATACAAATGTATTGATAAAATGTGTTTCTCGTCATACTATTGACAAGGAATTTTTGTTTATCTATGACAGGCAATATATATTCACATCACTACACGTCATGTATGGTGAGGTTTAAAAAGATATACGGAGGGACAAAAAATGTTCATCAAATATTCATCCCCCTTTTACTGCATATCTGCTATGAGCAGCGCTGTTTATCTAATCAGACATTCTATCTATAAATCCCATTAAGTTGATATCAGTGCGCCTAGCAGTTTTTGCATAATCAAGCAGTGTTTTGGTAAATCTCTGTAATATACTATCCTTATGCTGAGTGCTCATTCGGTAGTATGGGGACATAGGCCAGATGTGTACTGCCTCTGATAAACTGCTGGTGCTATTTTTCCCTCTATAGCCCACAAAGCTTTAATATACATGTAGCTTCAGCAAGGCAATCATAACTTCGTGTCACTCACCTTACAAATACCAATCCATCCAGCATTCGATTCTGTTGCTCTATTCTTCCCAGAAAGCTATTGATATATTGCCTTCGATATAAATTCTGTCTGATTGTATCAATTTGATTCAATAAACTCTATCCAATACTCAAACATTCTTACTTGAAAATATCGCTATTAAACGATCTTATTTGTATCAATATCGTATCAATATCTTTTGGACAATTGATATGGAATCTTGTGCTATATCAATCAGGGATCAATACTGCAGACAACAAAGTTTCCGTTTGTGTTTTATTTTTGCAAATTCTCGCGAAAAATCTTGATTCACGAAGATAAAAAGTGCTAGAATGTGGTTTTTTATTTGAAAAACTGATCATTTTTTCGTAATTCTCCAAACTAGAAACAATGAATTCCGAAGAACAAAATTGAAATTTTCGTGAACTTTGGAAATAAAAAGAGAAAATGAGTTCCCACACATTTTCTGTCAAGCCACACATTTTCTGCCAAGCTTTACAATACAAATGCAAAGTATGGCTCAGCTGTTTGGTTCGAGGAGTGTAAGAAATGTATTGGAATTCCCTTGTCAAATTTCCTCACACAAATACGAAATATGATTTATAAATTTGATAGCTTTGGGATGCTACGCTGTAGAAATGAGACTAAAGCGATTAGTTCAAAATCAATTGTTTTGTTGCCTTGGGAGCGTTCTTCGAGACAAGTTTTTTTGCACGTTTTTCAGCATCTGGCTCATTTAAAGAGTGTTTTCACTTAACGTTATCACCTGCAATGGTGGAAGGACAGACAAAAGAAAGCAAGCAGAAAATGGCCATGACATCATTTCATTCAGCATGACACATGGAGAATGCATGAAGAAAGAAACCTATATGAAATTGCTGAGAAAGTTAAAACACTTCCAAAATCTCAAGCAGCCCCTGAGAGTATCATGAAAGAGGGGGCTGGCTCAAATGATAGGACATGTGCATCTCAAACAAAGCGTCTATGTCTTTGAGTATGAACATGGGCAGTTCGTTGGACTCGCTCATTATTGAGTGTTTTCACCTTATGTCCAAATATCTTTTTCACTTGATTTTTTTCTGCTCCAATTGAAGAAACATCATTGGTCCCAAAAATATTTTGACTTTGAAAATCTTTCGCAATATTGAACTTACATGTATGAAAAAATTTCTGAATCCAAACTTTTTCTCGCATGTTTTTTTTCTGCTCAAATTAAGGAAACATCATCAGTCCCAAAAAGTCAGCTTCACTATGGTGAATTCATGTTTCATCATGGTGAGAAAAAATGTACCATGGTGAAGCTACTTGGTAATTCATTTTTTGCACAAATTGGATGGGCACAAGACAATATCCTGTCGAGATGGCCAAGCACTAAATAGCATGGACAATAATACAAGAACTTTCCCAACATGTCCAGCCTATAGCTAGAAAATAACAACAATTACCCATCATCCGATGGAGAGCAAATAGCTATCATTACTCCAGCCGTTTCCTTGCACCTCAATCATTCCTTTGAGGCCACTTCTTCGCCTGTCTACAGATAAAAAAACACTAGCAGACTAAGGGTTGGTATTAGGAATTATATTTGCCAGAATGTGGGCTTCTGATGTTGTAGGGGAGGATGTGAGTTAACACTATGATGAGCGTTAAAAAGATTGTCTGTCGGTGGTTAAAACAGGTAATCGCTGGATTGATGATATTGATATCATGTCGCATGTTACTATACCGGTAACACATTCCTGTTGCAAGCATCTGCGATGACACACCAAACGAGATATTGTCATCGCATGTGATCTTGGATGTGGGTCGCGGCAACAAATCTTGCTTGTTTGTCGGACGCTTCAGAAAAAAACAACACTTACAATGTCCCAATCATCTGTGTCTTTCATCAATAGCAAATAACTATCATTACTCTTGCCATCCATTGCATATCAATCATTCTTTTAGCCAGCCAATTTTTTGCCCGTCTACCGCTTTTTTGTATCAAGGTTGTTCATGATGGTATTTTTCATTGGTCCCTGGGAATGTCTCTGTTACTTGTGTACCACTTGACTCTGCCTGAGCCTCGCGAGAGGCGTATGTGCTAACGGAAAATGAATACTCAGATGGAGGCAATATTGTGTTATGTGGCACATACGCAATATACCTCGAGGGTCTGGGTTCTTCCGTTAAAAGTACCTTTTATATTTGGGATTTGAAAATTCCAAGTATCGTTAGAAGAAGAGCCATCTTCTGGTAGAGTACCCTGATATTATTTACAACAAGGTAAGTAAATGGAAATCTTTTTTAAGTGCTGGTGTGTTTTTGTTATGAACGCAGTTAGCTGTTACGTTTGGGTTCAATACTGAGAAGGATTGGCGCTTTTGCATTTTTGTGTCCTTGTGAAAGGCACTGCACTCTTTTTGCCTCTCAACCCAGAAATAAATGGGTACCAAGCCGGCAGCGAGTTATGAATATTAGTCATAAGCACTGTATAGCTGCGGCACTGTACACATGCCCAATTGAGGTTTTGGGTGAAATGACAGCTCCATCTCAGCAGTGTTTGGTATGATTATACACTGTAAACAGTAATACATTGTAACCATAGAGTTTAAGAATTACCATCATTGCCGCTGTTCATTTCAAAACAAGCATTAGCAGTTTTAATGATGCCCATGTCATAATAGCATGAAAAATTAAAACACTGCCTTGCATACGCTTTATACTGTAATACAATCATGGTAGCGGAATTGGTGAAACCTGCCATGGAAGTTACTCAGTATCACCTTGTAATTCCCCATATCCTGCAATCCCCTGATAACACTCATTCATTGTCCAGTAGTTCTTTAGCGGAAGGTGGAACTTTTTTGAGATCACCCCAAGTGCAGCTGGCCTGCCTAATCATATTGCACTCTGGCCAGCATTTGTGTTGTTGCGCTGGAACCATGGCCATTGGATTTGGTGCAGGAGCTCCCCCAGGGGCTTGAATGTGTGTCAGTTTTGAAAATGGTTCTGTGTTGGTAGGGTATGTGCAGTTTTAACGTTGTCATCTTGCAAGAAGAGTTGCTTGGCCAGGCAAATGTTTATAGCTGATCTGATCAAGCAAACAGAGCATGTAATAATAACAATACATGTACCAGAGCCTCTCGCTTCAAAGCTCTACAACCATGCTCCAATAATGGAGATCTTGCCACAAATAAGAAGCCACAAGCTTAGTAACAACATACCACATGGACCAATGCGTTCGAGGACATATTTTTTCCAAGCCCATCAAATGATATTGGTGACCTGAAGATGCACATTGGTATTTTGAGTAGCCATATGATGTGATGGTGTCATTGACTTCCTATGGTGATACTGAAGAGATGGTTGGTATGTTGCAGAGTGGTTTTGATGACAGGGTCGGGTTTGGTTTGGTTAAAGATTAACAATTCCTAGCTCTCGTGGACCAATTCGATATCCTCCTCAAACTTGTCAGTGATGTAATTGTTGTGTATCGGAATATCGTATGTCCACTTAATAGGAGTTTTGCATCATTTTAACAACGTCTAATGGGAAAAATATGCCACATTGAGCTTTGGGGGAAACTAGGACGCTGGAAATAAGTCGTATCTTTAGTTGTCTCTATATCATGTATCTGGTCTTGTAGGCAACTATCGGAGATACAAGAATACTATCATTAAACTTGTCCTGATATTTACAGTTTTCCTTGGTCATGACTTCCAAAAGTACTCTCATAATTTTCTCCCCACCTTTGCTACCGTAACCAAAACCTCCTGGCTCACCAGGATAAAAAGCTCTCAATGCCCGAGGTCAGACAAACCAATAACTGCCAATCTCAAACGCCTTCATAACAGGAAAGCAATAATATCGTTCAAAAAAACACTGCAGTGTTGCCAAAAATACATCTCAACTAGATAGCTTAGAGGGACACATTTTTATTGGTGAACATCTGAAAGCCTAGACAGGCTTATCACGAAGGCAAGTTGGTTGGCAGAATCGTGTGATATGTTTGTTATCAAATTGCTTGGGTTGAGGTGGGGAGGATCAAAGATCAAAGATGTCTATTTTGTGGCCTCAGGTGGCTGGTCAGTATTGAGGAGGAAGTAAGGTGGATGGTGGTAGCTAAATGCGACCACATACTTCTATTCATAAACATGACAAATGGATAAGATTGATTCACTTTGGACATGTGGAGGAGGATATTGATAAATATTTTTGTAGTGGTTGGATTATTCCTACTAGCTTTGACTAGACATGCTAGAGAATGTTCACTTTAGCTCAGTCAATAGAGTAAAGGCCTTATACACTAGAGGTCCAGGTTTCAATCCCTGCCAGGACCATGTTTTTTTCCCTCTGTTTTAGTCAGCTTTGTTGCACTTGACCAGATAGGTTTTTGGTGAACTCAGCTATCATTTTTTCGTGGCGATTAACACTGGATTATAACAATCAGGAAAAGGCCTATGTGAACAGAAATAAGAAATATGAAAAAAGGCTACATCAACATATGACAGAAATTACATTTGCTACTGTTGGTAAAGCACTTTTACTCAATAAACAATACTCTTGCCGATGTTTGTCAGAAATGGAAATGTTCCCTCGTGAACAAGATATGCTCATCTCAAGAGGAAAGGAGTCCAAACCCCTCCTTGTCTTATCAACGCGCCATTAAAAGCGTCCACTGTCAGTTTACATGAGAGACAACAGCTGTTAATTGATCTCCTCTCATTGATTACCGATGCTTAATTGATTTATCAGTTCAGAGGATTTTATAATCAACCCGGGGCTCTGATGAGATTCACTGAAGCAATTGCCTCTGGATGCTCTTTTAACTCGGCGAGTATTGAACATTCTCGGAGGGATTGTTGATCTGATCATGATGAATGCTTTGCCTAAAGTTTGAGGTGTTGGACACATGTTTCAAATATCATTGTTTCAGAACTCAACCTGGACAAATTTCACTTCAATTCCCAAGTCCTCTGATGTTGATATTGACCATTGACTCTGATTCACTGAAGCCTTCATCTTACTTGCTTTGGCTGCTCTTTTAACTTGGGTAGTATTGGAAAATCTCAGTGAGATTGTGGAGCTGATCATAGGGAATACGTTGCCTAAAGTTTGAGGCCAAAACATCAGTGTTTCGGAACCCAAAACCTGAACAGATGATTTCACTTTAACTCCTGTGTCTTTCGATGTTAGAATCAACCCTTTTTTGGAGGCAAAATTGTGGTTTTTTTCTACGCCCTTGAATTACTGTCCTAGCATCTGAAGGGAAAATTATTCCTTCGTTAAGAATGGCAAGTTTTGATTACCTTAATGATGAGTTATCTCACTTATATTATGCTTGGTCCATTTTACTTACTCCAGTCACAGATCCAAATCAGCCATTCATAATCGTCATCAGAGAAATATTCAATACATCTTCAGAGCACATAACACCCCCGCTGCTAAAACTCCTCTCGCGTAACACGTCGTACAAAGGACTGCCACAGCTTGTTGATTGATATAAAATGGCAGAGCAAAAATACCGATTGCTCTGATTGATTTGATGCTTATTACGGCACGCGACCTGCGGTGAATTACACACTCGTTATTAAGGGAATGTCGCCTTTACCAATCGGAGATGGGATGGCGTGGAACGGGATTACTAGATATTGAGAGGAAATATTAGGTATTGATATTACAAAAAGAATAACGATATTTGAAGTAATATAACAAAAGGCCCGTTGATAGGAATGAGGTTCAACATTGCTGATTCTCAGATGATCTATTCTGGAGTGTGTTTAGATATCAACTAAGGATGGTGTTATTTGAATCTGCAATTACCAAAGGATTTCATTATGAAATGAACAGGGAAACTCGAGGCCATGACTGTGTCATAGTCGAGGACCCAGGTTTGGAGAAAGAGGGACAGTAGCTGGAACCATGCAAGCCCCCCCCCCCCTTGAAACCACACCTGTTTATCGCACTGGTATTTCATATTTTATAGAATAAGTTTACAGTTTTTTCATCAGAGCAAGCCAAACCTTACTGAAATATATGGTTACATGCAAATTGCAACGTTACACTGCATCAGTGTTGATGACACTGAACCTCAATTGCAGACACTTCTGTGTGTTCCTATATTTCCTGAAGCATTTCTCGAGATTGCTTGAGATTTGCTACAGTTTGAGTATCCGCATTTCTACTGATTCTGGTTTTCAATTAAAATGTCCCAAAGTGATGGAAGTAGAGTAGTATAGAACTCCATTCAGTTGCTATTGGGGAGGAGGCTCGTTTTATACACTGGGGAAAATGAAATGATTTGAATCGAGATACTCCTTTGTATCAGGATATAAGATCAGATATTTACATTCCTGCAAATTTGGTAGAATGTTAATACTTTCAACGTTGGGTTCATCGATATCGGTTTGTGTTGAATACAAGTAACATTGATGGTCAAACGATGCTCCGCCATTGATCAATAAAGTGATACAATATTTATGAAATATTTCATGAAATCTGAAATGAAGATTGTATCTTAGTTGATATAAGGCAGCTGTATCAGATTCTGAGAACGCGGATGAAAAGTTAGATTGGGTCAAAATAATAATTATTCGATGTGGTGCTTAGGAGGGCAGTCCCACAAGGTTGGAAGACTGCTGGCCACCAAGCCTCAAAGGGTTCCACCCCAAGCTACTGGAGAAATGCCAGCCCTGTCCCATGGAACCGGGAGACGAGTGTTGGACCATCTTTAGACTCGTGCATCACAAGATGTGCCTCCAATCTATTCCATAAGTAACGGATAGGAAACACTTCTGTATTTTTGTTAATCATTTAGGCGAACCATTCTTCTGTAATTGTCTCTCACTTATTAGTGCCCTATAGTTTAGATGCCAAATTAGGAGCAATTATGGTCTCATCGTCAGATATTGAGAAAAATCTCAAAGTTAGTTTGGCATATTCAGTCATGTAGGATATAAACCAACTTTTATCATACTGCTGTAAAATGGCCTACCTTTCTATTCTTATTTACACAACACGGTATGTATTCTAACTCACTTGTAGAATGTTTCAATGAATAACTGAGCAAATGTCAATTAGTTCATCCCAGAATTTATGGTATCTACTCAGACATCAAGAGTGCATCAGCTTCTGGAGGTGGTGTAAGCCATTGTTCCTATCCATTTCTTTCACGATGAACACTTCTTCTTCACATGACTTGCCTTGAGCAAGTTGTATTGTAATATTAGAAGGTGTCTGATGCACTCATTCTAACAAGATGCGGATGAGGGGTTTGTCATCATGTCATTTAATGTTCGATTACTCAAACCGGGCTTTCCCTGGCAGTCCACAAAGATTTGAATGCACATCCTGAGGAGGCAACTTGACAAATAATGTCACGTCAGACCTGTGTTAAATATTGCACCGAAAAGACCATACATCCAGCTGTATCTGTGTATTGCAAACATATTGTACTCTCATAAGAATAGGAGTCAAGTTGAAATTTTCCAAATATGTCTAAAGAAGCTCTCTTGCCCCCTTGTAGGGGTCGAAGCAAATTTCATAGGAGCAGTACAATGCCCTTTTCGTGTCTACATGTAAGTCGGTGTGAAGGCAATTGATACATCATTGAGTCATACTCAAGTTTCTGAATGGAACGCTTTTATCCACATTTTCATCAGGCCGAAGCTCGCTAACTGATTTGCACCGGACTGTGAAAGAGGAAATGTGAAGATATATTTTCTTGGACTGTGAAAATGTAGCAGGTAGGCTAAAGCTTTTGTCCTGCAAAATCCCTTTTAACAGATAGTTACTGGTGATCGATTTCCATCAAGTCATGATACAACATGTATAATGATGATTTATGAGGCATAGCTGGACTGGACAGCTCATGTCAAGGCTATGTCAATAAATGGTCATTGGATTCGAAAAAGGAGAATTTGATGATATGTGTGTATATCGATATTTGTCCAATGACAATGGTGGTTTTCTCCTGTGTTGTAGCATGCTGTGATGATATGATACTGGGAGAATATCATAGACACCAGAGAAAGCTGTTCCTGATATCACACTGACAGCACCGGATCTTCTAGAAATAGTTTTCTTCTGGAAGTTTGGAGTTCAGGGTTATGACACCAATTGTTTGTACTGAAATGGTCTCAAATTGAATGCCTCCACACACCAGTACATTACAATACTATACGAGTATAACAAGCCCTGGTATAACATCTGAAGCCAAAGGCAGTACTTAGAATAGAGTACTTTTAGTATAGCAATCTTTATATTTCCATAAACAATGATGCCTTGTGGCTGTTCCCTTTGTGCATTGATGCTGAGCAGTCTACTTGTAGACTAAGTAAAGGCAAGTGTAAACTTGTCTTGTAGATGACTGAATTAGAAGTAGAAAAGTTTAAAGTTGGCTTTAGCGTGTTTCCACTCGTCAGCGACAAACAATGCCTTGTGATGTGGGGATGTGCAGTCTACTTTTAGATGAGGTAAAGGCAGGTGGGAACTGGTCTTGTAGAGATACAGCTTAAAATGATATTGCCTTGTTTTTACTCCAGACAGCTACAAAGAATGATGCCTTGTGCTTTGGTGCTGTACAGTTTACTTGTAGATGAGGAAAAGGCAAGAGAAAACCAGTCTTAGATGACTGCTTCAGAAGAAGCCAAGTTTTAAATGTAAGCCTTATTTTTCTCTCCAGTTGGCTACAAATAATTATGCCTTGTGGTGTGATGTGATGTGCAATGCTCTTCTCAAACCGCTGAGCTATTCCACTTTTTGTGTTAATAAGTTTTTGGGCTCATCTGTCCTGGGAATTTATAGTAACTGCTGCAGAAGTCGAAACTGTGAATGAGCGATTGACTGTTGCTTATGACAAACCTCATAAGTGCAGTCAATTTGTATGAGTCTTTGATTAGGTAAGCTCCAGTGAATAAAGTGTCGATTCTGAGGCTACTTTTCTGGCTTCAGTTTTCTGATGTCAACTGCAGTAACGTAATGCGGTAATTATCCTCCATCCCCAATGTCAGCAACTCTGAAATCGAACTGCTAGTAGTCAGCGCCTGGTAAGCTTGGCTTGAAGATGGAAACTTTGAAATAAAACCTGACAAAAGTACACCCGACATCAGCAGTGAATGATTGGTCGGTCATTAACTGCTGCACACTTCAACCACAAAAGCTAAACACGACATGCCTGAAGATAATGTCAAGTTGTCTTAATTTATTTTATTCCCGAGATCTGGAACAAAGTCAATACGTCTTAAACATGTTGAAAGTCTTTCTATACTCTTAAGTGGTATCAAGTAGTGGCCATTTAAAGTCAGAATATCATGTCTGACTCTAACTCTTTTGCAACAAGGATTAAAACATAACTTCTCAAGCCAAGCAATGCTTTGTTAAATTACTTGTAAGATGAAACCTTTTTATGAGGGGCCCACAGCAAGAAGTACTCTTCCAGTCTTCTGACTGTGATGTGGTTTGTTAAAAGATTGGCCGAAAGCGATGTCTGGCTTTTAAAGGTTATTGTGTGGTTCAGTAGGCCTTTATATTCCTTGTTAGCATCTATCAAGACATGAAAATATTGCTGGAGGAACATCGGGAAGGAACGAAGTTGTATGCAGAGAAATGACTGACAAAATTGTTCAGATTTTTCGGTAAGGGTTTTTCGTGTTCTTCTGCGTTTGGAATTTTCACGATGCATGCTGGACAGCCAGTCCATTATCCGGTCCATACCACTAAGTCATCAGACCAGTAGGACATTAAAAGACTGAGTACAAAGTAGCGTGGATAGTTAAAAAATAAAGCGGAATATTGTGAAAGAAATTTATTAACACTGATCTTGAATTGATTGGATTCCGAGGTTGGCCTGCGTCGGTCACAAGGTAAGTAATAATATCACTCTTTCTGTGTTTACCAGAGAACTGACTCCCACCCTTGAAATTGGCATTCACTTCGTTTTGAACGAGTTCTAATTGCTTTGGGATTTCATGTTGAAGCCAAAACGGTGGTACCTGTGGTCAACCCTTAGGTAAGGCCTCAATATCTATGGCTGAAGTGATCTCTCACAACAGGACACGCAACATGATTCAATTACGGTCTTTTACAGGTCACGCAATGTAATTCGATTACTGTCTCCACCTCTGTGTTCCAGTAACGATCAGAACGGGACAACAACAAGAGGAAATATACGTCGATCGACACCCAATCCAGTTGCCTATAATCAGATAATCTGAGACTATTTTGATGACTGCCCCCTCCTGGGCTTTTGTTTTGGAGGACAATGTGTCAGATCGATACAGGATTAGGTGTACACAGAAGTGTTATGATTAGGGGATGAGAATTTATGATATTGGTGTCAGTGATTTGCTGAGGGGATGGGCTTGGCCACTTTCTTATCAAGCTGGGATTCTCAGATGGGACTTTAAACTGAAATTGGAGGGAATGTGAAAGGCTAGCAAATTGGAGCATTCCTCCCCAGTACCTTTCACCTACCTACAAAGGACTTTATGCCTACAATTGGACACCATGAAATAGTGGCATGGATAACACTTAAGTACCAAAGGACTAAGATTAGCTGCAATGAAACAATATTGTGTATCGTGAGTATACCGGCACCGGGTAAAGGGCATTTGACATCACAAAGTTAGGAACAGCAAAGACTGATGGATTCCGCATCACTGACTAACAAATTCTCTAAAAAACCTGTGAAAAGTGCTTGTCAATTTTTGACGTCTTATCTTTTCATCGATCTGACGAAAGGGCATCACACGTGGAAACTCATCCTCTATTGATTCGTCGAATTTGTTGATTAGATTCTTGTCAATAGGAAAACTGGTCGATAACTTTGGAATGATTTATCGAATCTAAAGATTGAAAACTCAGCGTGGAGGGAATAGTTGACTTCATGATGTAGCGGCACTGGATTTGTAAACATTGTGACTTTATTATGATCAGGGATGATATCCGGGTTGCGTTCACTGATTTGTTGGTCTTGGTATGTGATTGATGTACATATCCCACAATAGCAATTGTGGAGATTGCCAAGTACCCAGTGGACCCAAATCATCGGAATTAGCGTTACTTTGTTCATGTCCTACTACATGTAGGTGACAGAAGACTTTGCCCTTGAACAAGTCACTTAGGCCGCAGTTACATAGACCTCATTCGTTCATTTCCCAGGACTCATTTTCCCCTTTTGCTTTCTTTCCCCTGTGAATGCACGGCCTTGTGGCGTGCATTCACCGAGGAATGAAAGAAAAACCCGGAAAGTGACTCGTGGTAAATGAACGAATGAGGTCTATGTAACTTCGGCCTAAAACACCACTGTCATTCAAATGATGTTGTACAAAAAGAGACAGGACGTGAACTATTGTACAGTCTGACTTGTCACCCAGGTTTTTGTGTTTGAACATTGGGTGTTTGTGAAGCAAAGAACCAACATTTCTATCATTGGGTCCAAGCTTGTTCAAGTGACTAAAGTGGGTTAATGAAAATGGTATCACACAGTACAGAAAGTCGGGAAACCTCAATAGCTCAGTTGGGAGAGCAATCCACAGATCTGTGGTTCGAATCCCAGTTAAGGCAACTTGAAATTTCTGTAAGCTTACTAATTTCACTTTAAATGAAAATAGCAAGTCACCCTACCACGAGCAGTCTGCAAGTAGATCAGTGTTGCCTGTTCTTTCCCCAACACCTCTGTTGAGGAATCCCTTTGCGTTGTGATATAAACCACTCAGAACTGATGAGGGGTGATTGAAAAACGAGTGCGGCTCTTTCTTACAAAGAACATCACTCGCTCTAAGTAAATAACGACTGGCATTTGTTGCGTTCAAAATGGACGCCATCAATTCCGGATGATGGCTTGACAAATTTTGCCATTACTCCGCTTCTTATTTAATCACCATCACGTTTTGTTGCCGGGATGTAACCACCAGATTTGATTCAACCTAAAGTGGGGTTCAAAGCATGTGCAAACTATAAAGAAATGTATGTACTATTGAGGTCTTGTTCAAGTGAGATGGATTTGGGCCTGGGGCGCTGGCCATTTGTACTGCATCCGGAAAGGCGTGAATAGAAATTTTATAGTATGATGAGGTATTCACCATCAACAGGGACAGGGTCGGGTGATGCTGGTCATGTTCTCAAAGTGTAAGATTTTGTATCTTTGGGCAGGTAAAGTCTTAGGTGTTAATACTCTGCTTTGAGGCTGAGAGGGGAGGGGTTGGGGTGCAAATGACTCCCTTTATGAATTTGAATTTGACAGTGAAAGTTACCCATGCTGAAAGATTTAAAAAGTGGGTCGAAATTCTCAAGTCAACACCTAAAAAATTAGCTTTTTATTGTGAGATTTCATGCACGTAGACTTATTTCTTTTCCTAGTTGTTGATCACACGATATCCAAATAGGGTCATGGCCCCCTTCATGGACCCTAACCAACACCAAAGCTTTGACGCACCTACAAATCAAATTACGCTGCTCGCCAAATGAATCGCTGGGACTAATCAATCAGAATTCGACAGATACATTGGGTTATCCACATGTAAACCGGTGGAGTCAGATTGACTAGCGTTTAGTATTGAGTGATTAATGACCAAACAGTTCATGAAATGTTTGCTTAATTAGTGATCTATTGGTTTGATTTTGTTAATTGGTAAAGAGAAAACAAAAATTGTTGGTTATTTGTTGAGTGAGATCCGATGGTGTTATGTCGGTGAGATTACTGTTGGTATATTTTTTTTCATTTAAGGCTAGGTCATTAATGATTTCACTGTACATGTAGGTGATGCAGAAGGGAGGATGGCTGAATACTGTCACAGAGACGAGAGTTGAGCATCAACTAGTAGGAGACTGACACTCAGGGTTTGGTCCTTCAGTGAATTCTGCAGAGATCATTTGACTCGGGAACAGATTAACCAAGTCCTACCAGTGGCAACTTACTCCACCTTGTATCCATAGACTTCAGCTTATGCAGTTTTTCCATGTGTATAGTTTTTCTCTGTTTGCTTATGATCTTGTGACACGCCATACAAACATTGAAATGTTGTTCGGCTTATTGGGTGTTCCAGTGGGTGTACCTTTTGAACTTTTCCTCTTGTGCAGGGCACATGTGCCATTTGACTTAGAATAACAAAAATGAACATGCACATTCTTTCTTTCTCAAGACCACAGAGTCCCGACGCAACAAGTCCATCAGTCTTCAATGGAACACTCTATGGATATGCAGCCTTATATAGTTAACTCCCATAACAATCCGGTTACAACCCTTCAGACTACTTGCGCCCAGATTGGAATAATCCTCCGCCAACTTTGACTGATCTCAGCACACATCAACAGTTGGCTTGTTTTTCCATGACAAATACACCAGTGGATAAACACCGGCGCAATCATGCTTCTCGTTGCCACCAGCGATTCACGTATGTTAGATTACCGCTCGTGGGCACACACGGCAAATTAGCCGAATTTATTGGATACGTTTTATTGAATTTGCCACGGAAGTCGAGCCCGATTTCGACATTGGATTGCCTGGTTTTGACGGGTTGAGATGTGAATGAGCAACTTGTTGCTGCTTGAGACATGTCAGATTAGTTGCAGAGTTGCTAATATTTTCATCTAATTCAAATGAGGCTATACAGCTAAACATTATGGTACGGATCCAGGGTCCAGAGAAAGAGAGGGCACCCTAGATTCTTCACATTCAAATTCCTGGTCAGTTTCAAAGATTTGCTTGAACTTTCAAAATTTCAGCATCTGGAACGTAAGTGATAGGAATTTAAGTCAAGCAATTGAAATTTTCATTGACCATTTCAGTTGACAGTAAAATGGTGCGCAACGTAACAGTACAAGTAGCGCGAAAGGGACAGCAGTATTCTGCAAATATTGAATCAGCTTCTGCTAAATGAGAATGCAGCTCTAAACACGCTAAATGAAAAACCACACACAAATATAGCATAAGTACCACCATTAGCCTAGCTGTTTAGTTCAATAGCCTAACAATTAAACAGTGAATGAGCTAGGAAACAACTTGTGTGTTTCCGAAGTGCTAGTAATGATCGTCAATAGCTAATTAGCTTTGATGTGCCTGGCGGGAAGCAAAAAGTAGTGACAACTGGGAAAAATACACAGTTTCACTGTAGTATGCTGTGACTATTGAGGCCAGAGTAAATTGATGTTTGGTTGTCGGAGTTGTCGTTTAAAGGACCCTCCATGAATATCAGGGGAGACACTAACAGAAGAGAAATTTAACTATTATGCATGGAAGTGACTGATAATCAGTTAGCTTCTGTTCGGAAATTTAATGAAAATGAGTGAGAGCACAGAAGCAGTGCAAACATTTTTTGCTTAGGAAGCATATCTTGTCCAAGTACGGGGCTACATGATATATTAACTTGATTTTATCTGGCCTACCCAGTGAGTGGGAAAGATACACACAGAATATGGAGTAGTTTTCATTGGTTTATTAGAGTGGTTATGTCAATAAGAGAAGTTAATAATGAAATCAGAAAAGGGGGCTATAAAATGGTTATTAGTTGAGATGATTTCGATCTGTTTCATCTGGTGTTGTTCGTGTCAAAAATACCATATCTTGTGTGAACAGTATGTACAATGGGTCCAGTTTTGTAATGCTAAATCTATTTTCCCCGATTACCCAATTTTATGCCACTACGAAGAGAGGGGTGAGCATTCTACTTGGGCCTTGCTGATGTCTTTTTGACCCTCATTCCTCCTTTAGCACCATGCAGTGTCTGTTCTTGTCAAGTTAAACTCAATCCCAGATGGGTTCCGTTGCAATGCATGGATAAGAAAAGTAAAGAGAAGAGAAGTGATTGTGCTCTTAAGGCACCATTGTCTTATCATCTCAAATAAGCGACAAAAATCGGCCTTTACTGTCCTCAGTTACTTTATCTGAATAGACATGTACCAAAATAATATTCATGTTTTCATATTTATAAATTTTTTTTTTTGGAAATTGTATAATTTTTTTCTTTGTCTTCATCTTTTCAGGAGTACATTCTTCATACAACTTGGCTGGAGGGAGGTTGCGTCCGAACAGGTAAAACAGACTGTCCTTCCCTCATGGTATATCATGTCATGCCTCAAGAACAGATGCCATCTGCACATGGTCTAGTAGGTTGAATCATTATAACAGATGCCTTCTGGAAATAATCTAGAGGGTAAACCTGTTTGCTTCAAACGATTGCATTAGGTCATCATGCTAATTTCAATCAGCAACACAAAGGGTTATCCAAACCAACTATTATGACATGTCATTATCTGACTGTCACTAGATGCACCCATGCATCATAAAGCTTTTCAAAATGATATCCTATCCACTTGAGGTTTTCAATTATGCTTGTAGCTGTGCATTCCCATACAGTGCTGGATTGAATAGTGTTACTTTTTGCTATTAAAATGTATCATTGTGCAGTACTTGAATGGCATGAACTACATAAGGACATGAAGATGTACATGATGCACTGACCTGTACATGTCGCTTTAGGTTTCACATAATCAGAACAAGACAGAAGTTTTCAAATGCTTCAAAACCGAGGTTAAGGGTTGACCATGGGCACCACCATTTTGGCAAGAGATTGAAATTCAACAGCAATTAGAACTCTCAGAGTGAATGCTAATTCCGAGGGAGGGAATTCTTCGTTTACCGGAGAATAGACCTCTACCCTTGAAATGGGCATTCACTTCATTTTGTGCGACCCCTTACTCCTCTGTTGCCTCTCGAGGTTTACAGAGAACACCTGAGAATCTTCAATTTGCTATTCCTCACTGTCGGCCATTGGTCATCCAGTTGACAATGTTGAGGTTTCCCTATAATCCGACCAAGATCAAGACAAGATTTCAAATGCTTCCATCCCCGGGTTAAACTTGTTTCTTTCCCTTTATACGGCCACATTGGCATTCAGTGGGCAGGGCAGATCAGTAATGTTGTTCTAATGGATGACTAATCTGATTTAGCAGATTCTGACCCCACATGTGAGTGGACCTGACTTGAGTAAATTGATAATTTTCGGACTTCAATGTATTAACTTGTTTGCCTTGGTGAAGGGTGACAGCCTGAATAAACTTATAACATTGAGTTACCAAAGTTGGAGTTTAAGTTTATACTTGGAATATATATAGAAAGTGTAGTGAAACTTTCTATTAAGATTCGTTCAAGACGATAGCAAGTTAAAGATTCTCTTGCAGGTCAGGTTTACATATTTACATGGTCACTTGTCAGAGTTCATGTGTGACATGCATAGCACTTGACCGAGTAATGGGGTATGTTCAATAACTGGCTCAGGCTTGAAGACATGACACAGCATGGGGATGAAAAGTATCATTGTGACTCTGGTGTAGCCTGGCTCTCTATGTAAACCTATAGTCAAGTCTGATGTGTTTCACACATTTTCCTGATGAGATATTTTTGAAACCAGATACTGAGGTGATGTATTCTCATAGTTCGTTGCTGCTAAGTTTGTGGCTGGGGACTGTGAGTGTCACTGTTGTCCACCTTGTCCATAAGGCTGTTTGTTTATCCCAGTTAGACTACTTGTGGTTGGAATTACTAGGAGCAATACCCCACTGGATGTAATATGGTTCTGGCTTGTCCATCCTTGAACTTGGCGTGTTCCAATTAGACTACTAACCACTGTACTCATGCAATGTCACGGTAAAATGACCAGGAGCATAACTTCCCTGGATAAGATGTGAATCTTCTTTGTCCATCATTAGTTTATACCAATAAGACTGCTACCAACTATACTCGTGGACAATGACTAGGAGCATAACTTCCCTGGATAAGATGTGAATCTTCTTTGTCCATCATTAGTTTATACCAATAAGACTGCTACCAACTATACTCGTGGACAATGACTAGGAGCATTATTGTCCTGGACGAGAAACGAGATCACCTCGTCCGTCAACATTTCTACTCCTAGATGGATTACTAACCTTACATTTCTCTTCTCAAACAAAGACATAAAATGTTCCTCCAGGCAATGAGACAATATACATGCCTGCCCAAAGGTTAGCAGAGCCAAGCAAATACCGTCAACAGTTGGATTATTACTTGTCAGTAAACGCTATAACTGTTGTATATGGAAATCATGTGTACATTGGTGTAGAGAAGCACACATCCAGTATACAATGTTCTGTTCAGTTTAAGGTGGAGTGTTAAGCTGACACATGGTTCAAGATGACGTGAACAGACACATGCACATTATTTGAATGAGAGTATACAAAATAGGAGGTGATATCTTGTCACGTTATGGTGACACAGACTCTACATTGTGACAGTTCAGGTGGTTACAGTCAAACAGGGATGCTCTTCCATCTCGGGGGATCAGGAAAATGAGGCCCATCGCCACTGATGCGATAAGATCTTTGGAAAACAATCAACGGCAACGGAATATTACTGCCTCTGAAGCAGAAGAGTTCCGATTAATATCCCGAATCGTTGCACAACATTATCTTAAAGAGATTACAGAAAGTGACGTATGCCCTGCTTTGACAGGTTTAGACAAGCGGAAAATGGTTCCAGAACAAAGGGCAGCAACTTTATATGGCGGATTGAAAAAGCGTTAGTTTTGAATTTCACTCTCTTCACTCTATTGGGAGTTGCTGACAGGCAATGATGAAAATGTGATGCCGAGTTTTTTCAGGTAATACTTGACATTCCAATGTCAGTAAATGACAACAAATCGGCAAATTAGAGGCTTTTCTCTGGAAAGCAAAAAACAGACTCTCACCCTTGAAATCGGCATTCACTTCACTTTGAAAGAATTCTTATTGCTTCAGGTTCCAAGTCCCAGCCAAAATGGTGGTGCCTATGGTCGACCCTCAAGGTCATCAGTCTGAACATAGGCTGGCCGCAGATGGCAAAACACTCCTCCAAAGCGTGATGCCCAATAGCTCCAATTACTGCGATGACCTGTGCTTGTCACACCTGACCCGACACTGCCACCAATCTCCTGTGTCATTCTCTCCTACCTACGGCCAGGATTGATCAACGTCTGTGGTAGAATATCAAATAGCCTCCTCGTCTTGCATGTCTTATTCTCAAGTCGGGGTCTGCCGTAGTTGGTGACCTAGAACAACTAGAGGCTCGTAATCATTTGTGTCAATGATGTTCTCGATATTATTTCATTCCAATGTTTAATTTAAAAAGGTATGTACTACAGAAATGGCTTGGGGTCAATGCGGGTCAGAAAATGAACAGTTTGTTTACCACCTCAGGGAAGGCAATTAACCTTTAGCAAGATGTTTGCCTCCAAAGAGTCGGGTGTAACTGACATATGGTGATATAGAGTAAAATAATTTTCATAAGGTCATTGGAAAAAAATCCGCAAACCGAAGAGCTAAGAATGAAGAAGTGTACCCCTAATGCATTTTATCGACAATTTTTTTTAAATTCCCCGATTCCTGCAACTTCTATGTATAGCAGATGATTCGCGAGTGCTGTGTAAATGAATTAAAACAGCACTAGATAACACCACCGATCTTCCTACTTCTCTGTTGGCAGGGGTTGCCAAACCTTCCTATGGATTCCAAAGGAGACCCTTATGAGTTCAGCTGGCTCAGCAAGGGGCATATAAAGGAAATTTGTCGAAGACCCTTAGATGATCAGCTTGCTCAAAAAGGGCCATATGCAGGAAATTTGTCATAACAAGCACAGATTGGTTTAAGAATGAGTCATGTAGAACCCTCAAACAAAACTTAGACTTTGTATATTTTGTAAGTACCTTGATTGATATATAGTCAAAGGAAATTGCCCATTACGAGTTTTTCATCTCTGAGATGAGAGACTGGGCTGAATGTCTGAGGACCTCAAGGGGTGTCCTTGTATGTTTTCTAAGCCATTTATATCGTGACAGATTCAAGGGGGCACCTGATCTAAAGGGATTACTCTACCTAATGTTGTAGGATAATGTTACCAATACTTTAGACAAAGATAGAAAAACACTGTACCTATCTCATGTCATGCATCGGGATTGTCAAAGATTTGAAAACGCCATACGTAACAACGATACAGATACGCAGTACGGACATGAATTTTGAACTTGAAGTCTCTTTTGTTCAGGTTGGTACTTTGGAGAACCAGTTATTGTTGCACTGGCATGACTGACCTGAAGATATGTTGACTACATTAAAGGAAAGTTTCAGTGTATATATAGATATACAGTGTACTTTTGAGAGGGGGCAGTACCACAAAATCAACCCCTCAGATTCGAAGACCAACTAAAGTCTCTTATCTTGCAGTATCAAATTTTGTAAGAAGGCGACCTTGTGTGCTCTCCAACATCTAGTACAAGGGTTAAACCCTGGCCAAGGCCAATACCCTTGTACGATTTCCAAGCCCCCCTCGTCTCGATGACTAATTATCCAATTGCCTTTCCTGACAATCGCAGCGACACTCTTATACTGCACGATACAACCTCGATAGAAAGATCTAAAGGATGAGACAGTTATCGAATCATCCTTCATTATTGGCCTCAATGGCTAATTTCTTCGAGGGTTCTTAGGCCCCTTTTGTCAATTTGAGGAGAGGAAATGCTCATTTTGTATCGGGCTGTGATGCGTTCTGAAAGCTTGTTTCGGGATAGGCAAAGAGACGTGGTTGTCTTTATTTGAAGTATGGTATATTATGAAGGGGAGATCTTGTGTTAACCCAATATGACCTGTTGACTGCTATGGTAATGCCAGCGATATTGTGTAGACGCTATTTAGCCCCGAGTCTTGTTTCACAAAGGCTTGTAACAAGCAATATAGGCCTTTTGTAAAGGCACTATCAACAGGCTAAATAGCATCCACACAATTTATATTTACGTGTTCAGCTGATTTCTACCTTTAAAAGCTTAACAAGAAATAAATATCTGCACAGTGAAATAATCAAGGAAAATGTGTATTATTATAAAGTGAAAGGAAAGGATTTGATAAAACTCTATAAAAAATTGATTTGAGAGATGAGCACCATCAGATGGGATTAGACATGTTAGATGTTAGCACATCATAGGATTTATTGAGCTAACAGGCAGATTTTTAGGGAAATTTTAGGATATGCAGGATAGAAACAACAGAAAGGGTGACATTTTTACAAGTCTGGTGAGTCACTGTGTACTGAAAGATCAGTAATTGTTGAACAGTAAGCACATCAACTGATATTGGTCTGGGTGCATAAATGTCATGGCCCCAGCAGGTTAAAGAGCATCATCTTAACATAGGATATGTTCCCTTTGCCTCCTGTCTTTTTCCCTGACCAATCACGGTACAAACAAATTATGTCCATCTATTAGATTACCTATTTGTGCTGTTCGACTTCCAATTCGCTGACAAACAACGTACCTGTCTTTTCCAATACTTTTTTCTCCACCGGACGTGGTGGCCGTTGTTCGTATAAAAGGCGATATTGATTCACTGAGGGAATGTGAGATTCCCTCGGCAACGTATGTGTTTGGATTTGCAAGCCAAGGCAAATTGGTTGTTGTCCCTCGGTGAGTCAAGGTGGATTGCTGGCTCAGAAGAAGTGATATCACTGTACGATTAGGTATAAGATCGACATATCAGTTTAACCCTTCAGTAGTGACCCTCCCGCAACCTCCTGATTATGAATCTGATGCTCTTGCCACTGTACCACTGATTGCTCTCATATGCCTAAGGTGTCCAAGTGAATGACGTGTTCATTTCACTCTAGGGCATTTATTTGCCTGATGTATGAAATGTGTCATGTTGCCGCTCAGGAAAAAAGAGGTGAAAATATGCCCTTGAATGGATTATCCTAGTTACCACGTATCACTGTAGAAACAAGGATGAAGTGGTATCATGTATCTATGAGATTGACATAGAGCTCATAGCCCATGCTAGTTGCCGTAGATATTACCTTCGAATATTGGATGTGTACCCATTGGGATATCAATAAAGGTTCGAAAAAAGTCGGATTACTACAATATTTATTGGATTGACATTTACACTCGGTACATGTATGTCATCTTTCTTGCAGTGATAAAAGAAATTTGGCTTTCAGTGTGAAAAATTGGCCATGACACCTATATACCGTAAACGACCAAATTTTTTGCACCTATCTTATTTTTTGCAATTTGCGTGTGTTTTTTTCTTACTGAATACTCTATGCAAGTTAGAAATTTTCTAAAAACGGCTCAATAGGCCTATGAAACCTCAGGGAATTGTCAATTTGTTCAATCACACCATATTTGCAACACAATTTTCATGCAGCACTGCTCTTAATATTCAAAAGTAAGATGGGCAATTCAGCAGCCACGCTTAAAGTATGGCTGCTAAAAACATGCATAATAGTTTTATCACATAAAATTCTCCTCTCTTCCCCATCACACAATGTATTCACACGCCATGTTTCTTATATCTCGAGATAATCCAAATTTACGCTGTATCACTCCATTTCTTACAACTAGAACAAAGTACTGTCTAAGAACGCCTCAATTTACTCATAAGTCGGCAGATCACGCCACGTCTCCAACCTTTCCCATCACGCAATGTCATGCCACAGTTTCTTGATTCTTGAAGTGTCGGCTTTCAGAGGTAATGACTGATTTCCCATGGTGATTTAGGAGAATTTAATCACCGATCTGGCATGTTTCTGTTTAGTATTCAACAGACCGGCACACAATTTTTTCTGTCATAAAGTTTTTGCCAAGGATGGTTGCTGTTTTTGACAGAGTATTAGTTGTCTCACCTAACACGGTTGTGCTGGAGCTTAACTGTAGGCTAACAGTGAGCTCCCTTGCTATAAATGTTTTGGGCAAAATGACAGCTAACCCGAACAAGGTTTGATAAGATAACCAGAACAATCAGTTAGATGTCAAGTTCTACTACTCTAAAACACCTTAAACTGAACACCAAAATGTGATATTGACTGCATCTACATCTTGCCAACCCAAGCCAAACGTGGCACAGTTCATTATACACAATTCAGAGTTAAAGGACTGTTCTTGCCAGAAGGTGAAATCCAAGAGCAACTAGAACTCTTTCAAAATGAAGTGAATGCCAATTTAAAACCGGGAAGGCTGTTTTCATGAAAACAAGATAGGACTCCCACCCTCACTTCGTTTCAAAGGAGTTCTAATTGCTGTAGGATTTCAAGTTCTGTCCAAAATGGTGATGCCTGGTCAGCCCTTAAAGAACTGGACACTGGTATGAGAGTGTGACTAGGCTGAGAAGAAGTACGTAGTCTTACTGAATCCACCCCAGCAATCATTCAAAGAAGTACGTAGTCTTACTGAATCCACCCCAGCAATCATTCAAAGAAGTACGTAGTCTTACTGAATCCACCCTAGCAATCATTCAAAGAAGTACGTAGTCTTATACTGAATCCACCCCAGCAATCATTCAAAGAAGTACGTAGTCTTACTGAATCCACCCTAGCAATCATTCAAAGAAGTACGTAGTCTTATACTGAATCCACCCCAGCAATCATTCAAAGAAGTACGTAGTCTTACTGAATCCACCCCAGCAATCATTCAAAGAAGTACGTAGTCTTACTGAATCCACCCCAGCAATCATTCAAAGAAGTACGTAGTCTTACTGAATCTACCCCAGCAATCATTCAAAGAAGTACGTAGTCTTACTGAATCCACCCCAGCAATCATTCAAAGAAGTACATAGTCTTACTGAATCCACCCCAGCAATCATTCAAAGAAGTACGTAGTCTTACTGAATCCACCCCAGCAATCATTCAAAGAAGTACATAGTCTTACTGAATCCACCCCAGCAATCATTCAAAGTACCTGCCTCCCATTCTCTCACCTTCCAACAATGTGATTACAGGAAAAGAGCACGGCTAATCAGCTCCCCCAAGAAATTATGCCACCCTCTCCATTATAGACATCCTAGACGCAATGAATAATATAACCGCTGCTGCTGTAGTGGGCAAAGGACGCTCGGTGGCCAGGTATGGTCAGTGGGGAATGCACGCTGGTATATTTGTAGACAGATCTTATTGCTTATTTGGTACATCCGTGTTCTTCTGCGAGGGTATTTGTGGTAATTAATTTGTGGCTGTCCTTGGACGGTAAGGAATAAAAAGTACTATAGATGGCTTGTTGCGCTGAATAATATGACCACTGTCTTAGTAAAGGTTGATAATTGGTAACACGTATGTTGTGATGGTATGCTCAGTCTGTGGAAATTTACTGAGATGCTTTGTTACTTATCATGTTTATCAGTGCGGTAATTGATTTGTGATTACTCACAGACAGCAAGGAATAAAAATTAGAAGTGCTAGTTACAATGAATTACTTGATCACCACTGTCCCTATGCTGTAGTTGGCAGATGACTCAACTCCTTGAGGACAGCAGTCTGTGGCGGAATGTACTGAATGGTTAATGTTATGATACATTTACCAATTACTTTCATGCTTTACATGTATAGTTGACAAAGTTTGACATCAACATAGTTTATTCTTCTCAAATCTCAAATCCTCCCAAAAGTGAACATGATGCTCTAAAATGTAGCACAGTCACAGTCCTGCAAATGATACCCTCAATCAAGGGTTTCATCTAGTGTTCAATAACCCATGATGTGTGCCCAAGTGAAAGTATGTCTGTGTTTGTGTAGCCATCAGAGAAGTGGCGGCTCTGGAATACTCAATGGCAAGTCCATCTGCGCTACCAGTCCCCTCTGTGTCGTGGCTCCTGTCTTCAGTTGTGTAGCCAACTGTCTACGGGTCTGTCACAGGTGGCACTCTCTCATCTCAATTCCCCTCCTCCCGCAGACTGAATACAAACAACCTGTCGTTCTGTCATTTCTCTAAATGTAAGCATGTGGTGTTCCTCATTCGCCCACACAAATCCATTTTCTAATAAACCACACTCGTGTATTTTCTGTATCATTTCCATAAAGCACGCGTGATATTTTTTCTCGGTGCACGTTCCCGATACCTAGCCATTATCTTGATTAAATCCTTCATCAGCTAGCATCTGAAAGGAAAAATGAGCATAGCTTTTAAGATGGGAAGATGAATGAATGTTATAGCATTTTTACCATTTTAATACCATTTTATCCTGGTTAAAAAATAAAAGGAAATGAGTATGTTAGGTTTTGTTTTGTTTGTTGGAAGACATGGTTTTTCACGAAACATGTTGTGAATCGTTCAGATTATGTCACTCAAAGGTCAAATAGTACAGGCCCACATGGACCTGTGAACATGTACTATACTAGTTCCACTTATCTTAGACCACTTCTGAATTAGCATTTTCCCTACAAGGGCCCATTTCCTTATATGATTACAGTAGTGTACATCAGCTGTTACTGGCAGAAGAAATGTCCTTTACCACCAACTGCACCAAATGCGTGTTCGCTAACAGAAATACAACTTGCACTCTGCGTCCAAGAGCTCTCTACCTTGTATTATGAGAGCAATATTCCAATGTTACCAGTGTACCAGGAGATGAGACGCCCTTGACCGTCAACACCAAAAGGACCCTGAGGAGCTATATTGGCTAATGTTGTTAGAGTTAATTAATATAGTGTATTTATAGTGCCAGACTCCACTTAGAGTGATCAGCGACAAATTAGGTCTTCACAAGATATCCAGCTTATCAAGGAACGACTTCAAATCACTCTCTTGAGCTGGGAGGGGTTGTGTCTAGGATCTGAATCGAGAGGATAGTTACATCTAGACACACTCTGGCACAATTTAGCCAGTTGAGGTTTGCCTGTACAAAAAGGCCTATCAACCTTGCAATAAATGGTATTTTGTTCCAAATGTATGTCAAAATATCTGTTTTACCACAAAATATATTTTTTTCAAGGTTGTGTCCATATCTGTGTGAGTCACACATTTGAGCAAGATCGTGATGTATCGCTAGACAACAACATAACCTTGTGGATGGATAAAACATCTAAAGACCATGTAGCATGCAGACAATATGTATTGTATTCATAGCTTCCTTTGCCTCAGGTTACAAAGGTGTGGCCAAGGTCATCGATTGATATAAGTACAAATATACGCATATGGTTTTTGTCATGGATGTTTGTAATGAGCAAATTCCCCAGTGCTACGTGACTGTCGTGAAGAACATCCACATTTAAAGGTGACTCGATATCCCTGGTTCTTCGCTTCAATCCTTCCATTGTGTTCATGGATTTGTTGGCCCACTTCTCATTGGTAATCTGTGACCAGATGAGCTTAACCTTCGGTGTAACTAACACTCTATGGTACCAAACCGTGCCAATGTCCCCAATGAGTTGTTGTAGCTTTGATCTTTTGGTTGGAATATCATCATGAGGATTTCGCTGGTTCATCCAGTTTTTCTAACAGCAATCCTTTTCAAATGAAAATCCCTTTATCATGTTTATTGCACTTGTATCGACATAGTCTTTTGGGTTCATTTGTCTGGCTGAGGTCACCTATGATCTGGGGTACCCCAGTGGCCCTTTAATCAATAGATTCGAATGCGACTCTTTGCAGGCATCCTGATCCCCAGTAAGTTGTTCCACTGAGGGGTTGGTTGGCTGGTAGGGTGCCATTCGATGTTGGGTTTTTGTGGAAATAGTATAGAAATCAGACTACAAAATGGCATCATACGAAGTCTTTTGAAAATAGTATTCAGTTATTAATCATCAATAAAAGGGTTAAACGCTGATCGACAGTCACTTCATCGTTCATATAAACCAGATGATCTTGATCACTATAACATGATCAAACCTGATTAAACTCTAATGTTCCAGTGATTGCGATTGATTGAGCCGGGCTTCGGGCAATTAGTCGGGCAATTCTGGATAATTTGACCCGAGGGATATGTATGGAGCGTGCACGTAGACTGTGGTGGTAATGCTATCGGTTTTAGATTTAGTTGGGATGATAGGAGGAGTTTCATTGCAAAATGATAGTACATGTATACAGTTTCATTTTGCTTTTCGAGGAAAAGGCACCATGATCATCGAGAACTAGTTCAGAATAGTTCATTACCATCAGTCATGCTACCTTTCCCATAAATCACTTACAAGGACACTGACACACCTCACCAAATTGTTGTTATTTTTCTCTCATTTATTGGTATTCACTTGGGAAAAAAAATTTTGTATTTGAATAGTCAGCATATAACATGTATTTACCATTCTGAAGGCTATCATTCATCTAATTGCTTTACTAAGTGTTATGAGGATAATTTGGCTATTATTGTATCACTATCTACCAAACAGAACAATTACCATTATACTGTTACCATGATAAACATGATACATCATGATAGCTCAATAGCTACTGGGCGTTCCAAAACGCTTTGAGATAATTTGAACATGTTAAAGAAAGCTCACTCAACAAGGAGAGCAGCAGGCCTCTGCCTCTTTCTTAACAGTTGTCCATAGGCACCACCATTTTCCCTAGAGCTTGTAATCAAATGGAGCTTCTTCAAAACGTAGCGAATGTCAATTTCAAGGGTGAGAGTCAGTTCTGTTTTCACGAGAACAAACTCCCACCCCTGAAATTGACATTCACATCATTTTGAAGAAGTTCTAATTGCTTTAGGTGATTCCAATGGTCAACCCTTAATTCTTTTTCTTGTCAGACTGGTATCTCTCCTTTCTCATGCCTGCACACTTCACTCTAAACAGCAAGGCAAGAGCATTTTTCATGTTGAGTAGTACGAATGGCAATTTCCAACGATCATCCCGATCATCCCGTCCGACATTGGCAATAAAAGTCACCTTTATCGCCCTTGACGAATCATCACAGGTAAACACAATTTCCAATGCCATAATTCACTGGTAATTTTGCCTGCTTTCCGCTGAGGGTATTGCGGTGTACTGTTCATTGCATCAAATTTTCAGCCGAGTAAATTCCACCCTAAGAAGAACTTTAGAATGCACTGTAACTTTGGTTCTTGATGAATTGAATATCTGGCACAGTTTCTTTCATCTCAACTTTACTGAGCATACAACTGCTTCATCGATGTTTGTTCAGGGCATCAAAGATGAAGTAACGTACACCCAAACATTTCCAAATGAAATTTGTTATGTACATAATTGTGTTCCGGAATGATTGTTGTTCCGATTAACAAGATTATTATTAGAGTATGTGGCACATTTACTGGTCCCCTTGGTTCTCATTTACGTTTCTACATTATTCATTAGGTGTTCTTCCTGAAAGCTCCTCATTTCAGCAGGGATGGCCACCTGTTCTTGGGCACTATAGATGCACCCATCTAGATGTCGACTGGCACCACGGGCTGCAGTAGCAACCTGGGTGTGAACAAGGTCTTAACGACAATCATCGCTATAACTCAGCAACAATCGACGCTGCAGCAGCATGCTTCGTATGACAGTACAGCTTTTCTAACCCAGGTACCAACAGTGCTTTGCCAGCAATCAACACTACTTTGTGTCATGAGTAATGATTCTCATTTCTTTGTATATTCTTTGCTTTCATAATATTCACGAAGCCAAAGTTGGTTAAAGAATGGAATCCCTTCAAAGGCATGCAGCAGACCCAAGAGTGACCAAAGGGCTATCTCAGACTGGCACTTCACAGCAACGACATTGATATGAACAATACTTTGATAGTAAACAAGAATACGTCACACCAGCTCGTCTGAAGATGCACTTCTGTATCTCAATCACTAATTGCATCTCGCTTATAACGTCTTTATCAACAAAGACATCGCGTCTGAAGTATCTATCCTTGCGCTAATTGATATCAACTTATGACCTCTGCTGTGCAAATACTTACAAGACATGGTACCGGGTAAGCAGCTTTAGCTAGCCATCCCTGTAGGAGTGGGAGGGGTAGCAGTATGAAAGCAAACATGAGACAAGGATACAAGTCTGTATCAATGTAATATTATTGATGTGTCGAGTTGTCACTATGGAATTCCCATACATAAGTTTCTTGATGGAACCCTATTGTCTGCATGTTTAGCTGACCGAATCTAACTAACGAATTTGAAATGGAGTTTTAAATCAGAAATGGGAAGGTACATTATCGTGGGGGGTGAAAATGTAGAATTATGGTAGGCTAAAACGCAAAAAATGCCTCAAACAGCATAACTATATGACATTGTTACATACCCTTTCTCATTAATAAAGCCAACATCACCATCCCCTTAAAGAACTTAGCCATGAAAATCTTGACATTCAACAGGCAAAGTAATCTATCAAGTCGTAGTCACTAGTTGCTACCCCTATTACCGCCTAATGACGCTTGCCATCAGTCAGAACGAATTCAGCCATTTGTGTGAATTGAATTTGAAGAAGCCGAGAAAAGCATTAGTCGTTAAATAAGCGATTTTGGCAGCGAAGTCTGGAAAGATGAAGTGAATTAAGCGCGATTGAAGCGATGAGTGGTCGCGGGAAGTGATAGGAGGAGATAGTTGCCACATTAGGGGCCCTCCAATCTAATCTTGGCCCAAATGTTGCATCGGCAAAGAGATATTTGAACTAACTAGAGCCGCAATGGCTGTGTATTGAGTAGTTTAAATGCATGAGTGATGTAGTTCAGGTTAGAGTGGGTCGCTTCTGGGCTAAATGGATTCCTAATGGTGGCTGATTTGATTTCTTTTCTTAATGACGAATATTAAAAGCAGGACACTTTTCAACTGACTTTAGGGTCACTGCTGGTGTGCATGACGTCAAGTGCTTCCATGGACCAAGGACAGCAAAATTAGGATGCTGCATGCAGATCAAAACAGCACCACTTTAAAAAGTATGAAACATTTTAAACTTGATCAAGCACCTGACTTCTTAACAATAAAACTACTAGGTATGGTATCATTATAAGTTATGGAATTCATTTGGCTACTAGGCATGGTGTCATTGTAATCAAGGGGATTTTGATTTGGTAGACGTTGGTGACACTTGATTAGAGTAAATTAATCATTAAAGTCTGTGCTCTAATTACCCAGACCTGTATCATGAATCAAAAGGTTTGTGATATTGCAAAATGGTGGTTCTCCTTACAAATCCACTTGTGTCTACTGTTCAGTGGAAGAGTCTAGAATATGAAGCCAAGCACCCATGAGAAATTCAAAGTCAACAGTCAGGAGCTCCCAAAGGTTATTTTGTAAAGAAAATATCAGATCAAAAGGCCAGATAGCTCAATTTACAAATCCTTTCGTGCCATCAACAATAGCGTTAGCATCTGATTTGATCCGTGCATCGAATTGACGCAGCTTTACAACAAGATAGCTTTGTGAAATCGCCTTTGTTCCTATTACTATGGAATCTGCCTTGGAGACAAAACGCATGGCATAAGTAAATATACGGGATAATGTTGAGATGCAGGATAATGATCTCGACAGCATTGAATGTGATATTAGTGACAAAATGCTTCGACTGGGTATCAGATGACTATAGAGCACGAAAATCCCTCCGTGCCTTGCTGCTAGTGTTTTCAAATTCCTTCAATATTGTACAGAAACGATTTCTGCTCTTCTTCGTCTGTGTTTTGATACTGGTGCCTGGTTCAAATATCCGTGATTTACTGACAGATGTAACCCATGGAGGGTTGACCATGATAGGTACCACTATTTTCAGTTTTGGCTAGAACTTGAAATCCTAAAGAAATGAGAACTTCAACCTGTTCAAAATGAAGTGATGTGCCTATTTAGAACATGGGAGGCTGTTTTCTGGAAAACGAAGAATAGACTCCCACCCTAGAAATTGGCATATACTTTGCTTTAGGATTCTGAACTCTAACCAAAATGGTAGTCCCTATATTTTGTATTACGACACTCGGCTCTCAACCCAATATTTTACTTGATTTATGCATTCGCATGACGTCATTGCTACCAATAGGTTTGACGCAGTATGACCTATAGAAGTGGAAACAGAAGTGTGTATTTCTGGAAATGACCACAATGTGGCTTACCGGGTAGCATGCACTTCTGCATTTGACATCTGCAACCCCAGGAACGTGTCGAGCATTAGATTTGATAGACATGTTAATCACACAGATCTCCTAAAATGTCCTGAGGAGGATTCATATGGCTTCTTCTTAGTGATAGGAAATTAGAGATGAGATTGAGAGATGTTAGAGATGAGATGAGGGACTTGTTGGATGGGCCCTTTCTGCTTTGAAAATTACGAGTTAACTATTCTCTGTTTACTTGGAGCGTGAAGTGTGAACCATGACCTGTGGTAAATGTGACTCCTCTGTAGACTCAGGCTGCAAGATACCAGCATCCTTGACTGCACCGTCTCTCTCGTTGCATGGTCAAAGGTCAAGACATTGATAATGAAAAGAAAACTCTGGATGACAGCAGAGATGGCCGTAGGGGAGTTGGCGGGCCGAGGTTGTGGAAGGTACGAACCGGTTGAGTGCTTTGATAATGGACCTGGGATCCTCTGAGGGCTATCAATACAAAGCCTGGATGACCTGTCTACATGCTGTCACTGGTGGAGGTTGTCTCCTGGACTGGAGTGTGGGATGAAGTGTAAAGGGAAGGATAGACTTGAATGCATTTGTTAGAGCGTGTGATGACAAGGTGAAAGGCTGACTTCAAACTTCATTATCAATTTTCTACGAGACAATTGTGAAAGACTGCAGAGGAAGATATTTCAAAATGTTGGAATGTGTGATGAAGTGTGAAAGTAAAAAGTTGGTTTCATCCAATTCATCGAAATTACTTTCACATTGAAAGAATTGAGAAAGAAGGAGAAAGAAGGTGGAATTTAGAAAGACATGCATTAAGAGTTGAACTAAACTAGCACTGGTCTCAGGACAGCCCAGGGTCCAGGTCTTGAGTAAGACATGTAATATGGAAGACCCGAAAATTGCTTTTGGGGTTGGAATTGAGCAGTGGGCTGCCTTGGGATTCAGTCAAAATTTCTTACAGAGATCAAAATTCCGCCCTATGAAAAACTAGCCTCTAGTGGCTGCTTTCATCACCTGTGTATCGTGAATACTTCACTGCTCAAAAGACGCAGCCACTCACACAATTTCCCCTGCAATTCAGTCGCAGACAATGGGCCAATCAGGCAATGCTCCGCCACACCGGAAGTTGACCACACTCTGTCTGGCAGCCGCCAGCCAATATCTTTCACAATGATCACCATCATTACTATGGAATGTAGGTCTTAGCTGATGAATCAGTAGTACTGATTGAAATTTCTCAACTAATTTAGAGATTGACGCTTGGTTGTTGGTTTAAGTGTTGGTCATACGCACCACCATCAGTCATGTCAGTTCTATATTTTGTAGGGCACAGATTCCCACCCTTGAAATGGGCATTCGCTTCACTTCGAAGGAGTTCTAATTGCTTTAAGATTGCAAATTCTAGCCGAAATGGTTGTGCCTGAGGTTAAACCTTAACCATCATCAGGTTATTTTGAGGCATTTACTTAAAAACTCTGATAGATTTAGCAACAATATCATCATTACCTGTGTACATGTACCTTGAACTCAGTCGTAGCAGTTTTAAAGTGTGTTCTAAAATATCAACATCTGTCGGTTAACAGTCCCTATGGGACATGCCATGTAGTCAATGAGGTTCAAAAGACATCTTTATGTGTCGCACTGATGGCCATGGACAAGAAGGTGGTGAAGTGATGTATTATGTTAATGTGATGAAAAAGAAGAACATCGATAGCAGCTATAACATAAAGTATGGCTGTTGTGGTACAAATGTTACCACAAGTCAACAATACATCATTAGGCAGCTGCTGTGGATGACTGGCAGAAAAGACTCTACGGCCATCTACTGTCTAAGAACAGGCCACTTTCGTCTACGTGGCCTAAACAGAATAGTAGTGACTGTCATCTGTTTTTAATAAAATGGCAGTTTTCAATATTAAGGTCTTTAATCCACTTTGTGGTTTACCTTTGATACAATAGGCATGTTAGGTACCGGTACATAGTGGTTGATGTTGTTAAATTACATTGCTCTTTGGTGGATATAACAGTACCGCTACAGATATGTTGATGGTGGTAGCCAGCAAGGCAAAAAGCCACTACGGTTCATTAAAGAATGAAGTGGTGGTGTAATGACACTGTTGCAGTGATTACAGAAAGATCAATCAGGCAAGAGGGAAGGACAACATGACATGAAACTGTATGCAGAGGAAATCAACTGGAAATCAGTCGAATCGGGGAAGACTTTCTGTCATATTGGAGAAAAGAGGCTTTAGCATATTGGCCTCTACATCTATGATACTCATGTTTTGATGGCAAGGAACATCTCGGCAGAAAGCTACTAAGGTTCATTAGACATGTTAGAGAATGACGAAATGATGTTGTAATGGTGGTGCTGCAGTGATTATGGAAAGATCAGTCAGGCGTAGGGGAAGGACAAGTTAACATGCAGCTGTATGCAGAGGAAATCAGACAGATCGGGCTAGACTTCAAAGGCACTCCAGTTTCTTACTGGTGTGAGCAGGAAAAAAACGAGTCATTTTTCATTTCATCTTTCAGAGATGAATTTTATCCTAAGTTCAAAATTCTGAAAATTTCTAAACCAACAAATTTTTTGGGACTAATGATGTTTCTTAATTTCGAGCAGAAAAAAAACAAGTGAAAAAGATATTTGGACTCAGAATTTTTTTCTTCCTGAATCTTTTCATCAGATCAAAATTCTCAATAATTTTCAAATCCAAAAAAATTTTGGGACTGATGTTTCTTCATTTTCAGCAGAAAAAAACAAGTGAAAAAAATATTTTGACGTAAACATTTTTTCATCTGTAGTATGACAAATTTGTGGCAAAGAAATATTCATCTTCAGTCCGCACCCTTTCAAACAGTCAGACATAAGACCATCAACTTATTACTGTCCACCAGCAAGAGGTCTTGTGGGCTGTAGGGCTAGAGTGAAAGGCTTTTATGACCATTCTCTGATTCACATCAATGACCAAAACTTTTCTCGCCATATCCACTGCAAATGACATGCATTAACATCACCCGAGGTGAGCACTTGGTCCCTAGACCATTTCATTCATCTTTTATTCACAATCAGAATATTTTTTTCTAAAATCTAGTCTTAAAGAAATCCATTCGAGTGACTTCACTCTCAGCCATCTGATGAGTTTCTTGAGATCTCTACAAGCATTCCACTCAAAGGAAGGGATTAGATTTTGGAACCTGCGTTTGAATCCACTGTAACCGAAGAGCCTTATCCTTAGAAACCTAATAGCCTTCTTATCAGGGAATCTCATAGAAACATGTTATGCGCAGAGACAATTGAAAACCTGTTGAATAGGTGTGGAACATTCTAGTGAAATCTGACTAGGAGACAAAAGGAAATGTGTAAGTATTTATTAGAGAATTCGTGGACTAGATTTTAATCTTAAGGGAGATAAATTTTGTGAAGCTGGTGACAACACTAAAAATTTCACTTTTTATGATGATAAAATTAACTCGAACTTGTCTAAAAGACTATTGATGTTGAAAACTGACATTATTTGCAAGTGAGGATTCTTTTTGTTATCCTTTCATAAATGAAATAGACCAAAATCTAAACATTTTGAAAAATAGTGATTTAATGGCCACCTCAAGAATAATCAATTAGAAATCAATTAGATGTGATAGTGTTTGCTATGGACAGTCAAAAATAAACCAATGTTTAACATTGATGAAATGCCAAACATGACAAACTGTTCCCCTAAGGCTTTAATAGCTGAAGGCAAATAGTGTTGTTTGCGAAAGAAACTTGGAGGTAAACAATCCATGTGTTATTTGCTCTGTTCCGTCTTCCATGATGCTGCATCTGTACATTATATGTACAGCTTTGAACTGGTTTCTTGATCTTGTTGGAGTGGAGTGAAACAAGCTGTGATTATTTTCTATTTCTGATGGCATCACACTTAGTCTGTATAAAAAGGAAAAAAGACAATGATGGTTGATAGTTGATAGTTGATGTAGAAATTTAAGCCTGCAGCAAGTTACTGGTGTTATCAGGTGATTACATTTTATTGACAATCTGAATAGCTGTGATTATTTAGCGTAGACTCAGTCAAGGTTTTATAGTCGAACATCAAGCATCAACCTGAAGGTTAACATTCATGGTGTCCGTGAGTGATATAACTGGTTCCTTGGCCAAAAAAGACCTGTAGTTTACCTTAGCATATATCAGGGAGGAATACTTCCATGGTCAAGCCAACCTTAGGTATCCCCAACATGCCCAGTATACCGACAATAACAATGTTGACCTTCTTGGCAGTGTTGTGTTCCTGAACAAGCATAGGGTTGTGTGTCCTCATATGTAACATGATACATCTATTGATCATATTCTCCTGCAGGTAGCTTGGCTCTTTGTACTTTCCACTGAATGCTTCATCCTTATGATAAAGAGAGTACCTTTGCGATTTATCGAGTTTTTGCCAAGCTTTGTCTTCAGCATGTTTGAGGAGATTCATTTACTCACTTCGCTCAACAGCATCCAAGACTGCTTATTTCAGAGGTATCTGCTGTCCAGATGTTTGCATTGTGACCAGTAAAGTGTTAACATTTGCCAGATCATTGCCGATCAGAACATAGTCCAAGGGAGATAGTAACCATAACCTTATTGATAATATGGTAACTTATGAGTAACAGGGTTGTCAGAGTGCATGCTAAATCTAAACACTTCCAAAGTCGTTATGACAAATTATAAAAGTTTTTCCCAGTTTGCGGCTTATTGTACATGTTGTGTGTTGACAAAAGAAGGCTTGGAACGTATGAACTCCCTTAACATCTCGATACCTCTAGCCCTCTACCGCCTCTTTGAAAACATGATACCACTATTGATCAGCCCTTCTTAGACATGTACCTTGGCCATAAGCAGGTATCCAGGGTTTCTCGGTACAAACACTTTGACGTTCCTTTGGTAACTCTAGAGGTCTTGTGTTATTTGAGATCCAGCAGTGTGTCCTCGATAATGTCTTACATTCCCTGCCTTCCAGTGATATTTTCCTCCTTGTCTCAGTCTGTCCTTTCGTGGAGATATCTTTAAACAATGCTTTTCTTTATCAAGCTAGGAACTGTATGCATCATAAGATTTCTCATCTGGGAGTTTCTGTTTTGTTAAAAATATTTTCCTCTCGAGGAATATGAGACAAGACAAAACTGACAACATAATTGTCTTCAGTTTATATCCTATAGATATTCTGATTTCAAGAACCATACCCAGGTAAATAGTTCTCAGTTAAAACTGTTGGCTTAATACCAAATTAAACCTTGCTTTTGGGTTAGCCAGATGCGAACTGAATCTGCCGGACTGGTTGACAAAGAATGATAGGTTTAAGTGCTTAGCCATAATTGTAAGCATTCAAGCTTTGAGCGATGAAACCACATTTGATTTTGTGCTATTGAAGACTCGTCTTTATTATCCACAGGGATATGCACTGCTGGTGGGAAAAACAGTCTTGTCGGCATTCCCCTCATGAAATAATAAACCAGTAAGTTCTTACACATACTAAACAGCAAAGCCTTCGTTGTGCCACCAGCACAATTTTGGTGATTTTCTTCAGAGAATCAACGTCTCCAAGAAAACCGTGCACACATCAAGCGACTCGCTCAAATTGAAGCCGTCGTGCCAATAATCTCCATGGACCAGAGAGCACCGTGGCATGAAATTGGCCAATGGTACCTTCTGAATAATAAATTTTCACTCTGCGCTTCAGGGACTGCAGCTAAATTCAGACATTAGAAAAAATGCTTGCAATTCAGGTGTGTAACATTGTGATTATGTAAGTTTCAAAAGAAGAGTTGCATCCAGCATGTCCAGTGTCGTGTCGTGATTTTGGTTGGCTGTTTTTGGGTTTGGGAAGAAAAGCATGCAGTGATTTGGAAGTGGCAGATGGCAGAGGTTTAGGTCAAGTTCAGGACTGGTGCAAGCTTGGTGAATGTGGTCATTTCAATCTTAAACCAAGAAATTGCTCACTCTGCGGTTAAGGATTTGGTGCGGTTCAAGGAACTACAGACATTTCTCAACGACTTTTATCAGCAGATCTTACATATCTTTTGCTGGAGCAAGTTGTCTTAGTGTTTCATTCATCAGTTTTATACAGATTTATTCTCTGATTCAGAGATGGCTATCAAAGCAGTTGACTGACTGACATGACCGATGGAACACATTCTCTAACCTGTGCGGGTATTTGTTGACATCTATGGATAATTCTTTTGAGCCTTTAAGAATGAAAGAGAGTGTGACTTTGATCCTAGTTCTATTTCTGTACACTGGATCCCTTTTTGGCTCACCGTAGGGGAGTCTATACGATACCGCAGTGTCCGTCGTCCGTCGTCGTCCGTCGTCGTCGTCGTCGTCGTCGTCGTCGTCGTCGTCGTCGTCGTCGTCGTCGTCGTCGTCCGTCGTATCCTAGTTCAAAAACAGTGGCACGTTTTTTAACCGCTAGGCCTATGAACTTAAAACTTTGTACACAGCACCCCCTAGGTCAGGTGACCTCTGACACTGAATTTCGGTCCGATCTGATTCTCAACTTGGCCACCAGGGGGCCAAATGTCGATATCTAAAAAGTGTGATATCTCGCTTATTAGTGACTTGCTTTCGATGAAACTTTTGTTGTAGGTACTCATAGCAAATATACATCTTATATCATACGGGTTTTTAATTTGACCTACTTTTCAAGGTCACAGAGGTCATATGGCGTAAATTGGCCGTTAGAGTGTAAACTATGGCACGTTTCTTAACCACTAAAGCTATGAACTTGAAACTTGGTACATATAACCCCCTATATCACATAGCCTCTGGTGCTGAATTTCAGTTTGATCTGATTCTCAACTTTGCCACCAGGGGGCCAAAAGTGGAAATCTAAAAAGTGTGATATCTCGCTTATAAGTGACTTGTTTTCGATAAAATTTTTATGGTAGGTACCCATAGGAAGAGTACATCACATATCGTACGGGTTTTCAATTTGACGTACTTTTCAAGGTCACAGAGGTCATATGGCGTAAATTGGCCATTAGAGTGTAAACTATGGCACGTTTCTTAACCAGTAAAGCTATGAACTTGAAACTTGGTGCATATAACCCCCTACATCAGATAACCTCTGATGCCGAATTTTGGCTCGATCTGATTTTTTATTCGGCCACCAGGGGGCCATAATGGAAAAAGTAAGAAGTGCAATATCTTGCTTATTTTTAGTGATTCGTTTTCAATAACATTTTTATGGTAGGTTCTCCTAGCAAGGATACATCACATATCATATGAGTTTTTGATCTGACCTGATTTTCAAGGTCACAGAGGTCAAATGGCGTAAATTTGTCGTTTGATTGTAACTATGGCACGTTTCTTAACCACTAAAGCTTTGAACTTGAAATTTGATACACATGACTCCCTACGTCATGTAACCTCGGACACCGAATTTCGATCTGATCTGGTACTCAACTTGGCCACCAGGAGGCCAAAACTAAAATAGGTAAAAAGTGCAATATCTCGTTTATTATTGACTTGTTTTTGATGATATTCTTATGGTACTTACTCCAAGCAACGATACATCACATGTCATACCGACTTTGGTTTGACCTGTATACTATACATGTACAATGTTTCTTAATCTGGATGAATTACAAAGCACCAAATATCTATACGGTGAGCACAATGGCCCCTGGCCGTTTCATTTGCATTTTTACAAAGCGCCCACGTTAAGATAGCAGTTGCTTAAAGAAGCAGTACTTCAAAATATATGAGTTGTTTAAAGATAGCAGAAAATGTCCTACTTAACATCCTCACCTTATATTTCTCAATGCAGGGACTCGATACCTTCAGGGTCTTTTGATGACCCATGGGCAGTCCATTGTAGGTCTGTTCATCGAAGTCCTGAATTCAGATGCTCCAGTCGCCTCTGTCTCATCAATCCCATTGCTTACTCTTCCTTGACTGACCAAAATGCCCCAGCGTTACACTTCTGTTATTTCTCAAACTGCTCGACTGTGTAATTACCCTGCTCTCTGATCTATAAACTGTCCGATGTGAATGACGCTGCTTAATAGTGTGTGCCCGCATTAGTTCTTATCACCGCCTGTAGGTGACTGCGTTCATTCAGAATAGATGCTTAACCCATTCGCTGCCGACTGTGACTTGGGTCTAACCAGGCCTTGTGTCTTTGTGTGCCAACTACATGTATGACCCAAGTCATTTTGGGCAACTGACTTAACTAGGATACATCCTTAACTTTGGTTGTTTCGTGCTACTTTTAGTAGATGGTATGGTAAAGCATGAAGACATCTACTAGAAATCTGGTTCTAATACATTATTTCTTGATTTCGGGGGAAAATTGAGACACTTAAGATTTGTAAAAATCATCTGCCCATCTGTTTACAGTATATTAGTAACCTGGAGACTGCCAATTAAACGCCGAGTTGCTGCCTGTAGTCCCCCTCTAAGAACAATTTACCCAGTAGTAAAAGCCTTAAAAATACATCAATGAAACCGCCATGCTGCTGTCTTTGAGAGTATCATCTCTTCACAGCCACGATCAGATATCAATGACAACAAAAACATGAGAAGCCGAAGAGGACTTACTGAAGCCACATAAATCTCATAGAGAAACCTGAATCAACCTTATCAGACAGAATTGCTACGTGTAGCTAAAAGCTTTGAGAGGCTATCGGTTACTGTCGGGTACTTCTGTGGGAAAAGGCTTTGTGTTGGCTTGACAGATATGAGTTGGGATTGCTAACCATATTTCCTTGTTTGTAATATAAATATTAGTCTGATATGAGAACTAGAAACATTTATGAGGTTTTTTCGAAAGAAATCTGTTCCAGTTAACAGGGATTTATGGTTTTACGGCCAGGCACCTTTAATCCAAGGGCTGTGGTTTTTCTGTGCATCTGAAATTACTTTAAAAGGGACATCATGGGGATGAGACATGTTGGTTTTCACACAAAACTGGCTTCCAAAAGGACTCTCGACTTCTCCAAACATGACAATTGCAAAAACATTGCACTGCAATATACAATGCACTTGAACAGGGGGTAACCATAGGCTTGTCTCTAATTCACAAGCCATGTTCAAAACCGCCTCGCGGCATTGGTGAAAAATCCTTATTAGAGACGAGCATTAGTATGATACTACAAGTGGCGGTGCATGGTGGCAAGTGGGGTCATTATCCTTCTTGCCAGTTAAATACAAAGCCAAAGTTGCCCCCTTAACATAAATTGATATTGCAGCAATAGCAAGATTAGAAAGATCGGTACCGGTACTTTTTACCCCAAAGAGACGAGTATTGCTGATGGAAAGAATATTTTTACGCCAAGACCTGAATCAATTCCATGTGCTGCGATAGCGAAAGCAAACATTGCTTTGAGAAAGGCAATTTGTCACTGTCTGATAACCATTCTGCATGGTCGGGTCAGCCTTGGAATGCATTTGTCAATATTTGTGTGTTGAATGGTACCAGTAGTACGGCCTTAGAAAAGGTGACAACCTGCTCCTGACTAGACACATGTGAACAGAATCGTAAACAAGGGAGGGTTGTTTTCCAAAAATGAAACAGATATTCCTAATTTTGACATCTTGAGAGATTTTCTTGGTCAATTTTGTGATTCCTCTCAAATTCTTCGATGATCCTGGCTAGGTCTATATGCCCGATAACATTTTATCAAATCCCTTCCCTTTTGATAGTCAAACTCCTGACATAGAGCCAATAAAGAGATAATTGTGTACTGCTCTGTTGCATACGCAGAAAAGGGTCATGATAGGAAAAAGCACAAAAAACCGCTTTCGTCAACAAGGGGTCAACGGGCAAGTGGTGAAGGTACAAATTGCTACAATCAGACTGATGCGGCTACAATCTCACATACGCATATCTATACTTCTCTCTGGGATCAATCTGGACACCAAACCCTCGACCATTGATAATCTTGTTCATCAAGCGAGCGCTTGGACGGCTTGGTCAATCATTGGGGCTAACACGATCAATATCAGTTGTGTCTAGTCCCTGACTTGTGACATAGGGCGAAGAGTCTTAAATTGCGATACTGTGCAAGGAATTGTGTTGGTGACTTCGTTTGTGCTGTACCGTCTTTCCTTTATAACCCTTGATTATTGTCAACATTGGAGGAATTCGAAATATCAATAACACTAGCATTCAGCGGCAGTATTTGTTCAGTGGTCAATATTAGTTGTATCTTGCCCTTGACTTTTGACATAGGGTGCAGAGTCTAAAGATACAATACCGCAAAAGGAGTCTTGGTTTGTGCTTGACTGTCTTTTACTGTTTACTTTGTATGTTTTTGGACATGTGAGGACATCCCATCAGAGCAAAGCATCTATTATATGTACGCCTCTAGCACTACCAAATTCTGTCCTGAATAGAGACTGAGAGATGCGCTGTATCTAGTCCCTGCCTTGTGACATAGGGGGCATGATGATTGTGACATAGGAATTGCATTGGTGACTTTATTGTGACTGCAATGTCTTTAATATCGGCCAACGTGGCATTGGACTTCTCAATATGAATAATAAAAGCAATTCTTTATGGTGGTGTCAAAACGACTTTCTTGTATTTGCGAATTTCCTTTAAATCTATGAGTGACAATAATGTTAGTGTCTTCTTCTTCTTTACAGGTCTTCCAAAGGCTTCACTCTCCTAAAGATAAAAACTATGGTAAGTTTGTTGGCTTCAACAATGATATTGCAGTTGCCCTGTTAGATTTATGTAGTAATTACAGAACTAATTATTAATGGGTTAATTTATCATAAAATGTCACAAGGCAATAACAAACAGACTGGAAACCTGGTCAAACATCATAAAGCAGTCATGAGAGGTTTATGAATATACTATTATTTCAGGATATAGGACAGCCTCCTCAATTACTACGAAACCAACCATGTGAGCATTTCAAAACTTTGAACATGTTAAAAAACTTCGAAATGCTTCCGAAAAAAGAAGATGTCGGTTCCTGTATAAGACAGTACATTATAAAAAAGGATGGGTTCATTTTCGCACATGGTACCCTGTTAAATATTTTTATTTTATTTTATTGGGAAACATGCCAACTCGTGGCAAATTCATCAAGTGTTTCAATGTGTGATTTGAATACTTCAATATTATCTCAGCATCCCTTGTCCTTTGTCCTCGGCTGTACCATGGGACCTCCACACGACGGTCTTCATTACCTTTTTCATGTTTGTCCAGAAGAGCTGTGAAAACAATCTGTCCAATCTTGCGCCAAGATATTTTGATACTTGAAATATTGCCAACAGTGTTTATAGCCAATTGGTGATTTATGAAAGTTAAGACTTCTATCCCAAAGGAAATACAGTGGAACCCGGGCGACCATGCCATGGTTTCTGTTCGAAAATTGATTGCGGCAAATTTGTCGTGTTACAGATGAAAAAAACTTTCAAGTCCAAATATTTTTTTCACTGGTTTTTTTCTGATCAAAATGAAGAAACATCATCAGTCCCAAAAATTTTTTGGAAAAAATGTCTAAGTCCAAATATTTTTTTTACTTGAAAATTTTTCAGAATTTTGAACTTAAGAATACACCAAGGGCCAGATATTGATTTCCTGTTCCTCACCACCATAGCAAAGCAAAATTGTGACTGGTTATAGCAAAGCCAGCAATGTTGCTTGTCAGGTTGAGACGGACTGGTTGTTCATTTTACTGTTGTCTGCCTTTTGTGGAATCTGAGTACATCCATTTCTTCCAATATCTCCTGGTGTCATTTAGGCTCATCTTCTGTGAGACATGAGCATGGCTTTGCTGTGTGACTGGCGTTGAAATTGACTGATTAGTTCTGACAATTTCTCCTTGGTGGCTCTGCTTTCCTCCACGCAGCTTTGATGGGAAAACTTGCAGACTTGCTACAGAATTTGAACGATTAGGCTATCTGATTCCAATACTGTATAAGCTAGTATTTTTTAATTGACATCTTGTCACATTTTCAGATACATTGCGTTTACCATGTTAACAGGCAGGAGTCTAAGACTCTAAGTTTTCTCCCCAACACATTTGGTGATACGAATAAAGACTAGTAAATGATTTTACTTCAGTTTTGTACAGAAAGGCCTAGTGTAAATGTACATGGGGTTTTCAGTAAAAGCAATTGCTAGTCTTTATTCATATCACCCAATAACCCCTCATGCCAGACAGGCTGCAGAAGGAGAGACAAGAAAGACTAATTAGAGTTGAACCTCCCAATTTGGACACCATTGGGACTGACAAATGCTGTCCTTGATAGAGAGGTGTCCTTATTACAGAGGTCAATTAGAATAGAAATGAATCCATTTGGGACCAGACATTGTCCCTAATAAAGAGGGTGTTCTGCAATAAACAGGTGTCGGCTATCGGAGGTTCCGCTGTAGTTGTTTCTTAACCTTTTTTCATGGGTGATATTTAAGTTTGTTGCAGACAAAACTCTTCAGTTGCTGCTGTTATTTTGACTTGCAAGAATTTATCGGATCTTTTCTGACAATATGGAGGCCTAACAATTGGCCTCTTGAGTCGAAGAAAGAAAGTTATGCAGTGATTCGGACTTTAGATTGCAACAGAATTAGTCCTGGTGTGGGAATCATATCAGTTCATCCCAAGTATGTTTTTTTATGATTGGAAATGCCGTGTCTCTCTCCTGAGTGTTGCCAAAACACTTATTTAACATGTTTAAATGACAAGGCTTAAGAGAAGTCGATACCCTCATTTTTGCAGCGGTGCTGAGTGTGAAGTGTCAGTTTAATATCTCCGTTATGAAGGCAGATCAAATGCGTTGTAAAAACATCATTCCACGGCATTCACATTCCTGCTGGCGACAAGTTTAATTAGATGAAGTGTTTTGGGAAATGTGTCCGATTGACGTAACAGCCAAAGCCATTTATCATGGGTGTGCGCGTCAATTGGCATGGCTTAAGTATTGATATTGTTAATCGTGATCGTTTTTAATGACATGGGTCAAAGTTGTGGGATTTCTTTCCATCATGGGTCAGTTAATTAAGATAGAGTTCCAGGACCAACCAAGGTGATAAATTTTTATCGGAGACTAATTGGCAGGGAGAGAGAAAGAAGGAGAGAGACATTTCATGTAGGAAACAGTGGCTATTTATATGCCTTGGCTTGTCTGAGTGTATTGATGCTGTTTCTTTTTGATCTTCTTGAGCGTACCTCAGCAGTCCTTCATGGGTTGATGGAAGTCCCTCTGGGGTTTGACCAGGCCCCTTACCATGCATAAGCAATTTTCACCCTCATCAATTCAGAGAAAGTATCAGTGCAGAACATTCTTCCTTTAAAACCAGACTAGCGTTCTCCAGCAATGACATCTCCATTGTTTTAATGACCAAATCGTCGTCACCTGTGTTACAATTCATTCCACAAAGAAAACGCTTGGACTCATTGATAAAAAAACAACATGCCACACGTGGGAAAACATGTCACACTGTGGAGGCGAGAAGCCTCAGAGGTGGGAATCCTCAGAAATAACGAGTACAGCCAATTAGGTTAGGTATATATTGTAGATGTAGAAGGCCAGGAAAATTATCTCTGGAAAGTACAATTGGATCCAGGCATGAGTATTATCAGATCAGGTTTAAATTGTCGATTTCTTTCATTTGGTGAGTACTTCCATCTTCTTTTACATCTGCATGTGGATATCATCTTTCAAAATCATACAGAATTTATTCAATTAAGAAAGGATGTACACATCTTGGGCTAGTGCTTGGTATAACCATTTTCCTTCATTATCCATTGTCCAGGGTTGATACCATCTGTTAGAGAGGCAGGAGGTCTTCAGCTCTTTCCTTTAATCTTGAAAATCCAGTTTAATGCCCGAAACGTGATTTTTGTCACCGGGGAGCTATTACATACCACAGCATGCTGCTGTGAAGATCTGTGCTCTGCTGCCGGGTATAACAAGGTAATAGCCTGTTGTCCATTTCTGGTAAAGACCAAAGTGGCCAAGAGGCCTCACTATAATTTGTGTCATTCCAAAACAAATATCGGCTTTTTTGGTCTTTCACTGAGTACTGAATACAAAGACTATCCCGCTCAATCCTGGGTGCTGTCGTCGCAGTCAGTGTCTCAAACATCCTGAGCTACCTTGATGCTTCATTCGTCAATGACTAAGCGGACATCACCCTCAACACGCCGAGATGACGTGCATGACTAACAGAAGAGAAACCCTTCCCAAGACAGGCTTTATGAAGATACCCAGAGATAAGCTGAACACCTTTCAAAGGCAAATCCTTGCCCGGAGCGCATGAGAGATTCCTATAGTACACCAAGGACAGTCTGTTTAAACGTGTTGAATGAGTTAATTATGACTAATAACGATCTCTCAAACGATTTCCTCAAACTGATGTAATATCTACCGCTTTTGTAAAATACCTGCGGCATGAAGAGCCATTCTGAAGGTTGTATTCTGAAGGTTACATTGAACTCGTAGTAGGTTCATTCGGGGGTGAAACGATTATTGGCCTCCGGGTAATTATTTCTCATCCTAGCTAACTAACGAAATACGTTTCCATTTGAAATCTCTATGAAATTGTTGCTTTTGAGAAAATGTGTGATTGTTGCTTGTATATCCAAATTGAACATGTCGAATGGTATCAAATGATCATATGTTTAGTAAGGTGAAATTGGATTTACAGCTTTAGTGTACATCACCATGTGGATTGAAGCCTGGCTCCTGAATATAAGCATTATTGTTTGGGGGACCAGCAACGTTTGAAAGAAGGCACACGCAACAGGTTTGGTAGTGCAATCTAGTTTCAGACTGCTGCTCTTGTGAAATACAGTGGCCGACTTACGTTGTCATCTCACAAAGTTAAGTAACACATGGTCATCTTACACTTGGGAGTTGAACCAACGACCAGGCAATGAGTGTTGTGTCTGGATATCTGAGGCAGCAAGTCCTTTGGTTAATTCTTATAGATCCTTATAGATCCACACGGCTTCTATCAGCATCACAGCTCGAACAAAAATCTCCTCATTTCAACCGATGCAAAAGCAACGAAACCGCGACATCAGACAAATAGTTCTGTGTATCAAATCATTCCCACCCCGTACAACATGGCTAAGAGTATTTACCTCATTCCATAAGCTCCTGTTACTGTCCACAACAGTATTTACCCTGTACTATAATCTCCCTGTCGCAGGAGATAAGAAGAAGACCTGGTCGTATCCATTTGACGATATGGCGGGATTGTTTCGCTCAAAGGGAGCATGTCGTATTAGTGACTACAAAGTGACCAGATTCGATAATTTGTCCAATAACGATAAGACTTTGGTAATTGAGAAAGGCTGACTTGTTTGCCTTATTGGATTCTTCAGGATGAGCCAAAGTGATCAAAGAAACAAGGTTTATCTGTATCTGATAGTAACTGGTATTGTATTCCTGCACAGGCCAGGTGACTAGCTTGGGGATGGAAGTTGACAAGATTAGTCTACAGTAGATCCAGAGGACAGAAATAGAAATGATGGGGTGGGGTGCATGCTGTCATGTGCTTTGCAAGTGGATGCTGTCATGTGCCTACGCTGAAACAGAAATGGTGGGGGAGTGCATGCTGTCATGTGCTTCCGATGCATGCTGTTATCTGCCTCTGCTGAAATAGAAATGATGGTTAGTGCATGTTGCCTTTCTGCCCCTCAATCCACCGCATCTGTTCCTCAATTTGTTCGACACGATTCATGCTTTAAAAGTGAATTAATTAACCTGTAGTTTTCTCCAACAAATGCAGCCATTTCTAGCATTGTCATAAGCCAATTAATGCTCGTTGTTGGTTTGAATGATTAACAAGCCTCGATTGATTTTTCTGTCAGTTGCAATGTTCCTTATGATTTCTTGATTGTTGCATTGTGCTCTTGGGAATCAAAACTATAGTCCGTTCAGAGCAATGTGTCGGAACTTCCCATGTATTTTTTTAGCTTTACCTATAAACATAATAAAGCAATTATTGCCTGGCCCGCATTTTAGGCTACCTTAACTGTCCATTTTCCCGTTTCTGCTCGCCAGTGTCGAATTCCTAGTCATGTAGTTTGCTTAAATCCATTTATGAAGTACCATGATAGAACTCCACTGCACATTCTATCTGGTATAGCCCCAACGGTTCCATGAGGGATGGACATCATGCACATATAAGGAATCTCAAGAAGGGCACAAAGGGTTATGATATGATAACTCCAGCAAAAACCCTAATGATGATGATGACCTTATAAAAAATTGGCAATCTGAGAACTCGTTAGTGCCAAATGATCCTGGCCCTTTCATTAGCAGATTATTAGTAGTATGACTATATATAGCAAGTGGCACAGATTGACTCGTCATTTGTACTCTTGGAAAGGAAATGGACCAGATGAATTTGTCATAAAAAAACGTGGTGGCAAATATCATTTCTGATTGGCTTTGACTAGTATAGAAACACTGGAAATTCTGGCTGAGTGGGGCAGTCGCCTCTTGGGCTTTAAGTGGACAAATGTTCCTGTTACTGCGCTGATGACTTTGAGAGTTGTCCACTGGTTTGCCAACATGGCAAGTCACTTATTTCCTTTTACCTTTGTCTGATGACGTCATCCCAGTATAGACATGATAGATTTGTGTTATCACCATTCTAAAGACTCCATATATGGCCCACTGATAATCTTGCATCTGGAAAAGAAAGAACAGAAGGAAAATTATGCTCTGCATGCAACCGGTCCAGTTACAGATTAGCATAGTCATGTTAGTCTAGTTTTCTGCTGCCCACGTAGCATTTCAGCCATACGGTGAAATTTCGGCAAAATTTTGTGACTGTTTCTTCCAAAAGTATTGCTTTGAACGGTATATTCATGCTACTTTACCTTCTTCTCAAACATGCATTACCATTAGTTCCTACTTTGTCTTAGATGCAAAGAAGAAAGATAGCTTCAAAGGATGAGAAATTCTTGCTGCAAAAACCTTACGAATTTACTGTTAAAAAGAGTGGCCTCCGTCTTCGAAAATGTTGGTGGAGTTCTTTCCAGATTGTTTCTCAATTGTCAACTGATGCGACACAAGCCTTTTGCGGATTAATTTTCATATCATAGATCTACCACAATCTTTTATGATTTTATTACCGGTACTTATATGAATTTTCTTCTGAAAGCTATTCTTTATCTTTACCAATGTTCCTGTGTTATTCGGTTGTGCAATGAATTTCTGCCCGGGGTTATATGGTCTTCTGGCTGGTGATTAGTAGAAGGCAAAAAAACTAAACCTTCTTTCATTTCCTTTTCATGGGCGTTCATTCCCAACATAAAGAAGGCATTGTTTTGTGGCCTTGGAGATGTATCTTTATAGATATAGGAAGGATCGATTATTCCTTTGATGTCATTTTAACCCTTTGATTATAGAAGATCTTTAAGCAATGCCAATTTGCCTGTAAAAAGTTAATGAAGGAGCCTTAAACATACGCTTTCTTCCTTAATAGCCTGCCGATGGTTCTTCGGCAAAAAGAGAAAAAGTATTGTCCTAAAAAGATGAAAATTAATCGATGAAAGTTAATGTTGAATCTCCACTGGGCTTTGATAAGAAGAGTAATGATCTCAACCAAAATGAAAATGAATGGTACGGTTTAAAGTATTGATATTGAACTGGAGGTATTGGTAATCTCACCAAAACCATGAGGCAGCTAGAATATAAAGAACACTGAGGTGTAGGCATCAGTTTTCATTCTAAAATGGCTTTCATGTAAATCAGACATCGAATAATGTGGTTTTAAATGCTTTTTGACTGCTTCAGTCTAAATCCAGTTGTTTTAGAACATGTATCTATAACATCTAGGGGATTTGACTTGCATGTACAAGGGACCTTACATGATATGTTCTCCCAATGTGCATAAAATCGAGGGGATTTGCATAAATTACTCAATGCTTTGATTGATGAGTTTGTAATGGGCTGCAAGGTTGTAAATGATAATTTTGTTGATACTGTGCATGTTGCGTGATATTTTGTTGAATCATAAATAATTCTTCGAAAACAAATTGTTTTCTTCAATCACAGTCTGTTTTGGTTTGATTGAAAAGAGGCAAATTGTCTTTTTGGAGATGGTTGGGATTGCCGCAAAACGATCAGGATTTCAGATAGAGGAGCAAATGGAAATTTGGAAAATCAGGATGGAGGTGCCATTGGTTATCTGGATTTGCAAAATCTGACAACTGGCAATCGGGTTTTTTTTTAATAACCTAATCAGGATGACCAAAATAGCTCTTTCAGATTATTTGACTATTATACAACAATACCAGAACAAGTGCCCCCATTCCTGTTATCATAGGCAAGCACGCAACAAGTGAACTGCACTGACAGAGCTGTCATATTGACAAATATTTCTTCATCTTAATTTTCAATGCTTGACTGATCAGCAAACATCGGCACCTCTTGTCGATTTCTGCATCAACCTATCAAAATCAATGAATCCACGCAGCGACAATGACAGCTCAAAAAGCCGGCACGCGATATTGTCAATTGATCTGTCGTAGAGGAAACTCCCGATATTAGCAAACTGTTGTCACTACTAGTGGCGGTTCCTGTCACTACGATTAACAATTGACATTTTCCGCCTCGAAACTTAGCGCTGATTGTTTCGCTTCAACTAACCTGTGATGTTCTGGAAACAAAAGTCGGATATTTAGTCATTTAGTCAATAAGAAGTGATTTCCTTGAGTTGGTTTCAAAATAACTTGGTGGAGATACATTATGAACTAAAGTAGATATTTCTTCAAACGATGTTGGTCTATGGTGACCATATACAAACAAAAGCCAATTGGGATTTATTTTGTAAGCGTCTGATATTTGAATGAGTGGATATGTGATAAGATGCCACGCTGCAACTTCTTTTGTAACTGCCAGTTGACTCTTGTTACCAGAATTAGCATTCAATAGACAATGATGGAGGTACTGGTCATATCAATCACGGATTGTTTTTAACCCAGAGCTTCAAAGGTGACTGCTGTAGACATTGGAAGTAGAAGTCTCGCATTCTACGCTACATGTATCTGGAAGAAGAATTCTGTTGATCCAAACAGTAATAACAGAATATGTCTGGCTTATTGACGTAGCATGATAAGTAAAACCACACAATCAAAGGGAACCTTAGACATGCTGGAGTTAGAGGTTTCAACGACAAGTTTAAAATTAATTTTCCTTGTCACGTAATGTACCGCGGGCATTCGTTCAGTAAATTATCGTGTAATTAATAGCTACTGCTTGAGCTATCACTTTTTAATGTTCAACAGGAAAATCAGCCATGAGGATAAGTAGATTGCAAATTGATAGTATTGTGGATTTTGATGGCGTGACTTCCACAGAGAGCCAATGGGCTACACCAGATTTTGTAAATGAAAACATGGCAAAACTCAGATGAGCTGCTTGATCAGCTGTATGATATGAGCATTTTAGACAGGTACCCATTCATACACCTGGGTGAAGTAAGGAATGTAAGGGAACATACCTGCCTGGAGTCTCAAGCCTTCATTTGGGATTGAACCAAGGACCTCGTGACCGCTAGTCAAGGACCCGAGCCACTACTCCACCGCGGCTCATTTTATGATATGGTTGTCTTGTTTTTCTTCTCCTTCTCATGACCTTTGATTAAAAAACTTACACTTTAAAATGCATAAAATGTCTAACATCGCTCATACAGAATAAAAAATAGAAGTAAATAGATATTGATTTTAAATCGGACACATTAAACACATCGACACATGTCCTCTCTTCATTAGAGAAGGAATCGGATGGAATTACACAATCCAGCGATTTCATGGGATTGAATCTGGAACCAGGAAATGCAAAGGTAATTGGTGGAATCGGTTTGATGAATTTTTTATGGGAACTGGATGATGTGTGATCCGTTTTTGTCTGCTCTGCCGTCTATGGCCCAGATTTTGCACTCTTCTTGGTTGCTGGCTTCCTGTTTTTTACAGGACTGATATTTCTTAGGGAAGTCCTTAAATATTGAGTTGGGACCTTGGCGTCAACTAGGACATTATTAGCTCTATTAACAATATAGGGTGATAGTAATAGGAGGTGGAAATCTTGTACATATGTACCCCTAGGTCAAATGACATCAGATACTAAATTTCAGGGGAGTCTATACAACAACGCAGTGTCTGTCTTCCGTCATCGTCATCCGTTGTACTATACATGCAGAATGTTTCTTAACCAGGATGAATTCTCAACCACCAAATATCTAGATGTTGAGCACAATGGCCACAGGCCGTTTCATTTTCTGCTAATACTAATAAGTGTACTATTCTGTCAGAGAAGCTCCCACAGATTCCGAAAGATAATGAAGGGGAAAAAAACCCTCATTCGTTGGGCAATAGAAAGGCCGTAAGCTCAGATGGTTTAGGGATGATGTTTGTGGTAATGCTTTGGTTCTCCGAAGTGACCATCTGATGTCTTGTGTCCGAGACCACTGACTGGAGTATAGTGTGGGCTGTACTATTGCAACTGGGAGCAAACCAGCATGCAAAAAGCGGGAAAAAGTGGGCCACTCGGGCCCATTTTTTGCTGAAGGGGTGTTCCAGAAATTGTTTGCTTTCTTTGTTAGCTTCTTGATATTTCTCACTAGAATAGCAAAATCTGCAAAAATAAAATGCAGAGAAGATTTGGACTGTTAACAGTACCTTTGAGAAAAGATAATGCAAATGAAATTTTGTTGTTTAAATCCTTATGATGTTGGCATGTCACCTTTTATTCTGAAATCTGCAGAAATGTCACGTTGGAGAAATACAATGGATTAGACTGAGAAAAAGCTTGATTACCTGCAGAAGCTGATATCACGTGGGTTATTACATATTCTTTTCTATCACAATGTTAGTAATGGAGATATTCTTTTAAAAATGTGACAGATTATCTTTGGGTCGGTTGCCTGTGGTTTCTTGAGTTAAGGTGGAAGCGTATATTTGTATCAAAAGATTATCTGTGGAGACACATACTTGTCACTGAGTTGGTATTGACATCAGAACGGTAACAAATCATATTCATGCAATGTAATCGACAAAATCCATAAGCTTACAATATAATAAATCAAGATAAACCACAGAAATATGAAATTCAAATTAAGCTTTTTCAGGAAATTGATGGGATTTTTATTACACTTTGTAGTCTGTCCGGCGGCCTGTGTTTCTTTTTACTTACCAGGACTTACAATGTAACACCTTAATCATGTACAAGTTTCAATATCTTCAGCAACAGCCTCATTAAAACTTGCGAAAGTGCATTGTTTTGAAGCATGGTTCATTAACTGATTTTCATTGAAGGGAACTAGCCTGTTCGTAGTAAATATCATTAGTTAATTACAACTCATTGACTGCAGTGGAAATGTTATTTAATCCTGGCTAATGCTACATGTAGCTCGCTCACATGACAACAGTTCCCCACTTCCAGCACAAGATTGTACCTATAAAAGCTTATCCCACTTTAAATTAATGGTTTTGACTGCGCTATTCAAACTCCCCATTTAATTTTCTTCATTGGTTTCCTAATCAAAAAAGGCAGAAACCTTGTTCTTTTTGGTCAAAGGATGTTAGTACTGGATCACAATGCAATTCTGAGTCAGGTGAGTTACCACACTTCAAAGATAAGTTGCATTTCAGCCTCAACTGACATGAATGAAACTGCTGATTACTGCATGATGATGTTTTAACGAAGAAACGGCACTGACTGACCTCATCATTGCAATAATCGGGAAGACTATCCCGAAACATCGTCTGAGTCAAAACACATTCACCTCACTGTTATGCCAAGATGCTTTATTCATGCATTATGGAATTCTCCTCATCTAGATTGGTGACTTTATCGACAGAGTCTGTGGAAGTTTCGAATTCCCTATTGTTATCCCTTGAAGCTTTGGCATTCTGTGCATGATAGAGTCATGGTTTTGTGGAAGCTTTGATAACCATAGGGTGTTTCCTCTATTCCTTTGATATTGTGTTTGAAAGGTGTGTAATCAAGTTTGTGCCCAAGAACAAGAGGTAACACCATGAAAATCGGTTTCCTTCCACTACGCGCCTCGAAAACATTGATTTTTCTTGCAGCGACCTGTAATGATTATTGCATGAGGAGAAAACATTTCATATGGGATCATCACAAAGTACAGGTGCCTCCCAACAAGAATAGGTCATTGTTGCAACCAGTCAGTAATAATGGTTTTACTTGCAGACAAGTAAAACGTTTTACCGTTTATTGAGGAACTAATCTAATTGCAATGCAACAAGTGAAATGCACTGCAAACAACGGACTAAATAACAAAGAAGACAATAATTTCGTCATTCTCTAGCAGTACAACCAACGCCGAGATTAAAGACACCAAATCGATATGTATCGAAAATATGCATCGCCTAATTGCCCATAATGGACGTTGCAAGCATTTTTTGTCAGTTACAATTTCTCAAATATTGTCTTCCAATACAACATTGTTTTGAAGGCTTGTGTCTTATGAAGGCAATGCATTATACAAAAAAATATTTTGCCGTGTCTGGTTGCTTTTGATACGATATCTATCACAAGAATACGACATTTAGTCTTGTCAGTAATTCCTTCGATAAGTCGTAGATCAAAATCGTTTGATACAACGGAGGGTTCACGTAACCTACTTCAGGTGATTTTCAGCACAAAGAAATGCGTGGGCATAATAGGAATTATAAGACGATCCACGGGATCATTTAATTCTCCAAAGGTTTGTGAAGGTACTGATATCAAATATCTGACTGCTTCACTATGTTGCTTGAAACAACTGGTAGTTCCTCCTGTTTATATGTGTTGTGTTTGCATGTGCAATTATAATGCCCGCTTGAAGTGACGTTGGCCCCTATGATTCAGATCGAAATGGAATCCCATTTAGATCCCTAAATGGGATTCATTCAGTGCCTCCCCATCCCAAGACAACAATATGTATGGGGAAAGGGGGTACCTGACCCACGTCTTGTTATAAAAGCGGGCAAGAGGTTCTACAGGTTTAAATCCCACTGTGAGACTCTAGACAAATCTCCATTTCAACTGACATGCCTTACCCAGATGTATGAATGTTGTATTTGAAGTTGTAGCACAGATTGAACAACTCATCCGAGATCTTTGAAGAGGTTTCAGGATAGGCCAGGTTAAGATGTGAAATCAGATGACAACTTCTACATTGTACCGTAAATACATAGTATATCACTTGATGCTATCAAACCCAACTCTTAACTTTTAACTTCTCCATTCCATCAAATGAATTTCGTAAAACTCCAGAATAAAAGAATAAAACGGAAACCTTTATTGATTCCGCCTAAGGACAGTTCTCATAGAGTGCCACAGTGTCATTTGCAATTTTATTTGTTTTATCAGGGATCTTTTTCAAGAAGCAGCTGGGTGTATAGCGTCTTGAATTTGATGGGGTGTCACCCCGTCGCAAGCATTTGAGATAAGTGGTGGTTTCATAGGTTTTGCAGATTCAGTATATCTCTATCTCTACTGATATTTTAGTAGTGAGGGTTTTCCCAATATTTTAGTAGTGAGGGTTTTCCCAATATTTTAGTAGTGAGGGTTTTCCAGACATAAATTAATGTGATTTGTGTGCAAAGTCATTAGAACCAACTGTAGCACAACATTTGTAACGAACCATCTTCCATATCGGTAATTAGCTTAATCACCAGAACAGGATAGGCCTAAGTTTGTGTTTCACCGCAGGTATATCCCTCATTAGCCAATAAGGAATTTCCTGAAGGTTCATCTCAGTTCAGTGAAAAGTTTTTTGTTCCGTACTTTACTTATTGAGTTTTCATTGAGTCTTCATGGAGTTTTCATTGTGTTGATTTTACATGTAAAATGTATTTTCCCCGCCATGCAAGAACATTTTTGTATTCCGCAAAAGTTCATTTTTGTGGGCTGTCATCCTCTTCTTAGCGTTCAATTTTCTTTTTCTGGCTATACTACAGAACCAGCCTATGTCTCTAATAAACTTGTCTCCTGTTCCTCCCTTGATCCCCATAGCTTTGTCTCCATTGATGCACCTTATGACTGTCTCTCCTATCGTGAGTGGGCAGTTCGGGAGCACATGCTCTGGTTTCTGATCAGATGTGTTGCACTGACACCTGCCAGACTCGCCCATCTATCCTCCTGAGATGGTCTGCAGTGGCCCGTCCTAAGACGAATTGTGGGCTGTGAAAATGTACCTTCTACTTCCTTTTACTCCCTCCTCCTAAGAGTTCGAAAAAGGTGTGAGATTTTCAATCATTAGCCACACTCTCGAAGTTTTTCCAAACATTTCTCTGAATGACATAAAACTTTTTAAAAGTTTAGTTGAAAGGCACCGTATTTGATTGACTACACTAAGTCATCAAAATTGACAGATTTTCCATTCTGTAAACATGGTAAATGGAGTTATTTTGTTTTCAATTGGTTTCTGTCTAATTGTGAAAAGTGTGGTGAATTTTTTGCCTCTAATGAGTCTTTTCAACTTTTCAACATTTGTCACCTGGCCTCTTGTTTTTTCATCATTCATGAGAGTGCCTTTCATCACTTGAGGTATGCAGTTAATAATGCCTTGGGAAAACTATAACTCTGCCTGAATACCTACCTCTGTGATATTGGGTCCTTATCGTTGAGTGTTGACTAATGTTTGACAAGGGCATTCAGTCCTCTTAGGGATCATCTCAAAAGACGAATTGAAGCCATCAGAGATGGAAATGACAGGTCATGATTTTCACTACCCTCCCATATGAGACTATTACGTTTTGGTGGCTTTAAATTATTTTGAAATGGTCCCTCTGGTTGCTGTTTCTTTCAAGGAGAGGCCTAGTCAAGGGTTAATATCACCACCGAAACCTAAGGCGTTACAATGTAACAGGGTGGGGGTTTAAGTGACAATTACCCCCTTCCCGGTATTACATGTATCTATTTCTCAGGAATACAGTTGGGCCTAACACTTCAACATACCCTTATTTCTCTGATATAAGACTGCTTCATAAATTACCAGGAATTGACAGGTAGGTCAGCTAAACATGACATGAACACTGTTGAACTATTTGTCATGAACATATTGTTTATCCAACTTGAATATTTGGATAGGATCAAACAACAAGGTGCATAATTTCACTCGTTTCTTGAAAATTCAGAAATGATCTTAGATCAGTGAAACTAGAGTAAATGGCAGTGTTCTTAGTGTCAGCCTGGTGATACCTGACAAGTTGTCTAGACAGCTCATGCAATCACAACCAAGTTTATCCCTGCAGCAAAAAAGACTCTCAATTTCGATGTGCTGTTTCCATTTCTCTTAACACGCGATATCGTTTTCTGAGCGCTGCAGGATGAGAACTTGCTTGTCCTGTAACTGAAGACTTTAGAGATAGTAAAGTGACGATGGCATTGTGCTACTCTGCCCCGTTTATCCCTGCAGCTTGAGCAACTCTCAATCTCAATTCGCCAGTTCAATTTCTCTTTACCATGTTTACATGATATTCTTGTCTGAGAGCTGCGGGATTAACATCAATCGGTGAGTACCCTGTCGTGATTTTGAATTGAACTCAAGATTTTCAAATTGAATGGATTGAAACGCAGCATTGTTGCTTAAAGGTGTTTTGTGATAACAAAGGTATTTGTCTGCAAAGATAACTTGTTAGGCGTCCCTCTGATGACATGGGTTCTTTGTGGGAGAATTGGTCTGGTGAGGTCATGTGGTGAAGTGTTCAGCAAGAAAGTGAGTATTTCCTGATATATGTGAATTGGTACTTATGTTTCCCTAGTTGTTGGGAGACTAAAGAAAACATATTGTTTGGCTCGCAAATCTATAAAGGACACCCTTGGGACGCGGAGAACAAATGTGATCCCTAATAGAGAGGTGTCCTGATCACAGAGGTCAAATTGAATGCAACTGACCGATTTGGGACTCAGTATTCCAATACGAGGGTGTCCTGTTAAGAGAGGTATCCACTTAAAGAGGTTGCATTGTACCAACAAAAAGATATATGATTCACATCAAGTTTGTTATGCCCCAGGGTTAACTAGCCTAGTTAAGACACCACACTGTTTTCTTTCAATATTTCAAAAAGATGTATGAATAGATTACGATATTTTGACTCTGTGAGGTGTTTTGTTATACTAATATTATGAATAGGCCTAATAAACTGACCTATGCTTGGTGTGACATTTCCTTATCATGCATCATGAAATTATGACAGCAGGGTATCCCAATTAGACTTTTCTAGTTCATACATATTCGTGAGTTTGAAGAAGTACCCAACTAAAGATTTAGTGTTGTTGACATCGACGAAAGTAAGTAATTTCTCAGGAACAAAGAATTAAGGTTTCTATTTCAACCACATGCTTGTGTTGTGTATGGAACTGGCTGACATCAGTATTGACATCTTTCCACTTAGTCCATTGGAAGTACTTGGAAGTCCACACCCATAGACAGTTTGTACTTTTGCACCAAATTATGGAACTAGATAAGTTGTTCGGACCGAATTGCATGACTAGAGAACTTCTCTGGTGACAGCAGCTCACCATCTCTACAAATCGTTTCTAAAGTTACAGGACCATAAGCCTGATCTCTTTGAGATAGCTTACCAAGTGATTTATAGAACTTGTTGTGGTTGTACTCAGCGTGGTTGGGATTAGGCTTACGGCAGTGTTCAGTAACAGTTGGAAAAGCTGCGATCGATATGCCAGTGTTGGTGCCAACAGTGGTTGTGAAAGTAATCTTAACTAAAGCACTTGGCAAATTAGCGGTTTGTGTCTCTGTGACGTAGCCATGACAATGCGACGTTTGATTGCGATCATCGGCAGCTACCCAATCGCAATCACCACGTTGTCACACCTTAGTTGCGGATTGCAGATGTGTGACAGAAATGGATTGCGCTTTGTGAAGTTGTTTTCCTTATCAGTTGGAACACTACAATACCAAATTGATGCCCTTATTCCTGGTCCCGTATATTTGCAAATATATGTTTCATGTGATTGAAATCCACTGAAATTTCAAATATTGTGAAAAGATTGCCTCCGAAGCATGACAATGATAGTCATTTGGAAGAAGAAGAAAAATTGCCCTGAGGAGGCATTTGCACTTTTAGAGTTTTCACTTCCTGATCTTTCCTCTCACAAGAGATTCATCACTTGCATGTACTTCACAGAAAGGTTGCCTTGCAGTCAGCTCTCATTAGACATCTCAAGAGAGCTTTCGTCTTGGAAAATTTAGATTGAAATTGAAGTCGTTCCTTTGAACTCAGAGGCATTAAAAGCGCCTTGCACTTTAAAAGCTCATAGAATATTATAGGAATTCTTACCTATCAACATAACAAATTCAGGGACCCTGTATAGTTTTTTTCAAATGGCAAAAAAAACAAGCTATATCAACCAATGCTACTGAATAACTTTCACAATATATGGGGTTTTAAACCAATGATATCGACATAAACAAAATTGCTAATACATTTATGTTGTTAGTGTACTTTCATTGTAAGTTGAGTTAATATTTCAAAGAAAACTTGAACATTTTGAAATCAGATATTGTTTGTATTCATAATGGTGTACAATATATATGAAGAAATCGCTTCTTCATCTTTGTTATTTCTAACGTCTTATTGTAATGGGTATCTTGCAACCCAGTGCATCTTAGGTACTTTAAATCCAGGGCCGGTGCATGTAGCTCAATAGCATAACATTCACGATAAGTAAGTGTAAGTGTAAGTGCTACAATTAGTTGAACTGATCCTGGTGTTTGCTTGTCTCCAAAGCTGATTTAGTGAATTTCACACGAGCAGTACATTGCCCCTTCATTTCCATCGCCTCAGGTGGTATCAAAGAAAATGATGCATCGGTTCATTACTGTGGAATTCCCGTACGTGAGATTCTGAATGGAAACCTGTTGTCCACAAGTTCAGCACAATGAATCTAGCCAACTGATTTGCACCAGATTTTGAACAGGATACAAGGAGGACATTGGTGGCAGTGAAATGTAAAAGTGAACCATCAAAACTTACCTTTTTCTTCACATACATCTAAGTCCATTAACAAAGAAATGAAAAAAATTGATGATTTGCCACTTTGACGAAATCAAAATGTTTGCTTTGGTCTTGTGACTGGTTTGCCTTTGCTTCCATTGATTACAGTCAACAGAAAGTGTCTGTTGAACATAATTTTTTTCATAAGTAAACATTATACGACCAACATATACAACAAATATATCTATATATAATAGTTAACATGATAAAAGATTATAAATTTGATTTGAGGTCAATTTGGGGATAGAGACCAGACAATAATGGAAAAGTTAGATAGCTCCCCAGTTGTTTCAAATTCGGAAACACGGCCACCCGTAATAAAATAAGACTAGTATGAGAAAAGACAGCCGCTGTTTTAATGACCCATGGAACTGTAGGCCACCGGTTTATTGTGAGAATATTCCAGAGGAATGATAAGATGGGGTCATATCTTGCCGAGGAATTCTTTCGTTTGAAGTAAACATCCCATGCACCCCTTTAGACATGGTGATTTTGGAATGAATAAAATAGAGTAAATATAAGTAGCTGAGTTTAGCGGATCAAAATATTTGGTGTCTGTCATAAAAAGTCACGTTTAAAATTGAAATGTTGGCAACATTTATCTGCTTGCATGACCTGTTGTAGGTGTTAATCAGCTTGAGCCAAAAACTAACTCACAACTCTTATCACAGAAAACTTTGACAAAGTTTTGACAAAATGTTGACAAAGTACCAATATTGGATATTGGACTATGTGGAAGGATATTTGCAAAAAAGGATCTTGGACTAATTATCAGTTTGACATAAATTGTATTACATGATTTGTGAGAAGAGCAGTATTGAAAAACTGGTATAATTGTTGCTTTTGGTTGACTCGCTGCAGTCTTGTGTTGAAGTTAATGCAGTGCTGTTATACGCTTGTTGGTATTCATAGTCGACTTTTTATGTGAGAGTTGTAAAATGAATCAACTACATAGCGATGTATTTAGCTAATGAATTGACTTTTATTGTTGTGTGTTACCAGCAAAAAGGAAATTTGCTAAATTAGATATGTATGAATGCAGTGTAGCATTACAGGTTGTGTAAACTAATGAATAATTGCATTGCACTCATCAAAACATGGCATAGGGACGCCTACCCTAGTGCAAAAGTTACAAGCCCGATAGCTTGGAGTATCAATGTAAAGTGCTTTGATGGCTGAAACCAGTTGTATTTAGCACTTTATGTCTCAAATAAATGTGACTGAATAAATGTGTCTTAAAACCAATTGCAAAGTGATTCTGAGTGATATTTGGGTTGGCTAACCAGTTTTAGTGTGTTGCAGAAAATAGGCTGTTGAAAGAAAGGGCGTAGACCTTCTAAATATGACTGAAATTTTTTTGCCAGAGAGTGAAAGCACCGTTGCTTCCCCACAAATCCTACCATGACTTGATTTCTCAAAGAGTAATGTGTTCAACCCGGGTGTCAACCTATCAAGTAGACGTCCTGACATGTTTACAGAGCAGGGTGGACAGGGTCACCTAATGTCCTCACAAACTGGCCCTGTTAGCCTTCAACGTTTTATCCTCCATGGACTCCATGTCCATTTTTCAATTGGCTATGCTGCCAGGGAGCATAGCAATTATTACTTGCTATTAAGAAAGATAAATAATAGATAAGGAGTTAATATAATAACAGGGTCTGGTCTTGCTGATGGCAGTCTAGTTGATGTTGAGCACAATCCAGTAATGGCAAGTCTTGATTGCCCTTCCTAGGATCATAATTTCTCTATTATGCGAGTGCGTCCCATATCACCAAGGCCGCTATCAATGACTGTAGTCAAACTGAATTTGCAGTTATGCTAAATATATGTAGACACCACTGCAAATTGTTGTCGGGCTGTCAAAGTATCAGCGCCTTTCACCTCTGAGGTCCCAGATTCGATCCGGTCAATCCCACTACACTCATGTGCTGGAGAGGGCAACTCTCTTTAACAGCGTAGGCTAGGTTCCAAGAGAACAAAAATCACTGTCTTTAGAAGATCGTATGCCTACCTTTGGCATCTTCAGTCTTTTTTCGATATCAATTGAACTCTGAAGATGGGTGTTTGACATGTTGAAGTCAGAGTCACTGAGTCTGAGCAACAGATGAAGAAAATACCTGAAGACTTGACACCTGGCATAATGAGAAAAAGCACCATGAATTGGACGAATGGAATCTACTAATCATGCTGATCAGTCCATGGTAAAACCCAACACCAGAATCCTCTGTGGAGATCAAGCATAAGAGCAATAAAAGAGGCTCTGATACCCATGGTTTTGAACTACTGCTAGCATCCCAGCTAGATATTTACATGTAACACCACTTTGACGGCACAGTGAACATTAAGAACTTGTCACTACCTAAATTCATATGCCACCAAATGACGTCACTCGCACAGGGGTAATAAACACCTTGGGTACCAACAGTATTGCAAGCAACTGACTCTCACTGGAAGTGGTGGGATGAGCTTGAGGTGACACTCACTGCAATTGTGGAGAGAGAGCCTGGATTTAATGAAGATAAGGAAATAGATGGATGGCTTATAAAAGAAACTAACATTTGACAAATGATATCAGATTCTTGATCAAGCTTAACAATTGCTATATTAGGCAACAGAAACAGACCTTCTTTTGAAATTTCTTCTAATATCTTAGAGATTTTCATCAAAATGTTCCTCCACGAAGCATAGAATTCGTGTCAAATCCCTCCTTGGCAGATATGTTGATCCATATTTGCCAGCAGCCTGACTTTAAGTCCATCATTTGACAGTTTGTGTCACAGAGTATTTAATCTTCCCACATATGGTTTTAAGAGATCATTATAAGGGATAAATATGTCACATTCTCAGTTTCGTAAAGAAGTTTATCGGAAAGATTGGCTTTATCATTTGATATAATTTCGAGAAATTTCATGTGGGTGTCAATGAACGTCTCTGAATTTTTCATTTTATCTTTCATTCTTTGTTAACCAAATATTAAAGCTAAACATATCTGAAAGCACAGTCAACATCTTTGACTTGAAATGTTCAGCAACAGAAAGCAGTCCTATATATCTGGCATGAATGTCTGTCCACCCACTCGATATTTCCCTACGTCTTGTTGAGAGATCAGAGCGCTTTGTAGGAAAAACTGTTGATGGTGTCGTGGGGGTCATCAAGCCGGTATTGTCATGAGAGATCAGGGCTCTGTGTAGGAAAAACTGTTGATGGTGTCGTGGGGGTCATCAAGCCGGTATTGTCATACTTTGACCTGACAGGATGCTCTGTAGTGGCCTCTTTGACGATTATTTCAGTCTGAGGTATGAAATATGATGATTTTGATTGAGGCCAAGATGTATCGAATATATTTCAGATCAGGATTTGATATATTGCCCATTTCCCTAAATGTATTAAGTACAAAGAATATCAGCAACCATTTTTCGTTTTATAAGGTCATGCCTGCCTAGTTGGAAAGATTGCCTACAAAAGTTGTTAGAATCATTGGAATTGGATTAAACTTTAATATGTGATGCCAGAAGGTATGTGGACTGATATTTTTAGAAAAAAGTTTTCGTTAAAATCCATGTCCCGTCATTGTATGAACAGTCATTGTTTTCAAAGTACACTGCCAGAAATATCTTGCACTAACTTTTCTGCAATTGATCAAATCAGTCAAGTGGCAAGAAATAGTATCAACACACAAGCTAGATCCAGGTAGAGTTTCTTGCCCACTGATATACTGAGAAGGCCCCCTCACTTGTCGCAACCCATGATGCTCCACACATGTGCTGCATTCATTTACCTGAACTTGGTCGAAGCAGTAACTTCTTGGACAGAGCAGAACTGGGCCTGCTCGCCCAAGAAAAAGTGTTTTCTCTGGATTATTATTTGTGGTAAGGAATACTGTTTACTTCATCCCTACTTTTGCATTATCTTTCTGCAAAAAAGGTATCTTATTGACCGGCTAAGATTTTGCAATCTTCTATATTTGGCCATCCCTTGTTTTGTCCATCATGCCAAGAGTCGAGAATACTACAATTCTGGTCTGCCTGAAGTATGTTTTGGGCAAGCTGACCGGTGCAAGTTGGATTTTTAAAAAGCTTTTGACTGATTTCTGCTGAATCTGTTTCTTCATAATAGTCAACTGTGCTGCCTGAAAGGACAATCAGCTTCTACCAAAACCAGAGACGGAATACGACTAAAATGTGTTTCACATTGGAGGATCAACTTGTGTTGGATTGCTGAAATCAATGTATTATTAACTTGTGTTGGATTGCTCAAATTTACCGGTTTACTTTTATTTCTCTTGGATGAGACCCAAGAATGACATGATTAGTTTCTTGCTGAGTGTGTTTTTCTAGGCATTACAAAGTCTGGAACATGGGGGAATCATAAGATTCTTCTGCTTTTCGTGATAAAGGAAACAAAAACTTTAACTTTTAGGTCATGCATGTATTGTCTCTTATGAAATCAACATGTTCAGAGTGGGTAGCAAAAGTGCACAGGTGATTCATTTCATATTCATTTCATATCGGAAGACAGTAACTTTTTATTCTCCCACTAAGCATTTCAATGTTTTCTCCAATTATCTAATGGATTATTACTAAGCTTGGAGGAATTCATTTAGACTTGTTACAGTATCAAGAGGTTGGAGCCAGTCCAAGGCCGATGTGGGAAGATTGGTGATTCAGCAGTACATGCAAAGGATAGCAAAGGTTCCAGAACTTATGCCACTTTGAATCTTCAGTCTAGTCTGATGAATGATGTCATTGGATTTACTTAGCATTCGAATTGACTTTGCAAGAACTTCTGTATCTGGATTGGATATCAAGGGCTGTTACAGAGAAATAGTGTCAGGATTGTCAACTGTAAGACGTTTGTCAACTGATATACTTAATGGATTGATATACAGCGTAGTCTCAACATGTATGGGTTAAGCCTTTCTTCTTCAAAAGGCGTGGTATTGTCAGAATCACAGCAGGTGTAACAGGAAGCTAAGCCCCCCCCCCCCAGGAATTTTGTTTCAGCTTTTTTTCTCAGGCTGTCGATGGAGGTATTGGAAACATCAGCACCTGTCACCTCTGTGATCCCAGGGTCGATTTACAGTTGAACCTGGTAGGCCTATACACTCATGTGATAGAGAGGGGACTCTTTTCATTTCAGCAGCAAAGGTTTCTCCCGGTCTCTGTTTCTTCCTACTTGACATTACAAAAATGGAAAATTGCCTGATATTGTTTATAGAGCTAATAATGTGAGTTGACAGAGTTGATGCTTAGCTCTCAACTCTATATTTTTTGTTAAATGATTGATGGATGTCTTTGGTTACTGAAATCTCCCAGCTGTTCACTGCATTGCTTTGTTAAACTCAAGGTGTGGAGTCTCATTATTTTATACCATTGTATCGAGGTGTAGACTGTCATGGTGGGCTCTGTTATCAACGAATTGAATTTCTTTTGCATTCATGAATATTCCATTTGATTCAATGTCTTTTATTCAGCAAGACTGAGTTGAAAAGGTGAGAGTAGGCCTAAACGGAAGTGACCTGCCAACTGTGTGACTAGTCAGAGGAAAAACAGACACATGTCACACAGAAGATGAGCCTAATAACACCAATAGATAAACTGGATGATTCAGATTTCACTTAACAGTGAAATGAGAACAACCAGTCCATCTCAACCTGCCAAGTTTAGAGCATCATGTGCCTGGTTCCCTGAGATCGGGTCACATTTAGTTTGGGGACATACATCATCATGCACACATCCTGGTATAGGCCTAAAATAGACAGAGAGTCTCCTCCTCCTCCTAGCCTCGAGATGCATATGCATAATAACTGCACTACGGCATTGGTAATAACTCCTGGACCGCCAGAAATTAGGAATGGTGTACACCTTTAACAAGTTAAGGCCAGCCACTGATGCCTTACCAAGCAACCGTTTAGAAAGTTGCAGGCATAATAAACAGGCTGATAGGATAATCTACTCAACGATCAATCCAGGTATTTGAACAATGCCTTGATTGTGAAAGTGTCCAAACATCGGGAAAATGTCAAATATTTATGATCTGAGGACACCCTGATATCTCGGGAGAGTGTGATAAATTGAGATGAGTTTATCCAGATTGTCGATTACCTCAAGTGGAGATTGCCACACACATAGTCATGGGAATTCAGGAAAGCGACATTACATTGAATAGTCAATATCTATGCTTTTGCTGGTTTTTGCTAAAACTAAAATGCGGCTAATGTTGTAACCCAAGAATGAAACAAAACGAAATGTCGAAATACAAAGCTGTGCAAACTATAAGAGTATTATTGATTTTGATACTATTGTCTCTCATCGGAATGCAAGATAGTTCAAAAGTCCCAGGTAGAAACTCATGTTTGATTCATTCGTTGTTGACCCGAAGAAGTGAACTGAGCCCACGTTTGTGATTGCTTGACATAGCATGAAAGCCTTCCTACAAAATATCATTGTTATTAGCAGGCCTTGCTCTGAAGGATTTGTTTGTAGATGTAAAACACGGGTACAATGATTGTTTCTAGATGTAAAACAGGGCTGTAATAATTGGAGTGTTATGGAAGTCATTTGGAAAACCACCTCCCTACTTGATTTTCTTGAAGACTGAGCTGAGAGGCCTAGGCAACCTTTGTACCATGTCTGATAAACAGTTTGTCCACTTATTCAAAACATAGCACTGTATGTGTACTTCTTCCATGCATATGTCATCTGTCGTTTTTGCAAAATGGGAAAAACGATGAAAACAGGTTATTTGTGAAATCAACACGGCAATACTGGGTTAATGCACAGTGATGTCAAGTGTGTTGATATCAGTAGCATGACAAGTGCACTGATCTCATTGGCCCCATGCAGAAATGATAAAGCTCTTGCTGAAATGAATCAGGCATGCTGCTGTACATTCCTGAAGTTTCATCACCCAACATTTGCTCTTTGCTCTGGTTGTGAACCACAACAACATGAAACCAATTAGTTTGAGGTGTTTATCTTAGAAAGGATCTCTTGTGAATCAGTTAGACCCCACCCCACCCCACCCCACCCTAAAAGGGGTTGATAATGCAATCCCACTTTGATCTTCTGTTGCCAAGCATCATTTTATTCTTCATGCTGAACAAGTAGCTATGTATTTCCTATTCTGATTAGAGGATTATGCCATCAGTCAGGAGGGATTATCTCATATTATAACATTTACCTAACACCCTTGATCCTGATTAGTTAATTATGCTAATCCTCTCAAAATCTGATTTCTCTTCTGCTTCTCCCATGATGAAGGGGGCCGTCTCAAAAGTATGTCATTTCTATAGCTGCAAATGGTGTGTGGTGTTACAAATCATCTGACTGCCGATGATGCCAATTCAGACTTTTTCTAAAAACATCTAGCCTATTTGAGGAAACTTTAACCTGATTTAAAATTCACCAAACATCCCAAAGATGACATTAAAATATCTCGGGGGGGGGGGGGGGGGGGGGGGGGAGAATTTAACACTGGATGGTAAACCAAATCTGGAAGCAGTCAACGATTCAAACTTACATATCTAATACCTGCTGTTTTGTGTATGCATCCTAGATTATCATCGTTTTTATCTCATAATCCTCTCTCACTTCAGAGTAGAAGCTGAGTGCATGTCCATCGCTGGGTTGAAGGTAAGATAATGTTTGTTTACTTCTGATGTATGGGAAAAGGTGAATTAGCTTGTGATCTGTTTTGCCCCAATAACATGGTAATAAACTCAAAGTTTGCTATTGCGGCTACATTTTACGCTAAGGGGACTGTGTGTGTCTGCATGTTCATTGGGAAATTGGTGTGGAATAGAAATCTGCACTAAATGCTACTAACATAAGGGAAACTCCATATGAGTCCCTAGTGAGAGCCTAGGCCAACCCTTGTACCCTTTGTATACATTGGAGAATGGAGGGTTCGTCCAGAGTTATGTTCTGTTGGGTACTTTACAGATCATGTCCACCCATCCTGCTTTTTCTTTGGGTCAACGAAATTTATTCTCATCATTCTTGTCATCCATTTTAGGGAACGGGTTAAAATCTGAACACTTTTTCAGAAATTCAAAACACATGACTTTGATGTTTTCTTCTGCTGACATGCATCCTGATTTATCCTGTTTTATAGTTTTCAATGTGTTCCATGCTAACTTTGACTAAATCGCCTGTGCAAATGAATGCAGTTTTTTCTGCTGAAGGACAGGTAAGAAAAGCCAATTTAGTTTGCTGCCAACTTCTCAGTCCTTGTCATGCTTAGTAGCTGGGAAGGTTCTGTGTGTTTATGTACTAATAATTTGGAAATGTGATGTAGGATTCTGACCAATTTAGCATGAAATCCACACAACATCTTGCTGCTACTTTTTCACGAAATTGGAAACACACGTTATGAGAATTTCTACAAGGATGTTGATTTGATAAGTTTGTTTACAGGTGTACTGTGCAATTTTATCCTCCATCCTGAGCATTTTGCTATCAGTTTGTCGTTTTGCATTTTATTTTTCTTGTTAATCCTTCATCCTGGTATGGGCATTGTGTTGGAACAAACATGACAGGGTACATCATAAAATGTACATAAACATTCTAGCAGATGTTTATTAACAAACCAGTACCCATTTATACACCTGGTTTAGTAAGGAAAGTTTGACAGAGAGGTAAGTTTAAAAAGAAGACCTAGAGTCACAGGCCGACTGTGAAGTTGATCCAGGGACCATCTGATCGCTAGCTAGAACAGAGAGTCCAAGGCCAGACCACATCGGCTCCTAAACATGAAGGTCTAGTCCATCACATCATCTGGCTCACGGACTGTACTGTTCTTTTACCAAGTGAATATTCCTGAAATAATTTCCCTCTTCAATTAAGTGCTAAAGGGTAATGTGCAATTCACTTACCCTCTCTTTGTCTGTAAAGTATGTTGGTCCTATATCAAGAAAAATGTTGTTCTAAAGGTAATTACCTTGGCACAGAAATCAGGTGTGCTGTAATTGAAAGTGCATGTTGCCATCTACACAAAGACAATTATCAAATTAACATGATTAACAGATATGGAAATGATAGGTTACAACTTCTTGATAAGTTGCAGATAAAATTATTTTCAAACGTTTGTGGACATGTTTTGTATCTGCATTTGATTTGGAACATATTCTTTAGCATGGTCAGTAAGTTAATGACTTCCCTGAATTCGCATTTGCTATTTTATTTGACCCAAGCTCAAGGACATCTTTCTGTCCCATATCTAGCAAACATCAGTTTCTGTTCTATTGTCTTTGGTTCATCATTGGTGCAAACTAGGAGTTCATACCATTGATAGGATACATTCGCCTCTTATACCATCAACCTAGGAGCCATTCCTTTTACCATCCCTGCCTACGCCCCTTCCTCATCCTTTTTGCCAAGCTTATAAAAGTATAATCGATATGTTAGAAAAAGAAAAATACCTTAATCATTGCCTTGATGTTAGTATAAAGCATCATCTCCTTTGATCAGCATTCCTGATAAATGTTGATGGAACTTTTCTCGTCTTTGTTACAAAACAGTCAAAGACATTGCTGAGGCTTTTTTTGTGACCAAGATCAAACTTCCTTGTTGATAGACAATGTGAATGTCAGGGGGTTGGGATAAGGGGCGTAGGCCAGTCCCACGATTGGATGTGGATGCGGCAAAGTCGATTTTCCCACAGAAGTTTTTCAGATAGAACAAAACTTGTCTTTCTGCCCCATTCTGCCTCAAGCTCAGCATGAGGCAAATGTTAGACACCAGAATGGTCTATTCAATTATGATAGTATCCTCTAAATAATGCAGTATTTCATACACTACACTAATGGCCACAAACACTAGGTTGAACTTGGCATATTGGCGAGCAGACCAAAATTGTTATGACTTTCAGCAGGGAACATGGTTCAGTGTCTTACTTGATTTGATTTCAAGTGAACTTTCTCTAGTTGAAGAATTTGACTAGCAGCAAAATACCATCTGTTGATACCTGTTAAAGGCGTAAATCATGATGGAATGAACAGTTGAGTGCACCATTATTGCCTGGGATCTCGAATGAGTAGAATGCTTCATAGAAACATTTGAAAGAAAAGATCAGTCATCACTCTCATCTAAGATACAGCTTTGTCTAGCCAGTCACTTCACTTCGATTGCCACATCTTTTAGGATGAAGTATGCACAAGTAACTGTCACTTATGCACACTGAAAGAGGGGGAGCTCATCTAGCCAAGGAAAATCGGCCAAATTCAAGAAAAAAGCAGTTCATGAAATAAGTTGAAATGAAACATGTTCCATCTAACATGTCAGGTGGTCACTGAAGGGACACAAAGCCTTGAGGAATTCTTGATTTTTTTTTTGTTTATATCTTCTCAGAACAATTCTTAGTGAAAATCATTTTTAAGTTGGGTAATCTTCAAGAGAGGCCTACTCAATTGATTTATGAAAAAAAAGCTCTTTGATGGTAGGAATGTTATTTGCCTGGTTGCCTTAAGTGCTGACATTTAAAGGCTACACTTAAAAATATCAGTATGTCTTCATCGGTAAAAAAGGTCAAGCTTTTAGGCCTGTTTCTTAAGCTCATGACTTAAAAACATGCTTTTACCATCCGATCTTTCTAGAATAGATATCATCGATTTGATCTCGATCTTTGTAGAACAGTTGTCTTTGTGTCCATCCCACACAGTCAGTCTTGCCTAGAATGGCAAGGTTGTCCCAGCTTAAAGCAGAGGATGAAAGATATTTGATATCTTGTAGGCTACATTTCTTGAAAAAATGTCTTGTCGCTTTTTTTCCATCATGACTAAATTACCTTGCTGTATGTATTCTTCGCATTTTCCACCAGCAGGAAAGTTGCCTTTATCCCAGATTGCCAAATTGTAAGAGCAATTTCTGCTAGTAAAGCACACAAATTCAGACAAAGTCAGGACGATGGGGCATGAACAATCAAGTCTGTGTCAACTTTGATGCACATTTCTTATGTACAATCTGCATATAAAATTTAAGCAAGATCATATCAACTCAGCTTGAGACAGAGTTCTAGCTATCGTCCTGTTGTGTATCCATATGACTCCTCGACCTTTAAGAAATCGACTTAATCCCTTGTTGATCTCTACTTTCTAATAGGATATTTTGTTACAAAGAAGAATAGGTCTTTCTTGGCCCTTGATGACTAAGTCAAGCTCGCATTTTACATTCTTGTATATTTCGGATGTCTTTAACTGACGTTGCTGATGGAATAACAGTCATCTCCTCTATGCATGATCAAGGTGTTCCCATTCTTTCGATCATGTTAATATTTGATATGCATTTGACTTCGGTGGGGTTGTTCGGCACGATTCGGTGTTCTCAACATTTTGTCAAACGGTTCCGAGATGATGGCAAAGATAACATTAGATGCCTATCAACATTACATAAGGATACATAAACAAGGTACAACACAATGCCTGGAACTAGAACTTCACTAACTGCTTTTAACAGGGTAGGCTACTGTCTCGGAAAGATTTGGTAGATTATTGCTCCTCATTCAATAACAGCAGTTATTTGAGCCCAGACTGATATCCTAAGAAGAAAATTGTGATAGCTACAGGAATTCTAGGCGTCAGAAAAGGGGAGAATAATGGGAAGTAATCGGCTTAAGAAGACAGGAAGAGGATAGAATCGGATCAAGACAGGACTGGATAAATGCAGAACTCATACGTAGGCTAAATGTCAGAGATAAAGCGACACCAGGGCACATAAAAAATTACTTCTTCAAGCTGTCTGCTGTCTGTTGTGGAGCCAGCACCCCTGGGCACATGAAGAATGACCTTTTCAAATTGTATGCTGTCTCTTTTACCTTGGAGCCACCCCTCGGCACATAAATAATGATTTTTTCAGGCTGTAGGTCTATGCTGTCTCTTTTACCGTGGAGCCACCCCTCAGCACCTAAAAGACTGTGGAGCCACCCATAACACATAAATAATGACCTTTTCAAGGTGTATGCTGGCTTGTTTACTAGGGAGTCACCCCTGAACTTCATCTTGCCGACGCTGGTCTGTCTTGGCCCCCCAAGTGGTTGACATCACAAGAAGTTCTGTACTCTCATTCAAGTTTGTATTATGGAAGAAGGGAGTGATACAAAAAACCGCAGGGTTAGATGACATTGGTTGGGTATAGGCAGGACAAGTCCTTGAAAGTAGGCAAAAGAATATTTCAAGTTTCTTTTCTCCTGGCTTATTGGTATACTCTAAACATACACGAGAACCATTTCACAAGTTGCAATGACAATATAAATATTCAGGCTATCGCTTCCTCCCAATCCCAGCCCCTTCGGGAGATAGCATCAGTCTATCCAAGGTAACACTCAGAGTATCCAGATAATGGTGGTGCAGTTTAAACAGCCTTATCGCTTTATTTGCCTTCGAATGTCACTTGAGGGTATCTTGGAGCTGATATGGCTCACCTTCCCTTTTGTAATTGAATCACTCGACCACCATGGGTGCGGATTTTTTATACAACCACTGTAGTAGGATCATTTTGTTTTGCATTCATCTGCAGGTTTTAAAAGGTTTTTTTCATAAATTTTAGGCTATTTGCCACATATTTTTCTTTGTGATAGGTGTAATTGAATCAAGGTAGACGTAGGCAGATAAAGAAATGCCTGCACATGAAATCGCTTACACGGCTGCGCTGTATGAGCTGTGCAACAAAGAACCCCTCTCCATGAAGGTCATCAAAAAAGATGGTCAATGTTCGGCCATGTCCTATGTATGGACCCTAACACACACCCTCAATGGACACTAGCCATTATTTGCCTACAAACCCAAACAAGGACTGCACTGCGCAACCTGATGGGCAACATTTGGATTGATCTCAGACAGGCTGGACTTGGGCCCCGTCTGTACTGCCAGACAACTCTATTGCCCTCGGGAACGGGCTCGAGACAAGGTCAGGTGGTTGAGGACAAATGCAAAGGACTGATTGCAGCTGCACACCGTATTATACTGGACATTGCTGGCCGGGGTGTTCTTCCCTCTATTCCCCATAACACTTACCTACCTAAGGTAAAAACAGTATCATCATCATCAAGACAACTTTCGGCCATTAGTAGGTCCTACTTTTGGTGTGGTTCTACCCAAGCCAACCAAAGGTATAAAATTGCCTGGTTCTTGGCAATAAAGTACCCGGGTGATAACTGCAATTTGTCTGAATCACCAAGGGGTAGATGAACCCTGACTAATTCATGAGTTACTCTAACATTTATCGGTGCTCCTGCTCATAAAATCATGATGTCAGGGTTCCACAAGAGGTAAGCTAATTGCCAGGTGACCCTAATTAAGATTCTCTTTATTTTGCACTCTAATAGCGATGAGAAGTGTAGAGAATTATCAGCTTGATTTCTTCACCTCGGGTTTTGATGATTTTTTCTGTTACTAGTTCTTGACCTGTCGCTCCCATCCACACTTTCATCTTCCCACCGTCAGTGTCGATTGGTCTTTGCCTTTCTCTTGATGTCCGAGGGAGATTCTGGAACATCAAGTCTAGTCTCTTTGCTACATCCATGATGCTTCTTGTCACAATCTCTCCCTGATATTGATTGAGACACCTGAAGAATTAGTGTTCAGACTTCAGGGACCCTCAAACCTCATTACAACCAGCAGGTGTCTTGTTTAGCCAACATAGCCAAGGAAATCCATGGTTATTCTTCACCTGCACTAGCCTGGCCAAGCCTGTTGTCTTTGTTGTTGTGTTAGCGTTTGAGCTTTAAGAGATGAAACTTTGGAAGGCTCATCTCTCTGGGTTTTGAGTTTCATCAAAATTTATTCGAAGAAAATTAGAAAAAGGGCTTAAAGTCAGTGTCTCTCTTGCAAATCTCAGCACAATTGCTGCCGGTATAGTTGGATATTTTGATTTTGTGAATCAGGGTTTAGAATGCTTAATTGACTAAGGTTCTGAACTGTATCAGTAAAGCTACAACCAATGACATTATGTCGCCAGATGTTTGGCTCATCAAAAGAGGAGTATATTGAAAGCCACTGGTAACTATACATTTTGCTAGACGTGATTTTAGCATTCCACAGCTATTCCCACAACAAGTGAAGATACTTTGGACCAACACTGTATGGGTTAGCAAATGCTTGAGCCACCTGTAGGGATGGTTGTCAGACTCCAGTGGGCCTCAGACCTCATTACCCCAGCAGCTGTCCTTTCAAACCGAAAAACACCAATCAAACGATGGAATCAATTCTTGACATCTTCTCTACAAGAATGTATATTTCCCTTGAGGGGTATTTTTTTGAGGAACTATGAGATATCATTTGGATGATGTGAAGCCCTGGTCCTTATTGCCAAGTCTTCAAATGGTTGACGGTAATGTATTTACTGGATGGGTTCATTAGCCCTTTCAGTGCCAGGTTTGGAAATGCCACATGCTATGGCTAGCAAACAGCTCATGTATTTTCAAAACCTTAAAAACAGAAAACAGTGGCTTGCTCTTTCTTCTTCTTCTTCTTCTTCTTCTTCTTCTTCTTCTTCAGCGTTCGCTCTGCACTTGGTGGGGTCATTCTCCTAGGAGTAATCCTCCTCCAAGGCGGGATGAGCGTATCCTGCGTGCCACTACGGTTAGGCGCAAATTGGGTTTATTGGCCTAGTGGTCCGACTTTGGCGAGAGAGATAGAGTCCACGCAAGCTACTCATGTTTCTCACTTGGTGGGGTCTTAGCTTGCCCTGGCATAGACACCAGATACAAGGAACTTCGGTTTTGAGTCTCATTCGAAGGACTGTGAAGAGCCAGGAATTTTAGTTCCTTGAAAGCCACACCAGTTCATCTAGACATACGATCATGGGTTCTCCCCAGGATTGAACCCGGGCCCTATTGCGTGGTGGCCAGCAGTTTAAACCACTAGGCCATGAGACTCCTTGCTTTTCCTTAAAGTCTCCAAATTTGCAGAGGGGTTTTCTACCTTTTGACACAAAATGGCAGATTTTGAGGCCAGTTGAAATATTTTATGAACTCTTAAGACTTATCACTTGTGACCTGCACACCCAAACAGAGTGATGTCTGATCTGTCAATTGGATTCTCAAGACGGTGTATGTGTGTGGGGGCAAGCCATATCAACAGCCAACAGGAACAACCTTACTACCAAGAGGCCCTCGGCATTGCTCATTCCTCCGGCCAATCAAGTCGCACAATGAATGTTTCACGAATGTACCAGGCAAATTGGCAATGATGGTAAATAATCAGTTTAACAGGCTGCCCACAGGGATGAATATCGTGGATTCTGACACCGTGTTGTTTGATCCATCCGGGCCTGAGTTGGCAAGTTAACATATGGTAAATCTAGCCCTTGTAGTACTCAACCAGTTGCTCACATTCACTGACAGTAATGAATTCAAATTGCAGATAGAATCCAGCCAAATTTGCATTTCACTGAAAAATATTGGCCTGCAGAAATTTCAAATTTCTGATCCAATCACTTTATAAATATTGCCAGCAGTATTTCGTTCATGATTTTTAAAACCAAGTTCCAATCAGTTGCCAACCAATCGTGAATGAAATTGCTGCTAATTTGTGGGCAGCTGGACCTCAATGAAACTGCATGTCTAATGAAGCGATTACGGAGTGGCCCCAGTCATCTTTGAATCTTGATTAGATCTTAATTATGAATGGGTTATTAATGGGCGTCTAACAAACTGGGGTTGAAATGATCTTGCCCGTGAAAATGTCTTAAGAGTTACGTTGATGGATGACATGGTGAACAAATTAAATGGAGAAGGAGAGGAAGCAGCCGCCGATGCAACAGCAGACAAGCTCAGATTCATGGAACAAGAAAGAGGTTCGATCAAAACCAGCAACGGCGACCAAACTGACCAACAAAATGAAGGAACCCTGACTTCACACGATATCTTCTGCCAGAAACACTGGCTGCAGGACACAAATCTAACAAGATAGACCCAAATTAAGTACACTCAACCTATATATAAAGATTTCTGCAAATTTCTCATCCCACATACATGTGAATCAATCAATAGGCAGTATTCAGCGGCCATCAGCTGTCGCTCTGAATTGCAAGATGATGTCGTGGTGAAGTACATGTAGTAAAACAATGCAGAACATCTTATCTATTATTCCATTGTTTCTAATACAAATCTTTAGTTTGAGGAGAAATGCCGATGCGTTGTTGTTGACGTATTACTTTTTGAATGACTGTCCTCTCTCAAGCAATCGGCTTAATGTTTCAATGTCAGAATGTTTCAGTGTACTTTGATGGAGAGCAGCTTTTAATGTCTACTGTTCTTGTGTTTTTACTGGTAAAAATCATTGCAGCAAGAACTGATAGCACTGGTGACTAATTTTTACAAGTGTAAACAAAATTTTTAACTTCAGCAGCTGGGTTGTGGCTTCAAGTCATTTGTTGTTGCCATCTGTCTGCCAGCAGTGATGAAAGATAACCGAATCTGAATATGGACTTGCATTCCTATGAAGGGCAAAAGGAGGACCTGTACATGTCCCACGTTCCAAAGAAAAGGGCCACTCAATGAAAAACTTCTCTCCCCATACTAGGTCCTAGGAGCTAGTATGATGTAGTTGTCCTTTAAAGTGAATCCATACCATGTCATCACCATTGAGAAACATTTATAAGGAATATACTGCAAAATACCAAAATTCTCTCCAAAATCCATCAAAAGTAAACAAGTTATTCTGAGCGTCTCAAATTGTCAATATGTTGCTATGTGTGGTGTTAGAACAAGTGTAATTTATTAATTTTGTATGGTTTTTGACAACTTGCGGCTTTTATGAATGGGAAAAACTTTTCAAAATGACAGTTGTATGTTTGGCACTGGTCAATGACTGGCAGCAATTAATAATGAAAATGAGTATTTGTAAACTGTGGTGCAGATTTGTCTGGTACTTCTGTGTAGCTCCCAATGAAATAGTACAATCATTTTCTACACCGTACTTTATCAATTGGACTTATCTTGTACACTGGCTGGTCATACACTGCTGGTTTTAACCTCTAAATTCTGACGAGTTGGAAAGAGACTTGATCAGAGGGAATATGAACCCACAACATCTTGATCTGAATTTGGTCTCTCTATTGTTAAGGCCATTCGTGAAAGATTTGAAATTTTTTTAATTAATGGCTGGCCAAGTTAACTCCGGGTAACATGTTGAAAAACTCTCTACGTGATATACAATCAATCTTACTTTAGATATCCTGAAATCACATTTTCAGTTCTCAAGAGGTTGCTACATCTCCATTCCCACATAATCTTACCAAAAAACGAACATTCGTTTCTGATGAGTAAATACTCCACTGAAATTAGCTAGAGTTAGTCATTAAGAGAAAATCTAAATTAGATCTTTGTGGCTATATTCGAACGCTGGCGTTCCCATCCCCGGTTTTGTGGCACCACCAAATGAGCAATCCTGAAGATATTTCCACTCTTAGTTGGACTGATATTAACACTCACAGAATGTAGGTTCTGTACTGTTCTTATAGTTCAAGTCAAGTAGATTAATGTAACTATGTCCTGTGATATGGACAGATACAAATGCAGGCTAATTTAAGTGCAGTTTTAGGAAATAAGTTATTTTGCCATGCAACAACATTGGGTTGGGCCGAAAATTTGTTTCCTTGGCTCTGCTTTATCATGACGCTTAAAGAAGTTGTATTCGAATACATCATTTCCACTATTAACATTGATTCAGTGAAGTGATGATTGATAGTTGCCCTTGGGGGTGCCCTCCAGAACTTCGACAATTTACCACTTATTGGTTAAAATAGTCCTACATGAACCATGTCAGTTTCAATACAAATGCAATGTTTACAACAATAACCATGGACAAAACAAAAAATATGAATTGCTGTAAAATTAAATCCCTTCAATGAAATGGTTTCAACAAAAAGGTTCTAAATTTGGCTAGAGAATGAATGTGCTAAGAGGATTTTGTATGTTATAAAGCACTGTTTTAATTGTTTGAAGTTTGAAACTTGATAAGTTAACTGTTAAAAAGCATTCTCAAAAATGAAAATGGTTGCTGTACGGGTAGTGCTGTTTCAAGCCGAACTCATCAATGATTCAAGATTTTGGGATGGTTGAATTTCAAGTAATGAATTTCGTGAAAATATATTGACGCTGTGAATGCTGAAATGAAATATTAATGAAAAATACTGGCAATGTACAAATGCACAAACGTTAAATGCGGAGAGTTCGTGGAGCAGGCAAACATTAGTTGTAATGTACTTTCATTTCAATTTGTCTAAAAGTTTCTGTTGCACTGCAATTGAACTTTACATACTGTGCTGGTTAAACATGTTTGTCAAAGGGGTGCATGGCTTTTGCAGCTGCTTCAGAAACCCTAAATGGATATATACCCATAGCTGCATGGCTAGACTTAAAAGATATTTTCTTTGAATTAACAGCTATATTTTGGTAGCAGACAGTCAAAGCCATAAGGTCACAGACAGATGGATGGATTTGTTCAGCCAGCCTTGGTACTTAACAAATCATGCTCACTGTACCCTCAGGGCCACATTTTGAGCGGGGTTAAGCCTAAAAGTAAATGTTTGTATGATGTCTTTGCTGGGTGTAGAAAAAATTGTGGGTTTGCCCACCAGGAACCAAATTGTGCCACTGCAAGGAAATATCACCTTATTAGATACAACATTAAATACAGTGCCTCCTGTAACTGGGTTTGAAACCAGTGATTGCCAATTTTTTTGCCTAGCTTAAGTTAGCCCCTTCTGAGCTCAATGGGGCCAATTGAGACCCAGGGATGCAGTGGTTTTCATCGGAGGGAAGAAGTATGTTGATGACGCCACAGTTTTTTGGTGGACACAAAACACAACGTGCTGTTATGAAAATGGCACACAGGTGCTGAAAAGGTCCGGATCCAGGAGCCGGAAAAAGAGGGGGCGGGCGTGTATTGCATTTCACATCAAAATTCCTGGTGTGTTCACAAATTTCATGGTCAATTTCAAAGATTTTTCATGAAACGGCGGGAGAGGCATGCGTCCGGTGTGCCCTCCTTAGATCCGCCCCCGCCAAATACAGGTTGATTATGATCCTTATTTGATTTCACATAGGCCGATAAAAGAACATGCAATGTTCAGGATTTCTAAAAGTTCTGTCGAGCTTGTGATGGAATAACACAGGCATTTGGGTTTAAGGACTTTTATTGTTGACCAGTTGCTGTACCTCCAAGGGCTCTAAAAGATTAATGAGGTTGAATAATCCAAGGGAATAACTAACAATATGTTTTGTTCACGAATTGATTTTTTATGGTATTAGGCAGAGGGTATGACATTATTGTTACAGGCAATGATGGAGTTTTTGTATGGATTAGTCGGAAATTCCTTAAGTTTGCAGTGTGTGCGTGTAACATTTTCTGTTGGTTATTGGGTATCCAGGTCTAAGGTTATAGCTACTTGTAGCAGTGTAGTATCTGTATGGTATCACTTTAGTTTCTTTGGATAACATTCTGGATGATTTTGAAGAAGGGTGAGTTTCTTAATCATTGCTGGCTATGATCGTGCATCGATGCAGTATCTGGTAAATATCTTGCTGGCGTTTGGAATTCTGCCTATATTTTTATGGCCAACACATTTTAACTAGGCCTACACCAGTATATATGTTAATTTCAACTGGAATGGTTGGCAAAATGATATTGTAACATCACATCAAATGAGTTACAACAACTGATGGAACAGCCAATCACCGCCTGTAAAATCATTATGATGCGACATAAGAACTTTCTGTATCATATTTTTCGATTCAACGGACTGTCCATCATGGTCTCTGCGCGTGGCAACAGCTGACTGGACAATAAATCCCGAAACACACGAGAAACGTGCTCCATATCGAAACTGCATTATTTTCCTCAATACAGAAGATAACATGTGTCATCTTCATACAATGGGTTAGAATTTGCCAGGTCATCTCATAAACATGTGTCATGTAGTGTCAATAGTGTTTATAAGCTCAAGGATTTCGCATTTGTATTTGACAGTAGCTATATTATGAGATCCAGTATTCAAGTAATTTGCGGACGAAAATGGACTTTTGATGTGCTGGAAACTTTATGACTGTTACAGCGGTTACCAGGTTTTGAATTAGCAGTTTCAAAATTTGGTTAGGCAGCAGTTATCTTCATAAAGTCCACCGCAGCTGTGACTGTTACATTGTATTAAAGTAGATAAACACTCATGATAATTTTTGAATAGTTCGAGGGGCTTCTGCTATCTGGAAACATCACGCTACATTCAGAGTAGAATTTGGTATACTGGACCACCAGTAATTTCGAACGGTGTATCTCTTTAAGCAAATCATCAAGACCTTGGAAAAGTCGACTGTGACTCCAGCCCAAAAGTCACTGACCACAAACAATGTGTCACAAAACACACGGCCAATTCTCACAACCCTCATTAATTAATTAAAGTCCAGCAGAAATTCACAGTGGGTGGAAGGGCGCCTGTTTATCGACCAGTTTATAGATTTTTGACTTTGTGCAGAGTTTGTCTACATATTTATGCAGTTGTGTAGAGCAAATATTTCAACTAGTCTTGAATTGAACCTGAATTGGTCAATGATGAACTCTGTGTATGTGGCCATTATTAGCCCCTAACCCTGAAGGAATTATTTCAGGTCTCTATCCTGATACCCCTGGGGTCCTTTCTGACAAATTCCTGTTATTGTTCGGGAAGTGTTGAGGATCAGTAGTTTAATTCTATTATTCCATTATGCATGTGTCGTTAAATTTAAACCAATTATTTTTTGTCACCTTTAAGGGAGTTTTGCCACCTCTAGGTTTTGAATATTTTTATTGTTGGTTGACTTTTAAAGAAATGAGCCCACCAGCCTACCCTGTAACGGTTACAGGAAAATTCGTCCCCGGATAATTCGTCCCCGGAAAATTCGTCCCCGCAAATTCGTCCCCGAATAATTCGTCCCCAAGGAAAATTCGTCCCCGGAAAATTCGTCCCCGAGGATAATTCGTCCCCGAGGATAATTCGTCCCCGGAAAATTTGTCCCCGAGGATAATTTGTCCCTGGAAAGTTCGTCCCCGAGGATAATTCGTCCCCAGAATATTTTACAAAGTTGAAAGTTTCTGACTTTACTTTCTAAGACTCTTAAGTCTTGTCGAATGGACTGTAGTAATAACTACTACTTTCGATTTTTCTAATTCAGTGTAACATCTCTCTTTACTACCATACTAGCTAGTTACCTACCCCACTATTTATATAGTAGGTAGAGTTAGGCAGGCGAAATATTTTATTGAAGAGTTTAGAGCTTTTCTTTCATTCTGACCAGTAAAAATACTTATTTGAAAAAAAAAAAATTATTTCACCTGCCCACCCCTACCTACTATGAAAAGAGTGGAGTAGGTAACTAGCTAGTAGGGTAGTATTAAGTGGTAAAGAGAGATATAATGAATGAGAAAAGTCGAAAGTAGTAAGTAGTAGTTATTCCTAGAAAGTAATGTCAGAAACTTTCAACTTTTGTTCAATTTTCCAGGGACGAATTATCTTCGAGGACGAATTTCCCAGGGACGAATTATCCTAGGGGACATATTTTCCGGGGACGAAATTTTCCTCGGGGACGAATTTTCCAGGGACGAATTATCCTCGGGGACGAATTATCCGGGGACGAATTTTCCTCGGGGACGAATTTTCTGGGGACGAATTTTCCTAGGAGACGAATTTTCCGGGGACGAGTTTTCCGGGGACGAATTTTCCGGGGACGAATTTTCCTAGAGCCCCTGTAACATCTTCACAGTGACTGCTGTTAATTGGAAGCCTCTCACACATTACTTTTAAAATGGGTTTTGAATGGCTCGGTAAAAACTTAAGGCGGGCAGAACATGTAATAAGTGCCCTATAATAAGAAAGAGTTAACATCCAAGATATCCAACCTGGATACAGTTACATTGTACGTTCAGTGACAACATAACATTCCTCTCTCCAATGCACTTGTTGTAGCAGTATGTACATTTTGTTCTCAAACAAAGCGAGCGGTTTACTTTTACTTTGTGTTGACATTGTCTCAAAGTTTTCTTTTGACATTTGTAAAGATGAAAGGAGAAATCTTTCAGACAACTGACTGAAATTTCAATCCACTGGTACCGAAGAGGTCTCGTTTACGCTTTATGTCATGTGCCTGTGAAAAGATGAAAAGAAAGGTCTACTGCTATTTTGGATGTCACTACATGAAGAGAAAGATTCGAAAAACAATCTGACAATAACTTCAAATCAAGTGCCATTCTATATAACTGACATTATCAAATTCACACTTTGTAGAAGAAGCAACTGCTCAGTACCTTGTTGAAAAAGGTAGCTGCTCAGTACCTTGTAGAAAAGGCAACTGCTCAGTACCTTGTAGAAAAGGCAACTGCTCAGTATACCAAGAAGACAGGTCGACAATATGCAGCTTTACATCACTTCAAAAACTCTGCTTTTGCTATCGTGGAACAGCCCGGCTCTATTTCAAAACGGAAGTATCGATTAATGCACTCTACGTACAATATCATTGAAAAATTATCTAGGAATTATCGTGCAATTACCGGGGAGTGTGCAAACAAGGTGAAACAGCACCATAACATTTAACAGTGTTCTCCTTTATGGGCACACTGTCATAGCGCGTGGCGCAAAATAGTAATAAACGCACTCGAATTCACAAGGGTCTGCGACTCGCGCGACTGGTTACAGATGACATAGTAACAACAGTAGGATAACGGGTGGCAACCTCGAGTGCTATTGTCGACGGGAGAGTGAAGTGTCAAAGAGTTTTGCACAAAATTATCTTGTCAATTATGTTCGTATAGAGCCACGGTGAAGATACCTGCGGATACTTATACTGGTGTTTTGACTTGAAAAGTATCGTTTACTGGTATCTCTTCTGTTCAATTTGGATTTCTTAATAAACAAGAAGGATTTTGTTCAGCTACTTATTGTGGATTTAGGTTTTGTTTTATCGGAGTATACTTTTGGATTTATCGGCAAAAGTTTGAATGTAAAGGTAAGTTTTGAAAAGTCCAATAACTTTTCATTTCTGAAGATGAGTGCATCCTGTGATTCTAGATGCACTGCATAAATGTTTGAGCCATATCCAATGGGAAGTTTTATTCTGAGAGGGATCATCATATCATTGGTAACAAGTCATGTTGTTACAATAAAGTAGAGGCTCGTTGACCATTCATATAAATCACAAACAGATCAGGTTTCACTGGGTATGGGTTTCAAAACAGTCTTTGAAGACAATGCTATAGATCAGTTGTCAATTGGTAGGATAGTAATTTCTGTCAAAGTTGGTGTGCATTATGGATAGACACGGAGTCAAATGCTTTTTTAGGCATGATGCACCAGTGATAGTGGTTTGTCTTTGACAGTGATGGGTGATGTTTGTAGATCAGTTGTCATCTGGTGTGACTAATCCCTGCTATCATTGTGGTGTGCATTACCGCAGCATAAAAAGATATGATTGATTTATATAGTGAAAAGAATTGATGGTTGAGATAAAATCTAATTGTGATGGTTGATGGTATCATTGGGGGATGAGGGGTCAGTGTTTCTGCCAGAATTGAAATCGAGAGTACAAAAATATTTTTCGAAAACATTATTTTTGAAAGGGTAAAGATGCTGAAAGTATTTAACCATTCAGCTACGACACGAGAGATTATTTTTAATTTCTTTTTTGCTTATTTTGCGTGCTGAAATAGATCTTGTCTTGGAAAGGATTTTAGGTGCAATATTTTTGTTGGACGCGAATATTTGATCGAACCAGTTCAGCCAGAGGTTAAATAAAAAATAAAAATTCTGCGAAATGACGTGTGAATATTTATTCTTTGTTGTGAGGATTCATCAATTCTTTGGTCAGTGTCCATGCCGCGACAAGCTTTTGAAATGGACGGTGACTAATCATTGTGCGCCCCATGTGTCGGTTTATAAAATGCATGTCTCATCCTTTTGACGAAGGGATCGCAGCGTGACAGGCGTAATGTCCGCATGGGTGGGACAGGTCATTGCGGACAATTAACACTGGTGGTCATTCAGACAGTGGTATAATTGAGCGCTTGATTAAAAAACGTTGTCTGGCGTAGTGTGTAATTTCTGATCGTACATTATGATAGTTTGCTGGCCATTTTGCTGTGGTTGTCATGGTTCTTTCAATATGGCAGTCTTGCCCTGGACTTTGACGTATTTATTTTGGACCAGCTTTGCAGAGGTCAGCAATTAGATGATGATGTTTATTTGCCCTTACCATTTAGGCCTATTGACCACCCTGAGAGGTGTTTTATGGGAGTCGGTGTCACAACCTTGGTGGGTTTAAAGACAATAGACAGCGTAACCGGCTAGGTCCGAAGTCTTTTAACTCTGAGTAAGGGGCAAAATAATGTAAAGGACGTAGGCCTAGTTTGTCATATTTGCCCCCCCCCCCCCTCTTGAAAGACTGAACATCTGGTGAAATAAGCATGAAATCAAAAACACTTCTTCGTTTGCACACATCCAACATGTCGCTATTAGACACCACGGACAAATAAATAATCACCTTGGACAATAAGAAATTACATGATATTAGTCGCTTGATCACATAAACGCTCAATTAACTGTAGAATGAGAGTCTTCAAGTGGTGAGATTGTTATTGCTGATTCACAGAGAATAGCAATTGTGGCTTTCAGGACGGAGGGAGTATTTACTGAGTATTTACTTCTGATTTTTGGAGTATATACAATTTTCCCTAGGAAGAGCGTCATTTCACAGCAGAAATGGACAGATCAATGCTCCAGCTTCCTGTAAAACTCAGAATTGTTGAAACCGAACAAAAAAAACCCCATTTTTCGCAAGTTAGTGTATATTTTCTCGAAGACATACTTTTTATATATATTATTTTTACACTGACATTAGGGCCCAAAGTCGTCTTGGCCCAACAAAATGACACCATGCATCATAGATACAAATACCAAAGTGTACTCGACTAAATTCCCTTATGGACCATTTTCTAATCCAACAGTTTAAAAGCCATTAGGCTGCTTAAGAGTGTATCCAAAACCTCCTTCGAATGTATATCTTGCATGCTCCAAGTAATTTGTTCCTACAAATGTGATAATTTGATATCTTGAGTCGTTTTGAATTTGAAAACAATCCGATATGCCCGGGGATTGACACCAAGAGTTGCGTAGGAGAAGGATGATATCTCGACTGATATGATGTCTGGCGCTATTCTGGGGTGGGAGAATGGACTTTTTACACCTCTTAGAATTGCAATTGACTGCTCAAATCATAGCATTTTGATACTTCGATGGTCAATTTAGAATATACAAATCTTCTCTCAAAGGCAGAAATTAATCATCGATGCAACATTGATATAGAGCGTCCCTATTAAGAACACCCTTGTGACTGACGAGTATTGTCCTTGATAGAGAGGTATCCTGATTAAAGAGGTAAATTTGATTGAAAATGACATGTTTGTTAATAGAGAGGTGTCTGCTATGGGAGGTTCCACTGTACCTTGAAATGATGGTTGTTGTAATGTGAAAACTGTGCCTTTCAATGATGGATGTTACCTACTGGTGGGGTCTTCAAGTTTCTCTCCCAGCCTTCCTGGTTCCGTGTAAAACAACTTGAAATTTGTTGCAAGCTGGTTACAAAAGTCTAAATATCTGGCCGTAATCTCCCGGTGGTTTGGTAAAGTGATATCACCTTGAGTATGCCCATAATTTGTAGTGATTTCCTGCATAAAGCTTACATTTCTCTTTTCAGCTCAAAGTGGAATAAAAACTAGAAACAATTTCATCTCAAGTTTGTCAAAACCTGTGTACGATTCCTGTATAATTCATTAAAAATGCACTAAAAATTGTGACCACGCTTTTGTGGAATAGTAAGATGGAGCACGTCTTTCTTTAAGTAAAACCTGATTAAGACCTATGTTTTCACAGATTTTTACCTGAGGAAACATGTATGTTTTGGATACTTCCACATCTGTTTGTGAAATTTTTAACCGTCTGCTAAAAAATACAAGGTTGTTATCGAGGTTTCAGTAATTCGACACGATGCTTTTGTCATTTGTGAGATATGATCTGTTTTTTTGGCTGTATATGAATTTGTAGCTAGTTGTTTTAGAATGTTCCCGCTGACCCCTCAGGGCGGTTCATGCTCAGTTTTCATCCACTCTTCTGATTTAAGGATCAGGTCTTGCAAAGACTCAGCTGTAATCGCCGTGAATATTTCCTGGTTTGCCATGTTTACAGTATTCTAGCAGATTCACCGCAAATCAAAAACATAGCCTGAAAGCGTACCAATTCCATCGCTCAGTTACCCGAAGTAACGATGCAATCGAGATTCAAAACGCTCATGAAAATATCGTGAAAAATTCATTTGATTCAAGAAATGAAAATTGTGGGAAAGACGAATATTGAATTTTTTCAGATATTGAACATTTTCAAATTCATCCCTTCGGCATCTGTTTGATCTTTCCGTTCTTTAATGATTCCGCATTAGAAATTTTACTTTTTAAAATGGTTAAAACTTAACTGTAGCATCCGATCCTAATATGCTGTTTTCGTGTGGGAGGCTGGGCAGATCAGAATTCCTTGATGTTTTGACAAATCTGGAACCGAGCGCTGGAATTTAAAAGCAGGTCAAAAACATTTTATTACAGGAAAAATGTATGTTTATGTTGGCCATGTTGGCTGATAGCATTTGCATGTGTGAAAAAATTTCAAGATAGAAATAAAAATAAATGAAACGTAGGTTCTACTTAGAGCTTTATAATGCACAGCTGTCTCAAGAGCTTTGCCTTTATTCCCTGCCGGATCCACATACCTTTCTCAAAAAACCAAGAAGCGTGCATCCTCCTCGACACATGGCCATTTCAGGCAAGAAGACATTACCGAGTGGCACTGGTCAAGCCTCTAACCCACAACTTATCAATCACAAGTCGAATGCTCTTTCACTGTGCGATTGTGTTCCCCAATGGTTGATTTTCACCCCTTAGTGGGTTTTGCTACCATTTGGCATGAAGGGGAGGGACTACTTTCCCCCAGACTGCATTGAAGGTGTTTTTCATGCAGATTTCTGATGACAAGTAACAAAGCCTGGTGTTTAGCCTCCTCAAATTACCTTAATCTTGTGTACAGCAAAGTGATGTTAGCACCAGGCATAAGTCACAAGTCAAAACAAGATGGCCTTGAGGTTGCTATAGCCAAGGTCAGAATACTCAAAACTAGTTTAACTGTGCCACCCGTCTCAATTGACTATTGCTTGGCTGCTGAATAGATTCCTCTTAGCACTGACATGACTGAGAAAATCCTCCATTACTTCTGGAAACAAGTCTCGTAATCTTGAGTCATTGTCTCAAATCGACCACAAACAATCGATAATCAATCCCAGTCACCTGTTTTGTTTCCCAACTGTTAATTCAACTTAATTTGAAATTTCTTAAGATTGCCTGATACCGAGGACGTTTTCCTTTAGTTTTCGAGTTTGTCTTAGTCATTCATTGATCCTAGAGGACAATTCACCCTTGAAGTTCTTCTTTATTTCTTCTTTAGCTTTGTGCAGTAGTGGCATCGACTGATTATGCTTCTGGGAGTACCATGAAGGCCCAGGGACCAGAGCCTTAATTGAATGTTACCAGAAAACAGATGTTACTAAAAAAGATGAACTTCTTGCAGATTTTTATCTCAAGAGGGAGAAAAGAAGTTTTTCCTCCCTCCAGAAAATTCTTCTTTAATTTCTTGCGGCCGATCTCATTAAAAATATATAAATATGAAATAAAATAGAGAAATATTTGCGAAATAGCTGTATACCAATCTATTTGGTGACTGGTTTCATTTTCTTCCTCCGCGTCCCGCCACAAATGGTGTCTGCCGTTTATTTTCTGCTGCATTAAGCTTTCCCATCACTGTTAGATCGAGCATATGGTAATCAGACGCCAATTGCCGATATAGAAATATTTTATGACTCAAAGATTGCGATTTGCTGGAGCAGGTAGTCTGTATAATGTGGCGGTTGAAAGTACTTGAGATTGCGGAAGTTTCAGACTTCAGTTTGAGAAGCCCAGTGGGCAACTCGGCTAGTGTACTGATGCAATAGGGACCAGGTTCGAAACGGAGGAGAATTCAAACTTTTAACTACAGATGAGCTGATGTGAGTTTCGTTTAAGACTTATACATGCTATTCTTGAGGAAATAGAAAAACACATAGAAGAAATCTCCACTGCATAAAATTGTATCTGCTCAAAAAAACTCATCATGAATGCTGTGTTTTTCATAGTGTTGATATTACTTTCATGAATGTTGACAAGTGTGGACATTAACAGATTAAGTAGTTGACAACCATACCTTTTAATGGTTAAGACAGGAAATGCTTAGCACTTAGGATTTTTTAGCTTGCAATAAATGCAATTACATTTTTGCATTAAATGCAATGTTTTTGTACCGAAAGTGAACTTTCCATCATAAAAAAGATACGATAGACCGTACACTGATGGTAGATAAGGAGCTCCCATTCTTGAAAGTCAATCCTACATCAACGGATTTTGGTACGAAAAGATTGATTACATTTTAATTGTTTGTTTGAGATTTGAAAGTTAATCAATTTTCTCTCTCTCACCAATATTTTAGTACTTAGTCCTTTGTGTAGGATGGGCATAACTTTAATGAGTGTGATAGAGTGCACTTTCAGGCCACATTTGTCTGAAAGTTTTTCACGTGAAATTTGCAGAGACTCGTCTCTGGTTTAGTAACTCTACTCTTACCTAGTCTTCAGTATATTTTGAATCCATTTTCCGTCACCATTCTAACAAACAAACAAATTAAAGAATAACAAAGTCACAAAACACCACGCACAGAACATTATTGATCTTTTAAAAATCCATAAGTGCGTATTAATAATGTAACATCCGTTCTCTGAAACGCCTTCACTACTTTGGCTGCCTTTCGAGAGTCACTCGAACAGAGCAAGTTTCAAACATTTGGTAGGCTGGAACCGTACTATCTGTATCATTTCTTGCCAGTGTAAACATTAAGAGGGGTCCTCTGTATGTAATATGCATTTGTGCTGTCTGTGGTGTAGTTTTGAGCTTTGGTTTTGTCCTGAATGCTAAAAGAACATCTGTCAAGAGAAAATATAACAGTGTGAGTTTCTAAAGAAGACAGTTTATCTTTGTCGTTGTCATGTTCATTTCTTGTTCATCTTTTAAGGGGCCATCCAAACCTACCTGTGTGCACCGAGTATTTGCTAGTCTTTGTTCATATCGCCAATTGTCTCTACAAATTGAATTTGCCAAATGGCATTGACCAACCATGTCCTTAATACCTCATTTGAATTGAATTTGAATTATTCAGAACCAGTCTTATATTGATAACTTTAAGTATTTCCATTGCTGCCAGTAAAGAAGAAAAAAACGAATGTCGTTCTAATGGGGAATGTGCACTGGGCTTGAAAGTGCAAATTTCTGTACCTTCATGTGTGCAACCATACTGATCTACCCTGCAGTGTGAAATGAGGTGAAAATGAAACCCTTCCAGAGAAAGCGTCATCATTTAGGTATAGATGCATCGTTACATTAACAGTACACTACAGGGAAAAGTTGTTTTTATGAAAGATGAGAACATCCGGAAGGATTTTTAATGGGAAATGTGCAGTGGGCTAAACTTGACAAGTGCAAATTGTTCCTTGGTTCAATTGAGGTGATGTGGATTTCTGGAATAGCTATAAAAAGAGTGCATCAAGGACATGTTAAGTTCTTGCGTAGAAGATGCTACTCAATGATATTCAATCGAAAGTGTAATTTTAAGGTGTATCCACCGCAAACAGATGGTATAATTTTAAAAACCGACTCCCTCCATTGTCCAGACATTTTAACTTAAGATGGGTATATTGTTAAGTAAGGCATTCATGTGCACCAGCAATATCCTTACTGTGCCACTGCCCCTTGATCAGCTAATAAACAAAACTGCCTTCCCCCTCTGTCCAGTACTCCATGCATATTTAACTAATGATGGGTACACAGCTCAACAGGACAAGTATCTGGCTATGCAAACAAAATATGTGATACCCACTAACTTGCAAATTCACCAATGTCGATATTTCCTGGGGAGTGAATGGGGGCGCACTTCAGAAGCTAATATAGACTGATATCAGAATTCAGAGGAAAAACTGAATCCGATAGAGTTTGCCCAGCCTTACTTGACGTGTATCTGACGCATGTTAAACATGTTAAAGGCCCACGCAGTCCGTTGAATATTTGAAATTTGTAATATTTGTAAATATGTACTAAATTTAACTTTTAGCATTGCCGCTGTGTAGACAGAAGACAGTAGTGTTCAGAGACATGAGTACCAAGTTTCAACCATCTGTCGGCATAATAATTGCACTATGGAATTGTGTGGTTGCATTCCTATTTTCCTGGACAACCAGTAATTATAAACGGTGTACACCTTTAAAGGACATGAATGGTCCAAAGCTAACATATTTGTTTCTTCATGCAGAATAATGTAGAGTTTCTAAGTGTTTTCCTTACTGCATCTGTCAAAATAAATGATTCACAAGTTTCTGCAAACCTGAAGTTATGCAACTACATACATAGCGACTCAATTTGCAAAACATACTGAATGAAATGGCCAGGGCCATTGTGCTCACCTCATGTGGAGGAAAGATGGATAAAGAGCATGGTATTGTGTCATGTAGTGTTAGGTTTGATGTAGGTCCAAGCAATTACAATTTCCCCAAAATGGCCAATTTACAGTACATTCGACCTCTGTGACCTTGAAAAGTAGGTCAAATCAAAGAAGACCCGGGTGACACATTGAATGGTTGTTAGAATTAGATGTACCTATGATATAAAATTGGTGCCAATCGGGCAAGTCATTACTAGGAATAATGGCATTTTGATGAATTTAGGATTTGGCCCCCTCCCTGGAGGCCAAACGGCAAATCAGATCGCACCAAACTTCGGTACCTGAGATCACCTGACCAAGGGGTACATGTGTACTTAATTTGTGATCAATAGTCATTGCAGTTAAGAAACGTGCCATAGTTACGGCCTGACGGCGAATTTACGTCATTTGACCTCTGTGACCTTGACAAGAAGGTCAAATTGAAAACCTGTGTGACATATACTGTATGGTGGTTAGATGTACCCATGATATCAAATTGGTGGCAATCGGGCAAGAAGTTAAGGAATAATCACATTTTTAAGGTTTTTGGATTTTGCCCCCTGGTGGTCAAGTGGTGAATCATATTGGACCAAACTTCGGTCCCTGAGATCACCTGACTAAGGGGTAAATGTGTACCAAATTTGGTATCAATAGTCATTGCAGTTTAGAAACGTGCCATCGTTACATCCTAACGGCCAATTTACACCATTTGACCTCTGTGACCTTGAAAAGGAGGTCAAATCAAAAACCCGGAGGATATATGATGCACCTTTGCTAGAAGTACCTACCATATTTTTTTCAAAATTTCCCGACTACTATTAAGGGAGATATTGCACATTTTCACTTTTAACGTTTGGCCCCCTGGTGGCCAAACCATGAAACGAATCGGACCGAAACTTAGTCTCCAAGGTGTCATTACATAAGGGTACATGTGTACCAAGTTTCAACTCAATAGCTCTAACAGTTACGAAACGTGCCCTGCTAACGGACGACGGACGACGACGACGACGACGACGACGACGACGACGACGACGACGACGACGACGGACGACGGACGCCACGGTATGGGATAAGCTCACCTCTGCTAAGAGGTGAGCTAAAAATGGAAAACTTATGCAAGGGGTTGCATACATCTTAGTAGTTCATGTAGATACATACAAGTAATGCTTTCCACATGAAATAAAGTCTGTACAAACATTTTTTTTAATTCTTGTAGCATATGATTCCTATTAATGCAAGCGCGGAACATTTCCAGTCAAGTACCTCTTGGAAAATCCAATCCTTCCAATTTATGCCTCAGTTGTCGGTTTCTTCAAAAATCCACCGGCCAGTGGAGCGGTGCAAATTATGCGATATTTTAGCTTTAATAAACATTGCATCGGAGTGATTTCACCGCTCTTTGCTGCAAATTAATCGTGCAATAAACATTGCATGGGCAAAGTATGTTTCAAATTACATTGGATGCCACCTTTTTTGCTAAATAAACATTGCATGGTGGGTTAATGCAAGGATGGGTAAATGCGAGGATTAATCTTCTTTTTTGAAGGGAAGAAACTTTATAAGTTGCGGTTCCACTACAGGAAAGTGCGGACTACATCCGAATTAGTTGTGACTCCATTACAGCTAGTCCGGACTAAACAAGTCCGGCTCTCACTAAGAGCGGTCTTATTAAGTGCGGATAGGACAAGCGGATTTAAGCCGAACTTAGAATAGACCCGGATCTAAAGCAGAAATTACCTGTAATGGAACCGCATTAGTCCGGATTAAGATCAAGTTACTAAGTACGGCTACAGGTGGCGTGTCAATGTGAACGTATTGCGCATGAGCGGAAGTGTTGGTTCTGTCAAAACAACACCTAACGCGCATAGAGTGGGGCCGCCTGTAGCCGTACCTGTTAACTTACCAATCCTGTAGTCGAACTGCACCACATTCGTTAGTCCGGACTAAGCTAAGTTCGGACCTGATGCGGATGCGATAGAAACGGATCTAAACCCTGTAGTGGAACCAAGACTATTGACAAATCATGATGAAATTAAATTAGTTTAAATATTCTATTACGGAGTTTAAAATTATGCGGTCAAATTCATGCGGCTGTACTTTCATGATTCAGTTGTGTATTTTTCGAAATACAGGACTCATGGTCTGCTCTGATACAGACACCCAGGCTATAAACTAAATTAATGAAAATTCGTAAAAGTTGGTTTCCAAAACGTCTACTTCCTTGTATGTATGGTACTTGCACATTTCCGCACTTAATTTCTCCTAAAATCAACTCCCTGGTTAAGTGCTGCGCTCGAGGCTTCAGACGTCAGAAATTGCATATAAACATGATAAAAGCAATTAACCTAACAGCAGTTGTAGCGCTTACGTTTTATTGAAAATCTGTACGGATTATGATGAGAAAGTTTTGGGGCTAGACATGCCAGATGGGTTTATTGCCAAACTTTGAGAACTTGTGACTCTTGCTGGGGACTCTCAAACTTGCCGTAATAGGATTTTTGTGGCGTAGTGGGGCGATTGTGACAAAATAATAGATGTTTTCCCTAAATCATTTAATGGCTTTCTTGGCATTCTCAAATGAACCCTCTGGGGGTAGTCATCTAATGAGGAAAATTTGTAGGGCTGCGTGAGTAACTGTGATATTGACAAAGCACCCTATAGAAGTTGTGTGATATTGCAAAATAATACATGTTTTGACCAACATTGGGTAGAGTACTTTTCAGCCTTCTCAAATAAAAAAGTTGAGCTGTCATTATTTGAGGATTTTGAAAACTCCAACCACACAGATACAAAAAGTAAGATGCTATCTTACCCTGATATACATGTAAGTGGATGGGTCTTGCGCGGCTGGTGTTTTAGACAACCTAGCAATCCATATTTAAATCGAACGGACAGGGTATCGTCATCACATATCTTGAGAAACTGAGATCATTAATAATAATAATAATAATAATGAGTCTTTTATATAGCGCAATTCCGTGACACTATAGTTCTCGCTCAAAGCGCTTTGGGATATCATATTATTACCCCGGTCTCCACAGAAATCAATCAGGGGTTTCAAGGAGCAACCAGAAGGTGCTCACTTGAACTCGACCAGTAGGGGAACCAAGCAGTGACTCGGCCGGGAGTCGAACCCACGACCTCCTGATCATGAGGCCGACTCTCTTCCACTGCGCTACCGCTGCCCCATAATCAAAAAGCTTGAGAAACTTCAGAAGCCTGGAAAACGTTAAACCATTATCGTATGAGAGCTACATACTTGCATCTCACTAATGAATGTGTGTGACGACATCTCCAGCGAAATTGCCTTCGTCAAGTGTTGTTAGCTTAAATATGCTAGTGTGCTGTATTGCTGTAGTCCATCGGCCGTGGTCATGTCGTGACAACAGGAAACTTGCAGTTTGGAATGCAGCTTGAATACAACCCTAGATGTCTGTTCCATTGAATTCAAACATTGAGTCGAGAGCACATCGGCTCTTATTTGGCTTATTATTGGCTCTTCAGACAATATTTGGGCGATTTTTATTATTGGAGGAATCCAGAAATTTCCCCAAATTAAACTGCAGTCCATTCTTAAATGGTTAAACTGAGCTATATTTTAGCTCTCTGCAAACACTCTATATTGATAATCATCGCAAAATTCAATAACGAATCTGAAACTGTCATCATAATGTTCCTAGACGGCGACAATCTGCAAACCGTTGCGACAAAGATGAACACAACTGATTCGGAGATGGTAGAGGCTACATATTATGGAACAGACGCCAGTCTTATTGCTAATATAATGAAGAGTACGCTCACCAACTAGTCATCAGCTATCTATAATATTCACAGGCTGATTTTTTCAACAAAATTTTTTTGGGGAAAAATTGAAGGAATATTGGTTAAATTAGTTTAAAAATTAGTTTTTTTAAGAAATACATTTTTGTTAAATTTTTGTTAAAATTGGTAAAAAATGCTAAAATTTGGGATTTTTACTGTTGGTTTTTTTTCTGTTATGACTTTTACCTTTTGGATTTTTTACAATTCAGATTTTTACAGCGTGTCATTTGAGTGCAAACTATTCATGAGTATTTGATGAACTGTTGTCACTAATTAGCTCTGCTGATTTGACTGCTGCTATAAACTGTAAAAATTTTCACGGGCATTTTCTTTCATGGATTCAGCTGAATAGCCACATGAATTCTAGAAAAAAGTATTATAGCTCAGTTTGGACAAAAATTTCAGCTGACCGCCAGGCCCCAGGCCCTCTCATTTTCATGCAGCAGAGGTTTGATGGTTTCATCATGCTTCTTGTGGGCGAATGATTGTATTGTACCCAAATTGGAAAGCGTAAAAAAACTGTCAATTGAGTGTAACTTTATAGCATATTCCCTGCCCATTCTGCAAAGTCGAGTATGTAAAAAGCTCTTCATTGAACAAAAATGTTCATGTACACTAGCTGTGCTGTTGGTATCTCGACTAAAACACTTTAATAAATGATAAATATGCGGCAGTTGAAAATGGGACTGGGTGCCGTATACATAATTGACTAGAAGGAGTGTGAACGCGGAAGTGGCGTCAATATATTGAGTTTCCGAAAGTTAAGCATAAAAATAAATCAACGGCAAATTTCACATCATGCTTTTTGTGTGATTAGTTTTTTTGTGGTTTAGGGATTTTTGGTTAGAGAGACCAATGCCTCATATTATAATCATAAAATCAACCTCCATTCGTCCCCTGCCGATCTTGCAAGACCCTAGAAGACCTTTAGAGCTTTCTTCCTCTTCCACTTCCACCATTAGCCCAGTAACTCACAAGTCCGTTGTTAAACTGAACAATACAGCAAGAAATATCAAGTCTATGAGTGAGAGTCACGCTTTCAAATTCTATTTAACTGATTTTCGCAGCATCTTAATTTTGTTAATCCTTGTGAATTGGCCGACCTATTAAACAAATTTTGGGTCTTGATTGCTACAGCTATGTTAGGGAGAGACCTGAAACCAATCATTGAGACTAACGAGTCAATCACCCACTCATTAGAGCCTTGATTAACTTTGAAGAAACCGTTCAACTTCTCCACCTGTTTGTTTAACCTAAATCTCACTTTTGGGTCCAGGGTTTGTGATGTGTGGTCCTGACGTTGCTTGCACCCTAATCTAAGCCCGCCGTACAGTTTCATCGGGTCAAACACATTTTGCACATTATTTATATCAGAACGCTGTCATAACAATGCCGTATAATCCACTACAGACAAAGCAGGCAACAAAACTATATCCGATATCGTTCCTATGAAAGAAAATATCGCTATAAATGCTTGTTGCACCTTTAGAAGACGTATTTTAAAATGTGCTGTTATCGATAGATGGGTGAAAGGGGAGCACATCCCATTTGACACATAGTTGCTTGCTTCATGTTTCTTTTCCCCTTAAAACACATAAAAATGTTGCTCAGGCAACAAAATTAGACTGTGTGATTCTTTTCAAGAAAACTACATGGTTCTTAAGATCAGTTGCCTTAAAATCTAGTTGTATTGGCCTTCCTGCATACATTATACATAAGCATACTAGTATCGACTTCCTTCATCAGATTCCACTGACTTTGTCACATGAGACAGGACACTTATACATTCCTTTTTGGACAATAAGGAAGTCGACTCTTGCTCAGAACCTTGCGCTCTTGCCAGAAGGTGGAGCATTCATGAAAACGTCTCTCGTATGACAATGAGGGCTAAATGGAGGTCATATCGATTGTCGGAAATAACGATGATGCGTTCACTTTGTTGACGACGGAGATTTATCGAATTGAGATTAGTGCCTCTTTGTTCCCCGGGCACGTCACATTATGTTTTCGCTAGCGTCCGCTTTCTAATGATATATACTTTGTTAAGGGAAGATTATCTTTTCCGTTGTTTCTTGATATAGTGTGACTTTTATTTTGACAAGGATTTAGAAAACAGCTTTTGTTAAAGAACTTCTGCTATGATGCAGGTACAAGACCAGGGCTGTGAGTGAAATGTATTGTGACACATACTGCGAAATGTTTGACGCCAGACCAGATCTGGGTTGATGGTCAGTTTTAGATTGGTCCATACGATACATACTAAAAAATGCTGCTACATGTATTCATGCAATTAAAAGTCAAGTCAAGTATTGTTCTTGTGGCCTCGAGACTGCTCAGATCTGTGATTGAGTGCTTACCGGGCCGTTCAAAACTCTCTCTTATTATAAGCTTTTTGTGACAGGTTTCCTTTAACTTTTCATCTACGCCCTTGTGATTATATACGGAAGTGGCTACCGATTGAAATTGACCCAATGTTTGGGACACTTTTTTGGAAGTTTCTAAGATGAAGTTATTGAATGAAGAAAAAACACATGAATTTGTGTTACAATTTTTTTCTGTGTCAGAATATTTTCTCTGTTCAAAAGTGGGGATCAACTGAGATATCAAATTTTTTTTCACCTGAGGGTTAAGTATTGCCGTTATCCTTCCGTTTGAAATTGTCGCAAGCAAATGTATTACAAATGTTTATTAGTTTTACCCTTTCTCTTTTCAGGTCTGCTTTCAATGCCGGGACTGATTCGTTGAGGACTAACAATAAGTTGTGGATTATATGTCTTATGAACATTTTATGGCCAGAACAGATTTGAAGTTAGGAAACTTTGGAAGGCGGAGTCAGCTGAGATAGTATTTATCGGTAACCATGGAAACTTGTCTTATTTTGACTTCCTTGGTTTATATTCTGGTGCTACCTACCGGTAAGTCAAAAATGAGGTTTTACAGTATTCTTGAGTGTATATTTGTGTTGTATTCTTTATACTATATCATGAACACCATCCTCATAATACAGGACTGTAACAAGCCAAGAATGTTTTCACAGGTGAAATATCGCAACAATGTTCCTATTGTCAGGAAAATGTCTGAAGGCCTCCAGGTGACTGAAAAACAACTCAATCAATTCCCGTTATTGTTTGATCCTGCTAGTATCTTCAAGTATCTCGGATCCTATTTCATGTCAGGTTATTCTTTGTTACCTCTTCTATTATTGGGCGTTGTTACTTTCAGATATCTGTTGTAGGCACGATGTGTTCTTGTTGGAGCTGGCTGATATTTCACCAGTGTCCCCTTGGGGCAGCAGGTGAATACACAGTTAGATGCCTTGTTTTAAGTGTAAGAACCCTGGAAGTGTTGTTCTTTTTTCGTTGGCATTGGCTCCAAGGTGTAGCATCGGTTACAAAGATTCAAACCGGGAAGAAAATAAGTACAATAGGCCAGGACCTGGTTGTTCAAAAAAGGTTTTGTCACTATCACTTGGCGTCGTTCTCCAGTCATGTCTGTTCAGTCCATTTAAGGCCGATTTAGCAGGCGAGAGGAGCAGTGTGAAACATGCAAATGACACCCACAACTGCTGTTCCAATTCAGCTCCTTTCAGTATTGGCAAAGATAGAAGCTCCTTGTAACCTTTGCTTAGAAGACGGGGAAGTGCGACTAGCGCTCTGAGAGCAGTAGATTCCAAAGCCTTCTCCAATCTCTAGACATATTTTCCTTTCCTTTGTTCTGCTCCCTAGAAATCCTTGAAACAAGGAGAATATTTGACATGGAACAAGACACCATTCTTGATTTTAGCTATGTCAAGATAGAAATGATGAAAATTGGACGTAAATGATCTCTCGTGTTTCTCTTTGGGGTAGGTCAGGTTTGGATTGTCTGGTCACACAGCAAGTGTTTGGTTCAAGTTCAAGATGTCACTTGGCAAATATTGTATTTTCTTGCACCTTCTTGGCCTCTCCTAAACATACTTAAGTTGGCTGTGTTTGCTTTCTCTGCTGGAGTTAAATTGGAGTCCTTTTCATATTGTGTTACCTTGTTGACCTCAGTCCCCTTGAAACATGCCCACACAGTTTTTTTCTGCTGTATGTTCCAGCAGAGAGCTTGTCAGCTTATTACCATAGGTCACCATCAGAAATGGTCTGCAGATTTGAGAAAAGTGGTGTTGGGAGGAAGTTATTGAGAAAAAGATAGACTTGTGCCGGATATCTCAAAACAGAAAGCAGTTAACAGATGCATTACCAATGTTAACAACAGAAAGCCTTCCGCATGGTTTCACACCTCAGGCCAAATACCAAACAAATCATATTCAGATGGAAATGAAATTCCACCACCAATTGATTTACCTGATCTGAGCCATGTATTTGCAAGATAAAGTGCAAATTGGTTCATGTTGCTTTCGTTGCAACACCTTTTCTTGAAGGTTGGCTTGTTTTGCCTCTTTATCTTCTAAGGTATATACATGTCCGATCATCCGTTTCCATTGGGGTGTTGATGAACATCATAAAACCCCCCAAAAAATTGTTTCCCGCTCAAGATCCTTTGGCTCTCCCTCAGACCAGCTAGCTGCTGGCCTGGTTGAAATAATGTGGTTCTATTTCGAAGGTCAGATTCTGAGTGGAGGCCAGGCTAAATAAGTTTAGTGCTATTTCGAAGGTCTTGGCACTGAGTTGTATCTGACAAAGACGGCTGTCAAATTGGTATGTTGTGGTATTTTTTTCTGCTTCATACTATACCAAACCAGACTCTGCAATTTTGTGTCGAAGACAACGTATTAGATTGAATTGGCTTTATCTCCCATTCAAACATACCTAATATTGTGAAATTGTCGCCCTTTGATCTCTCGCATCGAGAACAATCAAGTTCTAGCTTTGGCTGCGTTCGTGATTTCCAACCTACTGCTAATGAGATCGAATAAGGGTGAAGGACCACGCTATGTTGACATGAAATGCTCATTCAACACCATAGGAATCAATGCATTGATGTACTGGTGCATTAAGCAACTCAACTGAAACAAACATGAGTGTCAGTTCTTCACACTCTGTTGCTTTCTCCCTTCAAATCTTCCGATGATTTTTTCTAAGAGCTCCAAATACCGATAGATTTTTTGTTCCATTCTAACAGAGTGAAGAAATTGTCCTTACTTTTGAAGGCATACTTTTTCACAAAGAGGTATAATGGGTGTCAATGATTTTTTCGATGTTGAACAGAGGAAGGTTATTCAACCACCGGCTTGATATTTGTAGAAGCAGTGGGTCATGAATTGCTGAATGAAGGCAGGAGAATACAAATTGTTACACATAGTTTCTTCAGACCAGTTTCTAGGAAGAGTTTTTTCCTTGGCATGAGTAAGGTTTTGAATTCTGTCTTGTCTGATTGCTGTGGGGCCTGCAATGAATCAAGCCCGTCAGTAATACAAAAAAATGAGCACGCAAGAGGTTTTTCATCAGACTTGTTCCTTGACGTTTGTCGGGTTTTGAATTCTATCTTGTAAGGCGGATTACGGAATGTCCAAAATCTCAATTAAAGAATGGAAAGAGATTACTGAATGTGTGATATCAGTCACACACTGCTGTTGGGACGAATAAGCCACAGTGTGGGTGAAAGCATCAAGGTTGCAGGGCGTGAAAGTTTCAAGACTTCTTTTAGAAGTACAGTGTATTAACATACAAGAGTACTTCTCATTTAATGATCTTTTCAAAAAGAATATGAAAGAAATTTCAAAGAAAAAATCTTGAGTGTGTAGAAAAATCAATAAATAGTTCTAATAGTAGCATAAAGTACCCTCCTTGAAGATGATCTAATTAGAGCCAATTAAGAATTAATGAGCCTATTTTCCAAGTATGATATAATAGCTTGTAGACAAGCTTGTTGGCTCTGGGTAAATGTTTGTGATGTAAAAGATAAGATACAAATTCTATGAAATTTGACTTTGACACAGAAGAAAGAAAATGTTGCAGTGCTAATGCACTGCTTGTTATTTCAGTTGACGTTAATGACTTGCCCCGAAACGAGAATGCTAGAAGTGTTGTACACCTGCCATATCACGTTTTATCAAATTTAAAACATTTGAAACATTTCATTGTCATTTTCCGAAAAAAAGTAACAGAGTAGGGATTTCCAGTGTTGATAGAGGCCCAAGAGATCAGCTACCATTTTGTTGGAAGATTACTCCAGAAGGAAACAACATGGATCTCGACAAACTTCTTAAAAAAATCTGAAACTGAATCCGCAAGGCCTAAGCCACACAAATATTACAGCAAAAGGGTGATCCCTTTACACCTATATCAATGCAAATGGGTGAGCCCTTTTCACCTATATTACAGCCAAAGGTAGAGCCCTTTACACCTATATTACAGTGATAGGGTAAAATAACCTCATTACGTTTTGAAGGTTATTACACTCCTTTAACAAATGAGCATTAAAAAACGTCTTCAGGCATTCCTCGGAGGTGCTAGACCATCTACGATTCGCACCCCCACATGAATGAGGCACCAAGATCTCATAATTACTCATCAAACATCAAAGATTCGTACAAATGGAAAACGTTATCAAATCGTGGTTCATCAACGAGAACACCCTGCGGTTGGTTGGCGTAATTATTGGCGCGAGTGAAAGAATTTACACATCGGTGGAAATATATGTACATATATAGTGTGTAGTGATGTCTGTGTCCCTAGGTGGTGGGATGCAACTGGTATTGACCCTTTTAGTGACACAATCATGAAAATCCAGGGAAAATCTGTTAAATCAGAAATGCCTACTTCATTTATTTCACTGCTAACAGCACCGATGATCTATTTGCCTAAACTTTCTGGTATTGGAGTGCAATAGAAGGTAATAAAAAGTACTTCATTTTCCTTGCTGAAAACATAACATGTTTTTTTCCCAGACTGATTGAGCCGGCTTTCATCATACATATCGTACCTTACTCAACTGTTTTGAAAGTCATTTCAAGTTGTATGTATACGCCTGTACCTTTGAAAGTAGTTCCCCACATAAATGTGTATACATTTTTGGTCTGCTTGTAGCGAAACTCATTTTAGGTATGCTGTTATCATTTCTACATAAGAAACCGTGAAGGTGGAAAACATAACTTCACTAATTTGAATTGCTTCGATACAAATTGGCTCTAGCTCCGGTTTGCTTGTGAAATTTCTCAAGTACAAACCTGCCAAGTATTGTTAACCCTACAGAACTCAATCAGCGAAAACACATGTGGCCAACTGAACCAAAATAGCATCATGGGAGAAGACTAGACACAAATTTTATCTTTTGGCAGTGTTGCTTTAATCACTAGATCTTTTTCGCTCTTGAGGAGAATTTGATCATCTGTTGTTATCTTTTTCATTTTGTTCTAACATCTGTACAGATGCCGGAACTGCCCACTCTGAGATAACGAGAGACTGGCCACCCGGCCGAACAGTGCTTTGTGAGGAAAAGCTCAGGAGATCAAGGAAGGAACTAGAGCAGACAGCTGGGTTAACACGAGACATAGGCATGGTTCTGTAGTATAGCCATCAAAGAAAATCAAACGCTAAGAATCGTTCATTTCTTTAAGAAGTAAAGAAGAAAACCTCTGTATGATATGTGCAAGAATGTCTTCACATTTTCGTGAAACAATTACAGTCGGCCAATCCATCTTCCATACTCACCCTCCCCAACGAGATAAGAATCCTTCAACATTTCCATCAGATTCAATTAACTGCTCTCAAATGACAGTAATAAATGTAACGGCCACTAAATTGCGTGTTCAGCATCATTCACAAGAGACCCAAGTGAAGCCCCACTCCTCGTCTGAAATTTCTCATTTCATCCCAGACCACGATCAGAGAACAACCACTTCTATTCGGCAGGAATAACGTTCTGTTTTTCCAAGTGTCAACTGTCGAAAGCAGTGTTATCAATAAGTAGTGATTTTCAATTTGCATTGGTGGGAATATCACTTCAGGTTATTTCTGGAGAAGGATGTAGTGAATAGCTTCATGAGCCTCTGGTGACAACTATTTCGTCTTATTCATCTAATTTGTCATATTTTTTGGTGATTAATAGATTTTTTTGAGTATATGAACAAGTGTTTGTAATGTTTTGTTGTGATTTGGTTTAGGATGTGGTAAATAATTTAAACATGTTAGATTGATTAAACGTTTTAATTACTTGTTGGTCAGTTAGGCTTTCATTTAAAGGATGATTCCTAGATGAGATTCCACCGGCCAGCCGCTGTCTGGCATTGATATGATTGGGACTGCCGGTTTACAGTACTATACAACCTTCAAAACTGAAATAAGCTAGATTCCTAAATACTTTGCAAACAGTCAACAGTTAATATTTGGGCCAGGTTGTCCTGTCCCAGTGCACCAATCCCCACAGAAAAACTATTTCCTTGGTCATGCTCAATGTTTTCATACTTGGGAGTAAAATAAACTCAGTGGCTTCTCGAGGCTGTTTTTTTCTTTCGACATATGTCACTCTTCTCATCTTGACTGACACACTTTGTGAATATTTCGAAATGGATAATGGGTGTGGCTGGATTCTGCCATGCTGACCCAGAATATTTAAAAATATGACCGGGGAAGGATGTGCAACGAACGCCATGGCTAAATCTTTACAAAGTCTTTTCTTGATATTGTTGACAGGTGAGTATGATTGCTGTCTCTCGAATATTGTTTGATATAATTATCATCATCAAAAATTATACTTGTGTCAATTTCACATAAATCGCATTTACAAATAATTAAGGTTTATACAAAACAATAATTATGCATATTTCATGAATGTTTTTGCTTGCATAACAGTTGACATACATGTAAGTGAAGAAATGGCTTTGAAGTAAAACATGTAAATGGACATGTAATTAGTTTGTTTCTTATTACATGACTAACGAGAAATTGACTTAATATAGCATTTTCTGAATAGAGATTGAGAAGTCTAAGAATTAAAGAGTATCATTTGATCTGCCATTGCAATTTGTATTGCCGGTCATGTAGGTGGAAACCAGTGCTGTAGGAGGAAACATACGCAACCTGTCAGAATCATCCATCTGACTTCATAAGTTTTGAGGCAAGCTGGGTACATCATACAATCATAATTGGTACATCATAAAGACCACATGGAAACAAATTACAGTCTAGTACAAATTTAATCACATCAGCCCATAATTTCGCCGGCCTTATATGACGCAGACCGCACGTGTCATATTCTATTCAATTTTACATAGACATGTTTATCGGCCATAAAAACAATCATGAAATATGCATAATTATTGTTTTGTATAAACATTTAATTGGATTACAGCGCAACTCGTCCATCAAGCTTTTCTCCCGGGATGACAAGCTTTGGTCAATTATGGCGAGAAAAACAAATTGTCCAGTAGTTTGGTGTATTACCACTCTCTCTCCGCCGGTTGAGAATTTCGGGATATTTTTCAAATTTTTTTCTTGGATGAAAAGATAAATGGCCATGTTGGAGATAAAAGTTTCAAGATACGAGTTCTGTGATAAAAAAAGAGATCATATCGCGGCCTTACGCGCCGTGGCAACCTTTTGGCGATTCCAATCATGATGTATTTGTTAAATAAGGTCGCCTTCTTCTTCCTCTCTGGCGTTCTCTCTAGAGAGATGGAGATGTTATTTTCCAAGGCGTATACATCACCATGCAGCCTGGGTTGTTTTTCCTGTGAAGCAAGAAAAGGCTGTTGTGCCTCTCCAAAGTGCAAAAAATATGGAAGTCTTGTCAGTTTGTGATAAAGAATGTAGCCTGGGCATCAACTAATGTCTGCACCTTTTGAGCCCACAGCCATGACAATAGATGACTTCTCTGTACTTCATAATGACTTTCACTCAAGTTAACAATAAAACGCCTTTTGGGAAATCACTCCTTCATCTTACTTTAGTTCTGGACATTTTGCAACATTCAGGATGTCTGGGATTTTTTGGACAGTATGAGAATAAGCTGGGGATTTTTTGAATTTTTTGCCAATTGCAAAGAGGTGGTCAACTGGTCCAACGAGATAAGATTGGTGAGAGGTTGACCACATTTGTCAAGGGGTTATTGTTACAAATCCCTGGAACGGATGACCAAAGTTTGCGAGAAGAAAGATAAGCCATTACAAGTACTTTCGTTGAGGAAGTTTCTCTCGACCATCAGTGTGCTTCTTTCTACATCTGGAAGACGGAAGATCATGTGCAACATCAAGATTCGAAAATAACGGGCATGACTGATCTCTCAAAACTCAATTTGGCCACAAACTTCGGGGACCTTGTGAATAGCCTATAGCATTGTATGATAGGAAATTAGCCATTTCATCATTACAACATCAGGATTATTATTAGGAAGGGAAAAAAAATCCCCAACGTCCCCAAACTGGCTACACTGTCATATAAGCAATCAAAGAAAAAGTAGTTTGCTCAGTTTTGAAAAGTAAACATTGAAAGTTGGCAATATTGCATCAGCGGTGTTGGTTGCTGTTCAATATTACCAGTCTGGTGCATTGAAATGATTGTGGGCAATCCTCTGGCGCCTGCTGCTTGCTCGGTAATAGACTAAATGACAGTTTGTGACTGCTGCTTGCTCGGTAATAGACTAAATGACAGTTTGTGTCTGCTGCTTGCTCGGTAATAGACTAAATGACAGTTTGCAACTGCTGCTTGCTTGGTAATAGACTAAATGACAGTTTGCGACTGCTGCTTGCTTGGTAATAGACTAAATGACAGTATTGCGACTGCTGCTTGCTTGGTAATAGACTAAATGACAGTTTGCGACTGCTGCTTGCTCGGTAATAGACTAAATGACAGTTTGCGACTGCTGCTTGCTCGGTAATAGACTAAATGACAGTTTGCGACTGCTGCTTGCTCGGTAATAGACTAAATGACAGTTTGTGTCTGCTGCTTGCTCGGTCATAGACTAAATGACAGTATTGCGACTGCTGCTTGCTCGGTAATAGACTAAATGACAGTATTGTGACTGTTGCTTGCTCGGTAATAGACTAAATGACAGTATTGCGACTACTGCTTGCTCGGTAATAGACTAAATGACAGTTTGCGACTGTCATATTGTGAAACTTTGACTATAGTCCATTTCATGAGAAGTATGTACAACACACATAAAAGTAGTAAATAGCTACATGTACCAAGGTCGAAAATTCAGATAAGCGTCTTAGTTAAGATCTTCAGTTTCATGTACAGTAGAACATCTCTATTACAGACACCCTTGGGACTGGTAAGTGCTGTCCTCAATAGAGAGACGTCAAATTGAAGGGAAAAAATCAATTTGGGATCAAAATTGGTGTTCTGATTAAAGAGATTGTCCTGAATAGAGAGGTGTCGGCTAAGGCAGGTTCTACTGTATATGTGCATGTACATATTGTTACAAGTTTCTTGAGAGATTCTTAGTGACAGTTTGCGACTGTCATATTTTGACTATAGTCCATTTCATGAGAAGTAGTTACAACACTCATAAAAGTAGTAAATAGCTACATGTACCAAGGTCGAAAATTCAGATAAGCGTCTTAGTTAAGATCTTCAGTTTCATGTACAGTAGAACATCTCTATTACAGACACCCTTGGGACTGGTAAGTGCTGTCCTCAATATAGAGACGTCAAATTGAAGGGAAACAATCAATTTGGGATCAAAATTGGTGTTCTGATTAAAGAGGTTGTCCTGAATAGAGAGGTGTTGGCTAAGGCAGGTTCTACTGTATATGTGCATGTACATATTGTTACAAGTTTCTTGAGAGATTCTTAGTCAAGATCTTACCTGGATTTTTGATTCATTTGAGGCAAATAGTGCATTGCTCTTGTTATCAGTCTTAAGCTGAATGAATTGTTCCATCTGGTGGCTTTCAGACAATTGGCATACAGTTTCCTAACATATGATTGATGCATCTTTAAAAAAGTGTAGTTTGAGATAAAAACGTTTGAATAAATACTTGTCCTGCCTTCACACATGGGGTGCTATATCGGACATGTCAGTTGTACATCATATGCCTTATTAAAATGCATTGATTTTTATTATCAATTTCTTCAGACTCTCGGCTCGGATGCAACTGTTTCAAGTGTGCTATGCAATAATATTCAAGATGTGCTACATATTACGTCGGGGCAGTCTCAATTGCTGGGCATCTATTTAGATTCTGTATAGGGAAGAAGTACATGAAGCCAGCTCGTCTGGTTGGCTATATAGAAAAGTACACAGTTAATTTGAATACTCTGAAGATGCTATTCAGCGGGGTTGAAGGGCGCATGTACAAATGGCCGACATTACGTCTGATAGTCCTATGTGAAACAGACGCGCCAAAACCAGCATCATAGCATCTACACACTATCAAGAGACATAACAATACACAGATTTGAAAAAATGTTATCATAGTATTTTGAGTCTGTCATGGAACAAACTAGAAAGTGTTAAGATGTACTTATATTCAGAACCCTAAGCTCTGTCATCCTTTGGTCGAACTTGGATAGAGTCAGGAAAGTCAACAGAACAACATTGCTTGTGATATGTCTGGTGGAATGGTTGAATTCCACTCGACGTCACAGGGACTTTCGTTGTCATATTCAGCTGGAATATCTTCTCTGAGCGTGAAACCTGGTGCAGAAGCAGAGAAGCACCATGCAGGCTTCAACTGATCTATGCCTTAAAATCTACATGTGCTCCTTCAGTTCATTTCAATCAAAGTCCCAGCAAAATTCCCTCCCAAGTTAGCCTTGAGGCATTTCAGCAATATTGGTGTTTAGTATGCACTTCCCCAGCAAATTTCACATATTTTTGCGAGTGAGCACCAACATTAAAATAATGGAAACTGACGAAATTTCTATTGCCGTTTAAACAACTTCCCATATTTTCAAGTGTACGCTTGCCTTTTGGAGGAAGTGGCCCATAGTGCATTGCTAGAAGGCAGGAAGTCAGTAATGGTGAACCTCGTCATTTGATTCCAATATTAATGATTAAAAATTTTCATAAGTCACACGCTAAATTTTCCCACAAAATGGCTTTTCTTACTTTGGCATGTTTGACTTGATGTAAGTGTAACAAAAATATTAGCTGTGAAATTTCTGTTAATTTTGTAAAAAGTATTTTAGAGTCACTGGTGCTATGAAATGAAAGGACCTACATGCATTCCATATACTTTCAAAGGTTTACATGAAAGCCCTGCTGGACCTGCCATGGTTGCATACGTCTTGTTGATGACAGCTCAATAAAGTCTGTGTCCTTTCTGTTTACAGACAAGCTTAGCATGATGATGATGATTGGGCATGTGCCCTCCTTTTCTCCCAAAGAAACAATTTCCCTCACAGCTTGAGTTAGCAAATGGAGACTGGTCACTAATGCCAGGCCATTACTTTGTCCTCCTATCAGATAGCTTCTTTCGAAAAGAAACCAATTGGTTCTAAGCAGGGGTCTGATTTGTAATTTCTAATCTTTCATTGTTATGTTTTGAACGTTGGAGACATGGTACTGTTGGGAGAATCTGGTGGTTTTCGTAAAGAAGCTTGTTCATGCTTTGTTATTGGCAGTAACCTCAAAAGACTGCCTGTTTGACGTACTAAAAGCAAGCTGTTTACCAGCCAGGGTTTTCGGTAGTAAATGATTTGACCAAAAAGGCTGCAAGTGTAAGGCCAAAGCATCAAACATATAAGACTTGGTCATTTGCCTTCCAGCCCTTCATCTATAAGGTTTGAATACAATATCTAAGGTTATGTGGATGAGTCATTAGCGCTGCAGTATACCATTTTGTGCAACTTTGTTTCCTTGTTTTACAAAGCCATGTGTTGAAACATCCCATCTACCTTTTCCTGAAAAACTGGCAGTGAAAAACTGAGCAATAAAAGAAGAACTATAAAGCTTCAGCTTTGGTCATGAATCCCATCTAACACAATGTTCTTTCCCACCTGGCCAGGTTCTTTTCACTAATTAGCTCGAGTGCTAATGGCCTCACGCATGCTAGTATCACCAACAACTCATGGGAGGCGTCTAATTAGCATGGCGAAAAAGTTCATTATCAGGCCTTTTAATTACAAACAAACACTAGGTGTTAAAATTGGTTGTCTAGTTCATATTTCAGGGTACAGTTATTGACTACTGGATATTGTTGCACTAGTAATAGTTTAACATAACATAAACTGCTGGGTTAGATTTTGAAAAAGTGATGCGCCGAACATCAGTCATGCAAGGAGAAGTCACATTTCTCGCACCCTAAATGAGCTGGTCATCTCCCTTCTCCTTGTGCAGGTGGATCCCCTGGTGGATCACCTTGACTCCAAGAATTTTGTACCTGTTACCTCATTACTTTTGGGGGAAGGGAAAGCCAAGACACTCATGAGTAGGTGTAGAGGTGAGAAACTGTTTCCATTCTTCACAGCAAGCATTGCAAAAGGCATCTATCGATCCCCCATCCACCTGACTCTAGCCCCATGCGCATGCAGTTTGTATCATCAAGCCTTGATGGATGCCTCACTTCAACGTGTTCAATGTCTCCCTGCTTCTTTATCTTACAAACTCAAGATCAATCAGTTGTGGAGGGTGGTTGGAATGGTTAGGTGAAATCTGGTCTCTACTAAGTCAATGAAGTTGCTCAGTTTGTCTAGGTGGTTGGAATGGTGAGAGGACACCTGATCTATCTCTGTTTCAATGAAGTTGCTCCAAGTTGAAGACACTTTGGTCGAGGATTTGGCTGAACTGACAGCTCCACCGAATACAGCTCCACCTTCAGGTTCAAATGGAATCAGCCTGATGCATCAGAAGTGGGGATGTCTGCCTAGGCAGTCTGCCTAAGGCAATCTACCCTCAGGTTCTCATTAATGTTATATTTGTTGAATGTTTGGCATGAACGCTTACAACATACAGACTTACCTTAAGGGTCCAGCCATCATCACTGGGTGGTCGACTTGGTGGCCCATATGATCCTGTTTATTGGCTTTGCCACCCGAGACAGAATGGTATATATTGGGTATAAATATTTGAGATACTGGTGAGATACTGATAAGGGTGTCAATAGTCTGTGACAGGTTGGCTGCCTTTAACCCGTTTTTACCCGAAACCCAGGTTTTGAAGGTGTCCTGAAGCTTGGATGGGGTGACTTGCATTATCCAGTGACTACTACCATTTCTTTATAATCCTGCCCCCCCCAAGCATTTTTAGCTCACCTCTTAGCAGAGGTGAGCTTATCCCATACCGTGGCGTCCGTCGTCCGTCGTCGTCGTCGTCGTCGTCGTCGTCGTCGTCCGTCGTCGTCCGTCGTCCGTTAGCAGGGCACGTTTCGTAACTGTTAGAGCTATTGAGTTGAAACTTGGTACACATGTACCCTTATGTAATGACACCTTGGAGACCAAGTTTCGGTCCGATTCGTTTCATGGTTTGGCCACCAGGGGGCCAAACGTTAAAAGTGAAAATATGCAATATCTCCCTTAATAGTAGTCGGGAAATTTTGAAAAAAATATGGTAGGTACTTCTAGCAAAGGTGCATCATATATCGTCCGGGTTTTTGATTTGACCTCCTTTTCAAGGTCACAGAGGTCAAATGGTGTAAATTGGTCGTTAGGATGTAACGATGGCACGTTTCTAAACTGCAATGACTATTGATACCAAATTTGGTACACATTTACCCCTTAGTCAGGTGATCTCAGGGACCGAAGTTTGGTCCAATATGATTCACCACTTGACCACCAGGGGGCAAAGTCCAAAAACCTTAAAAATGGGATTATTCCTTAACTTCTTGCCCGATTGCCACCAATTTGATATCATGGGTACATCTAACCACCATACAGTATATGTCACACAGGTTTTTAATTTCACCTTCTTGTCAAGGTCACAGAGGTCAAATGGCGTAAATTCGCCGTCAGGCCGTAACTATGGCACGTTTCTTAACTGCAATGACTATTGATCACAAATTAAGTACACATGTACCCCTTGGTCAGGTGATCTCAGGTACCGAAGTTTGGTGCGATCTGATTTGCCGTTTGGCCTCCAGGGAGGGGGCCAAATCCTAAATTCTTCAAAAAACCCATTATTCCTAGTAATGACTTGCCCGATTGGCACTAATTTTATATCATAGGTACATCTAATTCTAACAACCATTCAATGTGTCACCCGGGTCTTCTTTGATTTGACCTACTTTTCAAGGTCACAGAGGTCGAATGTACTGTAAATTGGCCATTTTGGGGAAATTGTAATTGCTTGGACCTACATCAAACCTAACACTACATGACACAATACCATGCTCTTTATCCATCTTTCCTCCACATGAGGTGAGCACAATGGCCCTGGCCATTTCATTACCTCTTGATGAGGATTGCCCTGTCTGAAGCTTAGTGGCTGAAGCAGGAATGAACATGGGCAATTGCCCTTCTCGAGAGAGAGGATTGTTTTTCTCCTGAAATGGAGACCTGGGTTCTGTGATGGCCAGTACCCTTTTATGACATCGACATAGACTGAGTGAGTGTGGAAGGAGCTTGCTTCTTGTGTTTGGAGTTTGTTTTGAAGTTGTGGTTTAATGTTGCCAGCATAGCTATCAGCTATGGAGTACCCCCAAGGTTAACCCAGTGCATAAAGTAATAACAAATTGAGGTACATATCCATAGCTCATCTAAACTCTTTGGTTATCATGACCATTGTATCTGACCAGAGATGTTCTTGGCAGAGGTAGTTGTGTGAATCATTTCCTTTCTAACAGGTGTGTTATACGTGGATCAACTGCTTGCCTCAAGTGATGGCAGGCCATTTAGCTCAGCCCTGCTGGACAACCTTATACTCCTTACTGAATCTCCAAGTAACCTGGGGGCATTCTTCAGGACAACTTGCCCCAGGTGGATAGCCAGCTGTTTGATAGCTAAACACAATCATTTGGCCTGGTGTGGGGGAATATATTCAAGGGGAATGGTATTTTTACGGACACCTGGATGGGTGGAGCCGAATTTGATTTTACTCCAGTGACCATTTTGCCAACTTGCTAATCTGGTTTATTATCCCAATTTCTTTGTGCCTGAAATAGTTAGTTAATTTCATGATTTGTTTGCACTGTTTTCAAGAATTCATGGATCATCCTGAAATAATTTCAGCTGAGTCCATTATGAGCATTACAAGGTATATTAACCAGTTGTTCCAGTGTATCCCTTGTCGATTCCATCTCCGAATTGACAAGCTGCTGACAAGAACATACAACAGACTCTCTAATTAGCTACATAGCACATTTCTGACAAATATCTTTTAATCACCTTTGGTACTTCTTAGCATTTTCTGCATATGCCTTGTCTGATATGTAGCTAGTAGCATGTCAATCATAGTAGGGTACCTGCTATCTCTTCAGCTCAATTCTATCATGAGATTGCAGGAAGAAAAGCCTACTGGTGTAACATCAGGAATTAGGCTTGGTTTTCACTAAACTCACTGAAAAACCTTCGGTGATGTGATGATGAATCAAAAGAATTGGAAAGGCCTTGATGTTCTCCTACAGTGTATGTAAAAGTACCAGATTATGACCTAAATTGGTTGTTTTCATTCAATTTCACCTCTCAAAGGACAGCAGTATCAATTCCAAGGGTATCCTTGATAGAGAGGTTCTACTCTACTGATACTCCTGTTGAAACGCGGTCAAAACACTTGCAGTCTCCTCTGGAGGAATTGATGAGAAAGAAGTTTCCAATGGGTCAAATGTGCATAAAAGTGTATTTCTGTGCACCCGGGAACATTGAACAGTGTTCAATATGTTACGAATGGGGAATTCTACGCCGGTGACTAAAGCACAGGTGGAAACCAATCAGACTGGTGGAAGGGAATTGGATAGGCCCCATAGTACTGATAGAGCACACCTGGGCGGTTGTGACATCATTAACGAAGTTGAGTAATTAACCATTGGTGTCTAATTGCCCGTTGTTGGGAGAGGTTTTATGATTAATTCAACAGATATGTTGGTTTGTGGAATAAAAAGACGTGAGGCTCTTCAATTTACCTATCCTCGAGGCTGTTCTACTATGATTCTCCCCCATCTCAACTTATCATCAATCAATCAATGTATCACATTTATATAGCGCCCTTATCAGTCTTATATTGGGCCGTTCAAAGGCGCTTCATCTTTGACAAAATTTTTGTGATGTATTCCCTTCCCATAGCCAGTCACTAGAAGGCTGTTCCTAAGCTCAGTCAGTTCTTCAAAATATGATCATGATGATAGATCTTGTAATATTCTACGTGCCTAGGCCTCCTATGCTTTCCACTTTGGCAGGCTACCAAGAGTAAAAGGCCTGAAGCAAGTCCTTAGTCAACAACTTCATGTATATTTACCGTGGTCAAGCAAGGCAGTGTGGTCCTGTCAGTTGATGGCAGCTCTAACATACCAGCTGCTGAAAGCATGTAAAAAGTCCTACATGCAGTAAGAAATTAGTCATTTGTGCATTCACTTGAAAGGTATCATAACCTTCGCTCAGCACTTATTTCTTGCCTGTTTCTTCTAATTGCAGTGTACTGCCAAGTACAATCGTTCCGTGTCAAACCCAATGATACTATCGTCGTGCAGGGACAAACAATCATCTTAAAATGTGAAGTTGAAAATCAACAGGGAAGAGTGCAGTGGACCAAAGATGGATTTGCATTGGGTGAGTCAACAAGTTGTACCAATAAATTCCCCATCCTTAATCGGATCTAGAAATCTGAAAAAAGAGGGTGCAGCATTGAAATTAGTTGACCAAGTTGCTCATTTGACAAATGTGAACCGTCTCTGCCAAACAAGGTGCATGTCGCACAGAATATGAGCCTAAATGACAACAGGAGATAACGGAAGCTATTGATGTACTCAGTGAAAGGAATAACCCACTCGGTCCCTCTCAACCTGCCAAGCTCAGAGCGTCATGCACCTGGTTTTTCTGTGACTGGTCACAAATATCCTACTGAATGGAAAGAAGCAATTACAACTGCAGTGTCATATGTTTTAAAAGGCCTGACTTCAAATACATCTGTGGCTTTTTGGACCTCGGGGAACATCCTAGGGCTTTTGGAATTATGTCCTCTAAATATGAAATACTTCTCTGAAATTCCAGGTTTTTCACGTGATGTCCCTGGTTACTCAAGATACTCGATGGTAGGCGACGAGTCGCGAGGCGTTTACAACCTAAAGATTGTGAATGTTGCCCTCGGTGATGATGCGCTGTACGAGTGCCAGGTGGGACCCTCGTCCGGCCATCCTCCCATCAAGACCAGGGCGACTCTATCTGTTGCAGGTAATTGAATACCATGGGACCCAGATCCCTAACTCGGAGTACTCTAGAAAGTCCCTATCAACAATGCTCTTTGGGCAGACAAATCCTGCCCCTATTTAAGAAGTGTCCTGATTGCATTGGTCAAATTCAACGGAAGCGACCAATTTGAGACCATAATTTATTTCAAGAGTTTGCAAGAATGAAATAGATTTCGGCTTCAAAGAGAGAAAAAACACCCTGATATTTTCACGAATATTGATTTTCAAATTATTCTCGTTCAGTTCCTCCCGATGTGCCTGTGATTAGCGGCCAATCCAATGGCTCCATTATCGAAGTCTTACCAACGCAACGCACCCTCGAACTCATCTGTGAATCACGCAATGGGAAACCTGCAGCAACTATTACGTGGCTTCGGAACGGCAAGAAAATCACGACAGACGAAATAAAATACTCAATTCAGGATACTCCGAATAAGCGACAGAACGCCAGGAGTGTCCTGACGATAAAACCTAAACGGGAAGACAATGGTGCCACGTATTCTTGTCAAGCGATCAATTTTGCGCTCAGCAAACCGTTGGAGTCGGTCGTCCTGTTGAGCGTTTTACGTGAGTGGTTTTTGTTTGTGGCATCTTTTGGAGATTAATTTGTTAAATAGTAACTGGCTGTGGCATCAAGGCATCTTAGCCCCTCACAGACACTTTCATGTTTTAAGTCTGCCAGCCCTTGAATAGAGTGTGGTTGAAGATTGTGGTCCAGGAGGGTCCTGGGAAGACTTTACCACTTTGGAACATAAAGATATCAACTAATGATCATTATTCTGGGTAAAAAAGCAAATTTTTAAAACAAAATTTTAAAACCTCTATTTCAGATCCTCCAAGCCATCCGGTGATAACTGGTTACAAGTCAGGTGATGTCGTCCGAACAGGTGACAGGTTGACCCTGTCCTGTACATCACGTGGTGGAAACCCACTCGCCACAGTCATCTGGTACAAAAATGGCAAGGAGCTGGATGACGTCTATGACAAAAAGATGATCAATATGGCGGTGAATAAGTTGGAATTGACGGCACAACAGTCAGATAATTTAGCCAAGTATTCGTGCATTGCTAAGAATGTTGTGACGGAGAGTCCTATGGAGGCATCAGTTGTCTTGTCTGTGCAGTGTAAGTAAAACTTAACATATTGAAAAATGAAGTTTCGTTCTAAGTCTTTTAACTTGGTTTGCCGGGCTGCCCAACAACAAAAACTTCTAAACCCACAACTCTTGAACCCATGGTTGAAGTGATGACTCATCCAAGTTACTTCTGCATGGGTCATATTAGAACCATGATGCATGATATATGAACTATGAGAACCATCACGGTGGTGCTCAAGGAGCAAATGAAAAGTGACCTGATTACTTCTCTCCAGTACTGCTCTAGAGAGCCTAGGAGCTGCTCATCCAGTCCCACTCGACGTGGGTGGATAGAGCATTCACCAGGCGGGATTTCCAACTCATCACTCCTGAAGTGGGATTGAAAGCACTCAATACTTACCAAGTTGGCACACTGCCCCATCTAGATCCACACCTATACAGATTAGCTAAAGTTGCATCTCTTCATCAAAAGGCCTGGTAATGTGTATGGTTTTCCTTTCTTTCAGTCGCCCCAGAGAAAGTCGTAATCACCGGTGAAACCGGAGCAAAAGCCGGTGAAAGCATCACGCTCACATGCGAGACAACTAACAGCAATCCTGCATCCACCATAAAGTGGTTTGCGAAAGGCCGCCAGCTAGGTGGTGACTCGTCAAGTATCATCCCGTCGCCAGATGGTGGATTCATCACACGGTCGCAAGTCACGGTAAAGCTGTCGGACTCGGAGAACAAGGTGATATATACGTGTCAGGCAACGAGCAGTGGGCAGACCATGGCGGTGGCTGATAGCGTCACGTTGGAGGTACAATGTAAGTGTGAAATATCAAAAACAAAAAGCCCTGAATGTCGTTTTTGTATAGTTTTCGAGGTTTATTACATAAGGTGTACTGTATCCCCAATTATTTTGCTTGGCTTTAACATGCTGGCCATGGAGGATTATTTTTATGGGCTAGTGGTTTGTACGTTGGCCCCAGAGCTGGAAGTTATGTAGCGTTGAGCGTAGTGATGAACTGAACTCCACCACTAAGCCCATTTGAAACCTGTATCCACAACTTAATGTACCAAACAGAGGATCTTTTGCCCCCATAACCGTGCAAAATCTTTAAAATTTTCAGATCCTCCTGAAAAACCTGTCATATCCGGCTACAAGATTGGGACACCAATCAACGAGGGCAACATCCAGCGCCTCACGTGCGTGTCAGTTGGCGGCAATCCGCACGCCACCCTAACGTGGTGGAAGGGCAACACGGAGCTGCAGTCAAAGAACACAATTGTGGGAAATATCGCGAGCAGCGAATTGTCGATAAAGGCAGTGTCTTCGGACAATATGGCGGAGTATCGATGCAACGCGACGAATCCTGCAACCAGTGAACCTTTGATCAGTACAGTTGTGTTGACGGTTTACTGTAAGTGTCTGTTGTGAGATTATACTTACGTTTATGTATGTGACTTCACTGTCATCAATTTCCTGGTTTACATTAGATTATTGTACAGCATTCTATTGTATGATAAAAATGCAACACTGAGATTTAGGCATCCCTATTTCCAACATTAAATACTCTTTGATGATTTTAAAAACCAGAAAGTCAACGAAGTTACCAAAATCATGATTGCATCAGTGCGTCTCTGCTGGTGTGCCAGTATTGCATATCTCTTAGACAATGTTAGACTCAAGATCTCTTATCCAGATATGTACCTTTTTGTAGAGGGCCATCAAAGTCATACTTTACTGTAAGTGTATCTCATGACTAATTCCCACCATGCTATCTCTTTCAGTCCCACCAAAGTCCCTTACAGTCACCACCGAACCCACTGTTGGCAAAGCCGGGAAACAGATGAAGATTATCTGTGAGACTGAGAGTTCAAATCCGCCAGCACAAATCACGTGGTGGAAAGATGGCCGAGAATTAGTCGGGCGGGGGAAAAATATCGGCATCATCGACGGTGCGTATGGTGGGAAAAGAACGAGGAATTCGCTGACATTGAGGGTGGATGAAGATGACCATGATAGTGAGGTCTCTTGTGAGGCCTTGAACGATGAGTTGGAAATGTCCACCAACAGAAGGGTTCTGATAAGTGTGTTGTGTAAGTTTTTCCCCTCCTCTATCAATTTCATAGAACAAAATTACATTTCTAAAATGATCTGTAGCACAGTGGCTGTCATAAGCTTGGATCAAATTGTTTATACAACACAATCATCTTAGATTAATTTTCTTGGCCGTGGTGGAATCCGTGAGTGATCAGCTGCAGTGCTATGGAGTATGCTAGCATCATCTACTGAGTTTTAAAGCTAAAAAGAAGAAATTTTAGTGTTCCTGCTCAGGGACATAACAATTCTGAATGATGCTAGGTTGCTATAAGTGTACTTTGATCCTTAACATGCACAAGGAATATTATTTCGACATGCATATTAAATCCGACCATTTGAAAAACACTCTCTTTTATGCATCCACATTAATTGATTATTTTAATTTTGTAGTTGCGCCAAAATTCCCGAAAGACACTGCCAAGAAAGTGAGCATCCAGGAAGGCATGAACTACATCCTCAATTTGACAGCAAAGGCAAACCCTAAGAACACCTCATACACCTGGTACAAAGATGGCGTCAAGCTCGTCACGTCATCATTATGGCCGAATATCGTACCGATCGGCCCCATTTTGAATATGACGAGTATTCGGCGGTCGAACGGCGGGAAATATCTTTGCATGGCGCTAAATGACGAAGGGAGTGGTAATATTACCATCAACGTGGATGTACAATGTAAGTCTGTGCTTGTTTTACTACAATGCAGTTAGCTATTAAGCGCAGCACTTGTCTGTCTCGAGGGTGTCCTTTATAGAGAGGTTCTACTGTATTTCACCCTTCATGATCAGCTGTAAAGATAACTTTGGTGATTTACGCTTTAATCAAATTTATTTCTCCACAGTCCCCGCCGAAATCTCCCGCCTCACTACTCCGGTCTACGTCGACCAGGGACAGACGGCTGCAATCGACTGTGAGGCAGAAGCGAACCCGATCACGGACGACATCATCACGTGGAGTCGCCCTGGATACAACATGAACAAGACGCTAACGAATACGATCGGTGGCGCGTCGAAACTTATTGTGTATAATTCGTCGAAGAAAGACAGTGGGAAGTTTCGTTGTACGGCAAATAACGGGATCGGAGACTCGTCTTCTTTCGATGCGGAGTTAGTCGTCAAATGTGAGCATTTGAAATTTCTGTGTCTTGCTTAAATCTGGGTTCTCCACACGGTTTTCGCAAGGTAGGGTGGTACCCTTGTAATCCAAGAAGTTTTGCCAGTCTGCAAAACAATGTAGGGTGACCAGCCATTTCAAGTTGGGGGCCCTATAGTATGGAAACCCTGCACAAAATTCTAGAGCCAGGTGAGGGCTTGAAGGAATTTATCGACACCTTTCATCATGTAATAATCGGTGTCAATCATTCAGCATTAAAACAATGAATGAAATTTTCGAAGTCCAAATATTTTTTTCACTTTATTTTTTTCTCAATGTTTCTGCTCAAAATGAGGAGAGATTATCATTTTTGGACTTCTAAAAATTTTTAGAATTTTTAACTGATGAAAAACTTCAACTCTGAAAGGATGATGGTGATGAATAATTTATATTTCTTAAAAACCTATCTTTTTAGATCCACCAGAGATTGACAAGTCTGAACGCCACATAAAGTTTGCCGCAGCGAAAGGAACAAGAGGAGAGTTGATTTGTCGAGCAGAGGGTGCTCCTGTTGTCACGTTCTTTTGGACGAGGGTAAGTTCATCTACACACTGGTCATAAATGACATACTTTCTACTTAGCACATGGATGTACTTGACGCTATATTGTCTTATAGAGTTTGCATGCAGACTCGTGCAACCCTTGTGCAGTCCCCTGATGAACGTGGCCAAAGCTCATTCCTGTGAGGTTGCTTAATTTAGAATACTACTGACTGTCGGCCTACTGTGTGTGTATTTGTTCACAGCAAATTCAAACTTCAAGATGGCCACATCATGCATGTCAAATAAGCTTTTCAAAAGACATCATTTCGGTCCAAAACAAAATTGACTTTAGGTTCATAGTTTAATCCTAGTTCATTTTTTTATGAGACAACGGTGCGAGTTGATGTTGTCTTTCAGAGGGGGAATCATCATACAATCTTATTGATTTCATTTTGACCTTTCAGAATGGTGAAGATATTATACCACGTTATGGTTCAAGATATGAATTGGAGGGTAAAGAAATCGACTGGACACATCACTTAGGTTACCTGTACATTTCCAATGTGACTGACTATGACTATGGCATGTACCATTGTCGGGCCGTAAATAGCTTAGGAAAGGATACAGTAGCCATTAGCTTTGAGACGACAAGTAAGTATATGTGTGTGAACTTGCTTCTATGGTTACCTCTACACTGCCAATATGACTGACAGTGTCTATGGGACGTACCATTGTTAACAGACTAGGGAAGGATCATTGCTAGAAATAGTCTCTTCTTCACAATTCTTCCTGACTTCACAAGTAGAATGAATGTCACTGATTTTCTTCAAGTTTTGCCTGAACGTCAGTTTCATTTGAAAGTCCATTTTCTTTCCAGCGCGACCAGATCCCCCAGAAGATCTGCGCCACGTGAATTCAACCCACGATTCCATCACAGTGATGTGGACATCGGGATTCAATGGTGGGCTGTATCAGTGGTTCAGGATCAAGTATGAGGAGACACGCTCTATGGATCCACCGCTCCTTATCAACGTCAATCCGCCAAGCGCGAACATGTTTACTGTGCCAGGTATGTTGTTTGATTGAACAAATTCTCAAAAGTATTACAGAGTTTGAGAAAGTATTGCTCAATTAACTTCACTATGGGACACTCAATGCTTTCTGCGGCATCATATACGGCCATAATGCTAAGCCATGGATTGCAAAAACCTTTGCGCTAGAAAACCTCACTGTTAAAACTATAGCGTTGCTTTTATAGGTCATGAAAATGATGTCTACTTTTCTGTTTTAGGTCTCAAATTTGCCACAGAGTACACCCTGTATGTGCAGGCCATCAACAAATTAGGTGATAGCAGGTTCAGCCAATCTGCAAAATGTTCTACTTCAAGTGAGTTTATAAAAAATCACTGATAGAAATCAGTAAGGGAAGTCGACTATTCTTCAGAATCCTCAGTGGTTTGACGAAGTACTGTTGTAGAAATGGTTGAGATTGGTATCAAGAGTGGTAAAACCAATTCGAGTCAATGGCCGTACAGGGCATCTGATAATGTGCAAAGTGTTTCCTTCTGGTGGTTTACGTACACTTTTGGATGTATTCCTATAGGCCTCACTGCACAGAACTTGATGTAGGCTAGTGACTGCCAGTAGTAATTTGTGCTACTCATCTTCAACATGAACCTAGGTCTCTAATGCATCTTATCTTTCTTTACAGGTATTCCTCCAAAAGATGAGCAAATCGCTCAAGGGGACGAGGTCCCCCTGTTAATCATCGTTGCCGTGTGTGCCGTGGCGATGGTGGTGCTAGGACTTAACGTCTGTTTAATATTATACCTGATCAGGAGGCGGAAACGTAAGATGCAGAAGGGGACACCCCCTCAAAAAGGTTAGCATGCAGATTACTAACAATTAACACACAATCAGGGCAACGAGAGGGGTGAATAGGTTGCATGGTCTCGCTTTTCCCTACGGTGTTGGTAAAGCAACTGAGTTCCAACTGCTTGCTCAAAGCCAGTTGGCGTCCAGCATTTTGACCTATAGGCTCTGAGACCACAGTGTCACTTTATTGCTTGCTCCGGAAGTCCTGCCTGTTAAGAGGTGCAGGTTTGATTGGGGGGGGGGGGGGGGGGAGATACATCCAAGCGTCTTCCAGAGAACCTCTTGTAAAGTGCAGGTCCATTACAGGATGCTCTGTCCAGCTATATAGTGTCCTTGTCCCGGTTTAATCACCACTGATACAACGCACCACAGCCTACTGTCCCATCCACAGACATAAAGAGCCTGGGTTTTTGCCATCGGCCATCACGGCTCTATGACATTATGGGTCCTGGGACTCTTGACATCTAGGGTGAAAAACCAGGGTCCATCTGTGTCATCGCTCGCAGTTCGATGATAGAACGTTAACCATTATTGATAACAGCATGTCATGGCAGCAACCATACAGGCACACATGTACTTCATATTTGGATAATCAATCGTCAAAAGTCTAGATTGTAGTGAATGTTGATAATATCACAAGTGAAGAAATACTTTACTGACATTTAGACTTGATACTATCAATGGCATGATTCTTCAAAAACAATGCAAATTAATTGTTGATTAGTTGATTGCTTCAGGAATGAATTTATTGGGGAGATGGGATCACAGTATTCTTTTATTTGAGAATATCGCTTCACACATTACGTAGCCAACCTAGAAGTGTGACCTGTCTTGTGTTTTGATGAAAGTAGAGAAATAGTGCATGTTGAGCATAGTGCCTGAAACTAGAAGCTTTAAGGAAGTAACATTCATACTAGGTATCCACAAAAAAGATAGCATACTTTTGATATTAAATAACTCCCAAAATGTATATCTACCAAATTTCGGCCACACGTAACTGTGGTCAATATTCTTGGTTTCATTTCCTGCATTCGTTATTACGATACGTTTTTTTTATGCTTCTGCACATGAGCAAGTCACTAATCAAACAGTCTGACCCCACTAATTATGCAGCCATTTCGTTCTTGCATTCGATATTTTAGTGGTGTTTCATGAAGGGTCTGGTTGATCTGACAAAAATGGAGCAGAAGTCCATATTACACCACCCTCAGGACGTCTTAACAATGCTAAGTGAACCATGGCTTTAATATCATGTTCCTCGTTTCAGAAGCTGAGCATGATAGCCAGTCGAATACTATAGAGATGTATGCACCCCCTGGCAGCGGGAATGTGTACCCTAATCCTCTACCGGAGGACACAAAAACTTATAGCAGTTACGATCGAAGTTTAGACGATTTTAACGACGATTTGTACAAAAGTTATCATGATGTAAGTACAGTTGTTCATCTTGTTTTCGACTCGTTAGTTTGTTGAGAGAAAATTAGGTGGCAGCATTTGCAGCTGTAATTTCGTTTGTCACTTTCTTAAACATGTTTAAGCAGGAATTTTTACTTTAGGTATTGGCCAATCAGAAGACGTATCATGATTGTTCGGTTAGAAAGCACACTCTGGCTATAGGGCTAAATGCTAGGACATCCTGATTTGCCAATACCTGCGTAGAAGGTCCAAATTCTTGCTTGAGGAGTGACAAAAGCCAATGGGTATCATTAATTCCTTTTAAAAGGGACTGTAAAGCAAGCTGTTTAAGGTTGAATTTCTATCTCTATGCGTGCATAGCTCATCCACAGGCATGTTCTTATGCAAGACGTCTTTATACTATAGCTCATTACCTGATCGTAAATTTATGATAAGAAATTGTGTCTGTATTTCTGTGACCTTTGCCTGAGATTTCTTGTTAAAATCCCCTTTGATTTGTTTTAACCCCTCCCTGCTAACCCTCCCTGTGCACCATCCCCACTGCTTAGTCCCTGCCATTCAGAAATAAAATATCTTCCATTCGTTCTACAAATTAAAAAGAACAAATACTTTTCAATCTCATATGTGCGTGTCTTGTCAGAATAACTTTGATATTTGCCTAAAATACAATTGAGCTGTATTCAATTGCTTATAATGCTTCGAGGCTTAAAATCCATGTGTTAAATTTCTTAAGATTCCTGTGTTACATTCTCGATTTCCGAAAGTGTGTTTTAAAAAAAGTGCTATTCAAAGGAATTTGAAATTCAAATTTCACATTATTTTCCAAGTAATATTTCTAAATATCCAGAATGTTCATACATTTTGTATGTTGAACAACTTAACAATGCTGGAAGAGATTCCATATTTGTCCCTATATGTACACATAGTTGTCCCCGTGTATTTCAATGCTTTGTGCTAAACATGTCTGTTTACATTTATGTACTGTACGATCTGTGTTCCAATGCTTAGGATCATTGTGTTAAACTACTGACTCTGTCCCTAAATCCTGTCTGTGTTAAATTCCCAAAACCGATCTGTTAAGTCCTACGTGTAGCTCTGTTGAGTTAATCCTTGTGTTAAACTGTGTTAGTTTAGACTGTCTGTCCATCCAAAATCTGAGCGTAGTTGTGTGATTTTGAAATCAATGTCTTAATTAGTAATTAATGGATTAATTGATTGCTTTTATAATTGACTCCCAGCCTAATAAACCTAGTACCAAGGTAGACAATTTAACATCCAATCGCATGAAAATTTGGTTTTAGTTTCTTAGTTAATTTTGATTAATAAAAGTGTAATTAACATTGTGATTCATTAATTAGTGAAATTTTCATTAACATTGTCGAAATCTTTCTTAAAGTGTGGAACCAATAGTTTCTCCATATTGTCAAAATCTGCATGTAAGATTAGAAATATGATTATTGTCAAATTGATGTCCGTGTATCAATCCTGAATTTTAATAACCCTACCGATGTTAGTCTAATAAATGTTTGTAGTCATAGCGTTTACCCTCCCTAGTTAATGAGGTACCGATGTCAAAAGGTGGCGCTGATGGTCAACATGGTCAGAACTGGTGCCAGGTTGGCAAACCACCACTGGTAGTCAAAAAGTATGATCAGTGCCGTGCGAAATTGTAACTTTTCGTGGTACCTCATTTGTTCCTGTTAAAATGTGATCAAGTGGGCATGCTATACCTTTCCCTACAACCATAATAACCAACTTAATGCTTCATGTTTCCAATAGGCCATTATATTAGGTTCCAGTATCATCTGCAAGATTTTCTCTGTCACGAAAACACACAGCAAAGATCTCCTAAATCAATATTTTATGTAGGGCCGGACCACCCCAATCATTCCAAACACTTCGCAATTTTGTTGACAGTTCTCAATGCTAAAAAAATATTGAAATTTTTTTACTGAATTTTATGATAGGACAACAGAGGCGACCATGTTCAGTCAGTAGTTTAGGTAGATAGTTGACCAATGAGAGATTTTAGTTTATATTTTGAGTGATATTTGCTGCATTTGATTTGCATTTTAATTGAAAAATAAAACAGCGACAGAATCCCGAGTCCAACTTGCCCCATTTTGAATAGATGTAGATCTGTGCCATATCGTTGATCGAGCAAGGATTCTGTCCACAGAAGCTGAACTTTTTTCCATTCTAAATTGGTTATTCGAATTCGACAGATCAGCCAAATAGCTGTGAAACCACAGCCGGGCAAGCCGAGGCCGTGCGGCACCACTCCTCGTGGTACGCCGCGTGGCACACCAACGCCGCGTAACACGCCGACTAAGCACTACCCTAAGCAGCAACCTATAACCCCCCAAACTAAACGCCTGCGAGTGAGTGGTTTTAATTGATATTTTTTACTAATTAACGCTAATTGCTAACATTTTTTTTGATTGATTGCTGGCCTGTGTACTAATCAATTAATTAATGGCTGTTCGAAATATTTTATCATTGTCTCGTTATTGTCAACGTGTTTTTTGTTTGACCCTTCACTGTCGGACTCTGTGTTGAGGGAAATAAAAAAGAGTGTTACATGTCCTTAGTAAAGGGGTAATGCACCACTGCAGTGCTGACAGTGTGAGACCAGTCAGTATGTTTTGAACACAAGCTTACTTCACAGCTAACTGCTAAATGATGTCGAGTGGGTCATGTATGTAGTATTTAGCATGGGATGAATTAAAAGATGTTATTGTCAAGTTGAAGAAGGGTCAAGACGATGGTGAAGGGTCTATTAAATGTATATATTTGTTTGTTTTCTTGGTATTTATGTTTGTCTACATGTAGTCTTGTTACTAATATCAAAGGTGAATTGCACCAGGTCTGAAATTCGATCAGAATTTGAACATTTCGAAATGAAACTTTTACATTTGATTTTGTCTTTAGATAGCACTGTGCCCTGAAAAAATATCTTGGTTTCTGAACAACTTCTGTGAAACTAAGGATTATCACTAGGTGAAAATGTATATGCTCACTTGAGACTTGCACTGGTCTGTTCATGAGACATAATCATATGATTGTGGCCAACTTTATCAAAATGACGCAAAATTTTGGTCAGACACTATAATTCCATCTTTGGAGTCTCAAGAGTTTCAATTTTAAATTCCTCTCACCAGCTTTCCAACTACAAGACATTTCCTCATCTTCTCATGAGCACAGCCTCTTCCCATAAATGCACACACCAGAAGCTATAGCATTTAATTTAAGGTCTTATACTCCAGTTTCACTGATGTAAGGCCGTTCTGAATTTTCAGTTCAAGTGAGATATTCTACACTTGGTCGTTGAATACCATTTGACATGTTGAATTCGGTTGGACAGTAGGTTGCTAACACCAAGTTGTCCGATGGTCATGACATCATGTTCCGGCTTGACCTTTCGGCTTTGTTATGATTATTCAACCAGCCTAAGATCGGTGAAACAAGAGTATGTTTTCATTCGATGCATCTTTGCATGGTTTTATTAAGGTGACTGCACTCATTTCCTTGGGTACTTTGTAAAGTGGTGATTGACTGAGATCTAAAAAACTGCGATAATTGAGACAAAGCAAGCAGACTCATCTAATTAATGTATTGACCAATCGCGTTTCACCATTCAGGGTCACAAGGGGTCAAATCGTTTTCAATATTTTACCCAAAGTCACAGCATTTTTCACCTGATACTAACATTTTCAAATACTTTGTGGCTTAACGTGAAACTATTACTTGTATTCAAAAGAATTCTTGATGCTTAGACATTCTAGATTGAAAGACATTCACCAATTTACTAAGAGCCCAAAGGTAGCCACTATAGCAATTCGTGCAGCCCTTTTGATACATATTTGTCTGTAGCACCCATGAATAGGGGCCCTTCGAACCATATACCAACCGGTTTAGGTGCAGTAGTTTTTAGTTGTATATAAGATAGTTTGCATTTGATGATAGCTCTTGAAGTGGCCTTTTTACCTCCATGTGTTAATATGAAATTATTTTCAGGATTATCAGTATGTTGAAACGGTTGTTTGGTATCGCCATGACGATTATAAATATGGACGTCGATACCAGAGAAGTAAAGCAAAATGTTAGGTTTAAATGTGGGGAGAAAGGCATGCTATTTTGCTATTGTTTGAGTCAAATTTAAGGGAATTATGCTCTGTGTATTCAGTTAACTAGGAACTGGTTACATTTATAAAGATTTTTGAAGATAAGCATCAAGGGTGAGGTGCTGTCCGTGTATGCTTTTTTAAATGGGGACTATAGGCATGGGAAGAGGGTCAAACCGTTTGTCTCCAGTTGGGCGGGATAAGGTCTGAACTGGTAATAAAGTGCCTCATACAAGCATTAATAGTGCAAATGTACTGTGAGATGGTGGAGACACCTAGTGGGGACTTCGTTTAACTTAATCTTGCCCACTACGCTCCTGCCTATAGTCTCCCTTTAAGTCGTTTTGCATGTCAGCTGCCATACATCAGCCATTGTCATGATTACGAGCATCTCGCTTAAATTAAGATAGAAACAGCCCCCTTTCTGATTTCCTTTTCCATTCTGTTTATTTATTTACTTATTTCATTATCCTTTTTTTTCTAACACTCACAAAACAAATAACAGCAAAGAAAAGTTTCGGCACCCAAGTTTCATCAACTCTGCACCCCAAGACCCAAAACGTACACGACATACTCCGAAAGATCTCGACTTATTTCACCATAGAGTGCATTACGCATGAGAAGCAGTTTTTCGGGTGCAACCATGTTTTTCAACTATAGTATTGTCTGATGCAGTCGTGCATGTGTTTCAGTAGTGCCTGTCTAACCCCCACAAATGTATAGAGGGAAAACATGGTCGCTGTTCTTCAGACTCTTTGATTTTTAAAGCAAGACTTACGTAACCTCTAGCTCGACTGCCCACAGTGCGTTATTTTTTTTATTGAGATATCATGTCCTTAGTCGAACTATGCCAATCATGCCCAAATGCTCCCTGTGACGAAGTAATCGGGCCCACAGCCACCCACGACCCACACCACCGACAATATCAACATCACTTGCTGTTATGCACAAAATTTCAGGATGAGTCGGACGACACAATAGTCTGGTTTCCCCGACCAGATTTCAGTAAGTCCACCTGCTTTCGAAAATATGGTGGTCCGCTAGTCGTTCCTGTAAGTGCACATGTTTTGTTTCTATCAAAATGGTACATGTGATTCTAACCGAGTGCTTGTGTTTCCGAAAGTTGGTGGCCCTAAGTTATCCCCAGTGATTATTTGAGTGAGTCTACAATATGTGTTTTGAAAGTCAGTTGTCCTTTCGTAATCCACAATGGTTATTTGAGTAAGTCCCCATCATGTGTTTTGAAATTCTGTGGTCCAATAGTAATCCCTGGTGATTATATGAGTTGGCCCGAAATGTGTGTTTTGAAAGTTGGTGGTCTTCTAACCCGGTCTCGTAAACCACATAATGAAATTTGGTGGTCCTCTAGTAATCCCGAGTAATCATTTGAGTGTAAGTCCACATGTGTGTTTTGAAGTTCTGTGGTCTTCTAATAATCTGAATTCATTACTAACTTGCTGAATGTCATGTTGATGCCAAGGGGCACATATTGAGCAAACAACAAACCACTGCCACTATAGTATATTTTTTCCGAAATCAATAGTTGAGTGATTGTCCACCTGTGTGTTTTAAACTTGATGGCGCTCTAACCCCCTCTCCTAAACCACATTGTGTTTCTTCGAAAGTATGTACCTTGGTGAGCCTAATGATTCTGTGAGTCCACATGCGTGTTCAAAACTAGTGTGGTATAGTACTCCCTATGATATTCCAAAAACAAATGATTACTGCACAACCTCAGCATTGCAGTATCATAGTGGTGAAGTGTGGAACTGAGTATGAAAGCAAAAAATATTCTACTGCTGGGTCTTGACCAATTTGACTGGTCGAATAACCACCATGTGCATTTCTCCGCAAACAGTTATATCAATGTGTTGTTGTCGAAAGCCAGCCATTTAACACAGGTACGTTATTCATTTCAGTTTTTACGCCATTTATTCCAAAATGGTGTCCCAAATATGAAAGACATGGTTGAGGCGCAGTGCTGACATAATAGCCCCCAGCTTAGAAAATGAGTTGTCCGAAAGACTTTTTGTATTGTATGTCTTCCAAATCATATCCTGGCCCCAGGTCTTAACTGATCCTATATTCAGGGACATTCACCCAAGTACATGGTGGAAAGGCATATAGAGCTATATAGATTGAAACCATTCCACTAGTGGAAAGGCATACAAGGCTATATTCTAGATTAAAACCATCCAGTTTGTATTCTTTTCAAGCTGTCCAGCAGGTCAGCCAGTACATTGAATGGTTGTGCCCAGTAATATAGCTTGGTATGCCATTCCACCAGTATTTTGATTGGCTCATGGACGAATGAATGTCCCTGATCTAGGAGCAGACATTGACCTGCTAGTATTTCTTCCCCTGTAATGTCTGTAGAGCTTTAGGTAAAGGGAAAGCATTGTTTTGATGTGAGAAAAACAAACCAAATTGTGATAGAATGAAAAATGATTCATCAACGAATTGGCCGTGAAATTAAAAGTGATGAGGAAACGGTGATATTGGTATCAGTGTTCTAGGGCATGTCAACATCGTCTGCTGAATGTGTGGAGTTAGTAAAACCATTTCCTCATGTTGTCCTCAGTCTGTCTGTGCCCTCGACTGGAATGTGAAATATCCAACGCCCTTCACCAAACATCTGTACAGGAATGTAAAATATCCAATGACCTTCACCAAACATCTGTACAGGGATGTGAAATATCAAATGACCTTCACCAAACTTCTGTAACCTTGACAGAAAACAAGGTATACAATTTCATCGTCGGTGCCTTGAAATTGCACCACACATCCCTACTCTTACCAATGTATATTTCACTTAAAATTTTGCATTCCTGTGGCAAAATTGACATCCCTGTGTTCACATTCATGTGCTACATACATTCTACAATATTCAAACAAATACATAGCAGCATCATTCAACATGTACAACAAAAGGCTTCTTCATTGCCTACTTGCTTTTGTTACAATACTGATTTGATACTGATTCAGATGATTTAAGTTAGCTCCTCATTTAATATTCGAAATGCCTCATTTAATTTTCTAATTAGTTCCCCTGCCTTGCTCCTTCAGCATGTCAAGGTCACGTAACAAGCTAGCATCACCAAACTTGCTCACATAGATACATCACAACATGCATGCTTCACTTTATTTCCTTCTGCCCTGTTTTTCTTTGGATTAAAACTTACACCTTCATTACTATGCTAAAGATTTGATAGGTGATGGTATATTGCTTTGCTTCCGATATCATCTTACGGGCTGGTTGAGGTTTTATCATATTATTTATGAAATGGTGGTGGCGCCGCTGAAGTTAGTTCCACTGCAGGTGATATTGCTTTGTGTAGCTACCATTGGTGGCAGTTGCAGGAATATTGTGGAATATTTCAAAATTGAACACCTTAGCGATATGTAATGACAAACAGATCTACTGGTAGCATTTGATTCATGGGGGACAGTGTTGTCAGTTTATCCCAATGACTGAGCATTTTATTTTTGTAGATGGAGGGAGTGCTCAAAAATATACTACTGTCAAAACTTCCAGGTTTTCAGTTTCAAAGGGTCAGTGTATGAAATAACTTACCAGCTACTGAAAAAATCTTGAATAGCATTAAAATTTGCAGAGAAATTCTGAACTTCTTTCAATTTTTTTTGACAACTTGTGGCAATCAGATTTTTGAGGAGGTACCCTGAGGGTCATATTATAAACCTTGAATTGAGGTATACTTGGTGTTCAATTTTTTTAATTTCCTCAATATTACGAGCTCCGATGTTAGAGCCTTTTTGGTGCCAGTTTCTTCTCCTAACTCTCTCTCTTCTCCTTTAGGATGAAACTTATCCTCTAAAAGGTGGCGGTCCGTATAGTCCTGCGAGGTCGGATATTTCTAGTACCGGCACCGATAGTCCTCACGCGTCGTTAATTAATTCTAAGAGTAAAAAGACTTATATTGACGATTCTATAGTTGCTAGTAATAAAGGTTTGTAGTAACTACATCGTAGTTCTAATTAATGATAATTTAAGATAATTTTATCTATCTGTACCTGTACTGCAGGGGATATTGTGATTTCTGCTCCAGTTAAGACGTTCTCTCAACTTGTTGTATCTCCTTATAACCCTATAAAATCTAAATCTGTACCACGAGGTTCCAAGTATTTCATATTTCAAGTTCATTATTCCTCAAGAAAAACGGAGCATTTAAAAAAGCTTTTAGCTACAGAAAAAAAAGGTTTTCAGAAGCTGAAAAAGCATTGTTTTAAAGAGTGAATTATCCCATGTTTGAAGGTTCAAAGTCCTTGGTGGTTGAGATGTATCCGATTATGATTGTTTTATCTCTTTTGCAGTGTATAATAAAGCAGGATCGCTACCTAGGAATCATCATACGAACGGGCCGATAGAAAATGATTATCATGATACTGTCTCAAAAACACGGTCGCTAAAGCGTGATCGCGAAGATGCAAATAGGGTGAGTTAGCACTCGTGCTTGTAAGGCAAGATGCATTCGGTTTTGAGTTTGAATCTCACATGTCTGAATACAGTCATTTCAAAGTCTTTCCAATTTTTTTTTGAGATGATTTTATTTCGGATTGATTGCTGATATCCAATTTGTTTCAAAATTTTCTTTAGAATTAATTTAAGCAAGATCTTTTTAAACTTAATCAATCAAGCATTTATACCTTTGATTTTTCTGCTGCCCCTATATTTCTTCTCTTTTTCAACTTCTTCTCGACAGTATTCACTTGCCAATTTTAGAACTTTTCAACTTTCCAGAACCACACGGGCCAGAACCACCAGAATCACATCAATCGGACGAAAACTCCGCCACCTCCCCCAGTCCGCTCAACCTCGCACCCAAGGGGCCCGCATCCGGCACCACCACCATATGCGAACGAGGCTCAGTCATCACAGCGCCACCTGACGCCACAATCTGGTACTTACAGTCGTCACCATGAATATCTCTGCTGATTACACGCTATCGTAGGAATGGTTAGGACGAACACCTTTTCAAAAATATCTCGATGTTGTCATTTTTACGTGAAATAAAATGTGGTGTCTGTGGTGTTTAGTGTTCATGTTATTTTACACTGTGCATACTTGTTTGGAAACCTTTGTAGCTATCAAAGTAACCTCTGATGAAAACTTATGATTATAAAAATCCAAATGAGGTTAATGTTTGGAAAAAGGGCTATTTGAAAACTCTATAGCAAGGGGAGCGATTTTCAATATCTTCATTATTACCCCATGAATTTGAATGTTTCGAGGAATCGTTGTGGCGTTACTTTAAACGATGAGGAGAGTGCCTGACATGAAGGTATGGAAAGATATTTGTGGAACACTAACTCAAGCTTACAAGATTTCCAATGAGTGTCATATTTTTCTGCACACAATTTCAATAGTATACACTTCACATAGATACATGCCATAACATTAACTCTACATGCCCTGCATATCAGCAATTTTTATCGCATCAACCTGCAATAATGTCTACTTCAGCAAGCAATAGAAAGATAGTCTGTCTGCAGGTGAAATCTGTCGTCATTATCGCAGGTCACAGTACTGGTTGCTTCTTGTCGCTGCCGCACAGACGAGTGAATTTTGTCACATGCTGCAATAAAAATTGCTCATTTTCAGGATGCTTTACACTCTGCACATAGATGTTCGATGTGTCTGTCATTTCGTTGTTAATCTTCTTCAGTAACCATGGTAACTTTTATACTATGCACAATTTTTCATGAAATAGTCTATTCACCTGTCCATCGAACTTTGCTGGTGACCTTTGGCAAGTCACCTAAGTTCCAACACCACATCTTTCAATAAAACGTAACATAGAGAGTCCAGGTACCTGGTGCCTATTGATGGACACGCAGAGTGCCTCTCAAAATGTGAAATTTGAGTTACTTCTGATGGACTTCCCCGGCCCCTCTGGCCGATGATAGTGACACTATACCAGTTATTCTAATTAGGGCCCATCTATAGTTGCAGAATAATCATCCGAACAATGTCATTGTAAGACCTCTTCCTTGAGAGTCCTTACGTTCCAAAAAGTCCTGTATACATATTCTATTTTCCAAAAAATCCTGTATTCTATTTACACTACTCTCTCAAAAATCAAAAAGCAGTCTCAACATGGACACTAAAGACCCATAAATGTATTAATAATGATTTAATAAGTAATATTTTTAACTCATCCAACAGGATCCTAACCATTCCACTGTAACGTAGTGTTCATTTCGTTTTATCTAGGCTTGAAGTTTTTGCACACAACCTCGCAAACAGCCGTCCCCTGTTGAGCTCATGTTTAAAGCTACATGTAACATGTCTAACTTATCCTGTGACGGATATGTAAACTGTCTAAACATAGTGAGCTCTGGTGAGCTTCATGAAAAGAGGCATGTAGCAGTTCTAAATCTGCCAACAGGGGGCCGATCATTCTGTCACTGAGTGATGCACTGTTGTTCTGTTTTGCACTTTGTCATGTTGGATTAGAGTGAAAATGAAAAGTAAAATGATTGTTTTAAGAAATCTTGCTGTGTGAAAATGAAAAGTTAAATGATTGTTTTAAGAAATCTTGCTGTGTGACAAATATCGAGGTCCCTGACTCTGCCCTGCTCCCAGTTGTCGCAAGCAGCGCCTCCCTAGTGTCATGCCATCAGGCTGTTGTGGCACGTCATCATGTCATGAACTGGCAGAGTCAATTAGCAGCGATGGGTCCAATGCTCATAGCACTTGGGTTTGTCTACCAATTTGATGTAAGAAAAGTTGGAAATTGTTAACCTCTGCTTTTGATTTTCACTCTAAGTCCCTTCACAACAGGTTGAATTTTCCATCAGATTTGTTGTCACTTGTCGTGCTTGCCTTTCTTTTTAGTGTTTTCATTTTTCGCCCTTTTTCCAGTTCGTTCATACATCGCCTACTCCACCACATCCTCCTTCTATCACATTCAGATCTGATCGGTAGGTCCACACATTTCCCCACTAGCACGTCCTATTACTAACCTAAACCTCGCTGGGACCTGCAATTATAATTGCTGCAATGTGTGACAAAATCATCTCCTGTCAGCATGTAAAACCAATAACTAATACATTTGTAGGTTTGATACTTATCGCAGGTAACTGCAATCGACAATTCTTCTCGCAGACACTTGCTATAACTATAATTATCACAAACAAGCAATTTTTGTCACATGTGATCATGATTGCAGCAATTTAGATCACTTGTTTGTCAGTACATTTGGGGGGGGGGGGGCACATTGTCACTTTTCACTTGTCACAAGCATGTTCATTAATCCCCCCACCCCACAACCATGTGTAGATAAATTTCTAATTGGCAATTGAATACTGACGGCACGCTAATATTATTCTCCATGTTCAAGAACACTGTTGCACGGCTATCTAATCTCTGTGCCCTTGGTCAAGATATCTTACCCTTACTGTGTTACTCACAGCCTATTAAGAATATGAGTAGCTGCCATGGTTTACAGAGCTTGCCTTAGACTGTCATCCTATCCAAGGGCCAAGAGCCAGTTGACAACCTTAGACTCTCATTACTAACTTAAGGGGTATGCATGGGTCATGGGTCATGGGTCAGGAAATTGTTATACACAGTTATACACAATGCCGTAGTGCATGCAACTTTTCTCAAACTTGGTTCATATAGTATTTGTGTATCTGTCGGTACACAACAGCATTGTTGAAATTTACATTCCCCTTAGACAAAACATCTCAATTAAAATTTTTATTGTATCTCATGTAATGTCAATTCCCTTTCAGTAAATAATGGCTCTGTGCCCCCGCCACCACGAGAAATCATGGCACCAAGTCAACTAGGACGGCCTCAGATCTACCAGATGCAAGGTGCGCTTGTCTAATTCATGTGATGGACGCAAGGGAGTGTATGGAATTATCGCACATCACACAACGAGATTCGAATTATCGGGAGAAATTCTTAGCAGATTTTAGACAACTGACTTCCACACCATTACTGTCCTCGGTTGAAATTAGGTTTATCTGTGAAGAAATCAACAAGGTGGTTCATCAAAGGTATGTGGCGCTAACACTGAAAATGCTTCTAATATCAACCCAAAGATGATTGATTTATCGTGAGAAGAAATTGAAAACTGTGTAGTTCCAGAACTAACTGATTTCGAACTTCAGTGGTACCGATCTGGCAAAAATGTTCCTAGGTGAGGGAGTACTCGATACCCCATTGAGTTAATTTCATCGACATTGTTTTCAAATTTCAAATTGGAATCAAAGTAAAAATTTTAGGCATTGAAATCATGATCAAACTTTGTCATAATTTTCAGAGGACAGGTTTTTCTTCTCGGCAATCTCACTCAGTTCTTAGGGTTAATACTAGATGGGACTAATGTGCAAGTACAAATTCATGAAAATCGACATGGAAGGATTTACCCACCGCCATCTGGATCAGACCGTGATATTTTTGAGGCTGATGGTTATTTTTATATCGAGATTACGAATTATTTTCAAACTCAAGTTCAATCTTCGAAGATTATCAATATGTGCATGTGTGTGTTCTTGTCTCTAATGGCTTTGTGTTAACACAGACTAATTAAGCCAAATTGGACTAATTTGTTTATCAAATATGACTCGATATTATGCAGATAATTTTGTGTCAAACGTTGACATTTGTATCTTTTTATATGAAAATGTAAATGTACTATGTAGTCAATGAGTGGCTGTTTGGTCGCTAGGTATTTTGCATGTTGCTACGGCAATGATGTTACCATCGATACTAATCACTCAGCTTGATTGTTATGTGTTACAGCATTGAAAATGTTGCTTTGCGATCAATGCTATGATGATAATGATGATATGATGATATAACTTTTGTTCCCTTGATGTTTTATAGTGGATCGAGGGTATCAGGAATTTGTAGGAGATGTTCTGCCTAAATGGCCGTATTGATTGAAATTCATACATATAACTGATTTACTCATATGTTTGCATATTTTTTTGGAAGTTTTTTTCCAGAGTGGAAATTCTCCTAATTCATATTATGTTCCCTTGCTGAGATCAGGGCAAGAAGCCAGAGTCACATGATTCTTTGATTTAACAAAGGTCTCCACTCGCTTTGATCATACTTGCTCGTTCATGCATACTCGCTCCAGTAGAGTGATGAGAAAATTAATCTTCGGACTGAACCTCATCATCTTCTGTAGTAAAAGGCTTTTTAATGCTATGTTGTGTTGCCTGACAACAGTAGTCATGGGGAGCATTTACCATTGTTGCTATGGCTTTCTTAGCAACTGATGCTATGGACACCTTGCTACTGTTGCTATGGTACTTTCGTTGTGATTTTGATTTTATTCAAAGGAATGTGTGTGTATAATATACAGTAGAACCTGGCTAGTAAGGACACCCTCGGGACTGACTTGGTGTCCTTAATAGAGAGGTGTCCTGATTAGAGAGGTCAAATAGGATGGAAACAACCAATTCGTGACCAAAACTAGTGTCCTTAATAGAGAGGTGTCGGCTAAGAGAGGTTCTACTGTATTTATAATAATAATTTGAATATTTGAACTGAATTTGCTAGTTGCCTGAGGGCTAAAAATCATGTCGAAGGGCTGATTTCCATAGATTCTGTTGATAAAGCCTTAGCTCTTAAAGAGGCCACCTACTGAAGAGATTGCATACTAATTGTAGGTGCTCTGTAGAATAGACTGACTTTCTTATGATGGCATTTATGATTCAATGCAATTATATTTTGCACACCTTAAAAAGATGCATGTCTCAAATGTTTACGTTTCGTTGCTCGAGGGCTTATCAGGTTGACATTGATCATTTAAAATACAAGTGTATTGAAAACACTTCCATCATAACCACTAGAAAAGTAGACCCTGTACATTTTTAGACTTGGGAATTGTAAGTTTTCTGTTAAAGGCCTGCACACTTTTTCCAAGACTCATAAAAATGTTACGTCAACAAATAGTGTCACCTTTAATGAATTACCATCTCTTTGCTTCCTTTATGTGTTAAAAAGGTAGTTATAATGATACGTGTGTCGAAAAATGTTCAATAACTGTTGGATGTTAAGCCATTATTGCACTTCCAGCACTAAAACAAGTGATTTTATCAATGCGTATTGCAGTCACAGTTACAGTGTAGTTCAATTATGAAAGTAAAAATTTAAAGGGAATCTACAGGCAGCAGCTTAGTGGGCAAGAATAAGCTACATGAAAGTGCCAATAGGGGTCTCTCCTATTTCACAGTATTTCGAAACCATTTACAGTGGGAAAATGCCACAGTTGGAGCTTCTGTGAAATTTTGAATGCAAATTACCATAATACAATGTCAGCAATGACAAAATGATGTTAATCTGTTGACATAACCAGAACTAGAACTATTGACATAACCAGAACTATTGAAAAGCTCGTTCACTTTTGAGTAATTTTGTCCATTACATTGTGTGGATCATTTAACTGCATTTATCCTGCACCCGGGGCGTCTTGAGCATTTTAACTAGAAATGGCAGCTTTCCAGGCATCAATGTTGGCTGTATGTCTTTACGTTCGTTGTTTTCCAGACACAAAGACAGTAAAAGAATAGGTATAAAAAACAACTGCTTTTTGCTACTGGCCGCTCGCTATACATGTATCTCGGATATCTCCTAGCTGTTAAGGTAACCAATCAAAATTCGAGAGATAATCTCCAAATTGTGCAATTTTGTATAATCTACATCACGTTATGTATTCACATATTTATTTTGTACAAAAGAATAGTATTAGCTTAGAGTTGTGGTGTTTGTAAGAAGTGCATCTAGTTCTTTGTAGTTTTCAAGTTGACATATAGATGTCGTGGTATTTTTTACAAGCGCTGCGAAAGAATTCTAGAGTTCAAAATCTAGACTAAAGGCAGTTTAATAGAGTGTCTTCATTTAATGCAATGTATACTCTGTGCTCTTTTTGGCATGTTCACGTTCAAAAGTCTCAGAGTTTCCATAAATAGAGGGCACCACTAGGATGATAAAAGTCTGGAGCTACATTTCCCAAACCCTGCCACTTGGCAACCCCGCAAATTGCTTGTCTACATCCTATTGTTCACTGGCCACCAGGCAAAAGATTTGTGCGGTTACAAAGTCGAGAGGGTTTCAAAGTTACAGCCCTTGAATCATCAACATTTTCACTTTTATATAGTCATTTTCAAGGAGAAGTTCGAAGAATTGTGGAACCTCCCTTAGCGGACACCTCTCCATTAAGGACACTAGGTTTGATCCCCAATTGGTTGTTTCCATTCAATTTGACCTCCCTAATCAGGAAACGTGGCATCTGAATATTGTTTCGAAGGTGAATCTTAGTTAATACGGACATGGATAGTCACATTACATATATCGAATATTTTACTTAATTTTCATTGCACTGAGGTAAGTTACTGTATATTTTGGTTGTTGGCTACTAGAAAAGGGATCAAGAAGGGTATTTAACTAATCTCTCCAATATCGATTAGTCTTTTGTTTAATTCTCAAAGCAACATGTCTGATTGATTTCATCTTTTGTTTAATTCTTAAGGCAACATGCCTTCTTGGTGCTAACAATCAGAACTATGTCAGTTGAAATGTTGTGGATGCCAGTATTGCTTTAGGCCTATGTAAATCAGTGAAAGGAAAGCTTATCAACTTTCGGTATTTCTGACAAGCTTGGAGTGTACATTCAGTAGACTTGGGCGTCACATCCAGAGTCTCATCAAGGATCATGATCGTTGATGGTTACATAAGAGTTGTTGCTGTACCTCAAATTGTATTGAGATGGGGACCACCACAACCTTTCCAGAATATGGGACAGCGTCTTTGAGTCACATGGTTGCCGTTAGGTCGCTAATGCCAGCGATGAAGCTTCCGGTTGGGAGTAAAAGCTTCGAGTAGGTTTCTCCTCCTTAGACCCCTTTTGTGGTGACTAAACAAAACTGATTGATTGGAGTAGGAAGGAGACTTCAGTAGGGTATGTGTTCATGACATGTCATTGATAAGTCTTACATATGTCTGAATCAGTATTTAAACCATAACATGTACAATGTACCTCTGTCTCAAAGCGTTGAGCAACGCGCAAATGAGCATGTTTATTCACTGGGGCCTGCGATGATCCGATAACAACATGACAAATGTGGTAAGAATTGCATCTGCCAATTGGTTAAATTGCAATCACTTGTCATAGCTCTGTCACAGGTTGTAGCAACTAAAATTGTTTGTTTGCGTGGCGGTTCAGGCTAAAAACACGGGCGTTATATCTAACTGAACATGCTGGATAAAGTCAGCAAGATTACTAGAATTCTTCCTAAGTATTCTTCAAGAAGAAGACCACTACATGTTATTCACTTCATTGTAACAGCTTAAGTGCATGGATAATTAGACAATACCTGCACACAGGGTAGAGGGTTGGGGTGGATAAAATGTGTGCTTGATTATTCTGCAGCAATTTGTGGAATAATCAGTAATATTTTGTCCATTTATCAATTCATGACTGATTTCCTCATATGCTTGTATAATGTTGACATCTTTTGGTGGCATGACATCTTTTGGTGGCAAGTCCAATGCCAGACAGCAGTGCAAACACCAACGCACATCCTACAGGACTGTCCCCTGTACCAGGATTTACGAGATAGATTCTGGCCTAAAGACACGAAGGTCGAAGAAAAGCTGTGGGGAACACAGCCGGACCTTTGGGCGACAAGCCGCTTCATCTCCGCCACAGGACTGAGGTTATAGTTTTACTTAGGCAGGTTGAACGCTGAAGAAGAAGAAGGTGGTGAGCCTCATGTTGAAAAGATTTTGTAATATAAATGTACATGTACATTATAGCTTAACCTGTGCATGCAAGTGTTGGATTTAGGTAGAGTTGACTGCCTTATTACATGTATTTCATACATCATGTGTAAAGGTTTTCCAAGTCAACTTGGGGTGGTGTCACCAATTGTAATATAAACCCCAAAGTTAAAATATTTAGTGTATCTTTCCTCATCTGAAACATGTTAGTTTTAACTGTGTGTTACTGTTGAGATTAGTAATCATGGAAGAGTACAGTTCTGTCCAAAAGAAAGATGCTGAACCATGCAGCACCTGCTACATGCAGTCATGTTAATGTATTAAAGCTTCAAGACCTAGAATCAAAATCTTGACCCTGAATGTATTGACATTGCTCAGCTTCCAGACAGCGCGCATCAAGGACCTTGATGAAAAGTACAGCATGCATTTACATGCAATCTATTTCCAAATGAAGTTAGCGTGATGTCACTGACCATCGCTGTTGCTCGTGCAGCGGTCTGATATCTTGACATGTGTAGCATGCCCCCCCCATGAGCACCCCTGGTGGATCTGTCCCAAACAATACACAAACTGCTGTAGGCCCTATTGAGTGACGCGGCATCCTCCTCCTCCCCATTGAGTCCTTAGAACCAGGATTTTGTACACAAAACTAAATACAGTGATTATTAATGCATGTTTCTAATATTGTGTAGACGTTAATAAACTGGTTGAGCATAGGCCTATCACATGTAAAAAAGGCCGTTTGAACACCCCTCTATCGACTTATGCAAGTATCAATTCGTGTCTTGTACCCCCCCTCCTCAAGGGTACGACACCTTATCACCCTATAACGACATCTTAAGGCTCAAGCATCACCCTTTTTTCACCAATGCTACTTTTTCTTTCGTCAAGACATCACCATCAACAATATATCAGTATCACCGTCATATAAAGTAACCGAACTTATTTTACTGGGTAAGGCTGTATGTTCGACAAGACATCGACACATTAGCATCCTTCGCCAAATTTTCACTAAAGGAAAAATAAATACTACTCAAGCATCGGCAAAGATTAGTGGTGATAGCTTAACTACCCTTGAGGAGGGGGGGGGGGGGGGGGGGGTACAAGAAACGAATTGATACTTGCATTAATTGCATTGAAACAGAAGCTAACTGACCCACATGTTACTCAAGTTTACCGCTATATTTGGACACCTAATTGTTGTGAGATAAAGTGTTTTTTCCAAGGCTGGAATGTTTTGGATGAGGAAGTATCCTATTGTGTGTTGAAATGTAGCTCTTCAGTTGTTATTACGATATGGTGATGATGATTATAATGAAGCAATTTGTACAGACTGATATTTGTAATAAAGATATGGTACCTTTCTAAATTTGAGTCGGTGTTCTTTATTGGAGAACTATAGTAAGAGGCATCATTGAATGCCAGGGTCAGTCGTATGCTCTTCCCCCTGCATACATCATTAGCTCGGTATGTGCCTGGTGAAATTAGGCCTGAAGCTGAGGGACTAGGAGGAATACAGAGGTTAAGGGCCATCACCCTTACAAAAAATGTTTCTCAATGATCGCCATGGTAAATCGACAATTCACCATGGTAAACTTACATCACTTCCCCATGGTGAACTGGGACATTGAAATATTTTACCATGGTGAGCATGGTAAATTCTACATTCACCATGGTGATCTCGAGCATGGTAAACTCTTAATTCACCATTATGAACGCTGAATTCACCATTGTGAGGGTAGGTGTAAACTGTGGACGAAAGTGTAGACGAAAGTGTAGACGAAAGTGTGGACAGCGGCCCTCTTAGTTTGGTGGGCTGGCATTTCTTTGTCTTTAAATATATTTAAAAGAAATTGCAGTATGTTAATGCATTATAATCTTTTTAATGGGTCAGCGAAAGAAAAAAAGAAAAAATTTATTTTGATGGGTGATTTTGATCAATGAGTGGACGGGCTTTTTAGCCCCTTTTTTGAAGGTTTTCGAAGTAGCCTTTGATTTTGTGGAAGGGGAAATGCGAGGTCTAGTGTCCAAATGTGGACTAATTATCAAAGAATTTGTTGAAATTGTGATATTTCTAACAAGTCCAAATAATATTCTTTCACAAAAACTACTTTTATTTGAATGACAATGACAATATCATTCAGTTGTGGGCAAAAATAGTTGGCCTTCTCTCAGACCAACTTTTGTTGATCCAAGATGGCGGCACCACTAGAATCGACTCGAATCTGTTGACCTCGCTTCTAAAAAATTTGTTTTTAAACCATTCAAACATTTAAATCAACTGCAAACATTTTCAATAAAATCACCGAGCTATATATATACGATATATTAAGAAATATCTATAGTAATATTGTGTTATACGGTTACCTTGGAACTATTTGCACCCAATTACTCTTCCGCCAGCGTGACCTTGCCACAATCATGGCGCGTACCCTAAGGGCTGTCTTCAGATTGCCGTATATCTCACGTCTAACATGAACGCCCTGATAGCTCAGCGGTTAGAGCGCTGCGCTTTAGATTGGGTGGTCACGGGTTCGTACCCCGGCGAATGTATTTTTTCGTTTTTTTAAAAGGTCTTCTTTCCATTTTTCATCCATGAACGTTTATCAGGCCCGGATTCGAATTAGATTCAAACCCTGGCGAATCTTATATCGCTTTTTTAAAAAGCTTTCTTTCTACTTTCATCCATGAACGTTTATCAGGCGCGTATCCAAGGGGGTGCACCAGAGGCACGGCCCCTAATTGATATAGAATCTTTGAAATTGACCATGAAAGTTTGGAACACACCTGTAGTGCAGCAATTTTGATGAGAAATGCAGTGCACGCTCCCTTTTCTTCCAGTTCCTGGATCCGCTAGCGCTCTTAGACCATCATCATTATTATCATTATCAATATTATCATGAAGAAAACCCCTTCACCCGCGAACTTTTCAAGCTGAAGTAGGCCCTACACACTGATTCCAGGTTTTCGAGCACTCCAGGGAATGGTTTGACTATCAGTCGGCGAAGCTTTCTAAATGCAATTGCCCTGTGCATCCGCACTTTCGGCTTCCAAAAGAATCGACTCGAATCTTAATTCAAATCTGCCATTGCCGACATCATTGGCGCCAAAAACTATTTCTTTTGACCCTGTTGACCTCGCTTCTAAAAATTTTGTTTTTAAACCATTCAAACATTTAAATCAACTGCAAACATTTTCAATAAAATCACCGAGCTATATATATACGATATATTAAGAAATATCTTAGTAATATTGTGTTATACGGTTACCTTGGAACTATTTGCACCCAATTACTCTTCCGCCAGCGTGACCTAGCCACAATCATGGCGCGTACCCTAAGGCCTGTCTTCATATTGCCGAATATCTCACGTCGAACATGAACGCCCTGATAGCTCAGCGGTTAGAGCGCTGCGCTTTAGATTGGGTGGTCACGGGTTCGAACCCCGACGAATGTATTTTTTCGTTTTTTTAAAAGGTCTTCTTTCCATTTTTCATCCATGAACGTTTATCAGGCCCGGATTCGAATTAGATTCAAACCCTGGCGAACCTTATATCGTTTTTTTTTAAGGCGTTCTATCTACTTTCATCCATGAACGTTTATCAGGTGCGTATCCAAGGGGGTGCACCAGAGACACTCCCCCTGATTGTTATAGGATCTTTGAAATTGACCATGAAATTTTTGAACACACCTGTAGTGCAGCAATTTTGATGAGAAATGCAGTGCACGCTCCCTCTTCTTCCAGTTCCTGGATCCGCAAGCGCTCTTAAACCATCATCATTATTATCATTATCAATATTATCATGAAGAAAACCCCTTCACCCGCGAACTTTTCAAGCTGAAGTACACACTGATTCCAGGTTTTTGGAGCACTCCAGGGAATGGTTTGACTATCAGTCGGCGGAGCTTTCTAAAATGCAATTGCCCTGTGCATCCGCACTTTCGGCTTCCAAAAGAATCGACTCGAATCTTAATTCAAATCTGCCATTGCCGACATCATTGGCGTCAAAAACTATTTCTTTTGACCCTGTTGACCTCGCTTCTAAAAATTTTGTTTTTAAACCATTCAAACATTTAAATCAACTGCAAACGTTTTCAATAAAATCACCGAGCTATATATATACGATATATTAAGAAATATCTTAGTAATATTGTGTTATACGGTTACCTTGGAACTATTTGCACCCAATTACTCTTCCGCCAGCGTGACCTAGCCACAATCATGGCGCGTACCCTAAGGCCTGTCTTCATATTGCCGAATATCTACGGCAAACATGAACGTCCTGATAGCTCAGCGGTTAGAGCGCTGCGCTTTAGATTGGGTGGTCACGGGTTCGAACCCCGACGAATGTATTTTTTCGTTTTTTTAAAAGGTCTTCTTTCCATTTTTCATCCATGAACGTTTATCAGGCCCGGATTCGAATTAGATTCAAACCCTGGCGAACCTTATATCGTTTTTTTTTAAGGCGTTCTATCTACTTTCATCCATGAACGTTTATCAGGTGCGTATCCAAGGGGGTGCACCAGAGACACTCCCCCTGATTGTTATAGGATCTTTGAAATTGACCATGAAATTTTTGAACACACCTGTAGTGCAGCAATTTTGATGAGAAATGCAGTGCACGCTCCCTCTTCTTCCAGTTCCTGGATCCGCAAGCGCTCTTAAACCATCATCATTATTATCATTATCAATATTATCATGAAGAAAACCCCTTCACCCGCGAACTTTTCAAGCTGAAGTACACACTGATTCCAGGTTTTTGGAGCACTCCAGGGAATGGTTTGACTATCAGTCGGCGGAGCTTTCTAAAATGCAATTGCCCTGTGCATCCGCACTTTCGGCTTCCAAAAGAATCGACTCGAATCTTAATTCAAATCTGCCATTGCCGACATCATTGGCGTCAAAAACTATTTCTTTTGACCCTGTTGACCTCGCTTCTAAAAATTTTGTTTTTAAACCATTCAAATATTTAAATCAACTGCAAACATTTTCAATAAAATCACCGAGCTATATATATACGATATATTAAGAAATATCTATAGTAATATTGTGTTATACGGTTACCTTGGAACTATTTGCACCCAATTACTCTTCCGCCAGCGTGACCTAGCCACAATCATGGCGCGTACCCTAAGGCCTGTCTTCAGATTGCCGAATATCTCACGGCAAACATGAACGCCCTGATAGCTCAGCGGTTAGAGCGCTGCGCTTTAGATTGGGTGGTCACGGGTTCGAACCCCGGCGAATGAATTTTTTCGTTTTTTTAAAAGGTCTTCTTTCCATTTTTCATCCATGAACGTTTATCAGGCCCGGATTCGAATTAGATTCAAACCCTGGCGAATCTTATATCGTTTTTTTTAAAAAGCTTTCTTTCTACTTTCATCCGTTCTGTATGTGAATGACTTCTGCATCAAAACTTGAAGCCGACGACCTCAAGATCTATCGTGGTGTGAGCACTGATGAGGATGTGACCCCATTGCAACATGACATCGATAAGATATGTGTGTGGTGTGACACCTGGTTGCTCGCACCTAACCCGACGAAATGTGTGTGCATGCACATGGGAAATAAAAACCATGGACATACCTACAAAATAACTTATAGAGGTAAAGAGACCATCCTTATGAACAGAACACAGATTGTGAAAAAGACCTTGGAGTACATGTTGACAACCAGCTTTCATTCAATAGTGAATAGACATATAACTGAAGTAACTAGAAAATGACAGAAGATACTATGGACAATCCGTAGGAACATAGCAACCAGAAAACCAGGACCCATAAGGAAATTATATACAGCATTAGTAAGGCCTCACCTTGAGTATTGTAATGGTGCAATTATCATACGCAATAAGAAGGACACTACAGCTCTGGAGAAGGTACAGAGGAGAGAAACGAAGATGATCGCAGTCCTACGGAAGAGGCCATACGAGGAAAGGCTGAAGCAGCTTGATCTACAATCAGTGAAGTATAGAAGGGAAATGGGGGACATGATTCAGGCCTTTAAGTACCTGAAGAGCGCAGATCATGAGGCAGCCGATGAATTACTCCCACTAGCAAAGGGTAGAATCCAGGAAACAAGGGGTCATACACTCAAACTGGCGGGCAAGAAAGCCCGGACAGATTTACGCAGGTACAGCTTCTGTCAGAGGGTTGTTTCCCCGTGGAACGCACTGTCAGCAGGGGCAGTCTTGGAGGCGAAAACTGTGGATACTTTTAAATCAAGGCTGGATAAGGCCTGGGTGGACATGAAGTATGTGACTTATTAGTTTACTTTGACTGTACATATTCTATCGACTGTGGATCGGATAACGGAGATAATTAGAGACTAGTTTAGTTGTAATTGTATATAGGCAAATATCTCGGACATAGACATGCTTGTGTTTTTAAGGAAACCGTGATGAAAGCTTAGGGCTTAAGTACCAGCGAATCGAGGAAGCAGAACTTTTATTGTAACTTTTTACACCACAAACCACACCTGTGCTGAGCGCGAGAACCATAAACCAGCGAGTAAAACTTACAGATATCAACAGGACCCTAGGTCCTACGATATTAACCTGATGATGATGATGATGAACGTTTATCAGGCGCGTATCCAAGGGGGTGCACCAGAGGCACGGCCCCTAATTGATATAGAATCTTTGAAATTGACCATGAAAGTTTGGAACACACCTGTAGTGCAGCAATTTTGATGAGAAATGCAGTGCACGCTCCCTTTTCTTCAAGTTCCTGGATCCGCTAGCGCTCTAGACCATCATCATTATTATCATAGTACATGTAGTAGGTCGAGGCTTGACAACGATGATCACCATTGACATCGCTTGGAGAATGCTGTATAGCGATTTCATTCCTTCCGCCGCGGCCGATAAGCGAAGCTGACATCCAACGACGGAACCCTAGCGGCAAATCGAAGAACCAGAACCAATATTTAATTGGAACTTAGCCAGGTGAACCACGGGGATGAGGAATATCCTAGGGAATAAACATCAAGGCTCCAAGGGATGTTAAAGGCCACATATCAAGGTTTGAAAACATGCTTGATACTCATGAAATATGTTGAGGGTTAAAAAAACAAGATCCCAGACATTAAAAAAATTCTAATAATAAAGTCATTATTTAGTTATTTCAATTTTCAATTTTAAACTATTTGAATTTCCCACCACACACAACTTTAGATTAGTTCCACATGTGGCCGCTAGGGATTTTTTGATGACGTAGATCAGGTCAGTCAGAACAAAGCAAGATGGCTTCCGCATACAGTTCAGAGAGTGAGAGCAGTGAATTTGAGGATGTTTTGGTCGATACAGAAGGATATTTAAACGTTGAGCCGTACATGTTCGAGCCATTAATATCACTAGATCATAATGAGAGTGATCATTCGGACGAAAGTGATTAGAATTTGTGGTTAATCAATTTGCATGGCAGACCTGCCGATATAGCAAAGAAGACATTGATAGACGGTTGCAGATGCATAACATGTACGATTTTTGAACAGACTAATGTTGCACAATATTGTTTCGCCTCGTCAGTGTTGTATCGCCAGTTATGTCATGACGCTGAACTATATGTACAATTGAAAAGTGACGGTATTATGCACAATGATCTTGACGTGACGATATAATGCCGTGCAACGTTAGATAGGCCTAGATGTCAGATGACAATAATCTGTCATTGACAGTGGCTGTCACTGACACTGACCTGTGTCGCTGTCACCTTGCTATGGCTGGAACACAAGAAGACACTATGCGGTATCACAGGCCCCAATAGGGCCTACACATTATGTATAACAACCGACCTCAGCAGCCTCGGGCATTAAATGCAATTGACATGGTTGGAACAGCTGTTTTTAACAAGTGGCATTTAATATTCAGTTGGATGCAGATATCCGGCTTCATGTGATAATCCGTATCGATAAAGTGATCACTGCAAAGTTTGGCCGAAGGCCCAGGCTTCCAACACTCCAAACGTTTGCACTTCCGAATCCACAGCTTCCTCCTCTCTCGTTCAACTGGAAATTCATGAAAATGGGTCCCATCCGTCATTCGATTGTTCTTTGTGCTATCCTTGACACAATTCGGAGCCACACAATACACCATAGTGAATGAAACACATTACTTCCAGGTGTGCATAATTAATTAAGGCCCTCCTGCTTTTATGATTGCATGACATGTACAGATAACCTGATCTACATCACAACTTTTGCTGAACCCGCCGCCTGGCTCTAACAAGCCAGTTGCTAGCCTGATTAGGTAATCAAGTTGTCAAACACATAATTGGCTATATCTTCAAAATGGATGGAGCTAATTGCATTTGGTTTTCTGTATTGTATAAAGTGTTAGGTACACTTTTGAAACCGTCTTACAGCAGAAAATGGCAAAAAACCTTGATATATGGCCTTTAAACTGCTAGATTGGTCCATCACTTCTTTTGATATGTGAGGCTGGGTGTTATAATTTCAAACTAGGAAGAAATGATACATCTCAGCTGTGTATTTTGTAGTATGAGACACCATACATTATGAGTCGAGTTCAATAGTCTATGCCCAGAGGGCGCTGTAATTTAGTGACTACTAATAAACATGTTATGTTTTCATATCCGCCTTGTTTATGATCATCAACCTACGTAAATCCTCGACATGGTGTCAGAAGTGGGATCAGATGAAGAAAAACATTTATAGAACAGGTTGAACTTATTAGTATGTCAAAATCGGTTCTATTCCGATTGTAAACGGCTGACAAAAGTCCGGGCCGAAAGTAGGTCATGGGCCACATGGCGGAAAAAAAAAATCGTAATCGGAACGTTCGTCGCGCACGTGCTTCAAGTGACGTTGACCTCGCACAACGATTAGGAGATCTACGGAGGCCGGTACGGTTCATGCGAAATTCTAGGCGGAGTTCGGAGATTCTTAGTAGAGAATCTAGTGAACGTGCACACTTGAAGTAGTTTCTTAGGCGAGAACTAAAGTATAACCATGGCAACTGCAATGCCATATCAGGTGCAACCACCAGAGAAGTTTAACTTCAAACCAGATGACTGGCCGAAATGGAAACGACGTTTTAATAGGTTCAGGGAGGCATCTGGGCTTTCGACTAAGTCACAGGAAAACCAAGTAAATACGTTGATTTACTGTATGGGCGACGAAGCTGATGACATTTTAAACTCAATAACATTAACGGATGACGATAGGCGGTCATATGATGTTATCGTAGAAAAACTTGAGAGTTACTTTTTGCCAAAAAGGAATGTTATATTCGAGAGAGCTAAGTTTAATCAAAGGCGACAGTCAGAGACTGAGTCGGTGGATCAGTTCATAACTGATTTGTTTAGCTTAGCAGAACATTGTCAATTCGGAAACTTAAAGGATGAGTTGATCCGGGACAGAATCGTTGTTGGCATAAAGGACACTAAGCTAGCTGAGAAAATGCAGCTCAACTCTAACTTGACATTGACTAAAGCTATGACAATGGTCAGACAATGTGAAAGCGTTAAAGCACAACAAACTGTGTTAAGGGGCACTGAGCTAGGCAGCACCGCGGAAGTCGCGAAAGTAGGTGGTTCTGATAAACCTACAAGTAGTAAAGGTGGACACAAGAAACCAGGTTGGGTGAAACAGCATCAGCGAAAGGGAAACCCAGGTGGGAGAACTAAATCACAATGGAAAAACAAGGACGGGAAGTGTCATAGGTGTGGCAAGACTCCAAGTCATAGTAAACAGAATTGCCCAGCGAAGGACGCTGAGTGTCATAAATGCAAATTTACTGGTCATTATCAGAAAATGTGTAAAAACTCTAAAACTGTCAGTGAAATCCAAGAAGAAGGTATATTTCTAGGTGCAGTTAACAGTAAGTTACACAATGGCTGGGTGAGTGCCGTTAAACTTGGAAGCACCAAGGTTAATTGGAAAATAGACACTGGAGCGGAAGTCTCTTGTATCCCGTATGGCATTTACACTAGGAATAAAGCGTCGCTAGGGAAGCTACACCAGCCAGACCGGAAGCTATTCGGTGCTGGAGGGAATGAACTTCAGGTGAAGGGTGTCATTCTAACCAGGCTACAAAAACGTGATGTCAAGGTTGACTCTGTAGTCTATGTCGTTGATGGACTTAAAAATCCATTACTAGGACAACCAGCGATCCGTGCATTGAAGCTTGTGTCTGTTGTAGAATCAGTTGATAGTGAGAGTGCTGATATCAAGAACATTAAGGCCAAATACCCAAAGTTGTTTTCAGGACTGGGAAAACTTAAAGGGGACTACACCATAAAGCTAAAAGATGGTGCTGAGCCCTATGCTATTTCTGCGGCTAGACGAATTGCCATTCCACTTTTAACAAGGACCAAGACGGAACTCGAAAGGATGGCAAACATAGGGGTTGTCTCAGAGGTGAGAGAGCCAACGGATTGGTGTGCTGGCATGGTTGTAGTACCAAAATCGAACGGTTCTGTAAGAATATGTGTGGACCTGACTAAACTTAATGAAAGTGTCTGTCGTGAAAGGCATCAAATGCCATCTGTTGATTATACTTTGGCACAGTTAAAGGGTGCAAAGGTCTTTAGTAAGCTAGATGCAAATTCTGGGTTCTGGCAGATCCCATTGGATCCCGAGAGTAGAAAGCTCACAACGTTCATGACCCCATGGGGCAGGTACTGTTTCAATAGACTCCCCTATGGAATCTCATCGGGACCCGAACTCTTTCAAAAGCGAATGCAGGAAATTCTTGAAGGACTTGACGGCGTTCTAGTTGAAATTGACGACATACTTGTCTATGGTATGGATCAGCAGGAACACGATAGGAGGTTACACGCAGTGTTAAACAGACTCATGGAATCGGGAGTAACTCTGAATGGACCGAAGTGTGAGATCTCTAAGGAGAAACTGTTGTATTTAGCACACATACTTGATAGTGAAGGCATTAGGCCTGACCCAAGGAAAATCAAGGCAGTACAGGATTTTCCAGAGCCAAACAATGTGCCAGAACTCAGGAGATTTCTTGGCATGATAACCTATCTAGGGAGATTTATACCGAACTTAGCGAGTAAGACTGAACCTTTACGTTGTCTTATGAGTAAGAAAAACAGCTGGGTCTGGGAAGGTCCCCAGAAAGGAGCATTTGCAAGCTTGAAAGCAGAGCTAATATCTCCACCGTTACTTGCGCATTACGATCCGGAGAAGGAAACCATAGTCTCAGCGGATGCTTCCTCTTATGGATTAGGAGGAGTTATTCTACAGGTTCATGAGAAAGGGGTTAAAAGACCTGTAGCATATGCGTCAAGGACTTTAAATGACACTGAGAAGCGTTATGCACAAATCGAGAAAGAGGCGTTAGCGGCCACATGGGCTTGCGAGAGATTTTCGGACTATGTGCTAGGGAAAACATTCTCATTGGAGACAGATCATAAGCCTTTAGTTCCACTGCTAGGAGGAGGCAAGAGCCTCGAAATGCTGCCAGCCAGAGTGCAGAGATTCAAAATGAGACTTATGAAATACTCGTACCAAATCAAACATGTGCCGGGAAAGGAACTCTACATAGCAGATGCTCTTTCGAGGGCACCCCTTCAAAGGGAACGATCTGAGGCAGACATAAAATTTGATGCAGATGTCACTGCATACGTTTCGGCTATAACACAAAATCTGCCAGCCAGTGAAAGACGGCTGCAGCAGATTAAGGAGAAACAATCAGAGGACGAGGTTTGCCGTCAACTGTTGCAGTACTGTAGAGATGGATGGCCAGACCGTCCATTCGTTAGAGGTGCTGTAAAGCCCTTCTATCCAATCTCAGGCGAGCTTACCGTGCAAGATGGGTTACTAATGAGAGGGACTCGTATAGTCATTCCGATGAGTATGCGTTTAGAGATACTTGATAAGATCCATGAAGGCCATCAGGGAACAACTAAATGCAGGGAAAGAGCTAAACATAGCGTATGGTGGCCGGGATTGAGTACCCAATTGGAGAACCTTGTTAAAAACTGTGCGGTCTGTGCGAAAGTGAGGAGCTATAGGCACGAGCCTAACCTTCAGGGTGAATTTCCTCGCAGACCTTGGCAAGTCATAGGGACCGATCTTGCCGAACACAAAAAGCAACAGTATCTGATTGTAGTCGATTATTATTCTAGGTACATAGAGGTTGAGAAACTGTCAAGTCTCTCATCTCAGGCAGTCATTGGACACTTGAAAAACATGTTTGCCAGGCATGGAATTCCGGAGAGACTGAGGAGTGATAACGGACCTCAGTATGACTCTCAGGACTTCAGATGTTTTGCCAATAAGTTTGAATTCGAACATGTGACGAGCAGCCCTTTATACCCACAAGGGAATGGAGAAGCTGAGAGAGCGGTACAAACGGTTAAAAACTTGATCAAGAAGTCAAAGGACTTCACATTAGCATTGCTAGCGTACCGTTCAACTCCATTGCAAAATGGGTACAGCCCGAGTGAACTGTTAATGGGCAGGAGATTGCGGAACACACTTCCTCAGCATCATTCGAAGTTGGAGCCAAAGTGGTCTTATGGTGACTTGAGGAAAAAGGAGGAGGAGTATAGGAGAAAAATGACTTTGAATGCTGATAAACATCACGCAGCCAGATCACTGCCACAGCTAGGCATAGGAGACACTGTGTGGATTCCTGATAAGGAGGTCACTGGTTCAATCTCAGGACATGCTGAGACTCCACGTTCTTATGTGGTGACGACACCAAAGGGAACATTTAGGAGAAATAGGCGGAGCTTATGCCAATTGGCACCGTCTTTGAATACTGATCAGGACAGTCAGGTTGCTCCAGACATTTCAGATCATTCATCTGTGAGCAATGGTGAATCAGGAACAGTTGCAGTAGAAACATCACAGAATGATACTAGTAATTCTGCAGGACAATCCACTCCGAGACCACCAGTTGTCACAACCAGATCTGGTAGAATTTCAAAGCCAGCAGTCAGACTTGATCTGTAGACTTTGTAATGAAAAGAAGTCAGGATGTTGTAATTCATAGTATTTCCATAAGAGACATTGGGTTAATATAGTTATAATAGTTATAATCTAGTTCAGAGACATTTGAGGAATCATCTCTATAGCTAAAATTTAAGTTGAGTGTTCAGTTGTTCATTGGACTTTTATAGGACTCTTTAAAGGCTGAGAAAGGGGGATGTAGTATGAGACACCATACATTATGAGTCGAGTTCAATAGTCTATGCCCAGAGGGCGCTGTAATTTAGTGACTACTAATAAACATGTTATGTTTTCATATCCGCCTTGTTTATGATCATCAACCTACGTAAATCCTCGACATATTTTGCTTTTGATATTTCAATAGAACTTGTGATACTCATTCTAAATAATGTTGGACCCTTCCAATGTCTCCTGTTGCCATCTGTTGGTGTTGGTTGAAAGCACAAATATCAGGAATATCACATCTAACTCTGGTCCCCGAAGTTGCTGTTAGGCTGCTTGTAGGGGGATTTCTGCTCAGGCATCATGCATCATGCATCATGCTGGAGCATTTTAACCCCCCTCCCTCAATAAGTCCTTCTGAGACGCTTTAAAGGACCACAATATACATCTTGCTATGACCCAACTCGCATCACAAATCAGCTAAGGCGGTTTCGTTAGCGATAAATCAATTATTATGTATCCAGATTTCGAAGATTTTGTCTTTGTGAGTTTCAAGACCCAGAATGGTCTTGGAAGGAATCAATTTTAGTCATCACAAAAATTGAAAAAGCGACTTGAGGGTATGATCTATCATGTGGTCTATTTAGAGTCGATTTTCCGAAAGGCCAGCTTTGACGGTTCAGCGCTAAGAGTGTTTGACTGTCAATCGGCAGGTCACGGGTTCGACTCCCGGTGAATCTGCCGCAGTTTTCTCTTTTTTTCTTCTTCCTTTTCTTGTTATCTAATCATCCATGTACATATGTCTAAATTTTTATTATTATCATTGTCATACCCCGCACCCAAACTTTTCAAACTGCAGCACACACTGATTCCGGGCGTTCGAGTACTACGGCCGCATTGTTTCCTTCCTCGTGACGCAATTATTTCATGACGTAATGAGCCATTGACCATTCACACAAGCAGATTTATTCACACCGGCGCCACTGAAGTGCGGGTGTGGGACATCATGTATTTAAAAATCGGCTGCTAGGACATGCTACAGTTGTGTGAGTTCACTAGAGCTTGCTCTTTACATATTACTGCCCTTACAACCCTTCCCTCACTTAGATGGGGATGGGTTGACAATCGACACACAGGCAACACCTGAGGATGATGAGCTGATCGAGCGAGAGCAGTCACAACCAGACCGCATCGGACCTCTTTGCCCTGGTCTGGTGCTTAGTCGCATCTGTAGCAGAGAGGTAGGAGAGATGAGAGAGTCACAACCAGGACAAATTGGACTTGGACAGTAGGTGCACTGTGGAGACCACTGGCATGACTATTCCAGCTGCCGAAGACAACAGACCCAGACGGAGCCTGGTTCAGTTGTTTATACCGACCACCACAACAAATGCTTCATGTAGCAACTTTTTCATGTAGATTCTAATAGTAAAAAATATTAAAAAATATACCACCTAGCTTTACATTTATATTTTGTTCTTATTTAAAAATATTCTAGATATATTTATTTTGATAACATGTATCTGAAAAATATATCAAAATCAAATGAGAACATTCAAGTTTTAATTTTTTTATGACTCACTCAAATCGCAAAACAAAATGGCGTACTTTTTTGCTTTATTCACTTTCGCTGGTTTTTCGGTGTTAAACTTCACATTTTTGTGTGAACTCGCTATACAATAATATCCTTCAAAATAGTTTATTTGAAAGGCGAATACATATGCCGAGTTCAATGTTAGAAGTATCGTCGTATGGGACATAGTTGAAGGTGTCTTGGTCGGTCGTCAACAATCACAATGACACAATGGGATTGAACTATTCACGATTTCGAAGAAGTTTGTTTTGGCGCTGACCAGTCCTGTGTTTGATCATCGTGTCTCTAGGCATTGTCCGAAGTTGGCTTAGACCTTCTGACGTGTTCTGAGCTGCGCAATTGATTTGTTTGGCGCTGATTCGTCTTCTTCGAATAGGCCTAAGTATGGCATGCCCCCGCTATGGTCTTCCTCTCTTCTTGGGCTTGGATTGGTCACGTTGGTGGTGAATTTGTCGGAACCCTAAATAAAACTCACTCATGTCTAAACAGAGCAACAATGGTGCTGGTGATATGAATGTGAAATTGGAGGATTCAGCTTTGAGACTGCACGAAGGCAGAGAAAAGGACTTTGAATTATCGGATATTGATAATATTGATATCAAAACAGAACTAGATGAAGTTGCCTGCGGTCCATACGATTCTTTATCGCATCATCCTTCTGTTGATGCAGGAAATCAGTACAGTTCAAACCAAAAAACAGAGCTTTGCTCTGGTGACCAGTGCAGTTCATTTTTCAAAATAGACAGTCAGATCAGATCAAGTCTTAAAACTGAGTCATCTCAGCCAACAGAGAGTGACATTAAGGTGCATGAGCCAGGATATGATGTTCCTGTCGATGTAAATATCAAATCTGAACCAACTGATGACTATGGACTTGAACCAGGTTGTGCATCGCTAGGTTTAGGAACTGAGGAATGGGAGGGAGCTGGAAATAAGTTAGGACCTGTTCAAGTCAACCTCATACCAGCACCAGCGGCATATAGCGGTAGTCTGCTGAGAATCGATGTTGAAGACCCGCTTCATCCCATGCAATTTGGTGGAGTTGTGAAAGAGGAGACAACAGAAGCTGTTCAAGCAGATGTTGAGGAGAACTTGTACACTTTTGGGGAAGTCGCAGTCTCACATGTAAGTTTATAAGGAGAGCACTTGTCAGTCCCGAGGGAGAAGTTGGTATACTGTAGTTGAAAGTTTTGCGCATTTTGAGTTTGGGTGGTTGAAGTTTGACAGCGCACTTGTGAAATAGGAAACAAAATGGTACCAAGCATTTGACAGGTTATAGTATCCAAAGCTCTGTTTCCAAAGTATCTTTTTCTGTCATTCCAGCAGGATATGGAAACAAACCCAGCTGAAGACAATACTGGTAAGTGATAATCCCTCTTTTTGAAACTATTTCAACTCTGGACTCAGGTTGGAAAATCGAATAATTTCCATCTCCTAATATCGATGTGATGAAATTTGACATTGCTTGGTTTTGATGTTAGATTGACATAAATCTTTACTTGTAATAAAGAATAGTGAAAGTAGAACCGGAGCACCAGTCTGCATGTGACATCATCACCAACAGATGGCACACCCTAACTGTGGACATGATGCAAGATTGCTTCACTAGGCATTTTTGCAGTGATCTCCATGCTAAAAGGAAAGTAGCATACTCCCAAGTGGAGCATAGGTCACTAATTAGGTTACTTCGCTTCCTCCTACACACTATGTATAAAAATGAATGGGCAGAAAAATGACAGTAAGACTAAGAAGAGCAGGTACACTCAAAGGAGATGTTTTCAATAGCTAGCCAAGGGACACCCATGTATATAAGTTTCTTGATCATATATTTGACATTCTTACTGCTTCTTAGTGTGGTTTGTCTTTCTACAAGTGCCTGTATAATGAATTTGGTTTTTGACTGTGAGTAAATGAACATTTTGAAAGATAATATACATGACCTGAAGGTGTTTTGCAAGGATCAGTGAAACAGTGGCAAAATTACTTCAGTCCCTGAAGTGGAACTTCCCTGTGGACCTCCAGTCCGAGTCCAAGAGACTTTTAATAGTGTTGATCATAGTAAATTGTCAAAACTTTTGGACCACCATCCATTGCTTTCCAAGGAAGATCATGAATCAAGTTGATACAGTGGACATACAAACCCTCAATATGCCACCAAGGATCGGAAACATGGATTCCAATTAACGCTCTTTAAACAGGTGGAGGACAATGACTTTGCTAACAATGTCACGTTTCTGTCGCATTTTAAATTCGAGGGCTGATTACATTCTATCGTTGTATTTTGCAGTTTCTTTATTTTGGCACGGTGGTCGAAAACATCACTCAGGGGAGCCTCATCTGTCAGCAAGAAAATATTCAGGAGAAGACGTGTTGAAGAAAAAGTCTTACTCCTGTAACTATTGTTTTAAACTCTATCCAAGTAAATATCATCGGACGCGTCACGAACGTGTTCATACCGGAGAAAAACCTGTCCAACGTCGAACAGTCATGTGTGATCAGTGTGGTAAGGTATTCACAGTTAGAAGTAATCTCACCCAACACATGCGTATTCACACAGGTGAAAAGCCATTCAAATGTGAACAGTGTTGTAAAGCGTTTGCATCCAATAGTGAACTTACCAAACATCGACTTATTCATACTGGAGAAAGGCCTTTTCATTGTGACAAGTGTGATAAAAAATTCAAACGGAGCACGCACCTAAAGGATCATCGACGTATGCATACGGGCGAAAAACCATTTCCTTGCGACCAGTGTGAGAAAGCCTTTGGGAGCAATAGTGATCTTACCAGACATAAGCGTATCCATTCTGGAGAGAAACCCTTTGCCTGTGACAAGTGTAATAAAACGTTTAAAGAGAAAGGCAACCTTGCGAAACATAAGCGTATTCATGCTGAAGAAAGACAGTTATTTGCATGTGACTTGTGTGATAAGATATTCAAGAACACCGAGAATCTTGTGAAGCATAAATGTATTAATTCACGAGAAAAACTACTTGCCTATGACCAATGTGATTAAACATTTTAGACTGATAAGTGGTCTTTCTCACCACGGGGCTATTCATACTGGAAAATGCCAATTTAAATGTGACCAGTGTGTGTTTAATCGATCGATAGTCAGATTCTGCGACAGCATAGGTGAATTCATTTAGCAGCTTGATCTCCTTGTACCAATTCTAACCATCCTACGGAATGTTTGAATAATATTATCAGTGCAGTGCCCTAGTAAGCGTGCAGCGCCTTTAGGTTGGGGGAAACCCCCCAAACCTCCTGGTTTGCAACCTGCTATAGTTCCTTCCACCAATTTTTTGTTTTGATAGACGGTTTTCTCTGTGTATCTCTTTAGCAGTAACTCAACTGCATCATCACAATAGCCGGCAAAGAAATGGAAAATGTCCCCCCCCTGGAAAGGTGTCCGGACTATCGTAGTCTAGCACTCTGCAGATTCATATGTAAAGTGCAAGCTCCATTGAACTCGAGCAACTGTCGACATGGGGAATTATGAAGTGTGTTCGTATCAACTTTTATCTATTCTATCGTGGACAGCGGACTTGTTCCAGACCAGAGGTCTTCAGTCCGTCACCCAAAACATTGCCCCTTCAAAAGTTATGCGTAACCTTCAACTTTGTGTTGTACTTTGTAGCTGTCATCTCAAAGTTTCCCTCCAAAAGTATTTTTTAAAGAACTTATCATCTCTTCCGTTGTATTTTGCAGTTTCATCTTCATATGGCAGTGAAGTCAAGTCTGAAATTCACCCAACAGAGAACTCTGCATGGTTAATTGGTTATTCCCTGAAAAATGCTAACGTACAGGAGTCGAAAACGTGTTGGTATTGCAGTAAAGTATTTGTCGACAAATATCGTCTGGCTCGGCACGAGCGTATTCATACAGGAGAAAAACCATTCAAATGTAGCCAGTGTGAGAAAGCTTTTATCACTCAAGTTAATCTTTTGCAACATGAACGTATTCATACCGGTGAAAGACCATTTGCCTGTGACCAGTGTGATAAAACATTTACCACTCAAGCTATTCTCGTACAACACGGACATGTACATGCAGTGGAAAGACCGTTTGCCTGCGATATCTGTGACAAAACATTCTCACGCTATAAAACTCTAGTCGCTCATCAACATGTTCATACAAAAGAAAGACCATTTGCATGTGACCAGTGTGATAAGACATTCACACGGATTAGTAATCTTTATCGCCACAGGAATGATGTCCATACTGGAGAAAGACCATTTCCATGTGATCGTTGTGATAAATCGTTCGTGTGTTTAAACAGTCTTACCCAGCACGTGAAAATTCATACAGGAGAGAGACCATTTGCTTGCGACCAGTGCGATGGAAAGTTTTCAAGTAATAGCGTCCTCAACCGCCACAAACATACTCATACTGAAGAAAGACCATTTGCCTGTCGCCAGTGTGATAAAACTTTTACGCTTAATAGTCACCTAAAGGAACATAGGCGTATTCATACAGGAGAAAGACCATATCGGTGTGATGGGTGTGATAAATCCTTTACACATAGAAGTGGCCTAAAATACCATAAACAGCGTGTTCATTGCGAGAAATCACAGTTTCAGAGTGGCAAGAGTAAAACAATTTAGCTTATTTACTTATGTGACCCATCACAGCTAAGGAGGCACAGTCACACAGATGGGCCTTAGTGACACAAAGAGATAAGTTAAGAAATTGGTGAACTCTTTATTTCACAATAGGCAGACAAAAGTGAAACAAACAACCAGTCAATTTCAATAACATTTTTATGGTATGTTCTCCTAGCAAGGATACATCACATATCATATAGGTTTTTGACTTGACCTAATTTTACGACTTTGGTTTGACCTATATACTATACATGTAGCATGTTTCTTAACCAGGATGAATTTCTATCCACCAAATATCTATACAGTGAGCAGAATGGCCCTTGGCCGTTTCATTGTTTTCACTTTTAAAAACCTATGCGATTTGCCGCACTGAAGATCCCTCCAGAGATTGTTGGACTGGGTCCATTAAATGTGACAAAAATATCCAACACCTATTTACAAATGAAGTGAGGGGTCAGACTTTTGGTGTAACTCCATATAACTGTCTGGTGATTTCGCTCTGAACTTGTGACACACTGATCGGTCTGAAATTATCATTACCGTCCATCCCTCAGTTTGCAGCCAGTGGCCCGATGGCGGAGAAATGGCATTGTCAAATGTGGTTAAGCCTATTGCGCATGGGCAGCACAATTAACCGATTATAAGACCTGTGATTTCGCACGCTGGGTGTGTTTTCCATCTCACGATACATCAGGCATGCATCTGAGATCAGGCAGAATTGGGTGTAGGATATTCGGAAACCACACACACATCTCCAGAATCTGTGGTGTGTTGTACCCCACGCTACGTAAGGAGTAGGTTTCTGGGTAAGACTTGGTCCACGCGAATAGGCGGTACCTTAAAAATGATGAGAAGTTGCCAATTAACGCCCTGTGAATTGTCCTTCGACCAGCTAGTGCTAATTAGTCCAGCTGTCAAGCTCCCGAAAAGGCAAGAATTGTGCATTTTAATGGAGAAAGCATGAAATTTGGCAGGGTGACAAAACTTTTACGCTTAATACGCTTTACGTTTAATGACCCCTAGGGGTCATTTATCGATTAAGACCCTAATTTTTTACGCCCCCCTGGCGGTGGCCATCTTGGAATCCAATATGGCCGCCATTTTTGGCCCGTTTCTTGCAATATCTCAGAATCTATTGCACCTACGGGTATGATTTTGACGGCTTACCCTAGGTTTTCAGGTATGACGAATTCAACGGAACCAATGAAAATGCCGTCGAAGCTGGTGCTTTAATTAACCAAGATTTGTAAATAATTTCGTCTTTACCCCAGCCCACCTATAGATTGTACCAGTATTACTTTAAAGAATTGCGAATACAATAAAAGGAACGTGGGGATATGTAAAGGTGAAAGACTGTTGGTGATCTTTTTGTGTTTGATCGGCTGGCATTTGTTCGGCAGGAGAAATATGTTAGGTCCAGTTGTCACAACTATTACGATTTGAAAGAAGATGACGATAGATTGTAAACAGGCCTTGCATCTAATGACAATGAGATCAAACTTAATGGGTCACCAAACATTTGCCGTTTCACGTCTTAAAGACCCTGAACTATTTTGCCTATAGATCGTATACTATATTTGCATTAAATCATATGATATGTCGTATGATATATTTGGTGAGCTGTAGAGCTATATTCCACTGCCTACGTTTGTATATAGTTTAATAGTAGATTTGTTAGAAGGGTGGCAAGAACTACTGCTGACTTCATCACTGTGTTGTCAGTTGCTGTACATAATATTAAAAGAGTAAGCGGATTATCCCTTCAATTTATTTGTTCTTCTCCTGTTTCATCAGTAGAATTTGGTGATGAAACTATGACTGTGTTGTGGAAGGTGGTGACTGGGCAGCTGACAGTATGGAACGCTGTTGATTAGCCACCTACTCCTTTGAGCGGGCGGTTCTGAGCTGCATCAGACAATCTCAACTATTTCCACTTACGCCATCTACAACTACATTTGTATAGAGGCTGTCGGTCACTTTGACCTTGACTATGCATGCTGTAAATATCATGTAGTTTCTTTAATGAAATAAACATCCAAGAGCTGAATTCCGAGTTGGTTGTTTCTGGTGTGCAACAGACACTTCTTGCGGTGACGGTGTAGAAGTTTAAAATGTCCCTGGATAGAATGTCCGGGGAGCGAAGGATTCTCTTAGCTTTGGCGGGAATGGCCTCCACAGATAGAACCTTATCATAATCTGTCAGAATACAATAGGACTGGGCACGTTTTCCATGAGTACGGTTTCCTCCTCTACACCGTACGGCCTTGGCCGAAATGGTAAATACACAATGTACGTCATTGTCAGTTCAAGTCAGTGTGTGTGATTTTGACATTATGCAGGTTTCGGCAGCTATACGACTGACGAAATACGAAGTGCAAGGATCTATGGAGTAATCTAGTCTAATGCGACACTCGTAAATCATCTTTTGTCCTATGTTGTAGGAGGAATCGGCTAAATTTTTGAAAATCGCCAATGAGAAATGCATTTACAAACTTTGCCCTCGCAGCTCTTCGTAAAGGCTTCCGAAACCTGGCTTGTATATATTTCTATGGCCATATAGCTCCGTTCATGTGCATGTTATGCAATAGCCCAGACCCACCTTTGACAATACCATCCAATCGGTCTAATGACATAACAACACAAGTTGGCGCTAAGCCGCCGGCCTGTCTCGCGGGGTAGAGGAATAGTGCTCGGACGGTGTGACGTCAAATGTATTGTCTCGGCTGATTTGAACGCAAGTCAGTTGGTGTGTGAGTGAACTACGCAGAACATCGTTGGAAAACTTTTTCCGATTTCAAAGGTAAAATTCCCTTCAACATTGCGGAAATCAAGTTAAAAGAGCTGCAGCAGAAGGTAGGGCCCAGTATCTATGATTGATAATTGTTTGAATTGGTTTCAACAGGTTTTTATTGCTGTAAAAGTGCAGTCGAGCCGAAAATGAACTGCGCAGTAATTTCAGTCGCAAATTCACTGTAAGGCAAGGACTTATGTGCATAACTGGAAGGCTTTTGACCTCCAAACCTTGTCATATGATTTTCAAAAATGCTTTAAATTTAAACAATCATTCATTTGGCTCCACTATCCCGACTGTGGTGTAGCACCCGACTGTAACTGGCATGAATAGGGAATACGCTGGTTATGGATGTCAGATCGTGGTTCCTTGGCAATTGCAAACAATTTCACTGGACGTAACCCACGCGGCGACACCAAGGACCGCTGGCTGATCTATTGATATGTTCGTAGTAGGGTGTCAAAGTCGGGGAGACGAAGAGCCACTCGTCTCTCGTAGGGGGTTCATTGAAAGTGTTTGCATTTGTTAGCCTATAAACACAAGATTTTAATCCTTCAGTCCCGTGTTTGGCGGAGAAACTAATCTTACAGAAGGCCCAGTCATATTTCGTCATTGACGGTATCTCTGGGAGGCCCTGTGTGCCGTTGATCCAATATTCATTGAGGCTGTTGGAGAGACTTCTTGTCTAAACAGTACCATTCCGCCCCCTCTAAGGCATACAATGGTAACTTATAAACACAAGATTTTCATCCCTGTCTCGGGTGTCTTTGAGAGAGCTGATCATACACAATTCCCAACCTACTCGTCAGCCAGCTGACAGATTCCCTGGGTCGAACGTGTTACTGTGATGTTTTCGAAGAGATACTTGTGGCTGTTGGGGAGACTTCTTGTCTAAACAGTACCATTCTGCCCTCTCTAAGGCATAGAGTGGTAACTAATTAATCAACTGCGAAATGATCGCAGATTGAATACAGTGAGTTAATCATTCAAACAATATCAAATGTAACCATGATGATACTTTTTACTGGGTGACCCATGCCTGTTGGATGTTTGATCCAACATACTTTGAGGCGGTTGGCGATCATTCCAGTCTATTGTTTGCTAGCATAGCGCCTCTTGTGATTTAAAGGTAAGGAGGCATACCAAAAGCGATCAGCATGTTATTGCCAAGGAAGTAGATTCGGTAATTCTATTCAAACTTGGATTGTGATTGGCAAACTGAAACTTTGGCCTTGTTGGAAAGTATGGTAAGGAAATCTTGATTTTTATAAACATGACCCTGAAACCCACCTTAACCTTGATCTGTCTCATAATTTCAGAGGCTTAGTCCAAGGATGAGTCCGATCCACGAGATGTGAGAGGACGAATGGTTGTCAGTCTTCCGTGGCAGTGCCCAGCACTCCAGTGGCAGTGCCCAGTAGTCCTAGGCCAGCAGCTCAAACCGGTAGGGATAGGTAGAATCCGTACATAGAAAACAACTTCTGCTAGAATGAGAAAAAGTCCCCCTGATGCAGTTAATGGTATTTCGCCGTGCAAGCAAAAGAAACAGCTAGCCAAATGAGAAACACGGACGTCTAGTGATGGTCTGTTCGATAGACTCATCAGGCTAATAAATGCAATCCGTGTACAATCATTGGGCCACGCAAATAACGTACTGCAGAACAAATTCACATATCAGATGGGGAGACTGATCGTTGGGGCATACCAAATACAAATGACGATTGAATAATTGTTTCTATTCTCCCAATATCTGCAAGTCTGCTCCCAGTTGCGCTAGAATAAGTTTTGAACTAACACTCTATAACCCTTATATCGATATATTTTCTCTCATCTTCAGAGGGATGGACCGACTCCCTTCCCGCGGCTGAACCCGGCATCCTCCCATCGATGTATACAAGCCACCTGTCCTACTTCTACCGGCATCGTGACTAGTCCTCCATGGTGACGAACAGTAACTCTGGACTTAGAGTGCTTATAAATCAGAATGTATAGATGTAACAGAAATGAACAAGGATAGAGTATTCCGTAGGGAGTTTTCGCAAAAGAGTAGGGACAATCCAGGATGAATGAGTGTACATGTAACAGTTTTAAATACCCTATAGTGTTCTGGGGACTCATGAATATATTATGCGCATTAATCTCTTAGGTGTTGATGTACACCAACCAACAGGGAAGGACTTGTTGCCAGAGGGACATTTCCTACTACTCCACTTGAATAGAAATCCTACCTAACTGTAGCGCCACCTGTTCCAACATGTGGTGCCCGCGTACAGATTGTTGTCAGAATATCTTTTTGTAAAACCTTTTCATGATATTTGACCAATGTATCAGGACGTTGAATATCTAAATGTGTCCTAAACATATCAAATAAAGAATGATAGTTTCACAATCAGTGTTGTTATTCTTTGTACTACTGTCGGAAGGGTCTATTCCTAAGCCAGGACAAAGTTTGGTACGACGTCTTTCCCGGGTGATAACGCCTTTCAAAAACCAATGGGCAACAGCAGCGCCCCTGTGGCGTGTTGGGTACTTTTTCTGAGACACCGCAGGAGGGAATGTACACAAATCTAGCCCGTCTTCTCAAAAGCTTTTAACTGTCACAACCAGCGACACCAGTGACAGTGACCAACCAGCTGATGAAATCCTGAAAACCCGACCCTACATGTTCTTTATTGGCTATTCATCAAACATCACGTACGTGGAGTTCTTCATTGACAAGTACTTTGGCTAACGACAAGCATCCGCAGATCGTGGAGCAGCCAGGACTGATTTGGCCTGCCTGTGACCGTCTCATCTCTCTCACCATGCTGAAAACACAGTAGAGCAGCAACGACTGATTCGGCCTGGCAGTGACCGTCTCATCTCTCTCACCATGCTGACAACACAGTGGAGCAGCAACGACTGATTCGGCCTGGCTGTGACTGTCTCATCTCTCTCATCATGTTGGCAACTTAGCAAAGCAGCAAATACGGATGTGGCCTGGCTGTGACGGTCTCATCTCTCTCACCGATTTGACAACTTAGCAAAGCAGCAAATACGGATGTGGCCTGGCTGTGACGGTCTCATCTCTCTCACCTTGTCAACACGATCGAGCAGCAACGACTGATACGGCCTGGCTGTGACCGTCTCATCTCTCTCACCATGCTGACAACTTGGCAAAGCTGCAAAGACAGATTTGGCCTGGCTGTGACCGTCTCATCTCTCTCACCATGCTGACAACACAGTGGAGCAGCAACGACTGATTCGGCATGGCTGTGACTGTCTCATCTCTCTCACCGTGTTGACAACACAGTGGAGCAGCCAGGACTGATTCGGCCTGGCTCTGACTGTCTCATCTCTCTCACCATGCTGACAACACAGTGGAGCAGCAACGACTGATTCGGCCTGGCTGTGACTGTCTCATCTCTCTCACCGTGTTGACAACACAGTGGAGCAGCCAGGACTGATTTGGCCTGGCTGTGACTGTCTCATCTCTCTCACCATGTTGACAACACAGTGGAGCAGCCAGGACTGATTCGGCCTGGCTCTGACTGTCTCATCTCTCGCACCATGCTGACAACACAGTGGAGTAGCCACGACTGATTCGGCCTGGCTGTGACTGTCTCATCTCTCTCACCATGCTGACAACACAGTGGAGCAGCAACGACTGATTCGGCCTGGCTGTGACTGTCTCATCTCTCTCACCGTGTTGACAACACAGTGGAGCAGCCAGGACTGATTTGGCCTGGCTGTGACTGTCTCATCTCTCTCACCATGTTGACAACACAGTGGAGCAGCCAGGACTGATTCGGCCTGGCTCTGACTGTCTCATCTCTCGCACCATGCTGACAACACAGTGGAGCAGCCACGACTGATTCGGCCTGGCTGTGACTGTCTCATCTCTCTCACCATGCTGACAACACAGTAGAGCAGCAACGACTGATTCGGCCTGGCTGTGACTGTCTCATCTCTCTCACCATGCTGACAACACAGTAGAGCAGCAACGACTGATTCGGCCTGGCTGTGACTGTCTCATCTCTCAAACCGTGTTGACAACACAGTGGAGCAGCCAGGACTGATTCGGCCTGGCTGGGACCGTCTCATTTCTCTCACCGTGTTGACAACACAGTGGAGCAGCCACGACTGATTCGCCTGGCTGTGACTGTCTCACCTTTAAACCGTGTTGACAACACAGTGGAGCAGCCAGGACTGATTCGGCCTGGCTCTGACTGTCTCATCTCTCGCACCATGCTGACAACACAGTGGAGCAGCCACGACTGATTCGGCCTGGCTGTGACTGTCTCATCTCTCTCACCATGCTGACAACACAGTAGAGCAGCAACGACTGATTCGGCCTGGCTGTGACTGTCTCATCTCTCTCACCATGCTGACAACACAGTGGAGCAGCCAGGACTGATTCGGCCTGGCTGTGACTGTCTCATCTCTCTCACCATGTTGTCAACACAGTGGAGCAGCAAGGACTGATTCGGCCTGGCTGTGACTGTCTCATCTCTCTCACCATGTTGACAACACAGTGAAGCAGCCAGGACTGATTCGGCCTGGCTGTGACCGTCTCATCTCTCTCACCGTGTTGACAACACAGTGGAGCAGCAACGACTGATTCGGCCTGGCTGTGACTGTCTCATCTCTCTCACCATGCTGACAACACGGTGGAGCATCAGGACTGATTCGGCCTGGCTGTGACTGTCTCATCTCTCTCACCATGTTCTCAACACGGTGGAGCATCAGGACTGATTCGGCCTGGCTGTGACTGTCTCATCTCTCTCATTATGTTGTCAACACGGTGGAGCAGCAACGACTGATTCGGCCTGGCTGTGACTGTCTCATCTCTCTCACCATGCTGACAACACAGTGGAGCAGCCACGACTGATTCGGCCTGGCTCTGACTGTCTCATCTCTCTCACCGTGTTGACAACTTAGAAAAGCAGCAAATACGGATGTGGCCTGGCTGTGACGGTCTCATCTCTCTCACCTTGTCAACACGATCGAGCAGCAACGACTGATACGGCCTGGCTGTGACCGTCTCATCTCTCTCACCATGCTGACAACTTGGCAAAGCTGCAAAGACTGATTTGGCCTGGCTGTGACCGTCTCATCTCTCTCACCTTGTCAACACGTATGATCGAGCAGCAACGACTGATACGGCCTGGCTGTGACCGTCTCATCTCTCTCACCATGCTGACAACACAGTGGAGCAGCCAGGACTGATTCGGCCTGGCCGTTACTGTCTCATCTCTCTCACCATGTTGACAACTTGGCAGAGCAGCAAAGACCGATATGGCCTGGCTGTGACTGTCTCATCTCTCTCATCATGTTGTCAACAAAGTGGAGCCAGGACGGATTTGGCCTGGCTGTGACGGTCTCATCACTCTCACCTTGTCAACACGGTGGAGCAGCCAGGACTGATTCGGCCTGGCTGTGACTGTCTCATCTCTCAAACCGTGTTGACAACTTGGCAAAGCAGCAAAGACTGATTTTGTCTGGCTGTGACTGTCTCATCTCTCTCACCTTGTCAACACCATCGAGCAGCCACGACTGATTCGGCCTGGCTGTGACTGTCTCATCTCTCTCACCATGTTGACAACTTGGCAGAGCAGCCAAGACTGATGTGGCCTGACTGTGACCGTCTCATCTCTCTCATCATGTTGGCAACACAGTGGAGCAGCCAGGACTGATTTGGCCTGGCTGTGACCGTCTCATCTCTCTCACCATGCTGTCAACACGGTCGGGCAGCCAGGAGTGATTCGGCCTAGCTGTGACCGCCTCATCTCTCTCACCATGCTGTCAACACAGTGGAGCAGCCAGGACTGATTCGGCCTGGCTGTGACCATCTCATCTCTCTCACCATGTTGACAACTTGGCAAAGCAGCGAATACTGATTTGGCCGGGCTGTGACTGTCTCATCTCTATCACCTTATCAACACGGTCGAGCAGCCAGGACTGATTCGGCCTGGCTGTGACTGTCTCATCTCTCTCATTGACAACTTGGCAAAGCAGCCAAGACTGATGTGGCCTGGCTGTGACTGTTTCATCACTGTCATCATGTCAACACGGTGTAGCAGCCAGGACTGATTCGGCCTGGCTGTGACTGTCTCATTCCCCTGCGAAATTCGACTGGAAATTGTCGGCAAAAGCCGGCAATTTCCACCTAATTCCAAACTATTTTTCCTTGCCAGGAGGCTGGAATTAGCTGGAAATTCCAGAAAATGTCAGGGCTGGAGTTTGGCGGTATTTTGGTAAATGGCAGTGCCAGAAAATGCCAGCTCTGGAAAAAGCTGGCATAACCTGGCATTAGCTGGAACCTTCAAATTTCCAGAGCTGGAATTAGGTGGAAAAATCTTGACCCAGGCCTTCCAGCTGATTACCAATGTCAGGGCTGTCATTTATTGGAAATAGCTGGCATTAGTTGACATTAGCTGGAAATTACAAATTCAGCATGCAACGAGGAATGTCAGGGCTGTCATTTATTGGAAATAGCTGGCATTAGTTGACATTAGCTGGAAATTTAATATTGAGTATGTGACCTGCTCTACGTTTGAATCGATCAGAGCACTGCACACTAATAAACAGGCGTTTTTTGTCACTCAACAGTGACTATGATTAGAATCGTTGTGATATGCAACAAGAAGATCTCTTGTCGTGGAGTAAAACCAATAATTAGTTTTGACTTTGCTGATTGCAATCTTGTCACACGCACCTGCGATTATCACCACAGACAGGCAATTTTTCACATGCAAACATGATTGCATGTTGATTTTGCTTGATTCCAGGCCGTGTGATTTCCAATTCTAATTCAATTTTGATGGCATCTGCAATTATAACTGCAAACAAGCAATTTCTGTCACACAGAAATATGATTAAAGGTTGCAGGTTGATTTTGCTTCCAACAGAGGTTGCTAGGATGACCAGTTCTTGTTGCGGGCACCTGAAATTATCTATGCAAACAAGTGATTTATGTCACTTGCAAACATGATTGCTGTGGCATTATCAAGTTTTGAGCATATGCCACTGACCTAATCCCTTAGTTTTCTGACACAATCTTGTCACACTGTTATAATGTAAATATCATTCTTGGTGTGTGTTGACCATGGACTTACACGAGCATAAGAGGCCCTATCATATAAAACGTAAGATTATTGCTTCACTGAGGCTCCTTGCAGACACCTCTGCCAGGCGGACACTTCCCCATTGCAGATGGTTTAAGTTGCCACATGACCTGGGTTGGAGTGCTCGTCAATGCCGACTGGCGTCGTCAGGGCTCAATGCCCATCCTGGAGACAGCACGTCATTTACATCATAGCTAATTGTGATCAGTTGATACGATGACGTCATTGACAATCACTGACAGGAAAATTTTGCCTCTCGTTTAATAATATAGATAGTGCAAAGTATTCACATTGTAATATTAGGCTCGTAAGTTTGAGGATCATGGATTGACCAGATTGGTGTGAATTGCCCCAGGGCCCATGGAACATATGTAGGCCTATACCAATTTTAAGGCCAGACTTTACGAAACGTGCCGCGCTAACAATACGGCCGCCACCGACGATGGACGCCACATCATCGCATAGGCTCACAAGGTGAGCCAAATAAAAAAGAGGTGCCGTTTTAACTGGATACCGTGACATCAACATGATGTCAACCACACATAGCACACTCTGTCACTTTGATGTCTGGAGGGCAGGGTTACAGACGGGGACTGACGTCCAAAATGGATGTCCAAATAACATCACTGCACGACCTTGAAAAGAATGATGGAGCAAGCCGACTGTTGATTGACTCCATCACTTACATGAGTCATGAGCTGTGGACATCTCCCATGCAAAATCTTACAGTTATGATACCGTCCGGGTCTACGATCATGCATACAATAATACAGGCTTACAGCACATACACTGATTCAGGCTTCATCATATGCTAAAAAAACAACCTCAAGGCCTGTCCAGATTACCCTTTTTGCATTCATTTGAATCCTTATGTGTTCCAATTCAATTTGTGTAAACTTTGGATATCTTGATATCGAATTCGGGGTAAAAATCAAGAAATAAGAAGAGCTCCCACATGATTTCTTTGTTTGACTTGAAAATTCAAACCTACCAGTTCCTGTCTGAGGTGTAATGCATCATGGGATAGGTCAGGTGATAAGACCACATGATAGAATTGCATAACATAATAGCAATTTGCATAATGCCAGCAAATGCCAGCTTTTTCCAACAATTGTCAGAAACATCGAATTTGAAATTTCCAGCTAATTCCAGCTCTGACAATCTCATAGTAAAGTGACAGAGATTTCCAGCGCTGGAACTTTTACGAAAAGTAAAGTTCCAGAAAATGCCAAGAATTTCCACCCCATGGATAAAGTTCCAGTTTTTGTCAGCTTTTGCCAGCTATAACTTTTCGATGAAACTCTCTAAATTCAAAGTGTCAGCTTATTCCAGCCAAGAGCTGGAAATTCCAGCTATTTCCAACAAAATCCACCTAAGGTAAAATTCATTTCGCAGGGGTTGCTCTCACCTTGTCAACACGGTCGAGCAGCCAGGACTGATTCGGCCTGGATGTGACTGCATGTCTCATCAAACCAGCCAGGCCGTACTTGAAAAGCAACGAACTATATGATAGATGCGTTTGACGAAAAACCGACCTACACAGGGGTAGAGATTCTGTCTATCACAAACAGGCACGAAGACAATGTCACCGCAAGACAATACAAAAACAGACCGTTCAAGTGCCATGCATGGAGCCACCACAACCACTAGACTACGACGTATGAAAAAAAGGCAATAATATCATCACAGACTGTGCAACAGTGATATTATGGATAGTTGTCTGAAGACGCTGTAGTAATGTCACAACCTCGCGATCGTCTGTCTTATAGGACAGAGTTTACAAGGTGTCATTGTGATGGGGGTGCCTAGAACTACCAATGTTGCTTGCTACGGTATGTAAACGTGTTCTGCATGAAGACTATACATATCACTGCATGTCCATAATGTGGTCAGATTGTGACATTGTCGTCAAATACGCATGGCGAAAAGATTGCGAATTTAATTGCCGAAATGATGTTGCCTTGACAATGTCCGGTACTAGGGACAAGCGAGACAGGATGTAGTAAACCGAACAAGACTTTGTTCCAAACGCGGCGACCTGGAACAAGATGTTCTTGCTCCCTGATGCCAGAGGTTTTTTTCGGTTTCCCTCAACCAAAATGGACTCGGCCATTTAATTACACACCAGAAGGCCTCCTATCTTGACACTCAAGGTTTGGCCTCCAAGGTCTTCCTTGGTGGACGTGAAGCTGCATAGAAACATCTCTGAAATTCAGAATGCAGTAACCCAAGACGTTCAGGAATTCCATAACAAGAGGTCCAAGTGACAGACGCTCAACTGATATACTGACGATGAGGTGGTATAGATCACCATCATTATCATCACCATCACAGCATCATATCACTTGCGAATAACGAGACGAACGACAATGTATGTAAAATGATGCTTTATTTATCTGTAAAAACTCACATTGGCTGTACAAGTACAACATTGATTATCTAGAATCATGATACACTAAACCAAAAACGCATTACTTTTAAGTAATGAGTTTTTGACTATACCTGTACAATAAGAGATCAGACTTTTTCGTCACTATGGGTTCATTTGATTAAAACTAATTTAACTTGTAGATCAATAACTTGATCACTGGACCGAACCATAAAAGAACATATTCCATACCTTGATCATGATATTTGAACCAAATTGTCTTGAGACATTGCTGCCCTGGGTCACTCATCAATTAGTGTAATAACCCAGTTCCTGACCAGGGGGCTCTGCAGACATACATCAGAAAATGTACACTAACAGTATGACAAACAGCTGTAACCATTTTCTGATACAGCACAGAACTACCCTCCATAGAGTAACTCAGTTAACTTTGCCTGGCATTATCTAGACACAAATACTTTTAATACATCAATTAATGGATGAAATTTTCTCCACCCAAATTACACTACAAGAAGATTTCCAGATTTTTTATACTAGATATATGCGGGGAGGAATTTCATGGCAGCTTTTCATATTTGGATACCATGAATACAGGGGCATTCAATTTTATGATATCGAGTAGGCACACAATGGGTGATATGAATAAAGACTAGCAATTGCTTTTACTGAAAACCCCATGTACATTTACACTAGGCCTTTCTGTACAAAACTGAAGTAAAATCATTTACTAGTCTTTATTCATATCACCCAATGTTTTTATATTGTGTTGAATTGGATAAGATTATAGCCAGATTCGGATGCTATACCACAGTGATGACATACAACCATGACAACCTTGTTGACATAAAAATGTTGACATTATATGCATTTTCGATTGGATGACAAGCAAGATGGCATCCGTTGATAATTTCATACTTTTAGCATGTTAAATTCTTTTGTGAGTGCTTTATTGCAGAAATGATTAGAAATCGAAAAAATTTTCATGAACATTAACTGTACCTACCTACTAAATTTATTTTTTACATAATTTTTGTTCATAATTATAACCAAAATATGAACACACAATAAAAAGTCACCAGAAAAATAAAAACAAAAGAACCAAACCATCACAAAATAGGCATTATGCAATTGACAACAATAGAATCATTGATGTTTCATTTGATCAGTTCTGATAAAAGTTCATTTGCACGATGCACGAGATAAAATATATTCAAACTTTGTGACACCACATAAGTAATTTACCTAATACTAAGTCTTGTGTTTATAGTCGGACTCACAAAATACAAGTAGTCTGTGGTTTGAGGGGTACACCATTGCTTTATGGCTATGCTTCATACTGATGTACTGTGTAGTCGAAGAAGCATTGCATCTCGGTCTAAAACTGATATGCAGCAATCTTACATGGAACTGAATAGCACTGCATCTCAGACTTAACTGATACGTTGCATTCTTACATGGAACTGAACAGCACTGCATCTCAGACTTAACTGATATGCAGCATTCTCACATGGAACTGAATAGCACTGCATCTCAGACTTAACTGATATGCAGCATTCTTACATGGAACTGAATACCACTGCATCTCAGACTTAACTGATATACAGCATTCTTACATGGAACTGAATAACACTGCATCTCAGACTTAACTGATATGCAGCATTCTTACATGGAACTGAATAACACTGCATCTCAGACTTAACTGATACGCAGCAATCTTACATGGAACTGAATAGCACTGCATCTCCGACTTAACTGATACGCGGCAATCTTACATGGAACTGAATAGCACTGCATCTGGGACTTAACTGATATGCAGCATTCTCACATGGAACTGAATAGCACTGCATCTCAGATTTAACTGATATGCAGCATTCTTACATGGAACTGAATAGCACTGCATCTGGGACTTAACTGATATGCAGCATTCTTACATGGAACTGAATACCACCGCATCTGGGAATTAACTAATATGCAGCATTTGTGAAGTTAATTGTGAAGTAATTCAGGGACTTGTAACGTGTGCAAATAACACATTATTCAGTGGTTTTACTAAATGCAACTGGATTCAAAGAAGTGTTGATAAAAACACTGCATCCAAAGACTTTAACTAGGTTTTCAATGAAGTGTTTGAATTCAGTGAACTAAGCGACTGATTCAGGATCTTGATTCAGGGTCTTAATAGGACTTCCTATAAAATATCAACTGCCTTTTTGAGGAATCAGGAACTCAGCGGCAGATCTAATCAAGTAAAAGTACAATGAAATTATACAACAAAATATTCGGTTGGTGTACGTGTGAAGCGGAAAGTCTGGAGAATATTCATTGGTATATCATAAATACACTAAAGAAGAACAAGATAAACACATGAAGAATCTGATTATAAATGCTTTCATGTATGTCTCACCACTTGAGTGTGCCAAGAGTATGACGCCAAGATGTGCATGTACAGGAGCTATAATTTTTTATTAGTGTGCAAATCAAGAATAGATTGTATGGCCCATTTCGGACCACAATTGCCACTTTCATTGCCTTAGGACAATTGCATTGGAACCATTTCTAACCATGTCATTTTTCATGAAGACTGGTCCAAAATGGCCATGGTCAAGAATGATTCCTAAGAAATGGTCCGTGGTCCGAAATGGTTGTGGTCAAAATGGACTGTCCTGTCCTGACTTTCGCACTGTACTCTGTAAGATAAGCAGATTTCTCCAATGACGAGTCAGCGTGTCGCACTTATTCAAAGAATCAAACAAAACCTGAGCTAAGAATTACAGAAGATATGATAGAGAATATTCAAATTGTAGAAGTTGGCGCAGATTCCCACTCTCCACACACAGAACTGCCTCATCATCAATAACGTTTCCCAAAAACGTCCTTGACAACCGTTAAAATATTCAACTGTAGCGATTCGTATACAGCAGAGAACCTCTCTTAGCAGTTGTTGCAATCATTACATATTTGAAAGAAGTACGTCAGGGCCAGGATTCTGTAAAACCAGTGATTCCTGAAACATGAGCGACTCCTGAAATACCAGCACCACCGCCAATATACATGAGTCACTCAATTTAAAAAATATTTGTTAGTGTCGACGATTTTTACAGCTGCAACAATATTTTCCGGGATATTTCAATACGCACATTGGCATGGTACCACAGAATGCATTTTTAGACTACAGTTCATTTCACGAGATGCATTTTTAAGACTAAGGTTCATTTCATGAAATGGCATTGCACATGTTGCATGTAAAAAAAGCTTCAGACTACAGAGAAAAGTTGTCAGTATTTCTTGTCAAATGGCACATTTTTTAACTACTTTGGAAATTTAAATAAGTTGAAAAGCATTTTCATGAAATAGAATTTTAGTATCATTTTTAGAAGGGCCAGGCAGATTACACCCTTGTTGTCAGCACTGAACGATAACAAACATAATATAAAATAACTACATTGTAAACTTGGTGAAGGTGCTTGACGAATGCAACAAAGCAGTTATAATAAGATATAATCTCTTTCGAAGATATACAACCGGGAAATTCAAACCCATTTTTAACGTCAGCGATGTTAGAAAAGAATAAATTTATACTTTGAGTGTCATGAGTCAGCCTTACCTTAAAGGCCACGACACCTGGGTTTTCTGTATTGTATAAAGTGTTTGGTACACTTTTGAAATCGTCTTACAGCAGAAAATGGCAAAATACCTGGAGTTATGGCCTTTAAACTTGACCCAATTATGTTGAGGGAGTGAAATACCTTCCGACTTTTGTGCAAGATATCATATTCAACGGTAATTTCAGATACTTTGTTATTACTCCAGATACAGTGATTCATCCTCAAATTTCTGTATAACAGAACTCATCCGAGACAAATTGTCAATCTTATTCCACAAAAATGTCATGTTGACCAGTCAAGACAGTCGTGCTTGCATCTGTGCACTAAAACATCAATACATTTTGTTTAAAGAGCCTATAAAGCTTTAAGGGGTTTGCCGTTCGTTTGTAATTACTGATGATCCAGGAAAATAGAAATGCGGTTGGAGATAATGATAATACCTACATGGTTATATACATTGCTGTAGTGCAGTTATTGTGCATATGAATTTGCTTAACTTGGTATTCATAGTATTTGTTTATCGGTCGACACAACAGAAAAGCAGAAATTTATCAGTACGTATTTACACAATTTGAAATTTTCAAATTCAATTACAAATTTCAGATATTTAAGGAACAGTGTATGCCTTTAAACATGTTTTACGTACCTGGGGAAGACAGTGTAACAAAACATTGCTCTTCTACCAGTATTGAGAATTTACATCTAACACCATGATATGACATTGCTACATGTAGATGCAAACTAAGATTTTAGATCTTTCGACATGTTTGATGTATGCCAGCCGCATTGTTCTGACACCCTGAATCTGAAGCGTATATTTTAAATTCATGACATGTAACAGCCTTATTGTTCAAAATGTGTTGCGACAGAGGCATTTGATTTTTGTACAACAGCTTCATACAAAATCTTTACATTGTTCATAATCAGTGTTTTACATCACGTGGTACTGACAGAGCTAGATGACAATGCCACAACGATTAAATAGATTTTGCAAGATGGGATTGGTTTTGCCATGGTAAGTTCACCTCACCTGCTGTTGTTTTCCTGGTATTAGAACTGAAACTTCTGATGAGCCCTGTAGAGGAACAAGACCATGTGCCCCAAAGTGGATTAAATAAGCCACACTACCACATCAGTACCAGTAAAATGTACTTGTACTCGTAATCTTTGAACTTCCTATAGCAATGCCAGCGACGTTTTGGAGATATTTAGGAAGCCTCAGAATCATAATGGCCAACTGAATTCAGTATAGCAAAAGACTAGAATTCTTCCTCCGGTGAATATATTAGAGTATCTATCTATGAAGCTAAATATTTGGAAGCGTGCCATCAATGTATGTTTATGTGCTTCATGAGTCGAGAATTCATACAAAATTTCCAGTTCCATGGCTTAAAAATAAATCAAGTGAGTGCTCTTTATGAACTTCCGATTCAAGTTAATTCTTTTTAACTTTTCATTCAGGGCTGCACTTCTACTTGCCTTAACTCTACCTTCGAGGAAATCAAACTGCCCGTGCGTTTAGCGACATCATCTGGATGTGGCAAATCTTGAAATTTGGTTTTCATCTTTTAATAGTGGATGAAGTTCCCGTTGTGCACTATTTCAAAACCATCAGGATTTTCAAATTGGAAGCATCTTTTGCTTATAGCATCATTGAAACAAGTTCCAACTCACATGTACTTGAAGTATTCTGGACCTTCTAAAAGCTTTTATCAATATATATGAATTTTGTTTGTATTTGGATGTTGATAACAGTAGAAACTTTTATCAATAAATATAAATATTGTTTGTATTTTGATGTTGATAACAAAAGCTTTTATCAATACGAATAAATTTTGTTTGTGTTTGGAGGTTGATAACAGTAGAAACTTTTATCAATAAATATAAATATTGTTTGTATTTGGATGTTGATAACAGCTAGTAGAAACTTTTATCAATAAATATAAATATTGTTTGTATTTGGATGTTGATAACAGTAGAAACTTTTATCAATACATATAAATATTGTTTGTTTTTGGAGGTTGATAACAGAAACTTTTGTCAATACATATTAATTTATTGAGTGAGAGCTTCTTTGCTCTTTTATATTCCAGTGGTCGATCAATCCCAAAATTTGGGAAAGAGGGCCAGACCTGGAGAACATATAACAAGTGGTCTTGGAATAGAAATATAAGTGCCAGATATTTTTATACTGAGATAAGTGCAGTGTATCATCAGATCACAGAGCTATGCATTTTTGGAGTACAGAAGAGTGCAATGCATCAAGCTAAAACAAATGTCTGAGTTTTCACGTAGTTTAAAATTGCATTTTCTGGGCCCCAATTGGGGAGGCTGCAAGGGAGCAACTGCTCCTCCCAGATATCTCCGAAAATTGGTTTTACATGCAGATTTTGCCTGCTTCGTGGTGTTATGCTCCCCAGGGAGCCTACTGCCCCCAGGACCAAAAAGTTAAACATGGCCCTGGTTTTTACATGGTCCAAAAGTGCAGTGAATCATTTCAAAAAGCCAATCCGTAAAGCCCAGTGCCACTTATGATGTAAGCCTGACAGTGCATCATTTGATATAAAGAGATGAATAACCAAAATATGTGATATAACAATGTGGAATAAACTATTTACTTCACATAATATCATTGTAATGCACACAATCAAAAGAAAGTTTGTATTGGTCTAATATCAGCTGAAAACAAAGTAATACCAAAAAGCATAAGCTTTAAACGTTGTAAAACAATGCGACGACGAAATTAAAGGACACTATTTATTTAACCAACACAACATCATCCAGTACATGTATAGCAAAATTTTAAAAAATCATCATCATTACATTTTCGACAATATATGGAACGATGGAACCCACATAACTCAGTTTATGTCAAATCAACGTTCTTTTACAAGGTGCTGGCCACAAAATTAGAGGAGACTTACAACATCCGGGTTAGCAAAATTTAATTATTATGATTACAAAATGGTAATTTGTGTTAGAACAGAATACGCATGCAACCTTAGTGTCTATCAAACATGTCAAATCAACATGGTGTCCTTCACAACACAATAAGATGGTTTCATCAAATGTCAGTTTTAGAAAGGCTGCCTGCCTGTCGAAGACATCGGGTTATCACGCAATAGTATACATTGGTACGGCCACAAGGCTGATCCAATCGAGGGAACAATTTGCGGGACTGAAAAGTAAAAATTTGAGTAACCTTTCCATTACTATTTTTGACCAATCAGAGTGGCAAATTCCTGTAGTGCAGGCTGTCACCCTCGATGTGAACAACCATGTGCACCAAACTTGACAGTAAAATAAACTTTTAATTTATGTTCTACAAAAAATGAAAGGAATGGGCGCAACTGTTAACATCCTATATATATGTTCACAATACACTTATCTGCTTTGCATTAGGAAATAAGACCCAAAATACAAATCCAATACCGGTATATTATCATACGTATCGTCATTCGGTACAAATGGGAGACACCCAGTTATGCGCTGCAAAAAAAAGCTTCAAAAACAAGCAATCCACATCTTTTGTCTGACTATTTTCAATTCTGCTTCGCTGCCACATATTTTCCGGATCATCTGCAAAGGCATGCAAACTTTTCCGTGTTTATATAATTTGCGTAAACGTTACCTATGATTTTCTCTGCTAAAAGTTAGATTGTCAGAGGATCAAACATTTTGGAGGACCTTAAAAGGGGTCTATAGGCTGGAGCTGCAGGTCAAACTGGTGGTCTTTACATGACTTATCTGCACAGTCAGGGAGACTCCGTCATGTTTCATCCATGTTCAGCGATAAACATATTCATTGTACAAGCTTGAATAGTTTTGATTTACGGCAAGTTAGGAGAGACCCCTATTGATGACTTTATAATCTGACCAACCTTATATTTAGTGCCTGCCTATAGGATCCCTTTAATTACGGCGTCATTTACTCAGCAAATAAAATAAACATATTTTTTGGCTTCAAAGAGAACCAAATGCGAGAATAATTAATTACAGTAATACAGTATAGCACCTTCAAATCAAATGTTTTGAATTCCAGCTAGGGCCAAATGGCTAAATGTACAATCTGACAATACGACCATGACTCGAGCCACCTGGCTTCATGTACTGAAACCTGTGACCCTCGACCCCCGACAGAACCTATCTCTGTATCTGCATTCCTCAATTTTGAGTGGAGCAGTCCGCTGACACCTCATCTTTGGAAGTAAAGAGCACTAGTTTGAACCACTTTTCTGAGAGGAAGTGGGAATATAAGAATGTGCATTTGCTATTAAGTATCTCACTTAGTAAATGCAATATTCCTCCCAAGTAGAGATTTCTAACAAAGTCAGACAACGGGTTATAAAGCTAATTAGATTTGATCTAACTCCCTCAGATATTGCAACACATGTTTTGAAATGAACACTAAATACCAACACTACAGTGTTCAAGGATCTCACTTTATCAAAACTACAATGATTTCAACAACACCTTTATTGTACATTTTGACAGAATGTTTAAGGGACCATCCACACCCATCAACATTTCCAAATTTCCAAACAGAAATCAGGTCGGAAAAGATTTGCTCTTTGGTGCATTTTGCACATTTTCTGAAAATGTTGGTTAATTTTTGAGGCAATTACCCTCTTATCAAAATTGACCCTCATATAAAATGTTTCTGGTATAATTTCTGGGGGGAGCTGTCGCCTATGTGTACTCTTTGTATGTCTAAGAAAATGTTGATGTGGGTGAATGACCCCTAATCATCGTGAGATAAAAGGCCGATTTCAAATCTTTACATGATCTCAATTTTTTTTAAATTTGTTCCACTTGTACAGTTGTAAGCATATGTATTGTTAACGGGACCGTGTTGTTATGATCTCTGTTTTGGTCGCATAGAGCAGCGATTATAATCGCCGGTCACAGTGTTTGTGCAGCACTTTAGTTCAGCAAGGTTAGCTCTCTCAAGACTGTTTCAGCAGTAAGTTGTATTGTGCAGATTTTGGGAATACTGCCACTGAAAGATGGTAGTGCTGTTGATAGTGAGCATTTGCCTCACTTATCCTCTTTCGTCCATCCACCCAAGCAAACCTCACCCCCCTTGAACGATAATACTAATTCCGCTCCATGTATAACAAAATTTGAAATCGACCTTTTGCATTTTTGCCTCAATTTACAAATTACAAATAATTATCATGTACTAGTTTGTACATTACAATGCACCTCTGGAAAAAATATTTAACTCAACCGCCCTACTGGTTAATTTACACTTTTTACATTTCTTAAGTACGTTTCTTGTGACCAAATCTAGCCGGACCGTGAGATTAATGATGTGATGCAAAAATGAGTGCATTCAAAACCGATGAAATTAAAAACAACTCATATCAATATAAATGAAGTAGACCACAAATGCGAGGGACAGAAGACAAAATTACCGGTATGATAAAGATTTGGATCTTTCAAGGCCTTGATAAGGAATTTGTCCACAAATCAGGCGAGAACCTACACACTCTTAGAAATTGAGGTTTTTGGGCTTCAGTTTTTGGGCCAACATAAAAAGGGTTTTAGAAGTTTTTGTAACATAAACAAATTATATTTTTGAGATTGAGAAGAGTCTCCAAGAGTTTTTCACTTTTCTGACGAATCTCTTTGGGGAGCATATTTGTAATGGCCGAAAAACCTTTCTAAGAGTGCAAAGCTCTCGAGAAGTGACAGGTTTTTTTCAGCACCAAGTTTCAGTCTGGAGTGAAACAGATTACCCGCAAGTACGCAATTGGCAGCCACAGCTATTTCTTGGGTGAAGTTGTAAACATTACAAGCTGCACAAAATATTACAAGAGGACAATAAGCATTAAGTCGGCATACATGGCCCAAATAAATTGTTTCACGTTGAACAATGAACGCACTTGCCCTAGCTGTTATGTATCGTTGAATATGTATCTAGTACTGCCCCCCCCCCAAGGTAAGGGAAGACATGCATCACCCTAGGCTTATCAACCCTGAAGGGTTATCTTATGATTGGTTAGTAAATCTTTCTTCCTAAGTACCAACAGCGAAAAGAGCTATCTTGTTAATTTACTTTCTGGAACAAAAGTGATAATCTTATTAAGTGTAACTCACTCAGAACACCTTCATCTTGTCTTACTAGCAGTCATTTTGGAGAATTTAAGATCAGCCTCGAGATGTAATAAATATTACTGTAATTATAAAACGCACGCTGATTAACTTTGGTTCACACCATTATCTAAATTATTTCCCGGGCCGGTACGCCAGTCGTATTTCATTGTGGGTCAGGAAAATAGAAATGCTAATGTACACAATGCTGTAGTGCAGTTACCATGCATGCAACTTTGAAACCTTGATTACAGTATTTGTATTTCTGTCTACACAACAGCTATCATACAACGGCAATGTTGATAATTCTATTCCGTTCATACATTTATTTACGGAATTGTGAGCTTTTTTCTAACGAGCGGCGTAACCGATAACGCCTCAAAATGAACACCATTTGAAAGAAATCTTGACAAAAAATCTCAACTGTGTTGCAGAGGAAGGTTTTTTCAACGGCAATGTTGATATTTCTATTCAGCTCCTACATTTATTTACGGAATTGTGAGCTTTTTTCTAGCCAGTGGCGTAGCGGCTCAAAATGAACACCATTTGAAAGAAATCTTGATAAAAAATCTCAAATGTGCTGCAGAGGGAAGTTTTTTCCTTTATCGACCAAAAGCGGAGATATAAATGTGTATTTGTCAGGAATGCAGTGGAGTGTCGGAGGTACCATTTTGACCATATAGTGACGAGAGTAGGAAGAAAGCAACCTACCCCATGTTGGCATTGGCATAGCCAGGAACTTTAGAGGGGAGGTGGCTTTGATTGAGGAGGGGCGTTCTCCCAAAAAATTATATTTAATGGTCAAATTCAAAATTCTCCCAAAAAGGGGGTAATTTGCACCCCCTCCCCCCTGGATGCCACTTACCTATGCCTTGTATCAGTTTTAGCAGGGGAATGCCAGAATCTTGAAGTGGTTGCCATGTATGTTTGAATGTATCATTGTTATGGTCAAAACGGTGGCCAGTGCCGACACTCTCCTCCCCTACATTGTTTTGGAGCTTCTGCAACCAAAATGAAAAGTGGTAATTGAACTGCTGAGAAAAGATGAAATATACAAATTATGATAAGTAAATCGAAGTTGGAGGTAGACTGTAAAATAACTTAAGATACCAGTGGCAGTACATGTACATTATATACAATATAAAAACATTATCATACCTTCTAGTATATCCTTTGAAAAATGTTACTGAACATTTTCTACCAAAGCCCTGTATAAAATTCTCACCCAATATTAAGGGGATGATTCGTGCATTCACAATATAATCTTATGAGTCGCCTTGGCAAATTCTACACAATATGAACAGTTGAGAGAATAAATATTCACAAAATAAATAGTCAATTGCTAAAATTATTCTAGTCGATCTTGCCCATTTATATTTCACAAGTGCAGAACGAGCTGATATGCAAACTGCTTGAAACGAGGCAAAAGACTTACTCAACATTTTCTACCAAAGCCCTGTATAAAATTCTCACCCAATATGAAGGCGATGATTCGTGCATTCACATTATAATCTTATGAGTCGCCTTGACAAATTCTACACAATATGAACAGTTGAGAGAATAAATATTCACAAAATAAATAGTCAATTGCTAAAATTATTCTAGTCGATCTTGCCCGTTTTTATTTCACAAGTGCAGAACGAGCTGATATGCAACTTGAAACGAGGCAAAAGTCTTACTCAATGTATCAGGGATGTGGTGTCTGACAGATGAAATGACTGATTATAATAGTGCAAGTTGTACCCTATATAGGACCCCGGCTGTTCTTGAGAAATTCAGAAAATATTATCCCCAAATCGCATTCACATCTTTCGTTTGAAGTGGTGCAAGAAAACTTAGATATAGACACAAAAGAATTGGGAGTTAAATATGTTTCTGCAGACAGTGATGAATGGTCATATTTACACACGTGAAAAGATGCATTATTTAGCCCCCCCCCCCTCCACCTGCTTGACAAATGCATGCCTTATCTATTCAAAAAACTGTTGCAGCAGTGAAACAACTTTATTAGTGTCAGGTTCACTTGCTGGGTTCATTCCGATAAAAAGAGCGCATGCCAAGCAAATTTGGAAAACATTTTTCGGAGACACTTTCTTCCTCATCCTGTACACATTATACTGACAATACCTCTAACGCCTACACCTTTCAATCTTAACCATGGTGAGTCGACAGCACCTGTTGTCTCTTTACTGCAAAGCGGTCAGGAGCCAGTATAACTTCTTTCGAATCTAGTGCTACAATGAAAAACTCCATTTTATGCCAGATTACTAGCTTGACAGCTGATATGGCTCCCGACTGTTCTGCTCTCAGTCTTTGGAAACTTTTATATCATTTCTGTACTGTCTTCAAGGAGGAAGACACCTCCTACAACCAAGCCACAACACCATCACCTAAGTCACTTAAATCCCACAGTCGATGATTTGGATATTTTTTTACATTCAGATTGGATTCATGTTCGAATGTGATTTTATAGCACCAGTTCTTGTCTGCCACGTACGTTCACAACAATATTCAGTAAGACAGAAAAACATAATCGCTCTAAACTAGCACATTTCTGAGACATAGAAGCAAAATTTGAATCAAATGCTTAATTTATCATCCTTATTGTGTAAAATATATCCCATCAGGTATGAACTGTTGTGTGTCATGTGTTAATATTGTGTTGACTGTATTGTGTCTGGTAGCAACAGTATAGTGTATGTATCAAGCAACTGCATTGTGTAAGATTGACTGTATTGTCAACTGTATTGTGTCATGTATCAGCAGTATAATTGTGCCGGGTATCAACTGTATTGTGCCAGGTTTGACTGCACTGTGTCTATAGAATCAACTGTTTTGTCTCGGGTTAAACATATATCAACTGTATTGTGATGGGTATCAACTGTACTGTGTAATGTAGGCTTAATGTGTCAGATGATTGTATTGTGTGCAGGACTAGCAACGGACCCTTATCACATCCCAGTTCAACTGTTTTTTGTCAGGTATGAAATGCATTGTAGCCTATGGTGTCAAATAAACATGGCAGTGAAATGGCAGTGATATTCTTCTCAAGTCAATTTCATCGTTGTCGCTCCACTGAAACAGCTGTGCATTAATGCAGTGATTTATACCCAATTGCACACATTATTTTCGCACACTCCAACATGTAATGAACTCTTAATGGCAGTGATGTTGAGGTCACAAAGATGATTCTTTACCAATTTCGCCACTAATTTGCCGACGGCGAAACTCACGGAATTCCTCGCGCAGTTTGTCGCAGCGCTCCTCAGGGCTTAATGGCTGAACCTGTGATGGGAGCCCTCTATCTGCATCAAAGGACAACTGCCTTGGCCGATGGTACTGACGAATGATATCCAAGATGTCCGATTCTAAACCGTTCTCCGTGTCAAATTCGTAATTTTCGTCAACTGATGCATCGCGGCCTAACGGCGGAGGCTCAATAGAAAACATGGACGAGTCGTCACTGACATCTTCTGGCGGTTTGAGGAGCACGCCAAGCTGTAGCTGCATGTTGTCACCAGGGGGCAGGGCTGATGCAGTACTATTGGATGTATTACGGCTCCCGATCCCACTTGTACTGCTGTGACTAGTGTCGGGCATGTCCATGCCCATAGGGTACAAACTTTCAGGGGCAACAGCACCATTTGGGTACATCCCAACAGAAGCATGTCTAGAACCTACACCACTTCCTAGACCGGAGCTAACACTTGCACTACTGGTCCGCCTGATTGGATAATCCTTATACGGGGCAATATTTGCTGCATACATTGAACCCCGATCGGGTGAAACATTGCTCGATGCTGGTCTCCTTTTGGCAGAAGGCGATCGATTTCTCAGGCGTGCAATTGCATCCAAAGCAGAATCACTAGAGAGAGGACGCACTTTCCTCGCCCTCTGACTGTTGCGGATCCTTTCAATAGTCCCATGGAGTTGGTCCCTGGTGTATTCCATGGGTCGCCCGCTGCTGTCAGAGCCCTCGTCTTTCTGGGGCGACGGAAGGACCCTGGCCACCTGCTTTTTGCCCTCCTTGGCAGATATCTTTGATAGTTCAGGATCATAGAAGACTTGGGAATCAGGCGCCTGCAAACCTCCCAGTTCTTGGCAATGTGGCAAATACGGAGATCTTTTATCAGGTCTGACATCTCTTGGTAGGTAACTCGGTTGATACGGCAGCACAGGCGGTGATTGGTCAATGTCGATGGTGAACACATCATCAGATGATGGGAGCATGCCTCGGAACTCATCTGGCGTATATTGGTCATGTGATGCAAAGGAATCCTGGGATATCGATGGAACGCTGAATTCTGGTGGAATGAGGTTTGGTATTCTATCCCTGGATTGATCTTGTGATGAACGTCGTTTGTGTGATAATGGAATGTCTGAAAAACGATCATGTGACCTGTCACGTGATCTATCATGCGCTGGCGGAAATTGACTGGGTACTGGGATGTCACGTGACCTATCATGTGATGGATAACGTTGATGTGATACTGGAATGTCATGCGATCTATCATGTGACCTGTCATGTGATGGATAATGTTGGTGCGTTACTGGAATGTCGTTTGATGGGTGTTGTTCATGCGATGCTGGCATATTATGTGACCTATCACGTGACATGTCACGTAAGGGGTAATGTTCATGTGATACTGGCATGTCACGTGACCTGTCATGTTGTCCAACATGCGATGGGTGTCGTTGATGAAACTGTGCAGTTCTTGAGAATCTGTCACGAGATCTACCTCGTGATCTCTCAAATGGAAGTGGAATGTCAGAATTATCATGTGACTGGTCACGTGAAGGAACATCTGAAAAGATGTCATAGGATCTGTCATGTGATCTATCACGTGATCGGTCAAATGATCTATCCCGTGACCTGTCACCTGAAGGCTGACGATCATGTGCACTTTCATATGATCGATCTTGAGATCTTTGACGTGATCTAGGTATGGAGAGATCACCTGACCTGTCACGTGATGCTGAGTTGCTATCACATGACCGTTCAAATGATGGATACAGAGAGGTATCAAAAGAACTAGATCTTTGCTCGTTGGGTATCCGCCGCATGAGCAGTTCTCCGCTTACTGAATCTTGTTGCAGCGGACCAAGGGTGAAGTGCAGATCTGCCTTATTGGGGTTAAAGGCGACATAGCTGGACTCCTCTCCCTCATCTAACCCCATGATAGGGGGCATTGGGAGAAGATTTTTACTGGGGTATGGCCGCAACCGCTCATGAGACGAGGGCAGGACGGAGCTTAAATCACTTAGATGAAGAGGTGGCATGATTTCGTTATCCAGGTCTGGACTACTTGTAAGATAAGTGCGATCCAACGAAGTGGTTTGGCGTGTCATAGGGTCTGACATGGGGCCATCTATAGGCCAATCTGTAGAACTACGCAGACTCCCCATGTTGCTCATCATGCTACAGCCATCATGATGGCCGGGCCGGTAACCATATTGACCTGCGTACGGAGCATAAGGCCCCCTGACAGCATAACCATGATCATGATACGGGTACTCATGACACGGACGGTCTTTTATTGGTTGAAAGTTCACATTTGGCTCCGTGATGATGTCATTGACGTCATGTACCATCGGACACTCCTTCCATTCCTCAGTTGGATACGGCACGAAACGACCATCAGGTGACCGTTCAATTCGACCAATCGGATGCTCCAGATCAACACGATATCCATGCGGTGACTTCCGCAGGTGACGCCTACCGGGAGAATACGTTCGGAATCCCGCATCATCGTCGTCAGGAAAGTCCCGGAGCATAGCCTCGTTATCACATTCACCGGAAACGCGATCGTTTGGGAGAAAATTCTCCCGCATTGAATCGCGTGATTTATGTAGGACAAAAACACGTTTTTTCTGCAACGGTCTGAAAAGTTTCACACGGTGGCTTCGGCCGACTCCTGAACTTCTGTCATGATCTTCACTGAAAAAGGGAATATGGATATTAACAACTTGTATCATAACATGGCAAGCCAAATTACTCAGCTCAAGAGAAAGTAATAGCCTTGGAGGTTTCTTGAAATGTTTTTTTTTGCGCTTTGGTTGCTATATTGCCTGCAACAGGCAGACATGTATTTTATGTACTATATACTGGAAAGAATTTTACAACTAATTTGTTCAACTCATGAATAGGTATGAGTTCACTTATAATACCTCACATGACATGTTTAAGGAAACCTTTCTTTGGCTAAAGCACTCAACTGAAACAAGCAAATTTTGTCACTGTCACCTCTAATCATGATTGCAAGCAAATCACAAAAATCTTGGTTACTCCAAGTTCCTGGAAATCTTGCAAACACTTTTTACGTGCCTCACTGATTATGATGTTTTACTGTAATCCCATCCCCTAATCCAGCAGATTTACCAAATGTGAACTCAAGTTTCCTCCAGGGGTAAACTTGGGTTTACACAAGGTCTAAGCGGCATTTTTCATGCTATGAAAATGGCAATTGTTGTATTGCAAATTTGACAGTAAGAAATGAAGTTAACCGTTATGGCAATGGTAAAAGAAAAACAAAGGGTGAGGGAAACTCCAAAATAAAACAAACTAAGAAAAGAAAGGATATATTGGTGCACATGCAACTGATTAGATGGTGAAATTTGAAATTTGGGAGATTTAAAACTCAAATTTGGGAGATACAGTTTGAAACTCAACAATTTGAGAGATACATGCATTCCATACACTGTGCTGAAGACATGTCACGTCTGATTTCATTTGCCAGATTGTGTCCCTAATTCTGGAATACATACTATCGTGACGATGAAAAGTTTTTTGACGAAGTTAACAACAAGCATGCATTAGAAACTTACAATAAGACATGTCATTTAACACAGTGTTAAAACACACACACGACTCAACTGCACACACACTAATACTCGCACACAAATTTCACCTTTTTTCACATTATTTTCTCCTCTGCGTGCATCAAGTGAAAAAAATACGGAAATACTTTCAATGTCATGTATGTTCCGTCTGTAGCTAACATGAGAACTGGAGAGAAAACGCACAAAATATGAAATATTTCAAAGGAGATGTACTGATGTCAATTTCATTCCTTGTCTTCTATCAACAAGAGACTAGGTACTCATGAACCTAAAAATGTCAAGCCTACATGTATTCATTTTTCCAATCTGAAAATTTCTAAAAACATAAAAAAATTTAAATTTTTTAAATAATTTTTTTAAATAATTTTTTTTGGCAATGGCGATTTTTATTTTGGTTGATCACGAAATATCTTTTGGTTCTTCCAGTAAAAAAATTTTTTTTGGTCATATTTCGTGAATCGGCATGGATTTAACTTAGATATAACAGCTCAGTTGGATCTGTGCCATTACCAGAATTCGAAGAAATCACTTGAAAGGTCACATGATAGCAACTCAGCATCATGTGACAGCCCATTTTCTCAATAAAAATGTCCATAACATTGTTGTGTTATGAAATTTGACTCACCTGTGATTTGAATTAGAATGAGAATTTGTACTATTGGCATTTGTCATTATACTATTACTATTGTTGTGCTTGGCAGCATTGAGAGCATTTGGTGTGGTGGCATCCAGCTGTTTGGGTCCAAAATATTTCACGTTGCCTGAAAACAGAACCGCAGTCAGATTTAAACTTTGTTTTGAACTCCTCAACACAGAGAGTAGCATCATGGAATGAGAGATTCAGAAAGCTACTCTCGGCCAGGGCAACAAACTGACCCAAATCATCTCTGAACTACATGTACAAGACTATAGTTAAGCTGCAGTAACGAAGTGCTTGATAAAGCTTTAGATGATAACTTCATGACGTTATGGAAGATGGCAGCACAAAACACTTGTCACGAGAAAAGCACTACAGAGCCACGTACCTATGTGGTGATGTCCGGTGAAAAGGTGGAATTCCAATAGATCACAAGCGACCTGGCTTTGCTGCAATTCCTAACACAGACACTTGGCTACACGTAACCCACATCTTGTCTCATTCAAATAACAAGGCAGTTTACTTTAAGTAAAGGGACAAGCCCATGGCCACAAGGAGAAACCTACCATATTTGACCTTCTTCTTCTTCTCCCTCCTCTGGTTGAAGCATTTGACGGCAATTAGAGCCATGATGACGGCCACGAGTAGGAAAAGGAGGCCTCCGACTATGCCCCAGATAGCTGCTTGGGACATGATCAGGCCACCTGATGTTTGTTCTGAAATAAAGATTGGCAAATTGGAATGTTGAGTACTGTGCCACCATCTGGTAGTGTTCTTGAAAATGCTCAGATTTATAAATGAGAACCACTTCCCATCTCAGGTTTTCACCAGGTCATTCAAAAAGTCCCATTCTTTTGAGCGTTTAGCTAAAGGTTTAGATATCTACTGTTTCAGTCCATTCTTCAGCCCTGGTGGAGAAATTCTGGCCGGAGGATATCAACAAGCAGCTGAAAATTGCTGCAGCTGACCTGTCAAACAAGCCAAACTGACAGCCTCCTGACCTGGAGTCGAGCACATCAATTTACACCATGGAAACCATTCTCGAAGAAATATGATGTACCTTTGTTTTTCTCAGTAGTATCCATTCTTGACGGCAACTATCCAAGTCAAAGGTAAATTTGACTTTCACACCAAAATATCATCATTCGGCCTATACTACATCACACTACAATATAATCCTGAGACCAAATTTTGTGAAATATATTTCCTAGACTTTCATATCCAATACCACAGAGGTTGAATGAAAACTCTAATGATCAGTGCTATATGAATGTCAAAGGCTCTTATAATATAAGTAAATCCATCTATGAATAGACAGTCGATAGAGAGCCATTGACATAGTCTGAATTACCATAAAATGGCACGCTTCAAAGCTAAACCAGGTTGGATACCCTCGAGCCAGTCATGTGTGGAATGTACTCAAATCACAAGTCATTTCATTGTAAGAGATCTCCAGACTGAATATGAGTTGATTAGTATTGGATCAAATACTTTTCTATGATATGCTCTTTAATGTCAGAAGTTCATTCTTATTTGCGAGATGAAATACATAAATGTCATGACAGTCTACATTCTGTCAGTACACTGAGTCCCAGGATTTTTTCTTCAAAATGAGATGGCCAGGTTAACATGATTAAGGTAGTTACTTGTTAAGGTGTTTGGCCCCCCACAATCCAAGGGATGTGTTGGTTCTAACCGAATGCTCCTACCCTATGTCCTTCACAGGTTGAGCTCAAGTGAAAGCCGTGTAAGCAGGTTCATGATACCTTCTAGCACCTCTGCAGAAACATACATGTATGATTGATAGCGACAGTCGTTGAAAAGCAATTTAGGGCTGTGCAAAATCTGATCTTACCAGCCGTTCTTGGCTCCAGCTTCACCACACTGCTCGGCTCACTAGCATTCAACACACCATAGGAGATCACTCGGAACTGAAAATTAGCCTCGGTTGGCAAGAAACCTTGCATCACGAATACAGTCTTGTTGACAATCTCTTGGCTAAACATCACCCATTTCCCGTTCTCGTAACTCTCGATGATATAGTACATCACAGGAACAGTGGTATTTCTGGGTGGAAGCCATGAAATCTCAAGGTTATTGCCGTTCCACCTGTAGTTCACGCTTCTTGGGGGACCAGGGGCAGGACCTGCAATTTGAATTCGAGAACTTCCTCACAATTTAAAACTAAAGTGCACGTGTCCTTTTCAACATGGCTGATACGGCAGTCACTTAAAATTTCATCTCTGCAAATTTACTTACAATGGACAACTGGCCCTGACCAACATTCATAGAAAGTTACAGGGAAAGGAATGGTCTGTTAAGTAAAGCCAGTAGCAGTGAAGAAGTCCACTGAGTTGCTTGCTTAATTGGAATGCATTATTCCAACTGCTTCCTGCGAATGTGGACTTGGCATCTAAACACCAAGGCACATTCTGCAGGACTGTTCCCTTATGAAAAGAAGACATGACTTTTCGCTAGAGCTACAGCTGCTGTGGAGGATGAAGCAATTACGAGGGAAACCACAGAAGACCTGCAGTAAACAGCTGATTTGGTCGCAGAGCATAAACAGCGATAAGGTGGTCACACAAAAATCTGAATGCAACAGGAATAGCTAATAATCTTGGGGACAGAAATACTGACCTTGTTTTTTCACGAGTTTAGGGAAATATGTTGTCCCAGATGCATAAGTTGGGAGAGCGGTCACCAAACCGGGAGAATAACCTGGAGAAATAGTATAGGAAACATTGATTTTATCTCTATAAAACATTTCTTTTTGTTCAGAAGCCAATAAAATCATTTGGGGGATCAAGTATTAGGCCTACATCCTTCAACCTATCTTGCCCCGACAACTTGATCTACGACACCTCTTAAACCTTGGTCTTCCGCCCTTCAGCAGAAATCCCCAAATGATAACGAAACTCGAGAATATTCCCCACTTGTTGCTAGCTTTTTTCCATTGCTTCCATTTCCCATCATATTTCTTCAAAATTACAAACTGTGGACAAAAAACCTGCTCGGAGAGTGGGTTACTTCAGCCGGGCAGCATGAGCGCAAGTTGTGATGTCACAGGGGTAAAGGATTGCTCCGATGCATACACATCTATAGGCACAGCACAAGTAATCAAACAAGCCACTAGCTGTGCTGCTCTCAGGTCTATCTGTTATCTAGCTGTACCATTTTAGCAGACTGCATTTCAATCCTGCAGAAAACTAAGGCCTTGAACATGATGGAGGGCCCACAGTCAATACACATATGACTGGTAGATGAAAATTACCAGAGAAAGGGACAACAGAGTTAAGAAGTTTTTGTCTTGATTTGTTGATTAATACGTGATACAAAAAGAACCTTACTTTTATTGCCTCCTAGTTTAGCATTGGATTATTCATATTTCTAGTTTAGTTGTAACATGCTTTATTGCAACAAGACAATTTTCATGCTACACTCAATATATATTCAATCTAATCTTGTTAGTTATGCTGCCACATCTGGTGCAAAATAAGTAGGGAAATACATGCAAAATTGAATGTAACACTTAAATAATGGGACACTGCATGACCAACATAACATCTATTATAAGGAAACACTAAAATAGTTAAAACACTGGATTTTGGTGTTCACTTGTCCTTTTTATTGCACACTGAATTTAGATGTTCACTGAAGAGTTCTTCGGGGCTCAAGCCAACCAGTAAAGTGAGCTTTTGATTTTGTTTTTGTGTTGACTTCATAACCACCTTGACGTTTTTGTTCTGGAGCCCAAAATTTGAAAACAGAATCTTTCTGGATTAATACAAGTAATACTTGAACATGCAAAAATATCATCTGACAAATCAGAGTGATGGGTTATAGGGAGAGGTAAGGTCACTAAAACCAATCCATGAATCAATGAGACATAGGTGCAATGTAACTTGAAATGAAAAACATTGGATTTAAAAGGTTTGGAAAACATAACACACTCATATTAGGCCAACGTTTTTTGGTCATGTTATTTGGAAAACATTTATAGGGTAATCTGAACAGTAAACATCACTGCACTCGAAAGAGCGGTTACATGTAAGGGCACAAAACCATCCGGATCTAAAACCTTTAAGAAACATGAAGTTTTTATGGGATGAAAAGAAACACAGCAATTCAAATTAGACATGTCAGAGAACAACCAAAACACAGCTCAAACCAACCTACATTTTGCTAGTTTTAAGTTTGACCATCAACTTCTCTATGAGCTATACAACAGCTCGGTTGCATCATAACAGCCGTGTTGCTTTAAAATGTTGCAGCTCATGTCTGAAGGATTTGCATGGTGCAAGGATTATTTGGCCATGAATTGGGCATAATTTTCGACTAAGCATGACCAGTCACCACTCGCCCCTACCTTATAAGGCTTGGCAACAGCTGGAACCCAACCAACGGTTGCAAGCCCACTCTTTGCTCTGCAGGAATCCACAAAAATGACCCCACCCAATCAGTGAATTTAGCATGATTAGAAAGAAACTATGTGCACCACATGACATTTCGAGGAAATTTCACCAAATCCAACTAGGAAAAGAGGAAAGTTCCAGCAATGGTGCTCATTTTGGTTTATTTCCAGGGGATGATCCAAGACTCAGAGAAAGAGGTCACACCAGGCCATAACTTTTAAACACTGCATGGCCAAATTCAACCAACTTCTGGTCTAAATGTTGGATCTTCTGCCTCTTGCGAATGATTACAACGAATGTTTTTTATGGACGTTTGGTTTGAGCTGGCATCCGCATTAACAACAAACATGATAGTGTGAGTAAGACTTACTGTATGCTGCCAAAACAACAAAGAAAAGGTAAACAATCGATGAAACAATAGCCAAACAAAGACGGTGTCTGCAACAAGACGCTACGAGAATGTGACAGAAAAACGTTACTTGGGTTTAAATCCAAATTTACAAATAATGTAATTAGTACCACATGCCAAAAATATCACTTTCTATTGCCTACAAGAGTGAATTCCACAATATTTCAGCAAGGAATGCTCCAAAACACTATACCAATTGATGGACAATAGCTACACAAAGATGATGTCTGCGACAGGACACTACAAGACCGTGATAGAAACGTTTAACTCGGGGTTTAAATCCAAATTCACCAAATAATGGAATTCGTACCACGTAACAAAGGTGTCAATATTTTATTCCTTACAGGGTAAAAATCACAACATTTTGACACGTGTTGTTGAAACAATATTCTAATACACCTTGGTGACAAATCTTTCATTTTCATAATGGATTACAGCCGCGTTTTGACCACAGAGGTTTTGGTGAGACAACCAATACCTCCAGTCTGGTATCAATGCGATACAAAGATGATGTCCTACAAGATTTTGACAGAAAAACCTATATTTGCGGTTTACTCCAAAGTTATCATTCTATTGGTCACTAATTATTCCGGACAACAGGGATTTTTGTACATTTTCACCAAAGAACCTACACCTACGTCACTTGGTAATGATGCACAGAGGGTTGTGTCCAAATCTGACTAGCTTGAACTGTAGGCCCGATCCCTAGTCCTGGCAAAGTGAGGAAAACACTCCCCCTCCCCTCCTCCCTATAGCTAATGATTATAAGAAGGTCTGCCATTCCCTCTCAAACACCTGGATCGTGTTGAGAGTTGACCATCATGGGCACCACCTTTTTGGCTAGAACTTGAAATCCTAAAGCAATGACAACTCCTTCAAAATGAAGTGAATGACAATTTCAAGGGTGGGAGTCTGTTCTTTGTTTTCAATATAACAGTCTCAAAGGTTTTTAATGGGCACTCACTTCATTTTGAAGAACTTCTGATTGCTTTAGGGTTTCAAGTCTAGCCAAAATGGTGCATGGTGCCAATGCAATGGTCAACCCTTAAGACCGATAGCAATACAACACGGCTGAAATTTGATACAAAAGCAAGAGAAATCATGATGGTTGTGTTTTTGTTGGTGGTTGGGGTGCAGGTTTTACAAAAGAACCACCTCTGGATACATTCGTCTCTTCAGGAGTTCCTCTTCTGTTTTTGTGCTTAGTATAAAGTGGTTCCTGCTATTAGTCTAGAGAGCTTCTCAGTTTAACCCATCTGCCTGACAAGGCTTTATATTAGTATCTGTCATGCATGCAGTGCTTTTAGTATTGCAAATGCACAGAAAAACTGAAACTCAAACTATCATTTACTATCATGCACAAACATGACTGACTCAATAGACGTTACTACTGGATGTTTCATGACAAATGAATGACTTTGATTTTCTAATTCAGCATAAATCCTTACTGGTAGTTTTTCTTCGAAACTTTTAATTCATATACACGATGCTCTATTCCAACTTCCCAAAGTAGGTAGCACATATGAAGTTAGCTCCAAGCTTACAATTTGTCAAAAATATAACAAAAAAAATTAGGCTTCAACCTATGTGATGTGTAGAGGTAAAACTTTGTAAAGCTACAGGTTTCAGATCTTGACTGTAAGCATTTTTGTTTGTAATACCTATGTCTATGTGCAAAATGAGGAAAAAATGCCTGAATAAAAAAATTGGTGATCAGTGAAAAAGTCAAAATTACAGTTGTGATAATGTGAAAATAGAAATTAAAATACCAGAAAGAATGAAATTTTCTCTTTCTAAAATTGTTTTATTTGCATTTGATGATACAAAGATGCAGCCTGAGATGAGGAAATTAACCTTTTGAATGCAGGTGACGTACATAGCATGTCATGTCACAGGTCCCATCACCTGCTGGTGACGTGCATGGCACGTCATGCCCAACTATAACTTTCATTCATCAGCACTTAACCACAGCCTCACGAAACATGTCATATGCACCAGCAAAACATAAGTCTCATTACGATTTATCTAGAAATCAAAGACATAATCAGGCTGCACCTCATAAAATTGTTGAAAACATGCACTTTTTACTACGAAGGCGAACGAGAGATGCGAGGGTATAGGCACGAGGAGTGCTAAGCCACATCAAGCAACACGCAATAATCAATGATGAACAAGTGAACAGGCGCTGGACCTCTCTCAAAGTAGGAATGGCCCTCGATTTAGTGATGATACCATGATTGAGGGATGATGATGTATCTTTACGATGACTTCAAAAATAGAAGAGTGCGATCAGATTGCCAATTGAAGATAGATTTTAGTTCAAAGTGAAATTGTTAAACATTTTTTTACTATGAATAGATTGTGAGATAAAAGGAGATAATAAAGCTCTGGGAAATCCAATTTGACCAGAGATACCATTTTCAATGTGAACTTCGACATTCTTTGATTTAGAATTTTAGTGCAAGAAAAGCTCTTGGCAGGAGTGATATTTATCTCCAATTAAACTTTGTTTACTTTCTAACCAATTGACCATTGGTTGGATGCATCTGGGCCAATCATTTGAAAACATCTCAGAATTCTAAACCATTTCCATTTATCAAATAGATGGCGTTACTGCTCAAAAGTTCCTAAGTTCCAAAATTGTGTCCTTTTTTGTAGGTCAATCAAAATAACACATCATCACATCAGCCATCGTAACAAACCTAAATCGGGTCATAATCCTAGAACGGAGGTCCTCACCCTTGTGATGAAAACAAAGAAAGACAATGACCAATAAATAGTACCATTTTGAATCATTGGTGGCGCCCCACGGTCATTATTATGGTTGTCTAAGGTCATGTTCGGCGGAACAGCTGAAATGAATTACGGTGCCTTATTTTGATTGGTTGAGATGATGTATTAGTGATAGTCTGACTGGTTGTTTGGTTTGTAAATATGTGGATTTTGATTGGTTGATAAATGTGCATAGAGGAATGAGTTAGGTGCAGTGATTGGTTGAGGAACTGTGTGCACTGTTTGGCTGAAAGGGAGTGCATTAGGAATGGGGTGCACTGATTGATTTAGAAAAGTTGTGCACTGATTGGCTTATATGGTACTCTCCTTTAATTCATTTGGTATCTTTGTGTGCACCGATTGGTTGAGAAACGATGTTCATTGATATGTTGAGGTCGAATAGTGCAAATTCATTGGTTAAGAGGTGCAGTGTATTGATTGAATGAGAGATGGTGTGCACTGATTGGTTGAGATATGGGGTGCTGTGATAGGTCAAGAGAACCTGATAGCTTGCAGTGATTGGTTGAGAATGGAATGCACTGATTGGTTGAGAATTGGATTCACTGATTGGCTGTTTATTACTGGTGCAGATGAAATTCACATGATTAAAACTGTCAACAAAGGCTGGATTATTTGATGGTTATATGTTTGATTTTGTGTATGAAAATACCTTCTACTTATCAGGAAAAGAGTGGACAACAGTATTTTTGAGAATTGTTAAGGGCATTGAATTTGTAAATCTTGAAGGCAAAGGAGTTTGAAGTATTTCATTAAGATGATGTGAAATGACATTTTTGTATGATTGTGACATTTGTGTGATTATTCTAATATAAGTTTTGGATTATTTAACACGACAGAACTGAACCAAACAAAACAATACAAATCTGACTGGGAACTCTAACTTGATTTTTTGGTTTTAGACTTTGTGATATAGCAACACACTTTTGTCTCAAGTTCAAAAGTGTTAGTTAAATATATATTTGTTCTTCAAAGTACAAATACAAGAAAAAATTTGTCTTTCACACATATCTGCTTCTTCTAAACACAGTGGGAGTAAATTCACACGAACAGCAACAATGACCGGGACATGGGAACAAAGACACACCAACATAAACTTGATAAACGATGACACATTCTTTCACAAAGGACATTGGAGGGTGAAGAACATTTCATGACATCTAAGACAGCTAGTGTCACCAGAATAGCTATCCCAATGCCCAAAATATATCTTAAAATTTTCGTTACTTTTAATGGCATATTTAAAAACAGCACATTTGACATGTTTGATGTTAACTTTATCCAACTGATATGATAAAACCAATAGACCTGTGTTTGAAGCAGCTGGGGCTGTAACGGTAATAGAGGTTGCTAAAACCCCTGATAATTTCCTTCTCTCCCAAAACCTCTTAAAGCAATACAACGTTATTGTCATCAAGTTTAATGCTTACATGAAACACAAGAAATAAAGCAATCCATTTGTGGAAAAGGTTTACCTTTATTTCATTCAAAATACATTCGGCCCGAAAGGGTTAAATACAGGCAAACATAAACACATCGAATATGAAGCAAAAAGTTGAGAAGGGACAGAGGACAGAACTAGAACAACCAAATGTATCCTAAAACAACCAAATCGGAGCCCGCAGCTGTGAAGAAATACACATAATCGTAGATTGATATTGGAAAATTGTTGCCAGTATCACAACAAGTAACGCCACCTACCTTTTGTTTTCGCCTTAACGACTTTTGAGAACATGCCATCCCCGAGTTGGTTTCTGGAGAGGACGCTGAACTCATATTTGGTGTCCGGGATGAGGTTATACAGCGTGAAGCTGGTGGTGCCATCGGGGAGCACACGCATGGTTTTCCAGTTCTCTGGGTTTTCGTCAACAACTTTGAACCTGTCGAGAAGTATTTGCGAGTGTTTATTTAAAGCATAAACAGCAACAAAGAACAATGCCCAGGGTAAAATACCAATATCAAAGATGAAAAGTTCTTAAAACACACAACATCTGAAATGAGACTTGAATCTTGAAACGAAATCCCTTAAATTGTTTGTTAAAGAAGTTAGAAACTTGACCAAGGTCTCCAATGCCAGCAACCGGTGACAAGGAAAGTTCATCTCATTCAACGTAGATGGCAGTATGAGTTCCTCTAAGATACTTTCTGAGTACAAAAAGTATTGGAAGATAACTATAAGAACCATCTATTGTTCTGTATATCTGGGAAGAGGTGAGAAAGTGAATAATACTAGTGGATTGGTGTAGGACTTACCAGAGAACATAATGTTGAGAAAAGCCGCCATCATAGGCTGGAAACCACGAGACTTTGGCTGAGAAGAGGCCCATCTCTACAGTCACATTGTCAGGTGCATGTGGTGTGGTGGCTGGAAGATACAAGGACGAATATCAAGTATTGCAACTGAACATATGGGTGTCCCGATTACAAGATAAAGATCAAATTGCAATCACTCGTCATATGGTCATTCCCAGGTGGCAGCTACTAAAGTCTGCCGATAAACAGCACTTTGAGTAAAATACGAAAGCCATGAGTCCAATGCTGATGGTCTAAATTTGCCATTGCTCGTGACCTTGTAAAAACTTCTTAGCTGCAGAGGTCAAAACGGTTACAAATGGTAGAAAACTCGCAAACACAACGGGCAACAGTTAAGACTCCAGTGAAAATACCAATAACACCACTGGGGGTATTAATCATGTTAATAAGCCAAAGTTTAATAGCATCCAATTGTACCTGAACCCACAAATCAGTTTTCGGACATCAGACTCCGCCACGGATTGATCTCTAATCTTGACCACGTCTGCCGTCAATTGTCTCGAATACCAAGACGACAAATTACAAAATCAATACGGTGACACTCCGCCTTCGACGACGATGTCACGGTTCGATCTCCAGGGATTGTCGCCGTGATTGCCAATCTTGCCATTTTTACCAGAGATGGCCGTGCGATACTTTCAGGCACAGCCAGGGGATTAGAATAATACATGGTCATTGTCTTTTTTGACGGTTATTAGTTAGATAGAGTTTGGGCCAATTGTCGCACTAATAGTCACGGCTATGTTTTTTATGGCTGCCGTCAAGAGACGGGCAAAGAAGAAAGGCAATAGCTGTGATATATTTTTAGACATAGTCGGTTCTGGCCCAGGGGTCTGATTCACCTTGGTTTTTTTGTGGAATAATTGGTGTGATCACTGCTAGTTTTGGTGGCCTCCATTTGGGTACATGTTCTTTGCGTTCAACTCACGGCAACATATATACTTATACATTTTTGATAAATGACAAGCAACGCATCACTCACGAGTTGCCCTGTTAGCCCTCAGCCTACAGCAAAGGAGAAAACGGCCAAGGATGCTTTTGTCTGTTATTACCCCGCTCTCTCCTATATCACGATAAATCAGGGCCATGGAGTCAATTACATACATTCAAATAAAGCGAGAATAATGCAAGTTTTAGACAGCCAATCTAAAAGAACATGGTATAAGATCGGCAAGAGACTGTTTAGCCCTGATCTTAATTTGGCTTAAAAATTTATGATCGTCCCAAGGGTCTGTCTTGGCTAACTCCATATATAAAACTGTTAGTCGATAATACGGAGGCCAATTTCCATGTGCCTTGAGGGAGCTTGTTTAATTATAACTACATGATTCGTGTGATAAGCAAGAAGAGTCATGGACGCTACTTTAGTTATTGTGAAAAGTTGCGATCTTTTCCTAAAAGCTGAACTGCACACACAAAACCCCAAAAGTCCAAGTAAGAAATTCGAAAAAATCTCATTTACAATGTTTCATTTTTATAATGAATTCTGTATATTACTCATTTTCGGCGAGACACCCATAATCTCATGGGCATGTTGGGTTGATAAAGTGTGTCAAAAGCAGATTTTTGGAGGATAATACCCGAGATATATCGAGTTTGAGGTGGTTTAGAATATATATTGATACCTCACGGTCAGTTTTGGTTGTCTCGCCAAACACGGCTCTGTGGAATTAGCTTTAAGGGCAGGGTGTACAGGCCCTCGTCCTAAAACAGCAACAATCCTAACTTCTCCCTCAATACAGTTTAAATAGAATATCAGCACTTGCCTGAACTGGCTATGAAATAGAATACCATCTGAAAAACATCATAACTTTATAAGTCCGTGGATTTGTGAATGTTATCATTTCTCTGAGAGGCAATAAAAACTCATCGTGACAACTTCTCGGTTGGAGGGTTTATTAAATCTGCCAATCAGACCAGTTCGTTCTCGTTTATTAGGAGTAAGCTGAGAAGCCAATACTCCTCAGTGTCAGAATTATTTATTTTGATATAATAATCGCAAAATTGTGGTCTTTCTGATCGGCATTTTAGCGTTTTTAATTTTTGTTTCTGTGTCAGTGTTAAAAATTCAACTCTGAAGGCTGAAAAAATGTCTAAGTCCAAAAATCTTTTTCACTTGTTTTTTTTCTGCTCAAAATGAAGAAAAATCATCAGCCCCCAAAATCTTTTTACTTTGAAAATTTTTCAGATTTTTGAACTTATGAATAAGTTCAACAATTTTGGCGTGAAAAAAAACTAATTATGCACTTTGTCCCCGGATTTTCAATTTCACTAACGCAACCACCCCAGTAACCACCACTCAACCTCGGTCCCATGAGTGGTTGTGTAACCGGGGTTCCACGGTAATATGTGTCGAGTCTATCAACAGAAACACTGCACATCACCATACACGACTGCATGGACCTAATGCAGCAAGACAGAGTTAGGTTTTTCAACAGCAGTCTCCACAAGAGAGTAGTTGTTCTTCGCAATCATCCAGCCACACTTCAACTCTTTTCGTTTCTGCAACTCATACAAATCGACAGTCATTTGTCTCAATTCGATCTTGTTCTTGACTCTTGTTTTCCAATGATTAATGACTTTTTTCCCCTGTTGACAACTTGAGCAATGGATTGGAAAAAGCGTGCATGATCGATCGCCTTTTTTCTGCCTTGATCCAAGTGTTTCAATATGTCAAGAGTCAAGCTGGCTGATTTTTATTCAGAATGAGACTGTCCATTTAGAAAATTTTGAGACTGGATTTTAGGAGTCATGCATATACTATGGGCACGCTACTTAGCCGGAGTAAAAATCATATTCTGTGTTTCAATTCACTACTAGTTCATTGTCTGTACAAATGACGAGCAGTAAAACTATATTTGATGGTGAACAAAAGACCATGGCAAAATGATGATGTCAGGTCAGTGCCACACTGTGCTGATGCACAAGTAAAATCAGCGCGATGTCTTTAGGTAAAGGATGTCTTGAGCAGAACGCTGTTAAACTGACAGACCATCATTGCTTTCTGTCCATTCCCAGGTTTTTGCTATCCAATATGGCAGTGATGAAATCACTCTTACTTCCTTTCAAGTAACACAAATGTAAACACTGCATTTCATCAAGGATATTCTTCTGCACATCAGTGAATTACACCAAAGCCATTGCCCTACTACCCCACAGTGCATTCACCAAGATTTGAATCTGTTAAAGAAATAAACCGAGCAAAAAAAGGCAGTAAAATGCTTCGCGCCTCTACAAGACTGAATAAATTTCATATAAAGAGAATTTATAGTCCTCGTAGGGCAGTTAAATCTCGGTAAATTATTCCCCCTGCCCACACGATTGTGAAATCTATCTTGGGCACTCACTGGTCCATATCCCCACAGCTGGTGCATCATCAAACATTTAATCAGTTCAAAGGAAAAACATCTGGAAAGAAATTTAATTTTGAGGCTGGGTGATGAGGTAGGGGTACCAGACCAACTTGCCAGTAACCACTGGCAATATCAATGCAATTGCCAGAGTTTTCCAAAAGATTACCAAAATATGACCGATGCTCTCCATATCTGCCAGGACAGCATGACTGCACTATCCTTCTCCAATTCCCCATTGGTTAACGCATGATACTGTGCTGGTTCCCAGCGATAAATCTCTGCAGTCTTAAGCATCACCCCTGACCTCTCTGGCATTATGCCGTCAATCCTGCAATTTACTGAATACAGCCACGTTGAATCAACGCTTGTCTCTCGTTGATTGGAATTTGAATAATCTGTTATTCGAACAGTGCACCAGCAAAGCCTGCAGCTACTCTGCTGGAGGTAGTGGCATTATGCTCTAGCCTTGCCTTTTGTATTGGAGAGCCAAGACTGAGAGCCAGGACAGTTTAAGAAAGCTGGAAAAGGTTCTTCTAAGACTACCTTTCCCCTGCTATCAGAGTATGCAAATTTTTATTTTTTTTAATTTGGGATCTGATGAAAACTAACCAGGTATGTTCAGGACATGGCTTGTGGGTTTGACTCTTGAAAGAACCATCTTGACCAGCACTATTTCATGCTCTGTGCTCTTTAGAAACAGCTACTTCACTTCATCTGAGGGTCCATAGCCCATGTTGACATGTCTTGCCTGGTTACAAATATAGTCTAAAACATTCTACGCCTTCAGAGAGTAATTTAAGTTCCAGAATAGTCCATGCCTTTACTCAAACTTCCTGCATCCAAAATCAATATGCTGCACATCGAACGCAACCAAAAGAAACCCTCACTTCAATCGTGCGAAGATTTTTCCCGATGAAAATCTATTTCATCAAACGTGTGCAAATCAAGTGAAATTTAACTCCTTGTGCAATTCTCTTCAGTAAATCTTCAATGTGATTATGTTTATTCATGCTAAAGTTACTAATCAAATGATTCACACCACTGAAAGCGTCAGCTAATTGCACAACTGGTGTTTGTTCCAATCCAAGGATTTTAACTCTTTATTTTTCTTCATATACAATCTCGTCATTGTCTTCTCAGACAAAAACGCAGTTACCGAAGCTATCCAACACAACTCTTATCGTTGACATGCCTCTCCTTCGTAGTTCAAACTTGTTTGCCCAACAGCACAGTATCTGACAAACCCACGCAAACAATATACTGACAAAGGAGTGCACTATCACAGCTAAAAAGCACTGTAGTTAGATGCCCTGGTAAAAAAATATCAGATGCATTTAATGTTGTTATTTCACACTATTTACATTAGGCTTTGTTAGGTTTTCTTATTGACAGGAAGATTCGGAGAGACATTTTTCAAACCATAAACTTTCTGTATAACTGTATAATGTCAATAAAATGGATCCGTTTGGAATGATGGGACGTTTTGTTATTGGCTATTCCTTGAGGCAGTTGCATTAGATCTCAAATAAATAAGACGAATACTTAACAGAACACCTTAACAGCGTTAATTTCTTTATGTTTACTCAATAGAAAAGTTCAATTCTGATGAACAGTCGATTGCATGAAATATGCATGATAGCGTCTATTCTTTGGGGCCATAGCTGAAGAGAGCCTATCTCATTTTCATTGCATTGAGGATATGTTTCAGAGCCATATCGATATATTAGTCCTTAAATATTAAGAATAAGAGCACAAGAGCACAAGGAGGGGATTACATGTTGATGACATCCTTTTTATTTGCTTACGAAGTTAAACCAGTACAGGGCCCAACTGGCGTTGGAGCACAGGGCGTTAGCTCAATCGTTATCTCCTTCCGTGAACTATAATCTTACATCTATGTATTCCTCATTCTGCCAAACTTTTTTCACGAGATGGGAAGGATCCACTCTGATAAGAATACTGCTTATAAAATGAGGACAGCCTACCACACCTGATGGTAAAACTATGCCTTTTCTTACACAAACACTGAAACCCTCTCTCACCAAGTTACTTGAGATCGTAATAACAGACAAGACATGTGGGAGTCAGAGCCTGTATCGTTTTGTAAATTGGGCAGATTCTGCAACATCTCATGTTGACTTTGGCTGTTGCTATTGCCCATACTCGTGTTGACATTGGATATTACATCGCAACCAAGGTCAACAGAGACAATCTGCAATTCTCTGGAGGTCTTTTTAACCACTGTGGACAAAGCTATCAGATTTTTCTGGCAATTCTTGAAGCAGATAAAACTGGGGCCATACCCTTAGGGAATCCTGAAAGCTCATTTGAAACTTCCTTGCTTAAAAATATTTGTCACTGGATCTGTAACCTGCTACATTTACTGTGGATGTTGCGCCATTGCCTTTCATCTCAGCCTGGTAGTGACCAGAATACATGTCGACCTTAAGCTACGCATATAAAGACTGGCTGTAGCCGTGGTGATTCTGTATCTTGCCTTCGGTTCTGGAGGTCCGATAAACACCTCAGTAAATCATTCTGTAATGAACGCTCACTGACATCTTCATGGGGAGACAACAAAACTAGCTGGTATAGGAGCTTGTGTGATTACATATCTACCCGATGTTCTGCTGTGACCAAGTCACTAAATCATCAGTGATGAACGGTCAGTGTGCCAACAGTCATACCCATTTGCTTGGGTGAACAAAAGGAAAATAATTTGCCTTTGATCTCATGTATCAAACCCTGAAAGATAAAAGGCAGAAGCTGGGTTGTCAACTTCATGGCTGAGGTGCCTGATAGGCACAGTTAGCAAATCCTTGTACAAACCTGAATAGTTTCGACATCTTGTGAGGAAGTAGAGATCTGAAACTCCATGTTACTTTATCTGCCCGACCTGGCTTCTGCCTGAAATCTTCCTTTAAGACATGGTTGGGTTAAGTTATGTCTTTTTGACACCACCTCTGCATACTAAAATGTCCAAATTTCACAAGGCACAAGAAGGTCAGTTTTTAATCATCCAAGTGTTTGAGGAAATGATATTTCTAAATCTACCAGCAACAACAAACAGTGGGTATAGGTGAAACGCCTTAGGATACAAATCTGCAGTCAACTGATTAAGCAGTGAGTTACTTGATATAACCCTATAAGGTCAAAATTCATACCGAGTATGAGACACAAGAACTCTTCTGAAATTGATACGTCTATTGTCATGTCTATGCAGAGATAGATTTAGGAGCATAAGCCTCAGGCAAAATTCTCATCTTGTGATGGTAAAAGCATATCTTTCTTTGAGAGAGAGCAACTGAACAGAGTACTCTCAATCAGAATTGATATGAAAACATGGAAAATTACTATTTAGATAATGTTATTAAGGCCTGCTTCTTTGACTGTAAACTGCCAAACTTTCATGGATTTTATGGATAACCATGATAACCTCGATTCACCTCAACTGAAACTCATGAAAATATCTTCAGACTCATACATTGAAAGAAATATCTTCTCTTCATGGCTTCAATGTACCCGCCTCTTTCTCCACTTTTACCGCAAGATCCATTTGAGCTTCAAATGTAAAAATGACATCTCCTTCCACTACTTAACCATTTCATTCACCGGGCACATCCCAACAACAACATTTTACCTTAAAACAGGTTGCCCCACTACTCTTCGATCTTCCACACCCGCCTCTTTTTCTCCGCTAATACCGGGAGATCCCCTTGAGCTTCAAATTAAATGCCATATCACCTCTCACCATTGCGCGGCTCGTTAATGAGACGCTCCAAGACCGCCATCAATCAGTTGATAATGGTGATCAATCATCTTCCCAATCTCCTTCGTCTCCGATCAAACGTCGCAGCAAGATTTTTCAATCTGAGTTCATACCCGATGGGACCAACGGTTGAATGGCTTACATTTGAATATGACAGTTCTAAGTTTTGTGTATAACCACTTGTGCATTTTATAAGACTGGCTGAGAGTGGCCAGTGTGTGGTGGCTTGTAGGACAACTGTTAGCTCCTGGCTCCCTGTAACCTAGGACAAGACACTCTCCTTTGTCTCTGATCATAAACCGCAGCAAGATTTTTTAAATCTGACAATGTACCTGATAGGACCAAAGGTTAGATGACCTACATTCAAATATGACAGAGTAATTCTAAGCTTTGCGCTCACCACTTATAAGGCTGGCTGAGATTGGCCAGTGTGTAGTGGCTTGTAGGATGACTGTTAGCTTCCTGGCACCCTGTAACCTAGGACAAGACTCTCTACTCCGTCTCTGCTCAGAAGTACACTATTTTTAGAAACCTGACCATTAGGGGTTAACCAATGGCTGTCAAGGGTCATCACGCCATACTACTAAGTACATCTTATATTCTTGTATCGGATCAGGCACCGGGATTGTATCGTACAGAAGTCAACATCCATTCATACCCAGATCATAAAAAAATGATGAAAGAGCGTCATCTTGTGTATCATCAAAAGGTCAAAGCCATTTCATCTGATGGCGGCTTTGTCCAAAGCCTCATGAATGGCAACAACATAAAGGGAAGTGACAAGTCTATACCTCAGGTGCAAGGTTTTTAGGCAGGCCTCATCAGATTCCATTCATTCTGTATTAAAATGATTTAACCACTCCACCACAAGCCAACTGATGCTAGGATGCTTGTTAATGGAAATCTGGAATCGATGGAATTGGGCTGCGAGGCACTGTCATCACAAAATGCATTGTGTAATACATCCTCCATTTTCCAGTTACGGGGAAACTTCAAACATGAAGAAACTATAAACAACCTCACAGGCAGTCACAAAGCCCTCTCACAACTATACCACCAGATTCTGCAGAAATGGAGACAGACGCTAACGAGACAAACTTAATTAGCAGTGATTGAATCTTTAATTGAAGCAATGCGATTATCATTGGCATTAAGATTGATAAATTAGTCATAAAAATAAAGAATTTGATGCTTTGGGAATCAACCTTGAATTATTCTCGTCGACAAATGATGAATTGACTCAATTCTTTATTTATGACATTAAAGTTATAAAGTGAATGACTGGTTGATTAGCTGGCGTCATATTATTCAATCTAGGACATCTTCGATACTGCTACAACTTCATCATCATCATCATCATCATCAGCAGCAGCAGCAGCATCTTATGGTGCTTGATAACAACTCTAAGATGCCGGATATGGCACACTATCTCAATTTGTGATGAAATAAAGCAATCCTAACTTCCTGTTTCATCAGCTAATATACTACAGTCTCCAGCTCGATAAGACTTCACACTTACCTTTCTTGCATTTTCATCTCCGTTCATCCCTTTTCCATGAAACCATCAAATGTTCTAATCATCTCATGTGTGAGGTGTGGACAATGACATTATGATTACTTGGAAGGAATCAAGATAATGGCGTGATTCTGGTGTTTGATGTAACACGACCAAGGAAGTCAACCAGAGGTCAAAATTGGTAAGGTTTTTTTGTGGGAGGAGTTCCTCTTGTTTGTACAGTGCTCAATATGATTAAGATACTTGTGGGCGTTGAGCTTCTTGATCTTACATGAGATGCTCTAGTTTGTTTAAGTTGTGCAGGGCAGGTTTCATCTGAAATTCATTCATCCATATGATAAAGGAGTTTGACTGGAGTTTTTGAAAGGGTTCGTCTTACATCTCAAGGACGTTAGAATAAAGAAACGAAAAGGCATTTTACACTTTGATGTGAGATGATCAACACTTCTTGAAGCTGTGCAGGGCTGGGTCCATTCGAAATCCTTTCGTATGGGAGACTGACTGGAATATTTTACCTAGTTTGTCATACATCTCAATTAGGACATTAGAATAAAGTGAACAGAATGCATTTCAGACTTTGATGTGAGATGATCATTTGTTGAATCTGTGCATGGATTTGTCCATGAGAAATGCATCCGTATAGGATATTGACTGCAGGACAATAAGACAATGAGCACTTGTGTGGTTTTAGCTAGATGACGAAAATAGTTTGTTGTGGTTTTTTTGCAGACAATTACGGAAGGAGTTGGCCTGCTTTGTAAAGTACTCAATATAATCAAGATCTTGGTGGGCGTTGAGCATCTTTGATGTTACATTCGATAATGAATTACTCTGAAGCTGGTGGGGTCCATGAAAAATTTCATTTGTTGGGAAGTCTGACTGCAGTTTTTGACCTGGTTTGTCTTAATTTTTTTCTATATATAGGAAGGTAATGATCACGTGGAGGTTGAAAAGTCCAATTCTACAGATTTTGGTTTGAAGTTTTCTATGATACCACTGAAATCTTGTCAGTGGATGTCAGTACTGGATCCAAGGGGTAATTGGAATCTCCCTCTAGCCACTGCGCTGACGCTATAACTGTATCATCATTATAACTTTTCAACCTTACCCGGCATACATGTAAAAGTACTTATCCATGCACATGCACAACAAGAAAGAAAATCTGGAGGTTTTGTTTTAGCTTCTGCTGATGGTGGATACACGCACAGCAAATCTAAAACTAATTTACTGGATTGGTTAAGCAATGTGAAGTAGATGTGTTAGCTTCTGCTGATTGAATGACAGGGGTCAACATGCAATCCGAAACTCATTCACTGGATTGGTCTGGCACTGTGCAGTAGAAGTGACAACAACTGCTTGAAAGACATGATGATCAGCTTTAGCTGAATCACATTTTGGTGCCATGGGAGGGGTGAATTGGAGGTCAGGTCTTCACCCTTTTGCATAGGAGAGAGTAGATCACAGTGTTCTGCAAATTATCGCTGCGAACTGCAACATAACCAACATGATGATTGCAAAAGGAAGATAACCACGATTGGTGAAATCGCAATCAAACTTGTTGTCATCACTACGTTGCAGGACACAGCTGATAGCAATGGTCTGCATCTGTAACAAGATCGATAAGTGTGCTTCTTTGTTTCTATGCATGCAACCACTCATTATGCATCCATCTACATCTTTCTACAAACTCTGAAGGTTGACAAAATTTCTAAGTCCAAATATTTTTTTCACTGGTTTTTTTTTCTGCTCAAAATGAAGCAACATCATCAGTCCCAAAATTTTTTCGACTTTGAAAATTTTTCTAAATTTTGAACTGACTCTGAAAGATGACCATTCAACATCAGTCCCATGAGTGGTCATGTTACCGGGGTTCCACTGTAGTTGTTTGAAGACTCTTTGATGATTTTTTGTTGAATTCGCTTTTTTTACTTGAAGCCAACCTCCTTGATTTTGTGCCTTATTTCTAAGATTTCCACTGTTATCTAACAATCATGCTCGATCGCTTTGATTTCTTTTAGGCCCCAAAGTTTTATTGCTATTTGGTTTTAATCTAACAAAGCATCCTTGAACTTTTTCGTTTTTACCTAACATGCCCTATAATTCTAAATTTCTCGTAAGATTATTGTGATGTGGTGTTCAAACGTTTAAAGCATCCGTAAACATTGTAATCATTACCTTTGCATTTACATAAGCAACTTTTTGGGTTTGGCCAACCTGTAAACGAAAGTAGGTCTCTTTAAATGATTAAACATTTTCAGGCATACACATTTTTTTTTATTCTTAAACTATTGCATTTTATTACATCAGTTTACATTCATCTATATTTCATACAAGTACATCTCAAAATTATTCAATAAAAAGGAATCAATTGGGTGACATGCTATGTTTATTAGACATTTTTTATCAATAAACACAAACTAGAACTATGGGACGTTCAGGCAATGTATCCTTCTTGATATGATACAAGCTTTATTTATGCCTGGATTGGAAACTTAACGATTTTGCTGAACGTTACACCTTGTTGATTAGCGAAAAAAGACGCAATGCATCTTTTGACTACAGGATTCCCAATTCTCAACCCTTTGTTACGCTAACATTGCCTGCAACAGACATGAATATCCAATAAGAGGCTCGCTTCCTGCTTTGTTCCCGTGAGCATATCAGATCACTCTCGACATGAAGGGATATGTAAATACTGAATAAGACTAATCGAAAGTGAGGAGACCAGTCTCGGTGATAAAATGGCATGCACAGCATCGGAGAAACTTGTCGTTTTCCAACCTGAGCTCCTTGATGATGTTGTTGTTGCAAAAGTGGTGAATTTGTGCATTATTCATAGGGTTACCTTTTGGGCCCGACTGAAGAATTCAGTTCCACTTTTATGCTCTCATGGTAAATGCCTCTTGTTTGGTCAATCTAATCGAAGTTGTGGCACATTTTTTGGTGAAATGGCAGTGAATTGTCAAGTCGCTCCTCTTGTTTGTTTGTATACTCCAAAACTTGCCGCAATTAATTCTAGACCAAAACCTAGGAAGCAATTTTTCATATCATTCAGCCAATACTCACTGCCGGGTTAATCACCCGGGCTTTGAAACTGAATTTTCTTGCTCTCACATTTCATATCAGCGCATATGCTTTTCATTCGCTCATCTTGTAGCAGAGGATTAAAACATCAAGTTACAGAATCATTTCTCCTGTTACACATCAGAAGATTTCAAAGCCCAATATTTCGTACATGAAGATTTTAATTAGCGACACGCAAAGATCAAATTCGCGCTGGGAAAGACATTTGAATAGCTTGGAAAGACTCTTGTGATGTCGATTATAAAATATTGTTATTGGTTCATAAAGCCAGCCAGAGCCGTGTGGTTTTACATTTAGTTTTTGGATGGATGGAGTTTTGTGTCATATGAAGGAGTAGATTGGGAAGGGGGATTAGTCTGTGTTTGACGCTACATCCTGCCTAACTTTTTCCCTCCTTTTCATCCTGGGAATAACCTATTGTTTGGTAAATGTTGTTGTAAATCAAGTTGAAGTTACTCAATCCGGGGTAAATATCCATCATATCATTTTTCTGAACAGCAAATGGATAAATTTGTCAACAACACTGAATGATACAACCATATCGTTTATCGTTTTGTTACTTAGGGAAGTTTGAATAATGTAGGAGCAACTATTTTCCACTGTCCTTTTCTCTCCTTGGGATATACATTTAATCTTCCCTTCATCATCCCTATATCATGTCCACTGTTCTATCTCTCCCCCAAGACTGTTTTGGAGGTCATTGGAGAAAGGGATATAAATATGTGGCCTTTGGAAATGTTGGATGGATCGACTGTAATCCGTTTGCTAATAAATTTCAAGAGGATTCCTATTGTTAATTTCTTTTATACCAAAGCAAGCAAGCCAGAAGGAGACATGTTTGAATTTTGTTGAGACAAAATAGATACAGAATGCTAATATGCTGAGAGGCACCTTAGTTTCCATGTATATGGTTACGTTTTTGAAGGAGAGTTTAAAATCTATTAGCACGGTCCTCCAGCATGTTTTGGCATGTATTACTTTCTCTCCCAATACATACCATTACTTATCATTCCTGGAACAAGCCCGAGGGGAAATATGGATTGGCTGTTGGACAAGAAACGATAACTGTTGTTGAGACGTTTGCTGATAGCAACTTAAATCTAGGGTTGCTTAAGTAATTCAGTTGTTAGAAGACTTGCATCATCGTCTTTTCTTATGTTCCATCTCCTCGTATCTTGGATAGACCCCCAAGGTAAAAAGACGAGGTGGTCAACAAAAACAGATAAATTGTTATTATCGAGAGAAGCTGGATAAGTTTTGTTGAAAGGTAACTTACTCCCAGGGATGCCAAGACAATTCTTTTGAACTACAAGTTACATTTTCTTAGTTGTTAGAAGAGGATTGCTGATACGTCTCTCTTGACGTTCCATCTGTTCAGATATACCTTGGAATGAGCCCAATTGAAAGAGATGGTGGGGAGTTCAACAAGAACAGAGAATTAAAGTGGTGTTTGACTTGTTCCACTGAAAGGTAACATTCACCTTCTCTGCACCAGCCGCCTGATGCTCCCTGGCACCCCTAATTTATCTTTGGCAGCTACAAGTGGTTTGACTACCCTGCAAATATGCTCTTATACATCCAGCAGCGCAGACGAACCACCAATGACCATAATGAGAATATAAAATATAACCATACCGATGATGCAGCATTTTACCATACTGCATGAATGGACTTCCAACCCTTGAGTATGGATTTCTTACTACGGACTATTATCATTCTAACAAATCCGATTTTGTCGTCTTCCCTGCAAATCACGACACAGCAGTCCCAAATGAAATTGATCCGTGTGCTGGCGATATTTTCATAAACCATTCCCGCATGCCATAAGGCGATTAGGGGGCTTCTTGTTTCATTAATGCATGAGTTGGCTGATTATTGGTCGCTGTTTGGTTATACTTGATTAACCGGTCAACTCAAGACGTTGGCGAGCTATCAGTGTGTGTTTGGTTATAATGTTAGATTCATAATTGGGGTTGGTGGCAAATTCTTACCCACCATTGAAAAGATTCTGTACCAATCTTTAAGGTAAAATTGCACAATTGTAGCCCAAGTACAGTTATAGCCCCTATAGAGTAAAAAACTGCAGTCAGTACACATTAATGTACACAAAGTCTTGTACCAGAGCTATAGTTGTTCCACCTTACCTTATCAAACCAGTTATACTATAGGTCATGAACGATAGAGTCAGAGAGAGGGAGAATGCCCTGAGAAATAGTGGCCACCCAGGTATTATTTCAGGTCAATTTATGATATTTTTTTCTCCGAAAAGGTGGGGTACCCATCTCTCTATATTTCCCTTGAATCTGCCACTGCTTTCAACGGAAATTATTTTTCTCCCGCTCTCCAGCCAAACTTGCCTCTGCTATTCTGACGACAAAGATCTGACCACCAACCCTAGGACTTGATCAAGAAAAAGGCATTAGTGACTACAATTAATCTGTTGCTAGGTGACAAGGGTGAGACCTTTTTGACCACCTGTCTGTTGGGCAAAGAGCGGAAACCAAGATAAAATACACATCAAGAGAAAAAGTCATCTTGGATGTGGCAGGTTTCTTGATATACTGGGAACTGTCTAGTGACAAACGAGACAAAAATAGATGAATGATGAAAAATCTGCTTCCAACCATGGTCCCTGTTGTTGGTCTCTATAGCCATAAAATTGTACTCTAACATGTCTAAAGACTTGTCCTTTATAAAAACAGCCTTTTATACAACAGAAGGCAACATGTCTCGCTTAACCTTCAGAGAAATGAAATGGCCAGGGCCATTGTGCTCACCTCATGTGGAGGAAAGATGGATAAAGAGCATGGTATTGTGTCATGTAGTGTTAGGTTTGATGTAGGTCCAAGCAATTACAATTTCCCCAAAATGGCCAATTTACAGTACATTCAACCTCTGTGACCTTGAAAAGTAGGTCAAATCAAAGAAGACCCGGGTGACACATTGAATGGTTGTTAGAATTAGATGTACCTATGATATAAAATTGGTGCCAATCGGGAAAGTCATTACTAGGAATAATGGCATTTTGAAGAATTTAGGATTTGGCCCCCTCCCTGGATCACCTGACCAAGGGGTACATGTGTACTTAATTTGTGATCAATAGTCATTGCAGTTAAGAAACGTGCCATAGTTACGGCCTGACGGCGAATTTACGCCATTTGACCTCTGTGACCTTGACAAGAAGGTCAAATTAAAAACCTGTGTGACATATACTGTATGGTGGTTAGATGTACCCATGATATCAAATTGGTGGCAATCGGGCAAGAAGTTAAGGAATAATCACATTTTTAAGGTTTTTTGATTTTGCCCCCTGGTGGTCAAGTGGTGAATCATATTGGACCAAACTTTGGTCCCTGAGATCACCTGACTAAGGGGTAAATGTGTACCAAATTTGGTATCAATAGTCATTGCAGTTTAGAAACGTGCCATCGTTACATCCTAACGGCCAATTTACACCATTTGACCTCTGTGACCTTGAAAAGGAGGTCAAATCAAAAACCCGGAGGATATATGATGCACCTTTGCTAGAAGTACCTACCATATTTTTTTCAAAATTTCCCGACTACTATTAAGGGAGATATTGCATATTTTCACTTTTAACGTTTGGCCCCCTGGTGGCCAAACCATGAAACGAATCGGACCGAAACTTGGTCTCCAAGGTGTCATTACATAAGGGTACATGTGTACCAAGTTTCAACTCAATAGCTCTAACAGTTACGAAACGTGCCCTGCTAACGGACGACGGACGACGACGACGACGACGACGACGACGGACGACGGACGCCACGGTATGGGATAAGCTCACCTCTGCTAAGAGGTGAGCTAAAAATGTCATTATACCCATGACCTGTTGCTAGGTGACCAGCGCAAGAGAGATCTTTGACCGCTGGTCAGATGATAGAAAAAAACGACACCAAGGATGTGTCCGAAAAAACAAGGTTTCTCTTGGAACATTTGGAATTATAAGCACACAAGGTCAGTCTTTATCGATTCTAGATACAATGTCACATGATAAGATGTAACGTCACTGCAACATTTGTCAGGCTGGATGTGTTGCTTGGCATCTTATTTTTCTAGCTGCTGTGCTTTTTTGGACCCAAAGGCAAATATACAAGAAATATCTGATGGCTTCAGAAGAAATCTTTCCATTCACAATGAATCTGATGGCAGCTGTGTTTCTCAAGGAAAGTGCATTAGATGCAATCACAAATTTTCAGCTTGTGTAAACTGTCTTGTCAAACAATGTCAAAGGAAGAGCAGAAATATAAAGGCATCAGATATAAAGCTTTATTCTTGTCTTCAAAAAAAGCAAATTCTATTGATGGACACTGTAAAATGAACAGAGAAATGTCAAAAGAAGGGTGTGATTTGTTGGTTTTTATCATCAAAAGGCTTCAAGATGTACATGTATGTTGCTTTCATTGCTCACCCAGGCCGGGAGGAAGAAACAAGTCATCTTTGTAGCCCACTGGCCTACCTTTTTGGGTTGATGGATATCACTGCCATGTTATGCAGGGGAGGGGGTAAGGGGCTCACCCAGATCAGACGTCTCCGAAAATATCTTTTTCATGCAGATTAGGCCTCCATTGGGTTGAAAATTGGTGCTAAATCTTCAAACTAAGACAAATGTCCACTTGTGAATCAGTCAAACTGGACAAATTCACTCGAACCACTCTGCCACTCAAACGGTGAATCACCTAACTGAATTTCTGCCAATTTCCAAATTAAGAAAACTCACGACAGACCATTATACAACACTCAATTGGAACACTGAAAACCTTTCTTTGGCCATAGCGTAACTCTGCCACTAAGAACCGTAAGACATGAGTAGCAAAATTATATTGTTGTGCTGATATTAAATTGCGATAAGAAGAGAGCTGATGATGCACTATTATGCAACAAATATCATAGCCCTATCGAACCGTTCTTTCAATATAACACAACTCTGCCACTCAAAATCGTAAAACGACTGAATTACGTCAATACAAAATGTCTTAATGAAGAAGTAGCAGTAACTATTGACGAAAGCGACAGCAAGTCTCCTAATCCAATTTCAAAGCGTCGCCATAACACGCTAAAACCCGATGATTCAAGGTATTATGTAACAAATGACATCACGCTGACATGAATGAATCATGGGAAATACGCTACGAGGTAATTGACGTTCAGGATTCGATTTCTACTGCGGGAGCGCTGGGTGGGCTAGTCGTGGCTATTCAATGCATTGCTAATGGTTAGAGTATTCTGTGTAATAGCTAGAAGCTGGTGCTGTGCGTTAAAAGATGGGAAGTGAGGATATGAAAAGAGTTATGACTGCCAACAAAAAAAGATCATTTCTTAATCAATGTAGCTTTATGCACCACTTGAAACCAGGTAGCGGCAAAGCTTTTTGTTGGATTGGCTGAAAACACCTCCAAGAGGATGTACATTTCTTTTGGAAGATCCCATACAGCATACCAATGACTCCAGACTGGCCTAAAATGCCATGAGAAACTGGATTTCAAAATTTTGTGTGGCCCCCTTGCAAGCATGTACCTATGGTCAGCACCAGTGTTGGATCAGTTGGTAACAGCCCTCCCCCCCTCCGCCCCCCGGAAAACTCCTGCATCCGCCTCGAATTGAGGGATACAACGCCCATCAAATGGAGATACAGTTTATACTGACTTTTGTACCTTCATAAATTTTCTAAAGAAGTATGCTGTAAATAAGGGGTTAACGAACACAGCGAGGAACAAATAGGGATATTGTAAGACGATAACCTGGCCATTACAGGGATACATCCGAGAAAGGAAAGTGGTCATATATTGTCTTACCAGAAATGTACAGAAACAATGGAGACTTGGAAAGAACTGCCTGAAGGTACCCCACATCAATATGATATTGAAAAGACTAGGCCTCGACATCCTAATCTGTTTCACCTTAGGGGTTACAGAGAGAATTACGAACAATAAATAAAGCGATATTGGGTACACTGATAGATGAAAACAAAGAAACAGGTCTATTGGCTTACAAGGAGGTTGCAGAAGTCAACAATGAAATGTGCACCTCTTCCTACAATATTGCTAATTCTTTTTCTACCGCATCCGGTATTTATCTGCTAAAGGCCTATCAAATGTAAAAAATTGTTTAGTTGGTCTAACAGAACCGAGACGATTTCGCAGGAACAATACCATGCCCTACTTAGCCTCAGTCAATATCAAAGCATCTGTCAATCAGAGATACTTCCTTGTTTACGTGTGAAGTTACCGATAAGCTCTTCTTAATATTGTGTCCAAGTCGCATCTGTTGTTGATGGAACAAGGTGTCAAGACCCGACTTAAGGGCGTGGCATCCACTTACACTCACGAGCATGATCCCCAGTGGACCCTGGCCAGGTTATCGTCTTACTCGATTGAATCAGTAGCTAACGTCCCTTGTGACTCTACCAAAGGCGATTGTCCTTGTAGAGAGTTCCAAAACACACCAGATCTTGCTAATTAGGGAAGGTAACTCAGACAGTAGGAACTGAGGTCTTTTAACCCTCTTGTGATGGAATTAGCTTAAAAATGTCCCAAGGGGTCTTATGTTTAACAGCAGACAAGCAAATCGGATATATGTACTCAATGAGTTGACAGAGGATCAGAGTAAGCTACGTTGGAAATAAGAGTGGTAGCACAAAGCTCTTCGAACCATCTTGTGATATAATCTAGCTCGAAAGTGTCCTGAGCGTTTAAGGATTCAACCCTAGACAAGCACATCGGATCTAGGTACTCAGAGGATGTGAGATCAGACAGAAGAAATAGACAAGGGAGAGGCATCTTGACCATGTTGACCCTCAATGTTTTGATATTTCATTTGTTCAGTTACATTTTCTTACTCCAAGTTACTGCAGGCAAGAAATTATTGTTACAGTGTCACTTACATTGCCATGGCAACTCAAAAGTTTCACAACTGACACCAACATTGTACAGTAAGTTCCTGAAGGAATGGACATATATCAACAACAACTAAGACAAGAGTCACAAGAAATGTGGAAAATATTTTTGACATGCCTGCAAGACTTTCAAAATATGTACGAACAGTTTGGCCAGTAAAGATAAAGAACTGTTTCTTGGCAAACAGTTTTCAGAAAAGTGGAGATAAATATTTTTTTTCAGCGCAGAAGCAGCCTGAATCAAATAGGGTAGGGACTAAAAATTTATAAAAATTTGTACTTGGCCTTATAAAAAATCGGTACTTACATTCTATGATGAGAGTAGTGCTTGTTATGATGCTTGTGACGATGTTGTTGGCGACGCATTCGTACGAGCCATGATCTGCCTTGATTAAATCCAATATTGTCAGGTCACCCTCCTTTTGGAGCAACCGCTTGGAGTCGGGCATTTTACCTTTTGCCTGAAAAGGAACAGTGAGAAGATGGATTTAATCATTCTCAAGTTCGATTCATGTTTAACTGTTGTGATATGTGCAATGGACTGTAGTACATTGGAACCTTGGTTTGATCTGATTCACTGCTTGGCCACCAGGGGGCCAAATCTGAAAACCTTAAGAATGTGATTATTGCACTGTTAGTAGGACACTCTCTCCATTAGGGACAGTGATTTTTGTTGCAAATGGGTCATTTCTTTACAACTAGACCTCTGTAATCAGGACACCTCGCCAGTAAGGACAGCAATCTGTCCAAATGTTGTTCCCAACAGAGAGGTTTGACAGTATAAGTGGTTTTCAATCGATTGTTGATTGCATCTTTCCACCTACCTTCCTCCAAGTGATTTCCGGCTTGGGATCACCACTAGCTGCACATGGTAATATTACGGACTGGTTTGGCAGTTTTTGATAAAACTCATCTGGACGTTTAGTGAAATAAGGAGGATCTGAAAGTTCGAAAGAAAAACGCTTGGATATACAGAAGAATCATGTTACAAAACATTTTTGTTTTGAACAGGTTCTTTGTAAAAGCCCTCACAGACCTGTACTGTTGACATTTTCACTTATGCTCATTTTACAAATAAATGATGAGGATTTCAATGATAGAATTTCACCTGCACGCAAAGTTAAAAGTTTTATTTGAAATTTTTTTTTTTCAAATGAAAACACAAGTATGCTCTCCTAGCTTTTGTTCCACATGAGTTTGAAGATATATCTTTTAGAGCATGCCTTTGAAGATGTATCTTCTGTACATGTGTTTGATATGCATCTTTCAGATTCATTCACCATTGGTTCACAGAACAAATATTTGAAATACTCAAACAGTCAAAAGTAACCAACCTTTTACAAAAACCTGTACAACTGGAGACGTATTCCCCGTGCCCAGCACACTGTATGGAGTACATGTGTACCGCCCTGCGTCTCCTTCCTCTACAGCACTGAATATTAGTGTCCAATTAGAATCAATCGCCAGCTTCTGGCTGGTCATGACATTAACACCATGATTGTTTTTAGTCCAGAGGACTTGTGTAACCGGCGGGTTTGCATCGACGGGGCATCTGATCTCGCCGCGCATCCCTTTTGGAAGATATAGAAAGGCAGGCATGGACAGTACACGTGGCACATCTGAAACAAAAGAGGAACGTATGAGATAATGTAAGAGGAGCCTGATCATTTCAGACAAACCACATATCTTTATTTCAGCCCCAAGCTGTGTGGGCAGATCGCATTTAAAATCGTTCGAAAAACTGTTTTCAACAGGCTGAATTTTTGTGAAAAGTGATTGATATGGCGTAATAGATCATCTTGTGATGCCACCTGTAAAAGGTGACCCCCATCTACCCAAGCGTTTTTTTGTGGGAACCCAACGAAACCATGATAGTAGACATATGCGATTTGATATATGGAAAGATGTTTCTGGGTGGTTATAAACACACCCTGATTATCATGTTCCACCACAGTGTGGACACAGGAAATCTATGGTTGGCGAATATCAAGTGCGGTCCCAATAACACAGTTTGCACCACATGGGCTGAAGGACAATGCAACTCAACCAACATGCCAAAGGCGTTTTGAAATATGTAGACATTATTAGGATTGTGAAAAAAGTTGATTGGTTAAACCGGATAGGTTCTAGCTGACAGAAGACGTATTTGTTGGCATTATAGGAAAATAGGTCGACAGCTGGGTATTTTTCGAGAAGTAAGTACTTACAAGTTACATTTAAGTATCCTTGAGCCTCCGGTGCCATACCCATGCCATTAGTTGGTCGGCATTTATACCAGCCTGAATCGGTTTTCGTCAACATGGAGATGAGGAGTCCACCATCTGCATAGATCGTAGTTCTTGATAATAAATTATCTAAAAGTTGTATATCTACATTATCCTTGAACCATCGGTACGTTATATTGCTAGGAAACGCCTCAGACTTGCACGAGAATTTTATCCGCTGGCCCTCGCGTGCTGAAGCATTTTTTGGCCGTTCAACTATGTATGTCCCACCTGCAATGAATCAGAGAAGCACTATTTGAGTAGACTATGAGTTGGAGTTAGATACGAAAATCTTACAATACCTTAGTAGAAATGGGGCCAGTTACAAATGACACACACAAAAGGGTAGTAAGTCATGTTATCCATCATCATCATCATCATCATCATCATCATCATCATCATCATCATCATCATCATCATCATCATCATCATCATCATCATCATCATCATCATCATCATCATCATCATCATCATCATCATCATCTAACTTTGGCTTTGTGACCACTTGCTCAAACACGACCTTGACCTTACCTTCAATTATAACCTTTATCGTATGCGTCGCCTCCCCGACGATATTTTCAAAATGGCAGGCGTAGACCCCACCATCCTCAATTTGTAAATCCTTTAAGAAAACTCTATTCCGGTTGATTCTTATTCGATCAGTTTCCTGGAGCTCTTTCCCGTTTTTCTTCCATATCAAGATCGGGTTTGGGGTGCCTGTTGATTCACAGTATATTGTGATGGTGGTCCCAACGTGTTGCTGCATCAGGCTTGGCGAGGCTTGAGTGATTTCGGGTGCAGCTGAAAAATACAAGGAAAAGAAACCATATGAATCTGACCCTTTTTGTATCACCACGAACCGCCATAAGTCCAAAACTGGAAAAAAAATTCAAAGTCAAACATTTTCTGGGACTGATGATGTTTCTTCATTTTCGAGCAGAAAAAAAAAGTGAAAAAATATTTGGACTTAGAAATTTGTTCATTCTCCACAGTTAAAGAAATGAAGAAACATCATCGAATTTCTAAGTCATTTTCACAAGCAGCAGTTACCAAGCTACAGACAGGTCGGACAGCCAAACGAAATTAAAAAGTTAAATGAATTATAAAGAAATTGACAAGTCCGTCTCTCTCAAAGCATGATATCATGGTAAACCCATTACCTGACAGTGTCGCTAATATACTTATCCTTTCAAAAGAAAATTAAAGTGCTATCGCAGGAACTTGTTACAGTTGTTTCAAAGAGCCACCTTAAAGTAAAGGAAGTCGGATTCTAATTGGCTTTCGCTGTTGCTAAAAGCAGGTGATGTATGTTTGAAATTAAGATGTGGGTTTGCAACAATTTTGCTGGTTGTTGCAAGAGATTATTAATATCGTTAGTCTGTGGAAGTAAAAACCATAGTCGGTTTATTTCCTTGACGTCAGTATATTGCTTTCTTTGATTCCAGGTGCATTTGACTGAATAAGTCTGCTTGATACGTTGTGTGTGCCTGCTGTCTGTGAATTTTTCAAACTGAAGCAAATACGCTCCAAGTTACTCAGTAAACTGCTCCTTCTGTACTTGGCGTAGTCATGTGATAAACCAATGATCAAATAATATTGTCAAAGGTGTTTCTGTTAAAGCGATAATACAGACAGGGCTGTATGCAAAAGGGGGAGATGATTACGCAGAGAGAAGTGACTTGTCACAGCTAACATGCTAAACCAGGCACATGTTTCTCTAAGCTTGGCAGGTTGAGATGGCTGGTTGTTCATTTCACTGTTGTCAGCCTGTGTGGATTGCAATTTTGGTCCACTAACTCCTTGTGTCATTTAAGCTCATCTTCTGTGCGACATTCGCCTGTTTTTGCTGTGACTGGCCACAGATGGGCAACCCATGGATAACAGGGTTACAACAACTCACGGAGATATGAAACTCGAGTACCCTATCATAGCAGACAAGTCGATTTCTGCCAATTACGTAAACCAGGGATTCACATAAAACTCACAGAAAAAAGATGATCTACAATAACATCATTGGTCATCAACCAGAATTTTTTTGAAATGAACTATTGATAAGAATTTTCAAGACTGGTCAGCTTACATACTATTATGCAATAATTGACAAAAAGTTTAATCTGAAAGTGTTAGGTGAACAGCCAATCTGCTAAACCTTGTAACAAATTATTTCGAAATCAATCTGCAGTGATATTAACATTGCAGTGCAGTCTTCATCTTCTTCTTTCCGCAACGTTGCGACCTAGGTCGTCATCAGTGCGATCATTTGCAGTGCAGTAATAATTCTAATTTCTTACGTGCAAACAAGGCGCCATTTTCATGCTTCATTTGCCAAATTAATTGGCGCCGTCTCGGAGAGCAAATCAATAAAGCCTCTATCGCTCGCCGCAGCAAAGTAATCAGTAACATATGGATTTCTGGGTAGAAAAGTAGCGAAATAAGAAAATGAGATTGTCAGCGAAGATGTGATGCTGCTGATAAGCTTTCTGTGTTTATATGTTAATCCTGATCAGCTGTTATCTTACTGGTACTGTCAAGAATAGACAAAGGCGAGTCTTGGTGAATAGTTTAGGCTTTTAGGCCCCAGGCAGTTATCAATACCATTAGAACGTTGAATCTGTCTATTGGATGAAAATTTACTGGAGACAAAAGTTTCACTACTGTCCACAATGGCTTCTTCAGGACTGAGGTTGTCCTTGTCCCATCTCGAGAAGACTGATGGCTTTGGTTTCAACTTATTGCACACCTGGCACCAGGTCATGAGAACAATCCCATCTCTCTCCTCTCAAACAGTTGCGAGATCGGACAAGTGAGTCTGCTAAATCACTTGCAATATCTAACCTATATCTTGAAAGCCACGAAGGCCACTGGCAGCCAACCAAACAGCCAAGAAAACCATCTGATTCGCTCAATGGTCATTGGATGGCATGTCATGATCAATTGTCATCAAGCCTGTTTCAGTTTTACTACTACTGTTTAACTTTTTCTGCACCACACTCTTGGAAACGATGGTCGCGAATCAGTTAGTCTTATCACTGCCAGGTGGCTCATAAACATATAGCTCACAAATCAATCAGTCCTTTAATTAAAATTGTCAGGTGGCCAATATATTGAACCTCCTTCAGTCCGAGCCATAACTAAAAGCCATTGAGGCGTCCAAAGCATGAGACAAGGTCGTCTCCACTTGATCTTGTTGACAGCGACCACACAATCTGTTGACATGGGCACATCGGGCAGGGTCAGAGATATTTAGATTCCTCTTGTGGCTGGTCAAACAAGATGCTGCTAAAGCTAGGTTGGATAAGTCAGATAAGACAATTTGACACATTATGGCTACTGACTTCATTAAAAGCCGTAGTAGACCACTTCTCGATGCCACCAGTGGTATCATGACTGAAAAAACTGCCACAATTCTTCGCATTCTCCGAGTGTCTTGTAGTCCAACATAATTAGTTTTTCAGAAAGTTAACTTGTGGTCCATAAAATGGCACCTTCCTTTGGTCAACAAAAGCCATCAAAATGCCACTTAAAACCAAAGGACAGCCTCATCTCAACACTTGATCTTGTTGACAGTGACCACAGGATCTGTTGACATAGGGACATCAGGAGGGATAGGTGGTGTTTGGAAACCTCTTGTGACTGATCCAATAAGATAGTGCTAAGGCGAGGTTGACATCAGATAAGACCTTTCCACACATTATAGCTACTGAATGAACGAAAGGTCTCTAAGCAAGATCAGAATGCATTTCATCAATGCGCGTCAGAGTCTTTTGTGTACTCTCAGCATCAGTATCTAGTATCTGTGTTTCAAATTGACTGTAAAACAGCTGCAGCAATAAACTAGGAAGGAAAAGAGGGAAAGTTGTTACCAGCCTGTGTTAAATTCACCCAGTACTATTTAGCAACAAAGCACAACCAAGACTTGACAGGAATATTCCCAAGTCAAAGCTGGCAACGTCATTACTTCATAGCATACGTACAGGAAACATTTTGAAGAAAGCTTCTATCTTGAAATGAATATTGCCCAGATATGAAGACAATTTCGCTACAGAGTCCTCTAAGATTAAGACCACATTCTTAATGAATGAAACTATCAGCTGTCTTATTATCATGACCCTCCTCAAGAGTTCACCGCAGTATCCATTTCCCACCATGAGATGAAGGAAGATAGGAGCATCAGGAAGGTAACTGAGCGGATGGAGTACGACAAGCAGATCCCATGAAGGGCTTCGTCTCATGTTCTATAACAATAGACGGGGACGAGCGATGCATTTTGAGTGCAGGTGAAGATTACAAGGAGACATACACTCACTAGGCAATGAATTAGGTACAGAAGGACAGAGGTTTCAAATTGCCGCGACAGTATTGAGCACCCTTTGTTCAGCCTGCACGATGGAGCGGAAATTGAAGACAAGACAAGACTTAAGAGGTTTGTCAACAATAACTTTACCCCCCTATCTTCTGTATTCTACAACCATTAATGGTCATAGGAGTTGGATTTTGAGTTCGAGGGCCGGGAAGATAACGAGACACTCAGATGACATTGACAAGGCACCTAAGGGATGGAAGTTTCAAATTTCCCCATCGCTATCAAGGGCTATTTTGTTTTTGACATGATCGAGTGGCAGCGAGACAAGGCCAGCCACAACAGCAAAGGCAACAGTTAAAGATCGAACAGAATCCTCCTTGAGCTATGACCGCAGACTCCATTTACGACATTCGATGATCAAAGAAGCCATCAGACAAAATGTCAGAATGAAGAAGGAAGTCTCCAGGAGAGACAAAGGGGTCTGATCTTCCAGGGGAGTGATCTCATGTTCTGGACCCATCGAGAACAAGTGTTGCTCTTTCTGACTCAAGGATGGGACTAGCTCCAATGTTTGGCATTGTTCTAGAGGGGGATTCTTTATTCACAAGGTGGTTCCAAGGGGTTGAACATTTGGTTGGCATAACTATTGGCAAGGTTATTAATGTCCTACACCTATGGAAGTAATACAAGATAATCGTCCTCCAGGAGCGGGGGACAGAAGACTCCATTAGTTCTGCGTTATAATCAAAGAAGCCATCATAGTAAAGGCAAGAAGTCCCAGGCCGATAGACAAAGAGGAGCTGAGCGTATGGGGGAGTGACCTCAAGTTGCAGAACCATCAAGTTTTGCTCTTTCAGATATGAATAGAAACGAATAAGAAGTTGTTCGGTCTCATCTTCCTGACCCATCAAGATTTAGAAGAGCTGTTTTACATGTAAGGAAGAAGGGCACTGTGCTGGCAATTGTTCCGGAGAATTTAGAAAGTGCCACAGCTCAGCAAGACTATTGGAAAGGAATTAGTGAACGCCGTGGACTTATGTCTGTAATCATGATGATCATTCTCCCGCAGCAGAATCCGTTCATGCTGTATTATGATCAAAGAAGCGATCAGAGTGAGGAATGGAGTCTTGGGCATGCATAGACAATGAGTTTCTATCTCTGTGAGGAGTGTTTTCTTCGAGCCCTATTGACAGTAAGCAGTTGGTACTTGCAAGGAGAAAACCATATCACTTCTGATATCACAAAGAAAGAAAGTAGGGCTGGTCTGCTGTCTGATCTCATACTCATGACCCATTAAGAGTAAGATTCAAGTCTGTTATCGGGGAAAGCACATCTCGAGTTAAGCACAACCTGCCATGTCTGTGAAGTATCATCCCGTGTTGTCGACAGGGTTTTAAGAATAATCAATTTATATGATTACATATTAAACTGAATGCAGCAAAGTAAGTTGTTTGAAACAGAGAAGCCTTTTCAAGATTACCAGACCCATAATTATAACCGCACCTAGCCCAGATATCAATCTTTGAAACCCAATCAAAGCCGCTCTTCTGACCAGGATTAAAACGCCCACAGACTATTGATTGCAAAGAGATAAGTCTACTAAGTATCAACTTTTAGGAAGCATTAAAGAAGAAAAGGTCATGACTGTCTACTTGTCCATGGGCAGTAATGCAAAGAAGTCTGATGATTCGATACAAAAATTTATATTTTGTGATATGTTTCAGTGGAGGTGCATTGGATTTCAAATGTGATGTCTCAACCGGGTGGCGGTCTGGTGTAGTGTATGGCATGACAAGTAAGAAGAAAGAAGTGATTTGTCTGTCTGTTGAGGTGTGAGGTGTTATGATGTTGTTTACAGGAATACCAAACATACAAATTATGTTTAACCAACAACATAAATACCCACTTGCATCTCCCAACACAACACTAGAATACTTCCTACTCGCAGCCTGGTCTCAAGGCGACCATTTATCTATTTCACCTCGCAATCCATGTACAACATTTCTTTCTAGGGGTGAGGCTGTAAAGCCACACCCCACTCAGGTAAGGCTATCTCCGCCATAAATCGTAGTCTAGACCACTCCAGGTCAGACTGGACTGCAATAGAGTAGATGACTTCTTAATAAGAGTCATCTGAAGGAGAGATCAAACAGGACCTATCGGTGAGGTGTCCTGATGGAACAGGATATTGATTCTGCTCTTGACCACAAGAGATGAAGAATTGCAATGATCGAGGAAGTATCTACAGCAGCTGGCCTCTTGTTCTTCAGCGTTCATGTTACAAAGAGCTTGTGCGTCTGACTGCAGTTTTATGCTCCTTATCGTAACAGCGTATTGTAAACACAGAAATGTCTGTGTACCTGATATTTTCAAATCTTTCATTCAAGTCATCCTTAATAGCGATGAGTAAAATAATAGACTGTTTCTGAAAAAGACAGCATACAGACTATAATCACACAACCTGGTACAACAATACAAAATAAAGTAGTTGGCAACAGGATTGTCTCATTATAAATGATGTTCCATACTACTCCAAAAACTAATTGCCAGTCTAATATTCCTCCGTTGAAAGCGGAAACGCTGCAACAGAGATTATAACAGGGCGATCATATTTCGTACAGAGCGTTGATGTGTACATGGCCTAACACTGATTGGCTTTCTCTTAATTACTTCACTCTGTGTTTGAAACACAGATGACAATTTTTGTAGGATGGATTGTGTTGTGTTATTGTTTGGTGTTGTGGGCGTAGTAGCACGGGTGTAACTGATTGATCTCTAGGCTGTTTCGTTAAACGGGTGGGCTGTGAATTTATTGTTATTTTTGACGACAGGCAGTCAGTTCTTCACCACTAGTGCTGTATTCAGTAGCAACACTACACACGTTCGACGTCAACAAAAATCTATAGAGGACTGGTGTGATTGATTGCTTAACGTCAGGTCCTGAGAAAGGAGGCAGCTCTTCAAAGGAGGGGCGTCCTGCTGCATTTTTAGTGCAAGTTTATGAAAATCCTAGTCAATTTCAAAGACTTTTTTAGAATAGGGGGGCACGCCACCCCTCGCTAACATGCCTGGATTATTACCCGACAATAGTCATTGATAGTACTACATGCGGCCTCCCAAGATCCATATCTGCCTACGAGCAGGCACAGGAAAGAGATTCATGACGAAGAAATCCAAGAGGACTAGTTTCTGTTTACTTTCGACACCAAAAAAGACACTGGTGGACAGGTTATGAACTCAAACCTCATCACTTCAGCACCCAGAGCAAACCTACTGAATACTACTCATACATAAACAGAACGTTAACGTTTAATGTCTCCCAAGTGGTTACTGACAACACTCGTGATCGCCCGGAAATTTCATTTACGCCACGTAGACAAATGTGCCAAATGATCTGTCACATATCTGCATTGCCTAATGGTTCATACATCCATGGTAAGGAATGCAAAGTACCTTCTTGTTATCAGTAATAACTTTGTGTTCATCTCTGAAATGATAAACAGAAGTAAATCCTACCGAAATAATAGATAGGGCTACATGTAGGCCATGGAAAATTAACTTTTTTCCCGTTAAGGTTTTCTCAGTGATTTTTAGGTCACAAGATCATATTCTTTCAAATAAGCTTTGCAGCCACCCTGGATTTTATCTCTAATCCAAGATGGCCACCACAAAATCCAAAATGGCTGTTTAATCTCCTTATGTTGACCTGATATGAGTATCGGTCGCATATATCGATTCCTTCATCAGCAACATCAAATAAAAAAAAACGAAAAATAAATTTCTCTCATGGTTCAAAAAATGATTTAAGTCTATTGCTTGTTAATTAAACTCCAAAAATTTGGCATTTTGATCATACAGCAGCCAATTCGATGTAATGCGCTAGCTCATACATCACATTCCTGCACAAGCTAATGGTCCATATCAACGTGGTAAGGAATGCTAAACACCGTCTTGTTACTAGCAATACCTTTAATAGCTATGATCGTACCGTGATAATACCCTATAGCGCCCCGATGTAAGGCGCGACAAATGAGGCAAGACGTTAAGGTGTTGATGGATGGCGAAGAAATTGCTAACTGTTCTCGGCATATTTGCGCGTTCTTGATCAATGGTATGCATATGATACCAATGCGGGTCACTGGAGCCTCGAAGCAAACATACTCTAATATGATTGAGCTCAAGAAAGGAAAAATCAGGACACAGAATTGTGTTGGAGACAGATATGAATGTATAATTTATTCATGTAAACAGCATAGATTTGCTCTCATGTTTTTAAATTTAATGAATAATTCTGTAGGTTTGCACGTGACAGGGTGCACATCATGGTTGCCCTCTCTTGTTGACACTGGTGGATATATTCTGATATTTCAAAATGGTAGGGAGCCAATTGCATGAAATCGACAACAGTTGTGGGACTTTACAGCAGATGAAAATGCCAAGTTTCAGCAATTTTGCATGCAAAGAAGCGGAATGTACTGTACGGTATTGATTAGTATCCAAAACATTTTGCAAGTGGAACATTTTACAAGAACATATTTTCAAGACGAGAATAACATCTTGTCATTTGGCGTCGAGTATAGTATGCATTGTTTCCATAGAAACTAGTTGTTTACACCTTGGTGCAGAATATACCCCGAAGATACATCACCCGACAGATTGTTTTATATCAGAGTACAAAGGCATCGAAAATGCAATTTCACCAAACTTGATCATACAATATGCAGTGACAATGACTCTTACATCCGCTGTTGTAAAACCATATATTGGACAAATGTTGCAACTGTTGTCGCTCAAGTTGAAATACAATATTGCATTTTTGATAAATGACTTTTGACGGATTGGAATTGGTTATAAATATTCAGGAACTTGCACTACACTTTCAGACTACACGCATATGACAAACAAGGTAGTTTTGTTGCAGCAACCTATGATAACAGAACACTTGACATCTATCTCTACACGTAGTTTGCGGGGGTCATCACAGTGTGGTGGTTATCAATAGCAACGCACATACAAGACAAACGAGAGATGGTTGTCACAGCAACCTGCGATATTATTTCAAGTGACAAATATTTCTAGTCTGCAGTGGTTATCACAGGTTCCTTTATCAAGAATTTGTCACTGTGTTGACCTTCGATAAATACATCCAGCCGAGCGCCGACTGGTTATGCCCCAGAAAAGAAGTACTTTCCTTTTCATCATGAAAATAATCATCGTACATTGTAGGTCACAGCAACAAGAATCTCATGTTCATGGGTACTTAAGATGTGAAACAGGCCGGGAAGTCGACAAAAATATTATGTCGTACAAGTGTTGCAATCATTTGCACCATTGTTGAAGCAAATTTCTTGGGTTTGTTGAGGGTAAATACCATGTAAATGTCATCTGAAGTAGGAAATTTTGAAACTTTCTGGAAGATGTACGACAATTGTTACAATAATTTGCTCTGTAGCAATTATGTTTCCAGCCGCGGAAAGTTTGAAAGACATACTTCACTACTGGTGCAATATTTTGAATGAATTTCATTTTTTTAGATAACATACATATACGTGCCATCAATATGTAAATATCATTTGAAGTGAGATGTGGAAGATGTTTTGTCGTGATAATTTGCATCGATGTTGAAATAAATTTATTGCGTTGTTCAGGGTAAATACCATATTTATTGCCGATGGTTTGCAGTACTGTTATACTATTTTTCCCAACACGAGGCAGAGAGTTTTGAAACTAACTTTAAAGACCAGTTGTCATTAAAGCTGACACGCATAAATAAAAACACCAGAGGCCAAGTTAGAAAGGAAAAAAAACACAAAAAAATGTAAAAACTTTTGGAAAAACAACTCGATCATTAGTATCGAGTGCAAAAAAGTGCATGGCGGAGTCGAGTTGAATGAAGTGGAATCAACTGGAAAGTGTTTTTCTTTATGGTAGAATTTCAGATAACTACATTACCTCCAACTCAAATATCAAACTACTCTGACCACCTTAGAAAAAGCTTTCAATAGAACATGTAGCGTGTTGGTAGCGTAAAGGAAAGTGTCTCGCTTGTGAATATTATCACAATTATCTGATGTCTATTACCCGAGGGTGAATCTAATTAAATTGACACATTCGCCTGGTTCAAAATTGGCTTGAAGGTAAAAATATCTCATGCTTTCAACACACTTGTATTCTAAGGTATGATAATGCTTTTTCCTTCAAAGATAGGAATATGTGTCGAGGCGATAGGAATGGACAATGACCCGAGTTTTCAAATTTCAGTGTTGTGTGACGTCATGTTTGACATCAGAGGTCGTTACCTTCATTGTAATGTGTATGACCTTAGCCGCAAAGTCACCCAACACTCGATTTGTCATGTGATAAGTGATGATAAGTTTACTAGTCTCGCAAAAGTGAATTTTTGGCATTGTGAGCGCTCTCATCTGCCCCAGAACGAAAGAGGCAAGTTCTGTATTCCAAGTAATTTATCACAATCAGACAAACAGGACTGGCTTCCCAGGCTCCAATTGAGTGAATGGTTGAGAGACAGCAGATGAAGACTCGGGGCCAATTAGGCCACGTATAATTGCCTTGGGGTGCCATGGGGCCTGCCTGTTATGCGTTAATGGTATAGCATGATCAAAAATCATATTTCATGGGTAATTTCCACCATATATTTCTTGAATACCGAATGACCTATTCTGGTAAAGAGCGCATGGCTTCTCCATGAAGCTAACTTACTTGGATCATAAAACAATATGTTGTCACTATCAAATTCGATCATTGGAAAACTTCTTCTTCTTCAGTGTTTGTCTTTGCTTGAAGGTGCTATTCTCCAGGGAATATTCCTCCGAGCGAATAGGGTTTATTGGCCTAGTGACCCCGTCTTCAGCCAGAGGTAGAGTCCGACGCAAGCTACTCATGTTTCTAACTTGGCTGGGTCTCATGCTTGCTCTGGCATAGACACCAGATACAAGGAGCCTCGGTTTTAAGTCACATTGAAGGAGTGTGAAGAGCCAGGAATTTTAGATCCTTGAAAGCCACCCGGTTCATCCAAAAATACAATCTTGATCAGTTCTTCCCGGGATTGCACCCAGGCCGCATACCGTTTCAAACTGTCTCACTGTCAGGTTGATCTGTGTGGTTTTGACCATCAACCAACTTCAGCTCCAAGTGCATAAGGGTCACGCAATATGAATGTTTGAGGTTGAACATAAAGATACCATCTCCTGTTGGTCATGAGATACTTCATATTCACAAAGGTCAGAACCACAAGCAGATTTTTAAAAATAAATCATTACTCTTCCCTAAAAGCTGAGACGTCATATCAATTTTCACAATGGTCCATACCCTTGGGGCTCTTTGCCGGCCAATAATTCGCAACACTGCCGACCACATGGCATAACATCGCCCACCGTGCCCAGGGGATTGTGGGATATATTGCTGTATTTGGCAGTTGGTCCCATCAATTTTTCACAGTCTGTCTGGTGGGAGAAACACCAAAGGGCCGACACAAGAGGTCAGCTGATAAACTAGCAAGAGACATCCCTTGGACATGTTGGAATTGAAATATGGCGATTTGATACTGCAATGATAAGTTGTGGTTTCACAACAGTAACTTGATATTTCGCCCTGGAGTATCAGTTGCCCAACTAGCCGAGAATCGTGTGTATTCAAGCTAGGCACTCCAACTTACCAACTGGTCTGTCCTTGGGTGTCTATCTGGTAATAATTGCAATATTACATTGGATTCTGAGATAAGCTCGGTAAGTTGGAAGGCCTGCTTCGGTTTTCTTCAGGTTGGGGATGAATCTTTTGGGCTGGTACGGATTTGGCTACGACACAAAACCAATTTTATTCTAATTGAAACACTTTCCAAATGCAATCAGTGATACAACTGCGAACACAATTCAGATTACATATTGAAATTATTCAAGATAGGCAAGAACAAAGATGCCAGTGCAACCACTGCATACTGTATACAACATATTATTTCAAGTTCAAGTGAAATGGCTTTATTGAGAAGTAATAAGGAATGGAACTTGAGGGTTTTCTCAATCTGAAACTATTCTGTAGGAGGCTACAGAATTAGACGCCAGGCTCAATGAGGTATAAACCTCTACTTACTTATACAAATATGTCTGTTTCTATTGATTCAAACTAGAATATGTCAGGAGGGTCAGCTCCTTGAGAAGGTAACACTTTAACTCTCGGGCCTGGATTTACTATTGCTATTGCTGTCACCTTCCCTCTTTTTTTGGCAGAAGTTTTCCCAATATTGCTTCAGATATTTTAGACTTTTACCATCGAACCTTCCTTCCTTGGATTTTTACTCACCTGCAATAAACAAAAGAAGGAAATGATTAGCATCATTGGTACTAGTAAGGTAATTCATACTGATCAAAACGAAATAATAGGGCTCGACATAAGGCGACAAATACAGATAGTTTCTCAGAAGACTCGGCTGAAATCTGGAAGTATACAAAATATATTATGTGAAGAAATGACCCAAAAAGATGATACATACTGACTCATGGAGTGAACATCAGATCCAAACTGAAGTAAAATGGCTGTTGCTGTTATTTCATAAATATTTGAAAACTTAGCTTTTGTATACAAGTAGTGTTTTCACTGAGCTCATCCCAGAGTTATTAATCTTTCCAATGCGAAATCAAGTGTTATACACACATTGTTGAGAGGTTGAGTTCTTCATAACTTGGATCCTGCAGAAGCAGCTTAGACTGAGCGATTAGAATGGTTATGTGACAAGCATACCGCTTGTGTTGCCCATCGAGAAAATAAACGATGTGAAAGTCGATATAAAACTTATTGCGGTCTCCTGGAAATGTTGTTCCCATTTTTTGTCATAAGCATCTAGCTAGCTCTACAATATTGAGATCAGAAGGAGCATGGAGTAAACATACACTGGCAGAGAGCTTGCCATGGTCTTGCTTGAATGACATGCCAAGCCCTACATGCATGATGCCGAAAGAAACACCTCAGACGTGTCAGAGTTGAATGGCAGGAAAACTATAGACATGTCGGGGGTGAAAGATGCTACTAACACAGACGAGTTAGAGATGAAAGGCAGGAGTACCTCTGCCATGTCAATGAAAGGCGCAACTACTATAGATGTGCCAGACAGAGGTAAACGGCAACTTATCAAGTTTATACACCAAATGGTATAGTTAATGGGTGGCGTCAGAAAATTTGATTATATTAAATCCCTTTCATACTTTCATCTAACTGACCAAATTCAAAGGTACACATATAGTACCTTCCCGGATTTCATTCTATATTCGTGTCTCTATTCAAGACAGAGAAATGAAGGCGACGGGGTGAAGTGACATTTGAATTCCCAAATTCACATATTCACTATTCGACCACTCTCGAGATGTTGTACCAATATCATTTTGGAAGCATTTCTCCATATCGTGGAATAGTGAGTGACTCTTGGAGTGGAAACCGTATCAGTCATGTCCAATTGTTAATTCAAATTGTGGGGATGTGACATATAGGATTGGACTGTTGACTGGGAGTCAACATTGATTGGGATGTACTTCAAGGGTAGCCAGCTTTGGACACCTACACTCTTAGAAATAAAGGCTTTTGAGCTTCCAACACAATGAATATTCACCCCGTAGAGGTTTTTTTGTTAAAATGAAAAGTCCCAAATGGATTTTTATTTTCACTTCACTGAAAAACTTCTGTTGGCCGCATATTTGTGTTGGCTGAAAAACCATTCAAAGTTTTTCAAAAGCTGAAAAACCTTTATTTAAACCTTATTTCTAAGAGAGTATGATAAATCTACACCACCCCAGCTGGTCAGTATTCCTGCACTCGTGTCCATCTCCTCTTGAAAAGCGCCCCCTGTAGAAAAGCCAACCAACATGTCAATCAAGAACTGGAATTGCTCACTTCAACTAAACTAGCAGATGAATTGAAAAAAGATCCTGTGACAGAATTTGCATTTCGTGATCCAATCTAGCAGCAACTTTTCAATCCTCAAAGCCCTGGGGAGGAACTGAAGAGAAAAGAATGTTATCTGCTTCTCACATCTAATCTAACATATTGGGAAAATTTGACTCGGTGTTCTACTGAGCCAACTCCAGTAAAACCAGTATAGATTAGGACAACGCTTCGTCACCTTAAGTTACTCTCAGGTAACCACGGAAAGAGAAAGAAGAGGGTCTTCATCTTCTTCAACATGTCTTATAGAACAGGAAATTGACTGAGGGATGGCAAAATCTTTCAAGCTCAGCGATTAGTAAATCAGGTTGCCAGTGAACCAAAAGAGAGGTTAGCTCATGCACGCTGTCACTGCATCAGATCTTTTGGTTTAGTGTCTAAACCTTCAGCCAACCTAATCTCATGTTTCTTCCTTGATAATAGCACCATCAATTCAATCTGTTTCCGAATGACTCGGGTAAAAAATTAGCACAAAAACTGGTAATAAAAAAGGGAATACCGGTACCCCGTAACAGCGTATCGTCTTTTACACTCACATTTCTTACATAATGATAGTGCCATGAATTTAATCAGTTTTCAAATGACTCGGAAAAAGGCTTCGCACAAAATTTATAATCACTTCTAAAGAGGCAATACCAGCAACACCAAATCGTGCGAGAGCATTTAAAAACTCTTATCAGCCAAGTCAAAGGAATATCTTCTTTGCCTTTGTTAATATCATCAGCCAAAAAAGCTCCGGAAATTACAACTATATTAAGCACAGAGGCGAATTCCTTCATTAAACCTCTTTGCCTGCCATGTAAAATAGATCTTTCCATCCAGAGCAGGAAATTTTTTCAGTACGCGGCACTTGACAGCAAAAAGAAATCAAAATTCACAGTACCCAGCACTCGTGATTGCTACACTCGTTCCGCTGTGCATAATTAGCTCTGCTTAATTAACACTCATTCTGCTCGTTAGTGCGGTTCTGTTGATTGCAGGTTGTCAGATATCACCCGAGGCGGGGAAACGTAGACGGTGCCGATGCCGGCGGGAAACATTTGATATGGGCTATGATGGAACCTTCAAAGGACAGAAGCAGCGCAGATAAATACCACACTTTTAGAAGCGCATTTGTTCATTTAGTCACAAATGAAACTTTTTCATTACTCATTTTCTGATGGCCTTTCTATACAGTGCCTAAAACCTTCTCTGTATTTCGTACTCCAATGGAATTAATTAATAGTGCAAAATGACTAAATTGATCAGCTGAAAATTTGAGGTACTTTGGTGTGGCCAATGCCACAAGAACTCATCAAGAAGTTTCCAAAATACCGTGAAGACTTCACTTAAAGTATTGGTAATCTAAGAATGCCAAGTCTCACTCTCTCGTAACGCTAAAGGTTAATGTCGCTCTCAGGCCATCAACTACTGTATAGTTACGAGCAACTTAAAACCATTCTGCAGTTGACCAACATCTTGATATCATTCTGAAAGCTTCAAGGTATTATTCAATTGACAACAAAACAAAACTCAAGAAAGGCCAGATTCCGTTCTCAATAGGTTAATGATTCAAGTCACTTTCAGGCCATTGACTACGCAAGTCGCGAGCAATTTGAAAACGCTCCGCAGCTGACGTTGGAGCTCGTTAACGGTCATTTGAGAACATTAAGTCAAAACCCTTTGATTTATTTAATGACCTCTCAACACGCCACTATTCAATCTTCTTGATGATGCTGATCTCCGGTACAAGTACGAGGGCAACTTCTTACAATGACACCCTCCAGCATGTCTAGGGCTGGGTTGAGGAATTGATACCACACTATAGTGGAACCCCGGTCGGTGACCACCCCATTATGACGACCAAGAATCACTGGTCACGAATGGTTTCTTAAGTTCAAATATTTTTTTCACCCCTTTTTTTTTCTGCACAAAATGAAGAAACCTTGTCAGTCATTTTGCACCTAAATTTTAACAAGTTTGCACAAAACACACACAAACCAAACTCTTTAGATGTGGCTTGGTTCGTTGCAATTGAAGATGCGGTTCTTAATTGGTGAAACTCGAGTATTTTTTCTCTTCATTCTTATCACTGAGATTGCCTTTAATAGTCTTTTTGATCACTGGATCTTGTTCCCCAATCTGGAACGTGGATGTGGAATCATCCTTGGGGCATTGGCACAGTAAACAAATGACAAATCACGAATATTTGTCAAATTTGCTGAGTTACGATCTAACCTTGTTTACTATTGAACTGTGCATCCCTCTGATTGCCTGGTCGATAGGAAATCAAGGCTTAACCAGGTTACATCAAATTTCACTTAGGATTTCTGATCGGCTAGAATTGAGTTGGTATCGTTTGAACCTCAGGGTAATGTGGCATCTCTATTGAAAGATCTTTTACTCTGTATCTCATATTTCTGATCGGGTAGAATTGAGTTTGTACAGTATGTCTAAAGGTCTTTGGGTGCGGAGGTCTTTTATACAGTGTTTGATATTGTAATAGTTTTATTCCTCAAACAAGCGTGAATAGTTTTGATGTACAATGAGATAGGAAAGACCCCTTCTGGCAATTTCTTGAAACTCAATCTGACAAACGTTGCTCCGACCCTTAGTCTCTCTTTAACACTGTATCTCTGATTCTTTTGCAGGTTTCGTCATTTAGATCCTCACTGTATATCATAAGAGAAGGCATGAATAACACTGCTGTTATCTCCAATTTGGCCGTTCCAAACTCATCAAGACTACAGTATCTAAATACAAAACTGTCATTGTGATAGATATCCGTCAATATCTGATGCCTTCGACAACGTTGCGCCCATTTTGATAATGGCCAGTCTGACCTGCACAGCGAGATTAAGGCATTTACGGGTTGAAGAGTGTCTGGTCTATTGTCATCCTGGCATGACTTGGTTTACAGAATCAGTCAGAGTCGGAAAGTCTATTCTTCTTCTTCCTTAAAGTGATTCGGCTCTTATTGGGGCGTATTTTATCACATGGTCAATCCTTAACAACATAAGTATCTTCACACAGATGTACAGTCATTTCAAACACCTACCAATCAGCACTTTATTGTCAAGCAAAAATTTGCGGGAATTTGCCTTCTTAAGCATCGACCCAGGTCCAACACTCAACAGTTTCACACTACGGTTGTCAATTAAAATATCCACACACCAGACTCTAAAACGTCGTAATTTGTAACTCCAGGCCCCCTCATCAATTACACTCGCCGGGAACAGCAGGCTATCTGTGCACCAAACCGTACTATTTCCAGCTTAATTTACTTAAATATCGAGCAACAAGTCCATGAATTTTAATCAGTCCCCGCCAAATTTTTCTCCCCAGAGAAATAAAAGCTTGAATATTTTCTTCTGGTATTAAGTTTTATGTAAAATTTCTGATTTAGCGCTATTTGGGTTTTCAACGTTGCGATTCAAAGATTGCCATTGTTGTTCCAAGGAGCGTGAAATTAAAATGAGATTTTTTCCATCAGGTTTGAGGATTACTGGTTGTTTTCCTTGGTTGATGAGCAGCACTTCAAGGTGGCTCCCTTGATAAGGCAGTGCGTTGAAACTATACAGGGTGTTGCACAAGATATCACACATTTTTGTGTCACTTCTATTACACATGTTAGACTTGAGATGAGCTGGTTTCTGTGGGTGTCGATGTCTGTTCACTGGAAAACAAAGAACTGACTGCCACCCTTGAAATTGACATTCACTTCGTTTGAAAGAGTTCTAATTGCTTTAAAAATAGGGTTTCAGATTCTAGCCAAAATGATAGTGCCTATGGACAAACCATGATAATTGTACCATAGTTCAAAGCCATATGAGACATGCGGATTCATAAATATGATACTCACTGCTTTGTCCTCTTTGTCCGTGGGTTTGCCTTCCTCACCTAAGGGGCCAAACCCGATAATCAAATCAATGAACAAGGGATGGACCAGCTGACTCTCGTACATCGCCTGCTAGCGGGTCAACAGTGACCAGAATCATGTCACAGTTGCAGTTATACAAACCACTAGTATGTTTGAAAGCGGATATAAGTGCTGGTTTGGGAGTAGTTTAGAGGAATTTGAAGAAGGTTTGGCCTAATTTTGTGGTTGAGAATGACGCAAATATGTCCCCAGTACAATTATAGCCTCAGTGTGCCCTGATGTGAGCTGCCAGCTCTTTTCAACACTGTAGAGGCTATAACTGTACTTCTCTACAGTTATAGCCTCTACAACCCTTCTCTACAGTTATAGCCTCTACAACCCTTTTCTAAGAGTTGGTCATCAAAGTGCCCTAGAGCCATACACTTCAAGATGCACTTCAGCAGCCTCCAGATGCATAATTCAGTGTATAATCGTAATGAAAAATTCCCAGGAGGGGTGCAGTGATATTGCCTGAGGATATGTCTTTTGTGCGTCCAAGATGGAAATTTCGGCAGCCTAGGGCAATACAATTCTTATTGAATAAGTCGATGACAACCATAGAAATATTTCTTGCCTCTTTTTACATCTCATCATGTTATTATATGATCTCACTTATGGTTACGTGGTCCTGAGGTCCTTCTCAATTTCTTCGGGTTGTCCACAGGTAAAAAATCACATCACAAGGGGTGGGCTTTCATATCAATTTGCTTAGGTGAAGCTCCAGATCATGTCCGAACTCAGCATCGGTGATTTAACAACATATTGATGGACAACACCTTTCGCTACTTTGTGGGCGCTGAAGATTCGACCTTCTACAATAGAAATACTACAGTACCCAACTCATTTTTAAAGACCCTAAAAGCATTCCATTCCATTGCATGCCAGAAAGAATCAAGGACTTAACCACAGCATAAAGGTCACCAAACCCACACATATATCTCCGACAAACTACAAGTATCAACAAGATCCAATTATCTGGCATGTGGTTTGGCATTTACCGCACAAAGGCTAGATTAATGGAAGAAATTACTGACGTTCCCTCCAGACTTCTCTCTCAGTATTGGCTCTGTCAGACGCAGTGGTGTGTGACAGTCGCACAGTGAAGCCATTCTCCGGTGTACCTTATTGGGCGATGTGACATTTTTTCCATTATTTTCCGCTTCCTTGAGTAGCAATATGTATGCGTAGGTTGCATCTAGTTCCCTTGGCGATGCTGGCTATCATTTTGTGCAGTGATTTCTGATATGAAACACATTTTCAGCTGATTTCTATATTTGAGATCTTTGAGGATTTGATTGTGCAAGCCCCCTGCAACAAGCAATTTAGATTGCTGCAACCAGGAATCACGACAATGCGACAATGCGACAAAAATTGCTCACTTGCAATGCTCATTGATAAGAATCAATGATCACTGCAGGCTGCAAAAGATATCAAACCCAGCATTTGTCAGTTTTACCTACAGATGCAAAATCTTTTTGTCCCTCAGAACAGCGGTTATGATCTCAGGCCTGACAATTTCGATCCCTCATCTGCAGTCTCCAGGGTGCAGCGATTCAAATCTTTTGTTTACGAGGTGCTAAAGCTGTCTCCATATTAACCACAACGCTACACAGAAACATCGCACCAAAAATCTGTGAATCTGAAAAATTTACTTTATCAAGAATGTTTATGACATTTTCACATCTTGGGGAAAACACTGCACCTGTTAACACCCCTAACAAAATCAATTCACGCCTTATTGGCAACGGTTATAAAACATCTAAATTTGTAAAACTTGATTCTTTCGTCAATCTGCAAGTCATGAAAAATTCATACCTTCCATTGGAAAAACTGACAGCTAAAACTGAGTTTAACATCTTGAAGCAATTCCAGCGCTGATATTAAACAACCTTTTTTTAAAGCCAGTTGAAATTTTGAAATTGTGTTACATGCAGTTTCCTTTCAGTGGTATTATATCTGCAGTACTAAGTGTCGCATTAAAATGGGATTGAAGCTTACTTGGTTTTTTCTGTGCGGCACATTTTTTCAAAACATTTAGGCATGCTAGAGCAGTTATCAACCCTTTTGCTGCATGCAACCCTTTTGCTACGAAGCAGAAATCTCATCAGACATTCCTATGTACAATATACATTCCAAAGTATACCTAACTTCATCGGAAATTATCTACAGCACGTCACGCTAAATATGCTCTAGGGTTAACAGAAGCCATGAACGAGCTCACACAACAATATCTCGCAGCGCCAAGCTGTAAATAAAGTGGCGATCTCCGCCAGTTGATGGCGAGTCATTCGGTTCGTCTGATCACAATAACACTGGCTGATTGGACATCGCAATCCCATCACAGGTACGCTTGGCGCACATTGGCCATAGAGGAGATGGCAGCCTTCATCACATTAGCCCATTACGGGGGACTAGACGTCGGCTGGTCTTGGCTAGAATAATATTTGATTGGAAGTTTTCTCAACATGGAAATTAACCCTTGCTGCCCAATGTCGCACATCTCAATCTTATAATGCACTGATAATGGAACTTGGCCGAGAACAAAATCTGTTTCATGCCGGGTAAGTTAGGATAATGCCTTGTCAAGGAACCGCCTCAAGCATTATTTTAACTTTTTGGTGATCAGGAGGGGGTCCAATTAGCTCTCTGGGGTAGGGCAGGGCAGAACACCACTCTTCATCCCAAATCTGCAAGAAGAACAAGTTTTTCGGGGACTTCTGTGGAAAGCAGTATCCCCCCCTGCATAACACTGCCCTGCCTTTACTAGCCAAAGAGAACCTCTGACTTCCAATAGTAGATGGCATAATCAATGGTGTCTGGAATTCTGGAGCATCACTTTGGTGACAACACTAACTAGATGCTTACACAGATTTCTCCACAACAGCAAAGGCTCCTATATCCAGACTCCCTTGCCCATATACAGAGCAGTCTTTCGACGTCTAAGACTTAGTGGCAAGAGGAGACTCCTATCCACCCAGCCTATCACTCTGGGGTAAAGGAACCATATAGATTCCTTAAAATGTCCAGACAAGACATGGCCTACTTCAACCCCGGTACAGAGCAACTCTGAATTCTACAGTCTGGTAAGGCATGTAAGGGTGAAAATCAATGATATCAGTTCCTGACAGCGCCAACAGAGGTATCCCCACAGGGATTAGTGACAACTAGTCATATCATTGGCTAAAGATTAGCCAGCAATGTAGAAATGGGCTAAGGCTAGTGTTACTGGCACCTTCAACAAGTCCAAATAGGGATCTTGGCGACATCTGACCCGAGGCCTGGATTCGAACAAACAAGTGAGGACATGTCTTATTTCCCCATGAGGTTTAGATGATAGCTATCAATGCGACTATATCGAAAAACTTTTTTCCTTTTGATACCAGCGATAACACCTTCAGCGATAACACCTTCATCGAGGAATCCCCATGACTTTGGACTGTTGCACTGTTTAAGAAGACAACGTTAAAGTAACCCCATGAGAGGAAGTCGATGATAGGCACCTATACTAGCAACAACGATTTTCATCCTTCCTATTACTACAACATATTCGATTGACGATCAGGTGACATCAGACCTAAAGCCTGGTAACCAACAACAACAACACCAGCGAACATGTTAGTTTTATCCCCAATAGGTATTACTCGATGACATCAGATCTCAGGCCTGGTTTCCAACAGCATCACGGCCAACTGGCAAACAGATTATAGTTTTTTTAATCCCAATAGGGTAGACGATATCTTTATCTTATACAAGATAAAAAAACATGGCAGAAATGAGCTATCAAGTTCACCAAAGACTTTTATACCTACAAGCCTGAACCATGTAAGATCTACATGGACTAAACCCCCTCTTTCAGCCAGTTACTTTGCCCTCAGGGGGGCAAGCTACATGTAACTACCGATATCTCAGACATTTTCACCTCCGAGATGATTAGCCACCAAAGCATCCAGATACCAGCGTTCAAAAGAGAAGTGCTGCACCTGAAATCAAAGCCGGTCTGTAAAGCAGTTTTGGCGAACTAGCCATATCAAAGATAAGAGACATGGTAGAAAGTAGCTATCAAGTTGATATAAAAGACTTTTGAGGGCGGTGAACATAACTCTTTTTCATTTGTATCAATACTTTGACAGTTTCATCAAGAAATGCTTACGAAATGTGATGTCTATAGGAAGCAAGAGCGCAGCAGCAGAAGAAGTCTACAATATAAATTACAATTTGCCACACCGAATGTGTCGCACATTTCAACACTTACCTGAAAAAAAGGGGGAAAAATTCAAAATTCAAAAATCAGATGATATTAGATAGCTGAAGCCACCACCTACTGGTCGACAGAGCGACTCGTCGAGAGAGGATGGACGTATGGAGACGGACGGAGGAGACACGAAAGAGGACGGGACAAGTGGTTATTTAAACAACGTGAGCTAGGCATCCTAACCGCAGGAACTTTGAGAGGCATCATAGAGGGAGGAGGCCCCGAGCAGCAGCCAGCGCCGTTACTCCTCTGTTAGCGGAAACAGAAACAGAAACAAACAGATCATATTTATAAGACGTAACATTTTTCCACACACCCTATACACTGAAGCACAATAAAGGGCAAATAGCGTTAAAGCCGATTGAGAAAACTCAACAGAATCAATAAACAACGGACTCGTAAAAACAAATTGACCATATGCTCTGTTTTCCACTCTTCCAGTTCATTAGATGAGATTTCTCGGTCATTCATTATTGTTGTAGGAGTCAAATTCTAGCAAGCGGAAAACGCAATTGTCATACTCCCTAGTGGTTAGTCGACGCGACTGGTTTGGACAAACAGCAATGCCAAATTCATTTCACTTCAGCAGTTCACCAGGAATCGCTTGCCTTAAGAAGTCAAATTGACCTGAAAAACATGCAGTAATGATGTTGCTGCGCTACTTGTTGCATAAGTTGAATTCCTGCAAGTGGAAAAATCAATTGTGGCACACCCAAATGCACTGACAAACAGCAATGCAGAATCTATGTTGTTTCAGTAGTTGGTGCTGATAAGTTGATTACGAATTGCTTGCTTTCATACATCAAAATGGATCGTGCAATGATCAATGGCTTGGTCCAGTCCCCTGAATGGACAACAGGGACTGGACCACAAATCTTTTCATCATTCCAGTCATTTGATAATAGCTTCCGGGTCAGCAGGCAGCATTGGTGCAACATTGTCGATCCAACCAAAAACATCATACAGAATTGGCCTGTGACAGACAATGGATGACTTTACTTGTTGAACTTCACTTGACTAATTCGTTCTTTCGGTTCATTTGGTAGAACTTCCAGCTCATTTACCCGAGTGGAAGCTGGAATGAGGTTCTCAGACATATGAATTATGCATTCCTTTGCATCTGTGACTTCAACTATTCTTCTCATCCGCAACCCAACAACCCTACGACAATATTGGTCTTACATTTAAGCATTCTTGGTGCAGCATTCCATAACCTTGTTTGCAGTACAAATCCAGACAAAACAATTCACTTAGATATGATCCTTGACCAAGCCCAAGTACATTGAGCCTGTTGAGATCGTAGTGGCAACGTTTTAGATTGCCAGCCTAGTGACCGGAAGGATGTTGTTTCGAAGCTTAGTCAGCTTACTATGTAATATCAGCTGGCTCAGACAGTATGTCCACTTTTTGTTATAGCTTGGCTTCTGGATCAGAACGAATGAATGTAAAGTGCTTTGAGAATGCTGTATGTTATAAAGCACTACATCAGAACGTGCATTCCTAGATTAACCATCTCGGGCAATAATCATCCAGTATATCGGTCATGACAGCCTCCTAACCATTGTCAAGAAGAAAGAGCTGAGTTGGTTTGGCCATGTGGTGTCAGCCAAAGGAACGCTTGCCATAAACAACTTGCAGGGCACCGTAGAGGGTAACCGTCGACACCGTCAACCAAACGGAATTTAGATGGATGACGTGAAGGACTGGGCTGGAAGCAAGACCGGTGACCTGAGCCGCCTTTCTGAGGCCTGAACTTTGTGGTGCTGCATCGTCAATAGAACAGGGTCACCCCAATGGCCGCAACGCCGTAGGACATGATGATGATGATGACGACAATGGTTTAATTGTGGATGGGCTGACCATTAACTCCGCTATGACTTAGAACAACGTCTTCAGAGCAAATGAACTGTTAGATGGCACGAATGGCCTCCAGGAACCGAGGACAAGAGAAATTTTGAAATCACAGCTAATGAGTAAAGACTAATGGCACACAGACATGATGTGGGTCAGTCAGCAAGTGAATGAGTGAATGATCAGTGCGCAACCTCCTTTTAGAGAAGTTGCCCAGGTTTAATCATCTGATTAAGAGCCTAGAAAGAGGGCTAATGATGGCGAACTACATGGACATGATAAATAAAATGTTAGTTGGTCAGTGTGGCCAGCGAGGTCAGCTGCCAACTCTCCATTATCCACAAACCTTGATGACCGAACATGATGGAGCCTTCCTTCATCAAGCTCGATTTTATAGAATGCCTAAATCGTCACTGAATCGATTTGACGACCAATCAGAGATCAGCGGCCCTGATATCAAACAGTCCAGCCAACTTGACCATCCCCGAAGACACCGCAGTAGTGTTGCTTCCTTCATTGCCTTGATTTTATAGATGCTCTGAAGCACTCTTGATTACTCCCGCGGGGCTAGTTCATGTCCTGTTAAGCATCATAAAACTCTTGCTAAATCGTGTCTGCATTGCTTACTCATACAAAATGCTGGTCAAATGCTATGAGCCCCTGGGTACTAGTGATGAGAAGGTGAACAGTACAGCTTGTAAGACGATTGATTTCTTTCAAAATAACCCCTTATGAGCTTGACAGTGCAGGCCTGTAGCTACATAAGTTTTTGACCATGGGAATAAATCTTTTTTCCTCCATCAGTCTGAAAAGCAGCCCACATCGGCATGAAAAACTCAATTTGGTGACCCATAAGGTTCACTTCAATTGTTCTTTCATCTGCACAGTCAAACCTCCTTGCCAGATTTTACACTTCAAAATCCTGTTTTTTGGTACAGATTACCATGCATGTATTTCTAGCTTTAATGCCGGCTTTTCAACATTTCAAGTCCTGGTTGTGGACAGCAAAGTTCTTGCATTGGGCTCATCATACAATAATTGCAAAGTTGGATGAAGTTATTACCCTTTTCAAACTCATCAAAAACATTTCAAGGTATTCAGGCTTTAGACAAGGATGCAACATTGCTGCCACTTTTCATACCAGAAGATATTGGTATATTTTCCCCAACGGCTTAAACTCCTCTTAAAACTTCAAAAGTGCTGATTAGTTCTCAATGAACTAATGCAATTTAGGACATTTCATGAGAGGTCATCAATCTCCCTAATTAATTTTGATTATAAAAAAGTTTAAAAGGAATCCATTACAAACTTTAGAAATCTAATTTTGATGAAACTAATCCAGCTTTTGAGATGACAAATATTTGTGAGAATTGCCTTTGGGGAAATACCATAGTATAAACACAATATTTATTCTACCCACATGTTGAACAAAACTGTTTTTTGGAGAGTCCTTCTCCTAGGTGTCTTGCCATCTGAGGCTGACGAGCAAAAGCGGGGCTGGTTTTCAGAGCGTCCCTTCTCCTCATATAGCGCTTTATACTGTCCAAAGCACTTTACTTTCATTCCTCAGCCTAATCCCCAAACTGTTCTGAAGAAAGCAATTAGGGAGCGTAACGGTTCGCCATTGCAGGCCCGTCGAAAGTACCAAGTGGTACTGGTCAAACATCGTACCAACAGCTTTCTGATAACAAGTCAGAAGCTCGTCCACTGTGCCTCCACCCTTTCCCTGTCCTTATCATCATCCTTAAATCTGATGACCATAATTTCAAAGTTGTCAAATCCACTTTGTCGATGTTGACGTAGAACGACATCACTGATGTGGCGCCGGCAGTGTCAGCTAATCAGAAGACCTCGTCTGTCAAGTTTAATATTCGGCTCGCTAATGAATCCAATTAAGCCAAGATGATGATCATCTGTCAATACTCCCAATTAACCTTCTGAATTACTAAATGTGACAACCTAAGGGTTTTGATTGTCTTGTCAGTTTTAACCCTCAGAGGCCTGCTTTATTGGAGTAAAACATGGTGGCATATTTTAAGTCAATGCGACTCTCAATCAAAGGTTTTCTTCAGGTACCAACTCCAATCTAGTCACCACAAATTTGCTCACAGTCACTCACTTTCCCTGTAGATAAGAGACCAATGTGGCTCCTACATCGAGTGAAGCTTGTAGCCACAGGACCATGGCACATGTTGCACATTATATGTGACCCGCTCTACCAAAACTAGGCACTTGTCGCATCTGAACTTGACAGGTTGATACGGGCTTGTTGTTCATTTCCCTATTGTAGACCTTTTGTTGAATGTGAACAAATCAGTTTGTAATAGATTTCACAAAAGGTCAACAATAGGGAAATGAACAACAAGTCCGTATCAACCTGTCAAGTTCAGATGCGACAAGCGCCTAGTTTTGGTAGAGCGAGTCACATATGAGCCTAAATGACAAGGAAGAAATTGATATACTCAGATTTCACAAAAGACAAACAACAGTGAAATGAACAACCAGTCCGTCCAACCTGCCTAGCTCAGAACAACATGTACCTAGTTTTGCTGTGACTGGTGATGCAAGTTGGGGTGGGTTGGTTAATGTGTGGGAAAACCTCTAAAAGTCTAGGTGTACGGGATAGTTTGGGCAAAATATTGCAGTCTTTTGGACCGACAAACCTCAATGATAACCTTGTCCGAAAACTGCGATACTGCAGGGAACAGAACTTGTCTTTTTCACAGCTGCATTTGTTCTTCCTTCATATTGGACATGAGTCAACCGATGACCTTGCAATTCAAAGCCAACGCTCTTGATTTGTTGACGAAGGCAATCATTGCTTCATTTGGCGTAGTTTGGCGTATATTGGCAATGATTTTCATCACTTAGGAACGCAGTCTGTTTACACGGTCGAATGCTACCGCCAAATGGTCAATTCAGTCAATACGTGACTGTAACACGGCGTCCATTGGTTATAATGGTCAATATATGACCAGAGATGAATTCCATCTGCCTCGAGATGCTCGAGGGTTTAATATGTAACAATTGGCAGAATCCTTTTGCATTTTGAAGTGCTGGTGTCTTTTCTGCAGAGAACGTGCAAGTACTGCACACCATAAAATTTTTGTGCCTTGATATTTTTTGCAATTCACAAAGATTTCTGAAAATGTTTGCTCTTTTAGCTCATTTCTTCTTTTCCCCCACTCATTTGTTGAAATTGACAAAGTGGAGTGTAATGTGGTAGCCTCGGAACAGAAAATGTATTCAACCCGACCAAGGCATCCAAAAAGAGGTCATGAACCGATTTAAACCAACTGAATGTGTCTTTTTTTCTTCTTCCCCAACTTATTTGTTCACAATGCCCTTGTCGCCTGTGGCAGAAATCAACAAAGCCGACAGTGTCATTACGTCCATTAGTCTCTGGATGAAATATTTGTCAATCATGACTAGCCTTTGTGTTGTAATAGGCAAGGGGATGGTCCTAGTGTCAAATAAATATCTATCTGTTGTGTTATTCGGCAATGATCCTCCACAGATCGGTCAAAATGAATGCGTTTTTTTGTAAATATTGACCAGAAATAGCCCAGGATGGTGTCTCTCATTATGATGGTCAATAGTCATCTGCCTAGGTCAATAGGTTAACTATCATTGCTGGATGTGAAGTGAGTCATTCATTTTATTCATTTTTCTCCCTACATTTTTACAAAATGGATCCCAGTTTCAATTTCCTGCCTTTGGAATTCTTCCAACAAATTTTAGCGTGGGAATGGTTTTGGGGAACAATACTGGCTGGAAACTCTCCTGAGAATTTTTCAAGGTTCCTCTGCGGCCTTTGAAAAGTTCCTGATACTCTTAACTCAATAAAAACAATCCGTTTTCAAACTCACAAACAGAATTAAGTTTATTGGAAATTTTTCATGTTCTCAGTGAACTCTTGAAACTTCTCAACTATGCCTCTAATATCATCAACAGGATGTTGTGATGGCCTTGCCGAAATCATATTGACATTCAGAGAAATTTTATTTTCGTTTTTTGTCCTATATTATTAGGGCTTTTAAAATTATTTCTCTTTGCCGTTGAACCAGACAGAGGTAGTTTTATACACCTTAGATAAGGCTATGAGCATTTTTATAACACCTTTAATGCTTTGTAAAGGTCAGAGATTTTGTTGATCTTCAAAAAAATGAGGGAGGCGCCAATTATTCTACTTACCCCAGAAAAAAAATTGTAATGTTGTTTTCAGATTTTCCCCACCATATCTGTCAATATCTCTTAAATCACTGATGCTATTGATGATCTAATGGAATAGCACTAGGAAAATAACTTCATGACTTTTTCTCGAGATTGAGTCCAGTTTTAACCTTGACAAAAAAAGCTAATGAGGATAACTAAAAATGTTATCCTCATTTGCTTTTTTTGTCAAGGTTGTATAACATATGTGACCCGTTCCAGCAAAACCAGTCGCATATCGCTCAGAGCTTGGCAGGTTGAGACGGACTGTTTGTTCATTTCACTATTGTCTGCCGTTTGTGAAATCTGACAACATCAATTTCATCTATTATCTTCTGGTGTCATCTAGGCTCATCTTATGTGCGACATGCGACTGGTTTTGCTGGAGCGGGTCACATTATGTCTTTTTATGTTCCGACCTTCAGAAGGCTATGATGGAGTTCACTTTTGATTTATCCCTTGGAAAAAGCAAGTTTTATGTTGATCCCAAGGAGAGATACATCTGTAAGACAGGAACCATAGCATAAAAGAATGAGACAGCAGAGGGTAGCAAGTACTAGAAGATACACCCAACTCTTTTCTTACCTTCATACAACAGGACATTCATTTGACACCGAGGATATTCATTTGATGACTGTACCAGTGCTTCAATAGTATACCACCCAAAAATAACATCTATTATTAACTGATTAAGTTCTTCGATATAAATATAAATTTTTTCCACATCAAATGCATTTCCAATACCTAGTCATAACAAGTTATCAGTTAGACTGTCTTTCAGATTTGACAGCCTTTTAGATACATTCGATATTGGCATTTTAGTCACTAAGACATGCAATTCGTTGGCCACTTTTTTACAACTATATCAGGATATTCTGAGATATTGTCAGGTCTGTTTTTATCAAAAAGAATGCAGTTCGGTGCCTCGGTTTTACACAAGAAACTTACAGTTATAATTTCATCTTGTCTGTCAGCAGGCATTTTCCAAGACCATATTGGCAATTTCATGATGAGAAAATTTTCTAAGTCCAAATATTTTTTTCACTTGAATTTTTTTTTCAATGTTTCTGCTCAAACTGAAGAGATAGCATAATTTTTGGACTTGAAAATTTTTCAGAATTTTGAACTTGTGAAAAAAATTCCAACTCTATGATCAGAAAATTTTCTAAGTCAAAATATTTTTTTCACTTGATTTTTTTTCTCAATGTTTCTGCTCAAACTGAAGAGATGGCACCATTTTTGGACTTTGAAAATTTTTCAGAATTTTTAACTTGGAAAATTTTCTCAATTTTCCAAGTCCAAATATTTTTTTCACTTGATTTTTTTTCTCAATGTTTCTGCTCAAAATGAAGAGATAGCATCATTTTTGGACTTTTAACATTTTTCACTTGATCATGAATTTTGTCCCCGGATTTTCAACTTCACAAATGTGACCACCCGGTAACACGACCATTCAACCACGGTCCCACGAGTGGACGTGTTACCGGGTTCCACCGTATAAACCCAAAGCTATGATAATTTTCTAACGCTCTGAATGACTTCCTTTCATTGGCAGACTCATTCTCCAAGACCATATTGGAATTTGAACATCGCTAATATGGCGCCCTAAGGGGCTTGCTGGCTTGTGTGACAGTGTGCATTACTGGACTTCAAAGTTACACTGTCATCTGACAATACATGTTAACTGTAAAGATGATGATGGAATTTAAAGGGAAAGTTTGATGTTGGGAGATAATGAGTCATGTTGTCGGTAATTGAACTTGCTGGCGGTCACAGCTATGAAGTGGATATTAGCCTCGTCATTCGTCGACTGCAACAGCTGCCTGACATATTCTTAAAGGCATTGGTCACAGGAAATCAATGTTTGTGCATTAACTCTTTCACTACCCCAGGGTTTTGGAAGCGGGCTGTACCCCTGGCCCACACCTTGTATAGACCTGGGGCCTGAATCTCAACTAGGCTGTGGGAAAGTTTCATTCAAATTTATAGATGTTCAATTCCAGACCAAAGGTAATGCCATTATAGAAAGGGTGTCCTGCCTACAGAAGTGTCCACAAAAGGAGGTTTGAATGAATTCCTTTAAAACAACGCATCAGCTCAGAATGAGATATACTCTAAAGTACACAATAAGCTATACTACTCCCTCTTCCATGTCCTACAGTTTTGATACCCTTTAACTTTTTTTAATTTCAACGCTACAAGGTTACAAAGTAAGAGGCATGTTATTATAGGGCTTAATCTCGATAAAAGCCAGAGGCCAAATATCAGTGCAAACGACATTAAAGGTTTCCCATGATACTGAATACTAATTATCGACGGAATTATTAACAAGAAAGGGATAGATTTGAAAACTTTTTGAAATCGATCCTAAAATTAAAGATTTTCTCCAGGGTGGTTCAGGGTTTCAAGCAAATTAACAGCAACTTTTGGGTAAAAGCCTTTCAATGTTTCTAAAACGATTTAAAAAAGAATTTTTTTTAAATCAAGTTTTTATCAAACAATTGATACCTTGTAACTGTGTTTCAAAGTTTGATACAAGCTTTGTTTGTTTTCAAAAAGGGTAGGCAGACTCCCTTAAGGCTTTTAATTTCAAAGCTTTGTATCCTAACCATCCAAACCATCCTTTTCGACATTCCACAGGTTACTATTTACATATTTTATGAGGGTTCCAAAGACCTACAGTATCAAGGACCTAACTGACCCAAGGCAAAACAATCGCTGAAACCATTTGGTTTGGCATATTAAATGCATCTTTTTTGCGTCACCTCGTACGACATGAAACATTGAAGAATCTGTGATGAAGTATCATAGATGGAGACTGAGAGTTCATATAAGATAATAAAGTAGGGGTATCAGATCATATGGGGTGAATTATTGCTTTTATTGCACATATTACAGTTAATGTAAATTGATGTTTATTGGTGTAGACAATGCTGAGAGAATGTCAATTCTGTTTGGAGAATGTATTGGTCTGGTGTCGCCATTTTATTGGCAAGGTTTGGTGGCTTTTGACCATTACCAGCCGTAGCAGACGATGGACGGATAGACATTTTCCTGACTTATGAGAGAACATCATTTGATATGAAACAGGCTAGACTTCAAACAACAAAATATCGCTGGTTGCCGGCAAAACGAACTGCAAAAGATCACCAAGCTGCAGATTTGGCTTTCTATCTGTCATAAAGCAGGGGATTGGGAGGCAGGAGGCAGCTCCCCCTAGACGTTGCCAAAAAACTTGATGTTCTTTATGCAGATTTGGAGCCTTTGGGATTGAAAAGTGGTGTTCTGCCACCCCTTGAGAGCATACTGCCCCCTTGACCAAAAAGTTAAATATGGCCAGGGTGATCGTGTCTGTAGATGTTCCAGACAGAACTGTGTGGCATGACTCAAAGCACCTGACTGCGATCACCTGGGGTATTGCAAGGAGCAATTCATATATTGCTATGAAGGTTGGAATGTGGTTCTACAGGAGAGACTGGTGGCCAGATATCTGATCCTTCCATGTAAATTATCCACCAGACCCAGTGGACAGAATGGCATCATAAAACCATCTGATCTGCCGCCAGTAAATCAAGCAAAAAAGTTATTAAACAATCTATTTGTTATGCTTGATACGAAACAGACATAAGTTATTTGATATTGGAAGTGGCCAGCCCAGACACCACACCGAGCAGGTGCCCACGCCAGTTCCCACCTGCCCCTAAACCATGATCAACTGCTCTCATGGGCCGCACCAGGACGGGGTTAGCATTTGCCAATTCTCCCGGGGCAAATATAGCCGAGCTGAAATTTGATCTTTGCCCATAGACCCATATTTGTTACTCTGCTGTTGACTGATAATGTAAAGGCACATTGACCATGTGCTGAAATTGCTCACAAAAACCCAATCAGAGGATAATCAGTGACATGGTCAAACTTTTTCACCTTTCCACGATGGGCGACAGCAGTACTGATTTTGAGTTTGGCAAAGTCTCTCGGGGCAAATAAAGCCAGGCTGAAATTTGATCTTCGTCGGTAGATGTTATTTATTTTTCGGATGTTGATTGATACGCCGGGGTGTGTTGACCATGCGAGGCAGATTGGTGGATGAGCATCGGTGTTGTGGTCAAGGAGAGCTGGGCATCGCTTTTTTATTATCAGAGAAATGGAGACAGGAAGAGGTTCCTTCAGGATTTGAACCAGTTCATAACACACTCATGGCCACACCAACACCCCATCATCTCCAGTGCAAAGATTCTATTTGAGATATCCACATAAAGTCTATTGCAACACATGTAGCTTGTCCAAGACCAGAGAGAGCATACCTCATCAGAAAACATAGCTTCAACCCTTACTTTGGTTAATTTTTGGCTATCATAGAATTAAAGTTACCCCCTTTTTAGCACCCCTGACCACCCCAAAATAAGTAGGAACTGCTTTACAACTTGTTATATCGAAGAAACTGTTTCATCTGACACCGTGTTTTTACGATGCTCCTGACGTCATGTTCAACCTTGTCATTTATGTCAATTCCTTAGCAATCAAAGAAACGGTCTTAGATCAGTGAAACTAGAGTACTTGCTCTTAAGATTCTCCTTTACCCAATCCACTCTACCACAGCTATGGCCTCTTGTCCATTTGTTTAACTTTTTTTTAAACACCACCAGCAGAGACTGTGTTCATATACCACTCATCCTCAGATTCTTGCACAAAAATCACAAAAATGTGCATGTGCATGTAGCAAATTAAGTAATGGACCCAGTGTAGCAGGTCAACAATAACTCCAGTTAATCCTGAGATTAAAAAAAACAAATACAATAATGTATGGTAAAAAACGGGAGACGATCGTAAAAAGTCGAGAATTCCTGCATGGCCATTTGTGAGATTGGGTCATAAATTAACCAACTACAGCATGTGTACAGTCATGGATTGCATGCAGCGGTCAATTTATATAAACCCTTTACACGCCAAGTCAGGCAATCAAAATTTTTTCGCGGATGTGAGAATTTTCGCAGATTTGCGAAAATAAAAATTGCAACTGCCAAATTTTCCTAGGTTCTATTGTTCAACTCGGTCCCTATAAGTCTTTGGATGGATACACCTGAAAAACAAGATGGCAGCACTGCTCTCATTCGATGCAACCTTGTCCCTAAGATTGGGTAATGCTAGCTATATTTTAGAATGAAACTCTTTCTAGTGGGCCAAGTTGGGATCCAGGCCACCTGGTCTATACAGATGTGGGCCAGGGGTACAGTACACTATAAAGACCCTGTGCTAATGAAAGCGTTATTAAAAAATTACTGTTAAACCACGAAATGACTGTTATTCAGATAGACTCAGTCACTGCTATATCAGAATTAAAAGTGCAAAGATTTTATCAGGCAAATTTCTAGAAAACATTATGGCCATAATGATGAAGTATGTAGCTATCTTTCTCTAGTAGTGGTCAAACACTCGGCGAAGCTCATCAAAACAACATACTAGATTTATGTTATTTGCCACATGCCACCATTCATTTTGTAAGAGTAACGATAAACGTCTGACTTAATCAGAAATATCTTCAGCCAAAATGTCAATATAGCAAATACATGTCTTTATCATCAGCATGTGATGACCATCTCTATCATTATCTGCCATAAACAATTCAGCAGGAAATAGATTTAATCACAGAGACAAGCAAAGGCGATGATTTGGTAAAAGGATCGAAGATAATTGGGGTTGGTCTGACTAAAAGGTAATGTTAAAAGTATCAAAGGCCTATCTGAGATTTCAAAATGTTGAATCTGGATCAACAGCAAAATGGGAACCATCCAAATATCCAGCCAGACCTATGCCATTCCTTTTGTGAAACACTCTGATCCGTGCTTTTGACAGAAACGAAAACTCTGTATGAAACATGAGTACATATTGATGGAATGACATAAAAGTCTTTATAAACAAAAGCTGGATGGCCATCATCAAATTATCAATACAAGAGACTCTGTTAGAGAACAGCAGATACATTGCATAAATATCACACAAAAGGTTAAACAAACAAATATAAGGTATCTACAAATCATCTTCTGACTTAAAACAGTCATCAGACATGTTTTTGTCTCCCAGCTTCTGAACCAGACTATCAGATGATCAGGGTTCAGACATCAGGCTTAAAGTCCACACAACCCAAGAAATTCTTAACCTTTGCCTGTTTGTATGACTATGACTTTCGTCTCGAATAAGATATTCACTTACATCAAGCAAGAACACTCGTCCTATTTCAAATGTCTTAGCTAGATAAAGGCCACCTCCAGACACTTCCTAATGCCAAACGAACACATGTTCAGGTTACATAACCACAGCAAAAACGTCCCAAACATCTTCTCCCACCTAAAATGTTGTCCTGCTTCAAATTTCTTCGCTATTTTGGTCACATGCAGCCACCTCTAAATGTCAGTCTATTAGTCGTTCATGTTGCGTCCCGAACATTTCCAGAGTGATTGTATCGTCTGAGCATTGTTCTGAAGGCGATAGTCTTATTTCAAATATCTCAGTCGCAGTTGCTCTCTTCTAAATGCCGACAAAATATATTTACGGTTCACTGATCGGTGGACCAAAAGTACACACAATCGCAAATTGAGGATTTTCAACTTGGGCTGTTGTTTTTAGTAGGTTGAAGTTAATAGGATACCCTCCTCCCCCTCACCACCACCCCCAAACAAATTGTTAAGCAACTTAATTCAGACTTGTCTAAAGGGTTAGATGATAAATGCTAAACAATTTTTAAAGACATTTAGCCTTTAAATAATATCCATTCATAGATATCCATTGATGAAATGTTGCGAAATAACGAAATGGTTGTGATTCAGTCACCTGAGATAATGACACTGCAGTACATCAACAATCAATCTGATAAGTTTTTGGGTACATGTACGTTAAAAATTAGAGGTTAGACTCAATCGCTGACGATAAGCAGTACATCAAACATTCAATTTAATAGGTTTTGGGTACGTTGAAAATTAGAGGATAGATTCAATCGCTGCCGATAAACTTGAACTATTATATCCACACTTTCATGTAAATATCAACCTTTTGATGCTTGGCAAAAGTACTTGGTGAACTATCCATAAGTGCGTTTAGCGCACTGACAAATTGACACAAATTATTGTCTTTAGCTATAGATAACAAGCCATTTGAAATTTGACTCGATTCCTAAAGATAATCAACTCGAACTTTAGTTCAAATCTGCTATTGCTGATTAGTGACGCCAAAGGGTTGACTCAAAAACTTCTCACCAGGGATAGAAGTTTGGGAGTAAAGAGTGTCTCATGAGCCAAAGCTGGCTGGCTCCTTACTAAAATAAACAATGAATTCATTATACCCTCTGGTTCCCATAAGATTGTCATGTAATAATGACCTTTGCTCACTATCAAAACACCCTGTGCAAAAACAGTGATCATCTATCAAATTTTTTCTAAAGGGCAATCAAATAGTCATTCTAAATAAATCACTAAACAATTCCCAGAGATGAGTAACTTTAAAGCGCCAGGTCAATTATCCTGTCGATAAATTTCTTCTTTTTCTGTTTCGTGAGTAACACACACTCATCAGCAAATGATTTGTCATATCCATTTTTGTTTGTTTACGGACAATTCATTGTGTTCCTTTTCTTTTGAAATATAAGAACAATATCAGTTATTGATTAGGCTATTTTAAAGTTAATCGAATTTATGATGATAAGAAGTTAAACGGGCAATCGAAAAACGTGTTTTGATATTTTGACACATTTTTAGGATTGAAATTTGACACCACCGCCCAACTTTGTCAAAGATTGAATATTACTTCATCAGTGGCTAAATTTATCAATATTTTATGAATGTTTTTTTTTTATTTTCATGAATTCAAGTACGGAACAGAATGCCTTAGGGCTGAGGAAGGTCATTTGTAATTATACACCAACTGGGAGGCAAAAAGTTGCATAGTGTCCAAGCAAAGAAACATCTTTATCAAAATGCCAATATTTACAAAAAATATTTCTCGAAATATCTGAAGACGCCCAGATATAGAATCAGCCAAATTTGATTTTCCAACCAGCATACATCATGTACTGGGAGTTGAATACCGTTAACTTATTTCATCAAACCTAAGCGATTTGTTCTTGTGTTTCCAAAAGTGGATAAATCGACCCGAACCTTGCCTCCCTAGTAATGGATTGAGGATGTGGTCCGGGGGAACATAGGATGGAGACAGAGTTGACAGATGGGAAATATCCAGGGTGCTCTGGGGGCACACCTGATGACGGAGCTCACAAAAGCTAAAGAGATACGAATATTTACCTATACTGGTTTACAGTATAGGTATTGACATCAAGGTGTTTCCCGTGTTTTGAGCATAGCAACTTGAAAAGGCACTTAATCTAGCTTAAATCTTATCATATTGCATACTAGTATAACCTCCCTGCAGTTAGGATACGGCTCAAATCATCATGCAGTCCGGCTTCTTGGCGTTTTCCAATTTTATTGGAGAAAAGACTTCAGCGACATGAGGAGATCACTCCTAACCTGGTGTTATAGGATATGATTTTAAAAATTTTGTAGTTGAATACTCAAGCAACCTAAAGCAAGGAGCACTAAAGTGTTTATCCAAAGGGCACACACAATAAAAGCAACAGAACCTAATAATCATGTATCGGTAGCCATTAAATGTAGATCATTTTACCACACTAAATACAATAATTTTCCTGCTACTGAATTTGTTGTCAATTCTATATTTGACAAGATCACAGACACACTGGCAATTGCTGCGTTGGTAAGTAATGCTTTTGTGACATCCGTAAAGTTTTCGATTACATCAGATCTATTATGATACAATATTCTGTTTGCCTCTAAATATGGAGCTCTGTTAATCTCTTCAATGGTAGATTCAAATTTTTTATCATTTTGACGAGAGTGTACTTTTTTGTAGAGCCCCTTACCACTACAGCAAAGCGACTGTTTCATCTATGAGTCCTTCAGAGAGACACTTGCCTCCTTACATACAAACCTTACTCCACATTGGTGGCAGGAATTAACAGATGTTCCCAACGAAATGACAAACAGAGAAGAGAATGAACGACAAAAAAAAATACCGAGCACTTGTCAATGGTCACTGAATAACAAACATCACAACAAAAGGCAGAAATTCCCCATCGAAATTAGATTAGCCAGACATTCTGTGCAAAGGTAACAACATTACCATCACAGGGAGGCAACCCTTGACGATCCTTCGGCAATCTGGAAAACAAGGTCTGTCCTTGCGGCAATACAGCAACATCATCAGTTTGATGGCATGTTCATGTCACAGCAGGCCACTTTTTTCGGTTTACGGGAATTTGACCTGGATTTGGCGGGATTTTAGAGAGAAACTTGATGTAACAAATTGCAAGGCAATCATAATGATGTTCTTGTTTCACTTCTCCAGATGCACTGGTTGCAAATGCACTTAGTCAATCCCCATGCACATTCACCTTACCAATAAGAAGCAAAATTCAAGATGGCAGCCAAGGCGACCGTATTGGAATGACACTGAATTCCGAAACAGACCGTCCTCTCATGCAAGCCAACCAACCACTTCCATCCTCAAATAAGAGAAACAAAACACCAAAGATATCAAAATTTTATTTTATATCAAATATCTTCTCTACCATCCAACATTTTCAGGAGGACTGGATCCCGTAAACCAACCAATCTGCAACATGTGGCCTTATCCGGATCGGATTGATCTGAATCAATCACTACCACGTTTTCTTTCCTGCCATAATCAGACAACTCGCCGCAATTGAATCTTAGGCGGGTAAATTGGGCTAATATTTCCCGGGGAGTTTTCTCGTTAGCCCACCATTGTGTTGGGCAGTTGCCCAGTTTTGGTAACATGTATATTCATGCTCTTGAGGCGCAATATTTCACCAAATGTGGAAAACTTTGTTTAAGGATTGATTAATCAAAATATGTAATATTGGTTTTCAGATTTGAGAACAATTTAGGCAATTCTGTCACATATGATGGGTTTGTTGCTCAAAAATGATTTTATGCATAATATAGATGTGGCAATTGCTGGCACTTAGTAAAATTTGCCAACACTAAAAAGTGCTGTTTTTATCCTACCAAGATTTTTTTACCAATGTTTAGCAAAAGATGGTGGTATTGGTTACACAAATCACTGGAACCATCCTTAACAGACACCTCTCTATTGGAGTGGTTAGTTTCCTTTCAATGTGACCTCTCTAATCAGGACACCTCTCTATTAAGAACAGCACTTCTCAGTCTCAAAGGGTGTCCTTGATAGAGAAGTCCCACTGTATCTCCACTAACTGGTGCGGGAACACTCACAGCCTTACGAAACCCCTATTTCCTGTTGAAGGAAGCAAGAAGCGTTGCCTGAACCATAATACCGGTCTAGCCGATGGTATCATTAACGCCACGTACCAGCCATATTGGACATCATCACGATGAAGATACAATGAATTCTTCTCATACATAATGGAGGAAGAAGATGCTCGGATAGCCATGAATGGCTTGAACCATCCTAACCTTACATCATCACTTTTAATGTCGAAAATGGACAAAAATCCACAAAGCAATATTCTTTATGGTCGTCAGTGAACAATGTGCTATATTTTTTCACTTTCCACTATCGGAAAACAGTGCAATATCCATATATTTTTCTTTTTTTATGATGACCGTACAAGCAAGGCGAGTGCATTATGTATAAGGTTGAAACAGGAGTTACTGTATTATGTCTTTGCATGTACACAACAAGAATCCTTTTTGAGTCCAATATATCAGCTTACAAAGACATCATTGGATAACTTTTGTGCCAACCCGTCTGTAACCATTGTGAACTTCCAGAGGTATTCCTCCAGTATCTCTTCATTTTGAGCAAAAACATTGAGAAAAAAAATCAAGTGAAAAAAATATTTGAAAATTTTCTCATCTTAGGGTTGGAATTTTTTCACAAGTTCAAAATTCTGAAAATTTTTCAAAGTCCCAAAAAATGATGATATCTCTTCATTTTGAGCAAAAATTTTGTGAAAAAAAAAACCTGAAAAAAATAGTTGGACTTTCGTTCAACCTTCTCAGCCATTGTCAACTCCCAGTTGTCATAATTCGCAGAGTTTAGGCATTATCTGCCACGTAGGTAATCACCCTCTGGCTTCAGCAGCCAACAGGGCAGTAAGATCAACTTGTTTAAACCTGGAATACAGCAAGTGCCCTGCAACAAAACAACAGTGTTAAGACCATTTCCAATACCCGACATTATTGCAAGAAAAACTTAAGCAATGACTAAGGACGACAAGGTCAAACCCACTGGACAACACCAATCAGCCACGAAAATCCTACCAACAGTGACCAGGTGTGATGTTAATGCAATATCGGCTCTTTTTCTTCGCGTTGAGCGTTACTTGGCCATGACCACTCAATACGGGATTTGGATGGCTAAAGCTTCTTTTGTTTTTCTGTGATTGGTTGATTAGATGGAAATGAACATCACTTTGTCTTCTTTCTTATTCCGGTCCGAGGATAGGGGTCTGGTTCATTTGTAATAACGTGATTAAGGCACATCCTCCCCCCTACAACCACTATGAAACACCAGTTATTTGAAACCACCTGACCATTCAATCAATGTCAATAGCTTGCTGGGAACTGATTTCAAGCCCAGTCACCCCAGTTACTTTCATGATCGAGTGCCTGGTCTTCTCTCCCCACAAGAAGACCTAGACTTGAAGTAAAATAACCTCTTTTTTTTTCGAATTCTTTTTTTGCAATTTTCATTATCGCAAATCTGAGTTATTCCTGAAATACACGAAAATAAAATGCTTGTGAATTTTTAAAGTTTACATTCCCTCAGCATCACACTCGCTGAAACTGTTCTCCACTCGCCATCTCCCCCACATCAAACTAATCAATAGCTGCCGTCGACTTCTGACCCCCGCAGCCACCCAACTCTAAGTGACAAACATACGAAAGATCTAGCGTAGATGCCTCCATATCAATTATACGACTGCTGATATAAATTGCAGTGCAAGTTAATTATCCATATCAGAGACATGGTTCTTGGTTATTGAGTATTAATCTTCGATTAGGGCAGATTGCAAATGTTGACAGCTGAATTAACCCAACATTTTATGGAAAGGGAGAAAAGTGCTTTAGAAAGTACTATGAACAAACATGTAAACATTTCACTTTAGTGCTCCATATAATGTGTCTATATGTTGTCATAAGACATCCACACACCGAGTTTAAACTTTCAACACTCAATGGTGAGCAAACGTGCCACCATTGTTGACGAACAATGGACGACAGACCGCCGACGGACGGACGAACAGACTACCGACAACGGACAAGGCGTGATGACATAAGCTCACCAGGTGAGCTACAAATCCTGCATTTTCTTAGCAATAAAGCAGGAAGGAATTTTCTTTCAAAGAGACTTCTCTTAAAATTGCATCATACATACATGCAGAGTGTCTTCCAATCAGATTTTCTAATGAATTCCACCAACATCATAAATACCTTTAAATTGGCTTATCAGCCTCAATATCTTCGGAATGCCAATAACCAAACATGTAACATCATAAGCATATTTCTTCATCCAGAAATAGAAAATTGACATCATTTTTTTCCTTGAGAATCACGTTTGCTCATGTTAGTTTTCAGGTTTAATTAGGAATTAAACACGGTGCCGTTAGAACCTGGGGCGTTCAAGGCGATATTTTGTATATTATCATGCATGACAGAAATATGGTTTCTGCCCACAGCAGAATGAAACTGAAATGATGAGAAAATGTCAAAAGTCATTGTTTCAATGTCAAAAAAATGTGCGGTATATTTTAATCATGTTGATGATATTATCAAACGTGTGTTTTTACTGTAAACCGCCCAATTTCAAGGATTTTTTACTTTTTCGCAGATTTCACAAATAATCTAGATTTGTGAGAAAAAAAATTGTGTCATAAGGTTCTGTGGATTGAAAAATCTAACGAAGTTCTTTAATCGTAAATTTTTTCAGAAATGTCTTTTGGAAACCCCTTAGCAAATCACAGGTGGGTCATCCCCAGTTAAAACTGGCCCACAAATTTTTAGCTGATTGATATGCATCCAAACTTCACAAAATCTGAATTCAGGCATTCGAGGCGGGCCACTCCAAGGAGCGTTCAAATTGGGGCCTGGAATTTACAGGCTAGCAACACCACCATCGTCACTGCCACAATGACATATCTCATCTTCAACTAGCAAACACTTTCTTCAAAAGCTACCATCGACATGTTCAACAATCACATCGCCTCCTTTGCGACAACAAAAGTCATTTTTGCACACGATTCAATTCATTCCATCGCGAGAAGTCACGTTTTTCGTGTCATCGTTTTTCTGGGATCAAATGGAACTCACACAACCAGTTTCAAAGCAGATTGAGGGAGAATACAGCGCGATTGTTTTCTCCTGTAGGATCAAAGACGTCAAGACATTGTGAAATTCTCGATGGGATTCGCAACAAAGTGTAATTTTCGCACGTGAACCCTGGATAATTAGGCATACAGCTAGTTATTTCACCGTGTTATAATACCGGATTGGAAGAATGAAGGAAATACAGTGAGTCGGATTGCGAAATAGTACAGCTTCTAATCAGTGGAAAGCAGATTATTTGGACTCAAAACTTTGTGATTAGTCACCTCTGTACGACATTGATCCTAAATAATCTTAGCTCATGTGAAGCAATATGAATGAACATTTGCTTCTCAGCTTTGTATAGAGTAATACCATTAATAATAATTATTGACTAATTAAAAAATAGCTTATTCCTTAAAGCATCCAATCCAGATCACACAAATGACAAATGACACATCTGACTACAGCGCCACCTATAAGGTAATACGACAGAAAAAACAATAAATCAGCCCACCGTTAACTGAGAGGTATATCCAGGTTCCATTCTGCGTTGTCGTATCGGTTCCATCCATAAAATTTACGATGCACTCATACCATCCCTCGTCTGTGCCTTTAATATTACTCAACTCAATTGACGCTTTTTCAACTAAACGAATCCGGTCTTTGTAGCTTTCATCAATATGTGGTGAAAATGTGTTAAATTTGACATAAACTGGAGTATCTATTCCCTTTTTATTCCATTTGATCACATGTGGTGTGTAGACGCCCCCTGGATAGACGATGTTGCATTCGAGGATTTTCCGTCCACCTACGCTGGCCGTTTTGATGATCTGCCGTTTCACTCGCCGAGCTGGAAAGATAAACAATAAGAAAACATCAGCAATGATAAAACAACTGATCAGTGACAATGAAACTGCTTGTCAGCAACAATGAAACAACTTGTCAGGAACAGTGAAACAACTGATCAGTGACAATGAAACAACTTGTCAGGAGCAGTGAAACAACTGATCAGCTAAAATGAAACAACTTGTTAGCAACAATGAAACATCTTGTCAACAATGAAACAACTGAGCAGCAACAATGAAACAACTGAGCAGCAATAAAGAAACAATTGAGCAGCAATAAAGAAACAAATTATCAGCAACAATGAAACAACTGAGCAGCAACAATGAAACAACTGAGCAGTAATAAAGAAACAATTGAGCAGCAATAAAGAAACAAATTATCAGCAACAATGAAACAACTGAGCAGCAACAATGAAACAACTGAGCAGTAATAAAGAAACAATTGAGCAGCAATAAAGAAACAAATTATCAGCAACAATGAAACAACTGAGCAGCACCAATGAAGAAACAAGTGATCAGCTAAAATGAAGCAACTGATCAGCAACAAAGGCAATCATGTATGAAAACTGATGGGCACCTTCCTGAGTTTGTTGTCTAAAACCTTTGGTCTGAAATGAAACTAGGTCAATGTGTTACAGAATATTGCAAGAAGGACAACACTAAACAGTTCAGCCCTTCCAGTTTTTAAACCTTGCCTCAATTCTTTGTATAAAACCAAAATTAACTCGAACGTGTGCATTTTATGAACTCAAAACTTAAGGCAGTATCAACTCGGTAATTCAATTTTAGACACTGTAAAACCCCATGGCAGAGTTCACAGACTTTTTCGTGAACAAACCAAACTTCCCTTCTTCATTGTTCTTTTAATTTGCCATCCACAGAACTGCGAAATACTCTTAAAAAGACACAGTAAGTGTTGCCTTTGGTTCTTACGCTTGGCTCTAAGATGTCTAACGACAAATGCACCTGTTAACACACCTTTATCTCCTTTTCTCTGTCTTCAGATGTTGCTCTCACTTTATCTCAGTCTTTATGAAGTTGTTTATTGAAGAACTGCGAGATCATAGCACGCTAACTAAAATAAACCACACACTTTCTAAATTTAACACTACTACTTAAAGTGCCCATGAAAATGCACTTTTGTGGAATGCTGGAATGGGGGAAAAGACATAATTTCTCTTCTTTCCCCTGTCTTTAGAAGTTGTACAGATGTTTCTTAATTTTTATGGAACATTCTTTCTAGAAGACCTCAGTCACCATTGTACACTAACCAAAATAAACCATTCTTTTACCTCTCTAAAGATAAATCTATCCCTCAACATCAGTTTGTTTTCTCTGCCTTTAGATGTTGTATTGACGTAGCTCTACGTTAGTGCCTACATCCTTTACAGAAGAACTGAGTCACCATTGTACAGTAATCCAAATAAAGCACACCTTTCGTTCTTGAAGACAAAACTATCTGTTTATGTTCTTCCTTTTCCCCTGTCTCTCTTTTACCAACGTTTCTGTTGATTGAGAAGAATGGGACAGTATAGTAATCCATGCATCAATGTGGTACTGGCATTACTCGTCTTGTCAAGCACATACAATGTACACAGAAGACTTGCCCAAAAGAACAACCTCAGGTTCCGGATATCATGGATGGTAAATATTATTTGTACAAAAAGTACAATATTGATTTACTAATCTTATATGAGGAAGGGAATGGTCTTCTTCAGGATGCCCGGATTGCCTGAAAATCACTCAGGACTCAGAAAAAATTGTCTCCTATAACATGGTGTCTACTTTGTCAAGTAGAATTTGAAGTTTAGTTATGATTTAGGGAGCATATATGTATATTTGATGCTTCTTTCTGCTTCATGCCCCAAAGGATGAACTGATCTTATTATCAGCACAGCATGGGTCACAATTTATACACACACACAACAGAGGCGGATTAAATTACCAATCTAATATAGTTCACGACTAATCTCCTACTCTCCACCACTAAAAAGTCAACAACAACTTTAATCCCAAGAATAATGGAAAAAGATTACATGCGGACGAAAATCCACAGAAACTTCAATATTTCTGGAAGATTTTTCGAAATTGCGAATGGCAAACTTTTTCAATTACTTTGAAGTTTGTCCTGGATTTAAACTGTAAATATGTAGTGATGTAGAACCCTGGATATAGCCTTGGATTATAGACATGATAAAGGGGAATCCTTTTAGAGTATATGAATGAAGATTTCAAGCACTTCAGTCTAGATTTAACTCGCTATGATGCAAGTATAAACTGGAGTGATGATTTATTGAACAAAATCACTTTGAGATATTCATTTTCAAAATCAGTGGAAATAGACTTTATTGAAATACATGTTCTGACATCAACACCATGGTCAGTCAGATCATTGTTTAATAGCGCTACAGTACTTATACAAACTAACACGAAGAAAGCAACTCTACACCGACGATTCGACCCAACAGTAACGCGAGAAGGAATTGAAGACTGCCAACATGGCATCTAAGTATCAAATTATCCTCAAATCCGTCAGATCACATCGCCCGGGGAGGAAGCCAAAACACGCTTCTCTGTAGGTAAACAGATTACCGAGAAGCGAAAATGTTTTATTTTCATATTAACCTATCTAGTTTTCAATTTTCCCTAGGGGATATTTTCCGCGCCACTTTCTATGTATAAACAGTTGTTGCACATCCTCTGATCATACATCTCTATAGTCGTCGATTTCTGAAAAATTATGATATTATCCAGTTTTTGGGTGTATATTTCCATATTAGCTGATCCAAAACCTTATATCTCCCTGGAGATATCTATAAAAGTATGACGCTGAAGAAGATATAATCAGACAAAAGATTGATTACGTTTTTTCATGTTTACTCGACAAGATAAATCAACACGTTTTAAAGTACATGTAATGTCTCTGGCATCGGAAAATTATGTTTTTACGGAAAAGCATTTACAGCGCTTAGCTTGTCAAGTTTACTTTTACCTACTGACACTTGAAAATCAATTGATTTTACTTAAGAACTTAATTGACATCCAAATCGTTAGTCATTATCACATTTGCTTTTCATTGTTACACGTCAATTGTTGAATCCAGGGGGAAATTAACAAATTGTGGTGCAAAAGCAATTCTGAATGCTTTATTGATTGATTTTGACAGATCTTTCAAATAAAGTTTGATACTGGGAATAAAGATAGGTAAATAGTTGTCATACATCTAGACGTCTAGGTTTTGATTTCAATAGAATGAAATAAACTGGTAAATAAACAAGTGTTATGAGGCATAGATTTTCACTTAATTTGTACAAATATTAAATGATCAAGTGCTGCTGATTAAATGGCTACAGACATGACTGATGCATCTCAATTCTAAGCACAATTGCAGCCAGTGAGCACTAAAAGTGAGAATCGAGGGTTTAAAGTTTACAGGTGTACTGTTCTAGGCCATTGCATTGCACTAACGACCATCAGTCACGTCAACACTATTAACTAATATGCAACCTCTTAAACGAAATGTCAGCCTTTTGTTCCTCAAGAAATTTCCACCGTAATTATGACACCCTGCCCTTTTCAAATACAACCTGTCAGAAAAAGTCCCACTTTCTGCTGTTCAAGGCACTTTAATGAAACCCTACACTATACACTATACCAATATACAACCTTTATAAAATGTCATACTTATAAAAAATTTGGAATAGTGACACCCTGCGCTGTCCCAAAGCGAGCTCTTAGTCTCATTTTTTGTCCTAATTTCCTCTGAAAGACTGACAGCCTACATCAAACCAATAGAACTCTTAAGAATGTAAAGGAAAAGTGTCACCAGAGAGGATTCTCTTCTTCATGACCTTCCCAATCCTAATGACACCCTACACTCATACACACTACCAATAAGTACCCTCTAGAGATGTGAAGGAGCTGCCGTTTTTCTTTCAATTGTAATTTTTTGTATCAGGTACTGATATTCAAATCAAAGCTGTTGCTGGGGGGAGTCACACCTATTGGTCCCTAGACCTTTCAACAGCGCGAACGACACCCACGCGACACTACCAATTATCAGGTAACCGTTTTATCAGGTTACTTACACCCATCGAGTCAAATCTATTATTGTTCCAAGACCTTCCCTTAACACTAATGACACCCAACACTACCAATAAGTCTTCTCTAGATACGTAACAGCCTTTTCTTCAAATGGTTATTTTCAGTGCTGACATGTTGTTATATATTGGGTACCTTACACCTTAACTAAATATAGATCTATACTTAATTACTTGCATATCGCCCTTACAATCATCTATCCCAATGGCCATCACGACAAAAGCAATCTTTGTCACACAGCTTTCAGTAATTATGTTTCTTAAATCCAATCGGTAGTGTTCAAAAAGTACAAACACTCTCATCTGATTACCACAAACTGCATAGATGAATTTCCAACAAGTGTAATTAGACTTGACATTGCAAGTTGTATGTCAATTTCCCACAAGAATCTTTGGAATTTTCCCGCACCACACCATCCAAATGTTCAGAAGACTCCTTGTTCTGACCTCAAGCGGCTGGGGAAGCCTTACACCAAATCCTGTCCATCGGCCATCCATCATCATTAAGTCTATGTTTACGGAGATCCCCTTCAACTCATCCCCTTAATCTTCATTAGTGTTAGTTGACCATCCCCATCGGTTGGAAGCACTGTCCCAAGTTAGCAAAATGGCTTCCAATTTGTCAACAAAACTGAGAGTTTTTGTCTTATTTCTTCTATTGGCATGTTTGATGACACACTTTGGGGTTGATGAGATCTTGTTGGCTTTCAAAGCACTTGGGTACCATCTGACTTTTCAACCTTTGTACTTGGAAGCAGTCATCCTCCAGGACGCTGCATCACCAACAAAACTACAAAGATTTCACCGTTCCGGTCACGAAATGGCCAAGAAGCCGTATGCCGCATCCCGTCCATGTGCCATCCATCTTCATCAAGTCACTGTCTGTCGACATCCCCTCTGCCCTTCAACTTATCCCCTCAATCGTTGCGCAGTGATCCAACCAATACGCGGCTCACCGATGCACAAAGAGGAAATCATAAAAGTGCCCACTAATGAACCAATCACGACTGATCTAAATTGACCAATCAGCTGAGACATATCATATTTTTCTTGATGAAATGTCAACATGGATCACCGATTGATCAGTCTCGTATGCCAGATGGGATCGACTCTCGTACAAAGGCCTTTGGTTTTACTTTCACAAATGTGAGATTGGGTTTACTGTACGAAAAGGTGTTTTTGTTTGATGATACATTGATAGAATTTCCTTAAAGTTACACCCTATCGTCCAATACCCCAACAACGAGTAAGACAGATTTCATTCTGATTTCCAAACTCTCAGGGTTAAAGAATTTCTGTCGTGACAAGTGCCTGTTTATCATCTTAAAACGAGTATTTAAATATCCCTGCATCGTATACTCTTCATGATACATTACCAACATTTCTGACATTCCTGACAGTTTAAAATATACCAGATATCTCGCAGACATGTGCAATATTTCAAATAAGTAAAAGCTAATTATGCATTTATCATTCATCATAACTCTTTTATTGAGCCGCGATGGTACGAAGGTTATTGCACCCCTTAACAAGCATCACGTCTTTTGTTCAATTCCCTAGCCATTACGGCTTAAAAACCAAGGCTCCTCACATTCGTCAGATGGGGCAGTAAGCCATAGTCCGTTGTATCTTGTGTCTATACTAGAACAACGAAAATAGCCTATGTGGGTGAATCAGCCCGTAAATCGCACTTCTCATGGCTAACAAGATGAATCAATGAAGATAATCACACTTAAGAAATTTTCCCACAATAAAATTATTTTCATTTTTCAAATGAAATGTTTAAGTACTGTTAACTATTGATCCTGTCCCCGCACTGAATCAGCAAATCACAAGTTTCCTGAAATTGTACCATAGTCATATATCATGGCAGAAAAATTAATCTGTTTTTCTCTTGAGGTCAAGTGGGAATAATACATGATATTAAAAGTGAATTAAAAATTGTCATCCTTCAAAGCTGTTGATGTAGTTGAGCATTTTGATGAAATGGGATGATTGATTAAAAACAGAAAACTCCCAAATCATCACACTCTGTATTTTTGCAGTTCATGAATGTTTCTGGGAAAAAATCCTATAATTTTCACAGTTTTCTATTTGTCAGACAATGAAATTTCAATTGGTTCTACCAATAAATAAAAAACTTTTCGTCGGCAGTTTTTATTTTTGTAAATTGCAGTCCCTTACGAATCCGAAACTTTACGGAAATGAATCATACTAGAGAAAATTCAAGCAGGGCAACTTGTTACGCAGTTACTGTCTGGAATGCAAAATCCAAGATGGCTGCAGGGCGGCCATACTTGATATCAGATAGGGACAAAAATTGCTAGCTTCCACACCCAATCCCCAATCGGTCTTCGTGTGGAGTATTAATCATATTCCCACTTCATGTACAAAATGACATGAACGATAAACGCTTGATAAATGCTTGATTTGCGTGTTAGAAAAGCATTATTATACATAACGAATCCTTGAAATCCTCGAGAAGTTTTCAGAGTTGGGCGAAGAAAGTTCTGGAGGATTTTAAGTGTGTGTATTACATGTCTCACACTGATTAGTAGCTGAAGAGGCCACAAAAGTGGTTCTGTGATCACTGCACATCAATTATTCTGTTTCATCTCCTCCAAACTGATCCTGATTGATCAGAAAACACTCGCCTCTCAGACATTCGTTTTGCTTGCTCCTACACCAGCGCTGCCCCATTTAATTCCTTATTGGCTAACATCTTATCTGTTAGCACTGCACTAACACACTGCAATGACCACTAGAAGTTGGGGTATGCCGTTTGTATTTAATTGCGGGTCAGGAAAAAAGAAATGCCGTTACAATTTCCACCATTAGAAAAAAATCGGATGGGTCCCCTTTAAGACTATTTGCTCGCTTGACAGAAAATCTATAAACAAGATACATCTGAGTGTCCTGGTGTTTTTCATGGCCAAGGAAAGTCACAGTTGACCAAAAGTGCCGCAATCATTGGCAATTTGTAAATGGTCTAATGGGCGCTGAAGAGAGTTGATGAGGCGGTTACAAGTGGAGGACTGATATAGACTACTTCATTTTGAAAGGGTGATCATTTGGGAGAGGAGCAGTAAGAGGACTTGTAATGGTGGGGCAACTACTGCATGGCTAAACTTCTAGTTCTTATATAGTGCTTTACACTGTGCAACTGTCTTAGAACACTTTATATTCAATCCCTAACCTCATCTAGAAACCTTTCTGTAGAAACTGAGGAGCACACTGACATACTGCTCTACACTTGGCTATTTCAGGCAACTTGACAGTAACAAACACTGGTAGAAACTCGTACCAATGACCTTCCAACCACAAGTCAGAAACTCTTCCACTGCAACACCATGCTTTCCAAGAGAGCTCCGTCATTGCAAAAAGCTGTTGTAAATCTACTTGTCGTCCAAATGTCCAAATGATATAGATGGTGACACCCTTTCAGCATTGCTATCCACCACTCCACAAGGGCCGGCGCTGACCAAAAATGGCTTCCGCAGTGATAGAATTAATGTCAGTCTTAACTTGCTGTGCTTACATCTTGTTTCCAGGCTTTAAATCCCTCCATGTTACAGCAGTTTACCTAGACAACGCAATTTATTAACAACCCACATGGGTGCGAGTTTGATTTGACTCAATCTGAATGCTTAGAACAGAGAATTATACTTGTATATCAACTCTGCTGCACTAGGGAGGCAAAAAAAGGCAATCTGATCACAATATATTGCCTGGGAGAGGCAATTCATTACACTCATCAGAAATATAATACCCTAAGAGGCTTCAGCGGATAAGACTCCTTAATGAAGGATTATTCAATGTATCTAATATTTGCCAGCAGAGGCAGTAAACACACAATTGTAGACATGGATGTTTATATTCATAGAGCAGTTTGTCTCAACTTCTGCCAAATTGTTTCTGGAACTGTTTTCCCATTGTGTTCCTAGACATTATATCGTATGATTGTTCAATGTATCTCTTTTTTCCTTTGACTGAGAAGAACATCCTAAGCAAGATAGCAAGGTAGTCTTAGCTTTTGGCCCATAACTGAATGAGAACTGCAAATAACCACATCCAAGGTCCATATGTCAACGTTTTAATGGGATCAACTAGAAACACACGCTACTCATCGCACCTGACCAAAAATGCAGTCTTGCCACATTTAACGAACAGACCTCCACAGAGGCTTGTTTTCTGTCCTTGACTTAAGATGCTATTTCCTTGGAATGACTAAGAAGAACATCCTAAGCAAGATAGCATGGCAGTCTTAGCTTTTGGCCCAAAACTGAATGAGAGCTGCAAGTAACCACATCCAAGGTCCATATGTCAACGATTTAATGGGATCAACTAGAAACACATGCTACCCATCGCACCTGACCAAAAATGCAGTCTTGCCCACTTGTAACATACAGACCTCCACAAAAGCTTGTTTTCTGTCCTTGACTTAAGGTGCTATTTCCTGGGAATGACTGATAAGAACATCTTAAGCAAGATAGCATGGCAGTCTTAGCTTTTCGCCCAAAAATGAATGAGAGCTGCAAGTAACCATATTCAAGGTCCATATGTCAACGTTTTAATGGGATCAACTAGAAACACACGCTAATCATCGCACCTGACCAAAAACGCAGTCTTGCCACTTGTAACAAACAGACCTCCACACAGGCTTGTTTTCTGTACTTGACTGAAGATGCATTTCCTTGGAATGTTGATCAACAATGGCTGTCCTTGGAATCATAAATCTTCAATCAATCAATTACCACATAAGATACCAATCCCGAAAGCCACATTCAAAATTAACTTCCGCTGGCTGGGAGGATTATGTGAGCAAGTGAAGTTTTTTTTAGCAACCTTCCAGCCTTTTTTCATATCTGCATCACTTTCAGCAATCTTCAAGAAAAAACAAATTATTGGTGGACAGGGCTTAAAGACTGGATCCAGATACTACCAGAAGCCCATAAACTTGTAACAAGATCTATCCATCATGAACCGAGACTATCGCTCCCTAATGCCTTATTTCAGACATATAACAGGTGCAAAAGGCCATTTAGGTTTAATCAGCGAAATAGCAATTACCAGGTCACAGATCAGTCTGATGCTTGAACATACCGTATGTGTGTCGATTAAAAGATGTCCTACTTGTGACTAATAGCTCCATCAACAAACGTCATTCCAAATGAAATCGATTAAGAGTTCTTGGTGTTGGAAACAAGATGGAACAATTTTAGTGAACAAATTTTGTGGAGTTAAATGATAGATTTGATATAACAACTAAAGAATCAAAAGCGGGGCATATTTTATTTGACAGGCAGTATGAGGGTGGTGGCGGCAAGGATTCTGATAATGGCCTCATTTACGAAAACGACAGATTCAACACATTTGGACTTTGTCGGCAATGAATGTGATGGATTTTTATATTAGTTGCCTCGGAAAGGATCACTTTGGATTAGTGGACCATTAGACAGCATTTTGCTAAACAGGCAATATGTTCTTTTGACCAAATGTGTTTGTAAACACCATTAGGATAGCAGTTGACATCTGTAAAAGCCTCGAGCTAACTTTTATGATGATGGAAGGCCAATACCAATTATCTGTAGGTCAAATATCAGACGAGACGATAGCAATTTAGACCGATGATTAGAAATACGAAATATGTTGCTATCTTCAATATTCATAGCTACAAGCCTGTCATCAAGAATTAAATAAAGACTTACTCTTTATGTCATCAAACATTCAATATTCTTTATTGGTGATATCATCAATTTTCATATATTAGGAGCAACTGATAGTAAACATGCATACACAATACATGCAGAACAATACATCCAATAAATATTGTGTGTATTGTTATTTCATGTTTCCAGTCTTATAGTAACCTTTGTTATCACAGATTGAATTCAAACAAGGATATTAAACTGCTTCAGAGTACCATATCTTGTTCCAAGAAAATATTCAGGAACCTCTAGAAAGTATCAACGACATATTTTTACAGCCAAGCGAGCAAAATATTTGACAAAGCAGAGCTCAGCACTTCTCAAACGTTTACATTAACAAAGATTTTTTGGTTTGCAAAATAAAGGCGTTTTACTGAATGACTCACGGCCAACTATTTCTTTCCAAATGCTAGAGAAATTGCATTAACACCAAACCTAAAGCAATGGAAATGACAACTGCAGTGGCAGACTAAAAGCATGTCACCTTTTTTCCACCCAACAGTAATCTGTCGGCAGCAAAGTTTTGACATTACTGACACACAAAAAGAAGAAAATTACAACCAGCTCTGGCTGATTGAGACACAAATCGCATGTAGGGAACTAAGGTGAGAAACATTTTTTGTAGAAAAATGGCTTTTTATAGAAATGATTTGATGACATTTTTAACATCTGAGTAATTTCTCGATATGTTACCTCTAGATATGTCCAGAGACCCCTAAAGCCCTATGTTATACAGCAAATCAGTTGCTCCTTAAAGTGCTTTTCCTACTTAGTATTTAACCCTTTATTGGAGAAGGTTTTCTATACCTTAAACATGTTAAACATGTTAAACAGTTAAATGTGCGAGATGTATTCTGAAGTCCACATTTCAGGTTATCTTCAATAGACTGTCAGGTACCAAAGCATTAAGTCATTGTAGAGAATAGTGTGAGGAATCATTCCATATTGACTGTCTCAATTAGCGAGACCCGGTCACAATTGCGCATTATTTCATTTGATTTCTCCATTCTGTTGGCAACCATTGATTTTATCCCTGCGTTAACGATGTTAAAATTCACAAGAGAAGATCTAATTGGGTTGGCTTCCGTCAGCTTAGTTGGAGTTGCATTGAGTTGATGGTTTGAGATGGACAGGCACTGCATGCAGCACACAGCTAGGTCTGGAAATAGCAAGCTGATTACATTATGAAATGATGGATTACCAATTCAACTGACGAGCGCTGTTAAAAAGACATCCAAATAAGAAGAGTGAATTGTATTCCCCAGATTTTTATCAGTCAAGCAAGGACCCTGGATGGCAAGTAGTCACCACCAACTCAGGTGACAACCCCCTCGAAACTCCCTGATTTGCTTTGCCATGGCTGTGTGCCTTTTGCACAAAAACAAATTTTAGAAATGACGAGGTTAAGGCAAGACTGTAGTTTCAATTACATTTGCATTTAATTCCCTGGCAGACCCATCACATAAAACAGAAAACCAACTGCAATAGCATATGACTCAATTCAAACAGATTGCGTAAAACTTAGTCAGTGTTTCACCTACACAAAATTTGTTATTCATAGAATGTAACCAAACAGACCAGTTATTATCATTCCATTTCTGACCCTGGTGACAATTTCCTGTGCCGCCCCATGGCGGGTAGGTAACTTTGCCATGCACGACTCAGCATGGTTCATCTAGAAAATGACAGCCATCACAGGGAACAAGGTGAAAAAACCATCCATTTCAATTATGACGGAGCACGGCGGTTGACTCGTCTGGGCGGTTTGATCACCTCATGAATGCCGAGTATCTCGGAGACTACAGGAAATTGACACAAAGTCAGGGGCCGCCATACCTGGTGCTATAAATTAGCCACGTTAGGGACAAGATGTAGCGTGCCCTGAATACCGAGTTCTACAGCAACGTGGAGCACATTTATTGCTGATTTTGTCAACTACTGGGACAGCGGATTGATATTTGAAGAAATTCAGCTTAAAGAAGGATGATTTTTCAATAGTATTATATGGACATTCCAGCATATTCTCACTACCAGTGTTAGATATTGGAACCAATTTACACTCATTTTCAAAGGGGTACAACGTTTATATTTAATCATGGGTTGGGAAAATAGAGATGCAGCCATACGCAAAGCAGTTGTGCAGTAATCATGCATTCAACTTTGCTGAAACTTGGCATATAGCATTTGTATATCTGTCTATAAACATGATAATGTGGCAACGTTGAAATTTAGCTAACGGTGTAGGCGAATGTTACTTTCTCATTACTGTCTAACAATATTCTCCTGGCTGTAGGGAAGATTTCTTGACTACAAATTCTGGAATGACTGCCAGCACAGAATATGGATCCTAAATAACAGCTCTGAGACACGTAAAAGCAATTTCATGTTTTAACTAAAGATGTTTACAAAAAGATTATGTTTAACCAGTAATACACCGAAATGCCACAAGCTTTTTCTTCAGCAGAGCTAAAGAAATTTGTTTATATTCTACCAATTTCTGACAAAAATAGCTCCTAAATAACCATGACAGCTAAAAGCGATTTTTCTTCTTTGGTCACCAATTCACTTGCTGTCAAAATCTGTCAATATGACATCCCATTGAAAGCCTATCCCAAGCTCGAACATAAAAATTTATTTTCTCTGCAAACCACAAATCTACTTGCTCAAAATTTTACAGTACAGAGTCGACTTCATGCTTACCTGGTAAAAACACCAGTACATCAATGTACATTGACTATATGGATTTGTATAGTGGGTATTAGCAAGTCTGTCACAATTGGAACGACGGCACCAGGATCTACAATCCTACTTTATCAAGCTAAGTGTATTACCATGCTTACACACATAGATCACACACGGAATTAGATTTTGCCAACAAATTCGACCAAATCGATTTCCTTAGGTCGACCGCCAACTCATTTGTAAGGAAGAAAGTCAATAAAGCCATTAACAGCGCTAGTGCAGTAACATGACAAGTCTGGGGCAGGAGAGATACAAGGGAGTTTATGAGAATGTGAAGGACATGTGCTTCAAATGGTTTAAAAGTGGTCCAAGGGGAGGTATTCATTGAAATTACTTGAAAATTTATTAATTATTTTGAAAATATTCGGATTGAGGACTCCAATGAATTTGTAAATTAATATTTGAACATTTGAATACGAATTGCCCTCCAGGGAGAAATTGTGAAGACGTGTTCCAAGCAATGAGAGCCGACCACGGCTTGGAATACGACTGTGTAGATGTCCCACTGGTGCATTATCACCAATTTAATTTTCAAGGACAGATATCCCAGTGTGGGTTTTCTCAATTTGGCCATTATCATAAATCAACCCTTATACCACTCAGGCGGCACTTTGAGATCAAACCATTCTAGTAGTTAAGTCACTTAGCCTCCCTACTAAAAGTTGCCCTTTTACTACCATGTGTACTGCTGCAGTATTTCATTGGTGCTAATTATTACTTGAGAATTTGTAGCCAGAAAATGTGCGAGTGGGGGTTGTCTGTTACCAAAGCATCATTGCTGTGCACAATTTTGCACCCATTTTTTCCCTCGAACATGTTAATTGTTAATAGTTTGTGATGCTCAACTTTGACAAGCAGTAAACTACATAAATAACTGTCAAATTAACTTCCATTATACAAACAATGGCAAAAAAAATTGTTTTCCACCCCAAAAAATGATAACCAATACTTTTTAGGTTCAGATGAGGAATTGCCATGAGTTATCCTAAAATCTCATCTGCCTCAGGCAAGTTCCATTAATATCACTTTATTGTATCTATTATCTGAAACAGAAGAATTTTTTTCATTTTTAGGGTTTTTAACATTTGTTAGTGTTGTGAAAAAGTTGTGTTAATAATGAATCATGCATATTCTATCACAGTGTTTCATAGAACAGTCACAATACATTAACAATATTGTTAGATGAAAAACAAAAGGCAAAAACTTTTTGACTATACCGCTCCTTTATTTTTACATTTGGTACTAACTGCGCAATAACAAATAGAACCACAAACTGATTCAATGTCCTAGGGCAAGACACTTCACCCAGCAGTTGCTTCTCTCAACCTAAAGTAAAGAGGGGTACAGGTCGGAAAGGATCAAACGAGTCCCATATTAGAATCTCCTCGGATTCCAGTGACGTTTTAGGAGAGATTCTAACAAATTCAAACCCCTCCCTGAACCAATCCATATTTGGATCTCCAGTTGCAACAGTTCTGCAGACAATCCAACAGAAGAAAAAGTGCCATGATTTTTTTTTCATTGTACCCTGTGTACTCAATCAACTCCATACTAAATCATACTGCTGTCACTTTATCAGTATATTTAATTACCCAAGTACGATTACCCTGAAATATGACAGACTCAACATCGCCCTTCCATTCACTAAAACCAACATATCAAAAACACATTAGTGGGATTATTACATTACTGGAAAGTCAATTCTATTTCTTATACCCGAGGGAGCTAGGATGTATACAATTATCAAAGACCTTTCTATTATGGAACATTTGGCTAGCCCCAGGGGTGTGTTTTTGTATGGAGGTGTCTGGCTTAGTGAGAGATGGGATAGCTGTGATGATTTTGACACATTTAGGGATGGTGCAACATTTTCAACATTATGAAAAAAGTACAAAGGGTTTGCTTGTGGGGAGGGGGGGTGCAGTCTCCTCTTGATTATTAGCTAAAATAGGAAAATGTGGTAGGTCTCGGGGGGGGGGGGAGGTGGGAGGCAATAGGCTCGAACAGAAGCTGTGACATATTTAGACTTCACTGGTAAGTTGCCTTGATGCTTAGTTCAAACCGACAGTTGCCCAAGGACAGCTATGCTCAGTGAGCTTCAGCCTAATGGCACATTTAACTATTTAGGGGAATTCAGCTTAACAATATCTCTGACAAAACATTTTTTAACACAGCGGCAAGACCTAAAAGTTTCACTAAAACGTGGGCGTTGCCCCAAAATACAAGACGACAACATTCTTCTCCCAGGTAACCTCATAACCGTACAATATCTTATATTCTTGTGTATCGATTACCTTGGTAACAGATTTAAAGCCGCCAACGCTGAAACTAATAGCGACGAAGGACGAGAAGGAATTTCTCATCTATAAGCAAATGCGGTAAACGTGGACAAAAAGGCAATTTCGCTGTGGCTCGCCAGATACGTAGCCTATTAAGCTAAGAAGGTAGGCTCATGCATTTTACATCAGGACAGCTGGACTCTGGTTACTAGCGCTTGTCTGTCTCAGCCAAAGATTGTCACAACCAGGATGTACATTATAACATGGTATTCTGCATAGTTTGCATGGATGGGTATTGTATGTTTGGGTTGGAACAGACTCTGAACCGGTGTGAGATTGACCTGGATTGACAGAGACTACCAATCAAAAATATTCCAAATGTCGGGTAGTACATAGCAAATCTAGAGCACCACATCACAGAACAGTCTGGCCCACTTCAATGAAAATATTCCTGATAATATCTAATTGCTCAGTGAACTCTGTATGCACTGAGAGAGTTTCATAAACAGCAATGCAGGCATTTCGAGCACACTGAAACCAAGTTTTGTACAACCTTTCATAATTTACTTCCAAGAAACAGAATTAGACATTCAGAGCCAATAAAAAGCCATACATTGATCTCATCAACAACATAACAGAAAAGCAACATTTCAATAACAAAATTGCAACAAATAAAAAAGTGAAATACGCACAAAACACTTCTCTCATCTCAGAAAAATATTTCACTCCTTCATAGAGATAATCATCACCTAATTCTATTAACACAATGAAACAAACAAAGCGCTTTCAACAAACAATTGAATGCAGATAATTGGAGGACAATCAATCGATAGCTTTGACAATCCCTTCGGCAAAATATGACAACTCGAATATTGCGATATAAATAAATAAACACTTTTGCATTGATTTTAGGAAGCTCAATAACAGCACGCTTGTCTTGAGATATTTCCTATCGGGTTTTGAGATCCTTCTAGAAATCTTCGATTGCGTGGGTTTGCATATTTTCTAATGAATCTTGGTTCAGATAAATATTATTTCATTTATTTGATTTATTACTTAAGATTATTGCTGTTCATGTGGGACATATTTGCTATTTGCATAGTATTTGCCAAAGGAGATGAACAAGATAATCAATGTCTTCCAGGTTTTGACACAAGCTAAAGCAATACTTTAAACCCAGGTAAGTTGGCCTGCCATTTATTTTCGTGTTTACAGATAAGCTACAAAACTATACGGCTACGAATAATGAAAGTCTGATTGATTTTGAGGGAAGTGGGATAACTTGCAGTGCCGAAAAAGATTTTTGCAATAGTTATCAGGCAGGGCTGTTGATGACATTAACTGAATTATCAATTGCCAATTTTGGCCAACATAGCATCTATCCATGATTCATTTGATCAGTCAGTGATATTCATGATGTAATTAACCACCAGGGTAATGATTTTTGCAGCTGCAATAAAAATATGTGTTTCACAAAAACAAACACTTCTAATCCAACAACAGTTCATAATTACAAATTACAAACAATGCGCTGGTACAGATATACTGATAATAGCTAATATAGAGTTATAATTTCATTAGCAATGACAATGTCAGCCAAAAGCTATACCTTGTTTTTAAAGTAATTCAATGAGCAAGACATACTAGCCAAGTCTTGACTAACTTCGGGAAACTAGGCCAGAAACAGCCTTCTCTTCTTTTATACACACAAATAGGGCTGTGTCTCATTCATCTCTCTAATGACATGATGAGTTCAAAAACCACTCATCACTAATGCTTAATGGCTCCTTAAGTTCTATTTAGACTCTTAATGTGCCTCTTCCAGACATAATAGACTTTCAACAGTTCAATATCATGTACTTCTCAGGTTTCGGCAAGACAGACATGGAATTAAGTCATATAATATCTAATACAAAGCTTTTGAGTGCAATTTGGTGGTGTAAGCTACAATTTTTGTATTGATATTTGAAAGGGGAATATATTTACACCTCCATTTTTGAAGACTCCAACAACACCGTTTCCCAACATTATTGAAAGGGCAGGCCAGCTTGGCAAGTTGTGAGGCCCGACTGATTATCGCTAAGCTGGGGAAATGATTCTCCATGGTGGATTCATTCCTGGATTTTCGAGGGTTAAGCAAATGTACTGATGAGACTGCATAATGCTCTACACAACCAAACCTCATCCAACTATCTAGGCACGAGGTTGCAAAGCTTCATTATGACTAATACAGCAGTCTTAAACAAGACGCTAACCGCTGAATCGAAAATCAAAGCGTTTAGCCAATCACTGCGCAGATATCTTCGGTTAAATGCACAATCTCATCAAGATACCACGATATTAACTTGTACCTTCCTCCATCCACTGACTAAAATCAAAAGGCGCTCCTTGAGGATCGTGCACTCGGCGGGAAATCCATGGTCGACAATGTTCTTGCCGCCATTGATGTTGTATGTTAATTGATTTTAGAGCCTATGGCGTGCTTCGCAATAGCGATCACTTGACAAAGTGTGACGATCAATTTGTCATATTCGACTGTTCAAATATAGCTGAGATATGAAGTGAGTCTGCACGAAAGACAGGAAGGCTTATAGATCTGTTTTAGAATGTGTCGGGTGATCTGTATGCCAATTAAGGATTTTCCTGACATTGAGTGACATAAAATATAATAGGTTTCTACTTTCCCTTCGATCCTTTCTCTACATTTGGCCAAATTCTTATCAAATACGGCCAAAGTATGAAGTTAGTAAAGACAATAAGAGAAACAGTTCAAAGATTTTCCAAATATAGTCTGCCCTATCAAGTGTATGGGCCACAGCAAAGGTCTCCTCAGCATTCACTTATTGATATAACACAACACGATCTTCTCAGTATCGTTCTTCTTAAGACCCTCAATGTGCCAGAAGGCGTTAACTAGCAAAAAAGACTCGAAGTGTTCAAGTGGTGATTGAACACATCCCGTTGTTGCCAGCGCTGTACCATTGAAAATAAGGTTGCTTAACCAACCAGGCTGTGGAGGACATTTTAAGCTGTGGCATGGGCATACAGGAGAGAAGAACTTTGAATAAAACACCATATTCTGTAAGGAAGGCAGTCTTGTCACTCTCTCTTGGCTTGATCGGTACCTGCCAATATCCACATGATAAGTCTAACCAACCAGGCTGTGGAGGACTTTTTAAGCTGTGGCATGGGCATACAAGAGAGAAGAACTTTGAATAAAACACCATATTCTGTAAGGAAGGCAGTCTTGTCACTCTCTCTTGGCTTGATCGGTACCTGCCAATATCCACATGATAAGTCTAACCAACCAGGCTGTGGAGAACTTTTTAAGCTGTGGCATGGGCATACAAGAGAGAAGAACTTTGAATAAAACACCATATTCTGTAAGGAAGGCAGTCTTGTCACTCTCTCTTGGCTTGATCGGTACCTGCCAATATCCACATGATAAGTCTAACCAACCAGGCTGTGGAGGACTTTTTAAGCTGTGGCATGGGCATACAAGAGAGAAGTACTTTGAATAAAACACCATATTCTGTAAGGAAGGCAGTCTTGTCACTCTCTATTGGCTTGAGTGGTACCTGCCAATATCCACATGATAAGTCCAATCAACCAGGCTGTGGAGGACTTTTTAAGCTGTGGCATGGGCATACAAGAGAGAAGTACTTTGAATTAAACACCATATTCTGCAAGGAAGGCAGTCTTGTCACTCTCTCTTGGCTTGAGTGGTACCTGCCAATATCCACATGATAAGTCTTACCAACCAGGCTGTGGAGGACTTTTTAAGCTGTGGCATGGGCATACAAGAGAGAATTACTTTGTATAAAACACCATATTCTGTAAGGAAGGCAGTCTTGTCACTCTCTCTTGGCTTGATCGGTACCTGCCAATATCCACATGATAAGTCTAACCAACCAGGCTGTGGAGGACATTTTAAGCTGTGGCATGGGCAGACAAGAGAGAAGTACTTTGAATTAAACACCATATTCTGTAAGGAAGGCAGTCTTGTCACTCTCTATTGGCTTGAGTGGTACCTGCCAATATCCACATGATAAGTCCAATCAACCAGGCTGTGGAGGACTTTTTAAGCTGTGGCATGGGCATACAAGAGAGAAGTAATTTGAATTAAACACCATATTCTGCAAGGAAGGCAGTCTTGTCACTCTCTCTTGGCTTGAGCGGTACCTGCCAATATCCACATGATAAGTCTTACCAACCAGGCTGTGGAGGACTTTTTAAGCTGTGGCATGGGCATACAAGAGAGAATTACTTTGTATAAAACACCATATCCTGTAAGGAAGGCAGTCTTGTCACTCTCTCTTGGCTCGAGTGATACCTGCCAATATCCACATGATAAGTCTAAAGAACAAAATTTCGACTGCAAAAGAGCGAGCTGATATATCTTTAAAAATCTACAGTGCCAAAAATGAGTAACAAGCATATGTGACTGCTTAGTGTTCAGATATTGATCTGACACTTCACGTAACTGTCAGAAACGCTCCTTCTTAACACCCTCCACATGTCACTTCATCTAGTGTCTTCAATACTATAAAACCATCAGAGCTAATTGACACCAGGTGACTATTGACAGATCACTATTTCGTAAGTCAAATGACACATAATTGAATGACAGCATCTGGCATTGCATTCCGGGAAGCGGACAGCAGAAGTATTGGTTGATACGGTGGAGTGACCAAAGGTCATGCCTGAATAAAGACTGTGAGAGCTTGCTATTTCATAAGTCAAATAACATAATCGAATGATGGCCTGACCAAGTTGATGCATCAGCCAATACTGGTTGAGTGACCAGTCAATGTTAATGACTTCTGTTTCAGTTACTGGTAACTGTACATGGTCCAGACCTGGGTGAGAGGGAACACCTGGGATGGGGGTAAGTTAGGGTTTCCGGATAAAGTAAAGATTTTAGAGTGCTGAGAGTAAAAGAAGAGTGCTGTCACAAAGATGGCTGGCATGGAGCCTTAACCTTCAATTTCACAGGGGTGTTAACTGTTGATTAGTCAGTTAAGATGAGCTGAGTTACCTTATGAGAAAATTACTAACAATACAAAAAATGCTCCAATCATTGAACCAATCAAATGCTGTTTAAGACTTTGCAATACCTGATAGGCAAACCCAATACTTAGTTGGAGATAGTTAACGCCTAAGGCATTTAACCAATTAAAATATCAGAAAATTTAATATTCAAACTCTGAAACTCAAATACCCAGCACACTAATTAGCAAGGACATAAGAGACATGCCCGAAGCATTAAACCAGTCAAACCCCTGTTTATGACCCCACCCAATCTTTCAAAGCAATCACTTAACAGCTTACGAGAAGCTTGCCTTCAAATTGAAACAGGATTATTCTTGTCGCAATGAGATTCAGATACTGGCAGGATTTCTATGTGGTGATCACTCTGCGATCTAACCTGATGCCTTGTCTATTGATTTGGAAAAAGGTTTATTTCAGTTTCGGGTTTGAAGCTCTAGAGGTTCATCCCTTGAATGTCTGGTTAGTAAAGATGGATACATTTATGAATAGAGATATCTTGGTATCCGGCTCAATAAGATTTCATTACTTTTAACATGATTTACAAAAGTTTAGTCTTTAAGTATTCTTGTTTTTGGTGAGATTAGCAGTCACTACATCAAGTCAGAATTCTAAAAAAAAATAATAACACGCCAAAATGAAATTTTCACCAATCGCAAAAATAAAGAGGCATAGAAATTTGGCGGGTTACAGAGCCTTGGTTGAAAGTGGTTAAAAAGGCAGACAGACCTTTTCACAGACAGAGTATGGCAGACTAAACATGTTAAATTTGTCACCTCATCAGAAATTCTGATATATTCAGAATAAAATTATACAAAGAAGACAGTATACCTCCACAGGATCTGTGCAGGAGTGTTTCGCCTGAACAAAAACAAAATATCTTCATTTTCAAGGGCTTTGAATCTAGGGTTCAATACCTCCCTTCTTGCCCCAGGTATGTTTATCTCTCTATTTTTATCAAAATACATCAGAATGTCTGATGAAGTGAACTTTTCTAAAATATGGAAAGAGCATAATTGATTATTTTTATATTGATGCTGTGAAATTTGTAAACCCGAGACAATGTTGATATCAGACTGCACTGTTAAATATGTTAAGAGGCAAGGCACACTTCAGTCTTCAGTTTTTTATTTTGGAATGAGGTCTGTGATGATTCAAGTAGTTTGAAAAATCTTTAAACTACCTAACAGTGGCTGGTGTTCAACAGAAACGAGTGAATATTGACTTGTTAATATATAAGCACCTTGCTGATGACTGCAGGGTTCCTAGCAAAATGTAAATGCTTGAAATTATTGAATTTTTAGAACAAAACGTAACCAAACATGAATTATTTTACAGACCAATTTGTGGTTTTCAAAACTGGTCCAACAAGTTGCATATTCAATGAAAAGTTTTATTTAGATGACTCTTCAGTTTTCTAGAGGAGCGATAGCCCATCGCAGAAGCTACCGCTGTTTATTTTTGCCAATGGTTGTAAAACAAAGTACACAGTTGAAAGAAGGATTTGGTGAGGCCTAAGGGCCTGGTGCTCTGCTGACACTTTGTCTATACCAGATATGGTAGCAGTATGATTGGCAGCTGAAACATCACTTTGGATGTGAAGTAACTTGATCACAAGGTTTATTGCACTGAATAGCTGAAACATCACTTTGGATGTGAAGTAACTTGATCACAAGGTTTATTGCACCACATGTAGCTGAAACATCACTTTGGATGTGAAGTAACTTAATCACAAGGTTTATTGCACTACATGTAGCTGAAACATCACTTTGGATGTGAAGTAACTTGATCACAAGGTTTATTGCACTACATGTAGCTGAAACATCGCTTTTAAACTGAAAAGTAGGTCAAATCACACCAATTTTCAGTGTGAAATTTCAAATTTCGGAGAAAAATGTATCCATCCACTTGACATCAAGTTTAAATTTCTAGGTCTTATGGTTACAAAACCTGTGCCCCGTGTTGACGGATGGACGGACAGATAGAATTTGAACAGTTATTCTACCAGCTCTGTTGACTTCATCAGCTGAGCTAAAAAGAGGAGCTGCCTGCATGCCCTTTAGAAAGATAGGTTTCTGGCTAACTTTTTATGTACCAGAATCGATGGGCACGCGTCAGAGTTTTCTTTCTTGGTAGAAAATAAATATCTTCTAATCAGCGCACCAAATAATCCACTTTAACACATCATTACCCCGGCCATACTGATAGCTTTGACAATCACACCAGGGACACCATCGGCTGATTCTGCATGAATATTCACAGCCAAAGTGATTGTCTTAACGAGCCATGATAACCAGCCACCTAGAGGAACTGCCTAAGAAATAAATGGTGACCGACTTTGACTAACGCTGTACCAACTCGAGGCAGGGTATTTCCAGTTTTATACCCGATAGGAGGATGCGTGGATGATTTTGCACTATTCTTCTTCCCGTGCTTGTGTGTACTCCAGATTGACAGACCTAAAAACTGGTTCTTGATATTCAATACCCCGAAAGGATACACCTTGTAACTTCCTTTCATACAACTGGTAGATGGTAAATATCTTCCAATCACCTAGCAAAATAATCCACTTTATCGCATCATTACCTCCGCCACACCGACACCTTTGATGAATCACACTTGGGTCAGCATCAGTTGTTTCAGCATCAGATCACGACAGCTAGCGCAAATACGAGCTAAATTAAGCGCGAAATTCTCTCTGTTCTCTCTCTGTCTCTCTCAAGCAAATCCTACAATTATCGATCTTTATATTGGTATAAAACTGCCCTGTGGATTTGATAATTAGATTAATTGTTAGCATAGGATTGCATTAGTACCATAGTCTATTCAAAAGAACTTTAAGAGACAGAAAGAAAATTTTCATATAATCAAGTCTTTCAATGTGAAATGTATGAATGAAATCAACTTGTGAGTTTATAAGTTCACCGCAGACTGGTGATATTCACTGAACAGACTTGCAAGACAGGACTTGCCATTTTTCATACGCGTCCACAGCCCCACCTAGTATTGAAATATTGTGTTGTCAAACTTCTGGCCCAGGACCTTTCAAGTGTTGCATGACGTTGGACATGATTTTTACATCACAATAAACGCAAATGATGCGTCAGACATCACCAGTGAAACACAACACTTGAAAAGTACCAGACAGTATAAGATTAGGATTTCTTGTTCCTCCTGATTCGATTTCCGAAAAATTCTATCCATCAGCCATTCTCCTCTACCGACAAAATAAACGGATTTTCCACAAGTTGAATAAGCCAATTTGTAACAATGCTTCCAATAACATATAAATCCAACCTGCACAAATATCATTATCTAATTCAATTCATAAAAGTATATTTACGTATACTAACCGTATACTCACATTTGAAATAAATTGAAGATTTGTCCAGCTCAGTGACAAAATGAGAAGACATTAATTAAATCTAGCAGATTTTCCTGTCACTGAGGCCATTTGCAGTGTATGTTAACAACATTAGGTACTTCATAACAAGATTTATGGGTGGTTGGTGTATATTAATTTTGTCCACAATGAAGTAAGTGTATTTTTAGTTGGAGATTTTTGAGAAGTTGCAGTTGTTTGAGATACAGAAAGTCATTTTCATCTTGTAGGATAAATTAAAGACCATTTGTCTGATTACGAAGACACCAGCCATAATTATTGCAACACCAAAAAATCATTGAGTTTTTCTACCCTTTGAGACCGTGTGTAAAAAATTTTGTACAGAACATTTTAAAGAAACCTTTAATCCATCCCAATCAAATTTTTATCCTGCAGAATAAACTGAAATATCAAATCCCTGGATCAAGTTTACACGGATTTGCGATATTGCTAATGGCAAAATCACTCCACCACAGTCAACCAATCAACAGTTTCCATTTCAGTTTTTCCCTCGGCGATCGACTTAAACGGGTTCGCGTTACGTCTGCATCAACGGTGAGCAAGTGAAAAAGAAACGCAACTGCTTCGGAAGCTAATCATTTCTCTAACTTCTGAAAGTGGAGTTCCATATCGTTAGCTATTATCATGATGAGTGGCGCAGCGAAACCAGTCGGAAACTTTTGGGGGTTTTTTTTGTGAATGAGGCAAACCTGCACATGAATATACCAAAACATAGCAACCTTTTTGCTCTTATATTTATCTAACCACACAGTTGTCCGTATTTCGAAAAAAGCAGAGTGCATTTCATTAGGCAAACATTTAAGGCATAATGATTTTTTAAACATTTTATTTTGGAAACATACCAAACACGTCACTTCAGGCACTTCCCACTCATTTTGAGGAAAGCTAGTATCAGACATGTTCAAATATCACTTAGCAATATTTCAGCACGGTGGGCCTCATCAACTGATAAGCCAATGACTGCTTCTAATTTTACCTCTCAGCTACCTGAAAAACGCCTATCGGCACTGAAATCTTTCTTGGGAGGACACCCTCACACCACTTGTTTCCAAGATCACACCATCGGGGCTGGCTTTGTTCGTTGGGCGGTGCTTCCTTTTCCAAAATTTCTGGATCTGCCACTGCATCTTGATCTCCCCTCACCCTAGAAACGTAACAAACTGAATGTGAAAAGGTTATGCCTGGTGTTACAGTATTTATAATGCGTCTGCCTAAAAGGACATACTCAGTTTGGAAAAGATCACAGTTCAACACAGGATGACACAAAGTGTCATTTCCCACTCTAGCACTTGAACTCACTGGCTAAATTCGCTGGTACAATGTCCTTTTCTACCAACTCGCATCCATTGATACTGAATGTGAAGAGGTCTTGTTTTGTGGCATAGCATTTATTATTCATTAGCCGCAAAGGGTGGTTTGCCAATTGTTTCATTATGCAGTACAAAGGGCTGAGTTCAACACTGGATGAAACAGAGTCATTTTCCACTCTAGTTTGAAGAGTTTCACTCAACTAGTATATCCATTTTGTTAGTTCGAGTTACAGTCATAATGATGAGCAGTCTTGTCCAAAGACGAAATACCCCCAAAATAAGCTTGTCAACACCAGAACCAATTATGGCATCCCAAAAAAGAACTTTCACTCTACTTTATGATGTCTCAAGGTCAAAGAGCGACAACACCTCATTTGGCAACAACTTCAGTTATAACGGCCATGCCATGACGACCAATTTCGTTTTGAATGTCAGCTGCATACAAAATTTGAAAATTATCAAATTCAAATCGTAATGGCTCTACATGTAGGTATGAATTAAACGTGGCATATAAATGAGCCGAGACCATCATGTCAGACCAACAGGCAGACAGTAGTTGAAGAATACCCCAATGATTGCCTGGAAAAATAACACCTTAATGCATTATTTATCAGCTTTTTCTAATGCTCAAATGGGTTTGCCCAGGATGATTGAGTTTTAAGGTCAAGGTAACTGGCCACAGAAGGGTTGGTTGAACTTACTAATTGGACAACAGAGGATTTTCATTTCGAACTGAAGAGGTGGTTGAACTCACTAATTGGATAACACATATGTTGATATTTTAACTTGAAGGGTTGGCTGAACTTACTTATTAGACAACGGATAACCAAGGGGTGTTTTTTTTTAATGTGAATATGAATGATTCACATGAGTTGATATCTTTATGCTTTGAGCAATTTCACAAAACAAAATGGTCACGCATGTTTCCTGGTTTACAGCAATTGAATTTACTCCTTTTGATATATGTCAAGAAAAAATTTCAATCATATTCTAACTGGCATAATATCATTATGATTTTTCAGGTAAAAACACAAACAAAATGAAAACACACCTCACATGAGATGCCATTTCCAAGGTAACTTGATACTGCTTCTGTTTTTCCAATAGTCAATACACGATGATGAATATCAGTATCGTCTAGCTGCAGGCACGTGCCGTTTGGAAAGCGTTCTAGAAGCTAGGATCGGCCATTGACATTTCCGGGACAGATATTAAGATGAAATCATCCAAGGACCATGTGCTCACCTTGGGTAATGTTAATGCATGTCATTTGCAGTGGATATGGGGAGAAAAGTGAAGAAACAAATTTGGACTTAGACATTTTTTCATCTTTCAGTGTCAGTTCAAAATTCTGAAAAATTTTCAAAGAAAAAAAAAAGTTTTGGGACTGATGATGTTGCTTCATTTTGAGCAGAAAAATAACTAGTGAAAAAGCTATTTGGACTTAGAATTTTTTTCATCTTTCAGACTCAGTTCATGTCAGTCAGTTCATGTTTTATGGGGGTTTTTTGGCACGCCAGGGTCTATATGATACCACAATAACTATTCCTGAAGTAACCATACACTGTTTGATCAAGAACGTTTGAGCCTTTCAAGTCTTGTGACTTGATCACCTCAGGCGTGGTGGTTAAAATTATAGCCCACCAAGCCAGACGGATCATATCAGAAGAGAAAATAGACAAGACGATTATTTGACCAATCGAGTTTTATAGGATTTTTAGATTAGGGAAGGGAGTTTCTGTCTCAAGAGTGACCCATAAACGAGCTGGTGTAACTTGTTGTTTCCCTAAATCATTTTGTCAATCTGCTTAGGACCCAAAATACTGAGCCAGCCCTTGAGATAAACTACCGCAAAAGTTAACAATCCTGCCTTTTCAACTAACTTTCCTCTAACTAAGTACTGCTAACACAAAAACATATTTTATGTTGATCTGTCATAAGTTACAGTTCGAAATACGTAATTCACTTCAACTAATATTGATAATTTCCCCCAATAAATTATTTCTTTCCACTTGCTTTTTCAATGACAACCTTTGATATTTTGCATGAAGATGCTATTGATCAAGCAGGTTGTATGATCAATATCAGTTCTCTTTGAACTCAGTTTGTACCGATACATCAAGTGAGATCGATTGTGGTCTTTTTTGTAATACTTTAGTTTGGGAAGGTAATCGTAAGCCTACGGTAAGATTGAGAACATGACTAAGATTTTTATGCTTGAGAGGGAGTGCAGCCCTGACTCAAAGTCTTTTTCTTTTTTATCATTTGATCATTCATTCCAACAATAATGATGTTCATCGATTCATTCTAACGCTAACTTTTCATGAGTTACCCAGTGCATTCTGAAATAAACTTTTTTTCAAGATTCTGAAAATAAACTCTGATGCATATGATCAGAAATTTGTAAAAAAAGAAAATGGACAAAATACAAAATACAAAACCTCATTGTCAAGATGGAACCCATCTAACATTTTTGATAACACGTTTTGGCTAAGTGTCTTTCAATGACTTCTCTCTCTGGCACTGTTTTTAAACGCCAATTCTGGGAGAATGTACACATACCTATTTTGGGCTAAATGTTGCTTTTCAAAGATAATGCATATCAACGGAGATTGGGAGATTATGCAGCATGCTCCCACAACAACATTTGTGATATACATTTATCTTCATGAAGTATCTGAGCCCAATCAACCGCCTTGGACAGTGAAACCAACTCTGACCACAGGGGACCAACTGATAGCGAATATTCCTATTACCCATGGCATAATTGATGGTCAACCAGAACTGCAGAATGCATTGCCGAGATTTTCGCCGAGCGATAGCATGCATGACGGGGCCCACGAGACAGCTGGTTCTGGATGCGCTGTCAAACAGGCTATTGACCGCTAGTTATTCAAATGATGTTTGGGTCATGTCTGGCGGGAATTCCACACAAAACACTGTAAGGCTAGTAGGCAGGGGAAGAGAAGAAGCCTCGATGTTGCCCATAGTTTGAGAGGACTCACCACTTTCATGTAACTATCGTAGGATTGCCCATTACACTCACCTGTAAAAGAGGAAGTGTAAAAATGATTAGACTATTTTCATCACCAGATATAAATTCGGCACAAATCAATTTTTCTAATGCCAAAATACAACACAGTTTTCGTACAAGTCATTCCTTGGCACCATGGAATCGGTCTTCAGAGAAAAGAGCTTAATTATGCCGAGGAACCAATATCTGACATTTGAGGACAGCAGGCAATCTCAGGCCACCAAAATGAGACCTAGTGCCGTACGGTAGAGAAGAAGATGAAGCAGCTTGGTATGACCTGGGGAAACATCTACAGACTGGCTGCTAACCTAACAGAGTGGAATCTGATGATTGAAGTCTTAAATGCCCTCTAGGCACAAAGAGAACTAAGTAAGTAACTTATATCTGAGCTACATGTACGGTCCACCCAATATGAACAAAATCATCACCCAACCTACAGTTACCATAACGCATCCCGCATCATTATGATGACGGTGCTTCACGACATCTCAATAATGCCGGGGAACCTTTATCTGACCCACAGTCCAACCCCATACGAACAGCATCACAACCCAACTGACGATTACCGTAACTTATCCCGCACTTTGCTCCCCGCTGCGATGATAACGTTTCAAGATGGCTGAATATCGACAGACCTGATGGCAAGTTTTAATTAACGACCATCTCATCAGCACGGCGATATTTCGTTATTGAATTGAGCTCAGCAATGACATGTCTCGCAGCAAAAATCTCCATGTGTAATCATCGTGTTTGGGCATTGCAGTAGCGCGTTGGCAGCTTCTGTGATGTGAGGTGTTCTTTGGTGCAGTGTGTGGCTATGTGTAATGGCGGCTTCAGGCTGCGGAGCTTCTTTGGTGCAGAAGCATGTGACAGTGGTCTAAGGCAAACTCTCGTCTGCTTTAGGTGCCATAACCTGGGTCTTCGCTTTAAAAGGAGACTGCGTACAGATCATCTGACTTTCACTCCTTAAACGCAGGTGACTTTCAGGGACTGGTAGAGAGAGTGGTTAGAGTGCATGTACATCAATCATCGGGGCCTTCCTCCCAGTCTCCATTGTGTTAGTAGATAAGAAAAATTGCTTCTGGTTGCTAGGATGTTCACCAGGAACAGTCCCATCTGAATTTGTAGGAGAGGAACATATATCTACATTGCATCTTCCTCCCGGGTTCTTTTATGTAGACAGCTTTAAATTCCAAGAAATGGTCTCATCGACATTCTCCTCCATCTCTTTTTAGATTGATGACTAAGTAATCAAGATGGAGGTTAAAGGTTGATGACAGAGGCTCTTCCACGCAGTCTCTGTTGTCTTGAAAAGGAAGACACCTCACTTCATACTGCCAGGATGATCACCAGGAATGGTCTCATCAGTAACATCTTCAATCTACTTTTAAGAGATGACAGTTGATGACAGAGGCATTAGGAGTGTCCTCCCTCCTCTTTCAGAGACTGGTAGTGAGTGGTGAAGTAAACACATCAATCATCAGAGCCTTCCCCGTAGTCTTCATTGTGTTGGCAAGTAAGACACTGAACTTCAGGTTACCAGGATGATTTCTGGGAATGGTCTGATCAGAAACACCTTCAATCTACCTCCAAGAGATTGCATTCATCCCCACGACAATTTTATTTTGACAATTTCACCCCAGTGTAGAAAGGATTGACAAGTTTGTAAAAACCTCAGCAATTTTTGCTAGTCACCTTTTCTTCTGGTTCAGGCTGTGATTCTTTCATGTGCAGCTTCTGGTGCCATAGGCCTCATTCTTTCAGAAGGGAAGGGCAGGGGTACATCAACTTTTAGGAAATTGCATTTGTCAACTCAACAGTGTTCACACCAAAGGTGGTTATGCATCAAACTGTGTTCTTCTGGTAGCATGCCTTACAGGCCTCATTCCTTCTTCTTTTAGGACGCAAAGCCAGGGACACATACTTCGCAGTCTTCTTCCCCTTTTCCGAGTTCCATGTATCAACAACGAAGACATACTGCCTCAGGTTCTAATCAACACCACCTTCCATAAACGTTAAGGTTATCACATTTGCTGCCTTGACAATGTAAAGGCTTTATGAGATAATTTTAAGAGGAAAAAAGTTCCCATTGTGTTCCCATATTCCGTAGCACAGCTATCCTGTGACCATGGAAAAAGCCTTTTAGAAGAGTTGATTATAAGGCCTGGTATACCTCTCTACTCTTATAGGGATGGGCAGGATGTGATGATATAAAACCTTAATCTTCCATTCTATTGACAACTAAGACACATCACATCAGGTTGCTAGGAACCATCTAATCGACAAAATCTTCCATCAACCATTAGAAGATTGCATTCATCACCTAGACGATGTTAATAGCTTCAGCTTATCTCCCTGGCGTGGAAAAGCTGGATGAGTTATTGGTCGTTAGTCAGACAATTCCAAATTGGTATTGGATCCAATCAACATTTTTTGCCAGGAAGATAACGTGTTCCTCTTCAATTAAAATGTTCAATAGATTGTGAATGTCTGATGACAATTACCAAGGAATTCTCAAGTTGGCTGTCAAAGTGTCAGAGTGAGTCATTTTTGTTGCATGCAATCATGATTGCAGGTCAGTGGCAAAAATCGCTCATATGCGAGCTGTTTCAATGCAGCATTTTCCTTGTTTTGCAAGCAGTCATGTCCCTTCACCTCATCATAGTCGCATCATCCTATTATTAAATGATCAACCATAACATTTGCAGGCAGACAGATTGTTGGTATCATACTATGACGCTGCCTCTACAATCGAATAATCGTGGATATCCCTGTTGATTGCTCCATGATGGCCTCTCTGATCAATTTGTTACTATCACTTAGGATGTGGCTAATGGTGTTTGGGATTGGTGACAGCCTCATAGTCTGGCAACTCATGACTGAAATGACATTCTACTTCAAGGGGCCGGTTTTGGAAATTTGTAGGCAAAGTTTAACAGGCCTTCTCTCCTCATGACTGAGCCATGCTGGTCTCTCGCATCAGGAGGAACAAGAGCGGTGGACAGGTGTTATTGTTTTACTGGTTTGGCACTAACGTGAAGTACTGAGTTAGTGGAAAAGGGAGGTTCTTAGAAGATGTTTGAAGTTGTGTTAACTTTTGAACCTGTGGCAGTCTCTACTAAGTACAAGACATGAATTACTACTTCTTAATACCTGAAGTCAATAACTGCAGTGTAGAGACATCTGGTGGCTGAAGTATGATCTTTGAAACATTGATCTTGATATCGTCAATATCAAAACACCACGGCGACATTGATCAACATTCTGATATCAGTATAGACATTAACGATTTATTCTCTCCCTTGGTTAGCGTCAATAATGAAACCAATTCCTGCGAGTGACGCTCTCGTTAGAATTGACAACTTTAATTTCTGGGGACTTCCTGTTCTTCAAAAGTCAATTCCATCTATGTTGATGATGTCATGGACAAAATCGCACCGTCATTAGCAATGCCGACAGAACCACTCCACTAAATCACAACTTTACCCTGGAGAATTAGCACCAATTTCCTGAGGGCATTCCCCAGTTTGGCTCAGTTTCGAGGTCGGATTTTCTGTCATTGAAACAGTTAGATGGCTTTGAATACCTTACCTAACCTTACAACTTATGCCCTAACAACATTATCCACAGCCTCAGTATCTCAAAATATTGATATTTTATCGCAGTAGATAATTTCTTGCTTCACAACACCTTTTGAAAGAAATCAGATTACAGAAGATAGCTAACTGTAAAGAAGCATATTGATCTTGTGTTGTTATGAAAGAATGACAGCCACTATAAGGTGCAACACCACAACCTGACAATGACAGGCTTTTTCCAATACGGATAAATAAACGGATGACACGTCTCCGTTTTGACACAATGGACTTCACGGCTGAGAAGTTGTTGATCAATGAGAGGACGGTAAAATTATTCTATGGTTTTCGCTCACATTTGGCTTTTTCCATTTCTTCTTCCTCAGCGTTTGCTCGAAGGTGATTTTTTCCAGGGAGTATTCCTGCTCCAAGGCGGGATGAGTGATTTTGCACGACACTACGATTATGCAGCAATTGGGTTTATCGGCCTAGTGAATCTGACTTCAGCAAGAGGTTGAGTCCACGCAAGCTACTCATTTTTCTCACTCGGTGGGGTCTTTAACCTGCCCTGGCATAGACACAAGATACAAGGAACCTGGGTTTTAAGTCTCATTTGAAGGAATGGCAAGAGCCAGGAATTTTAGTTCCTCCAGAAGTACATTCCTGGGTTCTCCCCAGGATCAAACCCGGGCCCTTTAGAGTGGTAGCCAGCAGTGTTAACCACTAGGCTATGAAGCTCCCTGCTTTTTCGAATAATTCAATGGATATCATGTCCCGGTTTCTGCACGACGATTTTTATTCCTGCGAAGTTATTGATCAATGACAGGACGGTGTTTGATGGCATAACTGTTGCCTGGTTTTTGCTTCCATTTTATGGCCTTATTGACATGCATCTAGAAGATATTTCAAAGGAAATAGACATAAACATTATCAAAGGATGCTTTACATCACATAAAGTGTTCCAGCACTACAAGAGTGTGAACTAGGTTTAGCCTAGCCTTGTTGACATGAAAGCAATCTAGAGTATATTTCAAGTGAATATATCAGCATTTACAACCAGCGCTATACATCTCATGAAAGATTTAGCCAAGTCATGTTGGCATGCGTCTAGCATGTGTGGAGGATATTTGAAATGAAATAAACATTACCATTACCAACTGACACTGTACATCTCATGAAATGTAACAGCGCTACGTAAATGTGAACTAGATTTAGCCAAGCTATGTTGTCCTCTATGTAGAGGATATTTCGTGGGATATAGACATACTAGACACAATAGATCGCATGAAATGCAATAGCGCTACAATAGCCTGTACAAAGAGAATAATGGTCTCAGTTACACAGAGCTAGGATAACACATTTCCGATAAGATCTAAAATAACATTCCTCAACATCTTGTATTGTGAAATTTTAATGGATTTCGTATCAGCGAAGCTACATTTAATGGATCTTCCATTCTCCTCTCGAGCTAATGCATGTATTGGGTTCAAAGGACGGAGATGGGAGTTTCCTTGTCAATTGCTTCTAGGTCTTGATGACTTGATTTTTGGCGATACAGGTTCACTGATAGAGTTGAGCTTTGTATGTCTGATGAATTTCTTATTCCTTTTAGATATCAGGAAAAATAAAGTGATGGGGGAGTCCTGGGTTTCTTTTTAAATCGATTCTTTGGGAACCACTTGGTAAATAAGAGATTTTTCCTTCACCATCAACCTTTGGGATTAAGAACATTTCATCGGAGAGATGACTAAGAGTTGAGATTACTAGGACTGTTTCACTTTCAAAATTTGTATCAAAATAAGTCATTTATGCCGAAGTTTAAATGCCACTTGGACATGTTGGAGGGTTAAAATGTGTAACAAGAAATTTTTTTAGGTAAAACCAATTACCGAGCACGCAAGGAGATTGCGTGAAAAATTGTCCACTTTGCGACTCATTGAGAGACTAGTGCAGAGATATGCGGGCAAAGCAAACGGCACTCTGCGCTTGATTGTTGACGTTAGTTATTTGCGTTGAAAGCATCGGCAGCAAGGGACCGATGTGCAAAAAACGATGCCGTGAATTAACAGCAAGTTGTGCAAATCGGCAATGACTGTGGTATCATGGGAGTGTGGCATCAGGGGAGTGATTCTCTTAACCAAATGGCGAAGTTGTTCATCGCCTCTAGACACTTTTGAAGTGAAGTATTGGTTGCCACACAAGTAATGCACATTTTGAAGTCCAGTATTGTTTGCCCTACAATGTGATGTACTTTTTGAAGTCAGTATATTGTTTGCCGCATAATGCATTTTGTGTACTTTTCAAAGATAGTGTAAAAGTAAGCTAAATCACCAAACCAACTGATACAACATGAATTCTGCATGCCAAGCAATTCACTCTGACTCAGTCCCCACCATTGCTTAGAGCACTGTCATTGCATTTCTCAAACTCCCATGATGCAAGACACAATAGTAGCCCTTAAAGTCATCCATGATTCTGTTAGGGTTAAAAGGAAATCGTGTAAACGTGTTAAATAACTGAACCAATCGACACGTTCAGGATTATGCATACCCAGCAATTCACGGTGACTCAGTTCCCTAACATCGCCGAGAGCTTTTTGCCATGCTTCAAACTCTCCTCCAATGCAAGATTACAATAAATCAACATTCGCCTTGGGAATCGGCGAGTACAATGACTTCTTAACGAGGACGGTTGTATCTTCAAAGAATCATCCGATGAACAAAACAAGCCATTAACAATGCGAAGATAACATAAAGAAGAAAAGAGGAGCTGAAAGCTCATCTGATATCTTCGTCTTTTTTAGTAAGTGGTTTCATCAAAGCCCCAGGCCCAATTTATATCCACAAATCTGATTACAAGTCAAATACATGAGATGTTTTGAGCTTTAAAAGTTTGTATAGTTCCAAAAATCTGGAAATATTCGTGTTCTTTTTGATTTTCGTGTTTTATGTTACAGATAATAGCAAAAATATGTGGCTGCCAAAGAGAAAATCTAATTGAAATTGATGTTATGTGTTGTCAAAATGCTAACTTTGAAGTACCAAAAAGTTGCAAATTCCCTAAACTGGGCTGATTTCCTGATTCCTCGAGGTATAATGTACCAAGTATGAAAGCAAATTTGCGAGTGTCATATCGACAAATTTGTGCAGGACATGATGACGACACAGATCTTCGTACTCTGTGGTTCATTAGGGTTACCAAAATAGCCTACTATAAAGCTGACACTGCTGCTAACGAATTCAGTCGTCATCCCTGGAGCCAAGTTCGAAGCTCATAAACAACAAAGCCTGAATGTGAATCCAAGTAGTATTGACTCAATCTGTTCTGTTAAATACACCAATTGTTTTGTAACAGTGGGAGTCTGCCAATGTTTAAAAGCTTCCATTGTCACTTAATGTTTAAACAAACTTCATACTTAAAGGGTAACTCGTGTCAAATTTCACCATATAATGTTTTAGCTGTTTTTGACAAATGACTACGTCACTTTCTCATAAATCGGTAAGGTTTTCGAATCGAAATGCACATTTTCTAGAAATTGATGGTTTAATCCCGTCCGGACGGCTCACTATGATGCCGTTGAAATTGACGATGTTTTCGTTGATGACGTCACAACATGAACATTTTCGCGGTCGCGGTGGTTTACATTCAGCGATTTTATAATAAATCTAATCAAAAATGGAAAATTTGAGCTTCACATTTGTGATCAACAATTAAAAACGGACGTATTTCCGCAAAGTTGTAAATCACATCATAGTATCACTTTAATGGAAATGGTACTAAATAGCTTGTTAGCTATTATTAGTATTTAATCAATTTGTTATCTAGAATGTGTGGCTGTTTATGTCCTGGATGAATGCCGTATCATATTTTGCTTTGGATCCTCTTTGTGTCCTTATGAGAGATATGGGATTACAATCATTAGCTACAAGACATTTCAAAGAAAGACGCTCCAGTTTCACAAATCTTATACTGTTTCTGAAGAAACCGGAGATAATGCACATGATCGTTAGATGCTGTTCAAGATGTTGAATATGGGTAGACAATGAGTTGGTGACGCAAGTTGTCCAATGGTTAAGAAACTGGAGATATTATGCACATGATCGTTAGACGCTGTTCAAGATGTTGAATATAGGTAGACAATGGGTTGGTGACGCAAGTTGTCCAATGGTTAAGAAACTGGCGATATTATGCACATGATCGTTAAGACGCTGTTCAAGATGTTGAATATGGGTAGACAATGGGTTGGTGACGCAAGTTGTCCAATGGTTAAGAAACTGGAGATATTATGCACATGATCGTTAGACGCTGTTCAAGATGTTGAATATGGGTAGACAATGGGTTGGTGACGCAAGTTGTCCAATGGTTAAGAAACTGGAGATATTATGCACATGATCGTTAGACGCTGTTCAAGATGTTGAATATGGGTAGACAATGGGTTGGTGACGCAAGTTGTCCAATGGTTAAGAAACTGGAGATATTATGCACATGATCATTAGACGCTGTTCAAGATGTTGAATATGGGTAGACAATGGGTTGGTGACGCAAGTTGTCCAATGGTTAAGAAACTGGAGATATTATGCACATGATCGTTAGACGCTGTTCAAGATGTTGAATATGGGTAGACAATGGGTTGGTGACGCAAGTTGTCCAATGGTTAAGAAACTGGAGATATTATGCACATGATCGTTAGACGCTGTTCAAGATGTTGAATATGGGTAGACAATGGGTTGGTGACGCAAGTTGTCCAATGGTTAAGAAACTGGAGATATTATGCACATGATCGTTAGACGCTGTTCAAGATGTTGAATATGGGTAGACAATGGGTTGGTGACGCAAGTTGTCCAATGGTTAAGAAACTGGAGATATTATGCACATGATCGTTAGACGCTGTTCAAGATGTTGAATATGGGTAGACAATGGGTTGGTGACGCAAGTTGTCCAATGGTTAAGAAACTGGAGATATTATGCACATGATCGTTAGACGCTGTTCAAGATGTTGAATATGGGTAGACAATGGGTTGGTGACGCAAGTTGTCCAATGGTTATGATGTTGAGGAGACTGATGGCGTCGTCCTCATGGTTGGTCCAACGTCTGTGTTAAGTTGAAACACAACACCATATCAGGCATGCACAACATCAGTGCTGAAGAAGACATAGCAGACAATAATGAAACTGAAGACAACATCCAGTTAATTCGAATCCAGTAACTTCATAGTGTTATTGTTAAAGTGATACTATGATGTGATTTACAACTTTGTGGAAATACGTCCGTTTTTAATTGTTGATCACAAATGTAAAGCTCAAATTTTCCATTTTTGATTAGATTTATTATAAAATCGCTCAATGTAAACCACCACGACCGCGAAAAATGTTCATATTGTGACGTCATCAACGAAAACGGCATCGAAGCGAGCCGTCCGGGCGGGATTAAACCATCAATTTCAAGAAAATGTGCATTTCGAAAACCTTACCGATTTATGAGAAAGTGACGTAATCATTTGTCAAAAACAGCGAAAACATTATATGGTGAAATTTGACATGAGTTACCCTTTAACCTCTCTGGATGACCAAAAGCATACTTAAGTAAATCCTAACATTCCGACACTCTGCAGGCTTCTCCTAGTTTGAGCTGTCAGACTGGCCCACTGGAGACACCAGCGCCTATCACCTTGGAGGTCCTGGTTCCATTCCCTTCAGTCCCTGTATACTCACATGATAGTCAGGGCAACTCTTCGACAGCTTACATATCCTCCGGGGTCTCCAGTTTCCTCCTACTTTACATCACAAGCCCTCGTTGACACTCCCCTCTAAACTTGAATATTTTCAACTCTCATTCGTACCTCCAGCATTCCAGGCAGGTTCACCGGCCTTTTTGCAAAAAAACTTATGAAAGTAGACTATTCCTATCAGCACAGATACCAGACAGTAACACCATTGTGATTGAAATAACCATATATAGGCAAAAACCAAATTAACTTTCTCCATCAATCTTCATCAGAATTGCCCTTGAGAAAAGTCAACATGTTAACAGCATTCAAGCCGCCAAACGGTAAACTTTTGAAATTATACCATCTCAATAGCAAAGAAAAGAATGAAGGATTTTTTTTATCAAAATTGACTTTTTTATCTTGCAAATTCAACTCCCTGATGATCCGGAAAAAGCCAAAGAAAGGTTCATCAACAAAAGACCAATGCTTTGGTATCATATTATTCAAACAAGACTTTATGTATTTTGGAATCCTTTATTATCAGATTTCTGGGGACGTCAAAAGCATACAAGACAGCTATGGATAGGAATTTGATGAAGTAAAAATCAATTGAAGTAAAAGTTTTAAAAAGCTCGAAATTTTGTGTCATATACAGGCATGGCTGGTTTCTTGTAATGAAGAACCTGTGTGATATGTGGTTTATCCCAATATAAGACATGTTCGATATACCCATAAAAATGTCATCGCTCTAGCTACGACTATTAGCTTCAAAATGGCAAAAAACTGATTTTCAAGGTGGTCAAATTGCCAAAACGAAAAGTTCATCTGGGCATATTGGCCAATGCTACCATCATGCCAAGTTTCAGCCATCTAGCCAAAGCGGTCAAGCACTGGCTTTGCTAACTGACAATGGATGACGATGAAGGACGAAAGACGCCACGGTATCGTATAAAGCGCCCCACAGGCGAGCTTGAAAGCTATAATCGTAGATTTCCTGATACTTATTCCATATTTGTGTATAACTATATCACAAAGAGGAAAGAAGCCTTTTATGCACGAGATCTCAGATTCTTAGTAAATGTCAACCCTTCATGGAATTCCTAACTCCACGTGCACAAGTACTGAAACACGATGCGGTAGGAAAGAAAGGGAAAAGTGAATATTTGAAGTAGGCAGACTCAAAAGTGCATATAATATCGCTAAGCAAAAATATTATCGGATAAGCACTTTTGATGGGAGATTTGTAATTCTATTTTAAAAACTTTGTCGATTTCCTTTTGCAATGCCTTTGTCACAAACGAGACGAAACTGTGTTCTCATGTTCGCAACGTTTGTATCAAACCCGTATGGATTTCCTTTTGCGTCACTTTGGCGGTAGGAAAAGGGAAGCAGAAAGCCTTAGGGCAAACTGTGACCGAAAAAGTTTTGCTGTAACATGGGTAACAATTGAAAAATTGAGGTTTTGGACTTGAGAAATTTTCCAAGGATCAATGTTTTTCAAATTCATAACATAATGTCACATCTCTGTCGTACCGGGGTATCTGGTAAAAGGCCTAAATACTCCAGCATATCGTCATCTTAACAACAAAAGAGTACATTTCAGCCCAAGAAATTGACAACACTGTAATTCAGATCACATGATTATATATTTCGGTGTCATGTTCGTTTAGAAAATCCACTCTTCACACTGTGCTACAGTGCTGCATTATGGTAAAGAATATCATTGAAAGTACTCTACAGCATATTATCATATTAACAACCCATTGTCAAGTTCAGCATAAGAAATCGACAACAATGTGTATCTAATCCGATGAAGCTATTCAGACGAACCGGTGTCATTTTATACACAATAATCCGAAGATATTGTTCTCTCATACAGGAAATTACTCGGGTTGGCGGGGTTGCTTAGCGACAAACGGTTACACAATCATTCGTCTTTTTGCCGTTAGTGCGGCGTATCATCTTTCAAAGCTTCAGCGAGAGATTTGTAAGTTAAGTTCAATACGACTAAGTTCACTTGTGTATCAAGGTTCAAACATCAGAAGAAATGTACGTTGTTATACCTTGGCATTGTCAGACTGGAATTGTCTGAGAAAGAAATGTAGACATACTATTGTTACTTTTATACTTGAATAACTTTGTATTCTAAAATCATTGTTGCCTTGGATTTTGTCATTTTTGTCCACAGTAGAACTCTATGCTTCCATTCCTCACCAAATTCAGCTGAAAGAAATGGTGCAGTATAAACTGCTAAATTTTCGCTGGCTTTTTTCCATGTCTTTCACGAATTACCCAGATTTGCAACAAAACGAAAATTTGTGAAAAAATATTTTGTGGATTTATATAAATATTGACCATCAAATGTTAGTTGTCTAAGTCATCTCAAGTACCACTTGTCGGATATGAAGAATTTTTCATGAATATTCATGCTTAGTATTGGTAAACTGACTGTGCCAAAGTTCTTAAGTCTTGGGAGACCTCTCAAATCATTGGGAATAAAAAGATATGATAATATGATGGAAATTTGAAAGAAGTGTTTATCAAAGTTCAATTTTATTCATGACCTTTAAGATGGAGCTGTGAAGACACTATTGGAATACCATACTAACAGATCAATTGGCTTTTGATTTCAGTATTGAAATGTATAACCTGTGTGTGCTTGATTTCAAAAGCGTCCTTGAGGTATTGATCAAAGTTTGAAGAGCTGTTGACGAATTCAGAAGCACTAGTTAGCGGATACATTCCAAGATTGTGGTCTGTGTGTGATATGTTTAAGTCAAAACATGGTCAAAAATGTTAAAGCACAACGCAATTCAGCAATATTTGTTACTGAAATCTTACCATTTCTCTCAGCGAGGTAGCAATTTCCTAATGTGAAATGAGTAAAGCACCACCCAAGATGCTCAAATGAGGCATTTTTGTTGCTGCACCTTTGGTTATAATTGCTGCAATGCGCAACAAGGATCTCTTTCCTCTGCACGTTAAACCGTAACTGCTGGGTTTGATAGTCATCTCAGGTGGCTGCAATCACTGTTTCACCGGCAGTATCGTCCACAGGCCTCTCAATTACATGATTCCTACACCGTATAACGTACAGGATGTCCCCATATTAGATCTTTTTTTTTTTTTTTTTTTTTATAATATGACCCCCCTGAAGCTTTTTGTGACCCCTAACATAACCAAATCTCATCCAAATGGCCTCATTTCATAGTTTTACCCTAAAATTATGATTTTTCAGGTGTATGTGGTGATATCAGTCACTAACTTTGATTTATGACGTCGCTGTTCAGGCAAATTGGCGAGATGAAATGTCCCCAAATTAAGCTAAAAAGCAAAAAAAACATGTCCCCCAAAATAGGCTAAAAAAGTACAGGGTGTAGAGGTCTCCACGTAATTGAAAGGCCTGGTCCAACAAGGAAACTTTATGCTTGCTGGACTCGTGTATTTCCTCCTCCTCCTGCTTATGCTGCAATCGATAAAAAAATCTCCAATTATTGGCAACTCCATTTTATAGCATCTGTATTCATGACCGGCAACAAAAACCACCTCCTTTATCGATGACAGAAACGGTTCAATGTGCGATAAAACCGCAAAACCACAGTAAAACAATTAGCGTAAATGTCGATAATGCCACACGTATAACAATTCTGTGGAACAAATGTAGCGAAAAACCTTCGAACACAGCTGCGGAAACGGAATTAGTAAATTTCAATACCCGTGTGAAAAAAGCCTAACACGGCCTAATTGGATTAAATAGATGACGAAAAATATAACAATCTGTTTTAAAATGGCTGTTCCGTTTCATTCTGGATACCAGAGCATGCAACATTCAATGTGTAAATGGCTCAAATGATGTATAGCTGTGATATGCTCATACATAATTTAGTATAAAATTGGCATTTTCATGGCGTGTTGATGCAGATTTTCATGATGTTAGAAGTCAAAGCAAGCTGGCATGTGATTGAGTGAAATTCTCCTACATTCACCCATTGTGGTCTGATAGCATAGGCATAAGTCCAAATATTTTTTTCAAAAATGTTTCAAGAATGTAAAAAAAAGTCTTTTTTAATGATATTATCATTTAAAAAAACTTTTCCAAAAAAATCTAAGTCCAATAAAATTTCAAAGTCTGAAACATTTTCCAATTTTTTTTTAATGATGGTCAAAATTTAAGTCAGAAAATATGAAAAGCACAAATATTTATTTTGAGATTTATTAAGCCAAGAGTCTTCTTGCAAGCTATGTCAATGAACAGCAAGAAAATGCCTCAGGAACTTCATGAAACCATAACTTATTCTTCAGATCAACACGCTTTGGTCCCCAGACAGTATTATATTTGAAAATATTTAGACAACCCACAATACACATCTTTGTGTGAAGACACTACAAAATATTTGTATAAATTGTAGTAATATTGCATGGGATATTATTCAGGTTTATATCCTGTGATCTCCGCTTTGTTGAAAACATAATGGTTGTACAATCTCGGTCAGAAGTTATTAACCACCTGATATTTGTAAATTACTCCGTTATTCCCCAATATTTTTTCACCAATTTCTGATGCATGGTAGTTACGTCATTTGTCCATCATTTGGCAAAATGATTTTTCTGATCAATGGGCGGACTTCGGTTTTGTCGTTGTTCAAAGATTACCGGTCCAATTGAGATTTTCTTAAACTCTGCAATTCCTGAAAATTTTCACCTGTAAAATCTTCTTGTTACTGCATAGATGGATATTACCATCAAAAATTTTCAAAATATTTGATTTTTTAACGTGAAAATGGCAACTTTGTTGGGATTTTGGCACTCTGTTTCTGTGTCCAGTGAACAGCACTCCGAGATGACCCCCTTTCTATAGTTTGGTTTAGTGGTTTTCCTAGACTTCATCAGTTTCATAATTGACATCCTGATTGAATGGTTGAAACTGACCTGCATTCATCCTTTAGGAAGAACATGGCATGGGGTTGTAAGATCGCCTATTATATTAGGCCTTGGCCATTGAAAATACTCTCAGTATCTCCTGAATAGCCAGGATGAACCTGGAAAGCACCCAAGTTTTGATCTGTTCAGTCTGCTGTCAACACATGTTTTGATATGCCGAGGACACATGGCTCAAGAGAACTTTCTGAGTATCAGAAAGGTCAGTTGATGTCATTGAAAGCTGCAGGGAGGAGTAATCGAAATGTGGCAAGGGAAATTGGTTGTTCTCATGCAACAGTGCAATTTTGGTGGACCCGCTTCCACAATGAAGGAAATCTTCATCGCCGAGAAAGACCAGGTGCCCCAAAATGCACCACTGAACGAGAGGATAGACAGCTTGTTAGGCAATCGAGGATGCATCCGTTCAAAAATGTGAAATCCTTAAGAAATGATGTGGGTTTGAGGGCCAGCCTTTCAACTGTTAAGCGGCGCCTAAGAGTGGCAAGACTAAACGGTTGCATTGCAGCACAGAAGGACAAACTAACTGATGCCCACAAGTTGAGCACATACAACTTTGCAGTGGCTCATCAAGACTGGACTATTGAACATTGGCGTCAAGTTGCATTCACTGATGAGAAGACTTTTGTCGTTGGAGATAATGGTCAAGTTTTCGTTCGCAGGCCAAAAGGCCAACGCTTTCATTCAGAATACATCAAAATTGTTCAAAGAAGTGGTAGATTCAGCGTGCCTGTCTGGGCATGGATGAATTCACGTGGAGACGGACAGATAGTGTGTATAAATGGGAGGTTTAACCAGAATCAGTATCTGCAAGTTCTTGCAGATCAGATGGACAACATTCATCATGCTTTTCCTGACAGACTTATTTATCAACAGGATAAAAGTCCAATACACACAGCTAGGCGTGTTGGACAGTGGCTTCGTGACCGGGAAATTGAAGTTTTGGACTGGCCTTCTAAAGGGGCTGACATGTCGCCAATTGAAAATGTTTGGTCAAAGGTTCAGAGAGATGTGGACTTTACAAATGTTACTGATCAGGATGAACTGTGGCTTGCTGTCGAGGAAAGTTGGAATCGTCTTCGTGAGGACCACGAGTATTGGGAGGGATTGGTTGTGTCACTTCCTGATAGAATGAGGGCTGTTATAGAATCTAGGGGTGACTGGACTAGGTTTTGAATAAACTGTTGTTGTATGGTGATAGTAAAGGTGGGGTAGAGACTAAGCACAGTAAAAAAAACCCACTATAGTCTGGTTCAATCTAGAGGTGAACCATTGGAATGCCAGTGTGGAACAGTCAATTTTGACCACAAGATTTTATTGCGTGTTACCCTTATGAAATTAACTTCTGGCTGAGAATAGTCCATGGGCCAATGTTTATTATTGAGCAAGGTCATCCGATTCATTATGCCATAACATGTAACCTTAATTATGTCATTATTGCCACACTCTAACCACAAACTACATTTCCAATGGTCCACCTCTAGGTTGAACCAGACTATAAACATCTTTAAAAAAGCCCGTGTAGATTTCCCAAGTTTAGGCCATGAATTACACTGAAAATAAATGCCAAGTTACAAAATAATTTCTCTCCATTTTCCTTTGACAATAGCAGTTGTTATTCAATAAGACCATAATCTGATCAGCTTCTATTCAAGATGATCAATGAATGCAAAATAACCCATAAAAGGCCTCATTGGACCTTTGTTAATAGGGAAGTGGTGAAGCTTGAGGGGTCATCTTGGAGTGCTGTTCACTGGACACAGAAACAGAGTGCCAAAATCCCAACAAAGTTGCCATTTTCACATTAAAAAATCAAATATTTTGAAAATTTTTGATGGTAATATCCATCTATGCAGTAACAAGAAGATTTTACAGGTGAAAATTTTCAGGAATTGCAGAGTTTAAGAAAATCTCAATTGGACCGGTAATCTTTGAACAACGACAAAACCGAAGTCCGCCCATTCATCAGAAAAATCATTTTGCCAAATGATGGACAAATGACGTAACTACCATGCATCAGAAATTGGTGAAAAAATATTGGGGAATAACGGAGTAATTTACAAATATCAGGTGGTTAATAACTTCTGACCGAGATTGTACATGGAATTATTGTTATGATGAGAAAGAGATCCCTCCCACATAACCACACAATAAATTACAATAACGTGATCTTGTTCAGATATCAACTGCCGTGAGAATGAAATATGGCCAGTTTAATATAAATGAATAGTATGATAGTAGAATATGTTGATAGTATGGGTTTCTTGTATTGGTCATTAATGTCCTGGTGTAAACTTCAATATGCCTTGAGAAAATTCTTCATCCTCATCTTCCCCGATAAAGGGGAAAATTGTCCGAAGAGAAACCAGCGGCGCCACCAGTGCCTGGGATCCTGACCACTTGTTTGATGTTGACTCTGTCTTAACTGCACTTTTCAAGGCTGGCAGTACCAAGCTAAACACTACCTATAATACATCACGCAAGTGGGCAGCCAGGACTCCAACCCTGTCAGTAAAATTTCAAAAGGATGAAGATATTGAGGGTGACATGAAAGTAACAATTTTCAATGTCTTGTAAAATTAAGTGCTAGGCAAAGAAGGATTGATAACTTGACTCCACTGGGTGTCATTTAAAAGCTAGATGGCCTCGGGCATGCACGTCATGAAAAATTCATAAGGTTCACAAGTTCAGGGTTCAGGCTTTCATATCGATGACAAATTTAACCAACTTCGGCAAGTCAAGTGGTGAAAATCCTATAACAACATGAAAAAGGCGTAATCCAGGGATTTTGATAATAGTTTTAACAACAGGAACTATGTTTTTACTGTTTTTACATACACTTAGTCTTGCTTTAAACAATGTTAAACCCTTCCGTATTAAGATCACCAGCTTATTATATCAATCAGTCTTCAAATTTGTTATGATGGCCAACAGTCCACAGAAGAATGTCAAAGTAATGCCAAAGTAAACAGTATTTTTAGAAAATGTCAAGCAGTGTAATATTTGGTACCTCCAATCCTATTTTGACAAGCACTTTATATTTGATTGGCACAACAGAGGGTAAGACAGTCAGCTGCAAAAATTGGTTGCCCATTTTGGCTAAACTTTAGAATTACCGATCGGATGTTCCTCCGCACTATATAAGTTGTGAATCGGTTTAAAGGGTTAGGGTTAGGGTTAGGCTACTTGTTCATTATTCGGTATTCATTCGCCCCTTAGACCTATACTTCCGATCGGGAATTCTAAAGTCGTTCCCCCATTTTTACCCCCACCACCAAAGTATGTTTCCCAGGAGCAGATAGTAGGTCACTGCACATAGACACATAGACATATACTGTACATCATGTACACTGATGTACAGGTGACCTACTTTCAGCTCCTGGGAAACGTTTTAGGCTGGTAATTCTAGGTGCAATTTATATGGACATTACGGGCAAGATTTTCACAGCAACAACCACCAATTTTTCTCAGTTGAACACGATCGTGTTCAGCCTTTGAAAGAAATCATAACAGCTATAAATATGATAATAGCTCCAAGTCACCAAGTAAACTACAGTGGAACCTCCCCTAGCGGACACCTCTCTATTAAGGACAACCTCTCTATTAAGGACACTACTTTTGTTCCCAAAGTGGTTGTTTCCATTCAATTTGACCTCTCTAATCAGGACACCTCTCTATTAAGGACAGCACTTGTCAATCCCAAGGGTGTCCTTAATAGAGAGGTTCTACTGTATATTACCACCAGGCCTCACAAAGTAATCTAAGCCATCAGGCTTCACAAAGTAACCTTACAGCCACCAGGTTGACATTCTAGAAATGACCTTTCCGATACCTTTATATGGACTGATGCTAAAATCAATATCCTCTTGATCCAACCGAAGCTGTAGCTGATGCGTGGAAGCAACTGTCCCTGTCCCCGTCATTAATCTAATGACGCTGCATCATCCTCCGGGAAGACAGAAGATTAAGTATCGCATTATTGTCATTACTTGGTTATTATAAGCCATTCATCATGTGTACACACAGCGGCGTGGTGGCGAGCCTGAAGAGCCATCATTTAATGCTCACATATCGCTGTTAACTCGAGTCCATAGTAGGAATAGATTAGAGAGGTTACGCAACATTTACAATTGTGATGCAGCTGATGCATGAAGGCGAGTATGCACAACTGTATATACAAGCTTTAAACACATGACAGAGGACATAAACCTAAGCATAGATTTCAGAAATCGCATCTCTCTCATGAAAAACTCGATCTTTGCAATACTTATTTCAGTCACAGCTGAATTTTACGGCACAATTATGTTCAACAATGATCGCTTCAGCGAACAACACCATGTGAAAACTGACACGACGGTCAATTCCCACAATCTATTGGATATTTTTTCAATCTCGATCTGAAGTTGTGTGTCAAACTGGTGCTTCCTCCTAATAATTGCAGTTAGATCACACGCTTTTGGTGAGAAAGATCAATTAGACTTGACACATTGACATTTCATTCCATAGAAAAAGGTTTGATATATGCTATTATTTGGTGTCATCAAAATTGGTTTTTGAAAAGAATTTAGCTTCAAAGCATTCGAGGTAAGCTATCCTGGAGGAGGGTTTGAATCGGCACGTGGAGAACTGAGGCTACTGACACACCACCCAAGCCCTCCAGCTCCTTGCCCAGGCTGATAGCTAGCTTTTAGTATTAGGGTGTAAATGGGGTGATGAGGTAGGGATGGGATGCAGTAGAAAATCCCCTCTCCTGGCATTTCTGATGCCAAAAAATGTTATAACGGCAATATCCGGGGTATTTACCACAATGCCTCATCATCACATGATCAGGTGGCTGTCCTACGGACAATGGCTGTCCAATAACAGGGTTGCGTGTGATCATATAAGATAAAGAATAAACCGTAGAAAACAAGATGTCCCAATAAGACAACCGTTTGCGGCAACTTTGAGAAAGACAACACAAAAATATCGCATCCTAAGAAGCGTAATTGGACAGTCGATAACAATCTGTAGCAAGACGACCATAATTGTGGCCGGTTTAGCGTGGTCAACGAGTGTCCACTGTGACATCAAACATGTTCGAACATAAGAATGATGACATGACTGGTCGAGAGATAAAGCTGATCTGGATGCGGGAGTGTACGATTAGAAATGATCACCAATAATCACCTCATTTACGTGATGAACTCGTGATATTTTGAAGTCGGTCTTGGGCGCTGATGGAAACAGATTCACGTGCTTTGGCACGAGATACCTACACAGTCATGCAACTTTTTTATTGTTCTGCGCATCCTTGAGTTTCAAAACACTGAGTATATAATCTGAAATAGACTTGAACATACCCAGCAACTATCAATTCTGGGTGCACAATTTCAAATTCCAGTAACATTTTATTAAAGGGAGGCACCAAATACCAACTCCATGACCTGGGTGAATTAATAGTTCGCCATCGAACAAATATTGATCTTTTCACAAATGAATAAAAATATTTACATGCAACATGTATAATTTAATCTTAAATTATCAAGGGAGAGACACCCTATTATCTATTATTATACTTCTGGTGTGAAGTTTCATCTATAAATAGTAAAATATGTGTAATAATGACTTTTTTATGATCAAATTTATGGATAACCCAAAGTTTAAGCATAGTTTCAACAAAGTTTATTTATACCCAGTGTAGAGCCATGTCTATCAGGTATTCTAATTGGTGTTGAGTCACGCTTTAAAATATGAATAAATATTGTGTAAAAATGAGATTTCTATAGCTTATTTATGTATCAACAATAGTTTGCACAAAGTTTCAAGGTAGATCACACAGAGAGTTTACGTTACGGTTTTCCCCTTTTACCTCGCAGTTCCAAAAAATTCAGTCCATGTGATGGTCTTTTGTCGTCAAACAAAGCCCGCTCACACTTAGACCTAATGAGAGCCACACCCAAGACTTCCAGGCTTTGAGATCGATATCAAAGTGCAGTTCACCAAAAAAAATGTCAATATTTTTATACAATCCACTTCAAAGTCATATAACCTTGATGAATATGAATATACCACTGAAATATCCAGAAATCCAATAAACTTATATCACAATATCACCATGACCATTTCCGAGGTATAAATTATAAACCTGGCATCAAATTCTGCTCTAATCTTCCTATCACCTCCGGGCAATTGAACGTGTAGATGATATTCACTTGATTGTACTTTTTCTAGAAAGAGTAGCCAGAGTTTGACCTTCCGTAAACGATAAATATGTGTAAACAAGTCACTTCTTGGGAAATTATAGCCTACCACATAATAGTAGCATACTGAAGTTGAAAGGATTTTATGTCACAAACAAGAGGGACAGGAATCAAAGGTCAAAAACTATAGGGACAGGAATTAGCCCCGAAGATAATTTGTTTGAAGAGAATTACTGAGTTTCAGGTTTCATATTCATCAATTCTTTATACAGTAGAACCTCTGTATAAAGGAGACCCTCGAGACTGACAAGTGCTGTCCTTAATAGAGAGGTGTCCTGATTAGAGAATTGCCCTGATTAGAAACAACCTATTTGGGACCAAAACTAGTGTCCTTGATAGAGAAGTGTCCGCTAAGGGAGGTTCAACTGTATCTCCAAATATAATAATCTTGAACCTGAAAGGGTAAATTGGTCTAAACCCACTTCCGCTCAATCAAAATGTCACTAACACAAAATTATGATGGTAAATTGCTTGTAATGAACTAGTAGAATACATTTTGACCGTAAAACCCTCCAATACCTTTGATCAAACTCAAAACACATACCCTCCTCGGTGTACGTCTCTCATGCAAAAAACATTATTTATACGGACAGGAAATTACATCCCAGTTGGTCAACCTATCTCCCCGTAGCAAGCCGTACATCAGAACCCATCGCATCCGACCCAAAAAAAATCACATCTGAGGTCGACTTTTAATAAAACTTAGCGAATAAATAAGAGATAAAGTTGCTGTGTAGTGTCTCTTTATCTGCGCAGCCACTCAAAATGACAGGTCTGAAGACCCTCGGCGTTAGATAGGAGCGATCTATTCGCGCTGTCTTTACATATACATACACTCAAGATGATAAAGCGGGGCATGGCAACCGATTTTCCGATATTTCCATGACATTCGGTAGAAAAATGGGAATTGTGTGATTTTAGACGGAGATATGAGACACCAATGTTCATCCATCAATAACCCATTTTGACCATCCAAGCTCTATTCCATAGTTCAAGAAATACGTTTTGTCAAATCCGGATAATATCGATAAAATTTGAAGGCACATTTTTTTAGCTTGATATGTTGAGTAGGCCTATAATCCAAAAAAACTTTGAAATCCTTTTTTAATTTTAAGATTTTCAGGATTCCGGACAGACTTCGAATGATTGCAAAGTGATACAGATTACAGAACCTATTCACAAAAGTCTCGAGAGAAACCGGTAATACCTGCAATAAGCACATTTATCAAGCTATAAACCAACAGCAGAATGGAGAAAAAAAACTCACCAGAAAAATCACCAGGGATTCTATTGTCACTGAATATATAAATGTCAATCTAAAAGGCCACCCTCGGGTATCCTGGTGAAGAACATTACTGCTCCCTGCCAAGGTGAACAACATTACTGCTCCCCACTCTATCATTCATGATGGAACGAACATCGAATGAATACCGACCAATACAGTCGGCAAAGCTGGAGTTAAATACGGGCACAGAGCTTGGCAGAAAGCCTGTGGGAGTCAGCGTTGAGTTGCAACAAGCAATCAATTCAGCCATTGGTAGAATGATGAAAAAAACATGCTGCGAAAGATTACCAGGGAAATTTTTTCATCACTGGATGCAAATCAGGGAGGGAGACCTTGGATAGTGATCCACAGCATCTAGACGAGTACAGCTCGACTCTTATTCAAGATGGAATGAATACTAAATGTATACTAAACAATACTAGTGGGAGTTGTTGGCCAAATCCGATAGGTACCAAATTCTGGAGCAATTGGTGTTATGTACGAGCAGTCTTTCTTACTTAGCAGTTGCTTTTTCATTATGTGAGATTTGCACAGTTAAGTAACCTGACAGAAAGTCCGAGTCAGTTTGCAAGTCCAACACACCCAACATCAGAATTGAAAGTATACGAAAGGAAACCTTTGAGCCATTGGAGTACTCTGTGTCAGCAGCCTTCCAAACTAGTTCATTACTTTTTCATTAAACACCAATGTCGGATTTTCACAGTTGGTGCGGCCTGCAGACACCAAATCCTTATCAGTATGCAGGCTCTGCACACCCAATATCAAAATCAAAGGTATATCTAAGGAATTCTCCAAGCCATTGGAGTATCGTGTATGAGCAGCCTTCCTCACTGGTTGGTTCCTTTTTCATTAAGCAGTGATGTTGGACTTTCACGTGTGACGTGGCAGTGACAGCTAGAAATGATGGATGGGAACCACGGTGTGGCACAAATCAGGATCATGCAGTAAATGTGAGAAACAATCATGGAAAGAATTTAGAAAACCAAGTCGCATTATAATCGGTCGCAGCAGTCTAAATCTGTAATGGAATTTATACGCAATATACCACTTTGACATGAACAACCGAATCAAGATCAACTATATAATTTCTACATTGATTATCAGATTTCAAACGAATTTCCCATAATTTGAAACTGTGCAAAAGAATTTTCACCATTATATTTTTGAAGAGAAAGTTCTAGAATCTAAATCAGATGCCGTAACATTATCTTCCTTTTTCTTGGATGATTTCAAATTTGGCTCCAAGCTAAAAGCGGCAATACATATTTCAAGACTTTGCAAAAACTCAAGCTATTTTCAGACATGATACATTTGTTAACATATCTTATTATTTGTAAAGCAAAAAAAATATAAGGAAATAATGCTTTCAGGAGCAACAGACAACAAACCACCAATGTTTTAATCAAGCCCCTGAGAGCTTTTCTCTCTTCTAACACAACATTTCTTTATATATCATCTTTGATAAAATGATACAGAAATAATATAGTATGCTTTCAAGTACAATCTCTCTCCAATCTCCTTTGAGGAATACGTACGAAAAAACCCCAGACTCATTTCCATGCATAACACATCTCAATACGAACAAATTAGAAGAAGTTAGCGCACCAGATACGCTTTGTTCAGCAATTGCGTTAAAGTAAAATCCAATTGTGTATGTTAAAATATTCATGACTTCGAAAGCAGTTATTCTTCACGCTGCACATAGCCTGAATCTATGAGGAATCAGTGTGCACTTCGATGATAGTTGGAGAGGATGTGTGAAGAATATATTTGTATGAAATCGTGAGGAGCTGCTAGGTGCATTTTTTGTTTTACATGAAAATATGTTGCATTTACCCAAGGTCAGACTGTAGTATTGTACTCCCCCCCCCCTTAACCCACACAATGAGGACAGTTTGCCTTTCTCCAGGGAACCGACGACAATTCCTCTCCCACCACGCACACACGTGTACATTGCACAGCAAGGACAGTCCGCATTTCTCTACACAACCAAGGACTCCCACAGACTTGTGCGAGTCCTTGGCTATGTACATGTGGGATGTTTGAAGGATGTTCTTCTATTCTTCATATCTAAATGAAGACATCTTATGCATTGCTGTAGATTGCTCTGCCTGATTCTAATAGAGGACATAGATTTAGAAATATTTTCATCTTTCAGAGTTGAATTTTTCATAAAAGTTAAAAATTCTGAAAAATGTTCAAAGTCCAAAAATTAAATGATGATGTCGCTTCATTTTGAGCAAAAAATTCAGGTGAAAAAATATTTGGGCTTAAATTTTTTTCATCTTTCAGAGTTGAATTTTTTTCATAACAGTTCAAAATTCCGATCCACACTACGGCCATGCAAAGAACTTCGCATTCCTATTGGATTTTCCTTAGACATGTTGTACTCAAATCACCCATTTAGCTCTTTTTCTTCTCTTCCTATAGACAAGCGCCTTAACCATGTTAACATCCCGTCCCCACTACCAAATGCACAGCGCCGCACTTTTTTTCAACGATTTCCTAAACCCATTGAGAAAATCAATTTTATCTCTCATTCAGTTCGATAGAATGCCATCAACAGAATCAATAAACGACACAAGTACCCATCGACGATGGGGAGTAATTTGATAACTTCAGTGGGAGCACCGATCGAAGAATTCTTTAAAAAATTTCTTCGATGATAATTTCGTCAACATCACCTTTGATTTCTTACTTGCGGATTCCTTGTAAATGCTGTATCATTATTAGGTGTTCCACAAAACAATCACCATTCTTGACATTGAGAAATTAAGTTCTGAAAGGAGTTACAATCTGAACATAGTTACACATATTCTCCATAACACCTAGTATATCGACATTCCAGCCAGCTTTTGATGATTTACTTAAACTGCACATTATGATTTCATTTAGCCAATAGGCGTGTTATTCTACACAAAATATTGACCAGGGCTTTTTTGAAATTATACAATTTATTGAAAATGGCGTTTTCACTCCGGGCGAAGGTCTTTGTGAAAGATGATCTGAGAGCAACACGGGCACGATGCTGTTGGCATGCTGATTTGATTATGAACAATTTGATCTCAATAACACAATGATACATGGTATGTTGATTGGTGAAAACATTAGTTGTCAGTCTGGTGGCTTCAGATCAGCCACAGTTTCTAATAGTATCATCTTTTGAAATGTTGCAGCGCTTTTAGCAGCTTTCTGGAGCTCGTTGTTTCAATTGAAGTTTAAAAGTCCTAGTCTGTTCAAACATTTTAAGTTCAGCTTTTGTACGGCCCTGGCTCATGCCACAAGTCAGATTTAGTGTGCAAACTCTAAGAAATTGTGGTTAGAATTGGCCTAAATTAGGGTGAGCAGCATGTACACATACTGCTCTATGAGCAGGCCACGAATCCTTGACCTTGCTCTGATTCAACCCCAGGCAAAGAAATGCACTTACAGAAGAACATTTTGACTGCTCCTACTCTAGAATAATGAAAAAGCTCTCCCAACAGAAAAATCTAATCATCACAGACATGACATTCACCATAGACGCCGATCGATCAAAACACAGTAGAAGGACAAACGTCGGCATCACCATGCAATTTTCCATTTCATCAGCCACATGGCTATACTCGGTAACCTTTCGTGACGACTTTTTAAGAAATTCTGATTCATCTTGAGCCATTGATGATATCTGCAACAAAGGCTGGGCAAGAAACATGCACATGCAGTGATACTCAGTTAGCTTCGGCATTGATGTTTTTAGAAGTTCAAAATGCTTCTTGAGGCTGTGTGTGAAACAAGTGCAATTTCCTATTTGTACAAGGCTATACTTAATAACCTTTCGCAATGACATTTTTACACACTCCATTCATCTTGAACTTTGATATCTGCACAAAAGACTGTAAGAGAAACTAATACAGTGCTTTATACTATACACCCTGTTAGCTTTGGAAAAGACAGTTTTTTTTAAAACTCTCACAGTTTCATTCAAACAAAAATGTACTTTATTCGCCATTGAAACCGGCACACAAGCTACATGCACTTTAGCACCGAGACGATATTTAACTTTCAAAGCTAATGAAAAGCAAATCTAATTATCTTTCTAGCTCTCTGTTGTCTCGTTTATGCTATTTTGGTAACAAACGCCACAACCACGTCGTCACTTTCTACAAGAACGACGAAGTGATACCACCGATCAGTTACAACACTGCACGATATGCGAGAGGCAGTTCTATGAGGTCTTCAACACATACATGCAATTATATATACCATGTGAGATCAATAGGAAATTGTATATATAGGTGTCACTCAAATATCTTAGACTGTAGGGATGAATTGTGTGTGGGAGGTAATATCAGGCAATATTGAGGTAAAATGATGCTAAAGTGTAGCTTGTAAGTAACAGATGACCACGTCGACTGTTAGAAACAGCGCTAAAACTGACCGGTTTAGCAACTCCAGTTATAGGCTATCTTAAACCATTCATCTCTATTGCCTCTGAAATTCTATTTTGGTGTATGAATGCCACAATCATGCCATCATTTCAGGCATGAAGGGGAAGAGTGGTTGATAACGCCCTGATACTTCTAGGTAATTGGTTTCAAGGTCTTGAACACATACATGCAATGATATTTACCATAGGAAATTGTCACTCAAATGACTTGAGAAGAAAGAACGGGATGAATTGAGTCTGTGAGAGAAAATCTGAAGCAATGTCAGGCATATTGAAACAACTTGTAACTTGATTAGGCTGTTCATAAAAGAAATGACTTCAAAGAGGTAAGACTATTTCTTGAGAAAGCAATGCACTTTGGGTAGTTGGAACCAAATTTGAATTGAGTTTTTGAAAATACTCAAAATCCACGCTCAACATCATCACCACAAAATAACAACAAGACAATGGTTCGAACCAGTCTCCATCACGGAGTTCCAATGTCACTCCTTGTTGCTGGAGATTGAGAAGGGCGCTCTACAACCTCAAGCAAAAAGCGGTTAGAATTCAACAAGGATTGTTATTGGACGACAGCCATTCAACGCTCCATCGAGTAAGAGATAGTTATGGATAGCTCCTGTCACGCTATCGTTTCCTACCCCCTTGGGTGAACTGCTGAACATGATAACAGTTAGCTAATGAACCTGACATTGGTGACAGGGCATGGACAGGAGGGGGATCAAGTGTGATGTCTATAGTGTTGCTGACAAGGCATGACAAGGGGTCAAGAGCTATCTCCAATTATGTGATGTCTATAGTGTTGGAGACAGGGCATGGACAGGAGCTGAAGAGCTATCTCCAATTATGTGATGTCGATAGTGTTGGAGACAGGGCATGGACATGAGCTGAAGAGCTATCTCCAATTATGTGATGTCTATGGTGTTGGAGACAGGTCATGGACATGAGCTGAAGAGCTATCTCCAATTATGTGATGTCTATAGTGTTGGAGACAGGGCATGGACATCAGCTGAAGAGCTATCTCTGAAATGTGATGTCTATAGTGTTGGAGACAGGGCATGGACATCAGCTGAAGAGCTATCTCTGAAATGTGATGTCTATAGTCTTGGAGACAGGGCATGGACATGAGCTGAAGAGCTATCTCTAAAATGTGATGCATAGTGTTTTCAGAAAGAGACTGCTCCAGACAGTTTACATATTATCTCAACGCTGCACTCCACATTTTAAATTCTCTGTTTGCCTTGCCTTTTTCATAGGCTATAGACACCTAAACTACCAGCAATCTGGAACCCATGCAACAGACATTGCTAGGGGGCATGCTTGACTGCTGTAGCTGAGGAGCGCTGTCTTCTTGAGACATTCCTGTGACATCCACATGAGGCTCCAGGCTGTTTTTAGAACTCATTCAGCCATTTTGGAATGCCATATCTAAGGAGTGGTGTCTTCCGATTTGTCAGCAGTAGTGGATCAACATCCTGGGGACTGATATTCTTTTGTCGAGTTTAACAAGAATATGCTCCGAGTAGCTGTTAGCCTTTGGCCCTTGCTAACAGTCTTTCCGTGGTTATCCTTAGAATGATATAAACACAGACACAATTTCCCCGCTATTATGACCAGCAGACACCTAATAACCTGATATTGCAAGGGGGCAATGTCGCATGCTTGGAGGATCAATTAATCAATTTATCTGAGGCGTGCTGTGTTCCAAAGACATGCCACTGACACCCATATGATGTTCTACATTTCTATAAGGCTACAGGCTGACATAAATATCATTTAGGATACAGCTACCAAAATATCTGAAGAGACAAAAGAGACCCGAAACCTCAGCTATTATCATCAGGAACCCAAGCGACAGACATCTAATGACCTGACATTGCAACAGGGTATGCTCCAAGGATCAATTTATCTTTGGCGTGCTGTCTTCTAGAGACATGCCACTGACACCTATATGATGCTCTACATATTCTATGAGGCTACAAGCTAGCATTTTTTAACCATCAGCTAGAATTTCAAAGAGCCATCCTAAGAAAAAGTAGTGTGGGAGTGACTTAATAATTCTCTTGACTATCATCCAGAACCCGTCATGTGGCAGACATCAAATGACCCAGACCTTGCAAGTGGGCATGCTTGGAGGATCAATTAATCTTAGGAGCAATGCCTTCTTGAGACACATAAATGACACTCACACAGTACGACATGAGGCTACTGGCTGGACACCAGCACTTTCATTTTGGAGCAACATCAAAGCATGTCTCAGCTGAAGGAATTGTGTCTCAGGGTGAGTGAATTAGACTTGCTGAACCTTTATTCTGTCTGATGTATAGTCAAGCACGAACAGCGAGACACCGTAGCTAGACCCATACTGCCTAGTTGACCAACTGATTAGTTGCCAGTTTTCGGAAAGCGAAAGCAGAATCATAAATAGAAAATATCCAGGCTGTATGACTCCCTTTTATCATGTCTAAGGGCCACATTTAGTGCAGATGGGGGAGGGGCAATTCCCCCCCCCCTCAAAGGTCTCCGAAACGTCCAAGTGCAATGTCAATGCTGAAGAGGACAAAGAAGTATAGGTTTTTGCCTGCGCACTATAAAGGTGTTGTATCATGCACATGTACAGAACATCTCTGCATCATCCCGATAAAAAGCAACATCACTTTGCTAATGACCCTCACATTGGCAAAAGGGTAAAGATAAAGATAGGCATCTCAGGAAGCTAGATGATCTCTTATAGAAGGACTCCAGCACATAGCAGTGGAACTTCTCAACAGAAACAATCTATCTCTAGCTAGAGTGACCCTGACTGACACTGATCAAAGATTAGAGGTAAAAGTATTTATCTCCGAGAGCTATTTCATAAAGAAGGACTCCAGCACATAGCAGTGGAACCACTTCGCAGAAACAATCTATCTCTAGCTACAGTGACCCTGACTGACATTGATCAAAGATTAGAGGTAAAAGTATTTATCTCCGAGAGCTATTTCTTATAGGAGGACTCCAGCACATAGCAGTGGAACCTCTCCGCAGAAACAATCTATCTCTAGCTATACAGTGACCCTGACTGACATTGATCAAAGATTAGAGGTAAAAGTATTTATCTCCGAGAGCTATTTCTTATAGAAGGACTCCAGCACATAGCAGTTGATCGAACCTCTCCACAGAAACCTTCTGAATCTTCCTATTCATATATATTGTGACTCTGACATTGATAAAAGGGAGGACCCTATGCAGTTGCCAGGTCATAAAGACAACACAACTACAATACATTAGCTATTGTATCAAAACCTTGTAAGTCAAGATGCAAAAGGTTAAAGGTCGTTTCATCTCAGTAGGTTCTTCCAAGACGATGACAACCGATATGATAATTCCCATATGATTACACTGGAACGACCAGACGGTGCTATCAATGTGGAATTTTGATTCGCATCGAACAATGTTCCTGGGCTCAGCTTGCCACAAATCTTGTGGGTCTGGCACTGATTATTTGCTAATCCTATAGGATATCTATGTGTCTATTGATCTTGGCAGTCTCTAGCTTGCCACTGGGGCAGCGGTAGCGCACTGGAAGAGAGTTTGACTCATGATCAAGAGGTAGTGAGTTTGACTCCCGGCTGAATCACTGCTTGGTTCCCCTACTGGTCAAGTTCAAGTGAGCACCTTCTGGTTGCTCCTTGAAACCCCTGATTGATTTCTGTGATGACCGAGTAATAATATGGTATCCCAAAAGCACTTTGAAAAGGGAAACATGGAAAAGTGCTATGTGAGAACTCAATTTACTGTGCATAGTCTCTACAGCCTCATGTCAGACTTTTATTTGTCAATAAATGGAATCGTCAGAATATTTGGCAGCGGAGAGTGGGTGGACAGTCAGGTACTAGTCCTTACTTGTGGAATCCTGTTACATTTTTGGAGGAGATTTGGCCAATAATAAAGCCTTTGGCATCCTTGCAGTCAAGGCAATAAAGTTTAAGGTCATTTATTTAGATTTATGACCAGGTTATGGCAGGTATATGATAATGAAGATCATCACTCATTTGGTATATGAGAGACTAAATAATACCCTTCTGTCATTTTCTTAGAAAAAAGGAACGATAACCTGAACAGAAATATCGTGTGGCCTAACATGCATTTGTCATGTAATAAGATCAGAGTGTACGGAATGCCTGGCTTTCCATCATACCAACAACGTGTCACTTAATATTCCATGCAAATAGACTCCGATGGGCTATTGAGTTGATTTACTATGTACACATTTGATGACTTTGCCAGTTGTCTAACATGTATTCGGAGACTATCTAGGCAAAAACCAATGACAGCTCTGTCAAGAAGCACACAGATGGGGAAGACTAGGACAAAATTCATTATATTTACTTCAACGCAGACTCTTCGACTTGTTATTGAGGGCAGTGTGCAAACCTCACCTGTTTCGTGAATATCAGAAACACTCTTAAGATCAGTGAATCAAAAACCAATGACAGTTCTGTCAACAAGCACACAGATTGAAAGGCAAGGCTAAAACGCTTTGTGTGTTTTTATCTACTCAGGCGCAGATCCAAGGCACCAGATGCAAGCCCCCCCCCCTTATAAAATTCATGAAAAATTTTTGACCATGAAATTTTGGAAGACACCTGGAATTTTGAGGCAGTGCATGCCCCCTCTTTTTCTGGCCCCTTGATCTGCCCCTCTTACTTCAGGCCACACTCTATGATTGGGTCATGAGGGTGATGTGCAAACTTCTTCCATTTTGTGAAGATACAGAAACCATCTTATATCGGTGAATCTAGAGTTTTGGTATCTTCTTTTCCAATAGGAGAGACAATGTACATGTCTGACATTTTTCCAATAGACACCCACTGTTGACGTACACAAGGTCTAGACGCTACTGTGAGATGCTACTGCAGTCGCTATGTACACATATCCCAGTGGTTATAGCATTAGCGCTGGTCCAAGACGTAATCAATACAGCGAGAATACTACACTAGGATTAGCGGCTATCGAAGCTTAGCCTGCGTGGAGCGGGTCCTGCGATAACTGATTTGTGAGGACATCCTTGATGATGATGGTGGGAGAATTACAATTCACATCACGGTTTATGAGGTCATCAGTGAACAAACCAAAAGATCCAGCGCATCGAAGGAAGCGTGGAGCGGTGATTAACACTGCTGGCTACCACAAAACAGGGCCCGGGTTCAAGATTGTTGTGCTCTTCATAAAGACAGACGACTTACACAGATGATAATATCGGATCACTCCACTGAATGAAAGTCTTCACACTTACCTGCAAAGAGAAAATATGAAACAACAGTTATCGACTCAGCCAAAGAATTAGCAAATATCCCCTTGACCAAAAATTGCACCCATTTATGACCATCAAAATCTAGCCTCAATACACTTATATAAGATGTGACAGAATTGCCTGAACAGTTGATAAACATGCTTGAGGAGCAGAGCCAAGGCACATGCAGTTAGTCTGCGGAGAACCTACTCAAGATTTACCCAGTGCCAAAAGCTATCGACTCCTACTCAACACAAGAACTGTGTTTGAATGTAATAATCACCCCAAAGGGCATACTAAGCATCTTGGCTACCAGGGTAATTTGAACACTCCTTATGTCCTGAAACTTTCATATCAGATGTGGCGGAGAATCATAATTTCCCACATTAAGATACTTGTCTTGCACAGGCACCAACAGTTCTTGCAGAAACTTCTCCAGAGTTACCCAGTGCCCAGATCCAAGACAGCTAAAAACCATCGTCTTTCTTTCTCAGCACAAGAACAGTGGTTAAATGTACCAAGTCCCCAAAGAGCATACTGAAGGTATCTTGGATACCAGGGTCCTTTACACTACTTATGTCCTGAGAACCTCATAAGACAATTGTGGTGCACAGGCACTGACAGTTCTCGAGAACCTACTCCAGATTAACCTAGTGCTAAGATCCAAGATGGCTAAAAGCCATTGACTTTCCTTCTCAGCACAAGAACTGTAATAAATGTAACAAGTTCCCCAAGGGCGCATCCTGGGTACCAGGGTTCTTCAAATGCTACTTTTGGTAGTACTGTAAGATGTGATTCAAGACATGGCTTTTGGACCGTGGTTTGCAAGTTGCAAGGTTGATGCACACTCGGGACACTGACATAAAGGGGAGTGGATGCCCCAGTTAGGTTTGGGGTAGGCACTGAAATTCATGGTCAATTTCAATGATGTTTTCATATTTCGATCAACAAATGAGGCAGACCTTAAACATTTTTTAAGGGTTAAGACGACATACATGTATTCGCACACGCCATATTTGCACATGTCAGAGTGCCTTGTAGATTTGCCTGAAGTTGCAGACATTCCAGTCCTCGATCGGAAAAACTGACAATTCCCTATCAAGACATATATACACAATACTTTGCAAATGAATTGTTTTGCCGATAATACATGAGATGTGCTTAGTCATGATAGTATATTGCTATTGTACTTGGACGGAGATAGAGATGGACTTGACTATGCAGGGAAGTGATATCAAGCAATCATCATGGTCATCTCAGTGTGGAGTGTGAGTTGATGGGGGTGACAACACTGATAAAGTGATGTTACAAGAAACACAAGATTCTCTTTTTTGGCCCCAGCATTGCGCCAAGCACTTCTCAACAATATCTCTCACCAAAAAGTCAATCATGCGATATTGATAGTGGCGGGAGTGAACAACTACCGAAGTATGATTGAAATGGGTACATATCACGAAGAACTATTGGAGTGCCCAGATATCGACCACGCTTCACTGTGGGGACACCACACAATCAAATGGTATGCCATACAGCAATAAAAGACAATCACTACAAAATCATTTTGCACTGATGATATCCACCACATTCTGATGTAAGATAAAACCTCACTATAAAGGACACCCTTGGGACTGAGACAACTCCTGTCCTTTATAGAGTGGTGTCCTGATTAGAGAGGTCAAATTGAATGGAAACAACCAATTTGGGTCCATAATTGGTATCCGTAATACAGAGGGTGTCCTCAATAGAGAAGTGATTCAAAGTGCTATTTTGATCCCCTTTTTAGACAATTCTCAATAATCACAATACAGATGTCAGAAAAGCATCAACTCCAATGTTCCTTCAATCACAGCGCCATTACCAACCAATTAAAAATTCATCAAAATATTTTCACACCTATAAATCTATAAAATGTATAGTAACACAAATAGAATACTTTTTTGTGTCTACCACCAGTAATGCTTCCATTGGGATTTTTAATGCAAAATCAATTTAGGAAATTTAACTGCAGTAGAACCCCTCTATTAAGGACACCCTCTGAAGAGACAGGTACTGTCCTTAAATTAAAGAGGTGTCCTGATTAGAGAGGTCAAACTGAATGGCATAAACCAATTATGGACCAAAACTAGTGTCCTTAATAGAGAGGTTGTCCTCAATAGAGAGGTGTACTCTAAGGGTGATTCTACTGTCAAGGAAATACCAATTAAAAAACTAAACTTCTACCATTAATTTTCCCATAACTTGAGGTATATTTTCGGTCAAGTATCAGAATGACCCTTGACATACTTGACATCCGGCAATTGCGGCAAAGACACGGATGTCACTTCATGTACTGCCAGCACTTGTCTCCGTGTGTTCCTGCGGGTAGCACTCGACAAAAGACGGGATCGATTTTCACGAAGTTTTTCTCCAATGAAGGTTTACATCAGGTTTGGCCTGTTTGATATCCCCTTTACCACAGGCAACATGAGTCTACCTTGACATAAAAGTATCAACAGATCTACTTTGAGTCATTCACGTTTCCAATGACCATGATATTTTTCACAAGTTTGATATTGAAATGTTTATGTCATGGGGAACTCCAGTTGCCGTTTGAAAGGTGATTATAAGCCTGCTTTCTTTCCCTTATATCCTTGAGTGATAAAAATAGACACTGCATTTTTTTCAAAAGTTATCAGTCCATTCACTGTATTACTTCATAAAACTTTTTCTATTATATCAAATTTCACTTTCAAGAATTTCTCAAATTTGTCTGTATACCTACGGCATAGAATTTAAAAGAAAAACTCATATTTTCGCAATGAATGAACAATGTAAATAATTTCCGATTCAGCAATTTCAAGACTCTGCCCTAAGCTGTATCCTGGAAAATCTGCAGTGTTACGCAAATACGCTGCTCTCTGACATCTCACATAAAATAGCCGGGAGTAAAAACTTTACAGGATAAATCAACCTTGTAAGTTGAAAATCCCACATGGCGATTCTCTCGTGTGAGTGGAAATATAAGGTTAGACATGGAGATGAATGTATGAATAATTTCCAAGGTTTTACTGTTATAAATTGTTTATAGTGTGAAACACAACTGGTGAGAAGTATAAATTTCGCTGAGCACCGCCTAAAATATGAGTCACATAATGGTAAAATGTACTTTACGATCAAACTTGATTTTTTATAAAAGCGCTAAGCATCCAGAAATCTACCCTGACCTGCCTGACGCAAATCCACACTCCACATGTACAGTGGGAAATCAAATCAATCATGTTTAAGAGCTGCACAAAAAAATATTCGTAGACAAATATTTTTCATAACGGAAGCGTTCTTCATCAAGTAAGCACCAAATATCGCAGACCGGCATTTTTCCATAACTTGGGAGGCGCGTGATTGATGGCCAAATCTCGGCGCCGAGCAGAACACTTGTGATATACGAGAAATCAAATCAGCAAATGCTCAATACGTCAATTGTCAGCCAGACCATAGGCACCATATGTGGGAATTGGACATAAGAGAAAGAAGGAAAAAAGACTAGTGGTAAAAGAGCTTGCAGGTTTTTTATCAGTGATGTGATTTACTCTTGGGGTATCATCAACCTCTCCCATGTCCATGGCCTAAAGTGGTCAACACTGCTGGCTACCACGCAAAAAGGCCCGGGTTCAATCTAGAGGAGTACCCAACATTGTATTTCTGGATGACCAAAGCAGTTTTCAAGTAACTAAAATTCCTGGCTCTTCACAGTCCTTCGAATGAGACAAAGTGCAGAGTGAATGCTGAAGAAGAAGAGGAGGGAGAAGAATCAACATCTGCTACAGATCTTACAGCCACATGAACTTCGTCCTAACCACATGATCACAACTCTTGAGACTCGAGTACATCGAGCATCTGTTTGCAAACAACGGGAACATTCGCAGCGCAAGATCCATCTCTCAAATCAAAGCATTGACATAGGAAATTGGAGAGCACTGAAGCCACCAGCATTGACACCATTTCAGATTTGCCTCCATGTAGTCTGAAAGACCAGCTTCACATGCTCAACAAGTGGATTATCCCGAAGAGAGCACTGATACTTCATGCATTTCGACTTCTCAAGCTGGTGTTAGAAGAAATGTCCTGCAATGTGGACACTGGGACTGTCTGAGGTAAACATAACCATCATTTAGAAGTCTGGGAATGGATCACCTCTCCAAACAAGCACAGTTGATTTCACATCATTTCAAGAGTTTTTGTAACATTTCTTGACAGAATCTCACTTGTTTAAACTTTGCAGCCTGAATATTTAGAGAATGATCCATTCATTAATAGCATCAATTATTACTCTATCTGATCATTGTGCCAGGCATTGGTCCAGGCATTAGTCATGAATGTCCTGCGAACCATTGCAAGAATAGAAAATGGGAGTCTGCATGTGCAATGTTCAAATTTGCACTTCAAATTCCTTCTATTCTCTCCTTCTTTTATCTCCATGTTTTATCTATCACCGTCTCAATAAAATTATCCAACAAAAGCGTGAGTCTTCATCCATACAGATTTCAAACACAAATAGATCGCATGCTGGAAATAGAGAGGTCAAATGCATAAATAGCCCGTGCCAACAGCAATGGCACATGCTTTCTCCTGGTTTCAAGGGCTGGGCAATGCCGTCACACGCGCTAATTCTCACGAAGAACAATTGAGATTCTCACACACAATCTCGGGAGGGAAAATTACGCTGGAGTGTTTGAAATGATGGAATATCACTTATAGTGTGTACACACCCGATGATATTCGGCTGTTGTGTGTATTGAGATTGAGAATGTTAAAAGATGGGTTTGATTCAGGCATCGACTTATTTCTTCATAAAGGGAATCTATAGCAGTCTTCATACAGATGCAATGAAGACAAGAGAACCTCTCCACAGAAAGTAGATTGAAATTAACAGTTTAGATTAAAGAAACATCACCAGTCCCAAAAGTTTTTGGACTTTGAAAATGTTTCCGAATTTTGAACTTTTATAAGGATGATGATTCTCACCAAGCGAAGCCTTATACTTGGTTACAAAAGCTTGCACAGCAGTTTTCCGCAAAGAAGGGACACATTTGGCCATATTGAGAAATAGGGCATATTTCAATTGAGAATTAATGAAGAAATAGGTGCATTTGTTGACAAAGGATATCACCCTAACAGTTTTGGAATTTTGACCATTGCTTGGACTATCTGAGGGGATAATGGTCAAATCTACTTGAGACAGTATCTAAACTTAACAGTTTTGGAATTTTGACCATTGCTTGGACTATCTGAGGGGATAATGGTCAAATCTACTTGAGACAGTATCTCAACTTTGATTAACACGCATTTCCAAACAGGACCTAACAATGACCTTATATGACCACATGATACCATTATCCTACACAATTTCAAGTATGCCAACTATTTGGAGTGCTAGGCCGTTAATCCAAGCCTTTGCGGAGGTTTATTACTTTAACAGTAAACCCTTTAAAAAAGCTATTGAAACTTTGGATCAAATATAACTCAAGTAATGAAACCGTTCCACAGCACTAGTAAAAAAGTTGGTTTAATTTTACTTAACTAAGCAAAGTATAATACCGTGCAAAACCATGATGAAAGTTAGCTTGACCACCAAGATTTATAAATCACTCCGGGCTCTTTCGTATTGTAGTGAAGAATTACTCGATGGTTAGTCAGGACACTTGCACACTACTTCAAGCATTAGGCCACTGATCTCCCTTGTACAGTAGATCCTCTCTTAGCGGACACCTTTCTAATAAGGACAAACTCTCTATTACGGACACTAGTTTTGGTCCAAAATTTCTTATTTCCATTCAATTTGACCTCTCTAATCAGGACACCTCTCTATTAAGGACAGCACCTGTCAGTCGCGAGGGTGTCCTTAATAGAGAGGTTCCACTGTACTCCATCTTCCTGTACCCAAAAATAATGTAAGTCCATTTTAACATGTCTAGGAGAAGCACAGGGCCCTAGTGACCAATACATCATGTCCACGAACAAGACGAACATGTCTGCCAGTCTTGAGTCAGATCAATAGTAATACTAAGAGACAGGAAAGCCACCTGTGGAAAAACATCAGCTGCTAATAACGTAGTGTTGTAATTATTCTGAGCAAATTGCTTGGGACTTGAGGGCTTTTGGGGCGATACAGCTATCGATGATACGTTTGATACTTCATATCGATTTGGCTTCTCATGTTTTGCGGTGTTGGTGCGACTACCTCATCACTTTTACAAGATAATGGCCGGTCAGCGCTTACAATATTTATAGAGATTCCTGTTAAGAGGGTGCTAAAACATCGGAAAATGTGCACAAACAGTTTGTAAAATATTGTGTACATTTTCTGATACATCCAAGAACCATCCTCAACACAGAAACTCTGTCACATCATAAAACGCCCTGAAAAAGTGATTTTTGTAGCAGCATCTAGCAATCAAGATTACATGCGACCAAATTCTCTCATTTGCTGTGGTCAATGCTGCGGACAAAAATCAGCGGCTAGTGTTGTTGAAGTGTTAAAAAAACACTTCAGAAACACACTCTCTAAACATTTCTTGGACATGAGGAATCAACGAGATTTTTCTTGCAAGCAGTTTTTTCTCCTGCATAATGCCAAGATTATCCCACTGACTTGGGGGCAAAAAAGCAATGTTCCCCATTGTGAATATGTGACAAATAAAACAGTAATACGAATAAGCAGATTACACAGGAAAATAGTTATATTACACATGTCAGTCTCGATTAGTCAAAAAATGATCTCAAGCAAGAGAATTCTATGAAGAGACTCACAAGGCCCATTTTTTCAGAGGTGCATCGAATTGGCATTGTTTTACTTAGATTCGTTCAGAATTGATCACTTTTGAAGGAAAAAAGAAGTGAAATCGATTAGGGTTGCTGCAAGAATAAGAGATTTTGGAGGAGTGTCTCCATAATTAGCTAAATCTAAGCCCGCTAACTAGTGATTCTGGTCACTGTGACAACTGTTGATTTAAAAAGGATCTATAGACCTTAAGCTTTTTGTATTCGCCTGACAATCTCTCTTGGTCTGAGGACAACTTCTGCTAACCTTCAGGTTTGTGATTCTCCTTTATACAATGGGTGAGTTCAGTAGTAAACACCTGCTTGACACTTTCCTTGACCGTGACACTTACAAAATAATGAAATGCAAAACTAACTGCAATAAAAGTAAAGTTCCCACCAAAATAAATTAAAAGTGAAAAGAGTACCCAGGCACTGGTGTCTTTCCATGCAGCTTACAATTCAAAGAAGCCAACACACAATCCTAAAATCAACAAAAGTCAATTAACCTTAAAAAAAACATTCAAAATCATAACATTTCATTTCAGAAAGAGAAATTTTAAACTAAAATCCCAATAGTATACATATATCGATCAATTAACACTTGAAACATTTTTAAAGCTGACAGTGTTAGAAATAATCAGAATTGCAGAGGATTTTGCCCATACATGTAGGATTTTAACTTTCCTTCTAAAAACCTCCCCCACAAACCCACAAACATGTTGAACATGCGATTATATCAAATTATCCTCATTAAACATGTTATTATCAAATAATCTTTCTCAAAAGCCCTTGGGAGAGTAAGAAAATAAAAACCCAACTTAACTGCATCAGAGAGATTTCATTTTTTACTAAAACTTATTGTGTTATATTTATCAGATTAAAATTTTGTGAGTGTGACCCTTTTAAAAATTTCAACAGCCTTTTGACAACCTTTCAGCAAAAAAGTCCTGTTGAATATGCCTGATAAAAAAATGAAAACAAAACTGACAGGCCTTAAATTGAAACAGGAATGCTAATGGTCTTCTGAATGCTTTAAAAAGCGTTTTCAACATGAAAGAACATATATAACCTTTGAATTTTTATGATTTTCAGGTTAGAGGTTCAGAGCTTTCATTGTCTACTTATTTCAGTTACACATGTAATTAGGTAATGCAAGTAGCCAACCCCCCCCCCCCCGCCCCACCTCCCCTGGATCTGTCGCTAGTGTCAGGGTACTTCTGTATATACAGTAGAACCTCCCTTAGCGGACACCTCTCTATTAAGGACAACCTCTCTATTAACAACACTTGTTTTGGTCCTAAAAGTGGTTGTTTCCACTCAATTTTACCTCTCTTACCAGGACACCTCTCTATTAAGGACAGCACTTCTCAGTCCTGATGGTGTCCTTAATAGAGAGGTTCTACTGTATATGCCAGAGAAAAGTGAATAGTGGAATTGCTACATATGCATATAGCAGGTACCAGTATATTAAACACCAAGATGAAATATTTGGCTGTTGTTCTTTAATTATCATATTTTGAGGAATCTCTGGTAGTCTGTCTAATGAAGGACTAAGCCTAACCTATCACCAAGAATTTATAGACTAGTATTTTAATGAATCTTATACTATCACTAAACAAGGACTACGAGGTATGAATGGACATGGAGTGAACTCATGAAAAATAACGCGCCCGACACCGTCATCTCAACTGAATGATAAAGGTTGCACAATTTGCGCCAAAAGCATAAACGAAACAATACACCCCTTCCAGAGTAGAAGACATTCTTATTTCGTTTACACTCGAGAAGCGCTTCCATTCTACAACGCACGCAAGCCCCGGTGTGTATTCTGTCAATATCATTATCATGAAAATGTGAATGAAGACAATTGTCAATAGAGTAGAGACTAAGAGAGACAATCCGATATAGCCTACCTCCGAAAACTCCAGAGAACACCGTGAATAGCAGAGCTAAAATCACGCATGGCCCCTTGAGATACATCTCAAACGTAATCCTTGAATTATAGTCCAATGCATCAGAAATATTAGCAAAGAATTTTGTGTCAAAATTGGTATAATCTCAACTTTTCACCATCAAACCATAATTAAAGACCGCGTGCAGTACACTTCAGCATGCTTATTCCCGCAACTGGAATTGACCAATCATTGGTGTTTTTATCAAATCCCTTTAACTCTACAACCAATCGTGGTGCATCTTTCAGTTCAATTAAATTATCATCGGGCAGGTGGCGGTGAACACGTGGTCAGGGGGTTAGAAAATTCTTGAATATTCACAAACTAAGGGGATTTATGATCAGTTTTTGCCTTCGCATTTGGTTATGTGTCTATATGTATCGAAAGATTGAGATTCTGATGCTTACCAAAGTCTCACTCATTGGAGAAAACCCCGCATTATTTTTGGCGGCAAATCTGACGTAATTGTGACCCGTTTTTTTATTAGCGACGTCTATCGATAAAATGATTCACCAACTCCGTGTATTCGGAAAAAGAAACCCCCAATCGACCTTTTTCGGAGGTAAGATGGCTGCGCCCATGGCCGCATTTTTCAGACCAAATAAATCTTACTTTTCTCTTCTAACTGTTGGTCAAAATATTTTGATCTCAATAAATATGTGTTAAGAAACGTACACTGGCAATGTATATACTTATAATCGTCCATATACGAAGATATTTAAAGGGAATTTCACACTCCAGTGTTTCTGCATTTCCCATGCACATTTTCTACACGTCGCATGTGCATGTCGATGTACGTGAAACCATGTACATTTTGTCCCATGCTAACGTACTGTAGATGGCATATATCATGAACTGTAGAATCACAGTCTGAGTCACCTGACTTTAGGCAGTGCTCGTGAGGACCGTGGCTCTGCACAAGTCATTTAATTCTTTGAGTCGGTTGGTGCATTCGACTCCACACTGACTCCGACTGACTGACTCACTGAGCTTGAGGAACTTTGACGAATCCCAACGGCAACGACCAACTCTGCGCTGAAGTGGGAGCAACCCGAGGCCAAGGCGAGGATAGTCACCCTACAGTTTTGCCGATAACTGTTTTAAACTCCTGGATGACTTTTTAGATGCTAAGGTGTTCGTTTCTTTTCAGAATTAGCGAAACATGCAGATCTTCGTGAAGACTCTGACGGGGAAGACCATCACCCTTGAGGTGGAGGCTTCTGACACGATCGAGAATGTCAAGGCCAAGATACAGGATAAGGAAGGTAGGTTGGGCAGGTTGTGACTGCATGTGGGCATCTTTCAGGTTCAAAGTGAATTCTGTTCAAATGGCCGTGCTCAGGAATATGCAGTAAGTGGACCATATCCTACCATAAGATTAAGAGTGGAGGAAAGGTCTGCACACCCATGCCCAGCGACAGCGTACACGCACTAAATGAAAATTGTCAGTCGTAACGGGTTTACATTTGGGCCGTACAGGCAAGTTGTAGGGCTAATCTGTGACATCTTAGTCTAAGAAAGGCTTTGCAGTATGTAACATCTCTTCAAAATGAACATTATAAAATATTATAAAAGCAAATTCTGGAGATTGTTGTGGGTGGCAATTCTCCAAAATGCATAGGAACTGTTCTACTTCTTGTCCAGGTCCGGAGTAATAATTCTTCCTCCAAATTATATCTTTGATGTATTTTGTATTTTCAGGCATTCCTCCAGATCAACAGCGTTTGATCTTCGCTGGCAAGCAGCTTGAAGATGGACGCACTCTGTCTGACTACAACATCCAGAAGGGTAAATAACACTTCTTTTCTAATGTAAACAGTTGGCCTGAAACAGAAAAGTCATCAACTTGCAAACATCTCTTGTCCTCTTGACAAAGAGCTCTGAATACCACATCCTTTGAGTTTGAGGCTTGAAAAAAAGTAATATCTCATAGTAATAAGCAGCAGTGTCACATGAAAAATAATCCCTGTGTTGTGGGCCCAAGAGGAGGCGACATTAAAATTGAATAAAGTGGGGCATCACACGAAGTGCTAATAATAGACACCATGGATCTTTAAGTGGCCACTGAAGAAAAAACCTAGAGTGGTGTTAGGAGAGGTAGTAACACCTGTATACTGATTTGTTTTATCTCATTGCAGAGTCTACGCTCCACTTGGTGTTGCGTCTTCGCGGTGGTGTCATCGAGCCCAGTTTACGTCTGTTGGCTCAGAAATACAACTGTGAAAAGATGATTTGCAGGAAGTGAGTATTGTGAATTGACTGTGGGTTTGTACTGGAATTGAACACAACGTAATTTCTGTAACGGGTTATCAACTGAAATAGCCCGGAAGTTGGGTCTCGCTCAATTTCAGTGAATTGATATGAAGACAGCAGTTTTTTTAATTGCTGATAAGTTTTAGCCACGTGTGAGATTGAGCAGTCCCCGACTTTGAGAATTTGTCAACTGAACAATTCAAAGGTCATGTGCGCCTGTCTTAAGTTCTGAAATGTTGATTTTAACTTTAAAAATACCAAATTAGTGAAAAGTGCATCCTTTAATGTCAGGCTCGCTTAGTCTGCTTAGGATTTCCAATATAAATCCTTGACAACTTTCCACTAAAAAGCATTATTTAAACACACACATTGTTCTTGCTTCTGTAGGTGCTATGCTCGCCTTCACCCCAGAGCCACCAACTGCAGGAAGAGGAAGTGTGGTCACACCAGCAACATCCGCCCCAAGAAGAAACTGAAGTAGACTACTCAATTGATAAGTGCTGGCTTTTGGCTGTACACAAAGAAAGTAAAAAATAAGAAGTTGTATATACAAAGGAATTTCTGACTTTTGTTTTATGTGTAAGAAAATACTGTACCTTGTTACACGCGAGGAGAATAGGAGTAGGGCTCGGGAGTTCAGATTGCTCCTCTTGCCCTAACAGTGGATCTCCAGGAAGTGTTGTTGGCTTGGCCATTCAGGCCATTTTGAAGACAGACACCCTCTTGAACTTCAGCAGCATTTAGGTATCAAACTTTCGTTTCTCTGCTCAACGTATTTCAAGTAGTCGTGATCGCGTAATAGACGAACGCCTGCTGACCTAATACTCTAAGCACAGTGACATGTGCATATCTTTGCTAATTTTGACTATTTTGCTATACAGCCATGTGTATGCAACATAGTTAATTAATTCTAAGATATGCATGCGTGACCAAATTGAGGATCACCTATTGTTGATGTCTAGGACATGACCTATCCTCCCATACAGCCATTGCATGCCCCTACATCCTCTATAATGGTACCGGTACTGTTTACATCATCCCATACAGCCATTGCATGCCCCTACATCCTCTATAATGGTACCGGTACTGCTAACATCAGTCAAGGAGACGCATATTGATGGATACCATCGGTATGTGGTCTCGAGAAGCTGGTTCCAATGACCACTCGTACTCTGGAAAGAAGCTGAGATTGCTCTGGGATTCGCTAGTCCCCACGAGCCCGGCTATAAAACACTGGCACCCGACATGCTCGTCTTCGATAAAGGAGGCCCTAATTATTGAGATAGCTGTCAGCTCCGACAGACATGTCCTAGCACTTGCAGAGGAGAAACGATCGAAGTACTGTAGTGGCTGTGACTATCTCGTCTCTCTCATCATGTTGTCAACACAGTGGGGCAGCCAGGACTGATTCGGCCTGTCTCTCTCGCCATGTTAACAACTTGGCAGAGCAGCCAGGACTGATTCGCCTGGCTGTGACTGTCTCATCTCTCTCATCATGTTGTCAACACGGTGGAGCAGCCAGGTCTGATTCGGCCTGGCTGTGACTGCCTCATCTCTCTCACCATGTTGACAACTTTTCAGAGCAGCCAGGACTGATTTGGCCTGGCTGTGACTGTCTCATCTCTCTCACCATGTTAACAACTAGGCAGTGCGGCGAAGACTGATGTGGCCTGGCTGTGACTGTCTCATCTCTCTCATCATGTTGTCAACACGGTGGAGCAGCCAGGTCTGATTCGGCCTGGCTGTGAATGCCTCATCTCTCTCACCATGTTGACAACTTGGCAGAGCAACCAAGACTGATTTGGCCTGGCTGTGACTGTCTCATCTCTCTCATCATGTTGATTATAATTATGGTGAGATAGATGAGACAGTCACAGCCAGGCCTAATCAGTCTTTACTGCTCTGCCAAGTTGTCAATATGGTGTGAGAGATGAGGAAGTCACAGCCAGGCCGAATCAGTTCTGGCTGCTCTGCCAAGTTGACAACATGATGGGAGAGATGAGGAAGTCACAGCCAGGCCGAATCAGTCCTGGCTGCTCAACCGTGTTGACAACATGATGAGACAGATGAGGAAGTCACAGCCAGGCCGAATCAGTCCTGGCTGTTCCACCGTGTTGACAACATGATGAGAGAGATGAGGCAGTCACAGCCAGGCCGAATCAATTCTGGCTGCTCTGCCAAGTTGTCGACATGGTGAGAGAGATGAGACAGTCACAGCCAGGCCAAATCAGTCTCGGCTGCTCTGCCAAGTTGTCTACATGGTGAGAGAGATGAGGAAGTCACAGCCAGGCTGGATCAGTCCTGGCTGCTACACCGTGTTGGCAGTGCAGCGAAGACTGATGCAGCCTGGCTGTGACTGTCTCATCACGCTCATCATGTTGTCAACACGGTGGAGCAGCCAGGATTGATTCCTGGCTGTGACTGCCTCATCTCTCTCACCATGTAGACAACTTGTCAGAGCAGCCAGGACTGATTCGGCCTGGCTGTGACTGTCTCATCTCTCTCATCATATTGTCAACACGGTGGAGCAGCAACGACTGATTCGGCCTGGCTGTGACTGTCTCATCTCTCTCATCATATTGTCAACACGGTGGAGCAGCAACGACTGATTCGGCCTGGCTGTGACTGTCTCATCTCTCTCATCATATTGTCAACACGGTGGAGCAGCAACGACTGATTCGGCCTGGCTGTGACTGTCTCATCTCTCTCACCATGTTGACAACTTGGCAGAGCAGCCAAGACTGATTAGGCCTGGCTGTGACTGTCTCATCTCTCTCACCATAATTATTGTCAACACGGTGGAGCAGCCAGAATTGATTCGGCCTGGCTGTGACTGCCTCATCTCTCTCATCATGTTGTCAACACGGTGGAGCAGCCAGGACTGATTCGGCCTGGCTGTGACTTCCTCATCTCTCTCACCATGTTGACAACTTGGAAGAGCAGTAAAGACTGATTAGGCCTGGCTGTGACTGTCTCATCTCTCTCACCATAATTATTGTCAGCACGGTGGAGCAGCCAGAACTGATTCGGCCTGGCTGTGACTTCCTCATCTCTCTCACCATGTTGACAACTTGGGAGAGCAGTAAAGACTGATTTGGCCTGGCTGTGACTGACTCATCTCTCTCATCATGTTGTCAACACGGTGGAGCAGCCAGGACTGATTCGGCCTAGCTGTGACTTTCTGATCTCTCTCACCATGTTGACAACTTGGCAGAGCAGTAAAGACTGATTCGGCCTGGCTGTGACTGCCTCATCTCTCTCACCATGTTAACAACTTGGCAGAGCAACCAAGACTGACTTGGCCTGGCTGTGACTGTCTCATCTCTCTCATCATGTTGTCAACACGATGGAGTAGCCAGGTCTGATTCGGCCTGGCTGTGACTGCCTCATCTCTCTCACCATGTTGACAACTTGGCAGAGCAGTAAGGACTGATTCGGCCTGGCTGTGACTGTCTCATCTCTCTCATCATGTTGTCAACACGGTGGAGCAGCCAGGACTGATTCGGCCTGGCTGTGACTTCCTCATCTCACTCTGTGACTGCGTCATATCTCTTGCCATGTTGACAACATGGCATAGCAGCCAGGACTGATTCGCCTGGCTGTGACTGTCTCATCTCTCTCACCATGTTAACAACTAGGCAGTGCGGCGAAGACTGATGTGGCCTGGCTGTGACTGTCTCATCTCTCCCATCATGTTGTGAACACGGTGGAGTAGCCAGGTCTGATTCGGCCTGGCTGTGACTGCCTCATCTCTCTCACCATGTTGACAACTTGGCAGAGCAACCAAGACGGATTTGGCCTGGCTGTGACTGTCTCATCTCTCTCATCATGTTGTCAACACGGTGGAGCGGCCAGGACTGACTCGGCCTGGCTGTGACTTCCTCATCTCTCTCACCATGTTGACAACTTGGCAGAGCAGCCAAGACTGATTAGGCCTGGCTGTGACTGTCTCATCTCTCTCACCATAATTATTGTCAACACGGTGGAGCAGCCAGAATTGATTCGGCCTGGCTGTGACTGCCTCATCTCTCTCACCATGTTGACAACTTGGCAGAGCAGTAAAGACTGATTCGGCCTGGCTGTGACTGTCTCATCTCTCTCATCTTGTTGTCAACACGGTGGAGCAGCCAGGACTGATTCGGCCTGGCTGTGACTTCCTCATCTCACTCTGTGACTGCGTCATCTCTCTTGCCATGTTGACAACTTGGCAGTGCAGCCAGGACTGATTCGCCTGGCTGTGACTGTCTCATCTCTCTCACCATGTTAACAACTAGGCAGTGCGGCGAAGACTGATGTGGCCTGGCTGTGACTGTCTCATCTCTCTCATCATGTTGTGAACACGGTGGAGTAGCCAGGTCTGATTCGGCCTGGCTGTGACTGCCTCATCTCTCTCATCATGTTGTCAACATGGTGGAGCAGCCAGGACTGATTCGGCCTGGCTGTGACTTCCTGATCTCTCTCACCATGTTGACAACTTGGCAGAGCAGTAAAGACTGATTCGGCCTGGCTGTGACTGCCTCATCTCTCTCACCATGTAGACAACTTGGCAGAGCAACCAAGACGGATTCGGCCTGGCTGTGACTGTCTCATCTCTCTCATCATGTTGTCAACACGGTGGAGTAGCCAGGACTGATTCGGCCTGGCTGTGACTTCCTGATCTCTCTCACCATGTTGACAACTTGGCAGAGCAGTAAAGACTGATTCGGCCTGGCTATGACTGCGTCATCTCTCTTGCCATGTTGACAACTTGGCAGAGCAGCCAGGACTGATTCGCCTGGCTGTGACTGTCTCATCTCTCTCACCATGTTAACAACTAGGCAATGCGGCGAAGACTGATGTGGCCTGGCTGTGACTGTCTCATCTCTCTCATCATGTTGTGAACACGGTGGAGTAGCCAGGTCTGATTCGGTCTGGCTGTGACTGCCTCATCTCTCTCACCATATTGACAATTTGGCAGAGCAACCAAGACGGATTTGGCCTGGCTGTGACTGTCTCATCTCTCTCATCATGTTGTCAACACGGTGGAGCAGCCAGGACTGATTCGGCCTGGCTGTGACTTCCTCATCTCTCTCACCATGTTGACAACTTGGCAGAGCAGCCAAGACTGATTAGGCCTGGCTGTGACTGTCTCATCTCTCTCACCATAATTATTTTCAACACGGTGGAGCAGCCAGAATTGATTCGGCCTGGCTGTGACTGCCTCATCTCTCTCACCATGTTGACAACTTGGCAGAGCAGTAAAGACTGATTAGGCCTGGCTGTGACTGTCTCATCTCTCTCACCATAATAAGTGTCACCACGGTGGAGCAGCCAGAACTGATTCGGCCTGGCTGTGACTTCCTCACCTCTCTCACCATGTTGATAACTTGGCAGAGCAACCAAGACGGATTTGGCTTGGCTGTGACTGTCTCATCTCTCTCATCATGATGTCAACACGGTGGAGCAGCCAGAACTGATTCGGCCTGACTGTGAGTGCCTCATCTCTCTCACCATGTAGACAACTTGGCAGAGCAGTAAAGACTGATTAGGCCTGGCTGTGACTGTCTCATCTCTCTCATCATGTTGTCAACACGGTGTAGCAGCCAGGACTTATTCGGCCTGGCTATGGCCGTTTAATCTCTCTCATCATGTTGTCAACACGGTGTAGCAGCCAGGACTAATTCGGCCTGGCTATGGCCGTTTCATCTCTCTCATCATGCTGTCAACACAGTGGGTCAGCCAGGACTGATTCGGCCTGGCTGTGACTTCCTCATCTCACTCTGTGACTGCGTCATCTCTCTTGCCATGTTGACATCTCTCTTGCCATGTTGACCACTTGGCAGAGCAGCCAGGACTGATTCGCCTGGCTGTGACTGTCTCATCTCTCTCACCATATTAACAACTAGGCAGTGCGGCGAAGACTGATGTGGCCTGGCTGTTACTGTCTCATCTCTCTCATCATGTTGTCAACACGGTGGAGCAGCCAGGTCTGATTTGGCCTGGCTGTGACTGCCTCATCTCTCTCACCATGTAGACAACTAGGCAGTGCGGCGAAGACTGATGTGGCCTGGCTGTGAGTGTCTCATCTCTCTCATCATGTTGTCAACACGGTGGAGCAGCCAGGTCTGATTTGGCCTGGCTGTGACTGCCTCATCTCTCTCACCATGTTGACAACTTGGCAGAGCAACCAAGACTGATTTGGCCTGTGACTGCCTCATCTCTCTCATTACGTTGTCAACACGGTGGAGCAGCCAGGACTGATTCGACCTGGCTGTGACTTCCTCATCTCTCTCACCATGTAGACAACTTGGCAGAGCAGCCAGGATTGATTCGGCCTGGCTGTGACTTCCTCATCTCTCTCACCATGTCGACAACTTGGCAGAGCAGCCAGGATTGATTCGGCCTGGCTGTGACTTCCTCATCTTTCTCACCATGTAGACAACTTGGCAGAGCAGCCAGGATTGATTCGGCCTGGCTGTGACTTCCTCATCTCTCTCACCATGTCGACAACTTGGCAGAGCAGCCAAGACTGATTTGGCCTGGCTGTGACTGTCTCATCTCTCTCACCATTATTAGTAAAGGCACATTAGCAAAATCAAAATATTGATCTTTCAGAAATTAGTTTTACAAAACATAGTTTTCAGGAGAGTGTGACATGTGGTTGTGGTAGACAGCGTCACCTCAAACATTGCCACATATGTTATAGGGCACTTCTACTTCCCCAACCACCATGGCCTACAGGACATCACAATCTCTGTCCTGGAGTTCATGTACATTCCCCGAAGGCACACACACCAAGGGTGACAGACTCGATATTCATGGATCCATCGCCCACTATGTCCCCAATAGGACTCGACATCAAGGACAACATAGCCTTGTAACCATCCTCATTATTCCAGTAGCGTTTCTACATTATATAACCTACTTTCCTGTATGAGCCCTGGTCGCAATCAATCTTGCATTAGAACATCAGCTGATGTGGTCTTTCTCTATAAAGTATCATGAACCAGCACGAAGCAGGGGTACCAACCAGCAACCAGTGCTTCATTGATGGATCCGATAGCCACATGTTTGTTGACCGTAATCTGCACACCCCACCTCTTGCTTATGATGCTCCGTCACAATTGAAGGAGGGATTGGTCAATAATCCATTAGTAAAGTATGATGCTTTGAGAACTCAGCAGACTGGACTTCAAAAGACAACTCAGGCAATCTTCTATTCACATTTTATGGAAATATCCAATTAATTTATTCAAAAGTTCCTAGTATACAACCATTACTTAATCTCTCTCAAACTGGTTAAAATATTCACAACAAACATACAACTCCCATGGTCATGTTGGAGTCCAAGATTCAGTCAAATTATCAGACAAAAGGGCTCAATTCTCCAAGGGTGTTCAGCAGCCTGAAATGCCACGTCTTCCAACCCAACATGCTGAAGACACTGCTGGAACCACAACAACTTTCAATACATACTCTTCAAAGCTTGCGCCCTATGACAATGTGGAATTGATATCGCACTGAAGGTATTGGTTGTCTCACCAAAAAACCACGAGGGTGACAGCTGCCAACGTTTTGGATGAAATGATAGCTCCACCCTCTCGGTGTTAGGTGAGACAACCAGAGCTTCCAGTTCGGTATCAATTTTCATTCTAAAACACCTGAAACTGAACTGCAGTCAAAGCAAGGCACAGTGGGTGAAGTGCATTATACACTGTGATCAATTCTTCATTGTAATCAAAGGTGTTGTAGAATAGGCAGCCAATAACCAGTCCATTTGGTACGAATGCAATAACGTCAGGTTACCTAATGCAACTTTGGTTTTGACCGCTAACGGTTACTTGGAAGAGCAAGAACCACCCCCATCATGAATTGTAAGGAAAGGGTATCGCTAAGAATTAAAAATATTGACGACACAGATTGTTTCAGAAGTACCTAGGAAACAATCTTGCCGAACAGATAATACAAAGAATCTGTTACTTCATCAACACTAAATGGACTGGCCAAGACATTAAGTTGGTCCACTCAAGGTTTTTAAAGACAGAGGTACAATACCAGTTTTCATAACATATTTTGTCACTGGTAACAGGTTTCAGTTACGTGTCATGTAATTCAAGAAATCATGCTTTCAACAAGTAAACTTTTGAACCAAATGTTTACTGTGCAATACTTGGATGTGTACCGAGAGCCGTAACGTGAGCAAAAATCCATGGAATACAGTTTGTGCGGGTCAATAGAACGATTACCCTATCACAGGATAATACTTTAGGTGAGAAAGGGGAATACCCAATGTGCAAAATGCAAACCATGATTTGGTCTCCCAAACCAAAAGGAGTGTTCAGGGAATATAAAGTGGGGCCTATTTCCAATGGCCATAAGTATTCTCAATGGCCTCCAGATCACCAAACTACCCAGAAATATCTAATTTGAAAAAAACAACAACTCCAAATGAGTTGCAAACGGTTCGTAAAGCTTTTATCACATTCTATCAGTACCATGTCCCAAATCTGCCGAGTTACAGTGATTGCCGAGAAACAAGACACTTCCAAACGACACATCTATAAGATTTTTGCAATTACCACTGTGTTTGTTTACTGCTGGAGCCTCAACACAGCAATCCTGTGATCTGTCACTGGCAGAATTGGGCCGGAACATCATGCCCCAGACAAGAGCCCAAATATCAGGCAAAGTCCCCAGTCCCCTCACAGTGCACAACATGCACAAGGAATTCACATATGTATATGGAACAAGATTTCGCAGGTGTAACGACATTTGGTGACATTACATGCTAATCCTCGAAGCTGACCACTTCACAACTGGACGGCCCACAACGTTATTATGATTATGTCTGGGACTGCTTTCTAGGGCGTCATTTGCGGCAATAACCTAACGCCATGCACTGCAACATGCACCAAAACGCCATTTTGGGGTATCGATGCGAACCAAATGACAAACCGGACAGAAATATCTATCATAATATCGATCGTCGTAAAGTGGTTTAGCCACACACTCCGGATTGTTAAAATACATGTTGATATTCAATTATCCTACAATGAGTCCGAGTCCAAATCGGTACGCCGACTTGACTTGATTAGCATATCCACTGAGTGCAAGAGTGAATGGCAATGGTAGCAGCTTCTTCTCTAAAACGGCACCTACACACCAGTTGCTGTCAAACTGACCTGAAAGAACAAACAGAAACATGAGGTAAAGGAAATGACTTACTGTTCAGAGGCTTCATTTAATGTGATACTATGATGTGATTTACAACTTTGCGGAAATACCTCCGTTTTTAATTGTTGATCACAAATTTAAAGCTCAAATTTTCCATTTTTGATTAGATTTATCATAAAATTGCTGAATGTAAACCACCGCGACCGCGAAAATGTTCATGTTGTGACGTCATCAACGAAAACGGCATCGAAGCGAGCCGTCCGGGCGGGATTAAACCATCAATTTCTAGAAAATGTGCATTTCGATTCGAAAACCTTACCGATTTATGAGAAAAGTGACGTAGTCATTTGTCAAAAAGAGCTAAAACATTATATGGTGAAATTTGACACGAGTTACCCTTTAAAACAACAACTGATGTTCTTTTTGTTTTCTGGAGACAAAACAAAGTACTAGAACTTTTCTTTACATACCTCTCATAGTTATATTAGCATTTGGAAGGTCATACTGATAACCTATCGTAGCTGTACATTCCTGCATTCTAAGACTACCCTCCATTTCCATTCCTAGTTGTAAATTGTCGTTGACTTTATGATAGTAACATGCATGTGCCCCACCGGCCGATGGACAAACATTGGTACTAAATTGCCAGTCTTTTGCTGAAAGAACAAAACCATATTCTTACTCTTGAAAATATCAATGAAAACTGATGTCATCCAATATACAACCAAATACAATGGGCAAATATCTTTGGTTTTTCAAACTCCACTGTTTTTGAGAAGTTAGGTTATTCACAAAAGTTGCGAAAAAAGAACTACTTTACTGATAGCAATACTAACATGAATATCTAGCAGCCAATGTGAACACAGCTATTTCCCTGCCAGGAACTTGTGGCCCGTATTGATACAACAGCTCAGCACCCATCGCAAAATTCTTTGATAGGTTTTGAAGATACTGGTTAACGATTATCCCTGGAAAAAGACATGCGAAAAACATTACGTCCAAGCAGGTGAAAACAGTGATTTTACTAAAGTCAAGATATAGAGGGCATTTTGACAGCCTTGCCAATGATGCAAAGTTTCTTTAATGCCTGTTGCAACTCAAACAATGAGAGGAGTCCAAGAGCTCATACTAGTCAGACATTGTGCTTCAGAGCCAAGACAACCGTTAACATCGGCACAACCACAAACTTCTTTAATCCATGGTACAACAGACACAGAAAACACCATCTTCTGTTTGCTACTGGTCTGTTAACTTGTAGCTCTCACAACCACTTTTTTACTAGTCCAAAGTTAGATATATAATCGTCGCAAACGTTTTATGAACTCACCTGATTCTTCTAGAACGTCTATATTTCCCAGAGTACTGGAGGCAGTAAAATCGTTTCCTTTATAATCCGATGTAAACTGAGTAGTCACCATTTTTGAATTTTGAATCTGAATAGGAATGTTAATCGGTAACTTATACTGATTTTTTAAGACCAGTGAAGTGAGCAGTGTAAATTATAATTCACTTTGGTTGTTTTTACTGATAAGAATACAACCAGTGATCCACCTCGTCTTCAACCAGTGATCCACCTCGTCTTCAAAATTCAGACCAGTGACATGTTGTACCCTACACGTAGTTCACCACTGAGAGCGTCTTTTTTTCATGATAAGTCTTCCCAAGGAAGCTTTTACTGATTTAGATTTGGTAGGATGTACAGTTAGATGCCATACATGTCATAAATATAAGGCATCTTTGTTACTCCCCCTCCTCTGTCAATTCGATTTAAACAAAGGCAGGAAGCAATACACCTTTCCACCTTGCACTTGCAGCTAGCCCAAGGTGAGATTCTTTGATCTGAGTTTTTCCCACCATGAAAACAGCAAAATCATAGACACGATAGTTAGTCAGTGGTAAAGGCTAGTCAGTGATTTTTCATCATATCCAACGGAGCACCCAGACTCACCTGTGACATGAATTTGCACCTAATTCTCTCAGAGAACTGATGAATAATGTTGGCATTCAGATTACCACTTGGGTCGACCTCACCAATTAATACAGGGAACACCTGAAGTGAAAAGAAATATATGAGTACCACTGAAACCAGACCCAAGCTCTTTATGATTGAATGAATGCCACACCCAAAACAAGCAGTCCACTGTCCAGTCACAGAGATCAAAGCAGAATTCACTCCAGTAAGCTAGGTTTTGAGACTCTGCAGTATAACTGATGATAAATTGACTATAAATTGGTGAGTTTTAGTTGAGATGATGTTGAAATGTGATTGTTGGTGTAGATTTAGCTAAGCAGCAACGAGGCTTCTTAAATATTAAACAAAGCTATTTTTCCCCTTCATTTGAGAGCAGGAAGGATGTCTTTTTCTTCACACTCATATCCAGTGTAAAATTTGGCTGTCTTCAAAATACAGTCATCCGACTCAATTTGTTTTTTTTCCTTCTGATCAGTGCTCAACAGTTTGTGAGGCACTAAAGCATGGTCATACAAACCTCCATTGGACTGTATGACTTTGTTCCTACGTATGTGCATCCGAACTTGTATCCTGAGGGTTGGAGGCTGCTCATTGTCAATGTATGACTAATCTGGAAATGATTACTCAATCCCTTATTGATCAGGAGTTTGGCCCCTTCAAATGGTGAAGGAAAAATATCTGAAAACAAGTATAAACTGAATTAGCCTTGATATATTTTTGTTTCTGTGTTGGTCTTCTAATCTTAAGTGTGCCAAATGTGACAGGCCAGTATTCAAAGGCAACGGCCAGTTCGTGGCAACGGCCCCTGATGATGAAAATGATGGTAAGATTGCAAGTGATAAGATCGAGATAAATGAGATCGAGATAAATGAGATCGAGAGCAAACCCAAAGACCACCCTCAGCCCCCACCCCTCCCAAAAGGCCCTGGCCAAAGTCAGAAGTGTGACTTTCGACTATAGTCATAGATCCATGCACTTGATTGGGAACAACGTTTACGAAGACGTCGCGTCAGGTCACCTTAATGTAAAAATGCATGGTGATGTGACGACGACAAACACTAGAGCCTATGTTATGTAAACGTGGTTCCCAATCCCAATCAAGTGCATGGCGCTAGGCCTATGCCCTACTCCCTAGGGATTAGTTATGTCATGCTATCTTCACACCATTTGATTTTGACATTTGTTGCAGACCAACTGGTGACAAGTGACTGGGTGACAACCATTCGAAAACATACCCTTGCACCTCTTGTGCAAATCCTCAAATGAGCCAGGGTTCATTCCGTTGGCATTATCAGCCATTTCTTCGGGTTTTGCAGCAGCAGTGCCCGCAGCGGTCATCGGCGGTGGTGGAGGGACGAGAGTTGCGGAAGCCGGAGCCGTGACATTGCCTGCTGCCGCTGCATGTACGTTACCCATACTGCTGTTTTATGGTTTTTCTGAATCTTCGATAGATAAACCACACTTGTATATAGTTGCGACCGATATATTTTATCTACTGTTTGAGTAAAACGCCCCGAAAATCGGAAACCTCGTGCGGCTTTTAACCTAAGTGATCACCGCCATGTGCAAATTTCATAATGGTTGTGATTGGTCGGTTACATGTTTGACCCCAGCGAGGGGTTATCGCGCAAGCGCAAGGAGTCGTTTGGTCATCTGCTGTGTGATCTTTGGCAGGTCACTTGTCTTTCATTCTTTATCATTCCATGAGGTCTCATTAGGGATTTTTTTTTCATGCGCGCCCCCTTCCTAAAATCATTGATTTCTCGGTCCCCACCGTATGTCAGTGTTTATTCAGCAGTGGTTTTGGCAAAGACATGTTTTTTGGAGTTTCTGAAACCTAGAGCGCTACTCAATAGGCGGCTAACAAGAAACTACACATTTTTCTGTTGTTGCCGACGTATGTGTACACTGAACTTGGGATGTGCGTCGGCCCCGTGTTGAAATGCCGTCCAGTGCCAGTGCGTTTTTCGCTGATTTGTGCAAAATTCAACATATCTCAAAAGTTCAATGGTTGACCCTCGATTTTTTTTTGATTTTTGTGTAGCGTAAGCAACTGTCTTTCATGAGAGAATGGTCACTGTAAGAATTATTCAGAAAGAAATGTATAATATTCGGGGTTTTTCGTGATTGTCCGGCCCAATTGGCAATATTGCCATTTGGGATGGTGAACAGAGCTAGGAGCAAATGCAACGCTTATGATTTATTTAAAGAAATAAAATGCCCGATTTAACATCATGCAGAATCAGGGGAAACGGGCGTTTCCAGTGATATACGACACAAATGGGTTGTCCTCATGCATTCACTTTGGAAACGCATTTTAAAATAGATGTTACGTCCTGTTAATTGGGCACATCATCATCGCGTACAATTGGGAAAAACTCCCTAACGAGACCTGAGTGGACAATTCTACCTTCCCGGACATGTGGAACTCAAACTTTAACGTGGTAGTTAATTGTAATCTAACTCTCTATATACCAAAGTGATTTATCTAGGAATACAGTTGAACTTCACTGAAAACTATTGGTGTGTTGATGAGTTCAAAGAATCCTTCAATTCCTTTGGTTTTCTTGGGCTTGGCGAACTGACGTCCGACAATGACCCGTTGACGTGTACGCCTACCTGCAATACGACATTGCCATAGTGTGTAAAGTGATCTATTTTCGGACGAAACTAAGTCCCTTACAAACTTTGGTCGATTTCGGATGGAACATATCATTTCATTTAGCCAATTGTTCATGCGTTTCCTTCATCATGTCTACGACTCAGTTGGCGGAGGGGGGGGGGTTAGGCCTAGGGGAGCCGAAAACCACACTTACTATTTTACTTGACTTTCCTCTTCTTGATGATGGCTATAGCCTAGGCTTTAGGCCTATTGCATATAGCAAGGTTGGGACAATGTCTCAGGCCGTGATGTAGGTAGGTCTGCTTGCCTCATGGCTTCTTCTCATTGTCCGCGAAAAAGATAATTCTGAAATGGATCCTCATCTGACTCTGTGACTGGTGACTGGACCACTTAGTTGATGGGCCCATTTAAAAGTCGGGAGAACCAATTTGTATACATCTTGGGATTGCATCATGCCGTGCACACACGTGTATCGACAAGGCCCTCTGACCGACTTTGGAATGCATGTGATGATGATTTCGTGGGTCAACCTACAGTGTCCACAAGTGTATAACGAAAGGGTTAAGAGGCAAAGCGTGCTGTAGACCTTCCATACTATAATAAATTTGTTAGATCAAACTGAGATGCTAATCGAGAATCATTCAGATAGGTTTTCTCCATTTATTTTTCAGAAAATGGCTGGAAAGCAGGAACCAGAGGTGATTGTGAAGGACCTTAGTGGTGATCCTGATGAAATTGTGGAGATTGAAAGCATGTGTATGAATTGCCATGAAAATGTGAGTTTTGCAATACACTTGACAGTACTAGTAGGGCATGTTTTCGGGACTTCTTTTCCCTTAGGAGTGTACATATACGTTCCTGTAAAATTGAAACTGTTTTTAACACTTTGTGTTTTTTAACTGTAAAATAAATCTGAAGTGGGTCAATCTGAAAATTATTTTGGTACCCAGCTCCACCAATAATGGTACGGTATTAAAACCTATCCAGTGAATGAAGTTGTCATTTGGAGGTACATTCCGGCATTTCTATTTTGGACACCCATTGGACTGAGTGTTTGTGTTTGTAATAGAGAGGTGTCCTTAATAGGGAGGTCATGGCATTATTGTCTTAAAAGATGGGTTCATGTGTATGTTGAATTGGGGGGGGGGGGGGGTGAATATCACACAAGGTGTCCGCTAGGAGAGGTTCTACTATACTTCGATCATTTTCATAATCTTTGAACATTTTTCTTTTTAGGGTATGACAAGAATGTTGCCTACTAAAATACCGTTTTTTCGGTCTGTGATGGTGTCGTCATTTTCTTGTGATCACTGCAATTATAGGAACACAGAATTGCTGCAGTTGGGCGATTTGCAACCAAAGGGAATCAAAATCAGTGTCATCATCAAGACCAAACAGGTACGCATCATTGTGGTGAGAGTAGAAATACCACTCAAATCATTTCATTGCCACCCCAAATTTTTTTCTGGACCGCATTCAGTTTTGGAGAAGCAATCTCTGGCCCGAGAATCTTAAAAAATATCCTTGTACTGCAGTTTAGGTTCACTGGTTTCATGCAGCGTTGCTGGTCCTCTTGAAGATAGGGTACTTATCTTTAAGGAATTCTTATTCTTATTCTTACATGAAAATGTCACAATTGTTTCTTTGCAGGACTTGAACAGACAGCTCGTGATCACGCCGTCTGCACTGGTGAAAATTCCAGATGTAGATTTGGACATTCCATCATCCAAAGGAAGTAAGTAAATCAGAGTAGGATGTCATTCTGAAAATTATGTCAATTCAATAGCCAAAACTGAATTGAGTACGAATGGCTGGGGGGGGGGAGACTAGAGGGTACTTGTTTCATTTCCTTGTTATGAAAAAGGACTTATCCTGGTTCTTGGTAGAGGTGTCTGTATCTGCACATAATTTTGGGGGGATTTATTTGGCCAAATTTATCATTTTTAATTGGAAAATCAAATTTTACCGACAAATATGTGTGTTTGTTCTCATGACCGGATCCCTTATATGGCTTTAAAATTAACCTCATGTTGTCCTATTCTTGTAGATCTTACTACTGCTGAAGGCATTCTCCAAAATACGATGGATGATCTCAAACTTGAACAACCTGTTCGTCGTGTAAGTAATCTGGGTCTGTCAAGTTTATGGTATACTAACCTTGATGTTAAAGCAGGGTTTCTGCCAGAGGGGGGATGGGGGGATTCATCCCCCCCTTAATTTTGAGCACTAAAGTTTGTTTTACTGTCAAATGAGTAATTTTCATGATTTGATATGTAAAATAAGAGCATTTGGGAGCCAATTGTAGCGGTTTTAGGGCCAAAAAACGTCTCAGGAGGGGTCATAGACCCTTTTTGGCTCACCGTAGGGGAGTCTATGCAATACCGCAGTGTCCGTCGTCCGTCGTCGTCGTCGTCGTCGTCGTCGTCGTCGTTGTCCGGCGTATCCTAGTTCAAAAACAGTGGCACGTTTTTTAACCGCTAGGCCTATGAACTTAAAACTTTGTACACATGACCCCCTAGGTCAGATGACCCGTGACACTAAATTTCTGTCCGATCTGATTCTCTACTTGGCCACCAGGGGGCCAAATGTGGATATCTAAAAAGTGTGATATCTCGCTTATTAGTGACTTGTTTTCGATAAAACTTTTGTGGTAGGTACTCATAGCAAGGATACATCATATATCTTACGGGTTTTTAATTTGATCTACTTTTCAAGGTCGCAGAGGTCAAATGGCGTGAATTGGCCGTTTGAGTGTAACTATGGCACGTTTCTCAACCACCAAAGCTATGAGCTTGAAACTTGGTACATATAACCCCCTATATCAGATAACCTCTGGTGCTGAATTTCAGCCTGATCTGATTCTTGACTTTGCCACCAGGGGGCCAAAACGGAAAAAGTAAGAAGTGCAATAGCCTGCTTATTAGCAAATTGTTTTTGATGAAATTTTTATGATAGGGACCCCTAGCAAGGTTACCTCAGATGTTGCACGATTTTTCGGATTTGACCTACTTTTTAAGGTCGCAGAGGTCAAATGGCGTAAATTTGCCGTTTGAGTGTAACTATGGCACGTTTCTCAACCGCAACAGTTATGAACTTGAAACTTTGAACAAATGACCCCCTAGGTCAGTTGACCTTACACTGAATTTTGGTTCGGTCTGATTATTGACTTGGCCACCAGGGGGCCCAAACTCAAAACTCAAAAAGTGTGATTTCTCGCTTATTACTGATTTGTTTTTGATAAAAGTTTCATGGTAGGTACTCCTAGCAAGGATACATCACATATCTTATGGGTTTTTGATTTGACCCACCTTTCAAGTTCACAGAGGTCAAAGTTAAAAACTTTACCGTTCTTGCTACGTTTTGTCATTGTTCAATGTAAAGAGTTTTAATTTTGTGTAATGATGCGTCTAAGAAGCCACTATTTGTATGCCAAGTTTCAGCCAGATCGGAATTCAAATATGGCCGAAATTGCATGTTTTGTGGGTTTTTCCTCGTATTGTGGCAATCCAAAGGTCGTGAGTTCAAACCCCGGTCAAGGACAGCCAAAAATATTTTTATTTTTCATCTTTTCCTTTTTTCTTTTCTGAGTTCTATCTTACATTTTCTTCATTTATTGATTTATTTGGTGCCATAGATTTAATTAGGCGGCCATCTTGGAAATCGTTTTTTGCCGATTGCTGTAGTGTAACGAGTGATGAAATTGTTATGGTCGGGTGGATGTGTCTACATCACATATCACCCTGGTTTGTTATTTGACCTACCTGTCAGGGTCACTGAGGTCAAAGTTAAAAATATATTCACCATTGTCATGGAGTGGCACGTTTCTTCACTATCATTTTCACCTAGACTCTACAAGCTTGGAACCACAAGTCTCGGATTCACCACTTGGCCAGGGCCGGCTCTGAACTGGTCACAGATGCATGTATAAATTATGAGAGGCCTACATACTGTAGCACTTTCTGTAACTGTCTACTAAAAATACTTACGGTGAGCACAATGGCCCCTGGCCGTTTCATTAAGAACAAAATTAATTTTTTGCTCCCTCAAATTTAATCCTGGCGGAAACCCTGGGTTTTAATTTTTAGACTTTAAAAAGTCTAAAAATTATGCATTCTAAAGAAGAAGAAAAAATTCCAAACAATATTTGTTTGGATGTGGCAGCCCTGAGGTTGGGCTGCTAGATCATAAAATGAAGACAAAGCATTTGCTTATGAATTACAATATTACAGATCACAGATCCAGAAAATGCGGCCAAAATTGATGAATTCATAGCCCGTCTGCAACGATTGAAAGATTTGGAGGCACCCTTCACAATAACTGTGGACGATCCGAGTGGGAATAGCTTTGTTGAGAATCCAAATGCGCCGCGAAAGGATGAGCAGATGACAATAACTCATTATAAGCGGAGCAAGGAACAGGCAGAGGCGCTAGGGTATCAGGTGAGAAGTGGGAAATGTCGGGGTTTGTAATCTATTCCCACAGAGGATAGTGAGACCATCCCACATGCTAACCTCCCAGTCTGGTCGTTAGTGTTGCTCATACATAACAGAAAGATCAACAAAACTTTCCTTTCACACTTTTATATATATAACTTATCCCATTTTAATCAATATGGTCGAAGGGTACCAATGACTCGTTATTCAACCCTTGGGTAGTTGACATACCGGTAGTGTATTCATATTGAAATTTGTTGGCCATGATTCTGACTCGGTGCCAGTGCCAGTGCATAATAGCTGAACAGTGCATAAATCAACAATGCAATAACATAGGGCACCGCGCCAGTCTTTCACTACCCTTAGGCTTGAGAATAACAGTAAAGTGCTTTGAGAATGTCGTACATTACAAAGCGCTACCATGTAAAAAAGGGACCTCTATTTTCATTTTTTACTTTTTATCATAATTTTGTGTCTTTCCAGGTTGAGGAAGACAAGAGTGCAGATGACGATGTAGAAAAACCTGAAGAAGTGGTCACCTTCCAAGTTCAGTGTCCCAATTGCCACGCATCGTGTGAGACGCGTATGAAGCAAGTCTGTATCCTTTTGAAATCGACAATAAGAATCTTAAGGTCGAATGTCCTTACTTTTTGCTTGACATGACAAAACCTAGAGTCCAAGAAGTTCATCGTCATCGGCTTTATAAAGGTAGATTGGATCTAGTTTCTTCATCACAAGCAAAAAGGTACCTTTTACTCCAACTTTGCTTTAATCGCTTCATTCCTTAATCCAGTGTTAAGCAATCCCACACTTCAAGGAGGTTATTATCATGGCTACTTCCTGCGAGAAGTGTGGAGTTCGTGAAAATGAGGTGAAATGTGGGGCAGGCGTTGAACCAAAGGGCCGGAGAATAGTACTGAAAATAACCGACCCGACGGACCTCTCACGGGATGTTCTGAAATCTGACATGGCCGCTGTCCGGATTCAGGAATTAGATTTTCAAACCGAGGAAGGCACGCTTGGCGGGAAGTTTACAACATTGGAAGGCCTTTTGACTGACATAAAAAATCAGGTACTTTGGTAAAATAGTAATGTTTATAGTGAAGTTGAGAATTTTTCTTTCATCTAGACTAAGAGGCTGGAGCTTAGATGCAACTAAGTGATATGACAGCTTGACCTCATCGTCTTGGCGAGGCAATCCTGAGGAAAAAAAGAGGCAAATTTCAAAATTTAAAAGTAGTGTGACTGGTGGCTCTGGCAAAAGGTACCGCTTGTCACATTGGGGGCCGGTTCTTTAGTCAGAACTGGTCACAAGTGTCTCTGACTAAACCTAATCCAAGGAGGATAGCTTTAACTGTAGACCAGTTTAGTCAATGAGTCTATGAACTCCTTTAAAAATGCTGAATTCTGAAGTTGCATATGTGTAGGTGGGGGTGGGGGTGTCTCTATTTCTTTCAAAATTGTCTTGTTTCCAGCTGCAAGGTGGAACTTCATTCGTGATGGGTGACAGTGCTGTCGCAGGGAGAAGGAACAGACTCGGTGATTTCGTGAACGAACTTGATCAAGTGATCACTGGGAAGAGGCTGAATGTACACATTGAACTGGATGATCCATCCGGCAACAGTTATTTACAAGTAAGCATGTGATCAGTAATATAAATGCAGCAGTCAACATTAACTCTGTACTCCTCCTTAGCGGGGGTTGATGCAAATTTCTGCGGCGGGGGTCGATGCAAACTTTTTTTTTACGATGCAAGACTGGCTGTGGCTTTGAGGTGTACCTCAGTTCCCCACAGTTTCTTCTTGACATCTTGATCCTCTGGTCAGGCTGTTTTTTGCTGCGGTTCAAATAGTGTGCAGTCTAAAGAGTTACAATTCTCCTTTCCAGAATTTTTACGCACCCGACCCAGACCCAGAAATGGTTACAACAGAATATGAGCGGAATTATGAACAGAATGAATTACTTGGTCTGAATGACATGAAGACAGAGGGCTATGAAGAGGATTAATGTACTGTTTAAAGAGGGTTAATGTACTGTTTAAAGAGGGTTAATGTACTGTTTAAAGAAGGTTAATGTACTGTTTAAAGAGGGTTAATGTACTGTTTAAAGAGGGTTAATGTACTGTTTAAAGAGGGTTAATGTACTGTTTAAAGAGGGTTAATGTCCTTTTTAAAGAGGGTTAATGTGCTGTTCAAAGAGGGTTAATGTACTGTTCAAAGAGGGTTAAAATACTGTTTAAAGAGGGTTAACGTACTGTTTAAAGAGGGTTAACGTGCTGTTTAAAGAGGGTTAAGGTACTGTTTAAAGAGGGTTAATGTACTGTTTAAAGAGGGTTAATGTGCTGTTCAAAGAGGGTTAATGTGCTGTTCAAAGAGGGTTAATGTACTATTTAAAAGAGGGTAAGTTTGCTGTTCAAGGGAGTTAATGTGCTGTTAAAAGAGGACTCGAACAGTACGAAATTACAAAATGGGACTTGTGCCCGTTGTATTTGATTTGGAGGATGCGAGTTGAATAACGAAATACGTACTCACTTTATAGTTAATTCCATAACACGCTATTTGGTGGTTAGTAGTGGTGACTACTTTAATAAACATTATGATGAATAAAAAGGTATCTTGTTTGTGATTTGCTTTGTCTTGCCCATGATCATTTTGACCTACAACGACATTCACAAGGACCACCTCTGCCTCTGGAGAATTCTAAACATGCATACCATGATGGCCGAGACTGTCTCATTAGATATGAGCCCATTCATACTGGAGGACCATTGGAGACAATTGTGTCAAGATGTGGACACAGATCACCAACAGTTGTCTCCTTGTGTAGAATTTTTGATATATCAAAAAAGAAAGGAATACTATCGACATAACCAGGACAGTCGTCCAATTGGCCTGTTGTACTGGCAAAATTCATTAGACAAGCGGGGATGGCTCTGGATTTCAAAATGATAAAGCCAAACCGATAGTCCCTAGAATTAATCATTGCAGCCAAATTGTCTATTTTATGTAGTTCGTCATGTCCTGTATCTGCCATTGGCAAAACATGACCTTATCTCAGTGAACACTGATAGTACTGATCTCAATGGTCTGGTGATCGAGGCATCTGCCTCATGAAGGTTCGAGCACCGTTGGCGGCCCTTGCCAATACAGTTGGTTGGTTAAGTGCCACCTAGAGTACAGACAGCCATCTTGCCAGGCACCTGGCACTGGAGATACATGTACGTGTATGTCTCACAAGCTGAATCTGGCTGGCCCTTCATTAGAAAAAAATAACTCGAAGTATTTCATTACTTGGTTTATTCTGGTAAAATAAACGGCGTGTAAGAATTCGTTAACAATTCGGCACACTAACATACTAACTGAGGCTATGCCAGCTTATCACTTTTTATAGCAGTGTTCATTGTATTAGGGTTCTACAGCACATAATCTAAATCCTTATATAAATGCAGTGCAAGTGACTACATGTGGGTACATATTATTCAGGCATGCATACATTCCTTATAGGCCCAGTCCGTTGGTGAAGTTCTGAGAATTTTACAGCCAGCCTAATAAATAGGCCTATATCCAATTTACAGGCAGAGTACAGAAAATAAGTTCACCATGTGAATTAAATAAGTTATGTGGAAGTTAAATAAGTTATGTGGACAGCCTGTGCCAGGCCTATCAATTAGGACACAGCCTGTAGTGAAGAGAAGTCCGTACGTGCTCCTATAAAATATAGGATAGTTGTACGATCAGACTACATAAATATATACTCCATATCCACATTGGACGGTCCACATCCTCCTAACATTTCAGGAGTTGTCTATATATTTACATACACCAGCATATATACACAGATATAAAAATGCACATTTGACTCCGATAAACCTAGGACTTCGTAGCACCTCTGGCTAAATGACTGAATTATACAAACTCGGTAACAACAATAACATCAATAATAAGTAACATTAAAATATTTCTTCAGCGAGTTGAGACAGGGAGGTCATTCAGCAACCCATCCTCCCATAGCAGGCCTGTGGAACAATCCTCAATACACTCACACTCATTATCAGAGTGTATAATAAGTGTATTTTAGGAATGACCCAAAAGCCTGCTGTGAGAGGATGCTCGTTTATGATAATAGACAAATTTTGATTTACTTCCTCTTTCATGAAGATTCCAAAATTTGTCACTGAATGTTAGTTTGTTATGTAATGTCCGCATGAATGTCCCTACCACCAATTTCCCCAGTCAAAAAGATTAGGCAGGTCGTTAGTTGAAATTTCGTTTCTATCTCGATTCTGACAACTTCCTCAACTTTGGCGTAGAATTTTTCATATTTCTCATGAGGATTTCCCGAATTCTTGCGACGCACGTATCACCAGCCTTCTTTGCCTCCTTACTCAGGAGAACAAAGTTTAAGAATCCATGCGGAACGTCCTCAAACACGTCCAGATGTACCTCCTTGCCGAGACTGTCTAACTTCTTGGCAAACATGACCGAATCGTCAAGGAGAGGGTCAAGGTGGGAGGCCTGAAAAGGATGAAACATTTTGATTAGGGGTGACAGAAGAGAGATGTTGAGTGGTTAGGTGATAGAGAGTCGGTTGTGGGTTAGGCTCATAGAAGCGCCCTCAGCTGCAATCTCTGTGTCCTTGAGCAGGACACTCTGTTAGAGGAAAATCTTTGCTCCAAAGGACATCGAACTTGATCATTACTCAATCATATGTGACCCCTCACAGCAAAACCAGGCGCATGTCGCACAGATGATGAGCCGAAATGACCTAAGAGATAATGGAAGAAATTGAAGAAATCAGATATCACAAAAGGATGACAACAGTGAAATGAACAACCAGTCCGTCTCAACTTGCCAAGCAACATGTGCCTGGTTTTGCTGTGATGGGTCGCATATTGTGAAAGGATACACAGAAGCATACTTACCACAAGATAGACAGGAGGCATTTGCTTCAAGATTTCATCGCTGGCCAAGAAGGGCGACATCAATGGATCCTTGGTGACCGGCAGATAGCGGAAATGATGCAGAGGATGCGTGATGTTCTTAAAGTTGCTGATGTTCCTCTTCTCAGGCTGGAACGTGGATCCACTTGGCATCACAGGAGTCGATGGGCTCTTCCTTAACGGACTGTACATATTCCTATTCGAGAATCCCATATATCTTCTAAAGTTTGAAAAGTGACTTTTAAGGCTTCCTTGATCTGGGAACTTAGTGCTAAGCGACCATGTTGAGTGGACCCAGGCAGACCAAGCCCTGTCATCAGCTGGCTGGTTAGACCTGGCCAGAGTCCTCGTTTGATTGTTTTGAGTTTCCGCACTAGTACCTCCCACAGCACCATCCGGACTCTCAGATTTTTGTCGCAATGCAGCGATATCACTCTCCTCGTAAACTACCCACTCCTCCTCTGAGTTGGAAAACCCAGAATCGACGGTGTCACTTTTGATATCTTCTTCGAGTTCGTCGCCAGAACTTGCCGGTTCCACCGCCTCACACCCGATCACTACACCTTCAATCTCCTGTTCGGTTGTTGGAACATCACAGGAAACTTGGCGGGGCAATGTTGTTATATCCAGAGATGCACCATCTGGTAATTCCGAGGTCGACTTGGAACTCTTATCATTGTCAACGTTCCCCTCTTCATGACTATCGCCTACAACTTCAGACCGACTGACTTTCTGGCTACCAACAAGTAAACTCTCGGTGACCGTACCACCATCCCCTCCACTGACAATGTTCAAGTTACTCGAATCTTCTGCCAAAGTTGTCCCAGCAGCCAAATTGCACCTTTCTATTGCACCTTCCCCACTAGAAGTAATTTCTTCCTTTTCACTAAAAACTGCTGGTACGTCTTTTTCTGCCTTGTTGATTTCATCATCATATTTTAAACCTTCGGCTTTATCACAGTTATCATCAGTCCCACACTCATCAGCCAACGACCCTATATTTGGTCCAGACCCTATACCATCCTCGGAAGCATCAGCCCCAGGCGTATGAAACTGTGGAGTCTCTGAATTAGCGTCTGTAGCATCCAAGTACTCTAGACTACCGGGTGAAAGTGAGCTTGAATTTTCTAAAGTGTTTGCGGAAATCGTGTCAAAGTATTCAGGACTATCAGTGCTTGGTGTAAAGGACATATGCCATATGCCCGGTTCCCGACCAGAACTTAGATGGTTAGGAGCTAAAGGAGCATTGGTAGTACGTAGATTTTGTTGACTCAGTTCTTCTGTTAGAGTTAGATCTAACTGCAGCCTATTTGCATGACCTTCCTCAACATTCCCTGAATCGCAAATCGGACGAGTTTTGTCAACACTTTGGCTAGTAGTATCGGATGATGAAAAAATCGACTCCACTTCCCCCTCAGTGCCTTGCAACGCAGAATCTCCCGATGACGATTTATCACTAGCAATATCGGGATCACACTTCGCAGCACCATCAACAACTTTTGTGACTGTGGTATCACCATCTGCAGCACTCTTACAATCATCTGGAGCGTCCTCCTCTGTAAACTCCTCCTCGCAAAGCTTATCGGCCAGGTCAGACAAGGTCTGATCGACTACCATCCCATGAGTCGAATTAGCCACCATTCCAAGAGTTGAATCCGGCCTGTCACTCCGACATGACATACAAAAAACGTCCTCAATCGAAGTCTCTTCCTCCTCTTCTCCGACCATGAACTTGACAGGCGACCCTTTTGTTCCCTTCGTAAGACTTGTCGAATGGCGGCGTTTGTGACTTTTCTGGGGTTGATGAACGACGGCATTGTGGGATGAATTGCGTCGTTTTGCAGCATTGAAGTATTTCGGGATGTCCGACTCAGCTACACCTGCATAAGCTGTTAAAGAAAAATAAGAGAATAAAGCTATGGACCAATGTAAATACTCGAGACGGAAGGTCAAACTGTTAATTTTAAAGTGGCCATGCACAGTTTGGGGCCTATGTTCGATGCAGCAATAAAAATGCACCTAATACAGGCTTGAATAGTTCTGATGTACACGTACACTGAGAAAGGATGGACTCCTATCAGTGACAGTGTGTAACTTAATCTGACCAGCCAATAGTCTCTCCTTAAACCAATCAAGGCTTTCCGGCATCCAAAATACCCTTCACAGACAAACTCACCTGCTAAGCACCTAGACAGAATCCCCACCGGCAACAGGGGATCCATAATGGCAAGTAGCCTGGAAGGAGTTGGGGTGAAACGGACAAGGACGGCCGGATATGCCGCCATGACACCATCTGGGAGCCGGATACCTTCTTGGATAGCCTTGACGCAGATGCTCATGGTAAGATTCCCTCCGGCACTGTCGCCGCAGATGCAGATGTGCTCACCAGTGGATCCTAGAATCATAGGCAAAAGTAGTTCAAATGAAATTTGGAAATGTCATCTCATGAAGAGTTCAAATAACACTAACCAAGTTTTGAAATGTCTAAAAAGAATTTAATCCACGGTTCTACAACTTTAATTGATTTTAAGTGAGGCTTCAGGTTTGTCCACTGCGTGACTGATATTTTGAAAGACCTGAGGTACCTTGACTACCTTTACTTCTTTTTCAATGTTGTCCACATACACATCTCCCTGCACACATAGTGATACTGTTAGTTATTATCAAAATCATCACAACAAACCCCGGTGATGATCGGTTGCGACAGATTGTGACCCAGAGGCGACATCTATCAGTTGATGCAGAGGCTTTGGGACGTTTATACTGTTTTATACCGATGATAATGAAGAGCCAGGGCTATTACATGTGTACATACTCAAAACATAAGTGGGTACACACAGACTTGAATTGAATCAGTGTTCCAAGTGGTGGTGCCCTATTACATGTCACTGATCTGAGACTAAAAGATGGGGCATGAGAAAAAGAACAGCAATACCTAGTAGATCACAGTTGTCCAGTGCCCAGGCGTAAACGAAGAACACTTCCTCCACAGCTCTGGGAAAGGGATCCTCGGGCGCTAGGGAGTAATCTATGGACAGGATGGGAACACGTAAATCTCTGGCCCAGTGTCTGAGGTAAGTCTGGAAACAGAGCATTAAGATGAAAATATGTCAAGATCAAGATATGAATTCAAAATTTGGATTGAGGAAGAATACGTAGAACATTGTCAAAATGTACTTGAGTCATCACCATAATAAAGAGACACACTGATTGCCAAACAGACACCATCTTTCCACAAATTAGGTCAAAGTGAAGTAGGCCTGATCAGTAAAAGTACAATTTCAAGGTTTTTAGCAAGTCTGGAGTAGTAAGGTACGGTTGTTCAGTTCTTCCGGCATGGAATCTGCAATCTTAGGCGATATCGCTTTTCATCCTCAGCACAAGGCCTCTTTATTCGACTGTGTTTGATTTTTTAAAATCTAAGTCTTTCAGATTGCATGATTGGAATCATGTTAACCTACCTCATGGGATTTTGAAGATTGAGCAACGAATCCTCCGCCATGACAGTGGATGACGAGACAAGGTGACGGTGGGGCAGATTTATGGCTAAAAATGTCCTTCTTACAGAGTTGCTCCTGGAAACAGTGAATAGTGCATTGATTCAGTTCTCTCCAATGCGTAGTTTGATTTGTAAACTTCTTCTGTGTTGGAAATTTTTGAGGTGCACGCCATTCAGTCAGTCCATTTACTAAGTCGGTTGTACTATTGACATGTCTGCCTATAAGAGAGTTTTGTGGTCAGGTTTCCTCTCTATTTTTCATGTGGGTGAAAGTCTGGAGCACATGAGTTGGAGTCAGAATCAGAAGATTTGTACACTAAACCCAAGAAATGTGAAAAAATATTGAGTTGAGAAACGAGTGTCAACTTGAACATTATTAGCTCTATAAACAATTGGGCGATTGTACGTATGGAGGAGGAAACCATAGACCCCAGAGGAAACCAAGAAATGTCCTACCTGTCCTTCTCGATATTCATGAGATATGAGCCGACAATAAATCGGCCCTTGACCTCGGTGAGCAGTGGGTGGCAGAATCGTTGCAAAGCCCCTGTTGTCTCGTCGAGGTAGTTCAAATGAATATGGGTCGATTATGATTGGCTGGCTGAGGTGGACTGGTGGACACACCATCCTCGGCAGATCTTGGAAGAAATCATGCTCCGTAATGTTCCAAAATGCTTTGCAAAATCCAATGTCGGCATTGGTTGTCGTGGCAATGACCTTAAATTAAAGTTGGAGGAAATTTCCCAGAAAAATTATACTTTATTCACCTATTTATTAATATTAGGGAATGTGCACATTTGCACAACAGTATCACAAACTAGCAAACATGTTTTTTTTTTCTTTAAGCAAGTCCAACCAACATCAGTGTATCCATTGTCTATCAAGCCAATTTGTAAGTCAGTGCTAATGAATTATACCAACTTGTTGTGCTCTAAGTTCAGGATTCATGAAGTACTTTCCGCTATGCATCACAGAGGAGGCAAACTTGGCCATTGAGGTATCATGGGTGAAACCATCACTGAATGACGCCATGGCGATAGCTATCATCCGAAAAGGCTTTTGAAGCGATTCACAGTACTGAAAAAAGAGTTAGAATATGTAAATTACTTGTCATTTACATATTCTAAGACACATAATAACAACCCGAAACAAAAGGCACATATTTCATTTTGTATAAAGATTTAAGATTGAAAATAGTAATTTCAGCTACACGAGAAATGTAATAATATACATGACATTAGCGCTTTCTGCTCTTTACAGCATTAATCAGAATGTCAAGTTTTTAGTAATTTTCGGAAGAGACATCCATTTTGTTGCTCAAACAATTAGAGTTAAGACTTCCAATCTGATTGGTCTTACAACAGTACGAAAGTAAACAACTAAAAGTAACTCATCCTAAAGACAAGGTCAACTTGGAGGACAAATGACCACCCTTGTGTTTATTGTTGTTTTTTTACAGGAAATAGCACTGGATATGTTATTTTTAGCACACCCTTGCCAAATGAATGTGACGCATGTTAAGATAATACAGTTCAAGAATACTGATTACTCGAACCTTGGACTTTGTGTCTAAGCCTGAAATTTGCATAGTCTGGAAAAACCATCTCAAGGACCTACATTAGAGACAGATAACAATTTAACATCAGGCCACACTGTGACAGCCGTTGAGCAATAAATCATAAATTGATTTCCCTCAATGAAGACATTACACTTAGGCTACAGTACACTGACCTGAAAACCTAAACAACGACCATAGAAACACTCCTGATTCAACGATTCGACTTCCATCATCAATTCGTCTGCCGTTTCATCCATCAGCTTGTCTTCGTCAGCAAATAGCGACCCTTTCTTACTCCATTCTGGAAGCTTTTCTACGTAGACAAGACACGCCCTCAACTGTCCCAAAGTTGTGACATAGGCTTCGAGCTCACGACAATAGTGACTGCTTCGGAATAACATCGACTCCTTGTTAACACAAATATGCCGCGTTATTTGCAGCACAGTTATGCAGCATCTTTGAATTATTTTGAGGAGACTTCGGTAACCGTTCGCACGGACTCCACATGCATCGTACTGGCTGGCTACCCGAAACAAATAATCAACGAACGGTTCAATACCCCTTTCAAGATGGTCGTGTAAAAGGCAGAATATCGCATGAAATCGGCTACGGGTGGTGTCAGACCCGACTTGAAAGTATTCCATGTTAGCAACAGCTTGTGATCGCAAAGTTTTAAGGACCACAAGCATGTTTTTTCTGTCTTTTTCATCATTTTCTGACAGCTGATTCTTATTTTCTTCTTCGGCCTCCTCCATTTTGTTCAGGTAACCTCGACCCTAGTAGGTATCATTAGGGAGTTTTTTGTATTCATGCGCGGCCAACCGCTAACCGTAGTTCTTAAAAACATCATTGATTTATTGGTCCTCACAGTATGCCAGTGTTGATTTAGCAGTTGTTTTGGCGAAACATGTTATTTAAAGTTTCTGAAACCAGGATTGCTACTGAATAGACGGATAACAAGAAACTACGCCTTTTACTGTTGTTGCCGACGTATGTGTACACTGAACTTGGGCCCGTGTTGAAATGCCGTCCAGTGCCAGTTGGTGCATTTTTCGCTGATTTGTGCAAAATTCAATATATCTCAAAAGTTCCATAGTTGACCCACAATTTTTTTTTGATTTTTGTGTAGCGTAAGCGACTGTCTTTAATGGGAGAATGGTCACTGTAAGAATTATCCAGGAAGAAATGTATAATATTTGGGGTTTTCCGGTATTGTACGGCCAACGCCGGTGCACCGTGCAGGCGGTGGGAATGGGATGTTAACCTTACTTGAGCGAGAGCATGAAGTGAATGGCATTCTCTTAATTAACCTGCTTGGTCCAAGGCTTGGACAGGACAGATGACAACACAACATGTTGAAATCCCATGAAAATTTTCTTTTGAGAAATATTTCTCGGCCCGGCTTTACCATGGTGAAACTGAGACGCATTTTCCCTCCTACTTTGTCCATGTCAACAAATACACGTGTTTTAATCTAATTTTATCACTCGGAATTCCATTGATGATGTCATAACATGATAATGATGTTCCCGAATCTATTTATAGATACGTAAACCCTCACCCGCCGCGTCACAGACAGCAATAGATTCATGCGAGAAACTTGCATAAATTAACAAGACCCCTTCGCTTAGTATTTCGAATTATGGTGAACTCGCAAAACAAGGTCAGCTGAGAAAATAATAGGGTAAAAAGTCATGAATTTTGCGCAGTTATCGTCATCATTTCAACACAACATTTCCTTTTACTGTAAATAAAGATCACAATTAAGCAAATTAGTCTTAATTTAGCACTTTTCATTGTTTCTTTGTTGTGCATTTTGTTGTGAAAGTTCCCAGAAATTTCCGCATACACTAGCTAAGTACACATGATGAAGTACATGGCTTTGGATTCTGTTTGGGAAGGCATCTGACATGTCAAAATGGCTGCTCGTTTCCTGGCATGCCTGGATGGATGAGATGATCTGGTGTTTATTTTAGCTTGCAACACAGCTGTAGCGACCCGATAGATAGTTTTCTTGTTGACAGAGATAAAATACTCCATCGGTATGAGCTGAAAAAGATGCTGTTGCGGAGTCCCTGAAACTAATGTTTGTTGTTGTATTTTTTAGGTTCGGAGAGGTGGTGTTCAACGGCGTTGATTGATGTAGCAAGTCAATGGCCGACTCCAGAGATGAGGCAAATGGTGAGGGTCATCTCAACAACCACTGTTCCGAGACCCTAAAACAGGAAGCTGAAGCGACAGAAGATGTGGGACGGATGCAAAATCACACGGGCGAAGCCTCTGGTATTGGTGAAAATAAAGAGTTCATGGCAGATAGCAGTGATGATCTAGAAACCCGGGGTTCTGATAAATGTGATAAGAATACCACATGTGTTGAGGAGTCCATGGACAGATCAGGTGAAGCGAATCTTTGTGAAGACGTTGCTGGGGACACTTTGATCTTAGGACGCTTAAAAAAAGACGACAGCGGCATTGAAATGGAAAAATCGCCAAGTAAAGAAAGTGCTGCTTTGTCAGAGGAAAGTCAGACTAATCCGTGTGATTCTGATGCAGTAAGGGACGATTCTGGGGCAGCAAGCCAGTCGGAAATGTCCAAAGATGATGCAAAAAATTCACCAAAACTGGAAGAGGATGATTCGATGATGGATAGTTCTTATGTCCGCGACATGGTTGACACTGAAGACAGTGAGGCGACTGGTGGTTATGATGTCACTGGTGCGGATAACGAATCGGGTTCAGACGTTTTAAGGGTGCGACGGAAACGGCATCTAGGTCGCCGATTGTCCTCGTCCTCTGATTCTGATAATGACACTCGCAGTACGAGTAGTGAAAAATCTGCCAAGTCAGCAAAATCGAGCGATTCTGATACAGAAATGGACGTTGATTTGCCACCCATAAAGCAATGGCAGCTTTATTACGATATTTATAAACGGGAATACGGTTTGAACCCCCGTCGTCCTCAGTCTATATTTCGGAGCCGTTTAACGAGTAATATTAGTCTAGTTCAGAGACTGAAGCTGCAGTATAAGATGGAGAAACACGATGGATGCGTGAACGCATTACATTTCAATAACACAGGTTTGTATTCATTTTGTATTCATCGTGACTTGTGCCAGAGATGGCCAGGTGAGACGGGCAGAGCTCTCACTCGGAGTAGAATCTCTTTTCAAGGACATCATCCTCCTATAACAGACAAATATTATTCCTAAAATACACTGAATCAGTTTGTGTGAGTGTGTTTTAGAAATGATACAAAGGCCTTCTATGGGAGGATGAAGGACATAAGTCACATACCCCTGGAAAGGATAAATGCTGTCCTGAATATTCTCGACTACTGTGTCCAAAATGGTTAAGTATTTGCTTATTTCAAGCAAAGATGGATTTTTTGAGGAGATCTAGTATTAAAATTCTGTTTCAAAAGTGTGTGTGGATGACAAATAAAAGAATTAGCTTTTACTTTCTTATCCCAACATGTTTGTGCCTTTCATGTTGCAAATGAACCTGTCATTTCATTCATGTAGTTGTTCTCTTGTTCATCCTAACAGGAACTCTATTGGCCAGTGGTTCTGATGACTTGAAGGTTGTGGTATGGGATTGGGCAAGAAATAAAGATCATATGGTGTTCGAAAGTGGTCACAGGAGTAATGTGTTTCAGGTAAGACACACATGTACACGAGAGTTCTTCACTTTTAGAGTCCGTGTGGTAGGCCAAATAGTTTAAATGCAGTTATTCTTCTCTATATTCTATTGCTATTATGCAATTTATCACTGTTGTTTTTGAGGAAACTTGGCCTGAGGGTACCTTCCTCCACAAATGTGAAGAGAAACAACCGCTCTGAAGAACAGCTTGTCCGAATATACCACACTAAGGAGAAGAACACTGCTGCTCCATTGGTCAGGTGATTTTGATTTTGGTCGTTGGTGCACTAAAATTTGTCCAATGTTTATCAAGGAAGGATTCTTTGCAGTCATTTGAAATTTTCTTAACAAATGCTTTCTACTATTTGTAGGCAAAGTTCATGCCGTACAGTGGCGATTGCCACATCGTGACTTGTGCCAGAGACGGCCAGGTGAGACTGGCAGAGCTCTCACTCACTGGAGTATGCAAGGCAACCAAGAAACTTGCTCAGCACAAGGGAGCTGCCCACAAGCTCGCCTTGCAGTACGACTCTCCCCATGAGTTCCTCAGCTGTGGGGAGGATGCCGTCACGTTTCAAATCGACCTCCGACAAGAAAAAGCTAACAAGTAAGATCTTGATACATGTGGCACAAAAGATATTTATCAATATTTCATTTCAAATGGCTGGTAAAGTTAGTATTTTTAGATGAAATGTAACATTTTGTTCAATGCTTCGTGTTCTTTGTGAAATTACCATAAACTAGAAACTGACTGTCATTTTTTGTGAACGGGAATATAGCCATTGTTGCTACTGCTTTAAATCTATAATAAAATTCGGAGTTGGCCATGGACAACTGAGGTACCGATTTCAGCTTACTCCTTTGGTCGAATGACGTGATTTTTCCACTGTGAGTTACCGTCATTGCCATCTTGCGGCTGCACCACCGAAAGCAAGAATATTTGGGGATCTTCTCAAGTTTTTAAGTGTTTTTTGCTCAGATATTGGTGATTTTGTGACAACTCCATTTGACATGGTAAACCACCCCGTGTTCATTTCCGAGTCAGCCGTGGATCGCGCATCTATATCTGTCTTCGGTCATTTGGATGTGTGTTCGGTGAGAAGTCTCGGGGAGTGCGACAATCAGCAGACCTTGGGCTAACTTGACGTCTCGGGGTAGTGGCAGTGGGTGTTCAAAGAAATACTCAATTGACAATGCCCGTACCAGTACAACCCGTCCGTAGGACGGGTACCAACTAGTTTAAATAGAATGGAAGATTTTTTTAAACAAAATATTTTCAGTTCTCCGTATCTTATTTTGTTTAAGAATCTTTTAACTTCACATTTTTCAGGCTCCACCTTACGAAAGAAGGGGATAGAAAGATAGCATTATATTCCATCCACTCGAACCCAAGCAATTCATACGAGTTCTGTGTTGGAGGCAGAGATCATTACATCAGGTTAGTGGTTGTTCGTGTTACTGCAGTTGTTAGGAAGTCCTGTGTTATGGCCCAGATATTCTGTTATTTTGTTGGCTTGTCTCTTCTTTGAATCCCCCTCTCATAATCTTTGTTCTTTGCATTCACTCCTAGTCTTCAGACAGTCGGTCCTGTTTGGAAGGATGTGCTCAGCAGTCCTCTACATTTCTGCCCTCTCACCGTGCAGTTTGTTCTGTACACTGACATCATTGGGCCAGATTTCTTGGCCTAGTTTTGTGCAGTTGGCAGTCCTGTTGAACATAGCTCATTGCCAACAGTCTCACGTTGCAAGAGCATTGGTCGGTGCCTCCTATTGGGTACCTATGGAATAAGTAGTACCGCATTCTGTTCTGCCCGTTTTGGAGTCGGGAGATGGTAAATTCCTCAACCCTCATCAGCTGAAGATAGAAATCTCATGGTGGCAGGCTTCTTTTTACCGTGAAGTCCAGTCTTGGGACATGAAAATGGACAGGTGATGTGAAAATCATGATATGTCACTGTAATGTTGTGCCTCAAACTTAAGCTGGATTCTCTTTTATCTGTTTTCAGGATTTATGATAAGCGGAAAATAACAGACGACGGCGAAGCCACGGTGAAGAAATACTGTCCTCACCACATGGTAGATAGCGAACTGAAAGCTAACGTTACCTGCTGTGTCTATAACTATAACGGACAAGGTAAAATGATCACAGTTCATCATCATCAGAACCAGCATGATGATGGTCCTTGTTGATCTTCAATTTGATGAATGTTTGACATAAGCTGAGATGGGTAGTCCAGTCTGCTTTATGAAGTCAACAGTCGACTTGGCTCACCCTTGTACCTCTCCAATATCTGTTCGTTCCAAGTCGCCATTCTTGCTCTTCTGAACAGCAGAGTGTTGTCTCATGCATTATGCGAAGTGTTTACTTGGCTTTCTAGACCTGGATAGTAGAGTCAAGTCACCCTGTTTTTGGCAAGACATGGACCACTAGTTTTTGAATGGGAACAGATCTTTGACTTGATGTTGATGAAAATTCATGAAATGACACATCTTACAAATTCTCAGCACTATAATATGAAAAGGGAAATCAGTATTGGTTTAAAAATCATCGCGGCTTTGGTTGATTTTTTGCATACCATGTAGGTTGTTGTTTTATTTGCAGAGGTACTCGGCACTTACAATGATGAAGACATTTATTTATTTGATACGAACCACTCAGATGGAGCCGAATTCATCAAACGTTACAGAGGACACAGGAATAATGCAACTGGTAAGATCACTGTTTCGCTTGGCGTAGAAGTTTCAATCTTTGTCTCACAGTAGCATGGGCCAAGTAGAAAACACAGATAAAGGGTGATATGAATAAACACTAGTAAATGCTTTTACTTCTATTTTGTACAGAAATGCCTAGTGTAAATGTACGTGAAGTTTTAAGTAAAAGCATTTCCTAGTCTTTATTTATCACCCAAAGTTAAAGTTTGGGTTCATAGTCTGAAAACAATATCAGCAGAGATTATCATCTGACTTTCGACTTTAACCGCAGGTTATCCTGAAACCATCTTGTATAACTCTAATCACCCGCTGAATCAGCGCTACAGTCCGAGCACTTCGAACCGGTACCGATTCATACACCTGGGTGGATTAAGGCAAGTTCGACAGAGAGACCTGCCTGAAGTCTTACGCCGACGGTGGGGATCGAAGCAAGTACCTTGTCTCATATTCTGAAGAATAAACCAGATTTGATCAAATTATCTTCATATTGCAGTAAAAGGTGTTAATTTCTTCGGTCCGAAGAGCGAGTATATCATCAGTGGTTCGGACTGCAGTAACGTGTTCTTGTGGGAGAAAGGGTCGGAGCGCATTGTTCATTTCTTCGAGGCAGATGTAGGGGGCGTGATCAATGTCTTGGAGCCTCACCCGACCGGGCCATTCCTCGCCACCAGTGGGTTGGATTCTGACGTGAAGATTTGGGCGCCGACGGCAGAGGAAGCTACCAATCTGGAAGGATTGAAACGCGTAAGGAATATTTGGTCTTCTTATCTCATCAGCTCGAGACAACTGAGCTGTTAATCGTTGCTTATAATAAACTGCTTACTATGGCTTATAGATCGCTGTTAGGATTGATATGGGGAAAATTTGTTTCCAACATTTTCCTTACCTGGAGGCACAGCACTGCGAAAGTTGATCTCCATTCTTATTCTTCTGCGTAGGGAAATTTTGCCATAGACACTAACAGTCAGTCTGTTTTTGGTGGCAAAGTCAGCTGGAAAGTTCTGCTGTAAAGCCCCGACGTTTTGTTGTCAGAGTCGTGTCCTTTCCTCTCTCCTTTAACAAGCATAATGATGTCGATAATGTGTCCTTCTCAATAAAGTTCAGCTCAGAAACAAGTCAGTTTGATATGAAATCTTTCTTTCTTCAGATAACCAAGAAGAATAAGAAGGAGAGGGATGAGGAACGTATGCAGGAACCAGATGTGCTAGATAACCAGATGTTTTGGTTCCTGATGCATCATCTCCGTAGGAGCTCGAGGAGGAGGGTAAGTGGGAGTCCTCCCTGGTCATGGTGATTGATGGACAATAAAGAGAACTGGTCAACACTTTCGTCATTACTTCAGTGTAGGGACACATACCCATGCCTCGCAGCCACCAGCTTGGCTTAAATTCCAGTGCTGATCTTTCAACCATATTGTGTCAGGTGGCATGTCAATCTGGAACTAAGGCTTGATACCCAACTCAAGGTATTGGTTGTCTCACCAAAGACCGGAAGGGCGGAGCTAAAAGGTAGGCTGAAACTGAGCCATCGCACCAAGTTTGGGCAAAATGGCAACCGTGTTTAGTGAGCTAACCCATACCAACAGTTAGGCTTCTAGTTCTAGTCTAAAACAGTTCATGATTATTTGCCAGGCGCACTAACCGCTCTGACCACTCTGCCACTGGCCTCCCCCGGCAAACCACAACCTTATCCTCACCATTCCTTTTTCATTTCAGGCCCGTGCCGAAGGTGAGGTAGTCTCAAGTTCAAGTGAGAATAATTCAAATGAGAATTCAGACACAGAAGATTCTGACAACCCGGGAGATGGTCGCGTACAGTGTGTGTCTTCATAAAGTTGAGGAAGATGTGTGCTAGATCACAAATGTGGACAATATTGATGAGGTCATGGATTTGGTATAGACAGTGTTGGCTGGGTGACAGACAGTGTTGGTCAAGTTGTGGTGTTTATAAATAGGACTTGACATGGTTGCAGTAGTACTAATTGTGTCTATCGAGGCCTGGCCGGTGTGAGTAGGCATGCTGGGAATGTCGTCATTTGCATGAGTTCTGATTGCACCAGTGAAGAAAGGGTGCAAGGTGTTTATATCTTTAGGAAGACATTTGTTCTATGGTCGATTGTACACAGTGTGTTGGGGACAAACAGTTTTATTAGATAGGGCATACAGTATATTGTGTTCATATAAAAGCCTTGGACAGTGGTGATTAATGCTTGTCTATATGTTGAGGATGCATGTCGTAATGATGACTTGGGAAATGTTGGCAGAGGTTTGTATTGAGATGCCATAATATGGGAGATCCCTGATGAAAAAAACCCAAAATAATGTGTATTTTGAGAAGAGAAAACTACAGCCAATCATGATTTTGCCGTTTGTCAATCTGAACTATTGGGCAGGTAGGCTATAAAAGAGGGCAGCACACACGTTGCCTCTGCTAGTGTCGAGCCACGCTTTGGTTGATGAACATTTAAAATGTATGCTTTCTCTGTGTACTCTCAATTGCTTTCAACTTATCATGAGAAAGATTGTGGGGATGTTTCTTTGTAACGCTTAAAAAATGTGTAAAGAAGTTGTACATAGAATTATGTATGTAGTACACAAGATGAAATACTTACAACCTTTTGAATTGTGTATACATTGAAATCTTGAGGATGGATTTTTTTTCACACATGTACATGTAATTTGGTCGCAGAGTTTATCCTGTGGGTACTCCAAGGGTTGTTGGATATCCAATGTTGATGAATCATTTCCAACCAATTTGGGTTAATTTTTCCAAAGGTTACCTATGAAGACCGCATATATCTTGGGACAGTTTTCTGGCCTTATTTGAAAGGATAGCATTGAGGACACCAGAATGTCCAGGTTTACAGATATATTTCTTGGAAATAGTGTGAAATGAAATGAAGGATGATCAGATAAATTGAAAGATTTTTGGTAATTTTGACATAATCATGTACTGTTTTTTACTTTCGGACGTTTTTTTGCATTTTCAGTTGAATTCTGAAGCTGTCACTTTCAGTTCTAAAAGAGAAATTGCTATTTATAGCTTGTGCCTAAAATTGAACATTACTCTATTATTTATTTTTGTGTGGTATTATCACAGACAGTGATTTCAAAAGTTATGATATAAATATTGTATGTAAAAATATTCTGTTCACATTAGAACACTTATGTTGTTGTATTTCAAAAGTAATCTAAACTAAAGCTATGTTTCTTCTTGCGTTCTTTCTTACTTCCTATGTCCAATTGCCCAGTGCCCTTGCAAAAGAGGTGCCACAAATAATGTCCCTTGATATGTGACAGGCGCTTCAATGTGAATCAGTTGTCTCTAAGCTGGTTGTGACATTTCGCTGGACACTAGCTGTGGAGCAGTTGCATCATTATTGCTATGTGTGATTGTGGTCCTTATGCTTACATTTGTGAAATGTCCAGGTGACAATTTGTCCTGTCCGAAAGGTTGTGACAAAGGCTAATGTTGGCATGCTTGGCAGAATGTCTCCACGGGTGATATAAAGACTAGCAAATGCTTTTGTCTCAAACTCCATGTACACTGACATGAAGATGGCATGGCATGAATTTGAATTTGTTCCGTCGGAGGATGTGACAAGGTCAATAGCGGGGTACATCGAACAAGCCCCTGAGCCTGCCACTGGTGAAACTCTCGTCCACCGTTGTTGATCCCATCAGAGAATCATATCTACTGTCGTTTGTGTGGGAAGATGGCTTGTGGCTGGGCTGAATCTGAATTTTGACAACTAAAGCAAGTCATTATCTCTGTCATTATCTCTAGTACTGATTACCTTCCAAAGGTACAGGACAACACTATGGTCTCGTTAGGGAGTTTTTCCCGAATGTACGCGATGATGACGTACCCATTAACAGGACGTAACATTTATTTTAAAATGCGTTTCCAAAGTGAGAGCATGAGGACAACCCATTTGTGTCGTATATCACTGGAAACGCCCGATTCCCCTGATTCTGCAGGATGTTAAATCGGGAATTTTATTCCTTTAAATAAATCATAAGCGTCGCATTTGCTCCTAGCTCTGTTCACCATCCCAAATGCCACATGGCAATATTGCCAATTGGGCCGGACAATCACGGAAAACACCAAATATTATAAATTTTTTCCTGAATAATTCCTACAGTGACCATTCTCCCGCGAAAGATAGTTACTTACTCTACACAAAAATCAAAAGAAAATCGAGGGTCAACAATTGAACTTTTGAGATATGTTGAATTTCGCACAAATCAGCGAAAAACGCACCAACTGGCTCTGGACGGCATTTCAACACGGGGCCGACGCACATCCCAAGTTCAGTGTACACAAACGTCGGCAACAACAGTAAAATGCGTAGATTCTTGTTAGCCGCCTATTGAGTAGCACTCTAGGTTTCAGAAATTCCCAAAAAATACGTCTTTGCGAAAACAACAGCTAAATCAACACTGGCATGCTGTGAGAACCAAGGAATCAATAATTTGTTTAGGAACTACGGTTAGCGGTTGGCCACGCATGAATACAAAAATAACTCCCTAATGAGACCTATGAAATTGGCGTAGGCGACAGTAGCGCTGTCCCGCGGCAGAAAATTGAACTGAAATCTTCGTCCAAAACTCTCAGTTCTACTTTCTACCGCTAGATAGCATTACTATCGCCTTACTTCCCTGTGAAATTCAGCATGTTTTTAGGCCTTAGGCATGAATATATTTTTTTGGTATTGCCAATGATATAAGACACAGGGTGGGGCCCATTAGCTGTATTTGCGCGTACTAGTCTTGCAAATAACCTCGACAGATCTACCATTTTTATTCACTTTCTTCATGTCTTTGACAAAGATTTCAAAAATTTGGATGACGGTTGTGGTGATGGACTTGAACTTAGGCCTACCTCCAAGCAATTGCGGTCCATTGCGTCTGGAGTGTAAATGGGGCATCTGAAGCTAATAATTAGAATTAAGCACTCCAATCAAATGGATGTACAACTCTTCTACTGTTAGAGGGGACTGAGGGCTTCACTTCCCTCCAAGAGACAATGTCACAACCAACTCAACACCAGCTTGAGCATGGGCTAAGCGCAGGTTGTGACATTGTCCCTATCAACCTGTTTGCAGCATGGTGAACAGAGAGGGCTACTTATTCAGTATGTGCATTCCGGGGGGGGGGGGGCAAGATTAAATTTCACCTTGGACATTGTCAGACAGCTAGGCCATAATGACCGGTTGTGACATTGTCCCCGTGGCATATACCTCACTATTTTATACTTTACTAACATTATTTTTCTCTTCATTTACTCTTTTGATTCATTCATGTAGATATAGTATCATTAGTATTATTATATCATTATTATCAATATGATTTTTATCTCGAAACCCCCTGAACCCGAACTTTATACACTGATTTCAGACTGCAACGAAGATCTCACCAAAACTGATTGCAACTGTCGAATTTCCTAGACATGTCCAAAACCACCTCACAACACCTGCGGAAATCGTTATTAGTGATCAGTATTTAGTCTCTTGTTTCATCGAGGAGGCACATTGAGGCGAATAGGTGCATTTTCCTCAGTCCTGGTCACCTAAATCCCAAGTTCTCCCTCTAAATCACAGTGAGCTAAAGGTAGATCAATATGCAGTATGCAGACTTGACTCTGAAAGAGAATCGACTCTAACTTTAGTGCAAATCATCATTGGTTCCTCAAACTTTATCTTTATGTACGATTTCTAATAGCGTCAAGAGTGTGCCGAAATCTCCCAGCCAATGCTAGTTGATCAGGCCTCAATGGACGATTTAGCGTCCATCGGGTGCTTTGGGAGAGATAGTTTATTTCTCAACCAGTCGTAAGGACAATTTAGCGTCCATAGCCCTCGTCTAAAGTGATGAACAAGAAAAACCAATGCTAACTGATTAGGCCTCAGACCTCTTTGGGAGATTTATACATATATAATTATGAGTTTGCAACAGATCCTACAAACGATTTAGCGTCCATTGGACGGCAGCGTCCGTAAAAGAGATAAAGAGAAACCAGAGTCTTATATATGGACGATTTTGCGTCCATTGGATGCTTTTGGAGAAAAGTTACTTCTTCGACACCAGATCCAACAGTACGTCCGCAACGGACGGCACCGTCGAAGAGATTAAGGGAAAACTGATACAAACAGTTTATGGTCTTCACTGACGATTTAGCATCAATCGGATGCTTTTGGAGCCAATATTTTAACGTCCGTTGAACTAAGGTCTGTCCTTGTACCTCTGCGTAAGGTGATTAGCGTTCGCATCAGTCATATCGGTAAACCTTGGAGATGGTCCCTCGTCCGTACGGATATCTATGGAAAAAGGCGCTTGCGCCACTTGTCCTTAAGTCCCAAGGAGCGAATCGACTTCGATTTGAGGCGAAACGGCTACGACTTGGAGCGAAACAACTTCGATTTGGAGCGAAACGACTGGGGGCGAAAAGATCATGAAGTGAAACGACCAGCTACTGGTGCTGCCACCTTATTGTAGATTAATGACCTACAAAGTTTGTTTTCTTGTGTTTTAAAGGTTTTTTGAAGGCCCATTTGAATCAAAATTAAGGTGTGCAATCAAAGTTATTTTTTTGCACCTTTTGAAATGCAATGTAGATTGTCTTTGGAGATTTGGATATTATTCGAATGCAAAGATTTAATCAACAACTGACTCTAGAGGGCATTTAAAAAAGTAGTATAATCCGACCTTATCACATGATGCGTATGAATATATATTCATTTACTTTGCGAATATATATGATGACAAGTCAAAGCGACATATAATTATATATATAAAAACCTTTATTCAATATTTCTTAGCACAATTAATTGATAATCCGTCCCAAAAAATGGAACAGTAATACAGTTGTCAATGCACCTTTTTCAAGCGCGTCACATACTAGGAAGTGATAAATTTAGTGGAAAGCTGTCCAATGCAAAAAAAGTGCATGTAAATAATCCGTATTTTCAGCAATAAATACCCAATCAAATTCAATAAAGTGCAAGAGAGTGATAAAGTGAACATTTATTGTTAGTTTGAAGCCCTTGTCGATTTGGAGTAACTTTTCTGTGGTCCGTTAAAGTGATTTTTAGGGGTGTGTTTTGGTTTGTCAGCCATGTTTTGGACAACTTCCAGTTAAAGTTGTTGAGAGTAAAAAAGTGCCTTTTCTTCAGAAGCAATGATTTTTGCACCCTGAGGTACCCAAGTGAAGAAGAAGCCATGTCCAGGAAGGATGAATCTAGGAGGTTATCATCCTTGTTTAGTGACAGGTATGTCATTGTTTTATAGATATTCATACACATCGTCATTCGTTATCATCATCATCATCATCATCATTCATCATCAATTAGTCGAAGGTAAATCCTGTTGACTTTATTTTACGGCGTAATCTCATAGTATGTTATCCGCGCTAGCGGGTGTGGTGTACGTAAGCAGTGACTAGTCGGAGTGGCAGCATGAGTGGCGAGAGCTAAAATTTCCGGTGCGCCAGTCACGTTGGCACTGCTGTAGGGGTGTACATTTACCGCAGTTGTCCTTGCCCTGCCCGGACTATGGTATCCAGTCAAAACGTCCTCGCTTTCCAAGGTACCAAAACGTCCTCGGGTCAAAAACAATAGAGCACGTATATTTATTTCCCGGGTATGATTATCTCGCATGTAGTACTAGTAGTTGACGTTTACAGCAGAAAACGATTCCAGAAATTTGATCTTTCAGATTTCACAGCATTTGAATAATTTTCGTATTACGAAAAGCGATAATGAATTAATGTATGGTTCATAAAATACAAACCTTATTTAGTCATACACAATGCAAATATACATATTCAGATCAAACAGTTCAAATTGAGACACGGGACAAGTTCAGCGCCATATGTTTGGGCTTTGATACATAGTATTGTACTTGAATGTCATTGTCAGCTGCAGCACCTACAAGTACAACTGCACAGTGAGCATGTGAAGTCCTGCTGAGGCAGAGCCAAGGTTTTTGCCAACATTTTAGCTCCACCCGAGCGGTCTTGGTGAGACAATCAATACCAACAGTACAGTATCAAAGTATATTCTAATCTAAAACATCTTAGATTTTTTAGAACAATAAATGAAATAATGATGCTTCCAATCGTTTTGGTTGCCTAACCTGCATACACGTAACCGCTGAATTCAAAACTAGGCTTCAAAGGCACATAACACATTCACTGCGCACTATAAAGTGTGGTTCATTCTAAATCCAGGTGTTTAGAATTGCAATTGTCATCTATAGATCTACTGTCTATATATGTCATCTGTGCCATGTAACAGTTAAAAAAATCTTCATACTGGTATTATTAATTATCGATTGGTTTAAAAAAATCAGAAAAACGCAAAGCCTCCAATGACTTGAGCAAACAACTTGATGTATGTGTGCAGTGGAGCAGGGGGAGGGCATGCTTTTACAGAAGTGTTGTCCATTCTCTTAAACATTGTTGATTGTACATGTAGGCCTGTGTCAGTATTTCATTCGCCAGAGGGTAGCGTGAGCATGTGTACACCAACGATATCAAGCTCGATTAGGACCAGTGCCTAGACTTTGTGACAATACTTATGTACAGGCCTACAGAGAGAGCTTAAGCTAATACAACCATGAAAACTTGGCTATGTAACCAACAGTCAGCTCCTACACTTGATTACCTCCGCAAGCCAGAGGGGAAAAGGCATTACGAGCCACGGGTAGAACAATCGTCTAAATCGATCCAAAGACCAACCAGATGATTACTATTTTATGCTTATCTTGTCTGAAGTTAATCGCAGTGTAAAGTCTGTGTCATTAAAACTTCAATGGAAAGATCTATGCATTCTCTGTAGATATGTTGTATAATGTGCATGATTTCACAATGCAAGTTGGTATGAAACGACATGATTGAAGACCGAGTCCTTGCTGCCTTTCTCACACTAACTTGGTTGTGAACTACATTATGTTTTCTACTGCCATTCAATTTCAATACATTTACGTATAATTTTTATTTGGAAAATTTAACACCCAGCAAGTTAAAAAAGGTTCTACTCCACAGAGTATGATTAAAAACAGGGCCTAGGACTCTAGGTTCAACGCCAACGCAGGGTCATTAGAAATAAGACAACCCAGACGACCCTGGTTGAATTTGTACATGTATGTTGCCTGGAACTGTACATGTATCACAGGGGTCTTACTCTTTGGCGCTCGCTTGCCATAGTGGCCGAATCTTAAGCATGAGTCTTGACAGAGTCGAGATCAGTGTTATTGTTGGGTGGTACATTCATGACATTTGTATCATTTGATTTTTGAATATGTTAGCAAGGCAATATGTCATGTGGTGATAAATCATGGTGGTCAATGTTACTTTTGAGAGGAGTCGTGAGCAACCTGGCATGTCCCAATGCATCAGGATCCCATCTTCCTGAAGTTAGTTGTCCATGCAGCCAACACTTGCATGACTTAAACTCGCCGGTTTCGTCACCGCTGACAAAAAGCTGACTTCAAAATTTATTCAGCGTCATCCATGCTGCATGCTTGGCTGTACCCAGGACATTATTTGGAAATTCCAAATTCAAAACCTCATGAAATTCTTGACGAAAACTTGCGGGGCGTCTGCTCTCAAGTTGTGAAAGGGGGTTTACCGTCTTAATTGATGGCGCATGTTGCACGAGATGAATTTGCCATAATAGCACAAACCCTGTGATTTGGACACAAAAGCCACCGGGATTAGAACGCTATTTTGGGGCAAAAATACAAAGCCAGCAGCTCTCTTTTCTCAGAATAGAAATAGAGATCTTGGGTCATTTTACATAGCATGTGATAGTGAGATTCCGTGTCCTTGTAAATCCTGGTTTTACTTGGTGGGTGAAAATCAGTCTCCTTCCAAGATTTTCACAGCATTTCTGTACAGCTGGTTGCTGTGAGATGCCGATAGACTTGGCACCAACTGGGTGTGGTCTGCTCGTCGCCCCATAACCCTGCGACATGCAACTCACACGTGTGGGACAGTCCAGTAAGAGTAGCCACAGCCGTCCGATGAGGGGGAGTTTGACTACATTGTGTGTCGGTATCGCTCCTTCAGCACTGATACATTTGTAGATTGGCATTTCTTTATCCAAATAAAAATACGCTGTGTGGCTATTGATCACCATCCAAACTATTGGCAGGTCAGTCGATAATTGCAGCAGTTGTCTGAGGAGTGGTCAGTATGATGGCAATGGCTACATACAGCTGAAATGCCAACGGACAACACTGTGCTATGGAAACTTAAGCTTTCTTGACAATCAATTATGAAAGAGTGCCCTGAGTGGTTGTGCTCCTTTCACCTACTCGGTACTGCTGTTTCCAAAGCCAGAGCTGTCATATTTGTACATGTACACGTATGGTGACTGAGATCAATACTCGTAATAAACTTACTACTGCTAGCTGTCACTAATGTCAGTTGCTTCTGACTGAGTCTTGTTTGGCTTCCGGGCATAAGACATGTCAGAGCCTTCCCACAGTCGTGCCTGTGAGGCCCCTACCCCCGGCCATCAGACCTGACAGACCCTTTCTAGCAGTCAGACATGTCAGACCCTTCCCAGCAGTCAGACATGTCAGCTCTTTGACCTGTCACTAAGTGTCAGACCCTTTCGAGCAGTCAGAAATGTTGGTCTCTTCCAAGCAGTAAGACAAGTCAAACCCTCCTGCCTAGTCCAAAGCAGTCATACATGTCAAACCCTTCCCAGAAGACCGAGTCAGACCATCAAAACGTACAACCATCTGCCTAGTCCTAAGCTGTCATACATATCAGACCCTTCCCAGAAGTCGGAGAGTCAGACCATCAAAACATCACCATCAAAGATACTCGCATGTTGCTGTTGGGCCCTGTTGGGACTCGATTGTCTTGTGGCAATGCCAGTGTGTTGTTGACCCCTCAGTCAACCGATGGTACTGAAAATGCTGTCGTCCACCCATTCAATACAAGTGGCATTAGATATACACCTGTATTCGTGATTAAGATTTCTCTGTCCATAGTTATATTGCAGGCAGGTATGTTTTCTGATCAATATTAAGTCCGCACACAGCAAGCATCTATTCGTATGTACATTGTGGAGAAGTTACGAATCTGGGAGGCCCAGTAACGCTGGCAACAAGATGGCTGCAAACATCCGTGTTCACCACAGAGCTGTGACATTGGATAGGTTTGTGTGTTAGGCAATCTTGGTCAAGTGGTCATTCGTGGCCTCCTTGATCACAAAATATAAGAAATATACAAAAAATGATTAGGTGTTGGGCTCTCAATCGAAATTGGGCTACACATCACATGTGTCATCTTCGGGAATATGCCTAAACATCATTGTTCGATGAGGCATGCAATTCGTACAAAGACGATTTATGTTCTGCAGTTATTACAGCTTGCTAATAGTAATACACTTTTTCATAACATAAAATACCAAGCGAATACAATACCTTGTGTATATTGTGCCAGGAATTTTAAGCTTCGTTGGAGTGGGCTGATATTTAATCTCTGACAGATAAACAAGTAAGAATTGATTGAAATTTTATGATTTTTTCCAAGACACTGAAAACGTAGCCTATTGCAGTATTGGTGTTGGTCTCTGCTTGTAGAGTTGGGGGGGAGGGTCTGGGGTCTTCCTGACCTATCAGTTACATCCTTTGGGATGAATGTAGGATAGTGCACCGCGTCATCACGACTTGTGACAATATGCCTTTTCGCTCCACAGTCATACCAACAGCAAGAAAGGTACAGGCCAAAGTGGGGAAAATAAGAACTCTTAGTTACCAAAATGGGACTAAGCATGGTCTGGGGTTAGACTTTGTATCAGGTGTTCCCACCTCAGTCATCCACCACAGTGTTCTCCACAGGTTTTTCTCAAGATAGGGTGGTACCCTTGATTTTCAAAACGTTTTTCCAGTGAGCAACACAAGGTAGGTTGAGAGCAATTTAAGGTCGGGTGGCCCATAGAAACCCTCTGCAAAGTTCTAGAGCAAGGTAGGGTGGCTCTTCCAAGTTAGGGTGGTAAGCTGCCAAGGTAGGGTGGGCCACCCTGACAAATGGCCTTGTGGAGAACACTGCACCAGAGTAAGCCCCTCCAAAATCTTATTTATGGCTCCCACCGTCATAAAACCCGACTGACTTCGGCTGACTTTATCATCTTGTGTGTACCGGGGCATTGCTGACCATAGAATGCATGGAGGACCAGCAGTGAACATGCAGTAGGTCCAACACAATGCCTACATAGGTATATACCCTTCATAGACAAACAGTTCAAGCAGTGCATTGGACGGCAATGTCAAGCTTGGTCTGTGTACACTATTGTACAGTGACCAGCCAGCCTTGCCTTGTTTGTATTTGGTGTAGTATGGTCACAACCCCGAGCACTCTGTACATAAAACTGCCGGAATTGTCAGGGTTGGCGCAAATAGAAGACAGTGCATGAACGGTCTGGGCACCGGAGTTCGTCTGATTGGGGGAGGGGGGAACTTTGTAGGTTGTGGTCAGATGTGGTCAGGACCCTGCGCACTCACTACATAAAACTGCCCAAATTGTCAGGCTGGTGGCAACAATATTCAATAGCCCAACAATATTGAATATTGTTGCCTCCAGCCTGACAATTTGGGCAATTTGGCCATATCTGACCACAACCTGCATGGTTCCCCCCTCCCCCAATCAGACGAACTCCTGTGCCCAGACTGTTCATGCATTGTCTTCTATTCCAAGCCTGACAATTCGGGCAGTTTTGTGTACAGTGTGCTCGGGGTTGTGACCATACTTCATAAAATACAAACAAGGCAAGGTCGGCTGGTCACTGTGCAATAGTGTACACAGACCAAGCTTGACATTGCCGTCCAATGCACCACTTGAACTGCTTGGCCTCCAAGGAGGAGGATGAGGGTGGTGAACCTTGTTTGTAGCTGGTGAAAGATGACCCAAAGCCTGGGCACTCTGCTGCCACAACCTGACAGCAGTTTGTACAAGCCTGTGGCTGCCTATAAAGTTTGATGTCAATTGGACATGGTTGGGTAGTACTGATTGCACTGTAACTTCTTGACTTGGTAGGGAACTGAATTCATGCTCATAACATTGTTCATGTAGCCTGTTTAAAGACCAGGTATGAAGCAAAAGTAGCTGTTTAGTTTTAAGTTCTTCTGCCAGATGGAACTTGTAGTCCTGCCAAAACATTCTGGGCGTCATTATTTTAGCAACCAGGAAGTGACTTTGACAAGGTTATGTCAAATGTCATATTGGTTGCTGACTGGTGGCCATTTTTGATATGACAAATGAAAAAGCGTTTAAAAAGATGTTGTTTGACTGCTTCCGAGTATCGGTGCAGTTAACAACCAGTTTTGAAATCTTGTTCGAACCTTTGTTGCCATAATATTAAGTTGGCAGTTTCCATTTCTTACTTCTCTCAACTTAACCCAGATGGAACTAGTATCTAAGTGACTAAAATCAGTAAAAGTTCTTCAGAATGATTACAAACATTTTAACATTTTATTGAATGACAAAGTCAATAAATCAGCATCAAAGTGGGCCTATTGTGTGTCTGTTTTAAAAATCATATTAAGTCACCTTGGACTTTTTATTGGCGTGTGAATATCTAAAAAGTTTGAGTTGGGTGTAGCCTGTTTTATATTGATACTTGATATCAATCATGTCAGTTATTACTAATACTAGGTCAGGGGTCATGGGTCAAAAGTCAAGTTATGGCCTATATGCCATGTATGCAGCTTGTCAATGTATTGTTTTAATAAAACATACATGTAAACCAACAGTCAGGTTTGGCTGAGTTTGTGTACATTGCATTCGATTGGAAAAGTGTTTGGAAATAATACTTCATTTTGGGAGTGGTGGTTGGTGTAAATGTTTTCAAAACTTGTTGTGGATTAAAAAAGTTTTATAAACAGGGATAAGCTCTAAATGTGTTTTTGATCGAATTTGAAAGCGAAAGTGTTTTTTTAATCAAACTGTGGATAGATGCAGCCCCTTTCTCTTCAATCTACCATTTGGATATCATGATAACTAGTGAAGGACTTTATTAATAAAAAAATCAAGAACATTTGTGTGATTGTCAGAATCTGACATAAAAAGTCTCAGACAAGATCCAGAATTAGAAAAACAGTAATCAAAATTTTCTAAAAATGTAAAAAATCCATCACATGAACACACATTGCTGATCCATCATAAACAAAAGAATAACTTATGTCGATTTTCTGAGTGTTTTCGGATGCACTTCATTTTCGAATGATAGTTGAAGGATTCGTTTAGAATTTGTTTACGTTTGCGCGCAACAGTCGGCATTATGTCTATGTTACGGCGAGCTTTTTCTATGCGGGAGCCCGATCGAAAATTAGCCATTCACAGGTGAGTATGCGTATTTTTAGACGAAATTGTGCGTATTACTGTCTCTTGTTTGGGGGAGATCCATCCATCTTGCGATCCTCCCTAGGCTTATTCTGAACATGAGGTCATTCTTACTTGGTACATGAAGCTAGGATTGCCTGTACATGACGTACCATACCTCCTCTGCACTTTAAGAAGATGCATTGAGAGTCTGCATAACAAGGTTTCATCGCAGAACGAGATGTATAGATTTTGAATTTAACTGAAAATGCATTGGAAAATTGTTGACATGTTTTATCTAAAATGTTTACTGTTGGCCCGAATGCCCTGAAATTTGAAGGACAGATCAGGGCAATTCCATGGTAAATGTTTATTGTGGAATATTACACACATCTCATTTTGCGATAAAACCCTTCATATGTGATGGCTGTCTCTTTTTTGGGAGAACAAGCCTTTTTCTGTTCCAGTGAAGTCTTCTCCAGTGCATTGGTATGACTTTGTGTAACGAAATGTACAAGAGGAGGAACATGAAAATGACAATGATATACAAGAGTGTCAAATCAACGATAGTTATTTGATTATACTTTGTCGCACATTTTCGAAATGTGTGCAGAATCCACCAGTCAGCTGTAAGTTACTGCAGCAAGTTTCAATCACTTGTTGGCAATTACTAGCCGTCAATTCCCGGTACCAATCAATGCACAGACATTTGACCCAGCCCTTTGGTATGAACAATAAACCTTTTTATAGAATACTTGACCTAATTCCGGCACACTTTTTCTATTCTTTGGTTTACAATAGGCCTATGTATTTCATTATTGCCGTCCAACTCATTAACACTTTCTGTGTGGTTAGTATAGGCAAACATTGTACAGTGTCTTCAAGACAAACATACATGTACGTCATTGTATACATTTTTGTGCACTTTAGGCGTTTTTATTTGATATTAGTTTTGATTTACATGTATTTTTCATATAAAACACAAATTCTGGGAAGCTGACGCAACACTCGCTCTAATTTTGCGAGTTATTATTGACCTTGCGTGAAGTTCAAATAGGGAAGTTTGTATAGGTGAAAAAACTACAGTAGAACCCCTCTATTATGGACACCATTGCCCTTGGTACTGACAGTTGCTGTCCTTAATATAAAGGTGTCCTGATTACAGAGGTCAGATTCCATTTCATCAACCAATTTGGGACCAAATGTATTTTCCTGAACAAAGTGGGCATCGTTATTAGAGAGGGTGTCTGTGCTTATAGTGGTTCTACTGTAACTTGCTTAAAATGAATGAGCTTAGCTTTTCTGCCTGATGTCCTCCCATCTTCATTCGTCAATGGTTTGATTTCAGTCATTTGTCAGTTTCATATCGAACTGATTATCCTTGCTGGTGTCTGGTGTCTTCATTGGAGACAAAAAACAACAACTGTGAAACGAAAGTGCAATGTGGTCGGTCATCTCCGTTGGGAGTCGAGAACTGTAGGACTCACAGGGACTACTTGTTGGCTGTTGAACAAATGATTGTGGTCTTGTGTCCATTATTGCATAACTGAGCTCTCAGCATATCATCACAAGACCATTGAATCATTTGATAATTTAGATATTTTATTGATTAATTATGACTTTGTAATATTTTGAATGTGTGCATAAGATCTGGGATGTTTGCTCTTGACCAACAGAGTTATCAGTCTTTCTGTGGATTGGACACCACGCTATGTTTATATAATCAAAATTGCAACTTGATTTATGCATTGCTTCTAACCCCACTCTATCTTGAAACCTAGTAGATCTCAGTTGAGCTGCTCATTCAGCTTGAGCATATCTGCAAGTTAGACAAATTGACCACCCCAGAGTCTCGCATCGACTGGGGTTCGAAGCAGGGTCATCTTGATCACTGGTCGAGGGTCCGATCAGTCTCTTGTCCACAGCAGCTCCAGGCTCGTAGGCATGAGGGTCGATGGTTTTGCAGCTTTCATTCACATTGCATGTCAATCCGACTTGCTCTGTTCTGAAGCATTGACCAGTTTAGGCATTTTGTCCAAGTTGCAGCCACTAACTGAGTAAAAATATTGCCAATCGTTACTGTACAATGATCCCATAACTGTTTTACTGCTATAACAATAAAGTAAGTTGAATTCATCCAGGAAAAGAAATTCTCTTTTCAAAGTTCCTGGTTGTTTGATCAGCCTACAGCGAATTAAGTAAATGAGTTGCCAGTCCTTAATGTCATGTAGTCTATACACTAACAGTTAACTAGAGTTGAAATCAATTGATGATAAGCCTGGTCGTTTTCAACATGTTTTATATTTTTCGGTCATACACTGCTGCTTTCGAGGTATATTTCACTGTAATTAACTTAAGTTGAATGAGTGATTACATTTATATTAACACCATTCTCGTGTAACACCAATACATCACATCTGATCAATGATAAATTGAATCACATAACTTGTGTTGTGTACAATTGCAAGCTTGCTTTCTCAAGTAACTAAATCAGTCATCTCATACCTAATGGCCTTGGGTTTAAATGAATTTTGCATGAGCAATGCCCTTAAAAAGCCTCCTTCGAAATCAAAGCAATTTGTGCATCATCCTTGTTGTGGCATGTTTTCAGAATGTGTTTTCCAAGGAAAGATGATAGTGACCCGCCGAGGCGGTGGAACTACTGAAAGAAATGGCCGAGACCAAAAATCAGATTGGGTGATATGAATAAAGACTATAGTAAATGCTTTTATCTAAAACTCCATGTACATTTACACTTGGTCTTTCTGTACAAAATTGAAGTAAAAGCATTTGCTAGCCTTTATTCATATCACCCATTGACTGTCATATCAAAAGGAGCCGTAACTAATCTCCTGCTTTCCGAGAAGAAATCAATTCACCCACACAACCTTCTTTTCTGTCAACAAGCTCTTAACATTTGTCCTCTCGCTCGATCGCCCATCACACTAATGCTGCAATAGCATTTAGCAGTATCTACATCCTCCAAGCCGAGTCTGATAGCTCTGTCCTCTTAACGAAATCTGATAGCTATTGCAATTGCTTTCTTTCATTTCCATGTGGTATCAGTTCTGTGAATGACACTCCAGCCAGTCAATTGGTGTACCATTGCCAGTGATTGACTGGTTGCATCAATCACAATGTGTAGACACTCAAGATGAGATGTTAATACATTTAACCGGATTTCCTAAGTTTGAAAGAGTATCTGATTCTGGTTCTAGACTCAACTTTTCTCTCGTCCCCGCTACCAGTATCTAATAACTTTTACAACTGCTTTCGGTCATTTCCCAATGGTCTCAATTCTGCTAATGACACTCTAACCAATTGGTACTATGGTAGCCGCTGGTGTTAGTGTGCCAACACAGTATTGTGGCCTTCAAACACTGCAGACTCTCATCAAGGAGATACAAACGTTACATTTTGTAAGTTAAAAAAATGAGCTCGGCAGTATCGGAGCTTATGGAAATGCATCAGAGATTCCAGTTTTGTGGCCAAACAGGATCAACTACGACATATCGGAGCTTCACCAGAGCATCTTCTGGTCAACTAGCACAGTCAGAGGCACAGTCCCAATGGTCCTATGCTATAAATCTGTGAATGACATTCCGTGATATCGCAATCAATAAAAAGATTTCGCTGACGCCGGGATGTTACGAAACAGCCATTTCACTAATCATGCTCGTTTTGTGTTGCTGGTTCTTTTGGCAAATCGTGATGTGGACACCGTCTCGCCAATCTAATGTCGGATGTGTTTATAGCACCTCTTTGCAGGGATCAGCAGATGATTAGCAACAATCCTGGAGTCCGGTACAGCTTTAGTGTTAATGTCCAAGAGTTTAAAAACAGCGATTTAGCATTGTGTGGCAAAGTGATCTTTCTTCCGAGGTTAGACATGAGAAGCACTGTTCATCATTATTTTGTCTCATCTTGTGGCGGTTTTGACGCCAGTTTGCTAATCTAGCATTCATGTCACCCAAGTTGCTAAGCCGAGCTAGCGATGTTTCCAATCTGATCTTGCTTTCATATCTAACATTCACGACACCTTTACGATTGGGTACTTGCTAAGCCAAGCGAGCCAAGTTGCTGAACTGATCTTCTCGAGTAGATGATCAAGCCCTTGTTTACATTACGTTGATGTTTGCTTCAAGCAGACGATATCTACTCAGGGAGCAGACGGCACTTTATTGGTGAATCATTGCTTCCTTCAGCGAAGGCCCATACAACTGCTTTCCTTCAATGTGGAACTGCTTTCCCTCAGTGTTGATATCTTTTCCAATCGGAGTTTACACGCATGTTCCAGCAGATTTCTTTAAGTTCTACGTTTGTTGTTCTGGGTATTTCTACAGCAACTGGAGTTTACTTACACCTTGGATTCATACAGTGCAACTTGCACTTGGGAGTTCTCAGTTTCGTGCAGCCCACTGACTCGGATCATGTACTTTCGTTCACAACTTACGACTGACGAGAGTTTACACCCGCTGTCTCGTTGCATTAATTGGAAGGTTGCTCAGTTGCTGTTCAACTGTTCTTCTTGTTCTCTTGTGCGTCCTTTTCTGTGATTCTCATTTTGGGATTTATTTGACGCATCTTTCGGATTTCGCATGAGTCTGTATTGATTTGTGGATTTCAGCTGCCATTACGAAGAACTAAATTTCGCTTTCAAGTTCTTCATCGTTTCATCACTAGACCTTCGGAAGTGAATCGTTTCTTCTATTTCCTTTGAATGTCTTCAATTATCGAACTGCGTTCATAGATTGTATTCAACATTAGCTCGTACCAATCACAATCGGCATTGCTCATCGGAGCAAAAACCATTGGTTTACCTTGGAATGTTAACCAGTTACCGGCAAACTGGAGTCCGGCGTCTGGATCATACTCTCCCATATATTGGAGGAGCAAAATGTTCAAAACATCGAGGTTTTACCTCAGGATATTGCACAAAACGACGAACGGGATGTACTTGTGAATGTACAAGAGAATATGACTGCCATACATCAGGATATGCTGCAGGCAATACCTCATGATATACTGCAAGTGCAAGATATACCTGAGGATATAGAACAAGTTGAAGATATACCTCAGGATATACTGCAAGTGCAAGATACATCTCAGGATATACCTCAACCCATGTTAGAAGACATTGGCGATGATGATGTGTTTTTTGACGCACAGGACCCCGAGGTGTCCAAATCCAAGTCGGATTCAAGTTCGGGGTCAAGTTCTTCTTTGGAATTTTTCTCCCCACCTCCCACAAGGTAAAGTAACCAACAGTTGTGTTCCCATGCTTGTTAGCAGTGGTGGTTCAGCCTTCAGGTAGCATTATGCTACATGACATAGCAAGTCACTGAATGTCGGAAGTATTTGAGAGGGAAATCCACTATTAATCATATGGGATGGTATTTGATGGCAGAGAGTTTGATTGCGGTCTCTAATGATTGATTCAGTTTGATTTTGTATCCATTGACACCCCCATTAGTAAAATGTTCCCTGTTGTACTGATAAGACTTAAAGCAGGTGGCTAAGATCACTGCTTCTCTGTCTTGTGCACCTGCATTAACCATTGCAGATGAATGATTTTTTTCACATGTGAGCATGATTGCTTGTCGCAGCAACAAAAATTACTTGTTTGTGTAGAGTATGATTTGGCATACAAGTTTGTGATATTCAGAGGGTTTTCGATACAGGGTAGTCCTATTGACGAAGTATGACTAGTATATTTCTTATCCGGAACTGAATCAAACAGTTTTCAAGGTTAATGATACTTCACACTTTGTGAAAATTGAAGTAAAGGGACGTGACCATGGCCAGAAACAAGCATGTTGGTTCAGGAGGGGAACTATGGTTGTTTAACGAGTCTGTGGCTTTCCTTGAAGGCTTCACAGGTAGCTGACAAAACATTGCTCCGGTTATTTACGCAGAGCCGGGAAGCTTGGGTACTGTTCCTCATGGTATTGTGTTAAGCATGGGAAGGAAGGCTTAAGCCTATCTTGGCAGTGAAAGAATTTTTTATAGGTCGACGCTAAGGTTGTTAGCTATGATGAAGAATTTTCTATCATTCTAACTAAAGCAAGTTAAATATGTTGTGTTGATGCCTCGGTTCTACAGAAGATTCTCCAAGTTGTTGAAAGGAATAACGAGGTTATATGTCAAGCTTGGTATAATTATTGGCATATTGGTATATATCTCAGCTGTTCAGGGCTGTTGGGCTAAATCAGGTTAGGAATGTAGGATTCTCAAAGGCTAAGCAAGGCTTTGTCCTTCACACTAGTTGGTATGCTGTTCCATTTACCTCCATCTTTAGGTGAGAAGACAACACTTACCAACTATGAAAGAAACTAAACTTTGACAATGAAGCAAGTTAGAAGGGGCCAAAGACTCAGAGGATGAGAATCAAACGGAAAACTTCCTCAAGTCAAGACCCCTAATTCTGACAGTTGAATTGACAAAGAAGCAACCACAGTAAGACATGCAAAACTGGATGTCTTGCATCACGCTCTGTTTCAACTTCTGGTGTTCATCTGCGGTTGAAGTCACAGGGGGAGGGGGTGTTATGGCAAGATCACACCCACAGCTCTTTCGCACAATGCCAAACTAAATTTATATCAGCTCCCTCATTGCTGGACCGACACACTTCTACCAGGAACTGATTCAAATCAAACATTATGCCTTTTTGTGTGTAGAATTCCCTGATGAATGCTTTACCATTAGACATGTGACATATCGTATGACACATTCTGCTAATATTTGTGTTGGGGTTATTTCCTCAATCAGCTGTATTTGTGACGTGTGACACTAATCAGTCCCCTGCCACTCTTCCTATTACATGTCAGTGGGGTCCTGACACTTTTCAGACATCAAGCAATTATTGCTTGATGTCTTGCTTGATGTCTGAAAAGTGCCAGGACCCCACTTCTGCTGTGGAGAAATGGGCAAAGCGGCAGAGAAGGTGTTTCTATGTGCTATAAGACGGTGTTTCTATGTGCTATAAGACATAGCACATAGAAACACCTTCTCTGCCGCTTTGCCCATTTAGAAACACCTTCTCTGCCGCTTTGCCCATTTCTCCACAGCAGAAGTGTAGATGACTTCGGGGTCATCAAACCTGGACAAAATGCCATCTCCGCCAGATGATGATGTCTAATGATGAGTTTGATTACTACTTCTAACATCCTCTGTGTGCTTCCGAAACACATTCTTTGCCCCTTTGCCCATTCCTGTCCCGCAAAATTGTAAATTGCTTTTGGGTCATTGAACCTGAACAGAATGTCTTCTCCGCCAGATGAAGATGTCTAATAGATTATCTGATGAGTCAGTTACTTCTTCTTCAATCATCCTCTCTGTACTTCAGGAACTTCAGGAACTTCAGGAAGTAGTCTTGCATCCGTGTATGAGAACATCTGTCATTCTAGAAAGGGGCTTATGATAATATAATTTGCACCTCTCGTGCAAGCGTTGATGGCCTTGACATAGAACCAGACCAAACAGTGATCTCCGCCAGATAATGATGCCTAATACAAGTAATAGATAAACTGATGAGTTAGATTGCTTCTTCTATGGCCTCTCTGTAGCTCAGGAAATTCAGGAAGTGGTCTCGCATTTGTATCTTTGATAATCAGGACAGCCGGGAGATTGGCTTCTGGCGGGTTTCAATGAGAATCCTGTTGATCGTCAGTGGTATAGGGACCGATTTCCTCAACTTGGTGGAAACTTTGAATCATTTGAAAAGATTCTGCATGGTCGTATAGAACTCTTCATCTGAGGGGAAGCAATCATCACTGATATCCATAAACCACATTAAAAAAGTGAGTTCATCCAAGTTAGATGCTGTGGATGCCAAAGAAACATGTTCTCATTGCAATGCCAGGTAAGTGATGTTGGCTTCCAAGAGCAATATTTACTTGCGAGGTACAATTTCCTTCCATCCTTACGTTGATTGAACTGCCTATACATTTTATGTATTCTGAGTACAGTTGCATTGATGATCCGTGCAAAGTCGGAGTGAGATTGGGCGTTTTTGTTACATTTCTCGGCTTTGTCAGTTTTTCCTGTATTGGGTGCTTGATTGCACATTGGTTTATGTTCAAGGCATTCATGAGAAGCCCGATAGGTCTCAAGTCAAACTGAGGAAATATGTGAATTTGACAGACACTTCCTTCCAGCCGAAGGCAAAGCTTAACGTTGACCGCAACTCCTGTTCGCCTTCTTCTTCAGTTAGCCACTATGGTTTGGCACGAATTTATTGGCCTAGTAACTCTGTTGAGTCCAAGCTATCATGATTCTCAATTGTTGGAGTCTTTTGCTTGCCCTGCCCTGGCAAAGACACAAGCAACACGGAGCCTTAGTTTCACATCTCATTCGAAGGACAAAGCAATCCAGGGTCTTGAGTGTCTTAAAGGACATAAAAGTGGTGAGATTCTTCCGTGAAATTATTACCATTCGTGACTTGTCGGTGGCACATTTCTACGCTATAGCGCTACATCGCTATATCGCTTGGTCCCAGTGAACAAGCGTTCAGCTCAACGATCAAGAATGGTAAATTGGCCATAACCACAACCTCTTATGGCAATATCACAAATATATTGCTGAACTATTAGAGCAATTTACGAGTCTGAATGGGCCCTATGAATATATTGTGTAGTTATTGCCATGGTCATCTATACAAGGTTATCATTTTATAGGACATTAGGGGTTCCCTAAGCTAACAAGTGGTCATTACAAGTTACAAGCCAACGTGAAGTTGATGTGAAATGATGTAAACTTGATACCACTCCCACACAGTATCGGTCATAAATAACGTCTCTGCAAGTCCAGCAATATTAGAAGAACTTATTTGATAACAGGTGCTCTCTGAACATGATGAAGCAGTCTGCTCTGCTCAGCTTTTGAGAGAAGAAAATGTGATGCCTGACCTACTGAGCCTGGTAAAAGTACTGCCGATTACTCAATATACCAAAGGTGGATTCAAGCTGAGGTATGTGAACTGACCTAACAGATGGTCATCACCGGACCGTTAGTGTGATGTTGTGGGCTCGCCTGATACGAAATGTTCTAAATGGCCGAATGAAAGACTTCCATTTCCCTCACTTCCTTGATTGTGAGAGGGACAGGAACTGGTCAGCAGCTAATAGTCTGGTATATCGAGTTAGGCTAGCTGTTCTCTTGCAGCCAGCTTGTGAATTAGTTTCTGTGTCAGCCATACCAAGGTCAGCTATTGGAACTCAATCAACACATTTACAGATTTTCTGCTGAATCACTGATATGCAGCTAGTTAAAATCAGACATCTCTCAATCTGAGTCATCTACCAAGATCGATTCCTATATTTTGTAAACCAGCCCATCCCAGAAACGAAGTCCAGATCCCTATTCCATTTTTCGCACTGATATGCCCTACTGAGAGCTTTTCAGCTTGTTCACAAAGTCGAGAAGAAAGAGAGGCAAGTTTTGCTTATCTTGAAAGAGTTGAAGTAGCAAATTCAACCAAGATATATACAATCGTAAGGAATGAAAAAGATAGAAGACTCAGCCTACCACCAAGGATGACAGCAGTAGCGTGAGGCGATGCATTTTAATGTGGTCACGAGACGAAAAATTGATTCGGGTTTTTTCACAGCATCAGGTGCCTGTCGCCATTGTACTGACGATATTCAAAGTTCTTGAATGAAACATGTTCTCAAGGAAACTGTCCTCCTGCTTGTGGTAAAAGAACTCTTTATCATCATCAAGAACCAACCTGATGAACCATTTTGCAGCTTCAATAGACTTTGCCTTCCCCTTCCTCCAATGAACATGGCAACAATCTTTTTTTCGCACCACATGGCCTACTAAAAGCTTTCAAGCCTGGAGGGTATTAAAGAGAACAAGTTCATCGCTTCACCAGGAATGAGAGCAAGGTTGGAGAAGAAGGTGAAACAGGCTACAATTGACAAACCAACAATCATCAGCCCAGTTAAGTCGATTAGAGTGTTTCAGAGTAAAACATCTTACAGTGAGTGTATTGCCAAGTGAGAAAGAAGTGAATTGAATTGAAGACTATCAACTGTGCATATAGTTTGAAGTTGTCTGTGGACCACCAGGTTGATCCCTGAGCTCCCCCTTCAAAGCTTAAATACAACCCAATGAATTCATACTCGGCATGGAGGAGTGCCTGGATCCGAGAACATTGACAAGAGATTTTGCCGTCCCTGCAGTCTCCAATACCATCCTTGTAATATTCCTCATCTTGCACGGATCTGAAATTCATCATCAATCAAACGTGCCCCTCATCCATTTCAAATGGTAATGCGGCACTGGGCGTCCAATCGGTCATAAGAAATTAACTTGATTGGAAGACTGTTCTGTCCTTGAGACTTAACAGATTTGAAAATGAATCGTTAAAAGTTAAATTGGATTTTGAAAAGTCATAAATATTCAACAGCTGGGAAAACTTGCGCTTCCCAAGGATTTGAACATCTTTCGAGAGCTTCTGATGGGGTTTGGTTAATGTTTTCTTCAAGGTTCCGTTTTCCAAAGGTTGATGACCTGAGCTCCAGTCTTGAACTTCGTATACACGAGTCTGGTGCTTGCTCCTCTAGGGCTTTTCAGGTTGACTTTGGAATTGCCCCTAAGCCTTTAACCCAGGGGTTACACATCTGGTTCACTGTAAATTGTCACAAAGCATTACAAATCACTGGACTTCCTGCTTTCGTTCCAGTTTGCGTTCACAGTGCTAAGAAACCGATTTTCCGTTTCCAGTTGACTTCGATCATATAACAGGTCGAGTATTGCATGACGTCAGAAGTGATGCCACATTGTACCTTCAAAAGTGAGGTGATTGTGATCAAAAGATCTACTACCTCTGTCCTCAGGCTTTTAAAGAAATTAACAAGACCTGTATTGTCATCCCAGTTCCAATTTATCTCGTACAATAGCTGGTCTCTCGTGAGTGATCGAGATCATTCTCAGGCAATCCACTGGACAAATGTTTGCACAACTTTCATGGCGATCAAGTAGGTTTACTCTGTGAAGGTGTTTATCTAAACATTTGATTCCCAAGGGATACAAAAAGAAGTAGTCTTTCGACATGTAGTGTGTGTCCTGGTTGGGTCATGCATTAGTTGAATATATCATTATTATCACATGTCATATGCATATATGTCATGTATAACAACTCTGTCATTGCCATCCAACCAACATTACATAGATGAAGCCATGAATGCATGAAAATGACAAAAGCTGTGTATGAGACAATGATATGAATGATAACCCTACCCTGGGGAACTGATCAACAATTCATCTATGAGATGTTTATTCACAATAGAGCTCATCCATAAAATGGTCCAATTTTGTTCTCTGATTATGGTAAACAGACACAGAGCATATATGTAGTTGCACAATAAACCATTTGTTTAGGCCAGTAGTTGTTAATTTGCAGTTCACTGTATTATAGTATCGTATCTAGCTTTTTTTTTCCATCCAAGATTAATGATGCTTGTCACAGGCCTCTTTCATAACATATGTCACCGCAGATGACAGGTTTAGAAAATCGTAAAATTTCAGCTCAAGTATAAATGGAGAATTTTGTGTTGTGGTTTCATTTCTGTCGTAAGTTTTCTAAAGATATGCCTTCTTTTGTCTTTTAGGCTTGGGTCACTGAGTAAAGACGGCGATGCCCCCTCTCCCAAAAAGGAGGAGAAGATTCTGGACGATATCCCAGGTGAGTTGTTAGCACATATATCCTGTGCTGGCACAATCTTCGTCATAGAGTTCTGATATCACTCCCTGTAGTTGAAGATTGATAGTGTGACTCCAAACACCTCTGCCAGTAGATGTAAAATGCTTCAGAGGGGGTCATTTACCCTCAAAAACAAGTTCCTGGGGACCCAATTCCCTAATTTAGGCATAGGGGACTTTTCGATTTGAAAGGCCTGGAATCTCAGGTTGTGTTTCCTGGTAATGAAGAAAAATGGCCTCCAAGCCTTCCGACCAATAACTCTTCTCAGAAGGTACACAGGTGAGATTGATCGCTCAAGATTCTTACTTCAAAACCGCTCACTGATCCAAGGCGTCTTTCTGTGTTGTGAAAAAACTTTGAATGTCGTAAGAGCTCATTGATTTTTTTGTTGCGTGTATAAATCTTCTGGTCATGACAAGCTTGAAAGCGGGTTATAGTGCATGATGATTTTTCCCAGGTGTTCGTTTTCCTCGAGCAACATCCTGACTAAAGAGGGTTTATATCAGGTCCTTGGTGTTCGGGGCAGTTTCATTTTGACCCTCTAAGGTTTTGAAATTTCTGTGGAATCCTACTATGCACCTTAAAAAGCGGACGAGAGGGGTAGCTCGTACTGTCGTGACGTTCGTTATAAAAGAGCATATCCTGTTTCTCAAAAAGCAATAACAGTTAAATCCTGACGTAGTCCACTTTTTCGGCCTACTGAAAAAAAACCCATTTCCCTCCCCAAAATCTTGATGCAGGCTGCTGGTTGTATTGTGCAATTTATGGACAGATGCTCCACTCAGTTGAAGGTCTTGAAATACTCGTGAAAAATGTAAAAACTGAAAGATTTGGTAAAAAAATACAAAATAGCAGTAATTTCTAACCAAATGTCTGTCTGAAATAGTAGGCCTGTTTCTGTCGATTGAGAACATAATATTTATCTCCTGTAAATTTCGTGTGTGTGTTACAGAAGCCTGCAGCACCTGTTGTCTGCTTTTTAGCACTTTCGAACTTTCAAAGGCGTGTGCATGCTGCTAGACCTATAAGAAACCTTGAGAAGCAATGACGTTCTGTTCGCATTTGAAGCATAGCTGATTGACACACCGCTGTGTGTACGCAAAGATAGCCACGCTTGGAGGTTGGCAGGAATCCAGCTTTTACCTCTGGTACATAAATCATCTGCCTTCAAGCGAATTCTTGAATGTGCCGAGTTCTCAACTTAGCTAAGGTCAGAATTAACATTTTCTTTTTGAAAGAAAGTGACCTTGAGAGTTTAAAAACTTGGGGTCATGTATCATTTTATCAAGAATGTAGCAGTCTGCCCACAAGGGCCTTCCCCTTGTGTCCTACAAATACTAATGTCTCTCTTTTATGTTTCAGGTGCTCCCCTCGTCCAACGATGTGTCATTATTCAGAAAGATGAGAAGGGCTACGGTCTAACCGTCAGTGGCGAGAATCCAGTGTTTGTCGAATCAGTCAAAGAATGTAAGTATGGGTGAATGAAGGACGGTGACAGCCTCAGAGATTGTGACAATCTGTCCTGCTGTGACGACGGAATGTCACATCCTGTTAAAGCGTATGCTGCTAAAGAATTATATCCGTGAAATGCCAAAAAGGGTGTGGACATTTACTTTTGCTGGCAACTATCTCTTACCTTAGAAAGCCACAGCCTGGGTTGATAGATGCAGAGTACTTTGGCTGCCACTACGAACATGATAAATCTGCCCAATCTTAAAACAATAGGGTGTCCTGTTACTCTATAATTGCCCTAAAGGTGTAGTGCCATTTTCGAACTAGGTTATATCATCATTCAAGGTTGGTAAACTTTAATACGAGGTGCTCTGTTATTAACCCTCTGGTCTCATCCATGTGATCTGAATGGGCTGTTGTCTCAGCTGCCGAATGTGTTGTCAGGCAGTAGCTGATGGCTGAAAGACTGCGCAGAATGTATTGGCACATAACTGAAACTTGACGTATTGCTGTTACATGTGTCAAGTCATGTTTTTGACCAAAAACATCTATGTTTTGACTAGAATCTCTTCAATGGAAATTGGAGAACATGCACCAAAGCGATTAGCGTGAGAACGCTGAACAGAATGTATGAGAATTTAGCTGAGCCGGACAAATCATTATTGCGTGTGTCCATTCATATTGTGACATGATAATGAATGGCCATTCCTTTGAGACCAGGGAGAAATTACAGCTGCCAAGTTATTGTACATTTGATGAGAAAATGCCGTGAAAGATTTGGCGTGATTATCAGGAGGGCGATCAGTCATTTGACCGACGCTTAATCTTAGCAGAAATACTATGGAACGAAATTTGTTCCTATCATGGATGAGGAATTGATGACCTTTCAGATTTTGCTATATTAATAAAAAAATGAGAGTGAACATGGTTGTTTTTATACTGCCTTAAAGCAGTTTTCCCTAATCAGTATTGTAAGAATCCGTTGTGAATGGGGGGGGGGGGGAACTGTTCACTCATGTGTAAAGTCGGATGATAATCTCTTCTTCAATAACTTTAGTTTCTTTTCGTCTTTCTTTAATCAGTTTCTTTCTCTTCCTCCAGATGGTGCTGCTGCAAGGGTTGGTGTCAAGGAGGGAGACAGAATCATCAAGGTACGTCACATTCTTCAGAGCGTAGGTGCATATGGGCAGGCCTATGGGTGTATGATCTGCCACTTTTATCTACGTTTTCGAACAGTCAATTAAAAAGATAACAGGATTTGATTAAAGGGATACAGGGAGAACTTTCTCCATGTGGTTCCCGAACATTTCAGACAACACGGAAAACTGCAAAGTGCTGCCATCTGGTTTCAACATTATGAACCAAATTCTTACCCATTTTGCCACTGATATGAATCAAACAACAAGATTGCCAAAAGCCTACTGATACTATATCATCTAGACTACTTACTCAAAGCACTTACAATCGCAAATATTAATACCCAGCCTATCCAGAAACCTTTCTGGAGAACCAAAGGCAGCCACAACCTAGCGTGCTCAAGGATATGTCTGGCTAGTTGAGAGTTTCAAAGTGGCACCGGCTGGGTATCGAACCCATGGCCTCCCAATCACAGGGCTAAAGATCAACCGTTGTGCCACTGTGCTCCACCTTGCCGATCGGATCAGTTCCATGAGATGATTGGAAGTCCATCTCATCAGAGTAATTAGTGATTATCTATAGACTAATGAAATGTCTCGTTTGATAAAAATGATGTGTAATTTCATGGATGCCTGGCTGCTTCACTCACGTTATCAATCATATTATGAGAGATTAGGAGTACGATGGATGGTTGGAGTGGGCGAAGATCACCAATGGACGATTAGAAGAAGTTTGTTTGGGCACTCTCCAGTCATGCGTTTCACTCGAAGCAAAGGGTCACAGTGGCTTATGGCTGTGTCCAAAGTTTGCTTTGGCCGTGTTCTCAGTGTGAGCATTTGTTTTGTTTCGGCCCTGGTTCGTCTTTGTCGAAAAGGTCCATAAAGAGGCAAAGGGAACATTTGGTTGTTGCTGATGTGTTTTTTACCTTGTAGTGATTAGGAGTAACACTGCCACTTGGGTTGATCCTGGTCTAAGGTATAGCTTCCATTCAAGCTGGATAGGATCTGGAATTGTTGCGGGATAGCTTTGGTACCAAATATGACGGAAGGGGCATGCGTTGAATCATAAGGAAGATGGGTTCACAAAAACTAACGATAATTCATTTATTTGACATTAAGTTTATTAAAGTGATAAAGATATGAATTAGAAGCCATTAAAAAAGAAGAATCATTATGTCATAAAATGATATGAAAAATTGTAATATGATAAAATATAAATGAATATGAAGTCACTTCATATTATGCCCATCAAAGCCCATGTTCGGCTTTTTCCAAATTTGCTCATGCTACGCCATAGCTGCACCATGCTGTTTATCATCAACTGTGTTCTGAATATGTAAAGGGACCCAATTTTTGCCCCACCGACCAGATCCTGCATCACCATAGTCTAATCCAAGGATCTTGTTAGTGATTGACTTAGCAAGGTTACATAGCAAAAAGATTACATAGCAAAGAGATATCTAAGTTCAGTTTTGTAGTACATGTGACAGATGTCAGCACTGGTCTGGTGCTTGTCCGATTATCCAGTTAGGCTTGTTAGTTTTCTATCTGTTTGATAGATGTCAGTAGATTAGAAGTTGTTCAATACATTATTTACATTGTAAATTCTAAACAATGCTGAAAAATGTCAATTTGAAAAAAAGATGAAGGGGTTGAAGATATGATTTCAGATTTGGAAATATATATAATACTGTAATACTAATGAGTCCTGACAGCTTTGTCTGGACTTAATTCCATGAAAATTTCCATTTAAATGTTTGAATTCACAACAAATTCACCATTTTGGAAATAGTTAATTGGACCACAAAATTTACAATGTTTTGAATAAAGTCCAGAAGAATGATGTTCAAATTGAAATCGAAAAGATTTTGTTGACCCGTCCTAAAATGCAATGTTAAATTCCGTTTGATCCATATATCCATTGGGGCCATTTTCTCCATTCTCCTTGGGTGAGCTGTCTTCCTCCACATCAACGTCAAGACGGCTAATAAACGAAACCTTTTCGTCGAATTCCGATTGCTTATGAGGCTTGAGAATTATGTACAACACACCCTCATCCTCGTTCTCCACATCATTTTCTATTCCGTTAATACCGTTCTCAACGATTCCATTTTCCACGGGTCCGTTTTCCACGCCCTCGCCATACTCCACGCCAGCCTTATAATGGCGGTATCCCTTATCCTGCTTCACGGAACTCTCAAACCGGTGCTCCGGAATCCGATCATTCAAAATGACTTGAGATTGATACTCGACTGGACGGAAAACGCTACCGTATTCAACAACTTTCTTAAAATGGCGGCATTCGTCACAAATACCATGACACACAGAGTTCATTTCGACGATTTTCTCCATCTGGGGCCATAGGAGCATTTCCTCGCGGTATTGTCCGTTTAAGAGGTTATACAGGCACGTGGACTTGTAGTGTCGTTTTAGGTCGGATTCTGGGTGCATTACGGTAATGCTCTGTGAATACTGTGTGTTCTTGAGTGTCATCTTGGCTTTGTGCTTGAAGTAGATCGCCCTCGGGAGTATGTTCAGGTTCTTGCAGCGTGCTTCAGTTGCGTCTTACACCTGAAAATATGAATCGAGATAGCGATTAGATACAAAATTAATCATTTAACTTTGCAACTCGTTCCCTTGTAGTACCTCCACGATTTGTGCACTTGGTTTTGCAGGATTGGTCAAGGTTTGGTCCTTTCCTGAAAATCTAATTTCTTGGTCCTGCATATCAATTTGTGTGTTAGGCACATTGGAGATATACCGTTTAGTCTGTATGCCGTAGTCCTCTGAAAAAACAATGAATACAGTAATTTCGTATCCGACAGCTGGCATGTGTTGAGTATCAGCTCAATCGTGACTATTGGATATCAATCGTGATTAGATATCAATCAAGATTGGATATCATAGTTCTTTTCTGAATGAATGAGGAAGAAGAACTGATTTCTGTTTAAAAATCCCAATAGATTGTGAGCATGAATCTTCTGACTAGTCACGTTCAATTATCAACACTCCTCCCTATCATGAGCATGATCTTTTCAAAATTCTTCAGTCAGATTTGGCCTCGAGGTTCAATCAAATCTGACAAAAGCTACCCAAAATGTTCAGTTCCTTCAAAATCTACATCCACAATTCCTCTAGGGCAAATGGTCGACACACTTACTGATGAATTTCTGCAATGGTCGGCCTAAGGTAAAAGTGTCACTCTCTACTGAATAATTCGACTGAAAAGAAGACCTACCTATCTATTTAAACGAGCCGAGCCCTTCCCGTTGGAAAGCCATCCAAGGAATGACTAAAATCGACCAGAATGGGCCTATTATGAATGCTTTTGTGATCACTATCTTTATAACATGTAGAATACCTTTGTAAAAAGTTTTTACACACCAGTGACCTGATTTTAAGGTCTGTTTTGGAAGCCACATTGGGCTGTCTTGTTGAGGTACTCTTTAAACAGGAATGTTAAGAAAGTTTGTGGTATGTTGCTCCTTTGACAAGCAAATGGGAGTTAAGTAGGTCGTTTATCCAAAACGGTCTCTGGCTCAAAACTCAATTGGCACCAAACTGTAGTTGTCCCGAATAGAAGGAGACCACAGAATAGTAACTGCTGGTGAATTCAAAAACTAAATTGGCACCTAACTATAGTTGCACCGAAAAAACGCTCACTAGAGTGAACACAGAGCGACAGAAAGACTGCAAACGCAAGGATACCACAGAGTAGTGACCGCTGGTGAACTCGAAGTGGAATGATCATAACTTCTAGTACGCATCCCTGATGTGTGGCTGCAGGCCAGGTCCTTGATATGAAGCTTGATCCTTGAAGGACCTTTGAGTTGGTCCTGATCATCTCGGCAGACGCAATGAGACAGCCCTTTTACTGACCCTGACTACCTCTTCAGTGTCACTGTATGCCACCCTTGAACTGACAAGACGATTTTCTGCCTCAGTGATCAAATGAAATGTCGGAACCCATCCGGGTATAATTGGAGGTTCGTGTATGTGTCAGGGAGGGACTTCAGAAGTTATTGATGTGCGATGGGCAGATGCATGTATATGACTATCTCCCGTCCACCTTGAAGTGTGTGCTAGAATAGGTCAGGGGAGAGTGAAGTTTGAAGTAGGATATGGGATAAAGCGGTTTCAGCGGACTTAATTGTTAAAGCAGTCTGTTTGTGATTACAGTTCAGGGCAAATCAAGGGGTACGAAAAAGAGGGGGTACCTCGAAGTAAGAATTTTTCCCCAAGATTTATGGCTGATTTCAAGGAGTTCTCACAGTCACATATGGGCTGGGGCCACATGCCGATTGGGCCACCACCTGTACTCGTGCTGTCAGTGGCTCATGAGGCATTCTTTTTTCCAACAGATGTCTTGCAATCGTTCGTACATTCATTCTCAGTGGAGTGCATTACTTATTCATATGTTTGTCATGCCTCCATTTAATGAAAATGCGGAGAGTGCTTTTAATATTTCATTTCTTCCAAGATGAAATTAGCTGCATGCAATTAGCTGGCAAGTGAGCAAATACTTCCCTCATCAAAGTTTTATCACTCATTGTCAGCAATGTCATCTTGACAGACATGGCTCCGAGATAACGCAGTCCCTAAATCAGCTCTATAGTATTCCTTTGGCTTTCTTTTCTGACTTATCACATCATCAGCCATTCGTGAATTCTATTGCCGATGCTAATTAATTGATCCTAATGAATCAGATTACCAGATTATCGGACATTCTAGAGGCAGGTAATCGGTTGCTAAGTTACGATGGGAAGATTGTAGCCAATTGTCATTGGATTGTTGCGGGTTGTCATCGTAATTTCTTCATGCTTTCGAGATGATGGATTATGAAGTGTAGGAAAAAAACAGTTGACAATGGCCTGTCATTAACTTTTTACATACCGCTTTCCACTTTTAAAAGTTAAAGAACCCTGTTATGCCCCTCCCACACACCCCACTGAATTTTTGGCACCCAGTCATGAGAAATTTGGCCTTGCTTCTGGTCCGGAGGTTTCGGATTGGACTCACTTTAGGTCTCTGGTGACCTCGGGCAAGTCTACTTCCACTTCCATTTCTTGATGAAGGTGGCTTAGTGTCTTGCAAGGATGGAAGCAGTGGGCTGCATGGGGTTCACATTGAGGTAGCAAGCAGTGTGGGGAGCAGGATATAGCTCTCGAGAGGCATGCAACAAAAGCTTTGCTTTCCTTCCCGGTTGATCCGATGTTTTACCTCGGAAGGATTTGATGCATCTAACTGGAATGAGTTCAGGATTTTGCTGTGCACTTGAAGCAACAGGGAGCAAGGAATGTTTATGCCTGAGATTTGTATGAAAGTCCTCCTGATCATCAGGAGGCAGATGTTTCTACTGATTGCCGGAAATGAAGGTTTGAAAGAAAACTTTTATGCACTGAGTTGTGGAATTCACAAATTTGAAATTTAAGAAATTGAAAGGGTGAAGTTGATTACTAGATTTTAATCCTTAACAGATGGTGAAGGACTTAGCGATATATCACAATGAAATTCCTGTCTGTAGGGAAAACTTTCTAATGAACACTTTAACAGTTGTTACCACAAATAAGTATCTGCATTCTGTATATGGGGGCAGCAGCCATGTTCTTCACATCGTCAGCCAAGTTTATCACATTTATAGTTACGTGTAAGTGGTGGATCTAGAATTTGAAATTGGATCGAGGTAGTCCTGCTACTGCAGATGCATTTTAGTGCATTGCCTGCACCAAAGTCAATCGAAGTGGATTGTAGAAATGCTTCTCCACCAGATAGTGGGGGTGCTCCTTGGCTGTGTCCCCCTCTGGATCTGTAAGCGATGATCACGGCTTGAAGCTGCCGTCAATCGATGATCCATGTTTGGCAAGACTCGCTATCTTATTTGTTTGATTCAAGTGTATAAAAACAAATATTCGCGTATCGATGCCCAGATTGTTAGTTTGAACTTGGTTTAATGTTCTTCATTGCTATAATCCATGTACCCACGGGCCTGTTTTCTAATTATACATCAGAGGAATTTCTCTGTTGCAAGAAATTATAAAATACAAATAGATACCTCCCAATGCCCAAGGCTTGGTTTTGAATAAACTCATGACTAAGAGGTCTGCTACAAGACAAAAAGACCTGGTGAGGTTCAATTTGCTAATCTGTATGATTAGATGTAATAAAATGCTCGGGAGAAATGTGTATTATTTGAAGAGAAAATAATCGCAGAACAGAATTACCAATGTAAAAGGGGGGTGGCATCCAAAAGAATGACAGACCTTAATATTCAGATGTTCACTGGTTGTTCTGTATAACAATTATATGAAGTACTGAATGATCCTTATCACTTTGTGCTGATGCTTTGGCGGTCTGAAGATCAACGCATCAGAAAGTAGTAAACCATGCGGTGATACCACCAGTTGGACCCATAAAAAAACATTCAAATTCTTGTTTATCATTTGAGTACTGGCTGGATGGAGGACCCTCACTATCCCCATATTTGAACTTAAGTAACCCTTGATCTATTTCTCTAGTCTATGAGAGTGCGTTGGGGTTACTAACGAATTTGAAGTAAATGTATCTGAAATTGTTGTTCAGTGGTTTCCATTGGAGTGCTTTCCATTGGAGCTGTGCTGTGTACAGCTTCAGCAGTGATTGACGCGACCTGTCATATGTGACAAAAATTGTGGGTGTATCAAATTTGGTACCGGCATCAGCATAAGGCTTTGTCAGAACTTTTCAAGCAACCTTGTTGTGGTTTGAAAAGCAAGAAATGATTTGAATTTGTCATTGAACAGAAGTGACTCACTGTATATCACAACCGAGATAAACCCACAATTCTCTTTCCGAATTCGAGAAGGTGAACGAATATGATTGAAAAGTCACTCTTTGTCGCGAAGTTCCGAGATCATGCTGTGAACATCAAAAGCTGTTCTCGGTAACTGCCCAACATCATAATAATAGGAATGGATAGTTCAGAAATGCTTCCAAGTTATCGTTTTGTTGGTCTGTAGGCCTATTCAGAGTTATCATGTTGGTGGTGTTGAGTAGGCATATTCTGTTGGGTGTCACTGTGGATGTAGTTGGTTCTGCTTTGGGAATAATTTTAAGCAAATACACAATTCGAAATCGGTTTAGATGGATTAGAATTCGATTACGATGAGGAAACAATACAATTTTGAACCAGTGGTTGATAACTTAAATGTGAGTACCGCAGATGTTGTAGGGCTGTGTTAAGTTTAAGTCCAAGTTTCAGGAAGTGAAACCAGAAGTATTCGTTTCAGGAGGATGTTTGGCCATGAGGATGAGCACAGTTAGAGGGCCAGCATACAAGTTTTCCTTCACTAAATTATCAGCTCCACTGAATGTTTCGGTCAAAATACTTTTCACGACTTGGGAAAACAACTTTACATACCTTTAATACACCTCAGAGCAGTAATGGGCTTGGATGTCATCAGCTCTTGTCTTAATCAAGAATGTTAGCCAAATAGTCAGTTCCGTTATCCTAACAAGAGAGATTTCAGTACGAGTAAAATCCATCCATGTGGCTCTGTTTACATGTGTTGCGGAATGCTATACAGTAATTATTCCACTGAGGAAAGTATTGATAATGTTTGCTGGAGAGGGTGTATAACACACCTTAAAATATCAATACAGACTGTAATACTGTGTACATTCAGGTTGAGCTACAACTTTACCTGATTTTATGGATCGTTATGAGGTGATTATGTAATGTTCATATCAGATGTTTAATTACCCTTGGTGCAAGTAGTTGCATTACAAAGTTTTTAACCTACATGCAGTACTAAATTTACCTTGTTTTTATAAGTTGTAGTAAACAGTGCAGTAATACCAGTTGGCCCCATAAAAAAACTATTCAAATTCTTGTCTATTTTTGAAAGCTGGATCAAGGACCCTCACTATCCCCGAATTTGAGCTTTTTAGAAGCAACCCTTGATCTAGTTTTCTAGTCTGCACTTTGAGAGTGCACTGGGTGAACTATAATGTGTGTGAACTATCAGAAATCTCTGTATGATTTCAGTGGTTTCAATTGGAGCTGTATACAGCATCAGAAGTGACTGCTGTGACCTCCAATCAAAAGCCCAATACTTGCCTTTCACTATCAGTATTCCACCTTGATGTCTCAAGTCATCTGAGTGCGTGCTCTTCTCAGTAGTCCAAAATCTGGCTAGATAGTCCAAAGTGTGTTCTGCCAATGCATTGAGTGTTCAAAAATGTCAGTGCATTGAGTCCTGGCCTCGTTTTGTAATACGTGAGCAAGACCGTCCACTTCTGGGCCCTTCACCATCGGTTCGTGCCTCAAATTCTCGTTGTTATGCAGAATGGAGGAGCGTGGAGTCGATACTGCCAACATAAGTTCCAACCGAACTGTTACTCAGTCCGCAATACATTTACATTGGGTGTTTTCTACATATTTCACTCACCTTATGAAGCAAAGTGTTACATTTGTATTTGTGTAAAAATGACAGGCACGAGTTACAAATGTTGTTTAATAAGTAACGAGTTTTAAAATGTATGCTACCATATTTGGGCGGTTTTGAACTCTTCAGTGCGATCTGTAGTTTGGGGTTGAACTGGTGAAATAATGGGTTTCGCTAGAAATAACGACACGGGAAAATGCCTGGTATGAATGAGTTGATTATGCATTCGAAAAAAGTTATGATAGGTTCAATCAATGAGGAATCAACGTTTTAGAAAAATTCAAATCCTTACCTGAGATATTGATAAAAAGTGCACGTAAAATCCAGTGATGTTTGCTGGGGAAATTAAACACAGTAAACTACATGCGTGACCTGCTCTCTAAACATCAATGGGGACAGCCGCTCTCTTTAGCAGTATTCATTCATACAATGGTGTTAAGGCGGTTTTGACCGATTTTATAATTTTGGGGTATGCACGCTAGAGTGGTTCCCCTTGACGGTGGTCTCGGGCTGTACTTGTGAATGACAGTTTTAGGTATCGGAAAACGACACCTAAAATTGGCAGTTTATGGTTAGCAGCATTATCTGTCACAATGGCTTGAAATTTGAGCTGAATTTAGAAATCAATCTAAGATCGAGGAAGATAGCTTCAATAGCTTTCGAGGGTCTGTGATATTCAACACTTTTAAAAAAGGATTTTCTTAAATGCTGTTGACAATGACGTGAAACGTCATTAAAGCAAGACTTTTTATTTTTTGTCGACACTGACTTAAATATTGGGCATAGCTTATAAAATGTGATGAAATGTTGGCGTGATTGCTCAGTGATAAAAATGCTCCTTCATATATCTATGTCATATCCCCCTCCCCCCCCCCCAACATGATGGAATCAATCATACACTGTATTCAGTTTTCTGGAGTACCAATCGGGAATATTTATAACTGATTTCACACTTCTGTAGTCGATTTTCTCCTCAAAGGGTCAAATGCCTGTGGTGTTAATTAGTCTCCTGTTATCAAAGGTATCGTAAAATTGATGGCCTGTCAAGGAAACCTGAACTTCAATCCATGCCGAACAATCAATCACGAGATTTTCATTAACCTTTTAAAAGCCTAGGTGTGTGTTCCTTTATGGCTGAGAGAATCGGCCTCAGGCTAAGGCAGGAAGTTTCTAAATATCTTGTATTAAAATAAAGCATATTTTGGTGTTTATCAGCTATTAAAGGACATCCTGAACTGTGACTTTAGAATATTGGGTTGTTTGCTGATAGGCCGCCATATGGCAAAATAGTGGGATGGGTGGGAGGACTGGGGTGAGGTTTCTAAATATCTTGTATTAAAATAAAGCATATTTTGGTGTTTATCAGCTATTAAAGGACATCCTGAACTGTGACTTTAGAATATTGGGTTGTTTGCTGATAGGCCGCCATATGGCAAAATAGTGGGATGGGTGGGAGGACTGGGGTGAGGTTTCTAAATATCTTGTATTAAAATAAAGCATATTTTGGTGTTTATCAGCTATTAAAGGACATCCTGAACTGTGACTTTAGAATATTGGGTTGGTTGCTGATAGGCCGCCATATGGCAAAATAGTGGGATGGGTGGGAGGACTGGGGTGAGGTTTCTAAATATCTTGTATTAAAATAAAGCATATTTTGGTGTTTATCAGCTATTAAAGGACATCCTGAACTGTGACTTTAGAATATTGGGTTGTTTGCTGATAGGCCGCCATATGGCAAAATAGTGGGATGGGTGGGAGGACTGGGGTGAGGTTTCTAAATATCTTGTATTAAAATAAAGCATATTTTGGTGTTTATCAGCTATTAAAGGACATCCTGAACTGTGACTTTAGAATATTGGGTTGGTTACTGATAGACTGCCATATGGTGGGATAGTGGGATGGGTGGGGGGACTGGAATTGACTGTTGCCTCAGTAACTGTTACTTCTTCTTCTAGGGTTTTGTTCAACCCTTCATTCATGTTCAACCAATTGTTGTTGTTGTTGCTAGTGAATAAGGGCAGAGCCCTGGGCCGGGGCTAGGGAGTGTGTTGGCACATCTCCTTAGGGGTGAGCCTCGTCGGTGTGCTTCTTTAGGAAGGATACCTCCCCTCCAACCTGCCAGCTTTCCCTTCTAGACTCTACGGCGTTTCCATCTGATGACTGAATAACAAACTAAAACTTTCATGATAGTGTCCCTGGCCATGTTGATCCTGTCTTCTTTCCAGCATTGAAAATCTTCCATCGTATTTTCTAATTTCTTGTACTTGCAGGTGAATGGGTCGATGGTGGCAAACTGTAATCACAAGGATGTCGTCAAAATGATCAAATGTATGTATTCTCATTTAGACTTCATTTAAATTTTGATCCGGTTGGCAGCAAATCTGTTTGCAGTTGATGCTCCAACAGAAAAATCTTTACTAATTCCGATCGGAGTCCATCCGGATGTAAACTATTTTGTGCTAAAATGGATAAAATGATTTTGGACATCAGAACGCTTAATATCCTATCCTGGCATGGTGTCTTACAAATACTCATCTGTTTGTGCTGATCATTTCATGATATGAACTGCCACATAGATTTGTTTGTTCTAGTGCTTTTGCTCCATCTCAACTCCACCAGATGGTCAGCGCTGGAACAGTTTTCATGATAGCCAACTGCCTTTTCCTGCCATGGACTACTTGATGTTGTTTGTGCACTCCCAAATGACAGATTGAAGCATTTCGAGTGGTTTGGAGTAACTTGTTCTGGGTTCTATATTGTATGCATAGCAAAATTGATTTGTGTTAATTGTCCTGTAGTAGATTTTCCATTTCTTGCATGAAAGGTTTTTAGTTTCCCAGCTGACAGACTTCAGGAGATGATCTAGCTGACCTGAAATGGTGGTTTGCTGTGAGAAGAATAGATGGCAGCAGAAGTAACAAGCAAGATCTTTCTCCTAGCATGTATATCTGCGAGTAGATCACCAGCAGATAACCAGTAGATCTGCTTTAAGTACATTGTACTCTAAACCGTAAAAAAGCTTCGAAATTGACCATGAACTTAGGTAAATTCACCAAAAGACCCACCTTGACCCTCGAGCCTTGGATCCACTCCGCCGACCCGGACTCTGTTACACCAAGGGAGGTAACGGACTGAGTAACTCTGATGGTTCAAAATACAAAAGACCCAGCTATTGCCCTCCCTTTATCCCAGACTCCTGCATCCAGGAACAAAGTTTCAGGGTTTTGTACCCAGTTGCGTATGAGTAAGTAGCGTAGCAGAGCCTACTGTACTGTGCGCATGCGTAAATGGCTGCAATGCACCAAAATATTGTTATTACTTGTCCTATACATGGGCTTACCAGCCAACCACACTCAGTGCATTCATAAAAATGTCTGGTGTACAATATATATAAGTTTCTGACTTCATCTATCCGAGAAAATTCTGCAGGAAAACAAGAAACTGAAATTCTGTTGTTGACTCACTGCTATCCCAATTCTACGCTATCTTGATGACTTTCTCGGAAAATTGATTCAGATTCTTATGATCTCAACCTGGGTCAGCCAATCAGTTGGTTACCTGGATGAAATTGATCACCAATACCCCAGATATTGTCTTAACGATTCATGATAAATTCACTGTAAGTCCTTGGCGGTTTGGTACACGTAGGCCTTTGCGTGTACATGTGTCATAAACCAGGCTGGAATTTTTATTTGACGTGTGTGCGATTACTACTGATGCAGTAGAACCTCTCTATTGAGGACACCCTTGGGACTGACAAATGCTGTCCTAAACCGGGAGGTGTCCTGATAACACAGGTCTAATCGTATAGAAGTGACCCACATACCAAAATCACAGTGCCTTATAGGGAGGGTGTCCTGCTTATAGAGGTGTTTACTCAGGGATGTTCCAATCAATTGTAGTCCCTGGTAAGCGCTTGAAGATTCGCATTGTTGATTTCCATTTAACCTCGTCCTCCTCCATTCCATGAACTTAGCGTTCCCAGGGCATTGAACCACTAAAGTACACTACCTAAGAGCTTTCTGAATCTTTAAGCATAAGACTTGCATTGTAAGTTCAACATACTCTAGTTCAGCAATCTAAGACTTGTTGATTATAACAATGAAACGAAAACAAAGACAGATTCAGAAGATGATGTTATGACCATCGTCGAAAACCCATTGTCTATCCAATTTAAACATGTTGATCGGATAACCAATTTGCATAATATGTTATCTTGAAACGAATATTCAGAACCGGTCTTTGATTGCTGAAACTAAAGTATATTTGTTTATTTGAAAAATCTTTCTACCTGATGGTAACTCTTTCATCGATGTGCAGTGCTTTGGTTGAAAAGTGAGACAAAATTGTTTGTAAGTTTCCAAAGTTTTTTTCAACTCAACTTCAGCTTATTATCCCTGTACATTTATCTGTAGATGCTGTGCATAATGCACTGAGCATTTCAACCAATTGGTGTAAAATGTACTTAGAATTGGCTCCAATTATGTTTGCCCAATCTCCTTTCGCGATCAAGTGCGGCAAACCTGGAGTTATGTGTCATTTTTTTTGCTGAATCTATAACAGCCTTTGGTTGGTCTGTGATTAGGAGGTGTAATGGCTGTTTCTCTAAATTGTTTATCCCTTCAGTTATAAACTACGGGTATATGCTGGTAATGTTTTGAGCCAGGAGATATTCTTCCGCAATCGACTGGCACTGCTGTACTTTGTGGATTTCATCTTGGGATTTTTTGAAATCGTTTTCTGATCTTTGGATGAAGACAAAAAGGTAGCATTGCATGATTATTAAAATTTTGTTTTTCGAAGAGCTGTGTCAGGGTGTACATGAAATACCCAAGCTATTTTCGCAGATTTAACGAACAGATTTTTTTACGATAGTAAAATCATGAAAAATCTTTGCTTGGGAAAAAGCTGACGAATTTTCATACCCGCCAAAGATACAAACTTTTGTGATTTTCTCGAAATGCAAAACATAAGAACCTCATTTGTTTTCTTCCTTTGGTTTGGTGTCTCTAATACTGCATGCATGATAAGTGATGAGGTGTGTGTGCAGTGCAGTCGCGGTGTTTCGACACTCGGCTTGATTTCCCCGACGACCAAACTATTTGCATTCCGTGATCCCTCGACCTCCCCGCCTAAATAATCAAATGTTCGACCATATTGGTAAAATCCTTCACCGCTCATTGATCCTGGCCTCCGACCAGAAAGCTGATTACTTACTCTAATAATGTAGTAATGAATGATGTCAGTCTAATGGGAGCTTTGTCGAGTGAAGTCATCTGCGGTACATTGAGTTTGAGCTGGAAATAGTCCCTGCTTCAAGGGTCATTGGTTGCCGATTTAGGTCTATTTTCGCTGATTTGGATTCTGTCATTGAGTGATCGTTCCTCAACTCAGCTATGACACATCTGAGATGCTGAGCTTTGATCGTTATCACTGCATTTAGTAGTCTTCACCACTTACGGCCCATTTTGGTTTGGCACGCACATATAGTTCCGAGTTTCGCTTTTGGTTTGTTAATATGGAAAACAGTGTACACCCTGACTGTTTTGAATGTGGACGAGTCAATATTCCCTTTAACTAAAGTTAACACACCAGTGAAGCCATAAGTCACAATTCCGAGTTTGACAGTCATTGCCTACGTTATCTGTGCAACGGTCGAATAAGCAGTGTCCAAATCAAGTGCAAATTCGTTTTTACCGTAGGTTTCCTGACTTGTCTGAGCACCCCCCATGTCAATAAAAGCCTGGTCCCTCATCCTGTATTAGCGGAGTCAATCTTGGCTTCCACTCCAGCAGGTCTACAAATCACAATCCCTTTTACTGGTCAGAGAATCGCCTTGTCCTGTCTTATCTATAATGCACGAGAGTTGACTTTTTTCCAGCCGATTTGAGTCCAATTTTCTGTGTCCTGCACCCATTTGTCACTGGGCTAATGCTTATTCTGGAGGTGTTGTTGTGGTTCATTTTGGGGTTAAAGGTAGATTACAGGAGCCTTAAGTCAAGCATTTTCTTGCCTGTTTTGGAGCAAGTTGTCTGGTATCAAAAAGAAGGTTTGTACTGGTTTAGAGATGATTGATTTCTCTAAGGTACAGGGCATGATAAGATAGAACTATCAACATGAAAGGTGGTGCCGGCATAAGATGACATGAGTATGAAATTGTGCTGGAAGTGAAAGCGTTATCAGCGTGTTCATCAGGTTAAATCTAGATAAAGCCATCCACGTCAGATTGTTGGTCATACCCAGTTGCATACAACTGTTTTCGAAAGGGCCCCACAATCATTTTGTGGGTGGTCAATAATCTGAAGAGAGCTGTCCTGACTTGCCAATCTGTTTTTGACGATCTGTTTTTGATGAGAGCGCGTCTCCGGCACTTTTCTAATGCTTCTTATTGTGTGGTCGTTGTTGATAGCCAACACTGTCAATTATGTCTACGTATTGACCAAGCTACCCAATAATGTATTGAACTGGACTTTTTCTGGGTGATTTGCGTTCGGTTGTATGGAGTGCACATATTGGCTATTGGAAATGTTTGTGTCCCAGTTAAACCTCACCTGTGGAGACTAAACATTCGTCATTGGATGACTTTTGGTTATAGTAAACTTTGACTTCACTGTGGGTTTCTGGCAATATTTTTATCGTGATTTGCATCCAGTCCTCATTGAAGTGTATGCACTAATCCTTGGACAATGCTTTATTCTGGGAAACGTGTGTTATTGAGGAGTTTTGACAAGTGAATGGATATTCTACAGTGATTTTCATGCAGTCTTCTGTAGAGTGTTTCCATTGGACGTTGGACTGAGTTGAACTTGAACTTGGTGTCCTGTTGTGCTTCACGAGTGACCATTTTATGCTATTAATAGTATTTTGGAGTTCCGTCTTGCATTAAGAGCTTCCCTGGCCAATCAATTTTACTCAGGCCATTACTGAGACTTTTACGCTGGAGTATGGATTTGGCTGTAGAATCCAGTTTGATGGGTTGTTCAGCATGGAGGTTCTAATAGACGGCTTAGTTGCTTCATATTGCGTCTTGGTAGAGTGATAAAGACATTGTTTTACAAGTCAGGACACCCTGCTTTAAACATTACGTTGGAATCTCTAGCATACACTTCCAGTTTAGAAAGGTCATCCTTCTATAAACCAAGTGTCTCTTGGGAGATGTGGCTGTTTTTTCTTTGAATTACTTCAAATCATCGCCTGAAATAGTATCTGAGCAATGTTTAGAAGCTCATGCACATTAAGACTTTGCTTTTGAATTGAAGAACTCCGTAAAATGTCTCCAAACAGCCATCTCTTGGATACAGAGGTTTTGTCTTTTTGTTAAAGTAGATGTCGCAAGCTAAGCTAAAAGGATTCAGAAAATCTAATTTACCCGCCGCCGGATTTTAATGGAGATAAATGAGATTCTCGTAGGATATTGATATTGTTGCGGGCTGTGACCGCATTGTGCGGATTAGTTTAGGGAGGATTTCAGATTCATAGAGGCTTTCAGTCAGAGGTAAGTGTGCTGTTCTTCTTATTTTAAAAAGATATTCACTTAAAAAAGCAAGAAATTTAGATAGGTAGTGGATTTTTATGTTAGATTTAAGCGACCTGCGAAGCGATTTATATTGATGTGACTTGGGATCATAATTGCATGTGACAAAAAATGCTTGTTGGCAGTGGTCTTTCCAGATGCCTGCGAGAAGAATTGGTGATCGCAGTGATCATTATTCAAACGAGGAATTCGTGGCCATCCCCAGATGAGAGAAAACCTGTCAATCGTGTTTGTGAATAAATTGCTTCTCGTTTGAAAATAAACTTGTTGATCGATTATGATAAATTGAAAACGCAGTGGGTTAATTTCTAAGAAATATTAAAAATTTTATTTGCAATTTACATTTACATTATTGTTTAGCATGTACACTACTTTGAACAGGTGCAGCTTGCCTGTAGGCCTAGGTCTATTTGGGAAGATGACTCATGGGCCTAGTTGTGGGTTCATCACATTGTGCTTGTGTCGTCTGTTCCCAGGGCAAGAATTAGGAATAAAAGTGGCAGTTTCTCTTCCCAAGGACATCCACGAAATTCAGGCTGCAGAAGCCAGCTTTTGCCCTGAAATATTAACCCTTTCACTGCTATGAGCATTGGCGTCGATTCTTACCTTCAGAAACACTCTACTCTGGCCAGCAATTTAAAGTTGAACTGAAGAAACGAAACCCCATGTGTCGAGTTTTGGAGTGGACAAGGGATGAAGTCTGACCTGAAACATACATGCTTGAACCGAATGCAGTTACTTGCTTTACAAACCAACAAGATCTTGGTTTCTGTGCTGTCCTTGTCTGACCTTAGTTTCTAACTTTGCCATTTGGGGCTTTGTTCATGTAGTTCAGCTATGAGGCATGGCTGCTTACCCGCCCTACTACCAGAATAAACATGACAGAAAAACATGTAGGCCTATTCAGGGATCAATCAGGTTTGAAGATCCTTGTGTAATAATGGCAATTTGCGGAGAAAAGAACCTAAAAATGCACTGGCATTAGTGAATGCATGTTGCAGGTCTGGGCCATGTAAGAAAAGACATGTACACCTTGTAATTGCCCAATTATGATCGTGTTTTTCAATCTAGAACGTTAGGAAAGGATTCATTAAATATTTTGAAAAACTATTTTGGTGAGCATGTAAAAAACTGAAGGCCTTGAATTTATAAGGAGGGTCAACTTCGTCAAGGTATGTTGACATTACATTGCCCGTGATTAATTTTAAAAGACATATTTCCATGCCATAAGAATACCTTTTCAAGCAGGGTATTTCATTTGGTTTGTACTTCAGTACTATCCCTTTCTGCATCTTCTTACCAGGGATGCAGACAGATGTGTTACTTCAAGTTTGCCTCCATTATGAACACCAAAGATCGGAAAGGGCATGTGGAAAGATATGAAATATGAATTGTACACATGTACAATTTTCTATACTTAATATGGAGATGCCTTTACAGGCAGGGTAATTCATTTGGTTTGTGCCCATCCTGTGTCTTCTTACCACGGATGCAGACCAATGTCTTACTTCAAGTTTGCCTCCACCATGAACACCACCACGATGAATACCAAAGATTGGAAAGATCATGTGGAATGATGATTTACTTCTGTACCAACGAGAATGCCACCACAGGTCCACGATCTTTGTTAAAACTTTGCAGATTTTTGAGTTGTTTCAGTGCTCCCCCCCCCCCCCAACTGGCCTGGTTTATTTTTCACCTTCAACATTTGAACTTTGCAGGGAAGGTTAAACTTGAAGTTTATTTCTACATTGGATTTCCTCATTAATGCCCATCAGCCTGAAGAAAACATTTACATTATTATTATTACAATTGATATAATTGATTGCAAGCATTGTAACTTCGCCGGTAGATTGGATGGTTGCTGTGCAGCCATTCAAGAAAGAGAATTAAATCGGATATTGGTCTGCAGGCCACAACAGCATCTTTTTGATTGAACATTATGAATTGGGGACTGTAATTTCTTCAGGTGGTGAAGGTATCTGTAGGTGCAAATGACGTATTCTTAAAAAGCGCAGTTTCTTGGAATCTGAAGGAAATTTACAATCCTAATTGTATCTTCTGCTGAAGTTCTGCCTCACTGATGATGAAGGTGTTAAAGTTTAGCTATTTCTCGATGAGGTTTTGAACAGATGACTAGCGAATTCCTCCCGGTGTATATTATCAGTTGGACAAGCCTTGATGTTCACCGAATGATTGTGTTCGAGTGGGAAACCTGCGTTGTTTACCTGTACCTGCTTTCCGAAGCCGTCTTGCACCAGAAACTCGTCTGAATTGTTAAGTGAAGTTTCGCGGTGATGACGTAGGCTACAAAGCAACTAACAAGTGTGGTAGAAAAAAACTGTTGTGCCTTTTGCTTCTGTTGATTGTGTATTGTTGCAGTAGCATCTTGGTTGTGACAGCCACCTAAGCTAAGATTAAGAAACAGAGAAAACCTCAAAACAGTGACCAGAGTCAATCCAATATTGTTAGGCTCACTTTCGGCTGCTACAGAGAGGTAGTGATGCCTGCTGTAACCAACTGGCCACTTTAGAACGAGCTACCTACATGTAAGGGGCTCAAACCTTCGACCTTCAGTTAACGTGGCGGGCTCCTTAACAATACCTACAAGTTCTAAGTTGTCATATCCATCTATTCAGTCATTGTGGTGACAAACAGTGTCTGCACCTTGGCTGATGTTCCCATTGTGTGACGGCTGTTGCAATGTTTCTCTTTAAGAAAACAAAAAAGTAGAAGCCACCAGTCTTTCATCAGCAAACAATGTTCCAGAAGAAACCTTTCAAGAAAGAACTGCTAATCCATTTGATCATTGTTGTCAGAGCAGCATCAACCCAATAAAAACATCAAAGGATGCGTTATTGTTGGTTTCATGTCTTGTGATGGTATTTGGTATTTGCCTGTAACATCTTGGCTTGGCTGTTTGGTCAATGTCAGAGAAGTATTGACATAGGCTTAATGTTCCCGTTCATCACTCTGTGTGTCTTGTGTCTTCACTCGAACCATTCAGTGGCGGAATTTGGCTGTACCATCTTGATTGGTTATTGCCAGAGAATTGTTGAAACATGCTGAATGATCTGGACATCCTCTGTCACTCTGTTTGTCTTGTCACTTCACTCGAACCATTCTGTTCATTCATTTAGAGGGTTATTCTTGGCAGTCTTTCTGTGCCCATCCTTGGAGATTCTGCCTCTTAAGATTGTAGATAATATAAGGTTTGCCTCAATCTGATAGGTGTCCGCTTTGCCTGACAATAGCCTTGGGAAACCTCACAAAGCCGATAACAATAAGAGAGGAATTGATGCTGATCCGATTACGGTGAAACCACTGCTCTTGATAAATGCGTTTCGTATTAGCAGGATGTTGATTTCTTCATGACAATAGCTTCAAGAAACTCAATAGCGGGTATTGGAAAAACTGATGCAAATCTATTGATGAGTGAATCCACCGCTTTTGGTCGATGCACTACTTTTGGATAGTTTTTGTAATGTCATTGATGCGTCTGTTATCTGGCTTGCCCCTCTCGGGATTTCCATTCAGAAGGTACTGGATGCCTTCCGGAGTGGGATATTTCATTGATTTTTTTGTGTTGCTTATGCTCGAGTCCAGACGTAAAGGCATGCATAACCAATCTTTGAGATACCTCCAAGCTTTGGAGGTATGTTCCTAACCTGTTTCTATGTTGCTTTCCAGATGGATTTGTACTTTTTGAATTGGAAAGTATGTCTTCGTTCGGCATACACAGCTTGGAATGGATTTTGTGTACATTGCCACAACCACTTGTACGTTTCTCGTTGTGTGATGTACATGAATGTATGGTTTAAGATAATATACATAGCATGAATCGGATGCTAGCTAGCGAAGCTACTCTTGTCTAGCCTGACCTATACCTTGTGGTATCTCCGATATGTTATTCTTAGAAGCTAGCTCATTATGTGTTTTAGGTATCTGTGTGTAGGTTCCTTATTGTAGTCTCGTGGAACATGAAAAATACATTAGAAGGAACTTGAAAGATTACACAGAGGAGAGAATAGTCGTAATTTGTTTGGGAATAGGAAAAGAGTGGGTCTTTGATGGAATATTTGGAAAAAGGTTTCGAAATTATGGAATAAAGGAGAATTATGATGGTTGAAGGAGGATCATATGGAAAACAGTACATGGATGGAAAACTTAACTGAATGGCTATTCAAATTGGAGATAAGTTAAAGATGCTTGGTCAAAGATGATACGTTTGTCGGAACTTCTTCAAAGGAATACATGGATATTGTTTTTGTGAGAAAAGTTGACAAATTTGTGGAAGAAAGTCACAGTTGGAAATGGTACAATAACGTTTATTTGTGGTAAGAATAATGGTGGATAGTTCAATAGAATCGGCTATTAAGAGATTTGTTGAACTGGAATTGGTTGTCCGAGAAGGTTCAGTTTGCAGTCATGTCTCTTCTAGCTTCTCTTAACCTCTGCCCCCTTCCGTTTCCCATATTTCAGAAGGCATTCTGGTGGTTGTGTTGAGTTGCAGGTCTCTGAATATGAGAGTTGCGTTGAAAAGGTTATTCTGTTGAAGAAGTGCTGAGTTCCTATGCTTTTGGTTCAAGCTAATTGGAGGTGTGTTGAAAAAATCCTAGGTAGGCTTGTTTACCTTGTCAGAACCATGGGTACCATTCGCTATTGCTGCTGTATAGGCAGGCTGATACAGCCCTTAGGAGAGAGCTGAGAATGTGCGTAGGCCTTAAGGTTAACAGGTGGAACTACCACGCAGTGTCAGTCCGTTGGCTAAGGTTTCTTAACTATGTTGATGTTGGGGTTCTTGTTTCATTATTCATTCAGAGTTCCCCTTGACCGCATTGGTTGCTGTGTTGATGATTGTTTTTGGATGTTCTGGTCTTTTAGAAGAATCATTCGGGGTACCTCTTAACCATTTTGTTTTCTATGTTGATGATTGTTTTGGATGCTCAGGTCTTCAAAAGATTCTTTGCGAGACAAGCTCACTCGGGTTGAAATTGATCCTAGCTATCTTGCCTCCATTCAGATACTGTCATAGAAAGCTGTCTCATCATTAAGATGGGAAAGTAACTGCAGATGCTGTCTCTGCTGAGGAGAAAAAAGTAACACGACTGCCAATCAATGGTTAGGAGTGGGATCGTTTCCTGCGGGTTGGAAATGATTCTAGATTGTGGACAATATCTGTTGAGGAACACATGTCTGGTGGCTTGGTGAGTGTGACGGGAGACACAAACTGATGACAAAACTGTTGGCGTATGACATGATCTCCTTTACTGGCCCTTGACTTTTTTGTCCGTTGATGGAAAGTTTGGCGGAGTGGATCTTGTCAGTTTCTTTTGACGCTTGTTTTATTGATCAGGGGAGTTACGCCACATCAGGGCAGATCATCAGCCCTGTGTGACCTGGCTTTTGAGCTCCTGATGGGCTGAAGCTCAAACTAGATAGGTTACCAGATCTGGTCATGGACATCATCTTCCCTCATTGACCTTGAGACCTTTTAAGCTCAGGTTTGTTTACAGCCTTTAAAAACGACACTCACAGGCAAAAGGAACAGTTCCTCTCTTGCTTCTTAAACCAAACAGGTCACTCCGACCCTCAATATGCTTGATACGATGACTTCCTTTTGATCAGAGTTATCCCAGCATGTTCAGAATTTTCGACTGCAAGAAGGAGGGAAGTCATAAACACAAGCATAGCAGTGATGATTTTTACAGCATTCCATTTCAGACTTCTCTCCGCGAAGTCATTCTCAAAGGTCTCATTTTGCTCTGATGGTGAAGTATAAATGGCCTGGCAGTGACCAATGCTTTTAGTCTGGCCAATTGTCCAGAGGCTTGGCACTTATGATAACACTCTTTAATGCTAGCAAAATGGAAATTACCAGGTATCAAGGGAGACATTTACAGAGTTGCGTATATGAAGTGATAGTTTTGGTGTGCCATTAGGGTTCTCTAGGTCTTAATGGTTGTTGATCTGATTTTTTCACCCCACTGTTATTCCCTGCAGACCTGAAGTATGAATTTATTTGGCATGTTTGGTCTTTGTTTCCTTGGACAAGGTGCTTATTTCGGAGTGCTACAGTTGCTGTCCATGGTTGTGACTTTATCTTTACTGACCGTTCGGTGAATGCGACATCATTTTTTAAAGACTTTGCTATTTGGTCACTACATGTAGCCTGTGCTCCGTCATCTTCATCTGCTTCAAGTAGTTTGAGAAGGTTCTGCTGACAGCAGTCACAGTTTCGGAGAAAAATGACAGGATTGATAAACTTCCGCACGTGATAAATCTAGTGTTGCGTGGCATCATCATGGGTTATACCAGACAGGTTAATGTCTTGATAGTGACATGTCTGTCACACAACCCTCCATTATTTGTCACACGCCAGAGGTACATCGATCCTGAAAACTGCAATATTTCGGCACTGTGAACGCTGTCGTTTGGTCTTAAATGAAAGTAGCACTTATTTCTTCAGAGGAAAAGAACATGACTCTGTATGAAATGGAGTCGTCCTTGTATAAATCAGCCACGTTGACAGATCTTATGGTTATTGCTTTGAAATACCCATAAAGGAATCCTTCATTATAGACATTTAGAGAATAATTTGACCATCAGACCTGGATTAATGCCTCTTAATCCAATACCAAACAGCATGGTCAGGCCGTATCAGAAAGACAGAAAGACTGGAGCATACTGCGTGTGATGTTTAGAGACTTAGACTGAAATCACTACGACTGATGAGACTATGCCCCCAACTCAATTCACAAGATACACTATAGTTGAAAGGTGGGAATTCTCAAGAGATTTTATCGGAATATGATTGATGGAATATGAGCAGCAACACAATTTGAAATTCAACAATATTTCTTTGAAGTTCTGTGATTTTCCATTGGTACATTTGGAATTCTAACTAGCGCTAGTAGTTCTGAACTGATTCAACTGGAGTTGATTTCAATGATGTCTTGGGATAAGCGTATTCATAACAGCTTGAAGGGCCACTCGCCTTTCCAGCCCAAGCGGACCGGGTCAGGGTCGAAGAAGAAAGAGAAGGAGGAGAAAAAGGTGGACAATTCAGGTAGGGGGCATGTGTCATACTTCTAAAAAATTTAGGACTATTTACCCATTAGATTACTCATCATGACTTTTGCCAGAGTTTTGAACTGTTGAATCATTGGATGCTCAGCTGTTGATTATTTTTTCAGCAAAATTTGATGATCTGCATGATTGATGTTCATAGTGTATCGATGAATTTGGTGTTTGCTACTTGGCTGCATGAATATTACCTGGCTTATGGTACCCTGGGCAAACATGATAACAAGATTTCAGAGTTTTGTTGAACATTTGATGTTTCTCTGGCAAAGATTCATGTACATGTATAGGCTTAGTAGGCCTGTTTTGAACATATTTAAAATTGCGTGATGAAAGTTTGTCCATACCTATTTCGAGGTCAGCAAATGAAGTGATTATCAATCATAAATGACAGCATCGCCATTTTGAGATTTGTCCTCCTGACCCAGACCGAAGTGATAAAAAGTCACCATCCGGATGTGTATTGATATTTATATAAGAGCCTATTTTTAGAAGGAATTCCAAAGATATCGAAATAATTTTTTTGTATTAGTCCTTTCATAAAATTCTGTGCTGATAAAAGCAAGTGGAACTGGTCACACTTGGATGACGTCCAAATGGCCCTAAGATGCCTGAGAGGGAAGGCTTTGATGACTTTGATACAGGTGCAGCAGAATAGGGGTAACATCAGATGGGCAAAACTATTGCCAGGTAGTGGCCTCCTAGGAGTGCCTGTAGTACTGTGCATTAGTGCTGGTACAGGTGACCTCCTATTGGTCATTACCCATTCAAGGATGGAATTTGTCTGTTTATTAACCTTCAAATAAGTGTACTGATTGTTGATGTTAGCAGTTTGAATTTGAAATCTAAATCGCTGTTTTGCCATATTATTTTTTGCCACTTTACGATTCCAAAAATATCTCGTTGGTTTTTTTTGTGTACTGTGTACTCATATGAGGCTGGCAAAGCACAAAATATCTCAAATACCGTGGCATGGTGCCAGAGTTGAATCAGGAGATTCTACCTTCGCAACATAACCACTGGTGGTCTCTCAAGAAAGCTAAAAGATCACCATCTATCTTGGGGAATTGCACTAACAGCGATTTCCATTGCTTTATGGCTGGCTTCTTCAAGAAGTGTGAACTTGGATAGTGAAGAGATGAACCAACACTTGATGTAGTTGCTAGCCAAGCAGTCTGGTGATTGCTGTTGAGACATGCGAGAAAATGCCAAAATCAGCTTCCAAGACGTCTAAAGATCCAGACATATATATATTTCCTGAATTGAAGAAGCATATTGGTGTCCATGCTTGTCTACAATGGGCAAGGCACATTTCACTGTCTTGTTTTGTGAGCAGCTGTATCAAAACGTTATTCGCACATGCGACACTGTAACATCCAAGCAGAGAAGCTGAAAGATCAAGATCGCCAAGAAGAAAGAGTTGTAACCCAGCACGGAAGCCAGAACTATACCCAGTATCAGAGCCAAAGTGCAGTGCCAGGCAGACAGTTATGGTAGACAGATCTGACCATAATCGAAAATATATTGTGTTTGGTCTGGCACATGTCTTGCTCAATCCGTGGCCTTTATTTCCAATTGATCGGTTGATTGCAAATTAATGTTGGCTGTAATGGTCAGGTCCTGTCTGCGTAATCCGATTTGCTGAGATTACAAGTATCTAACTGTATCGTAGAATACACTGGGGATGTGACGATGAGAGAACTAATGTATTGTGTACAGTTCATCTTCTGGCTTATGTGTGTGACTGTCATCTGGGTCCCTTGCGGCAGGTCAGTGGTTGACCATAGCAAAGAGAAGTAATTGAATCTCATTGTGTCCACACTCTAAATTACCTAAAAGAAATCCAGATGCTCTGTATAATTTTCAATAGATTGGTTGATTACAAATTAATGTTGGCTGTTGGAGTGTAAAGGACAGGTCCAGTCTGGCATAATTCGAAATGCCGAGGTTACGAGTATGAAACTGTATCACAGAGCACCCTGGATAGGTGATTAATTTGTGGTTAAGGGTTTACTGTCCATTTTCTGGCTTAGCTGAGCCCATCATTTGGGTACCATGTGCAATGGTAGGTGACAAGGACTAATCCTCCATTCAGTGTCATGGCTTGATATATCTGTAACATGGCCTAAAAGGGCAGCCGTACTTTTCAAAAGGTATGCATTGAGTAGAGAGTAGAGTTTTGTTGCATGCATACCCTGGCCTGCAACGATACTGGTATTGGTAGGGGCTCCCGAGGTCTCCAAAAAAGTGTTTTTCATGCAGCTTTGGGCCCTTTTTGGACAAAAAGTGGTGCAGTCCAAGAGAGCCAACTACCCCCAGAACAAAAATGTTGAATACAGCCCTGGAGACCAAACATGATTGAGCCAAAACCAGAGAAACATTTTGTTTTACCAATTGAAAGCCCTAGACTGTAACATACACCTTCTGCGCTTGGTCTGGTTTGCGATATGGGATCATTGCCTTGGCACAGGTAACCTGATTGGTAAATGATGCAGGTTCCCAGGCATCAATCTTTGTTTGAAAGTGCACAGTTGGTTCCCATCGCTGTGTTGTTAGCTATCCTCTTCGTTCAAGCATTTGAAACTAATTTGTCGCATCAATTTTGAGCTCTACCAGAGTCCCTGCATGGATGGTAGTGGATAAAGGAATAAGTTTGAGGTTCTTTCTGTCGTCACAACGTAACATGACTCCTCAGAAGCCGCTGAATGTGGCTAAGAACGCCCAGAGCTGTCCTGTTATGATGTTTGACTTCATGACTGTCAAATGACTCAAAAGAACCAGCGATGTCCCTGATCAAGACAGCGGCAACATTGTGATGCAGTGCAGCATCTCGTCCATGTGATATGTCACATGAAGAACCCCTCTGGAGTGCTACCTGAAAGTTGAAACTCGAGCAATTTGCCGAAAGCCTCTGACAATAGTCACTGCAGAAGTCGAAATCACGAATGCATGCTATACAAGTCGACTCAAATTACCGAACCATTCAGCTCTTCAAAGCATCTCTCTTCATGTGAACAGTGAATGCAATACACTCCTTGTCACAAACGTTCCAGCTCAGCTAAAAGATTGTTGCTGACAAACGTGGAGCTTCCTTTTAACCATGTAAGGCACTTTAATACTGGAATCGATGCGCCAATCTGTCGTGTTGACGATTGCTCATCTTGTGTCAGAAATCGCTCGTATCTTCTTTTCGGGTTCGAGTAACACAGCTCTGAGGATGAATCGCTCTTATCGCTTCCTCTATCTATCAGAAGCCGTGTTCTTCGTTCCTTTAATGACTAACCTTGGCCGGCAATTTATCTCTTGCTCCTACGTTAGTATTCCAGCTTTGGGTCTGTTGCCGTATCTCTGAGCAACAGTCACTGTGGTGTTTTGCCTTTGTGAACTTGTGGTGGGGATTTAGGTAATGATGCCTTGTGTGAGGAGAAGAGAGGCTCAAGTTGGGTACTCTTTTGATAGCTTGTTGATTTCTCATAATCTATGCATCGTCTACGAACCTGTTTTGCATATGAACGCCTATTTAGTTTTTGTGAAGTTACTTAATGGAAAAGATTTTTCGGAGGGAGGATTACAAACAACCGTAATGGTACAGCCCCAACTCTCTGTTGTAAATTGCCTCGAGCAGCGCCCCAGGGGTTTGAATATTGGCGGCAGATAATCAAACATTGCATTAATTCAAGACTATTTTCTCCATACTCAGCAGAGTACTTTTGTGCCTTATGAATTGCCACAATTACGGGTAATAACTGCAAATGGACTTAGTATGACCTGTTCCAGAATTGTTTTTATTGCGGTAGATCCGAGTGCTCCATGCATACTATGTGAATTTTGATGTTGTGACCTTCAGAATCGTTGCTAAAAGTGACAGGGTTAGTTCAAGGAAAATGATTAAAATTAAAGTTAAACCCTTACACTGTGTCCCTAACTGACCTGAGCAACCACATTATGACTGGGTGAGTCCAGCCCTCCCGGAACTTTGTTCACATTGACTATTGTTTCCTCTTGAACCCACCTCTTATTCGCAGCCACGATTGTGTCCTTTGAACTTACCTCTAATCATCGCTGTTGTGATGGCCATCAAATCTCGATTACTGAATAGCCAGTTCAAGGACTGAAACTGTCATTGTATTAGACTTGAGTTTGTGTGGTTTTCCTCCAGGCTATCCCTAATGCCAGTCTATCGCATTGGAGGCTATCTTACCCTTTTGTATTCCAAGCTAAAGGATGAGATCATCGAGATGCGCCAACTCTTTCTTGCCATGTCATCGTTGGAGCTGTCAAAGATCTCCCTCCAACAACACTCTCCAAAACTGCAATCAATAATACCACACCGCAGCATCGGAGAGTCAGGTTGACCTAAAAATTACGGTGAAATCTACTGTATTATTGTGTGCCTGCGTGAGTCATGTGTGCATGAAGGAGCCAGCTGTTATCTACACTGTGTGGGATGCTCTGTGCATAACCTATACAGTACTTAGAGAATAACGACTCACAAATGAGTATCGGAAGCCTGGAGTCCTCCTCGAAACAATTCCAATCTCTTTGTGTTCTAAAATAGGATTCCTGTTCTCTCAGATATTCATGTGCTGTGCTATTGTTTGATAGGATAAAAAACAAAACTGATAACATTGGTAAAAGGATAAATCTATAAGAGTTATAGTACCTCATAGTGTATCACTTGTGTATTTTTTTTACAAACTTCACAACTTTGGATTCTCTATTGATTCGGATCAGTACATTTAGTTGTTAGGATTATAGCTGCCGAATCCGAGGATTAAGAGTCATTATTATCCATTATCCCTGCCTGGAGCATTAAGTCTGATGTTTTTGTCTGGTATAGTGCTGCATGTATATCTGTGTACATACTGTATGTACAACAAATGCACAGGAAGCAATTAGCAGTGCATCTCTACTTTAATGCATGTGTATACAAAGGTATAGGCATCCATTTACACTATTAGTCAGCCTCAGAAGCTATAAAGAATCAGAACCATCACTTTTCTGCAGAAGCTGACATTGACATGTCATTTCTTCTTTCTTTTCTCAAATGGAGTATTTGGTTTGTTTCTAATACGACAATCAAGATGTACAGACCGGGGGAGCTGGTTGTACGTACCCATAAGTCTTTGCGGTAGTCTCGCGCGTACCGGATATAACCCATCAAGCTTTTCTCCTTCAGAGAAATACTGCGTTGCGCTCAAGTGCCTTATAAGGCTGTGAACAAAATTAACGTTCGACCAATGAGAAAGCCACATTACCCTGCATACGAGGTTGGACGCGTGATCACTAAATGACAAGTAAAAATAGAATCAGACCACATGTTTCTATATGTCAGAATGCTGCCGTTTGCGCTGTAGTACACGTGTGTTGTCCAAATTTTCGATTTCAAGCAAGTTTAAGGCCAACCTCGTGTCCACCAGACTAATGCATAATTGGCAGTTGAGCGCAACGCAGTATTTCTCTGAAGGAGAAAAGCTTGATAGGTTATATGCGGTACGCGCGAGACTACCGCAAAGACTTATGGGTACGTACAGCCAGCTCCCCCGGTCTGTACATCTTGATTGTCGTATGTTATTGTTGTCTCAATAGGGGGGTTGAAAACAGCGACATATCGCAGATCCTAACATGTATATGTTTAAACTCTGTAAAAAGATGATATCCGTACATATACATATTAGGATCCGAGAGAAGTCTCCCTGATGTCTTGCAGGCCTACCAGTAAGGCAAGGTGCTACATACAGCCCAATTATGATTGTAAGCCTACGAGAGGCTATTTAGAAGAAAACCTTGCATACAGCCTAGGCACATTTTACAAAATTACATGTATCATTATCAAAATCTTAAAGTGTGTCACAGATAGGCCTACTCGGCTTTTCAAGAGGTTACTAATAATCAAACTGATATCATTCTAGGTCATAGGAAGTGTGAAGGGATGCTTTGTCATGAGATGCTGTCATCATCTTTCTAAAGGAAATGTGAATTGTGTGTATCAGTATATCATGTGTAGGCCTGCTTCCTAGTCGGAGAAAGTAGGTCATGGTGGATTGGCTGTTAGGCCTACACTTCCATAAAATAGGTTCCAATTATCGAATCTCTAAGCCTCGGCATACATGTACTGCATTTGTATGGAAAGGCTGATAGGGCCATATTGTGTCTCAGCAAAATCTGTTGAGTGTTGTACATTGCACATGTGCTATCTTTCAGAGTTAGTCATTGGAGTGTGTAGGTTTCAGTTTCGACCCCAAAAAAGTAAGGCCTTTTGATTCATCAACCCTTCTGAGAAGCTACAGCAGTAAACCTTTTCAAAATCTGTTTGGTTTACATAGGCTACATGCTGGAACTAACTGTCTGGTCATTTTCTAGTCGGTAAATATATCGGGAGGAAAGGAGTAGGCCTATGACTGTCAAATCACAGTTAGGATGACGACCAAGATGCAAGGAAAGGTTTTCATAGATCTATGTATGGTTGATTTCAGTGACTGAAATAAGTCGGTTAAAAGCAAGTCAAGAAGAGGAGATGTTTTAAGTGCTGATTTTACAACTATCAAAAATGGATTACACATGAGCCCGGAGTACCACAAACTATTTGTTATTTTTTGGACTGATATGGTACACATGAGACAACATTTTCAAGGATTACTCTGATGGAATACTAAAATAATAAAAATGACGATTGTTATCAGGAAAGTGGATAACACGTAGAAGACTCGTACTGACGTTTATGGCATTATGTCGAATTCTAAGAGGAGAAGCCGGAGATGGTCTGCATGTAGGTATCAGAGTTTTGAAGAAAAAGTAAAATATGTCAGTTTGTTCGACTGGACTGAATGCCAGTGGGCCTGAGTTGAGACCAGGATATCTTTCTTGGTATGATCTGTTGACCCCTGTGACTAAAACTTGGAATCTTCAGGGCATGGTAGGCACCAAGTAGATACCGCAGTTGCTGAGACTCAGAATCTGATGTCGGACAGATTGTCTGACTTGAATGGGTCGGTAGCTTGCAGTCACACCAGGGTGATAAGACGGAGAGAAGCCCCCTTGTATTGATGTAGATTTTAAAAGTATGTAACATGTTACACCTTGGTCGGTGAAATTGTTTCTGTTTTTGTATTGATCCTTTCATGTCACTTCATGAACACCTGATGTGACCTTTCATGTTTGTGTTCACCAATTGCCTTCAAAATCCAAAATGTTTAACACTCTTGATTCATGTCATATGGTTGATCAGTCCTTCGCAACAAAATTCATAAATATTTCATCCATTTCTGCAATTGGAGCATTCTAGTATCTCATTTAAATCGCGGTAACGAGCTATTTTGCAAGTCTATTAGGAATCGGGTTTTCAGCAGCGCTGAATAAAACTGTCATGATGTGTTTTCTTCAAAATTCATAAATGTGTTGGAATTCTGAGATGATTTATTCGTATCCCAGGGAGAGTCGACTGGGACACGGAGAAATTAGGCGTATAGTAGAACCTCACATGAAGTACACCTTCAGGACTGACAAGTGCTGTCCTTGATAGAGAGGTGTCCTGATTAGAGTGGCCAAATTGAATAGGAACAACCATCTTGGGACAAAAACTATAGAGAGGTGCCCACTATGAAGGGAGGTTCCACGGTACCGTTGTACGGTTGTGGTTGTGATGTTGGTTTTTGCCCTCAGCAAGTCTCTCCATAGGGAGGGCCCGAGTCTAGTGATGGTCTCACAAGGGTCGTCCTATGGCCCACAGTGATGAGTGATGATATTGACCTGCATATCTCGTACATCTTTATTTCGTGTTTTTGGCCCTCGACAAGTATCACAGCAGGGACGGAAAAGTTCGATTAGGGTTGCCCGATTCGGTGATGGTCTCACAAGGGTCATCCTAGTCCAGAGTGATGAGTGATGATACTGACCTGTACTATTTGCATGTCCTAGATCCTCCGCATTATATTTCCATATTTCATATCGTTGTCCTGTTGTTGGACAAACTTTTCCTGTTTGTTCAGTATGATGGCCTACAGAGACGAATTATCATAACAGAATTTATGCTTTCATTCATGATCTGAATCTCATTGAGAGGATGGCGCATGTTGGTGTCCTCTTTGGGTTGTGAGGACGATATGTTCTATTAAGTATCGGGTTACTCTTATGAGGGGTGCTGTTGGTCCGCACTCCCACCATTGGACGAAATGCTGGTGGATTGGTGATGGACCAACAATACCATCATGTACATTGAATAAAGTTTAGCTGAAAACATGTATTCAAACACGTTGATTGAATGAATTTTCAGGTTTTCCACCCCGATTTCAGAAACTTTTGTTCCCCCAAAACATCATGTCAGGAGTACATCCCTGTCAAATCTTGGACACAGTAAGGTTTGATTTATACCACTGCACAGTTTTTTACCACCAGCTTTATAGTTGGCACTTGATTCTCCACTCAGAGTCACTGTGGTGTCCACTGCCCAAATTTTGTAGGATTGGCCCGTCACTCAATACCTATTGACCCATTTGTTGTCATTGAATAAGTTAGTCATTTACCACTGCTGAACTGACTGGAGGGTGAATGAACAGCAGTTGCTTCGTCACTGTCAAGTTCCATTTATCAACACCAGATGTCAGTACTAAAATCAGTTGGGGACTTCCCTGCAGTTTACGAGGTTATCAGAAGTGTTATAAATGATAACTTTTATATTGACTTAGACATGTGATTTATTATGGATGACATATTCCCGCGTGTAGTTGTGATGCGGCCTGCCATATCACCAGAAGTTATATTATGAGGCCAATCATCTGACTTTGAAATTCGAAAGGCCTTTACGGGACCTTTTATGGGTAAGTCAGGGTATTTGATTTCAAAATATCTAAGGGGGGATCATGGATTGTCTTCACATCCGCAGTGCCTGTTTACCTAGAAACCTGGATTCTCATGGGGTTGCCGTTACAATCGGGAAGTAATTTATCAAATTGTGGTTTTTGATTCTGATAGGTTGGTTTTTATAAATGGACATTTAGATAGTTTCGTTTCGTTGCATCGAGGTCATTTTCTATGAATCTGTAATAGAAAGTGTATGCATTTTAAAATAGAATGATCTTGTGACTGATTTGTTTTGTAATTTAGCGAAAAATTGGGCCAAAAATAATGTTGGTCCGAAAATTTTCGTGATTCTCTGATACTTGTTTCTAGTCAAAACCGAATTCATGGCAGATGATGGAGGTTTGTATACCCTTTTGATTGGCAGAATTCGAAACAAAAATGTCCAGATTTTGTATCTAGCCAGACTTGAAGAGAATTGTAGCCTTTAGAAATATGCTTGCTTCTCCTCTGCCTTGGCGTTGCCCCATCACAGAGGGTTAACCAGAAGTATTTGCAAGGTTTATGCATGCGTTGATATCAACACTACCAAATTGCCTTGTTACCCGAGTACTGGGGGACAGGATCGATTGATTGAATGTAAGGTCACTAGAGTTCAACAGCCAGAAGTTCCCTAATCCGAAAGCTCTTTCCACACAGGCACTGTAAAGTTGGTTTCAGTCTGTGGTGGTTTGAAATAGTAGTGTATTGACAAGCTGGTCATCTTCGTGCAAGTGAAATTAACTTGCCCGGTATCGATTTCCCGTATCAGATTTGAGGCGTTCAAATTAATCTAAAAACCGAACATGTTCATATTCAGTGAATATCGGGAGTGTTGATCTTGAGTCCATTTGTGTGATGTGTCAATCAATGTGATAGTTGTGGTGAGAACTTCTCCAAGTCAGGGTATGTAGAGAAGCATCTTAGCAGCTGCAAGGGGAAAAGTGAAAAGGATCTTCGACTCACTTTAAGTGTGGTGCAAAGAAGCAGTTTTAGTCGCTGCGATGAAATTTAACTCCAGCCGCATTCCAACCATAAAGTCATGTTGTGAAGGCTTAGTCGCAGATCGTAGACTCGTGACTATATAAAATGCTTCAAGCCCCTTGAAATGATGTAGCAAAGGTGAAACAACTGGTACATATACGAGAAGGCAATCGGTCATCTTGGTTCTTGGAATTGATACCCAAAGTAGAGGTATTGGTTGCCTCATGTAACACTGTGATGTCGGCCAAAACGATCAATATCTCAATAACGGGTGCACTCAATAAATAGAGCATCCTCCTAGTTCACAAAAGCAGGGTGGACATGACCAATGGGAACAGCCAAAGTTGACTATTATGAAGCGTATTCATATTCTGCCTTTCATTGATTTGCAATCATACATTTATCTGTCCTAGATTGGTGTGGACATAGGCTAGATGAAGGTGTCCATGTCCTTGATTAGTGTTGGCCTGGATTTGGTAGTTAAGTCACCAGTTTTGAGAAATCTGAAGAGTTTTAGCCAGGATTCCAACAAAACTTCGGACTAAAGTCTGTCAAGGTCCAAGTGCCAATCAGCACATATATTTCCGTATCAGTGTTAAGATTTCGGCATTTGTGCCAATATACCGGGATTCATCATGAGTTAGTGCAGGATATCTTGTCCATGTGCGAGTATTTTGACAGCAAAAGTTTGTGCGAACCGTCTGGGCCTCTTTGTTATTTGGATATTGGGGCATTGATTTTTTCGAATTTGAGCAGTACTTTAACCTGAGCAGCTAGAGGATTGGAAGTGTTTTGGAATAGTTCGTCTGGATATTTCAGAAACGTTGATTTCTGTTTTCCGTGGTTTCTCTCGATACATTCTGAGTTCACCTTATACACCTTGTCTTTGGATTGTATACATGTAAGTTTTACTCATTCCTGTTTACTCGATCACAGATAGAGTAATTTCAATTGACATCATCTCCATCCATGCTGGAGGGACCAACGAGAGAAAGCAAGCCCAAATGACCATGACAGCACAGCTAAATTATTTGGATGGTTAGAGTAAGGATTACAGACTGAATTTCTACTTTGCTGACCCACGATTAAATTAGGCATACCCCTTTTAAAACTCTCACCAGTTGACCCATGATAAATGTCATTTAGATTTTCTGTTTATCTGTTTCTAGCAGACTTCTCTTCATCTTTTGCCGTAAAATCATCAAAAACACCGCCTGAAGTATAAACCTGGGATTGCAAACTCTATTTGATCAGTTCTGTTTGAACATTATTCATGTTATTGAAATGTCCGGCCTGAATTTCATTTATATATGTGATTGTTTCAATGTGGAATATTGATTTGTTGATTTTGGGAAGTACACAGCTGTAGTATGTGTGTTCTATGAGTTTTAAAAAACATATTGTGATTTTCAATTAGATCGGACCGATATGTTATCTTGTATCAAGCAGTCTGCTTGTTATTGGTATGTTATAATCGCCACTCAAACAAAGATGAAAAGATGTGCACATCAAGGCATGCGTCTTTAAAACGAGTAACAAAAGCAACATCACCAAGTGAAATTTGCAACAACGTCCCAAGGGTTTCCCGCTCTCGGAGTCAGGGTGAACCACCTCTCTGAGTCAAGGTTCACCACATCTCCGAGTGAAAGCACCTTGGAGTGAATCAAGTCTCAGATTGGAGGTTGTGGTTGATTCTCCAGGTTGAACATATTTAGACACATTATGTGCATGTTTTTAGTCAAAGACTATTGTCCCGTAGCAGGCCTTCGAATCATTCTCGTGTATATTAGCATCTATACAAAAGATTGCTTTTAGAGGATGCAAAGACAGACTTTTGTGTAAATCCAGGTCAAGCTAGTCCCCGTACAGCATAGTTCCTCTCTCACGAAGCATTTGGAACATGTAGATCTCAAAGTTGTTGGTCACTTGATATTTTTTTGATCAAGCAGGCCCATTCATCCAAGGAAATTAATGGGACATTTTCAACGCTTTTGGAATTCCTGCATATTGTGTATTAAGTCACTGCAGGTATCGTGACTGAATGGCTTGATATTTGTTGTTAGAATTCCTGAACAATATGAGATATTCACACTTCCTCTAAAACCCAATATGTTTACCAGAAATTCTTTTATAACTTAGTTGGAAATCAGTCTTTTGGAAGAAACTCAAAACTGTCCTAGCTACGGTGTATGACATCATTGTTTTGATATCAACAGTCCTGTTAGGATCACTCAAAGGTATTGGGTGGTGGGTCAGAATTGGGGAGGGGTGAGAGAAGTGCCTTTGAATGGCCCAATATAGGACTGATAAGGGCGCCATACAAATGTGGTTCATAGATATAGATAGATATACTATCATCAACTGTTCCTGCAATGTACTTCTCAGACATAGCTGGCAAGGTTTTGTTGCGACAGTGTCTTCAATTGTCCATTCTTGATGAGCCAGAGGGGGGGGGGGGGTGTTCTGTTAGTTACAGTTGTGCCCAGGACATCAATGAACTTGATCAGATTGGGTATAGCATGAAAGCCAAAGCCTTCGACCTCTTTTAGTGACTGTCTCTGGTGTTGTCACCAGACTGTGCAAGTAGCGGGACCTAGGCCAACATCACAATATTTTGACCGAAGCTTTTCAACCGTATCACAAAACTCTATCTCAATATTGAAATTTTACTAACAATCCTAGAGTCCTCGAGTAAGTTTTATAGCTCCCTTTAGGCATGATTGAATGACAGTGTTATCTAACTGTCTGGGTGTGTCGAATTAAAGATTGATTATCTGTTATCTGGGTCATCTATAGACATTTTGAGAAATGGTCATGTTTTCAAGTGTATTGATGTTGACCAGGACGTTGTTATTTCATGTCTCTGCACTTGAAAAAAACAATCAGTCTTTTAAAAGTCGTTTTGTGATATATAAATCGTGTCTGTTGATAAAAAATCTGAGAACTTGTGATTTTGGTTTGACAATTTTTAGCACATGACCCAGTGTCCGTTAACATTTACCCTCATCATAGTCAGTATAACTCCTTGTTGGCAAAGGTGGACTTTTTTGGGGGGGGGGCTTATCGGGAATGACTAGGGGAAGGTACCTTTGGGAATTCAGTGCCATCCAATATTCAATATGGCTTCCATGGCAGCCATCTTCAATTTGGATTCTCCATGCCAAAACACAGACAAATGTTATTGCTGGCATACGCTTTTCTCAGCTACGAGGAAGACTTTGAATTCCCGATTTCCTAATAACAAAACTTGGGCCTGCGTGATGGTAGTCCTGTGTTGTGATTGGTGGAAAATGGCAACGACACTGATATAAGGATGATATATCATGGACTAGAATCAATTTTGGTTTTAAAAAATCCATCTTCAAAAAATCCTATCAAGAGTTAACAGATGACATTTTCCCGGAATAGTTGCTCGTTATAGGTTTAATGATCTGAATAGACTCAGATGTAATTAATCTCACGGAGATAACAACTATTGATTAACGTTTATAATCACTTTTTCTCATCTAACGATGTGTTTTGTCACGACATGGAGCAGTGGTGAACAGCCTTGGCACGAACTCCAAGTCTGGCTGAATCAGTAACACCTGCGTCTGGTGTTCACAGGCGTTCACTGGAGTCAACATCAGCACGACTTCGATCGTCATGATGGAAAACAGTTGTGATGTCCCAACACCAGATAGGCCTATTGTCAGTAATGACTGATGATAAAACACTTGCCAATCTTCCTCTTTTACAAGGAAAGTAGTCCAATGAAGCTACTTGCACTTTGAAATCATGTTAACCAGCCGCTTATTGGTGTCAAAGACCTTGAAAAGCAACTGCCTGGATCAATATCACTGTCAACATTCTAACTTTTATCACCAGAGTTGGTGATGAAGTATTCAGCTAGGAAGAATGTACACCAACCCTGAGGTCCTCTTTAAAAAAGGACACTCTACAAACTTCTAGGTTGTCTGTGATGAGGGGTTCTTTCCTTTTCTGTGCTAGTCAAACACACTGTGACAGATGTACATGTACAAAAATCAATCAAGGACACTATTCATCAATATCGTGTAGTTGAACAGCTGTCACAGGCAGATTGAATAGCTTGGCTGCCATTTTGGCAAAATTTGTTATTTTTTGGAATATTTCGAATTTTTGGCTGCCCTTGTGATGTCAGATGTTGTGAGCATGCAAAATATGACATGTGAGTTGATTGGTGTACTTCATACTTGAAAAATAAACATTTATTTTCTTTTTTCAGTTCAACTTGTTTGTTGCTGATGATCCACATTCACTTCAGACAAGGTTGGGGCATCCTGATCAGTTATTCCATGTCAGAAGAAAATGTATTTTCTTGCACAGCCGATCTTCATTGCATCTCATCTTTATCTTTCCAGCCGGAACATATGTGGCTCTGACGTTAGTTGGACGACCACCTGGGCATTCGCGTCGAGAGTCAGGTGACCAGAGCTTCCTGTCCCGTCCGTCCCCTGCCTCTCCGGCAGACCGAATAGGTGGACCACAACCTGCTGATGTTAGTATTGTAGGCTAGAGCAGCAGTTGAAACTGCTGGTTAGAGGCAGCTTCCTCTGTGTTTAGTTGGATCATAAAAACAGAAAATATCTAAGAATGTTCCGAACTTTACACTGAGTTATTTGATGGATGCCGACTCCAACACTTGGAGAGAACTGTAATGTACTGAAAATATCTGAGAAAATTGTAAAAACTCCGCTGATAAAGAGAATACCTGTAAAAGCTGTAACAGTGTATTGCTAGCTGACGCTGGTAGCAACAGACGGGAGACACTCCGCAAAATGCCAAGCAAAAACTCCCGCAATTCGTTCGTTACTCAGTAGAGGGGCATATAATCATTAGGCCGTCTGATAACTACACATTTGTGAGGAAATCTGTGGAAACCGTGACAACCAGCAGACTTGGGGAAGATAACAGAAAGCAAGAAAATACTGATGTGCTCAACCTATCTTTGCTTGCCTTTGGAATGTGTGGCCTTGCAACCCTGCGTCAGTGGTTCACTCACTTTGGTCTGATAGAAGGGTTTGCGCGTTTAAACTGCCCGGCCCAATATGACAATTTCCATCTATTTGTTGTCTGTCCAGTAACGTTTGCTTTTTCCGCTAATTTTTTTCACAGGGTTTTACCGGACTTCACTTCAAATTTGGCGTCAGCAGTGTACGTTGTTGCATAGTTAGTGTTTAGAAGGAGTCCCCTTACCGAGACTTAACCTATCCCCTAACGCGTCAAAATACACCTATCACGAAATCACTGGCCTGGTTTTATGCAAATCATTTCATGAAACATTTCTGCTGTTTGACACGCTGTGACACATTCACCTCTACTTTTGAAAAAGACGATATCCATCAGAAACAAGAGCTGCAGCAGCCCAGGTCACCCAAAATCAATACCTGATCTACTCTCTAGATGAACCATTCTACGGTCACCCTACCAACACCGCACACATGACATCAAAAATATCCAGATTTAAACAGCAACCGCCAACATTTTCAGTCCACATCTCAGCATCATATGTCAGCTTTCATTTGACACAAATCATTCTTTCCTTTCCCTGTAACACATTGATTTGAACATTGATTCACCAACAAACTTAATTAATCAGGTGATGGAACTTTTCATGGTATTGTAGAATCCACTCTAATAGCATTACCGGGTATGTGTGCAGGACTAATTTCGGTGGATATATTCTGGAATACGATCAAGAAAATTTGCAACCTGTATCAGGCTTTTCATTTTGGCCTTGCGTAATGGAAAATATGAAGGAAGATTTGAGAGGGCATAAAGGCCATTTTTGAGGGCACCGACTGCCATCGTGGCTGTGGTTAAATTCATGCCCTGTTTCAGGCAAATATTAGAATGGGAATGTAAGGATGCTGTCCTCTGTCTGTCTGTTTGTCCACCCATCAGTGATTGGTCTTCGGCATTTTCATCACCATCACCATCTTTGGGGTTACATTGATCTGTTCACAACTCTTGTGTTGGATAATGACATCAGTCACGTAATCGTAAATTCAATCATGTGTAAATCGTAATATCAAGTACGTAATTGTAATATCTGATGGCGACAGAATCGCTGTAAGATCAATCAGGGTTGGGGTTGGTCTGGAAGCAGGACTGCCATGACTGGTAGGGCAGCTCTTTAGAATTGTGGACATTGCATGGATGTTGTAAAGTAGGAGGGGGTGTTCAAAATTACTGGATCCTGGACAATGAACTTAATACCAAGAAATGGAAACGGTCCCAATAAGATCAAAGATGTTCTGAAATTTCACTATGTGATTATTTGTTTCCAAAGTGGGTAATTATCTGTTTTTTAACAGCTTCACCTTAAAGCTGACTGGTATATATTGTTGTCTGCTGGATTTTATAATGATTTCCATCCATTTTCAGCCTGAAAAAGACCAGGAATTTAATCGCCAAAAATTGCGGACTATTGAGATGATGTACTATAAGGAAAAGGAGCATTATGAGGTATGTTGATGCAGTTAGTGCAATGTTCTACATGAGGCCATTTGTCAGGGCATCCCACCCTACCTAATTGGAGGCAGACACTCTACTTTGCACTCGAATTTTGTAAAGGGCTTCCAGAGGCCGAAGACCAAAAATTAATCAATGCTCATGAAAATTTAACGACTTGCAGTATCATGTGTGAATTCTTTTCTTCAGGACTTAAAGACAGAACATACAAAAAATCCAACAGAGAAGTCGCAATCGCAGCTAAACGACGGCGCTAAAACGCTAAAGAAGTTAGAAGAACAGTTACAGTATTTACAAGGGTCGTCGTCAACAGACACGATATCAACGCCATCAGGGTTGGAGAAATCACAATTTAGTTATTCCAGAGAGGTAGGTTTGATGGCGGTACAGTCAGTGTGTTGGTGATCATTGTTGAGTTGCCATAGATGGGGTTGGTAGTTCTGGAGTTGTTGATTTTGTCAATTTTGCTTCTGGTGCTCCACTAGCATGCTTGCTTGAAAATCTGTGTGCATTTGTCTAAGTCTTGTATTTTGAAGTTGAATTGACACAAAAACTCTTTAATTTGACACTCGTTGGTGTTACGGTTTAGCGTTGTACAAGAAGGTAATTGGAAAGTCCTCTAAGTGGAACAACAGTACTTGGGAAGCTACATGTCAAAGAATTAGATGGTTTGAAAAGCTTATCTCTATAGCCTTCTAATAAAATATGATCATTTGTATGACAATGTTAACTTCAAAATCGGTTGATAGAAAACACTTCCTGATCGACATGGCGTGATTTCAGGGGGTGACCCACAAACGCAAAAATATGGCCGCAACAAATATCTTTTCATGGTCATGTCAAGTATTCCATGAAATATTGCATGCCTTCAAAATATGCCCTGAACATGTTTTAACGTTGCTGCAGTTGAGTTGGAAGTGAAAAAATTGATCCATTATCTGAAGTTTCGAGCATTATTTCTACTTCTGTTTTAAACCGTGTCGATCACATGATCTGCCTTGTCATGTAACACTCTGTTTAGTCTTATCTCCTCTAAAGCACCCCGCAAACAAGCATTTTTTTGCCGCGACATGCAATGATGATCACATGCAACAAAAATCACTTGTTTGCCCACCGCTTAACAAATCACATCTGCTTCTACTATCTTTTGATTTAATGAACTGTAACTACATCTTCAGTTCATTTGGTTTTCAAGGTGACTTCGTCTCAGTCTTGTCAGTCGTTCAGTTCGACCGTTGCTTCTGTGACGCGTGTCACCCATACGCACGCCGAACGCCATGTCGTTTATCGCAAAGAGGTACTGCTTGTCGTTAATGTAGCAGTATGCTCTCGTTGTTGTTGTTGTTGTTGTTGTTGTTGTTGTAGTAAAATGTTCCGAATTGGGAAACTCTTGGTGTCGCTTCTCAAGAATGACCTAGTTTCAATAAGTGTACTGAAAAGGCCTGATTTGATTGGCCTGCTTACACATTGTTGCCACCAATTGCTAAACGTTTCTCATTTCGGCTAGAATTCAGTTTTGTGAGGTCCATGCCTGCCAGTGTTGGATAAAAGTAGATGTTGTCAATAGTGTAGGCTGTTGCTCACGTTTTCAAATCAAGTTGCGGAAATCTTCTCTGTCGCAGGATAGGATGTTGTTTTCTGTTACCCGCATGACATCTTCCTCTAGCTTGTAAAGAACCTCTCCACCTTGCGAGCTATTTTTGTCTGTGTGCATGAAGATCTCCTCCATTTGTAGTGCATGTTTTGGAAGACACACGTTAGTTGTAGTTCTAGACTGGTGGTTGAAGACTAGTTCACATTTTGAAGCACGAGAGTTCCTTTTCGGTCTCCATTGACAGAGTGCTGTGAAAATTGCTGGTTGCCATTTACGAAATAATAAGTTAAGGTTCGGTCTTCTGAGTTCCTTGTCCAAATGACATTGCATCTGGTCACGTTCCACTCGTTGTTTTGCCAGCATCTTGTCCATTATACTGGTTCGATATTGTGCTGAACGTCTGGCCCTTGGGCCTCTTGTTTGATTCACTAACTACATCCTGTCTCCTTCTTTGTTTCCTTCTCAAATTAACCAACTAACATTTTAATTTCCTCCTTCCCAACTAGGTGTCCTCCACAACACCCACTGAAGAAACAGCTCAGATGCCGTTTACAAAACAGGTATAACCATTTTGGGACACCCAATAAAGAAATAACATGAACTAAACAAACGTTGTCATATAACAGAATCTTCTTACTAAACACTTTAACTAAACAACTGTGTTTCTTGTAACAAGTTTTAGTGATTGGTTTAAAGCCTCGTTCATTTCATCTTCGGTGCAATTATTCCATTCAAGCGTATTTCCTTCTTCTTCAGGGTTCTGGCCAGTCGCCAACAGACGGTCACTTATACACACACTTGGGAAGTATGGACGAAGGTGTCGATACCACCTCTGGGTCAGAGGCCGGCACACCAGCCTCTTGGGTAAGGATTACAAGTACTATTCATCGGCTTCCCAGTCACAGTCCACTATACATTTCCCCACATCATTGAATTGTTCATATCATGAAAAAAATTCAAAATAATCGTGAAATTACAATTTCAATCCCGACTGCATCCCCTGTGTAACGATCATCTTTGTGTTGGTGGATGCATTGATGATATGCTGCGTGGCGATGATCAGTTGCTCTTTTCATCCTTTAGTGTACCTCATTTAAATGTTTGATTTTACATCTTCAGTCACGTGATGGCCCCAAACACGCCAAAACTGGTTCAATGCCAGAGCCAATATACATGTCGGATGAGGCGTTAAATTCACGGGATGCTGCCATCCCTCGCTCCGTGTCAGACGTTGGGCCGAGTAACAAACACCAGAAGTTGGTGGGGTCCGATTCTTGTCCACATTTAGCGGCCGGGAGGGCCGTGTTAGATAAATCTAGAGTAAGTATAGGTCCTATAGTGATGTGTTGGGCATGTGGGGTCAAATCCTGGTCTGAACTGGTGTTCTCCGCTGCCCATGTGAGCGGAAGGGGAAGTTAGGGAGATGTAAGTAAAATCTAAGAGTGCCACTCGACTAAGGATTTACCAATTTGATTGTTAGATTAATGCATTTTTAGGACACACCAGGAACGTGGGTTGAAAAAGAAAAGAAAAAGCTGATTTAGAAGTTGGGGAACTGTTATCAGATTACACTGTTATCAGATATTTCAGGTGGACCTGGCCTCCAGATCCAAGTCGCATTCTAAAAAAGGTCACAAAAGTGGAAAATATCTGAATAAAAGCTGGTGAAAGGACAACATGTTACTTTGAGTATAACTCATTGTATGTAACTGACTGATATAGGATGCAAGGGAGGTTATCACAGGGGTGGTTAACGTGTCAAATACATTATCGTCTTTATTACAGTCAGATATATTGCGACGTCGTTTGCTTAAAAAGGTAAATTTCGGTCAAGTGATATTGTCTCCTCGTCTCCTGTGGGTCTGATAAAAACTTCCTTTAACAAATGATTACAAAAAGTAGCAAAAATGGATGACTTAAAAGGTCTCTCTGTCTGTAATGTGCTCATGTGTTTTCTAAGAAGATTTTTAAAAGAATAGATAATTTCATTATTTCCTTCTTAAAGTTTTATTAGCAAGTAATGCAGGAACTGTATCTTTTCTCTGATGTGTACGTTTTGTTCTGGTTTTTTGTGACGGTCATTCCAAACTTCACAATGAAGAACTTTGATGTGGAAACTTCAAAAAAAATGTCAAACTTCAAAAAAGAGATTTTTTTGTGAGTGCTCATAGAGCTATGTAATCTTAAAGATTTGAGAATGTTTTCTTGAGGCGAATTTAAGCTTAGAAATTCTTGAGATTGGCGAATCTGCAGTACTCAAAGTTTATGTTTGATGGAATGTAAGGTTTTCAGCAACATTCAGAGAATGTGTTTTAGATTCATTGTGAAGAATGGGGTATCCATAGCAATGCTTTCTCAGAGTTTAGCATTTTCACCTGTGTATCTTTGAGTTCGAATTCGAGAGTGTTTGAGATTCTGAACGGAGGTCCTTTTCAATATACTCAGATTGGCGATGAAGATTTCAATGTTTTCCCCTAACATAGGTCCTAACATGGTTGCTGGGTTCATGTGTATGAAATGTTTGTAATGTGGCAGTTAACCTTGTGAGGTGATCAGGACTTGTCAGTGTAGCAAAGTGTTCCCAGATGTTGGTATCTAAAATGAAGAGAAAAAAAAGTAGGAATGTATTTTTAAAAATATATGTGGTTCATTGCTGACTCTTTGCTTGGGAAAGTGTATCAGAACACCCTGTTCAAAATTGAAAGAAAATGGAAAAAACTAAACTGATTTTCCTGGCTATCATATTCATGGCGTAAGTTATTTGAAGGGATGAAGAGTTGTAGGTTTTGAGGACCGTACCATGTGTGAAAGAGTGTTCCATTCCTTTGAAACCTTCCGTCCGTTTGTGCATGGATCTTTCTGGTGTGAAATCGATCACAACGACAAAGCAACGTTTTGCAGCACTGTTTTTTGAGTTGGTCACTGAAATGATTGCAGGAGAATCTTTCCAAATATTGATCCCGGGCTTTCCAATTTCTCCTCAGAGCAGGTCGTTGCTGATGGTCTCTGATGTAGAGATAATGCTGCGAAAAACGTATTAGACCCCGGCGTCACTTTTTCGGATTGATTGTATGCTTTATTTATCCCTAAAAAGAAATAACTTTGAGTTTGGTGGTTAAAATGTGATTGAGGAGTCAAAAACCAAGAAAGTAAAAAATTTTGAAGAAAAATGTTGTTGATTTTGTTGGCCAACAGGCTGCTGCCTGTCGGCCCCTGGCGGATTTCTGGTGCCCCTACCTTCACAAAACATCTTCACGCCCTGCTTATAGTAGTTGGAAAGTCCTGTTGATCACTCATTTGTAATTTGCATGTGTATTTATTCGATTCATATTTCTGTTTCAATAGGGCCGTAGTTTGGGTAGCTTGTTCCAGGTAGGAAATATTGACGATTTTTTTTTGGCTCGAGAGAGTAGTTGAATGAACTCTGGCCTGCCGTAATCCTGTAACTATTAGCCTTAGCTGTTGTACATACATGAGTCGGTCGCCTCGTCGAGTTTCCATTGAGACAATTTGAATGGAATATCGAAATTTCACTGACAGTTTTGCCTACATCCAAAATGTAGTCAGTTCGTTGGGAGCATGTGGGGAAGCTGTGATAGTCAACAGCCAGAAGCAATGATGTTACTGTTTGAAGACCTGCTTTGTGGTTGACATTGTGGCATGAAAGAATTTGTCAGAATATCTGAAGGCCTGATTTGTGGGGGTAAATCAAAGCATGAGAGAACCTGTCAGTATATCGAAAGTAGTGTACATATTGCATCGCTGTATGAGCATGCCATGATAAGACTTGACAGCTTTTAGAATGCAATTAAAGATGAATTAGTGATGAATGCTGAAACCGTATGGCCATGTAGTATGCACTGAAGCTTTTTGGTTTCCTCTCGGTTATGGCTGGCCGAGGTCATGCAGGGTTTCGACTTCAGTTTATTATTAATGACACTATCATCCGCAAGTTGGTATTGATTCCAATGGAATCGACCCAAACTTTAGTGCAAATCCGCCATTGATGACTTTGTTGATGCCAAAAACTATTTCTTGGAGGCTTGAAGCTATGAAGATGATCTTTCCTCAAAGAATCTGCAACTGCTATATCTGACTGGAGTGTATTATGTTTGTGTATATTTCATATAAACATTGTTTGTGTACATCTTGTGTACTTGCATAGACTTGGTTGCATTTGTCAAGTGTGTTTGTGTACATCCTGTATACATGCATGGACTTGGCTGCATTTGCCAAGATTGCTTGTGTACATCTTGTGTACATCTTGTGTACTTGCATAGACTTGGTTGCATTTGTAATGTGTGTTTGTGTACATCTCGTATACGTACATAAACTTGGTTGCATTTACCGAGTGCATTTGTGTACATCTTGTATACATGCATAGACTTGGTTGCATTTGCCAAGTGTACTAGTCCTATGCTTTTTGCTAAAGATTTAGTTTCGTAGTGGTTTTCTTTTAACAATTAGAAGATGGGGTCTTCTTCATAATAGGGCCTATATCTTTCTACAACTACATCTTTACTGTTATATGGGACTGGAAATTTGTAACTAGGTTTTGGTTCTGTCCAAATGTACTAATTTTTTTTCAATTTCTATGCAGTAACCCTGGGTTGAAGGAAGTTTGAATCTTCAGATAATAATTTAATAACCATTCTCTAGCTTGTTTTTAAAGGATTGTTATGTTAAGCTGGGTATATTTCAATGCAAACCATTTCGCTAAATTCCTCTTTGGCAAACACTGAGATAGTGATTTAAATAGTGTTCAAAAGTATTTTCTGTTTTATTCCCTTTACAGCCACACAATTTGCCCACAATTCCAGATCGGGACACTGTATCGCTAAAGCGAGCGCAGATCACAATTCGGAAGGGCTCTTTAAAGGTCTTTCGTGTATTTCATCACAGCCTTACCAAAATGCATCCTGACAAAGGGCTGGGGTCATTGGCTTGATGTTTCAAATGCTTCTTCCCTTGCCTGGCATACATTTTGCCTGAAGTATGTCCTGCTGGAAACCCCCTAAGTTCTAGCTTTTCTCTCCCTTGTGAGTAGCGGATAATGTGTTATATCCCAAAAGTGCCATGGAAGCAAGACCCTCCAATCTTGTTTGTCCTTGAAGATAGGTGGCAGTGACGAGTGTGTTCCTATGCTATGGCTATTCCTCTTATCTTGCGTGACCTTGTTTTTGATATCGACATCTTATCTTCCAGACGTCGTCCCTCCCGACGAGTATCTACGACAGCGGGAGTCTGTCCGATTCGAATTCTCCGCAGCACAGTCCAGCACCTTCACCGATTCCCGTTCAGCGGGGTTTCGATTACGTGGAGCCGTCAGAGGTCCACGAGGAGATGGCCACGATACACGAACCAGTCACAGTTTCTACAGTGGTGAGTTGTTCGGGGGTCAAGGTCAATTGAGGTCAAGGTCGATTGTGGTGTCTGTGCTTGGGTGGCCTTGGATGCACGGTAGCTAAATGCGTCACATCATGGCTTGAAGTAAAAATCTGTTTGTTAGCCAATCATCAATATGAGAACTCAAAAAGTAGTTGCCCTGAAAGAAAAAGACATGTCGCTTTCAACCCAGATGTAAGGAGTCGCATTGTGATGCACTTGGGAAAAGTAACGCTTGATATCTTGTATTTTGGATACAAAAAGCTTTTGGTGGTTGTGCGACTGACTGACCTTAGACTTGTTAGGGTGTATTATGGTGTAGGGAGCACTTTGTAGTGTAAACCGCAAACATTTTTATGGGCGTTTTATTTGGCAGTTCACAGAATAATTTAACGAGTTTCCGTTGTTGAAGTACTTTTAATATTATATATCCACATTTTGTGTAAATCACTACTAAAAATTAACACAGATGCAAAAATTTTAACAAAACATCTTAGTGACAAACCCTTCTGAGTGTGACCTTCTTTTAACAACTGTTAAACTTATAAATATGGCCAATAAATAGTATATCTACCTCAGAAATATGGTAAGCTGGGTCCTGTGAAATATGGACAACCAGATAATTACCCTCAGATATGCATGTTCGTTTGCTTGGTGTTGGTGTTATATACTTTTAGCATCTTGACATCAGTTCTTCTCTGCTTTATGTAGTTCCGTGAACTTTCTCTATCAGCTTGAGAATTTGTGTTCATATCTGGTGATGTCACATGTACATACAGTGTGTGTCAAAATGAAATTTCCCTACTACAGTACAGTGTGTGTCAAAAGTAAATGCAAGCCTGGTGTTGTTTGTGTCAACAATTTGAAAGCTGTGGGACTAAAATAACAGCGATCAAACCCTCTATTCTAATTTTTCTGACACTTCATTTTGAGACACACTGTACCATTTGAACACACCCACCCAACATCTGATCGGACCTGCAAGTTCTCGCCAGACCTTGATGAAGTCAAGTTTATGTTTTTTCCCATTACAGCCGTTCTTTACTCCGGTAGAATTTACGACACTGGCTCCAACCATCGACTGTATAACACTTAGGCGAGCGCAGATCATCGTTCGGAAGCCAACTTTAAAGGTCTTTTGCCTATTATATCACCTCCATACCAAACTGCGTCCATCAAGTGGACTGCATTCTTTTGGCTTAAATGCTTCCAATGCTTTCACCCTTGTACAGAAAAATATTCAAGATTTGTGTGTTACTATGTCAACTACTCCGTTGCTAAGATGAATTCTTTGTTACTATGGTTACTAGAATATGTAAATTGGTTGCTATGGTGACTTTTGTGGTTGCTATGGCCAGCTAGTGGTTGCTGTGGTGACATGCACTGACTCTAATGCTATTCTGTGGTTGGTGTGGCATGCTTTCGGTCTTTGGTACTTGGCAAGTTCTCAGTCATAACGACCAGTACTTAGCCGCCAATATTGTATCGTTGCAGACAGACTGGTAACTGAAATAATTTCTCCACTTTGACAATACATATAATGATATAAGAGGCATCTCTTATCAGATAACCGCAAAGCATCATACAGCCACACAGTAAATAACATCCTTGCCCTCGGCTTTGTAAGCATTTGATAATAAGTCAAATAAGAATTTACAACCTTTTGTCTTGAGTTGTTTCATCTCCCAGAGCTTTTTCCCCAATAATAGGCAACCACAGCATTCATGTCGTAATCAACAAACTTTGTAGACTCTGTAGACTGTTCTTCAGTCGAAGATATATTTGTGATGTCAGTCATTAGACTGCTAGAAATGTTGAGTTAGACGAAAGTATTTGTAAAACATGTACAAATGTTCATGCTAAATTGGATTTAGAAGTAATGCCTTATGTAAATGATTCAATTTTGTAAGAATGTAGTTATAGTGCTCAGGAATTGAATCATGGACATGTGATGCACTACAACTATCAATATGGCCAGGCATGTTGTTGAAGATTGGTCATACTAGAGTTCTCATCAACCGTAATTCCTACTGCCCTTAGCTTCTCCATGTTCTATCCCAAACTGTAACAATTGCCTGGGTATGCTCTTTTAAGGACTTTGAATCAACACCACTTTCGGCAGAAGTCGGAACAAACTTTCCAGATTTTGATCCAGTTATGCAAGAGCATTGACAAGGAACCAAGGTAACTAAGAAGTTACCGAGGTATACTTATCATGTGCATGCGTAATCATAGATTCGAAATCTGGAAATTTTAAATTTCTACCGACCATGGCAGTGATTTAAAGTCCGCGAAGGAGTAACATTCTGACTTCAACTTAACCGAGGCAGGTGTTATTCTGAGGGGTTTAAAGTGATAGGTTTAACGTAAAGTGCTACTATTATAGTCCAAGAACAAATATAGCCCCCACAGTGTTGAAAAGAGCTGATGGTACACATCAGTGCGCATTGAGGCTCTGTACCGGGGCTATTATTGTACACACCAATGTACACTGAGGCTATGATTGCATTGGGCCTATAATTGTACCAGCTTACCTTACATCATACTTCTCAAGATGGTATCAGCTTTGATAGGTTGTTTACTCTATAATAGCTATTGTTACCTTTTATGGTTCCTGAAATGGTTTTGTTCTGTCTGTCTGTCCATCTGCCCAATGTCCCAATTTACATGTTTGTTGGTTTATAACCTTTAAAACAAGTTAGAAGTTTCTTTTTCCAACAAATTTAAGTGGCTGTTTGAGGTTCTGATGTTTGAATCAGGTTCTTAAAATAGTCAAAGACTTTGTTAGGTTTGAGCATTTACTGAAAAAACAAAAAAATCTGGGAGAATTTTGAGCTTGTCAAAATCGGACTGAATGTTCACAAATTGGATGGGATTCTTTTCCAACAAAATAACAAATTTAAGACCATTCCAAAAATTTGTTGGAAAAAGTAAATTAACAATTCTAGAGTTGATGTATTGTAGATGTGATCACTGTATTATCACAAAAATGTTCTCCTAATATCATTTTTGATGTATTATATTGTTGCAAGTTCATCATATAACTCGTCATAAACCAATTTCAGCCAAGTTTAAAGCCTTCAGTGGCCGAGATATCTCCCGTGCCGGACCACGAAGCCACATCGCCTGCTGCCCGATTATCACAACCCTCTCAACAAATCATGACCATAGACGATGATGATTTCAGTTCAGAGGATGAGCATGTGAGTGACTTTCGGAACTTCTTTTGAAACTTCTCTCCTGAGTGTGGGAACGATTATCAAACCTTGTCAAAATTAGGAGTTGAGAGCTGAGCGTCAACTAGTAGATTATTAGCTCTATGAACAGCATTTGGTGATTCTAATATAAGTAGGAGGAAACCGGAGATCCTAGAGGACACCTACGCTGTCAAAGAGAGTCACCCTCTCTGTTGGTGTGCCGGGACCGACATGGAATGGAACCCGGACCACAGAGGTTTCCACAGCGCCTCTCCGACAGCCCAAATCTTTCCTCTTTTTCACCGATTCTTTGTCTCTTTTCAGATATTTGATGACCATGGTCCGTTTGCCCATTTCGCCTCGTTGAAGAATAAACCAGCTCATCTGGCAGTGTTTTTACATTACCTTATATCGAACAGTGATCCGTCTCCAATGGTAAGTCTAATGCAGCCAGTCGAGAGCAGGCGAGCAATCTTGGCTCTTTATTAGCTCGAGACAATATTTGGGCGAGCTGTGCTTTAGGAGGTTAAGGCGTCCGCCTTTTGATTGGAAGGTGGAAGGTTCAAGGCCAGTGGGGAGTTTGTTTCGATCCGGCCAGTTAGTTAGCCTCCAGCTAGTCCAATCAAGGGTCAAACTGCCTTCTCGCCAGGTGCCTAGCATTGGAGACAGGAGTTGGGAAGTAAAGAGTTTCCCATAAGCCAGATCTTGCTGACCCTTTCAGTAGGGGTGACACTATATTAAACAAACTTTCCTATGTGTTCTCTTCAGTTCTTCCACCTTGTGACTGAGACGTACACCCAGGGAAACCTCAAAGAAATGAGAAAGTGGGCATATGAGATTCATTCGACATTCTTGGTCGAGAAAGCGGTAAGTTATTTAGAAGATAATTGTCACAAGAGGGCTTCATTTGACAGTAGAAATGGAAAGGGGTATGCTTCAGCTCTCTGTAAAACTCGGTAGAATTTTTGAAATCGGGCACATGTAGATCAACCACCATTCCTCAGCGCTTCGGCCACAGTCCCTAGTAATTCCGTCAGAGACCAACTGAGCCAAACAATGTCATATATACCTGTTACATCAGGAAAGTCTTTCCTATTCTTCCAGCCCCTAAAAGTGAGCATTGATGAAGACATCATTGCCAATATCGACCATGTCCTACAGTTCAAGTATGAGAAGGAGGACCAGCTGAAGGCAGTGTTCGTGACAGCACGGATCCGGGTTCACAATCAAGTCAATGAATTATTACAAGACTTCAGGTTGAAAAGGTCTTTAGGTAAGATTTAATTTCTCAACACCAGTGCCCTTTATTGACATAATCCGGATTGTAACTAGAGAATGGTTAGAGAGGTTGTTCTAAAACTTTCTTTGTGTCTTTGCAGGTCTTGGCAGTCTGTATGGTGACCATGACCTTCAAGATGACCTTGACCGGGCAGCTGAGCTGAAAATAGTGGATAAATACCTGACACCTCATTTAGAGAGGTTACTGTAAGTATGAATGAATAGATGAAATGAAATTTATATTACCGCAAAATTCAAAAGATTTGCTCTAATGCGATCTAAATCTATCCGATTCTCTTGCAGGGACAACGAAGATCACACAGATCGCAACATGGCCATGGCATTAGCAATAACGACATTTCTCAAACAAGTTGGCGTCCAACGCACGACGTCCAACTCTCGATTTTTGGAACGGTGCTCTAGTTTTATTGAAAAGGATAAGAAAATGTTCAGATTTAAAGGAAGTCGAAAGGTGTGTATCATGGCAATGTTCTATGCTTCTAAGGTCCTGCATTGAGCTTCTGAGTACCTTTTTTGGCTCTCGTATGTGCACACACAACCGATTTTTGATGGAATTTCGTGCTCAATATCTTAAGTCCCTTGTTCATTGTACCTTACCTTTGGGTGGGTTTTTGCCGCGATGTCGGTTCATGATGTAAGATATGCACGGTGACGGTTCTGCTTTAGTGTTAAGTCCTGTTCCCTGAACACATTTCGACCAAATGACTGAACCATAGTTTCGGCTGACATCACCTAATGCATGGCTATATTTGGCTTTCGTATTTTTAGAGTTTTAGTACAAGAAAAGAGGTATAAAATGACGTGATGTTTTTGCACCTTTTTTCAAGTCTTTTGAACGTATTGTTTTGGTGAAAGCTGGAGCATATCCCAACAAACCCCAATGCAGAGTTCTGGACTGTCGCTTCTTGTTGTTAGCGACTTTTATCGCAATGACCTGTGACAAGTGATAAAATGATTGCTTGGGCATTAATGCAGCTTTAACCTGGAGTGGAGATGGGAAGTGTTCGGAATGGTGATGTGAATACTGACAGGTTTATGTCCTTTGGTAATGGTCTTGATCCCTGCTATTCCGTGTCGATACTTGGAGAATATCCCCTTTTCCCTCCCTAAAATGTGTTTTATTCGATAGCAGAAATAAGAAGTTCTGTCTCAGCTCTCCATGCAGATTTGAATTTTCGAAATCAGACCAAAAGTAACCATTTTAGAGGCATATTTTGCAAGTTAGGGCAATTTTCACACGAAGAAGTGTTTCGATTTTTTGCTCTCAGCACTTGTCACATGCTGCATACTGCATTGGTTGTAAAGAGCTTGCTGGCTATTGTCTATTAAAGTGGCAACTGTAATCTAGCTTTCATCAAAATTCCCCGACTACACTACCTTTTGCTGTGTGTATGATGGATCCCTGACCAAGCATTGAACAGAGTCTCCAGATCTAACAATACCACACAAGAAAAAGACATGGCCTTATAACAACCTAGATTTCATTTAGACATGTTAGATCTAACATATCTGCGCCCGGCATGTTCGTATCCCTCGAATACAGAGTTTGCACGTCGTTTACGACTCCGACTCTGACTTGGACTTTGAGAGTGAGTTACAGTCTTCTATGACATCTTTGAAATAAACTGATCTGATGAACATTTTCACATTGTTAAACTACTGGTGCCTGCACAATGATATTTTTGATTCTGGATCAAACTTGTGCATAAGGCGGAAATAATGAAGTCATATTCCAAGTCGTGGTGATGGTCGATGACTTTGTTACATCCGGAGTTGAATATCAAAATGAAAATGATGGTCAATTAGATTGAATCAAATATGTCACGAGATACTGTCATTCAACCTCAAAGATTGAGTCAGATTGGGAGTCGGACGGGTGAGGAAACCAGTAATATCCATCATTTCGCAAAGGGCATTTTGATTGACAATGTGCTGGGGCCAATCTGAACCAATCCTACAGATAGATAGGACCTTTAACGCTAACAGACTTCCTTGTGTCACATGTGTTTTGCGCTGTTTACTTTTCATAGTTGGAAATCTCGAGTGACGTTTTTTTCCGCTGTCTCTCACATTAGACGATGGCGTCTGTACCTTTTCGACTTAGTTTTGTCACCAACCATCCTTTGGCTCATTTCTGAATTAGTGTATTTTCGAAATGATGCAAAGGCCTTCTGCTGGAGAATGTCATCTAGAGGATGCAGATCATTTGTGACCCAACACAGCAAAACCAGGCGAATGTCGCTTTGAACTTGGCAGGTTGAGGCCAACTTTTGCAAAATCTGAGTACATCAATTTCCTGTTTTCTTCTGGTGTCATTAAGGCTCATCTGCTGTGCGAAATACGTCAGGTTAGCTGTGACGGGTCACATTTACCATGTTTAGACAGGATGTTAGAAATGGTGTACCCCCATTTCGCCTACACCCATTTCGCCTATTCACCTTTTCGCCTACACCCATCTCGCCTATTCACAATTTTACCTACAAATGAGGTATGAATGACCTCGTTGCAAAAATGACAAAATTTGAGTAAAGCACCAAGAAATCTTGATTGTAGGCGAAATGGTGAATAGGCGAAAATGGGTGTAGGCGAAATGGGTAATAGGCGAAATGGGTGTAGGCGAAATGGTGATTAGGCGAAATGGGCACATTTGTAGGCGAAATGGGCACATTTGTAGGCGAAATGGTGAATAGGCGGCGAAATGGATGTAGGCGAAATGGGGATGAACCTTAGAAATAACCAAAAGCTGACACTGAAGAGGTGGAATAATTTGGTGGTTGATGGTATCTGCTGGCTTCAGTGGTTGGGACTTTGACATCTATTCTTCCATCATATCATTGACTTTGTATATATCAGACTGTTGTATCAAGCACCAAAAGACAAGGACGTCTCATAATTTTCCATGTGACATTTTCTAGTTGTATTAAATGGCTGTCTTGTTTGCCTTTTCAGATTCACTATATAAAAGGCCACAGTCTACAGGCCCAGCATTACCATATCACGACGTATTGTAATTACTGTTCAGGTGTCTTATGGGGCGTGGGAAACCAAGGTTACCAATGTGGTAGTAAGTATATATCATATCATTACCGACGTCGTAAGCCTATTGGATTTTTGCAGAGGTATGGAGTCCACTATAGGCTACTGTCCACTTAAGTGGGATCTTTTATTTGCCCTGGCACAGACACTCAGGTGCAAGGGACCACGGCTTTAAGTCTCATTCGACAGACTCGGGAAAATATTTTAGACTGTGTACATGCACCTATTGTGAAGAGCGAGGAATTTTAGTTCCTTGAAAGCCACGCTAGTCCATCCAGAAATACGATCCGGGGTTCTCCCCAGGAACGAACCCTGGCCCTATTGTGTGATAGCCATCAGCGTTAACCACTAGGCTATGAGGCCCCTCAAAGGATATGCGTTTCAAGGTTCTAGTATATTGTCCCACATTTTCAATAGTGGTAACCCACCCTCGTCCTCAATTCCAGACTGTGATCAGAACTACCACAAATTGTGCGTTGAGAAGCTCCAACAACAACCAGATGAACTATGCTCTGGTGCTGGTGTGAAGAAGAAGGACAAGAAACAACGCCAGTCGATGTTAGATCGGATTATACCGCGGAAACCTAGTGCCAACAACCCTGCTGCAAGTAAGTGGTCGAGAAATCTTTTATTTTGAAATTCTAATCGATGTTGTACATGTAGCTGCACATCAGGTTGATTATACAGAGTACTGGCCACAGTGTATTCATCTATGTTTCCAATGTGTGTTCAGAGGGTTGAAAGTCTCATTTCACTTGCCTGTCAATTTCAAAAGATTTCACTGAGCCTGTTGTGGCCATAACCGTGTATTCAGGGTATTAAATGAGGGTGGCTGAGGTTAAATGTGGGTGTTTGAGGTAAAATGAGAGTACCTGAGGTTAAATGAGGTTAAATGAGTTTAACCAAGCTTTCGAACAGTGGGCTCCAAGATATGTGTGAAATATAGCACTTTTTCTGTCAATTAATATCTGTATTCATCACATATTTCATCTGTCTCATCGACATAACTTTGTGTCATAACTTCTCTTTGCCTGCCTTGGCAAGCTTTGTGATTCTGTTGAGCATTGTTTGTTGGAGGAGGGTTTTTGTAACCAGTTCCTAAATTTCTCTGTACATTATAAATATGCTTGGGAAGGCTGTTAGGGCTGCTTGGCCTTGGGTTCATTCGTTTCTGTTCATTGCACCCCTTTGCCCCTTCAAACTAACGGTGTTTAATTTTGCATGCACCTCAGGAAACGATTCCATCCATCAACATGGTAAAATCATTTGGCTATTTCTTGGAATTTTACTTCTTAGTCTGTCTGGGGGTTTGTTCAACTTATCTGCTCAAAGCTCAGGGTAAAGCAATCTGAGTTGCTTAACTTTATTGTTTGGGTGTAAGGCAGGGAGGCATTTTCAGACCATACCTTTGCACTAACTAGAAACAGTGCAATTCCCAATTCATTGTTACCTTTATAGCTGTGTTATGTAAACCTACATTAAGCTTTTAGGCAAAAGAAAGCATGACACATGGTAAACTGATGACTTCTATTTTGGAATTGTGTTTGTAATTGTGATTTATAACAAAACTTTGTTTTCAAACTTCCTGAATTCTTGGCTGTGTTATGTAAACCTACATTAAGATTTGGGGCAAAAGAAAGCATGACATATGGTATACTGATGACTTCTATTTTGGAATTTGTGTTTGTAATTGTGATTTATAACAAAACTTTGTTTTCAAACTTCTTAAATTCTTGGTTTATTTCCCTAAAATGAGAGAGAGTTGAGAGGGTTGGGGGTGGGGGGACTCAAACTAGGGATGTTTGAAGTGGCAGATAAGTTTAACGCCCTTAGACAAGAAAACATGTGGCTTTACCTTAGCATGCTTATCATTGGCGCTTTGCCACCAGACGCAATTTCTTCATCTTTACGTTATTTACTGACTTGGTGAGCTATACTTGCAGTAAAGTCAACTTATCAAGCAAACATCAGGACAGTGAATGACATTTGTTAAGAAAACATTTAAGCTTAGCCATTGTGCATTCGTTTGTGTAGACATCACCTAATTAACACTCCGCCACTCACTGAGATCAGCCCGCTGGGAGGGACCTTACTTTGATTTCTGCTCTGCTGACAATTCCTAATCGTGTTCCTAGTCAAAAGTATGATTGTCCTAACCAGTTAACCTCCTTATAATCATGACCAAGAAGTTGTCAATCATCTGCAATTAGATAAATCGCTCTAAAGCATATTTCTCAAAATTTGTGTACCGGTAATGTCTATTGTAATATTCTCAGATTAGTTTTAATTTGTGTCTAAGAGCTCCATTTTACAAACTTGATGAAACTCTTTGTCTTGAGCATAGGGTAGCAGCAAAACTCCGGCCACCGCAATGTGGCATATTGTTAAAATCCTCAATAACTTAGTTAGCCTGTCTTCCTACAGTCTTTGTAATTTCTATATCAGAGAGGTTTAGAAGCTTCCAGACTTGAAAGTCTTACTTAAAATCCGAATAGGAGATCACCAGCTTTGATAACCAGGTGGAAGAGTGAAAAACCTGAAAGTTTATATCCCAGCATGGGTAACACATACATGTATTGTGTGATACACCCTTCTTCGTTTGAAAGGCAAAATGGTGGTTGCTGGACTTACTTGGATTCTGGGTGACTTCATAGTTGGTGTTAGTGTTAATTTTGTAAAAGTGTTAGGGCTTTTATGCAGCAACAAGACAATATTTCTGAATGACGCTGCGATCAACACAAACTTAAGGTGTAAAGCTAAGGGTATACAACCTTGTTTGTGGAAACGATGCATCCAGGGCTGCTGAAAAACTATAGCACTTTCCCAAAGTTAACACTAACACCAACTTTGAAGTCACCCATTGTTTCTAAACCTCTCTCTTGCTTGTTGTTCATTTGGTGTTTAGTTTCTTTGCACCTCGCATGTTTAGTGTTGCGTGTTTCTAACCTTTTCACATTCGCCTTCTCTCCCTGTCCACATCGTTCGTTCGTTCGTCCGCACGTTGTTTATAACAGTCCCTCCATCGTACACAGTAAAAGACGCGTTGAAGATCCACGAGGGTCGTGACTCGGACGGCGGGATGATGAGCCCGACGACGCTTTCCCAAGTTGGGATGTTTCACCACGTGCAGCCGGTGCAGGAGGATGACGATGAGGTTGAAGGTAAGAAAAAAAATTTTGTAAAATTTTTGAAATTTTGCAAAAAAACTCATTTACCATGTAAATTGAGAGTGATAAGTGAGAAATGGTCCAATGACCAGTTTGAATGATTTTCTTTCAGGTGAAGCAAAGTCCTCGGGTCCCACACGCGTCAACAAGTTGGTGGAGCGATATCAGACGTTGGGACACGGTGGAGATGAGAAGGCTGGGTCAAAGTCACCGAGGAGTGAGAGTCCAAACTCGGAAGATGAGAAGAAAGATCGTGTGTCAGTCGGGCGGTCAGAAAGTTTGAAGGGACGGGTATGTTCCAGTCAGATCTGAATAAGGCGTTTTTGCCTCTCAAAATAAATGATTATGATGAAACACTCACTTGTGACAAAGTCTGATGAAACCAAAAGTTAGTTTCCCGTTGCTGTGGCCCCGGTGTTTGAGCTCTGTCCTGGGGAGAGAAAATGGCCACCTTTGGCTGCTCTGTACATTGATGCATAGGGCCAATGCATTGGGAAAACTACTTTTGAAAAATAGGTTGCCCCTTGAAACCTCCGATTGATTTCTGTGGAGACCTGGGTGATAATAAGGTATCCCAAAAGTGCTTTGAACCAGGAAACATGGAAAAGTGCGAATATTATAATGCAATGTTATAACTTTCCATGTTGTGCCGATCAATGGTAAACGACCCTAAAAACCTGAGTGAACAGTCTGCACAGCTTGGCTGCGTTGAATTTCAACACGGTTGTTTTCATCTGTCAAATGATAGGCATCTGTTTTCCGTAGACTTGAACAGTGTGTATATTAGACTCCAAACTCGATCAATAACATGCCTTTTATGCATAAAAGCAATGCGAAGCCATGAAATGGACGTGTAGATGGAGTTATGGAGATATTCTCATGTCAGATCAACGTTATGTTTGTAGATGTGTAAGTAAAAGCTTGCAGTGCATATCGCTGTGTTTTTAATTGGGGGAGATTATGCATCTGATGGTATCATTTGCATTTGGGTTTTTTGTCCAAAAGTAGTTGATTCAAAACATCGGTCTTGGAAATTAGGCCCAACAAATACTGGATATTTTTACTTCATTTGTGCAAAATTCATGTCGGGATTTTTTGTTTTTCAGAAGGAAGAAAAACAGTTGTCAGTGCGACGATCGAAAAGTGATGTTGCATCGGATGACAGTTCGGTTATGAAAGCTCTTAACCAATCGGAGGCAAGCTCATCAAGTTCAAGTTTATCGGCAAAGTAAGTTTTTCTTCAGCGGCTTTACCAATCTGAAAACATTCCTCAGATCAAACAAATTGAAGATTTCACTAGACGAATGAAGTGCAGCCTCAGAGCGAAGTGGGAGTCGTAATGGTGCACTACCTCTGTATTCATTCGTTTTTTCAACTATTTCAGAAGCGAAAGTCCAAGCAACTCTCGTGAAGTCCTCCCACCTCTCAGTGTGTCACATGAGGACGACTCTGACTTCGAAGTGGAGGACGAGTTGCCTCAACTCGATGCCATTCTGTCCACGCACGTCTTGAAGAAGTTAAAGCCCAAGGAGAAGAAACGTCAGGAAGTTATTAATGGTACGTTGTGACTGATTCTAACTGACCAATTTTTACAGATTTCACGAATGATATGATTTAATCGCAGAATTAAAGTCACAAAAATGATCTCTATTTTTAACATATTTTTCATTTCCATTTCAGAATTATTCTACACAGAAAGGTCTCATGTACGGAACTTAAAAGTTCTCGACCGATTATTCTTCCGCCCATGGCACAACGAGCCGAGCTTGCCACGTGATCTAGTCAAACTGTTATTCCCAAACCTAGACGAATTAATAGAGTTACATAGTAAGTATAAATCCACTTTAAACCTTTCTCTACAGATGATGTGTATTTCACCTCATGCACATGACCCAATGACGTGCGTTTGTAAAAAATGCCGAATTATAACTTGATGTTTGAATTGTCTTTCAGAAAGTATGAACGATTCCATGAAAAAAGATGCTCCGGGACCTGGCGCCACCTATGGAGATGTTGGTGATATTCTCCTCAATGGGGTAAGCATGTTCACCGGTGAAATTGCAAAAGTGCCTGTCGTTAAAAGTGAATCCTTTTGAGATGATGGGCCAAATTCATAAAGGGCATTTAGCTTAAAACAGCGTTTAACTACTGAATAGACAGATTTAGGTCCATCATGTAAATCTTCACAGAATATGAATAGGCCCTGAAACTAATTAGGGAGAAGTTACACACGTCTAACCATTAAACGCCCTTTATGAATTTGGGCCGATGTGTTCTGAGCTCACCAGGTAAATTGTGTTCTTTACTTTTCCAGTTGCAAGGAGCGAATGGAGAAAAGCTATGTCGAGCCAGTGCCACCTTCTGCCAAAACCAGTCTTTCAGTCTTGAAATGTTAAAAAGTAGACGATTAAAGGACCAAAAGTTAGCTGAATTTTTGCGGGTAAGTCGAGAGTTTTTTTGTGATTTCATTCAATAGCATTCCGCGAAGATGAGGTCACTGCAGCTGCTGCCCTCTATTTCCCCATCGCCGAATTACAGGCAATGTCGGACAAACATGCGGTTTCGTAATGGATTCAGGCTTTCTAACTAGGGCAGTTAGATTCAATCTGGCACATGTCCGAGTGTTGGAAATACTACATAATTGTTCTGAATATTTCTCTCTCTGACTCTATGGTATCATTCATGCTAAAAACATGCAGGGTCAAAGATAATTGACTTTGAAATAAGCTCAAATGCGTAGAAATAAGTGTCGATGTCCGACTGTCACGTGACTAAAACGTCATCAATATCTTATACAAATGACCTTGTGAGCTATAAATAGTAACTTCGCGGAATGCTATTTCGTTCGATCATTACCGGCGTTATAACATGTGTCGTGTTGCTCTTGTTGATTTTGAATATCCTCTCCTTGCAGGAAGCGGAATCAAGAAAAGATTTGTGTCGACGGTTAAAGTTGGCGGACCTCATACCCGCACAGTTTCAGAGATTAACAAAATATAAGTTACTCCTAGAGAACTTACTCAAATATACTCAGGGTAGGTATCAGCACAAAAAGATCTCGACTTGAGCTGAGCATTGAGTTGGCCACTACTACATTTCGAGCCTCGTGCCGAGGTTCAAGGCTAGTGCCACTCAGTACTTTCCGCAGCAGTTTAACCTCTTGAGGAAAACATTTTGAGATGCGAGTCTGTGTGAGGATAGCTCAGATGTGCGTGAACGTCTGGAACTTGAAAAGTTGAATATTGTCGATTGACGATACTGTTTTTGTTGCAGCGAATACAGAGGAATACAACAAGCTCGTAGAAGCTGTCCATTGTAGCAAGAATGTTCTAAACACTGTTAATAAAGCTGTGATGGACGCGGAAAATAAACACAAAGTCATCGAGATACAGAAGCGGATGGATCGGCGACCTATTGACAACAGTAGTGATCCAAATGTAGCGAAGATTAAAGTAAGTAGTTTGCAATTTTAAAGCTGGGGCGGTATTCAGAGACTTGAATGAAAATTTCTAAATTTACCGGCTATTGGCAGCAAATCTTAAAAAGAACTCAGAATAAATCATCATTTTGTGACAATTCTTTCTTTCTTCTTTCAGAATCTTGACCTACGAACGCACAGTATGATATACGACGGCTTCCTCACGTGGAAGATAGGCAAAAATAAACAAATAGACTTGCACGTTGTGTTATGTGAGGATATTCTAGTACTACTGCAACGCCAGGACGAGAAGCTTGTGCTAAAGTGCCAAAGTACCACAGTTGTGGCGGGGAAGGAGGATACGAAATTTACGCATAGTCCTGTGATATGGTTGACCAATCTGCTGACGAGAAATGTCGCGACGGGTGAGTGTTCTTGTGGCTCCTCTTCACAGCAGAACTTCTCTATTAAGGACATCCTTTGGAGTGAGCAATTCTCTGCTGTCCGTAATAGAGAGATCTGTTGTGATTGATCTTGATGGTGTATCACAGGTAAACCGTATTTCGAATAATTCAAAATGCGATCCTCTTTCTCTTTGAAGACAATAAACCTTTCTCGGAAATAGTGGTGCAACAGTGAAGCTCTACAAGCTCTACAAGACCTACATCATACTCATTTATTTTCAACGTTCTTCACTTACAGACCCACGAGCATTCTTTCTGGTCAGTACCTCACAAGCTGGTCCACAAATTTACGAACTGGTCGCACCAACAAAAGACGAAAGAAAAAAGTAAGTTCTTGTCTGTTACCACCTTGATCACAATTTCAGATTGGCAAAGATTATGTATTTCTGAAATTTGATAGTTGCACATTTTGGGCCCTGACTTCCACACAATATGGTTGGACACTTCAAACGTGTTCCTCACATATTAATTTTTTTGTGAGTCATTTAAATAAATGCCTCAAAAATAAGTGAACTATGCAAAACGGCTCATTTTTCACTTGGCATAGACAAAGAGATGTTTTACTTGGGAGGTACTGGGACACTCATCTCTCCTCTAAGGCCGAAGTTACATAGACCTCATTCGTTCATTTACCACGAGTCACTTTCCGGGTTTTTCTTTCATTCGTCGGTGAATGCACGCCACAAGGCCGTGCTTTTACAGGGGAACGAAAGCAAAAGGGGAAAATGAGTCCTGGGAAATGAACGAGTGAGGTCTATGTAACTTCGGCCTAATGCCTACTCCAATTCCTTTGGCACTTAGCAGATTGGGATGAATGGGAACATGCTGTGGTCAAGTCGACCTAACTCGAGTGATGGTCTGACACCAGTCTTCATGATTCTTGCGGTAACCTAACACGCATTCATTTGGTCTTCCTGACCATTTTCCACCAAAAATAACCTACCAATTGTCCACTTGACTTTTGACGCCTGTCGCAGATCATGACAAGGCTCGGCCAAATCTTTACGCTTCTCTATGTCTTTCACCTGCAAGATAGCACGTAGGAACAAACCTGAGCACTGAGCAAATTTACATTAAATTTCTGCATTGAATCATAAATTGCCAGCTATTGTCAAAACTGTTATTTTTCGTGCGCTAATGGCAGCTATCTTACCGTTCAAATCACTGGACAGTTGAAGTAAAATTGGCCTGGACTGACAGAGGGGCTCTGACCTTTATGTGGTTCCCATGCACCTATCAATCATGTTGGCTTTCTAAAGACCTTTTATGTGTTAAGTGAGTGCTCAAGGTAATGAGGGTCTGACACCCTGCCGATGTCAGACCACCCCATTAGTACCTGGAGAGCCAGAAGATTTGTAAGATAAAAAAAGAACATAAAGTTTTTACAGATTGTCTAAAAAAATCTTCTGAGGGTTATCTTTTCTTAATCATGTTAATGGTTTATGAGCTCACTCTGATACCCTGTGAATGAAAGTAGGTGACCTCTCACTAACTAATCAGGTTTTATGAAATAAATTTCGTTGAAGTTTTTTTGATTTTGACAAGAGGCAGTTTTATTGGATATGTCACCTTAGCCAATCAGTTCCGTATGTAACACTATATAATGTATATGGGAACTATGTCCCAGACAAAAAACAGATGGCCATTAAATTTTTCCTGTCCTGGCTGCAAATTTTGATCGTGGGTAATTTAGATAACTCAGTCTGAATCAGGGTTCAGCGGTTTAACATAACACATTTTGTCGAGGAAAGGTTTAGGATTTTTGACAACTGAGGAGTCAGTTTCAGTCTTGTTTGCCTAGTGATGGTTATGGCGTGGACATGTGTTCGGGAGATTGAAGGTTCGAGACTTATAGGTACATGAACATAGTTCTGATTGGTTGGTGTGCTGTCAGCTAGTTCTGTAGTATTCAAACTGCGTTCTGCCCTAGTGGGGTGACTTCATATTGACTGTGGAGATAACTGCCTTCCCACCAGGTGGTGGGGGAGGATGACTTGCCTTAGGACTATGGAGGACACCAGAGAGTTGCTAGGAAGCATCTAGTCAGATACACCGACTGTCCCAGCACTCTCCCAGAAATGACTGCGCTTCATCTAACTGAAAATCTTGTTCTAACTGAAGAACTTGTCCACCTCATGAATTTTTTCTTCCCACTCTATGAACTTTATCAACTTTGCTGATTTGTGAATTTACAAAGTAGGCTAATGTCAACAACAAAAAAAATTCTCAAGCAACAGACAGTCTGATATCAAAACCATGTCATTAATAAATATAATGTGAGAGGAACCAGATTGCCTGGAAAGCACATTGTCAAATACTTGCCCAGCACTCGAACTGAAAACTTTTCCCTTCCTACACATGAATATTATCAGCTTTCCTGATTCGTGTGATTTCGTACATGTCAACAAGAATAAAAGTTGGGTAACTTCAGTCAAGAAACATATCATGAGTCAATTACGGGTTAAGATTGGCCTAATTCTTCTGGTGAGATATTACCGGCATTTTGCAAATCTGTACTATGTGATTTGTGTCTTGTTGTAATATGGGGATTGAGAGTTCAATGTATAGTTGGGGTGACGCCTTGACTTAGCTTCGAAGTGTAAGACCGAAATATCATTCATTATCATTTCAAAAAGTACTAGGAGCAGTAGGAATGTGATTTTATCAAACGTTTTCCAAATTTCATACTTTGTGGTCTGTGGTTTATTTAGGGCTGTATCTTCACTGACATTTTAACTGTCAGTGTTAAATTTTTTTGTGGTAAGTTTGCCACAAACTCGTGTCTATTCTCGGTCTTAATGTATAGTCAGTAACAATAAATAATGATAGGTTTAGGAGTGCAACTCCACTCTTGAACCTTGAGGACCTTGAGTCACCACGGTTCACAATTTGCATGATAGAGGGCACTTATCGAAATGTTTTGCAAAGTGCAATGAAGTACCGACACTCTCACTGTGTTGGGACGTTTTGGAATCGGATAGGAGGTATTGTGGCATGTGTCGGGGCGATCTGTTTACCAAGTTCCAAAGTGTTCCAGAGGCCTTTTCACAGGATTTAGCAAGCGGAAAATAGGATTTGTGGCAAGGCCTTGGGTTTGGAGCATTTATTGAGTGTTGGCACTACTGTCCTGCTGGATAAAATTTGCCTGTTCAGGACGGATTTTTACGGGGAAAAAAGTAGTAGCAGTGTTTTTGGATCTCTGGGAACTATTGCATTGCAGGCTTTTGTAAGGAGTAAACAGAAGTCTAAATCTGATATCGAGTTGAGAGTTTCGTTCCAACTTTTTGACCACCGAAGTTTCCCAACGTCTTCGAGTTCTTGGCATTGGCTGATCAGCCGACTGAATGATGTTAGCCTTCATTGGCTCATCATTTAGATTGATCACCGTGTTGGTGTCAAAAACATTGGATAATTTATTTAATTTTGCAGCAGCCAAGAAGCAATTCTGGGTGTTCCATTTATTGTGATGGTGTATGACAGTGCCTATTTGTGTAACTTGATGGGTTATGTTATCGTCTGCTCATTGTCGTCTGCTCATTGTCATCTGCTCTTTGTAGGAAGTTGATTCTTTGTTCCATTCAGTGTGTGGAGTTTCATTCATAAGCAGTATTATCCAGTAAAGGATAGATTATCTTGTGATAGTCTTTGAGGATTTGAATTTTGGTATAAAATACCTCATGCATTGCGTCACAACTTGTTGTTGAAATGCAGTAAGAAAAAAATTCTAAATTCAGTTTTGCAACTAGGCCAGTGTTCTGAAATAAATTTGCATGATAATTTTATCCTTTTGTATGTAATGTAAATATAGGAGCCATCTGCATACCAATAGAAGTAATGATTTTTGTGGTTTGCTGAAGTGATAAAAATGTTATCCAGTGTAATTGAATATGTAGTGTTGGCCACCAATCCAAGTGCTACTCATCATAAAAATGTCTTTAAGTATGTGTTTTTGTCCCGTTCAAGATTCCAGAAAGTGTCTTGGACCGTATCATTTTCGTAGATGTTCCTTGACTCAGATTCGTGATGTTTACTTGAGGACCCATGCTGGGTCAAGTTAGTTGGGTTGAGGACCTGTTGTTGTCTAGTAGTGTCTCATTAACTGCAATGAAGTAAGCTGCCCAGACACAGTGGGAGATTGAGAGGGGGGGGGCTACCAAAAGAGAAAATCAGGCCACGAAGTACTGTGCCAGAACTAAGTAAAGAGCAATTGAATTGTTGTATAGCTCTGCAGAGGAAAACTTTTTGCAAGTCTGAATGTCAAACTTTCGGTACTTGGTCATTTCCGACATTTTGTAGCCTTGGCTTTTTTTAGTCGATAAATTAAGAAACTCGAAAGTGAATCTCTCGATATTCGCAGTCTCTCTGGTGTCTGTTTGGGCGTTGGGTTTTCCCTGCTTAGTGAGTCTGTCATCAATCAGAGAGAAGAGTTCATCCAATCTTTTGCTCATCCTGGCGTGGGCATTTAGGTACAGGTCCAAGGAACTTAGGTTCTAGTCGCATTCAAAAACAAGGCCTTCTGGCAAATGAAGTCAAGGCCTTAGAATTGAATGTATCATCGATGTTATCCTGATAACCTACCATTGTGGCGAGTGGCTGTAAATACAGTCAAGGCCTATCATACTCTAAAACCAAACTGTTTATAAACAGCAAAAATACCTCCGCAAACCTGGGTCATTCCTTGACGGCCAATTATCACTCTTGAATAGTAAATTCATTATATACACTTATTCCATTAATCGCATTGAAGCAAAGTGATGAGTGATAACAAGTTCCATTCAAACTTGTCAATTTTCAGGTCAGAGTAATTTTCAGAGTTTGCGCCTGGACGTTGTAAACTAAAAAGGAATGTTTATAAGGTTTTCATATTTGAGTTTGAAAATGTTTGTTGAATCCGTGGGGCCTCATCAAAGGGGTCATCTCAGGTCTGATATATCATATTGTTGAGAACGGATGTATTTTATGCCTTAGGGGGCACTTTTGCAGGCTACATTGAATATTCACAGATATGCTTTGATCTATTCATAACTCGACTTTTCATATTTGAGTTTATAAATTTTGGTGAAATCCACCGGGAGTCATAAGGGCACCCCATGGATTTCACTAAACTTTAGAGAAGTGCATTTTATTGCAGGTTATCCCACCCTGCTCCGCGTGCACGATCAATTTACCGCACCAAAGCAGCAGGTTTCATGTGCAAGCAGCATGAACGAGTTGTCATAACATGCCCAGTGTGACCACGTTGGTGGCAGATTTTCCATCTTACGCAAAGTGACAGATTTAGAAATCTTCTGCATGACACATCCAGGTTTGATATTGTAAGTGTATGGTAGCTACTGAGTAGAAGCACTTACCCCCCCCCCCCCCCATCTCTGGCATTTGCCAGATGACTTCAACGTAAACTCGGTATTAATTGACTCATGGGATGAACCAAACAATATCTCAGCTCCGATGCATTTGCTTTGAAAATTTAAGGTTTGAAGATTTAAGTATCGCTTCAAAATCACTCATAATTGTTTAGCGAGTGTTGAGTAACTGACTCGTGGGGGAGGCCATCATTCATGAAATGAAATTTAGTATATCGGCGCCTACAGGTTCATCTGGTATCATGACAGACATGATGTTGCATTCGCTATTAAAATTTTAGAAAGCTATGCATTTGAATTATGGATAATGGCTTCAAATTAGCACATAATCGTATTCATGCATACACTAACACAATTAATGCACCATCGACTTGTCGGATAGCTTTTGAAATCGACTTTTGATCAAAATGTTGGCGTAGATTTAGAGATGGTGCTGGCTGCCTTGTGAAATATCTTGGACAAGAAAACAGTCCAAGAATTTCAATTAAGGACTCAGATCAGGTCTCGGTCATCTATCTTTATGATCTGTATCAGGCCGATGGCAATTGGAAGATACAGCATCAAAAAGTGCTAAGAACTTCTTCTACAACGTTTGAAAAATATTTATTGCCTGGGGCTAGCGTAGACGGCTCGAGTTTTACCTCATGAATGAATGAGTGACTCATGCGATGTAATGATGAGTCTGCCTATCTCGTCCATAAAGCTTGATGTATCTCCAGTGATCCTACAATCTCAGATGCAGTCTGAACTTCCTGCTCTGTGAACTCTATCAGACTTGCAGCTGTGAGGTGTGTTCTAATCTATGATTTGATGAAGCTGATACTGGCTGATGCTGATAGCTATCAACCACAGCCCTCCAATTATTTCCCTTTGCTCTGTCTATCCCTGAATGCTTCGGCTGTCTATAATCCTAAGACTCTATAAAACTAAGACCCAACTAGAAAACTATGACCCATTAGACTGGAAAACTAAGACCCAACTATAAAACGAAGAACCAGCTAGAAAACTAAGATCCATCTATAAAACTAAGACCCATAGGACTATAAAACTAAGACCCAACTAGTACCCAAGTAGTTCGGCAGATATTTTAATACTCCTCGTGTGGGACTGTGTTCCCGGAGTATGATCATGATCATTACTACCTTGTGTCGTCTTCCAGGTATAGCATTTTCCTGACAATGTTCGTGACCAGGAACTGATTAGAAAACGAATCAGTTAAGTTCCTTCATCATGTCCCTATTCTTCTTAGGGAAGTCATGCCGTGTCTCTACAGCCAGATGAAATACATCAGCAATTTCTGTCTTATCGGCAGGGCCGTATTTAACTTTTTTGTCCAGGGGGGGCAGTGGGATAGATCACCGATAGCGATCTGCATGCGCCACAGGCGCATCCGAACGGGGGGGGGGGGGGTCTGGCGGCCCCCCCTCCAGAAAAATTTAAAAATAAAAGGTCTGAAATGGCATTTTCCTGGCATTTGGAAGTGTGAATCAATAGTATTCAGTTTTACTCTAAAAAAGGACCACTTTTATGAAGTATTTTACGAAAATACCACATTTGGACAGAAAATGTTAATTTTCATAGTTTTTCATAGCCAGTCTTTACCTAATGTTGCATCATTGTGTATAACCATAGAAGACTAGGGTCAGGGCACTCGACTGGTCAGATTATAAGGGTTGCACCTGAGTTGATAACATCTGCTATCCATATGCTGCTATCATGCTGGTAAAGCTATGGCTAAGATTAGTTTGTCTTTTTATTACTGTCTGAAAATTTTTTTTCAACATTTATTGCACCGGGGGGGGGGGGGGGGGGGGGTGGGGGCAGCTGCCCCCCCCCTGCCTCCCCTCTAAATACGGCCCTGATCGGTATAAACGCTGTGTTATTGAGGTAAAGATAAAATGATACAAAACAAAAAGGAGGGGGATTGTGATGTACACTTCAGATCTCACTGCAGAGAGTCATCTCGCACATTAGAAAGGCACGGCACGTTACTTCTGGCTGGCACTGTATGTCATAAAACAACTTATCTTGGAAAGTATAATGTTTCTTGTTTTGGCGACACCCAGCTGTATAAGTATTTGCTGGGGTCTACACTTGGATAAATACGGAAGGGCCAAACAAATCGAGAATATAAATAGTACAGGATAACCCTAGACCTATAAATATTGCATTACGGTGGATTTGTGCGTACTGTTTGCACAATTGCGTCCACGAGTTGCACAAATGTGTAATGACCCCTGAACTCTACTTGGAAGTGTGTGTCACTTTGTCAATATCCTGGACATGTCTTACATGCTTGAAGGTGTAAATTGGCCTGATGTGTACGTTTGACAATACGAGAAATTTTATTATAACTGCACCAAATATGGACAATTCCTTTTCGGTTCCTCTTCTGTTTTGTTCTGTGCGATATTTGAAGATGATCTCACATATTCTCAGAAACTTTGGGAGGACATATTTGGCGTTTGTCCATTCTGTTGGTTTTCTGGCATTGGATCAAATTCGTTATTTGTGGGTTCCGTATTGGTGTGATGGTCAGGTTGACCCACAAGCCTCAAACATGGCCAACATCAGTCACCTTCTAGCACTCGATCAAGCTAGACCTGGGAAGCAGTGAGGATTCAAAGGACTTGATATTTCATCCCAAGCCTCCCAAGGGCTCATCATCATCATCCTTAAATCAATTACGTAATTGTGATGATATGCAACTAATGAACCCAAGAGAATCAGAAACCATTAGCTTGTACATTGTATATTTCACCAGATTATGCCTCAGAAGCCTGGGCTTCATACAGGGACGCTGAAACATTCTGAAACTCTACATGTACTTTTCATGTCATCAGTTACATGTAAGCATCATTTGAACATTGGGGTAGTCGTGTCCTGATCACCATTTTCAATGTGTCGTTGCCAGGCCACAGTGGACACCAGCCCATAAATTTTACCACAAGCGGACAAAGGTTCTACAGAGTTCGGCCTTTTCAGCACTTCAGATTTTCAAGTAGATGGTTACTCAAGTCTTCGTCCTTTCAATCTTCAAAGTTCTTCAAATTAATTTTATGGTACTTGGTTTAGCTTAAATGGGTTTAAAATTGTTGGGCCAGATTTCGAGTGGCCCTTTCCCCTTTTAGGCTTTTAATCCCCCTATAATCTGATTACTTCGGAGTATGATATTATGTTGATTTCATGGTTTGATTTGTGGAAGTTTGTTTAAAGTTTCAGGGCGGGGTTCAGTTTGGGGTCATTGTTTGATATAGTAATGGGACTATAGAACAGAGTGAGATGGACACTCTTTTTGACAACAGTTGTTTTGGGAGGGGAGGGGCCATTTTCTATTTTGTCTGATATTGTTATCTCATGTAGGCCCTGTACGAAAAAGTTTATCACTACAGCCGCCGTTGGTGAATTACATTACATCTGATAACACAATTGTGCTTTATAATCTAAACGTCCCCGCTCCTGTTCAAATTCATATTCAATATTTAAAGGCCTCTGATGTGCTTGTAATGTTTTAGTCTGTGGCACAGGTAATCATTACCACTGTACAGTAACCAGACATGTCGGCACGATGAAACTTTACCTGGAGTATGTTGGAGCAGCCGTGTTGAAATTTGTTTTCAATATGTATTAGAAATCTCAAATTCAAATTCAAATTCTAGGAAGAGTGGCCAAGCTATTTTGATGGTGTCGAGCATAATTTTACATTTATTGCACGAGGAATATCGCAGGCCTGAACATAGGGGCCTATGCTTTCATCGTGAGGACCAGATGGGCCCATTGATTGTGCTTCACATCTACATATACTGCAGCAGGTGCTGGTCTGGGTAAACTGATCGTTGATGGTTTGATTGAAGAATCAATCAACTTTGTTTGAAGATTTTTCGAATGTTGTTGTAATGGTATCGTGTCGGGCCTATGGATTCACAGAAGTAGGCCTACAATGTACATAACCTCCACTCCATGTCGGGCCTCCTCAATATGAAATAGTCGTCAATTTTCTGTTCAGTTTTATGATGGGTGAATAAGTTTTATGTGACATCTCCAGTCTTGCACAGGGGATCGATTCAGAGTGTCTCAAATAAATATCGTGCTAGGGTCCAGTAAATCGTGTATGTAATCAAGCAAGACGGGGAAAATTGTTCAAGTGCCGAGAACGTTTGTCTACGTCAGTGTCAAAGTCAAAACGAAGACCCTCAAAGTGATAACGATTGACGCCTTGACAAGAAATGTTCAAAACATCCATCAAAGTCACCCAAATTGTTCCCATGGGTCCAATTTCCTCCCATCGAAAAAAAGTCGGCTTTCTTTTGGCCGTTCTTTGAAGGTAATAGCTGTTTGAGTGCTCTTAGGCCCTTTTTCATGTAATTTCAAGTCCAGTGGTAGTTTAAGCCAATAATCCGAGCATTTTACCATTTTTTAATTCGGAGAGCGCAAAGTTTAAGGTTACGCCACTTATGATAATCAAAGGTCTGGGACACAGGTGTCTGAATTTCGGTGAATTGTTCAAAAGTGGTCTTAGGATAACATTTTCCTTACAATGTTTGCGGATTTTAGTTTAAGGCGATTTTAACTTTTTGCAGTATTTGACATTTTGGAAATTTTGTTTGACATGTTGTTCTCCTCAAAATGGTGGGATTCGTTTCTGTGCGACTGCTGGTATTGTCTGCAACGGTTTTATGAGAAAATTGTTTTGTTTTGCGTTGGATTTAGAGACATCATGTTTGCCGTTAAGTTGTGTCTAAGACGATCAGAGTAGAGTTCATGCCCCAACGAAGTCCCCCCCTTTTGTCGCATGTTTTAATGATTTGGGAAATACTACAACAACGCCCAACAAAAAGGGTGGCTTGGTGGGGCATGAACTCTGGTCTGACATTTGGGAAATGGGACCTTTCAACACTGGTTGCTATAATAAAAATACCTAATTAATAGGTTTTCGACTTTTAATAACAGGGAATTCTGTGCTAAAAAAATCTGCAATAAACCTTGTATCCTGGTCTCCGAGACTTTCAAGTGGAAAATACTGCGTGAAGACTTGCATACAATTTGGATTTAAACTATGATTTGAACAGTGGAATCGTACGGAATTCAAAATGGCGTCTGCTCGTCCTGATCCGGGACAAACAAGGACTGACAATGTTGTGTTCCGGCGCAAACGTTCAAGGAGTATCGACTATGATGCAAAGGACTTTACGCTGAATCGCAACAGCGGGCATCACCATTCGTCAAATTCTCATCTAGACGCGGCAAAAAGTGACGGAAGGAGAAATAGTTTGTTTAAGTAGGTATATTATGGAATGATGTCGAATATATGTTTGAGGTACCTTCTTCTTAAGCGTTCAGGTGTTTAATCACCCTTAGAGACAAATGCCTCCCTTAGCTCAACTAAGCATTACCTCCCAAGTAAATTTTTGTTTACAAAAGTAGCGTTGGAACTTGGCACCAGCATTACTGCAAGCAAGTACCTGGTAAGTACAATGCTCAATGCAACAGACTGGCAGTGGATGACATCATCAGCACCAATTTTCTTTTATTTGGGAGCGAACCGGTCGTGCAAACAAAAACCAGTTTTTCTCGATATGGCCAAAATGTGGGTTGCAAGTTTCTTGCACGCACCCCTTTTGTTCTATTGACCTTCTCTTGAAGTAAAGGTAGGCGTGTATATGTTAGTCCAATTTCATCAAAAGAGGCACCTGAGACACCTGATTCATTTATCTGTTGACTGGGAGTGTTGTATTGATATTATTTGCTGACCTGGTAAAAGTGTTGTTTGATAAGTTCAGGATTGTGTAGTTCTGGAAATTACTGATAGATGGCAAAACTATATGACAGATTTGAGTTGCTCGTGTTGCCCCCTAGTCTTCTGAAATCGTACTAACTTAAACTTTTCCATCAATACAGATAGATAATCCTGAGTCATTTTGGTACGATTGTTTGAACAAATGCCATCTGCCCATAGAATTGAAGGAATTTAAGACCAAATGATGCATTTAAAACCATTGTACTTAACTTACACCTGTCATAAAAGCAGTGGGGCCTCACAAGGGCATACAATTTTAAGTCCAGGTTGTTTGTTTAAAATTTGAATTTTGACCTTGAATTTGCATTCATCCCAAATAGGTCTTCTGAGGACAAAGTCACAACCAGAATGCTGGGGTAGGATCACTTTAAGACTTAAAAAGTGAGTCATCGGGTTCTATCCGCATTTTCCAACAACCCCTGTTGCTGCTGTACATGAGTGCTGTCATTGGATTTTGTGTTAATCCCAGGCATGGAAGAGTTTTAGTCTTATGAGTAAAAAGAGGGGAACCTGAATGGAGAAGGAGGTCGCACACTTGAAACCTGGTAGACTCCCTGTTCTGTGCTGCCATATTTTGGCCAGTGGGCTCCCTGTGAATGTCAAAGGCACAATTCAGTTGTTTTCACTTGGTTTAGTTGAGGGTTAACCACAGGCCCCACCATTTTAGCTAGAACTTGAATTCCTAAAGCATTTGGGACTCTTTCAAAATGAAGTGAATCTCAGTTTCAAGGGTGGGAGTCAGTTCTTTGTTCTCCAGAAAATAGCAAAGAACTGGGTGTCTCGAAAAAAGGTGTCCACCAATTTAAAGGGAACGTCGTGAGCAGAATCGTTGATGTTGGCCAATAGTTCTTATGGTCAAATTTACTCAAATGCTATTTGGGGGGGGGGGGGGGGGATAGGTGCACCGATGGGGAATAGGGGGTGGATGTGGGCAGTGGGGGAAGGGGTGCTGGTGGAGGAGGAGGTGAGCAGTGAGGGGCCGATGGTGGTGGGCAGGGGGCTAGTGCTATTATTTTAGCCACTATTTTATGGCCACTATTATGGGGACTGTGGACTATCTTAAATACTGCAACTAGTATAGACCAGTAAAAATAAATTTGATGAAAGTTCTGAAAATGTGGTGTGTTAATATATTGCATCATCTCAGCAGTTGATCTAAAAAATACTTTGCACAAATAACAAAAAATGAATTCACCATTGAAACTTTTAAAACAAATGAGAAATTTATGCAAAATGTCTCTACCCTTCACTTGCCACATGTGACGTACATTATTCATCCACTTGACTGAATAGGCATATTTGTACACAGGCCTACTGTATGCAGGCCTAGGCATCTATACACGCTTTGCATAGCCTATATTCCCTTAAGGTTCATATGTGTCAATCGCCAAATTAAAAGCCCAGGTATAGGCCTACCTAGGCTGTCATTATTTGTATTTTCAATGTAAAGGCCTGTGTATAAAGTGCCTAATATAGGTCGCAAAGATCAAGGTGTTTAATGTCTTCCTCGTTCGAAAAATGGATATATCTTGATAGGTGATCGCAGCGGAATTTAGCATCACCATGCCAAAGTAGGTACTAAAGTTTACTCTGCTCGATTTTACCCCCGTGTGACATTCTGGGGGTATTTCGCACGAGTATGATAGACCTGATTTAGATGCAAGATAGTTCTGTATTGGAGAAAGTCTGATTGGATTTCACTCTCATTAAGTTGGTGTGAAAACTTGGAGATGGTCATTTTGATTTTAGATTGGTGCCAATTTCTATTTGACCCCTTTTTCACCCCATTTTAGTGTCGTCAGCAGTTTTGGTCATTATATGGGAGTCCTGATTTTCTTCTGGGATAGTTTCCGATAAAAAAGGGTTGAAATTTTGTGCGTGTTCTCATTGACGCCACAAGTATACCTTAGAAGAAAAATGATTTTCTTTTTTTGGGGGGGGGGGCAATTTTAAAGTGCCTATTACAGAGTGAGTTGTAAGCCTGCCCACTTCTGAGCTTGTGTCCAAAACCATCTTCAAAATACAGTCACTTTGCGGTAAATCGCACACTGGTTCTTGCAGCCATTTTGGTCAGGAGAGCCAAAAAGCCTATTTTAAAAGTATGGTCTCAAGACCGCACAATGAAGACCACAAAACCACTAATAAAAACTTTGACTTGAAAAATAACTTTCTTGGTGTGGCCATGTCTATTTTTTTGGTTTCATTTTATGCACAGCATGCATGTCTAGCATAGGCTGTGACATTAAGATCTATGTCAAGATCTCAAAGTTCCTACTTGAAAAAGGACAAGCACGTACATCAAGTGATATAAAATTTTCAAGTCCCAACTTCAATAAATGAACCCACTCATACAATGTTAGGATAACAACTTATTAAAAGTTATTGGGTGATATGAGTTAAGGCCTGTACTTGCTTTTACTTCGGTTCTGTACAAAAAAGCTCTGCATACTTGTACATACATATAAACTGTTCAGTCAAGTATTTTGTCTTTATTTATTTCATGAATTGAAGTTAACCCCCTGGTGTTGCGAGTCACACAGGTTAGCTGCCCAGGCACAACTGGGCACAGTCGGAGTCCCAACTCTCATCAACTATAAAATTTGCCATCATGTTTGCTAGATGACTAAACAGTCTGTCCGTCCCTGTCTTTCAGATGGTTCAAATATATCACAGAGGCATCCGAAGCCTTCAAGAGCAAGGGCCCGCACCGACGTAGTACCAAGGCACCAGCGGGTGTGCCAAATGATATACAGGAGGACAAGCCTAGATTGAAAGAGAAGTAAGTGACTCGATTTTGTTTCTGTTTTTTAAGAGCGTCTACTGCTCAGTGTGAGTTTTGTCGTAGATAGTGATGTTAAGTAGTCTGTTAAATAGTTAGGACCGCTGCTCCTTGTGATAGTGGAGGAGGAACTAGAATTGCTGCTGTCCTTATACAGGTACCATTTCCATCACCAAAGCTTGTAGATTTACGTGGCAAAATCCAGCGGGCAATAGAAATGTTACATATAAAAAGCAACAAGCATTTTGTTGATATTCACTATAAGTGCTACAACAGTAATCAATACCGTTATATTTGCCCAAGAGTTGGTTTTCTCACCAACTGACATTTGTGATGTCCGGGGCTGAAGACGGGAAAGATCGAACGGAGATTAAACCAGGGGCGTTATTTGCTGTAGCCGAGAATATTTACACGACTTGTCAGCGTGAAAAGGTGTCTTGTCATTCTATCATTGTAAGAGAGGTTGGTTGAAGACTTCAACTCTTCAGACGTTTTCGAAACCAATGATGATGAAAGTTGTTGTGTCCAAAGAGAACCTAGTTGAAATCGTGAGGCATTGGAATTACGTGTGAGAGAGAAGTCCTATGACTTCAAGGAAAAAAAAATTATGATGGATTTGACAAAGAAAGGGAAAAACCTCATACAATGGGTGATATGAATAAGATGAGTAAATGGTTTTATTTCGGTTTAGTACAGAAAAGTGTAATGTAAATGTACACAAAGTTCTCAGTAAAAGCATGTACTAGTCTTTAATAAAAGATGTCATGAAACCTCTCTTTTGAAACTCTTCTGTCCTCACATTGTCCTCAGCCCTTTAAAGACTTCAAAAGCGTAGGCCTGTCTTGAAGGCTCGAGTATTTGTACAAGTTTAACACAATCATTCAAAAGCCGGCATATCAAATGTACGCATATTGAAACGGGATGGATATGCTTGTGGGCTGGCCACAGGACGTACATGTGTACAACCTATATCGATTGAAACTGTGTCCTTGGAAAGACGTCCACTCCCTGAAGATGTCGTTTGTGTAGGCCTGTCACAAAGGCTGGTTGATTTGTTTTGTGTTTCAATACGATAATTCAGATAGGCGTATCGATTATTTTTCTCCATATTGATTCGATACGGATGTGCCTTTGGGACAGTGACAGCTGTAGGATGCGACATTAGGCCTTAAAGTTTGCATTATGTGAAATCTTAGCCAGATCGATTGATGTGGGAGGGAGGCAATGCTGGTACTATGAATAGTGGTTCATCTATCGGTGAGAGTGATAGGATTCAGTACAGCCGAGCAAGGCATTGGATTAACAGGATTGGAGCAGGTACTTCTGATGGTTATCGTACACTTTATGATGAAAATGGAATGTCTCCGTTTGGCTGGTTCTTCGAGTAAGAGGTGGTACTTCAGATTGGATTGATCCACTGGGTACTCAACTCGGACTAGATGTAGAAGTTCTTAGGCGTGGAGAGTACTGGCAATATGTGGAATACTCGCAGTTGGTATCTGATTTTCGAAATGGTAATCGTATTTGGAGTCGTCGGTGAAGATACTTAAGTTGACACAACTTGCAGCCCATTGCCACAGGGTTGTGGAGGTTGGGATGGGATGGTTCAGCAGAGGCCAGGAGAGGGGAAGAATTATCTCGGACCACTTGAAGTTTCGGAGAACATCTGTCAGTAGTGGGATACAGAAGACAGACCAGGATGTGTTTTCTTCCCTGCTGCTGGCGATGTTTAAAGAGGCGAGATAAGTTTGAGTTGTTGGGTGTCTGTGATTGGAATCATATTTCGAGGTAGACCTAGCCAACTGGGCTGGAGGTATGAGGGAGCACGTAGAATTGAGGCAAAAGTATCACCATGAATAGGATCGGATGAGTATACGTGATGGAAATGAACATTGAAGATACTGGATTGGATGGATGCTGGATTGGACTGGATGCCTGGTATCTGATTCGAATGGAAACCTGATTGGTTGCGGCAGTTGGGTTCCGAAATACTGGAGTTGCGGCTTTTGTTCAAGGTCTGACGACAGCCACCGCAATGCCGAAAAGTGGCATTTTCGGGACCAGTAAACTTCGAATTGCTTGACGAATCAAGTGTTGCTTGAGGTCAGACGTTTCGTTCGGTTGACTATGACGTGTGTGACGTAACCCATGACGTCTCGCAGCACTTTGGATTGCCAGGTGATCGGAAGTTTATCGATCCCTTAAATTCAATTGTACGGCACTGTGTGCGCTGTTGTTGGGCCTTGAATGAAAGCTGCATGTCTGCTCTTGTTTTATTGGTTTGTATACGGCAGCTGGATCAAGAAGTTTTAAGGACCTCTCAGAGTGGACTAAACATTTGCATCAAAAACTCTGATTTCACCTGAGCATTATACTGGAAATTATTAAGAATATGTACGAAATAGGACTGCATAGTCATCGAGCATATTGGTGAACTGTGATTAAAAGAAAAATCCACGTTCAATTTGGACCGAGTGCGGGTGGTGTTATTGTGTGGACGAGTTTTGTATTCAGAAGAAAGGATTACATTATTAATAGGCCAAGCCCGGGTTTGGGACAAAAAAGTCACCTATGAATACACCAGGTTGTACCAGGTTGTCTCGTGTGGATTATATCAAAAGTTTTGAGTGTAAACGTCTGTATTAATATGCAGTGGTGGATTGTTCGTGCGTGTGACTGTTTTGTAGTAGGCTCATTTAGTGTGTAGGACAGGCAAGGTTGTGGGTGAGATATTGCAAGAAAACCGGAATCTTCAGTTAAAAGTGTGTCTCTTTGAGGACTATGGAATGTATGTCCGTTACCAGACAGGCTCAGCTTCGGCGATTAGGTTTGTTTCTATCGTTTGATTAGATGGATACTCCAAAGCAAGGATCAATAAAAAAAAAACTTCAAAGAAATCCGACCTGTTACGTTGTTTATGGTGCCAAGCCCCAATCGATGCGGACTAAACATTAACCACTGGGCTTTAGAGTGCTGGACTTAGACAAGGATGGTGAAATTTCACATTGGGGTTCTGTCATTTCGTGTAATGAGGACTACATCAGCAATATGTGAGCAGGATTTGACACCATCAGAGGAACCTTCAGTTGAAATTTTGTCTATTTGTGGACTACGTATTGTGTGTTCATGACTGGACAGGTTACCTTTGCGGCTACTGAGCTGGTTGCTTTCCTTCAAGTGGGGATATACTCGACACACAGGCTACCTTTGTGACTACTGAGCTGGTTGCTTTCCTTCAAGTGAAGATATACTCGACACACAGGCTACCCTTGCGGCTCTTGAGCTGGTTGCTTTCCTTCAAGTGGGGATATACTTCACACACAGGCTACCCTTGCGGCTCTTGAGCTGGTTGCTTTCCTTCAAGTGGGGATATACTCGACACACAGGCTACCTTTGTGACTACTGAGCTGGTTGCTTTCCTTCAAGTGAAGATATACTCGACACACAGGCTACCCTTGCGGCTCTTGAGCTGGTTGCTTTCCTTCAAGTGGGGATATACTTCACACACAGGCTACCCTTGCGGCTCTTGAGCTGGTTGCTTTCCTTCAAGTGGGGATATACTTCACACACAGGCTACCTTTGTGACTACTGAGCTGGTTGCTTTCCTTCAAGTGAAGATATACTCGACACACAGGCTACCCTTGCGGCTCTTGAGCTGGTTGCTTTCCTTCAAGTGGGGATATACTTCACACACAGGCTACCTTTGTGACTACTGAGCTGGTTGCTTTCCTTCAAGTGAAGATATACTCGACACACAGGCTACCCTTGCGGCTCTTGAGCTGGTTGCTTTCCTTCAAGTGGGGATATACTTCACACACAGGCTACCTTTGTGACTACTGAGCTGGTTGCTTTCCTTCAAGTGGAGATATACTCGACACACAGGCTACCTTTGCGGCTCTTGAGCTGGTTGCTTTCCTTCAAGTGGGGATATACTTCACACACAGGCTACCTTTGTGACTACTGAGCTGGTTGCTTTCCTTCAAGTGGGGATATACTTCACACACAGGCTACCTTTGTGACACTGAGCTGGTTGCGTTCCTTCAAGTGAAGATATACTCGACACACAGGCTACCTTTGTGACTACTGAGCTGGTTGCTTTCCTTCAAGTGGGGATATACTTCACACACAGGCTACCTTTGTGACTACTGAGCTGGTTGCATTCCTTCAAGTGAAGATATACTCGACACACAGGCTACCCTTGCGGCTCTTGAGCTGGTTGCTTTCCTTCAAGTGGGGATATACTCGACACACAGGCTACCTTTGCGGCTCTTGAGCTGGTTGCTTTCCTTCAAGTGGGGATATACTTCACACACAGGCTACCTTTGTGACTACTGAGCTGGTTGCATTCCTTCAAGTGAAGATATACTCGACACACAGGCTACCCTTGCGGCTCTTGAGCTGGTTGCTTTCCTTCAAGTGGGGATATACTCGACACACCGGCTACCTTTGTGGCTATCGAGCTGGTTGCTTTCTTCAAGTGGGGATATACTCGACACATAAGCTACCTTTGTGACTACTGAGCTGGTTGCTTTCCTTCAAGTGAAGATATATTCTACACACAGGCTACCTTTGCGGCTACTGAGCTGGTTGCTTTCCTTCAAGTGGGGACACACTCTATCTGGTTGTTGTTGCTAAATATCACTTTCGGCTGCGTTTGGGCCAGTTTCTTGAGTTCTGCGGATTGTAGGTCTACAACCTGTGGATCTAAGCAACAGTCCGCTTCTGGATTCATTGACATGAACTTAATCGCGTAATCCTCTCATTGACATCATATGATGTGTTGTGATATGACTCAGACACAGATGTTGTCCAGGCCGATTAAGAATATATTTTATTTTAGCACCTGATCCATAAACTCATGTATCACATGTTATGGGCTCGATATGAACCTTATGTGTGAATGATTATGGACATGACCTAATCCTATCCTGACTGGACGTGATGTAGTGTCATAACTTCACTATCATTGCAATGTCTGTAATGTGTCCAAACAAAAATATTATGGGGGATGTGGCCGCTGCCTTTTGGTTAGGGAATTAAACCCATGGCCAAATAGTCTGTCCTCAATCTCAAAAATACGTATTCTTAGTTTCAGGAACATCGCCCAAACTTCGACCCTGTTTCTGAGCCCGGACATATCCATGTTTATCATTGTCCCAGCTGCACCTAGATACCACCCTCACACAGTTGGCCATACTTTGTTCAAAATCAGATCAAATCTGATGGGGTGCCAAAGGCAAATATGTGACAGAGAAAGCCTATTCTGACTAACTGCTGATGGGTTATAGATACAGCTGGCATTGATTTTTGCTTCGGTGGTCAATATTGACCACACCAAGGTTGAATGTACGAGGCCTGACAAACCAGCCTACACGTTAACTGGATGCTCTCGGAGACAAGATGGCTGCCATATTGTTGTTGCCATAGTATCAAAGATTGCTCCTTTGACAATATCGAAGACGATGAAATATTCACAGCGTCAATGTTATTTGTCCAGGTGATGTGTGGTGTGGTCAACAAATCAATGAGATGGCCGATGTGTGCGCTTCGTAAAGCCGTACATGAGCATTTGTCAATTGCACCGAGGATTTCAGGTTTTGTGTACTCGAGTTCTTCCTGTTGTATTCTGGCTCGGTGCCCAGGGTCAGCACCATAGATTCATTGAGTGTGTGTATTGTTGTTTGTATGTCGGGTATGTGTGGTTCGTAAGCCCGTACATAAGAGATTGTCAATTGCAGTGAGGTGATTTCAGGTTTTGTGTGAGCTATCACATTCGATCTCAAGTTTTGTATTTGGCAGAGTGGGCAGTGTCGTCCCTACACACCAGCATCATGGCTTCATTCAATGTGTGGATGGTTGATTTCTTGGCGATGCATTTCATAAGCCCAGTATGCTAGTTTCACTTAGTGTGCTTATCATTTGCAGATAGGACACAGGTACAATCGATATGTTGAGTTTTGTACAGGCCAAGTGTCATTTCTATGTCGGTTTCACTAAGGACATTCAGGTTCTGGTTGTTGTATATTAGAGCTATTTATGTGTCAGTCTTTGGTGTGTGGTTGTTGGTTTCACTAAGTGTCATGATATCACATGATACATCTGGTTTCTGTCACATTCCTTCTGAAAACTCAGCAATGGCCTACTTTTGGAAACACCGCCTATTCTCGGAACTTTCTCGGAATATTTTCAGTCATTTTGGGTGGAAACTCTCTGCCTTCTTTCCATCCAATACTGTAGACATTGGAATACGGAGCCTGAAGGGGAAATCAGAAAAGATCTAGCTTTGTATTCAAACATGGTATGAAGCATACAATATCACTTTTCTGAATGGCCTAACCTACCTTCGACTTATGGTATAAATAAAATCTAGGCCTTACTGATTTCCTACGTTGGCAACTTATTCCAATGTCTACTGTAGGCCTGTCGTTTGAGTACACGACATAATTTAATTGATGCTGAGGAAATTGCCTACTTCATTTTCCAGTTTCTTGCACATTCTAAAATTTGCGTCTGGGACAGGAAATATTGGAGTGAGCCATTTCCTTGGGATTTCCTCAAGTGTGACTTGTCATTTATAGGGTATACTCGAGCTTGACTTCATCATGATGTTGTGACGATTACACATGTGCTGTGTTAAGAGTCACCAGAGAACAGTTAAAAAGATGTGCTGGAAGGTAGTTGGACATCTATGTGATAGATACATTGCTTTGTGATCTGGAAAGGCCTTTCGGAAAGTTTACATGGTCCATTAGGAAGAACATGGAAATAGATCAGAAAATTGATCTGAACACATTTGTGTGATAGATACTGTACTTTGTGACTTAAAAAGGCCTTGTGAACACTACAGGATCGGTTCAGAGGAAGATATTGCAGTAGACTTGAAAACACTGGAGGATAAAACTTAAGGATATTCTGTCGAAAGTTATACGCAATTCATATTGAGGGTATAGGACCTGCTATCGAAATGGGAAATTCTACATCAACAGAAGACCTTTCCGCTGAAAAAGTGAATGACAAGTTGTTCAAAAGGGGAAGCAGCAAGCGAAGCTTGGCACGCTCGAGCAATTTGAGTTTTAGCACGCAGAGTCTCAGTACGACTGGTGAGAAGCGTGCAAGCAAACGGCATCGATGGAGTTTCCGGCGCGGTTGGGGCGCCACCCCGGAGGAGGAGGAAAAGGATATTATGACACGCAGCATGCATGATCTGTCCCCGGAAGGTTTAGCCAGTAGCTTGCCGAATTTCACATCGCGGAATAGTGGTAGGCATTTGGTTGCAACTCCAGAAGAGGAAGACATGCCGGATTCGGGGCCTTCGAACTTTTCCGGTGAGGACGGGTTACCAATTTACGGTGCAGGGCAGAACCGGTTAAGCGTCGCGAGTGCTGTTGACGAGGACTATGCGGAGAGCATTGAATCTGGGTACACGGGAAGCGTCACAAGTAAACGTCCGAGTTTTGACGACAGTTTTTGCTCGGGCAGTGTCGCGTCCGAGGTCGAACACAAAAGTGTCAAAAGTGGTGTGACGTTGTTACAGATGGTTTCGACGTTCAAAGGAAAGTTACGAAATGTTGACAATACATCAGGTGATGATTTCGGTGGTCAGATTGATATATCGGGGAATGTTCCAGTTCGGAGAATTGAAGTGCACCCACCTGTGGAGCTTGTGTAGGTACCATTAGCATGAATTCAATTCCTCTACTGGTCTTGTTCTTGTGATTTACATGTAATCGTAACCAAATTCAACCAAAGATTATACTTTTCAGGTGGTTTCTTGTAACAGTAACATTTTCAGGGGTGTTTTATTTTTGCAAATTTTACAAGTTACCACTATTCGTGAAAATATAAATTGCGGAAAAAAGATCATCAATAGGAAAAACAAAAACAAATTTGCAATCCGCCAAAATGAAAAACACAAAAATTTTACTTTTTCTTGAAAGTCTTCTTCTACGTCCAGCTGACCGAGTCATAATCGTAGCATAGTTCTCAAATTTTGCCTTGTCTTCTCATTACAGGCGTGTCCATGACCATGAAGAGAACACGTCAGCTGACGAGAATCAGCAGAAGAGCTGCAGCGTGGACAGTCTGGAGAACCTCGAAAAGTCCGTCGAGGAGCGGCCGCATCTCGTCAACCCGCAAGAGGTCGTGGTGTCGGACCCCGTTTTTGAACAGGCTGAGCCAGTCCATCTCAACCCTATAGGTGAGTAGAGTTTGAATATAGAAGAAATTTCGATAAATTGGTTGAGGTATTCTCGTCTGTCTTTGCTGTGGAAACGAGTTTGGTAGAAATAAAAATAAAGGCAGCGACGTTTATCAACTACTGTGGCAAGGGCAGAAGCGAAGATGGACGGGACAACGTTTGTTGCTTCATCCAATTATTGTCTTTGTGACAATTTCTCATGACAATGTGATTTCTCAAACATTTCTATTTTTGTCTTTCCAGAAAATCTGAGGAAGAAGGATGAAATGATTTCAAAAAGTACAAACGAGAAAATGAAAATAATAGCGGAAATACTCAATATCCCCCATGAGGACTTTGACAATATTGCAGAGGTAGGCAAGAGACTGTAATAAAAGTGAAAGTGAAAGTTGACGAAGCTATGAAATTGGTGAAATCAAACTTGAGTCGACTAGATTGTACTCAAATTCAATCTATTGAGTCTAAAACACCCAGATTTATCACTGATTTTCCCTCATGACGTCCTGAGCAGGTCTGAAACACATGAGCTGGACTCTGGTCTCCAGCTCCACATCCACACTGAGCAGATTCTTGAAACGCTATTCTGTGAAGGTGTGTTCTGAATTTGCAGTTCCCTGTTCATACATTGTAGATAATAGATCAACACCTGTTGCTTCCTGTGATAATGATTTTTCCTTTCTGACTCTTCAGCTTGCAGCTGTGATCGAGGGAGAAAAGGAACCCAAAGAACTCATCCTAGCGTCCATAATACAAACAGAGCGGTTATCAGATCTCGTGTCGGCGGAGCTGAAGCTGCCTGACAAACTGCCCGGAGACGACTACCAAGACAACTCCGCTCCGACCACGCCGAAAGCTGATGCGCCGAAAACATTACACATTACTTTACCGGCGCAACCGGTGGTGAAAATCACACAGACATTGAAGGACCAACTCACGCAATTACTAGTAAGAATTGTTATCCGTTTGGGCTTTGTCATTGTATCTGAATCACTAGAGGTATTGTTATTAATTTGGGCTTTGGCAATTCATCCATCTGAAAAGTCATCCGCAGAAGAAACTGAAAGATAATGCGGCTGTTTTTTTCAGGCAATTATGACAGAACGGGAGGACGAAACGGAACGGTTACGACAGCAGCTCAAATTGGCCAACGATCAGATTCACGCACTTCAAGAGATCTCGCGGACACCGGGACACAGTCGGCCAAACAGCTACATCTCGATAGGGTCCGAGTTATCAGAGATCGACGAATCGACGCAATCAGGGGATGAAATCAATAAAGGTATGGTTGGTGTTGTTGTTATTTTGTAGAGTTGGTTCCTGCTGGGCTTTGAATGACTGAAGCAAGATGAATGGCTAAAGTGCCCAGGTTTTGGGAACATGGTGAATTTGAACATACGTATAAACATGTAACGAGCCGGCCTCATTGGTGAGTAACGTTGCACAGGACTGGCTCGATTATTGCAAAAATATACCCAGAACATGAGGTAGTTTATACTGGTACTATGAATTTTCACACCGATTGAACATCAAAGAAGTCAATTTTGGCAAAATGAGTTCGTTTGCCAAAACCTGTCTGTGCAGAAAAGTTCTTCTCAGCATGTGCATGATGGAAAATATTCCATAGAACTGTTTTCATAACCATCTTTGATCTCTCTTTCCTATCGTCGTTTGCCATTCTTACAGCCAGACCCCCAACGGGCCATGTCGCGGCCCCTAGGCCTCATGCGGCCCCCAGCCCTCCTACGGCAAAGAAATCTTTCTCGGATATATTCTCATCTCTCATGACTAAAGTGTCGGAGGTTCAGAGCTGTATGTTTCACTTCTTTATAAGGCTTCTGCGTCTATTATGGTCTCTCTGCCTCTCGTTTGGTTGGTCATCAAATCCTGTGCGTGGGTTTTGATAAAAAAACTAAATATTGAGGTGTATGGGGTGGCCAAGTAAATATCTTGTGCCCAGCTGCTCAATCAGCAGGCGTTGTTCGCTGGGCATCTTTTCTTGCATGTGATGAGTAAGGATTTGACATGCACTCAACTTGAGGCAGACTTTAGCTCTAGGTCTGGTGGCTGGACTATTCGTTAAAACTTGTGATGATTGTCGTTATTTTTGTTCATGGACTGAGTAAGGAGTTCAGTTATTTGTCTTGGGACATCAGCTGATAGTGATCTGCATGAAAAACGGTGACATGGTCAACCCTTGTGGACGTGTAGTCGATAGGGTGAAAGTTAGTGAAACCAACATGAGGATTTCAGTAAGAACATGTAAAGTCCTTCTGAGTTAGTGTTGAGGAACCCTTCTTGTTTTGTAAAGTTGTGTTAAAGTTGGGTAGAGGGTGAAAGTGAGGTTGAATTGGCAGCAGACAAACCTCAGTGTGGGTTCAGCAAAGGCCTATCTCCTTCAGTAAATTTCGTTTACGACAGTAGCGTTAGGACTTAGTGCCAATGTTACTGCCAATGCTACTAGTCCAAAATATAATTTACTGAAGGAGAAAATGCTCAGTTGAGCTAATACTTGCGTTTGTTTCTTACGCCCATCGAGCAACTGGGCAGTGGGCCAAGTAGTTGTAGGAAGATGAGTCAGGCCTCTTCTGTATCGGGGACCTATTGTGTGGAGATGAGGTCAACACTCCCTCTTTGATCCAAGCATAAAATAGTAAGGAATTGATTTGGTTAACCAAGTATTTCACATCCTGCTTCCATTGATTTTCTTGTCCTTTGGTGAAGGTCCTTTCTTCATTCTGATCAATATTTCCCATTTGTTTGGTACTAGTCATCTAGACCGAGTTTAAGTAAACTTAATGTCTTCAGAAATCTATTAAATGTACATGTGCCTTTAGTTTGGTTGTTGGTTGAAAATGTTGAAATAGAATTGAAATTTGCTCACTCAAACTTCATTTTCGAGAGTGACAAATGAAAGTGAGGTAAACGATATTATTTTTGGTGAAGAAACCAGGATTGATAAATCACACGGTAAAAATTTTCCATATATTCCAAAAGTTTTATGAGTGGAACTCCTGTTATGGTATCTAGTTTGAATGATCTGAAAATGCCTTATTTCTATGCCGGCGTTGACAAAACTAAATGTTACTATGTAAACTCATTCTAATTTAGAAACTCTGATTCTAACGTTTAGAATTCTGTCTATTGCCAACAGAGAAGACTAAAGATTCTGATACTTTACAAAGATAGGTAGGCAAATTAGTAAGAAATATTCAAGGTTTTGGGGGCCAGGCCATTGCAGGAGAGAAAATTGTCTCATCGAAGCTAAAGCTTTAAACGCCTCTTTTCGGTTCCAATAGTTTGCTTGGATATTTGGAGGTCATATAACATCATGCTTGCATGGCTATTTTCAGTTGAAGGTGTGCAAGTGATTCGTTGGGTTTAGCTTATGGACTTTCTAAGACAATATTTGATGTTTTGGGGCTAAATGTGTTCTAATACATCTCCATCTTAAACTTGCTTATGTGACAATCAGTAGCTAACAGCTGCTGCCATCTGTACGAATGACTGGTAACAAAAACTATGGAACTACGGGCGGCGTGTGCAAAACGAAAACTACCACGACCCCTAAAACCCGAGACAAGATTCTTGACAACACACCTAAAGATTATCCTTATTACCCGCCTCAGGCCGATTCCCTACACTCCGAAGTGGACAACTTGCAGCCTGCAAAATCTTTAAGGGTAGTCTGGACTAAAAACGGCATGAAAAACCTGGATTTAAAAAAAGCAGTGTTTTTCATCGTTGGCAATACATGTACTACCAATATTCATCGTTGGCATTCAGGGAAATGCCAAGTCCAGATCATCTTTTTCAGCTTCTTGCTTGTCTCCATTCATCTGCTTTAGCTCTTTCTTCAGACTCGTAAACTTCCAACTGATTTCATCATGCAACTTATTATTACCACGTCATCGGAACTTTGTGCGCAGTTATTGGAACTTTTCGTATTGGGAATGAACATCATGACCTAAATGGCGATGATACACATTACGTGGTGATAGTATATCGTCTGCCGTTAGACATTTGGTGCCATTTCTTTGGTGAATATGTAGAGGTCTTAGGAAACACTGGTGAAATGAGGAACCTGCACACCAAAACCTGCCAATAGGGGGCCCTGCAGGCAAGTGGCCCATGGCTGTAATGAGAAAGCCATTTCCCAGGTCAATGATTATTGAATATTTACTTTAAATGGGGAAATAGCACCAAAAATGTTGTTTTATGGGTCCTTAGTTCTATTTTGATGAGTTTTAGGGAGAAAATCAACAAAACTTAATTTTGATTGAAAATGCACTGGAAGTGTACCTTCTAGTACTGGTGCTGCCATCTGGATTTTTAGTTCTGCAGGTTCCTCATTGTTGTGTGGGCAGTTCTTCATTTTCTAATGAAAATGTACCAAATGTAATGTTAATCTACAACGAACCATTTTGAAGAAATCAAAGGAGTTGTTGTTAACTTTTTATCTTCAGTCCCTTTCATCTTGATTTCTATTTTCCAGCATTGTTTGCCAACTCTCCGGGGATATCAATGGAGTCGAGCAATAGTGACGAACCGGGTGCGATAATTCAGGCCGTGGAGGAAAATGTTGAAGTCTGTGAAGAAATCGCTGACAAGCAGACAGGAAACGCAATGGAGACTATCCACGTGGCGGTCGGGAGTTCCGAACTGTCGCAGGAGCAGGACACTTCGGAGGAAATGCAGATAGAAACTACGGAAGAAACGCCGGCAATCGAAGCGGTGGAGATCACGACGGTCACGATCGTACCGGACGCCACCGTCGACGAATCACAAACGGACATTGATACGCATGCCAACACACAGATCCGCACAGGGTCGATCGAGGACATTAGTGCTACTCTCTAATTTAAAAAACGCTCTGCGGGATTTTAGAAATCTGCTATTTTTCTAAACTGTTGTGTTGGTACAATGCACCTTTTGTTGGACTTGCAATATTAAACAGTATTACTGTAGTTCTCGTCAGGAAAGGGTTAAACCATTCTGTGAAGTGTTGCTCTTATTTTGGGTGATCACAACATAGGCGGTTTGGGCTGCTATTTAGGCTCTGTTCACAGGCATTTAACAGGTTAATAGTGATAAATAGACAGTTGAAGTATTGGTGCAAGTCCAATGCCTGTGTGCATGAGATGTTTCTCCGAAGATTTGCAAATTATGAATCACAGACTCCTAAAATGAGGGCAGTATTTTGGAGAAAGGTCCCTGATTGGCGTTCATTACTATTTCACCTCAGTTATGTCAGATTATTCTTCACAAATGCACAATTTTTGAACTGCTTTGTCTGATAAGCTTGGGGTGCAGCCTTGGGGTGCAGCCTTGGGGTGGAGTCAGTTCTAGATTAAGTCAGTGAGATTCACGTATAGCGGCTGCCATTTTCTTTCACATTCATCCACCTGTCCACCCTTGGAGACAGAATCGATTAGTCTTCTGTCTGTTGAAGTCTTAGTGAGAAGATTATTTCATTACGGAATAAGGGGTCACAGGTGTCAGTTCTACAGTGTGTCCCAAAGTAATTTTATGAAAAATGGACACTCTTGATGTAATGCACAGTTATTGTAAAGATTGTCTCGACGATTAGTTGTAGTCCTGTAAAAATAATTCAATTTTGATGGGACCGCCTGAAATCGCGTCCAATTTAAGTTGACCAAATAATAATTATGCATTAGGTAGCCTGTTATGTATTCATTGTACAGAATCGTTGGTCAAGTTAAATTGGGTCGGTTTGTTTACATTTGTAAATTGATCGGCTTCAATAGATGGCTAAAGCGCTTGTACAGTTAAGATGCCACCAATAGGTGGCACTGTTACTGCTTGTATAGTTACAACTCCTGCCCATAGGTGGAGCTGTAACGGAGTGTACAGTTACAAAGCTGTACACAGGTGGCGTTGTTATATGTACATAATGTTTGTTTTTCCCTTAGGGTGCTCCGGTAGCACTAGGTTATTTCACATGTGCTCGGGAAAAAATTTGAAATTTGTATAAAGATGTAAAAACGATTTATTTTGTACAGAGCATGGTTATAATACGAGAGGCTGTATTGAATTTTATGCTTTTCGCCGCCCGGGAATTCGACGGACGCTGGCAAGGTGTAATCATGTGTAAATTTAGCAAATCGTCTTAAATATTGAAGGTCGATTTATAATAACAAGAAGTATGTATGTAACGTTCACTAAAGTGTAGTCAATGTATTCATTCTCGCTGTCGTTGGGGTGAGGGGTTATAATGTGTCGTAAACTTGGAAATATTTGTGCACCTTTATGTTTGCAGATAATTGCAAAAATATATGGCAGCAAAAAAGGAAAGCTGAATTGAGAGTACTAATACACGGTTGTCAAAACCCTAATTTAAAGGGTTGCCGATGTTATACTTTCATGAAATTGCGAAACTATGATGCCGCAAATTTTTCCAAGTTTGCAGTATTCTCCAACCTGTCCAACCTCGGTGACAGAATGAATCGGTCCGATGTCAATGGAAATGAAGGTAATTGGATTGTCCCATTTACTGGATTGGGGAAGACAGATGACAATGGGGGTTTGGGAGTTGAATATGCTCGGTCACAAGTGGCAATATTTAATGATTTCTGTGGGAAAAAGGTCTCCCTAATCTTGGGTATACATTTTCTTTTACACTTAACTGTACCTATTTCTGTACATAAGACATGGCAGTGGGTGTGTCGACTAAGTACTGTTTATAATCCAGAGATGCTAAGATGCTAATCCTGCCTGCTTCTAGTAAATTTAAATCTTATTAATTGGTTTCATCACTTCTGGTGATGATAACATTCTTGGTTCCACTTTTGGTGATGAAAACATTTTTGGTTCCACTTCTGGTGATGAAAACATTTTTGGTTCCACTTTTGGTGATGAAAACATTATTGGTTCCACTTTTGGTGATGAAAACATTTTTGGTTCCACTTTTGGTGATGAAAACATTTTTGGTTCCACTTTTGGTGATGAAAACATTTTTGGTTCCACTTTTGGTGATAAAAACACCTTTTTGGTTCCACTTTTGGTGATGAAACATATTTTGATTAGTTCTCAAAATCAACCTGATCCAAAGGTGATGAAAAATTGATGCATGATTCTGCAGGTGCAGCTCTTTGCTCCAAGCTCAGTATATGCATTTTCTAAATAGGTGAAAGTGAATGAGCAGAAGTCAATAATTCAGGGATATTTAATCAATTCAGTCTATAGAAGGCGTCGCGTCGAAAGTGAGAAGCAGCTTTTCAGAATTACTAAAGTGCGGCACAGTGTCATTTATTCACGTATGCAAATTAGACATATATGTAAATTTATGATAATTGTTTCCTGTCCAGACCCATGTAGGCCGTGTAGATCATGGCAAAGTCCTTTTCCTCCCGTCTTTACATGACCTCAACTTCATAGATCCTGTCATAGTTAATGAGGTATGATGAAATAAGTTATGCAATAGTTATGCTCAGCCATCTCACCTGGTGAAACCCTCCATTAAACAGGTGTGCACAAGGCCTTGCTGCTAACGTGTCGGTCCTTCTCCCGACAGTTACTCGAGCATCTTAACTGATGAAACCCTCCATTTAAAGCAGGTGCACTAATCTTTCTAAAAAGAGGCCCAGCCCTTCACATGAGTTAGTCTTCTCAGCTATTTGCCCTGGCCACCCCAAGTAAGACTATGAACAAAATCAATGACAAACCATGACACATTGTAAAGTTTCTCAGAACTTCCGGAGAAGCACTCTCTTGCATAACCAAATGGTGTTGGGGAATACAAGACTCAGTTAGCTTTCTACGTGGCTTCGATTTTGGCCCGTGTAACTTTTAATTTCTTTTTGTTGCTGGAGTCGCTTATGTTTATTTATACTCTCTGGGGATTCAGTAACAGTAGGAGTAGTTGATCTCTACTCTCTTCAGAATTGGGATTGTATAACTCAGAAAAGCTTGAGATCCAGCCCCTGCTTTTTACTTTCCATTTAGAATTTGGATTGTAGACTGGGAATAGCTCGTTATCAAGTCGTTATTGCCTATGGTCATGACTCGTGAAGCTTTGAATCTTAAAAATTAAGTGAATACCCCATCTACGCAGATGGAAAGGAGCAAACTGTTTGTGAAGTTACTAAGAACCGCCCTTGTTTCCAGACATATAATCTGTGACTTGTAACATCAGTGACAGCCCACCTTGTCTGCCACAGCTTCATTGTGTAACCCATAGCGATAGGCACAGCCATTTTGTCATTGATGACTCAGCTATGAGGGATCATCCATCATGTTTGTCATCATGAACTGTGAGCATTAAGAATTTCTTTCCTCTGCTGCCAACCATAATGGATGATCCATTGGTATAATACTTCTGCAGACTAATCGAATACCATCAACAGAGTTTGATGCGTTCAAAATTCCTTTCCTGTATTTTGTCACAGCTATGATACGGGTTAACTCTTTGAAGGACTAACATCTGTTGCGTAGTGTGGACACAGAAGATATCGCACAAATTTAAGATTGACACGAGCATTTATTGGAGAACTTTCAGTGTGATCTTTCTAATGGTACCATCAGTAAACCTATTGATTCCCATTCATTAAAAAGCTCTCAGTGTGTACTTTCTAATGGTACCAGTTGTGTCATGGATGAAGATGAGTCGTAACTTTATAATTCATATTATGAAATTTCTCAAATTACTCAAGTCCTTCGGGGTGAACGCAATCAAACCAGAGTGGTTCTTTCTCCTTTCTATGTTGGATCATGTTCGTTTAGTTTTGAGGAGTATTTTTAATGGAACAGCTGTGCATGTGGCCAATGTGATAGGGCCGTCCTTGAATACATGTTGGTCTGCCATAACCCTAGCCTGGAGGTTGACTAACTGGGTAGGTTGACCAAATTTTGTTTCATTGTGAACAATTTATGTCAATGAAAAAGATGGGGGTTTGAGTTTTCTCAGAAGGAAAAGTTGGTCATTGAAACTTTGGCTTGGGGGGGAGGCTGTATGACGATTGGTGTGGTTACGGGGAAACAACGTAATTCTCAAGATTGCCTTAGAGAAATCCTGCTGAGAAAACCCTGCTGTGAAGTACTTGTATATATTAGCCATGTTCATAATCAATAAACCAACTTCACCTGTATCGTATCGAGGTCTTATGTGAAGAAAATAAGTAATAAATGCTGTGTGTACATTTGTCATTATGAAACGCCTGTGTTGACTTGTTTTGTTGTCATATCTTGGAGCTGCACGTAGTATGGCTTTGAGCTCCACGGAGTATGGCTTTGAGCTCCACGGATTATGGCTTTGAGCTTCACGGATTATGGCTTTGAGCTCCACGGAGTATGGCTTTGAGCTGCACGGAGTATGGCTTTGAGCTGCACGGAGTATGGCTTTGAGCTCCAGGGAGTATGGCTTTGAGCTCAACGGAGTATGGCTTGGAGCTCCACGGAGTATGGCTTTGAGCTTCACGGAGTATGGCTTGGAGCTCCACGGATTATGGCTTTGAGCTCCACGGAGTATGGCTTGGAGCTCCACGGAGTATGGCTTTGAGCTCCACGGAGTATGGCTTGGAGCTCCACGGAGTATGGCTTGGAGCTTCACGGAGTATGGCTTTGAGCTCCACGGAGTATGGCTTGGAGCTCCACGGAGTATGGCTTTGAGCTCCACAGAGTATGGCTTGGAGCTCCACGGAGTATGGCTTTGAGCTCCACGGATTATGGCCCTGATCTCCATGGAGTATGGCTTTGAGCTCCACGGAGTATGGCTTTGAGCTCCACGGAGTATGGCTTGGAGCTCCACGGAGTATGGCTTTGAGCTCCAGGAGTATGGCTTTGAGCTCCACGGAGTATGGCTTGGAGCTCCACGGAGTATGGCTTTGAGCTTCACGGAGTATGGCTTGGAGCTCCACGGATTATGGCTTTGAGCTCCACGGAGTATGGCTTGGAGCTCCACGGAGTATGGCTTTGAGCTCCACGGAGTATGGCTTGGAGCTCCACGGAGTATGGCTTGGAGCTTCACGGAGTATGGCTTTGAGCTCCACGGAGTATGGCTTGGAGCTCCACGGAGTATGGCTTTGAGCTCCACAGAGTATGGCTTGGAGCTCCACGGAGTATGGCTTTGAGCTCCACGGATTATGGCCCTGATCTCCATGGAGTATGGCTTTGAGCTCCACGGAGTATGGCTTTGAGCTCCACGGAGTATGGCTCTGAGCTCCACGGAGTATGGCTTTGAGCTCCAGGAGTATGGCCTGGAGCTCCACGGAGTATGGCTTTGAGCTCCACGGAGTATGGCTTTGAGCTCCACGGAGTATGGCTTGGAGCTCCACGGAGTATGGCTTGGAGCTCCACGGAGTATGGCTTGGAGCTCCACGGAGTATGGCTTGGAGCTCCACGGAGTATGGCTTTGAGCTCCACGGAGTATGGCTTTGAGCTCCACGGAGTATGGCTTTGAGCTCCACGGAGTATGGCTTTGAGCTCCACGGAGTATGGCTTTGAGCTCCACGGAGTATGGCTTTGAGCTCCATGGAGTATGGCTTTGAGCTCCACGGAGTATGGCTTTGAGCTGCACGGAGTATGGCTTGGAGCTCCACGGAGTATGGCTTTGAGCTCCACGGAGTATGGCTTTGAGCTCCACGGAGTATGGCTTTGAGCTCCACAGAGTATGGCTTACACTTTGTGCCATTGGGGGAGAGGTTATGTTGCATCTCAGAGCTCTCCAGAGTTGTCCTATGGCAAGGGACCTGCTTCTCCTGATTACTGGTAAAGCTCTGATGTGATCATGTGGATGTCGTCTTTGCCTGGCTGTAATGCAAAACTGAGCTTTACTCTGACCTGATGAGAGGGTTGTGGATGGGTAGAATTGCAGTTGTTATGCTGCCAGACCTTTTCGCCCCCAGTTGTTTTGCTCCGAATCAAAGAATAGCCTGGTGCTATGGAGGAGGATGGTGCGTCACTCAATACAGCATTTCTTGACAGACAGTATAGTAGAGACCACCAGCCCAGATGGGGTTAATATCACTATAAAAGTTAAATACTCTCCCAAATGATGAAAATTCCTACAAAAAAATATTCCCACGGTCTGAGCCAAACGGGCTGAAAGGTTTAATAAACAACCCTGTACCCATGATCAAAAAATTAAAATTGCATGTGGAATGTATCGGGAAATATTTTACTTTTTCCTGGGAACAAGGTCTCCATTAACTCTCTCATCCCGTTTGGCTCTGACCGTGGGAATATTTTATTTGTGCAAAATTTCTGCCTTATGAAAATGATATATCTGTTACATGGCAGGATCTAGAGATTGGTGCGCACGCGTCATGCCGATCCACCGTCGTTATGCGTATATCCATCCTTCACCGCTGATAACTTCCCCATGATCGGCCGTCAGAAGGGCTGTTACTTTATCGGTAATCCCCCTGCATTCCCTTCCTTTCCCACGCGTCCTCTGTCGCGACAACACTAACATTACGCTACGATGCTGACCTGACCCAAATGCACGGTGTATAGTTGTTCGTACACTTCGAAATATTGGTGGACTAATTGCACGTACACCACCACATTGCCGCGACAAATTTGTTCGGCAATCCATTGCCGATACAAATTGCCGGGCGAATTCGCCCGGCTTGTTAAAAGCTCGGCTTTGTCGTGGTGTACGCGCTAATCGATCGGCAATTAGCTAGTTAGATGGTTCGGCGACAGGCGGCGCTTTCGAAATGACGCTTTCTGCTTATTGTTTGCACGCCATCTGTTGCCGGATTTATAACTAGCTGCAGCGCTGGTGTACGCGATTGGTGCATTTTCGATGGCGCGGCATTGGTTCACGAACCAAGATTGGTGGTCCATTTACAGGTGGTGTACGCGCGAGGAAGGGTAACCTGATCCGGAGGGCACTATCAATTCAGGCCGTCATTCAATTACTTTGTGTCGAGCAATTTGATTGGCCACCCGTTTATGATGGTGCGTCCGACAGATTACCTGGCGGGAGTTATCGGCGGTGAAAGGAGGAGACTTTAGGACTGATATTCACCGCCGAAAAGTCGGCATGGCACGCGTATGCTGTGAAGGGATGTCTGCACGGATTGGAGGTCCGTGTCAAGATGTCGTACTGTTGCGTGATCTGTGTGGTCACTGTGCATTAGGAAATGTCCGCCATGCCAGGTATTTATCATCCTGAGATCTCTCCTACCTCATATACAATACGCCTGAGGGAGGGGTATGTTTGGGCGAGTTCATATTCTTGGGAAATTATTTTAGGTCGGATCGTCAGCTCATTACTGAATTCGTATTGCAAATATACATGTAGAGATAGACATTATGCAATTTTCTTCTCGACCTAGACCTTCACACAATTGGAAGTGAACATGATAACATTGAGGGAACAAATCATTGCCATCAACCAAGACTCATCCGTTGAAGTGGCTGTCACTCATATATACCGCATCTCTGGAACAAATGATTGATAGTGTTGCTAATTGCTTTCAAGCTATCAAAAATTAAACGTATTAGATATATAGTATTCATCACATTGGATGAAAAATCCTAACACCAAGGTTTTTGTAATAGCCATTGATCAACATATTGAAATGCATAACTGCAGACCTGAGCCCAAAAACGCCAAAAATGTACTAACTATAAAACTCGCCCCTCACAGGATTCGAACCCACCACATAGTTGGCGACGCTATCCTGTCAGTCCGACACGCTATCTCTGGGCTAAAGTGGCTCTTGCCAGAAGCGTAGGTTTGATCATGGAGGTAATACCTCAATGGTTTGATAACCTTTCAGAGACCATTTGCGCATGTCTCTGCGACGGCACTGCGAATTTTTAAAGTGTGTGGTGCACATTCATGCACTCCCGATTTCTCATGTTGGATAGTTTGGAAGTTGTCAAAGAAGGTCTTCTGATGTGAGTTGGATGTTTATTTTTAATGTTTATCGGGCGTTTTAAGTCTCTTAATTGTTTAGGTCTAAATATTATGTTCTAAAGCGTCTAATTTTATTAAAACATCGAAATCAATATTGCTCACGCACCAAAATGTACATCTATCAATGCACTGCATTCCTACACAGTGTTGGGGGTTCGATTCATACATGGCGGACGCGTCCTTGGCGACTCATCCATGTTTCCCTTTGGGCCTCCACCGCATATAAACACATTTATGCAAGTATCAATTCGTTTCTTGTACCCCCCCTCCTCAAGGGTAGTTAAGCTATCACCACTAATCTTTGCCGATGCTTGAGTAGTATTTATTTTTCCTTTAGTGAAAATTTGGCGAAGCTGGAAAGAATAAGGATGCTAATGTGTCGATGTCTTGTCGAACATACAGCCTTACCCAGTAAAATTAGTTCGGTTACTTTATATGACGGTGATAACTGATATATTGTTGATGGTGATGTCTTGACGAAAGAAAAAGTAGCATTGGTGAAAAAAGGGTGATGCTTGAGCCTTAAGATGTCGTTATAGGGTGATAAGGTGTCGTACCCTTGAGGAGGGGGGGGGGGGGGGGGGGGGTACAAGACACGAATTGATACTTGCATTAAGGGGAAGAGATAATGAGTGAATTTTTAAAAGACTGAAACCCAATTCATGAAATAAAATGAAAACTGTTGTTTGCTCACGTAGCCTATGTATATCAGGTAATCAATTTGGGGGGTCACTAAACAATCTTGAACGTATGAGACAGTCTTTCAGTCTTTTAGGCCATAGCCTACCCTTGTTGATAAACAAATTCTTGGTTCCTTCCAGGAAGTAAATGTCCATAAGTTTTTTTAAATATTACAGAGATAGAATAAGATAATTGAATGCGGTTTTCAGCAGAGAATGGTATATCCAGTTGGTCATGTATCTGTTGTATTAGGGTCTCTTCATTATGTAACAGGCAATTTCTAAATTGTCCAAAAACAAACTTTAAAAAAGAATCGATTCGAAGTTGCGGGTGCGAAACGACTTCGATTTAGAGCGAAACGACTGGGGGGCGACGAAAAGGTCAGAGAGCGAAACGACCGGAGACCATCTTTTCGGCCCCGTAAAATCTACAACCCGCGCGCGAAATTTTTTTCTGCAGGATACTTCTGCCATAGTGTACATCTGACAGCCAATCAGAATTCAAGGCAAGCACGTGTCTTTGTTGACATCATCTTTCCACATGGCGCAATAATGTCAACAATGCCACGTGTTCTGATAATCTTGGAAAGAACAAGTTAGCAAATGGTTAGAGGAGTATATTAGCTAAAATATATTTATTTGCAGTATCTTAACATGTATTTTCATTGTCGAGTGGACTGTATTTATTGGACTTGTCTGTTAAAGGCGCACTGTGCTCGGCAAAATAGCCGAGGTTGAATGTTTATCTGTCAACCGTGTAACTAGTTCTGCTGTGTATGCATAGGTGGCACCACCATTCAATTTATTTTGTTTGCTTGTCAAAATGTGCTTTATACAATGGCCCTTCAACAATGTTCAAACTACCAAAATAGGCCTGATACCTTCAACAGCAGACATCGGATACACTGTCCCTTTAATAATTATCAACATTGGCAACACTGTCAGTGTCACTGCCCCTTAAAATTTCACAAATCGCGAGACATCGGATACACTGTCCCTTTAATAATTATCAACATTGGCAACACTGTCAGTGTCACTGCCCCTTAAAATTTCACAAATCAATGCATGCACTGCAATGTAGCGATCAGATCAGCTGATGCCTCTTTTGTACGCATAATATCATCAATTTTACAATGAATCTGTGCAATTCATTCCTAAACACTACTACACAAACCTTGAGTTGAGCATAATTGGGGTCAGACAATGAACTATTGTCACATTCACAGTTGAAGTGGCACTCGGCATGCGACTCGGTATCGTCCATTGTATTGCATTATCATGCATAAATAAACAGTGTGACGTCAAAGATCGCGCCAATTGTGATTGGCTGTCAGATGTACACTGTGGCAGAAGTATCCTGCAGAAAAAAATTTCGCAACCCGCGCGTCGCCTATTCCGCCAGTAGGCCAGAGACCTCTATTAGCCAGCGTGTACATTCTGTGTACATTTTAATGAACATAGGTTGGTGAAAAAAGTACACCAAGGGTGCTTTAATTCCCACCAAATTTTATATGTGTTATGAAGAGGCTTTTATCAAAATAATAGTAAAAATTCAAAACATTCCAATACCGATTGGCTGAGAAAAATTGATTTGTGTACAGGATTGCCATCAAATTGTCACTCGCGGACTGATATGGGCCTATTAGAATACAAGTTCTGAACTGGCCAGTAAGACAATATTTCCTTGAATTGATTATCAAAAAGTATATCCCTGTTATGGCCTGGCTCTGTAGATTAAGAATCCACCAAAGATTGAAGAATAAATCCACTTTCACCCATCACAGTCATAGCTTCACAGTTCAGTACGGACTATATGTCAGTGCCAAACTTCCGCCTGTGGATGAATACATGTCTCTGCCCTAGTAGTTATCACTTCTTGTTTTTCCGCCGTCGAACTCCAGAAAAGCTCGACCTTTTTCAGGTGAACAACAAAGCAAGGTCAAGAGCCCCCTGGGTCGCGGAGCCGTCCAAACCATGTCAACAACCCCCGGGCTAAAATCCTTATTTCAATATACACATTGACATTCTAATGGCTGGTCAACAATAATGCCAGCTAATGTCAACTATTGAAAGAGCGTCCCAGCTGTCGTCTGGGCTTTGTGTATCGAGCAGACGACCGGTATAGATTGTGCGAGCGTGTATTGAGTCACGTTGGGAGGTTTGAATTTCACACGCGTTCCACTACGGAATATCATGTAAAGACACACTCGGACTGGACTTAACTGTCTGCATTTTGGAAATTTTTCTTATCGTTTCATGGATTGTGGGTGAGTTTTTTCATTTCACGGCAGTTAGGATGTTGGTATCATTGTCACTATAGTGTATTGACAGCAGTCGACGTTTGAATTCCGTTCGATGCTGGTATTACACATGAGCCGCCCGCGTATACTGCACTGATATTGATTATATTTGTAACATAAAGTATACTTTACTCGATATCTCATTGTAGTTTGCATTTGGTGTGTTCAATTCTCTGACTTCCAATCATTTCCATCACCCTCCGAATATGTTATTAGGAGGGGAAGGTGCTATCAGGAGAGATGGCCATCTAAATCTAATCACCCATACCACCTTCGTGTGGGCAGGTCTTACACGACTGGTTTCCGATATAGATTCTTCTTCTGTTGGGAATCCATGAGAAGGTGAATATTCTTCATTCTATAGCAACAATTTTCCGACTGGTTTCCGTCTTGACCTACTCTGTGCGACTGATCGCCGGATTTTCACGTCCATGGCTAGGTTCAAAGCCCGATAACTTATATCAAATAAAAACCTTGGTCTGTGTGAAAATAGACAGTCCCCTTTCTAATTTATCCTACCTTAATGTTCAATGCTTGTTTAGGAATAGAAGGTCTATGGTCTCTTTAGAACCATACATTAAGCGCCATTGCACCTTTTACCAGGGTGAGAAAAAATATTTAAAACTGTCACTCTGTCACTCTGCCCCACAGTCTCCCCGGCCCACAGTGAACAAAATGAAAGACCAGTGCCTGTCGCGAGTAGGTAGAGGGAAATCCCATGACCTACCCAGTAGGTTTCATGACTAGCTTTCAGCAAGGAGAAAATCAACCACTTTCATGTGGAGTACCATTTTTGAAACACCCTGTATATATTAAATGTGACTATGTAGGCTACGGCTGTTGACAGTGTTGATTTACACCTCAGTGGTTGTCGCAGGTGGTTCGAAACCGCCTGATGACTCATATGCACGACATTAATCAGTTTTCCACTCCAGGCGCTCTGAACATGTTTTTATTGTTTCTAAGGTGATATTGACATTATATGTGGATCAAATGAGAATGTGCATGAATTTGTATCAGTTGGTCATGGGATATTTATAGATACTGGGAATCCGTGGGTTTATTATGACTTATACCAAGTATGGATAAAAGAAAAATGTTTAACTCGCTATTTGTTAGAAACACGTCTAGCACTTAGTTCTAATTTTGAATATAGGGGGCTTTTTGTAATAGCATTCCGCGAAGATGACGTCACTGCAGCTGCTGCCCTCTATTTCCCCATCGCTGAATTACAGGCAATGTCGGACAAACATGCCGTTTCGTTATGGTTTCAGGCTTTCTAACTAGGGCAGTTAGATTCAATCTGGCACATGTCCGAGTGTTGGAAATACTACATAATTGTTCTGAATATTTCTCTCTCTGACTCTATGGTATCATTCATGCTAAAAACAATGCAGGGTCAAAGATAATTGACTTTGAAATAAGCTCAAATGCGTAGAAATAAGTGTCGATGTCCGACTGTCACGTGACTAAAACGTCATCAATATCTTATGCAAATGACCTTTTGAGCTATAAATAGTAACTTCGCGGGATGCTATTGACAAAATCGCATGACCATTGCTGATAAGAGGGAGGGAAGAATTGTGGATGCAGATCAGGCAGAGATTCTGCAAGAGGTATTTGTATGATTTCAAACATCTACACCCCAACAGAATTCACGGATATGGTTGCAACAAACGACCGATATAGTACTCCCAGCTGTGCCTGGACTATTGATCCTGAGATTATTCTATCGATCAGTCAATCTGTTCCTGACGGGACAGTAATAAGATTTTCATAGGTCAAATTACTGATCGAAAGCAAAGCAAGCGTAATCGTCTACACCGAGGTTACACACCCTTCTTTTCTTTTGTTGCATGACAGGATATTGGTGGAAACAGTCAAACTTCCTCAATTTATAATTTTATGAGACCAATAACTTTATTACCACTCACTTGTCCCAAAAAATGTCTTTGTATCGGCATCAAGATCATGATCCTATTCCTCTCATAAAACCTTATCAAAGGAAAATTTGGTTTATTTGACGACATTATTACAGTGCTCTTCGCCATAAATTTTATATTTCACAATGGACCAACATCATTCAGCCATCATACTAAAATGCTATAAAGCTATAAGCCAAATACTCTTTTAAATGGGAGCTGTAGAGAGATGTGTCAAGTCCTCCTTTAATTAACTGAATTGACGAAGTAAATATGAAAATGCCAATATATAGGGCCTATGACAAATGTTTATTGATTAATATCAGGCTCTCCAATAGTTTTCTCCGTATGCATATAATGTTTACATTTATTCAGGTTTCAGGCGTTTGGTACCTACAGCTGTATACAAATCCACAGAACTTGAGTATAAGTACTTAAAGGTCTACACTGCTCGTTTAAATTTGAAAATTTGTAATTCAATTTCAAATTGTGTAAATATGTACAGAATATTAATTTCATCAATGCCATTGTGTAGACAAATATACGAATGATATACATACCAAGTTATAGCAAATGTGTATGCATAATAACTACACTGGCTTTGTGTATAACTTCATTTCTATTTTCCTGAGCCACTAATAAATATGAACAGTGTACCCTTTTAATAGTGTGACACACACATGTACATTATACACTACCTCTTGACTGAATGTGGCATACAATACAATAGGGGCAGACATGCATAAATTCCCATTAATAACAGAGCATTGAAAAACTTTCTGACGTGTGTATGTATTTCCCACTAAATGCGGATGCGTCATACATATTAGGCCTTTGGTATGCAGGCCTAAAACCATTCCTGTGTTCTTTTGAACAGCTGACTTTGGAACAAGGTACGTTGTAGTAATGAAACATGATCGATTTCTAGGGTATGTGCCATTGTTTCCGTTGATCAAATGTTTGTAATTTACTTATGACAAGTTTCGGTTATTTCTGTATGTAGAATGTATTGGTAAATGTGGGTTGCAGGCTGCCTGATATCTCAAATTAGGCATGTATGTAGGTAGGTATGTTTGCCCAATAGATCTGATGCAGTAAAATCCCTCTTTATTACTTCAGATTATTTAGGGCCTATAAGGCATTTTGAAGACTTTCCCTACATAATCATCTTTTTTTGAAACATACTTGTAGCCTGATACAAAATTCATCTGTATCTTATTGTGAAATCTCCAACCCCAAGGCAAGCAATTGGCAAATGGTATTTTTAAGCAGAAATAGCTCTGTCTGGATTATTAATCGATGCAGTCCACACGTAGTTCAGATGAAGCATCAAGGAAATACAATAATAGTATAAATAGCACAGTGTGTTGGTGACGAAATACTGAGTTGACTTTTTTTTAAACTCTGCTTTGAAATGTGAATAGATGTAGCCAGAATTAAATAAACATTTCAGAATTATAATATGTGTATTGGTCTCACTTAAGATAACACTTCAGTAGCATGTGCATTGGTGTCACTGAAGATTTACCTGAGATAAACGGTACTAGATAAACAGGTCCGTAAAAGCATGTGCATTGGTGTCACTGAAGATTTACCTGAGATAAACGGTACCAGATAAACAGATCCGTAAAAGCATGTGCATTGGTGTCACTGAAGATTTACCTGAGATAAACGGTACCAGATAAACAGATCCGTAAAAGCATGTGCATTGGTGTCACTGAAGATTTACCCGAGATAAACGGTACCAGATAAACAGATCCGTAAAAGCATGTGCATTGGTGTCACTGAAGATTTACCTGAGATAAACGGTACCAGATAAACAGATCCGTAAAAGCATGTGCATTGGTGTCACTGAAGATTTACCCGAGATAAACGGTACCAGATAAACAGGTCCGTAAAAGCATGTGCATTGGTGTCACTGAAGATTTACCCGAGATAAACGGTACTAGATAAACAGGTCCGTAAAAGCATGTGCATTGGTGTCACTGAAGATTTACCTGAGATAAACGGTACCAGATAAACAGGTCCGTAAAAGCATGTGCATTGGTGTCATTGAAGATTTACCTGAGATAAACGGTACCAGATAAACAGATCCGTAAAAGCTTGTGCATTGGTGTCACTGAAGATTTACCTGAGATAAACGGTACTAGATAAACAGGTCCGTAAAAGCATGTGCATTGGTGTCACTGGAGATTTACCTGAGATAAACGGTACCAGATAAACAGGTCCGTAAAAGCATGTGCATTGGTGTCACTGAAGATTTACCTGAGATAAACGGTACCAGATAAACAGGTCCGTAAAAGCATGTGCATTGGTGTCACTGAAGATTTACCTGAGATAAACGGTACCAGATAAACAGGTCCGTAAAAGCATGTGCATTGGTGTCACTGAAGATTTACCTGAGATAAACGGTACCAGATAAACAGATCCGTAAAAGCATGTGCGTTAGTGTCACTGGAGATTTAGCTAAGATAAATATGTCCTAAATAGCACGTGTGCTGCTATTACTGAAGTTATCGCCGAGATAAGATGTAAAAAATAGCAGATGCATTACTCTCACTGAAGATATAGCTCAGATGGTATGTCAGCATGGGTTCTGGTATCGACAAAGATGCAGTTGTGATAAACTATCAATCACTGATCTTTAAGATATAGCTTAGGTGAACTTCATAGCATGTACTGTATATTGGTGTCACTGGAGCTGAAAGGGTGGATGTCGTCTTGGGTGCGCGAAATAAAAAGAACAGATAAACAGAAAAAAACGCGTCACTGCTAATGCCGCAAAACCATCACGGCGCGAGATAAGACGAGATTGCAAGAAACGTCCTCGTCCCTAAGATCCATAAGCTAGGCAAAAAGAACCTGGGTTCTGTTTGTCTGGTGTAATGGCACCCAGGGTGCTTTTCTTCCAGTCAATCTCGAACCTGCATGGGTAACATTGTCGGCACCCAGGACGACATCCACCCTTTCAGCGTTGCTGGAGATATAGCTAAGATGAACATGTCCTCAATAGCAAATGTACTGACTTATACCACAGATATGGCCTTTGTATCATCAAAAATATAAAAGGCCAGCTCGATTGTTGGTGGTATCACTAAGACAAATACCGTAGCATGCCTTCCAAATCCCTTCCATTCTACATTGTCATTATATACAAGGTCATCCACACTGTCTTCATAGAACCTGTTGAGCTTGTACAACTTCTTGAACTTATAGATTGAGACTGAACAATCTATTTCAAATACGCTCACATATCCACTTGATGACTGGTGTAGCGTTGAGATTTCTCTCAAGTTGTGCCTTGCCTACAGAATTACCCATGCCAAGGCACGGATCATCAGTGTCATGACTCATTATGTCATTTCTTCAATGCCTTGCAGGCAAGTCATGACTCATAAAGGGGCAACATGTCAATTCATTCATGTTGTTGAACAGATTCATCCTCTTACGCAGATTACACTCCGGACGCAGCGGACCGGCCTCGTTCATCACCCTATCTGATTCACCAAATCAGGATGACACAACGAGCTGCCCATTACGCAGATGAGCTCAGCAAAATCAGAAATTGTTACGCAGGTATTACCTTTTATAGCCACTTGGGATATTGCTGAGATCAACATTACAGAAATATCATGGCTAATGTGGCGACTTTACCTTTTTAGAGTGACTGCACCAATGTCAACACGTTCTACGTACATCAGATATGACAGACCCAAAGTCATGTTGTGAACAAAAACCTGTTTGATCCATATCGCTATAGGAGATTTGATAACAAACAGATGGTTATGCATTTTTTATGATATACGACAACGATGGTACTAATGCAGTTGCATTGATTTTCTATCAGGAACATATATTTCATTGGAAGGTCTGATGGTTGGGTTAAGGTATTGCATTGGATGTGATCGTACATTATGCTGTCCGGTGGGTGTATTCCTGTTTCGCCTATTCCTGTTCCGCCTATTCCTGTTTCGCCTAATTCCTTATTCGCCTATTCCTGATTGGCCTACTTCCTGTTTCAGGAACAGGAATTTTGCAGGCGAAACAGGAAAAGGCGAAACAGGAATAGGCGAAACAGGCATAAACCGTCCGGTGTACATGTAGTAACTACATGCTGGCACGGAAACTTGCCGGTGCTGAAATGAAAAAGTGTCCTGCCTTAACGTATTCCGACGGATAATGCTATCAAATTAGCTAGAATCATTAAGCCAAATGACTACAACTTGGCGTAGCAGCAAAAAAAAACCTACGTGATATAATTTCACTCTGATAAGTGTCGCATTTGTTCACACTAAGTTCCATAATCGCTCTCTACTCTTAAAGGCCTTCCTACTCAAAACTTGCAACTGAGTTTGAAAATTTCCAATTGCGTATACGCGATGTGATTTTCGAAATTGTCGTTATGGTGGCAGATATACAAATACTAGGCCTATGTCAGGTTTCAGCAAAGTTGCATGCATGATAACTGTCTGACGCCATTTTGTATTGCTGCATTTCGATTCCTGACCCCCGGTTGAATACCAACGGCGTTCAACAAACCCATTTGATGATTAGCACCATGAATTTTTCCGTGTGTGTGATGGACATAGAATTGACAAATAATCACACAAAATTGACATTTCCACATCGAATTAGTTCATTATTCTTCCATTACAGTAGTCAATGATGGTGAATATTTGTCTGGTAACCTAATTTGAATGACTCTGAGGATGCAGTGTTAAATTGTTAAAGGGACTATTGCATCAAGTAGATTTTGTCGTTTTGAAAAAGTCTTGGTTTTTCACCATAGGGGTTTGCTTCTCCGGCCCTGCTCATACCCAATATTAAGCCCCTTATTTCCTCAGGTTCTTCGCCAACCAGGGACTTATTCTAAGAATAGGCCTACACTTAATAGACTTATTCGGGTATAAATCAAGGGTATAAATAGAAACACCAGGTGCGGCGGGCACACTAGTTTCACCATCATCCAGGAGATGGCGCGACAGTGGATATCGGCTATCTACGTAGACATGCCAACTTATAAAATGCGATCAAAACTCGATAGAAATGCTCGTGATGTCAGTGTGTATTTGGCAGCATCGTATGATTGTAAATTTCGCCACGAGAAACGACACACTCTTGGCCTATTAAATAGATATTGCCCGCCACAGAGTGTAACATGCCGAATGTCGTCACGCGGGGATCACATGGCTAAATGTCGATCGGCTGGAACGGGCAACATTGCGAATACCGCACGGTCACGTGACGTGTATCAGCCAATCATATTCACGAAATCTCACTTGAGGTAAGAGCACATCCCATTTTGATGCACACACTAAACTTAATAATTCAACTAGCCATGGTAGCCTGTATCAGGCTGGATATTGCGTATTTGACTGGGCCATCCCTAGAGACGGACGTTGAGTTTATCACGACCATGCCCAATCAGGGTGGCGGCTTATGATGGTCAGAATGTTGATGATACTGTCTCCTCTGGGACGAGCTGCTCTGGTTTGGTGTGGTACCATATCCTTGCTCATGCTATCACTCTGATGCCACTGAACTTAATTCTGCTTGGTCCTCGGCCATCCCTTTGAGACAATCCTCTTCCTGCTCAAGCCAGAGGCCACATGAACCGCGGACAATGCTAAGATTACTGGATCCATCTCCTCAGTGTAAGACAACTCTAGTGGCAGCGGCCATCAATAGGGGACTGCAGCTCAACCGGAGAGTATATTCGGTGCGTCTTGGAAAAGAGTGCCAAATCCCAAGCGTCTGAGGGCTAAACTTTTAAGTAGTTATTTGCTTCTTGAGGAGAAGCACATTATTGTCACTTTCCAACAAAAAAGGGGGCACGGGCCACCCCCTCAATCTGCCCTGTCACAAGAGTCATCCCATCCCCTTTTAACGTTCTACTTCCAATTCAAGCAAGAGGCAACCCTTCGAGTAACTTAGAAGCTGATCACCGAGGTTGCCGCTATCTCAAGAGATGCATAATTCAGGCACGATCCGTTCATCAGGATTCAGTTGTCTTGCCAACTCTTTCCTGTCTTGCTTTCTAACGATTGAGGAACAGTGGCCAGACTCCTCAGATCAGGCTAATCATGCTAATGACTTTCTCATTTGGGCTGTCGGTAGTGTCACAGTCATGCCGATCTGCAGGCGTTGTGCGTACACGTATTGTCCATTCTTCAAAGGGATAACAGGAGAAGACTTTGGGAAAGACGTTCATCGCTGCTAAGTCGGCTCGGCAACAGTGGAAACATCAGCACCTGTCATCTCTTGAGTTCCCGTGTTCGATTCCCGCTCAGTCCTGGTATCACCTGTGACAGATAGGGCAGCTCTGTTCGACGACAGTGTTGGTTTCCTCCAGTGTCTCTTGTTTCCTCCTGCATTTAATTTCCCATCGTCTAATACATTTGTACTGTTCATAGAACTGTCCCAGTTGATGCTCAGCTCTCGACTCAATATCATTTACTTTCTCAGTCAAAGTCGAAAGACCATGCAGCTCCAAATACAACGTTGATACACAGAGCACAAACTTGGTAATGGTAGTGACCTGCTCTGTCTGGAGTTTGCATTGCATCTCTTCTGCTCGGGCTTCAATGGAAAACTAACCATACCCCACTAGACATTGATTCCATGGTAATGAGCTTTCTCTGCTTGGCGTATGCCTAATTCGCTGATACCATCTTTGCTTTTGATGAAGCTATTTCCACATGAATATTATTCATCATCCGCCTGACTCCAACATGGCTAATGCTATCTTCATTACACCCAAAGGAACGGCGCAGACTAGACATTGGCGATTGAATTTGAAATGAAGTGCCTGATTTACCATTTATCATAGCCAGTGAAGTCCAGTAGAAAAAAATCTATCGTCTACGTTGATCATTCGTCACTGAAGAAGGTATCTGATACGTACTATTTCCTCCAAGCGATACGCAGAAAACGATAAAAGCATATTGTGTACAGAGTTTCCCCCAGTCAACACATCGTGATAATTAGAAAGACTCACATGCACATTTTCGTCTTCTGGACCTGCCAAGGAGGCGGCTGGTACCTCAGAGAGCCAACTAAGGATTCTCTACTAGCTAAGGGTCATTTGCTTCTTCTTTCAATTCTTCCGCAGACGACTTTGTTGGAGAATGACTTTGACAAACATTGAATGAAGCTGGTGTGCACTTCTAATACGTTTTGACACTTTGGAAAAAGGAATCAAGTAATTGACATGCATTTCTTTGTTTCTTTCAGCAGTTTCATATCTTATGCCATCTCAGATTGCACTCCGAACGCTGTGCACTGGCCTAATCCCTAAACAAAAGAAACTATGAATAGGTTGACGTGTGGACTGCCTCGGGACCTTCATAGCTCGTGTGCAAATCCTGATATTGTTTCTGGTTTTCTATATTTCCAGATTCAACTGAACCTTGCCAGAATCTCCACATTTTAACCAACAAAGATGGCTTCCTCAAAAATGTACTTGGGCTTTTCCCTTTTGGTGATCGTCTGCTTCCTGTCCTGGTTTCCCGTCCCATCTGTATCCGTAGACCACTGCGCCGATGGTGATAAAAACTGTACCGATGCCAATTTATGTCCGTCAAAATGCAAGTGCGAGGGCCCGCCAGATAATATAACGGACTGTTCAAATCAGGGCCTGGAAGCAATACCAGAAATAGCCGAGATGAATTCATACACCAGCATCTTTTATCTGAATGGAAATAAACTTGGAACCCTTTGGAGACACACCCTACCTATGTTAAAAGAATACTTCGTGCAGAATAATAAATTGACGCACATTAGGGACGACGCCTTTCTCGATATGCCAAACATAACCATGCTGAATTTGTCGTATAATAGTCTTGATGAGATTTCTGAGAGACCTCTGAAGTATCTTTCTTCCTTGGTAACCTTGGATATCAGCCATAATAACCTATCCGCTGTGGCGATACACAACTTCAACGGTGAGGACTTAAAGGCACTGAAGACCCTTGACCTGTCCAATAACAATATTTCAACAATTGGACGGGAAGGCTTCTACAAATTGAACAGTTTAGTACAGTTGAACTTGTGTCACAACCGCCTGAAGACGGTAGACACAGGGATGCTCCTAGGCCTATCAGGCCTCAGCTCACTTTACCTTGACAATAACAACATCAACCACATCGTGAACAAAGCTTTCCAACCATTGTGGAGTGTAACGACCTTGACCTTGAACAACAATGACCTCACTGGCCTTGACAGATTGACCTTCTTCAATATGAATAAATTAGAATCCCTAAACCTCGGCTACAACATGCTGGAGAAAGTCCCATCGGAGTCTTTACGTGAACCAACCTTTCTCAAGAAACTAATTCTGGACGGGAACCAAATTGAAAAGATCGAAAAAGAAGATTTCCCACTCAACTTGAGCCCACTTGCCACACTCTCTCTGAGCGATATGACCGTTCTCAACCTGATCCATGGAAACTCCTTCGACGACTTCGAAAAGCTGAGGTCGGTCAACATCTCGCGGAACCCCAAACTCGCCTCTTTGGCACATCATCTGTTCTACCGGAGTTTCCACGTGATTCGTACGGTGGACATCAGCCGGAATGCCCTGACGGAAGTGGACGAGAACATCCTGCCTTGGGACTTGCTGTTCTCATTGGACGTCTCTGGGAACAAGTGGCGCTGTGACTGTAATGTTCTCTGGATGACTCACTACAGATTCCACAAGGATATCAAGTAAGGTGCCATTTTCTCTAATAGCTTCCTTTTCTTAAAAAGCTCCCTTAAACTTTACTACTGGAGTACAAAGTCACCCATTTATGAATTACCCGTGGAGTATGCTATTTAACCCCCCCCCCCCTCCTCCCCTTCCTCTGTCAGATTATTTTTTCTAGGGCTTGGTTCAAAACCTATTGACGAAAGACTTGAAATGAAATTGCCTGGGGCTGAGCACATTTTCAACAAATATTTCACGGATATTAGTAACTTACTATCAAAAGTGATGAAGATGTGCAAAAAACTGTTAGTTCAGAACTTGACACTGAATTGGTGGTGACCACGCTTATAAGGGGGTAGAGGGTTTACATGGGCCACTGAAGAAGGGCCAGGGAGGCCAAAGTAGTTGAATCTGATTCACATAAACAATGTAGACCGACCTTCTCGTCTTATCTGAATAATAGACTGAATTAAATACTCAATTTTTCAGATGCAGCTCCCCAGCATCTGTTGCGGACAAAATGTACATCGACCTCGCACACAGTGACTTCAAATGCGACCAGAAGAAAAATGCGTCCGAGGACAACCGGCAAGGCATACGGAACGGATTAGCCGCGACCGCATTGGTGGTTTCCGTCCTTCTCGTCGGATTCTTGGTGTACCGGTTCAGAAGTCATTTCTTGTGCTTCAAGAAACCGGGTACTTATAACACGCTGTATAATATTTACGACCCAACGAGAGAAAATAGTAATAACGTTGTAATAAAGTACAGAGGGGACCAAGAAAGGGTAGATTCCAAGACGACGGGAGTCGATATGGACAATGAGATGAAGGCAATATTATAATTGAAATTTTAGAGTTTCATAAAAAATAACTCACCAAAATGTTTTAAAGTTGTGAAATAAAATAATGGCACCATCGGAACCTGCTCACCGAGAGCTTTCCGATGAGTGGTCCTGTCAGGGTTTGACGATCCCAAGTTTTTGGGGACAGTTCTAAATAAAAGGGTTTCCTGTGGATTCCTAGGTGTCGTCTGAAGACGGTTGACAGGAGACAAGTGACAGATGGCAGGAGCTACCTTGTCCTGGCGACCACTTAGGTAAACTCTCGCAAATTGGTCTGGAAAGATTGTCAACATTTCAGACTATAAGTTTGTTTAAAATTGATGATATTTCAACCCCCTTTGATTCACCTATGTTTATGCCAAGGGGTGATATCTTTCTGAAATAGAGGTTTTTCGTTCTTCATTCATTGGTTGAACTATAGCAATTTGAAGGGACCAAGATATTTTCGTAGATTTTTAGCAACAGAAACTGCTTCTCCATTATGTTTTTGCCAAGACGCTTGTATTCGTAGTTGTTGTGCATTGAATAAGGCCACTGGTCCATATCACCTCCAATACACTGGGGTAGGTACTTAGTGATTGTAACTGCCGAACAACCATCATCGGCTACATTTGCAAAACTTGAGTGAATATTATTTTACAATTTTTTCGAGAAAGCAGCCAACTGAAGGGAGCTAGTGCAATGTAGAGGCTTTTCCATTTATTTCTGTCAATGGAATTTCGACTAAAAAAATTAAAGTTTTGCTATATTAATTTTCTCTAATCAATGTTTTTAGCGGAAAAAACGACCGCGGAAATTAGGTGTTTTACAGTAGCTTAGCTTCGTGTAACTTGTCACAAAACGCTTACGGCAAAGGGGAGTTTTGAATGGCCCGGTAAAAACCTTAGGCCAGAATAAGCTTTGCCTACTTCATGACGGGCAGCCCTCCTCTCAGTAAAGTGCACTTACTTTCCATTGCTGCTGCCATTTAATTGAGATCTGTTCAGTAGGGTAATATCCTACTGGCCACGTAAATCCCATGCCCAGGTTATCCCTTTAGGTACCTCGTGTATATGCATGGGCACATGTATATATGCATATTTTTATCTGTAAATAGCTAAATGTTTTAATATAAATGACTGTTGTAAAGATTATGATGATTTGTATAGATTCTGCAACCTTATATCAAAATGTACAATGACAATGTAATGCTTATATCTATAAATTTATAATCCTTAAGAACGCCAGTTGTTTGTTCCCTTGAAATACGTTTTTTTTTGGGGGGGGATAAATGGCGAATTTTGATAATTGTTTCAAATAAAGAGAAGTCAGTAAGTCGTTTTTCGTGAAATGGACTATAGATAGCTTTAATCCCTTGAACCCCGGGCTCCCAGACGCAAGTGCACCCCCATCCCGGGCTCCCAGACTAAAATTCACAAAAAAGGGTAAAAAGTCGGTAAAAGATTTATTCTTTGACATGAATGATTCTGGTATGACAATAAGAGGTGTGGTAATAAGAGGTGTGATAATAAGATGTATGATAATAAAAAGCTCTACCCTCTTACTCAATCTTTTTCTGAAGAAATATTTTTCCTTTTTCCTTTTTACTCCCTTTTCTCCATCAGGGACGAGTGGATACTTTTGCCAGAGCAGGTCAATGATATCACCTTTAATAGATACTGAGAGATGCTTTTATGGTGGTTTCGAGTTAAAAAGTAATATACTGTGTACTCTCAATAATGAGCCAGGGTGTTTAGAACCAGTTTAGCATATTTCTTCAAGTGAAAAAATATATGGTAAGGTGTTAAAGGAAAAAGGCCTAGGCCCCACTTAATTATGTAGACACAATAGACATCTGTCAAACTGTACTTCAAAACCATCCACACCCTACGAGTAGAATCTCCTTACCCATTCAATGTGGCATTTAGACGCTAAGCTTTTCTAACACTATATTTTGTTAAAGGGATTATGTTTTGTAAAAGAATATTTTTAAGAATAAATCGAAATGGTATGTTGGAACATCTTTGTTGTTATGGTACTTTTTTCTGTATCGAAGAAGGCATTCCTTGGGCATATTTAGGCCTTCCGGTCCGGCTACCGATAGAGGCGCTCCATTCCACTATGACGTAGCGCATGACAATCTCCATTCCATATCATTTCACTTGTGTTGTAGAGGATGACTCGCCATTAAAGATATTACGATTTTGTAACCGTTATTCGTGACATTCTGGGAGTTCCAGATCATTAGAATATGACAATATAACAAATAGACGAAGAATCGACGCAGCGAAACAAGGGGAGATAATACGCGACCTGAGCGCATTTGGATTCATCGCGTCGCTCAAACGTTAAAGAACATTTTCAACTCGACCACTGGCAATGTGGACGTGGTGGTCTTCGGGCGACTAAGGTACATGCAGGAGCTCGCCCCAGGAGCTCGGGGTCAATAAGTGGTGGTACTCACGCTACTAAAATACCTAGAGGAGCAAGGGGGGTCAAAAGTATCACTGGACTAGAAACACTATTGAGCTATAGCAGGTCAAATTGGTGGTCTGACTATAATACCACTAATATACCAGTTATAGAACTACTGGGTCGTTTTTGAATCAGCGATACTAAGGACGAAACGTTTCTCAAAAGATGAACAAACCCGGCCATCGAACGTAAAAATGTACCCTAACCTTTTGTATGGTGACAGCTTAGGTATGGAGAGCCGAGACATTTAATACCTGGACAATAAGAATCATTAATTGTCCCGGACACTCTATCCTTGGACTGCTTTTCCTACCTCACCGGTCGCAGCAATATCAGAAACTTGAAGGTCGTCCATCAACTAGGACATGCAGCCGGAGCTTCAGGGCTTATGTACGACGGAGCATGCAACTGACCTTGGTATTCGAGTATGTACATGTAGTACATAATGAAATGATAGTTATGTTCCCAAACTCGCACAGTGACGAAGGAACGAAATCACTGCCTCTGGTGTCAAGATTGTTATGTTTCCTTACTTTGAACCCGTTTACAACAAGACGTATACACGTCAATGGCATCCCGCCGATATTTTTTACCACCTCCGAGGATATACAAATAAAAGTTCACAGCATAATTAATATTCCACAACTCGCCAATAGACCAGATTTCCACTCCTAACCTAAGTGTCCAATAGGGGTCACTTAAGTCATATTTCTTGACAACATCCGGTACCGAAAGTACCAAATCGAAGATACGAAACGGGATGCTTAAAACGACATACGCGACGGAAACTAAAATTAACATTCGTGTCAAATGCTTTTCTTCGCTACTTCTCGTATTTCCTCGCGATTTCTCGTTCCTCTCGTCTGCTGAGCTTAGATTTGACCGCGAAAGTGCAGCTTTTCTGACGCTATTTATGATGAGGGCGTTGCAAGTTATGATTACTATGAACGGAACGATTGTACCCACAAGTAACATGTAGGCGCTCACGACGATTTCCAACCAAGCGGGCTTTGTGGAGCTCAGAGTCGCTGTTTCCGTTCCCGTCGTGCCGTCCACGACGACACTAAACGTGAAAAACATGTTCATATTGAAAATGGCAGGAATTATACAAGTCACGATGACAGTTTTCTTCGCCCTTGATGGCGTGCAATGCGATTTCGCTTTCAACGGAAATAAAACTGCACATGCGCGATCCATGCTCATCATAGCGAGGCAGAGGCCGGACGCCATTGCCGAAGTGTAAGATCCGTACCACAGGAAACTGAAAAAAGGGAAGCGGAATATACCGGCTCAGATCGAAGTGATTAACAGGTCATGTGACTGCAAATGATCTGATGACATGACGGGTCACATGATTTCCCATGCACAACTGCAATTCCATCATAACCCACCAAAGCATGATAGGATGCCCCTTCATATCATCAAGTTGATATCATTTGATGCGCAGGCTGCCATTCACTTCACGTTGTTACATAATTGTTGGAACTTGATGCCAACGCTGTTTACCTCCGCTTGGGAAAGCTACCAAGAGACAAGTCCAGCGTTTTCATCACATTCATTGCAACGTCATCCTATTTTGTAAGTTAGGATCCTCGATGGACCTATCAGCCTGATCAAGCCATCACTCGTCGATCAGCCTGCGTCAGCCTCTCTACTCCGTCATGTCAGGCATAGCTGTTGTACATAACATGCCGGTCAGCAGTGGAAGACGCATGTTTCGCTTGTTATTTAGCCGCTTGTTTATAATGTATTGGCGGCATTGACTTGCTCTGGGGACTCCGTTAGGGTACGTAAGTTTCCACTGCATGCGATTGCGACAACGCACGTGTTACGGGTATATATTGTATTTTTACTTCACCGCACCCAAACCGAACCAACGGAAGCTTTTGCTCTGCGATGTCTCATGCGTAGAGTGATTGAAGCAAAATCGCATTCAGTGGAAACATACCCTTAACCCCAGTTGGAAACTGTGATAATTTTCCCAGCACCGTGCGATTCCGATCTCGGCGACATGCAATTGAGATACCTAGTTTCCTCCTTATCCACACACGGCCCCCTTCTCTTACTCATCGGACACCTAAACTAGTTGTAATCAAAGAATCGCGTGTAAAATGACATGGGCAAATCCTAGAGTACTCTAAGGGCAAATGAACCAAACTTACAACAGAGTAAAATTCCTACTGCTTTGCGGCTGTATTGCCTCGCCAAGACCGTGGCTGAATAAAACTCCGTAAACGAACCTCGTCAATAGGACCACAGTGTCCATAAATGCTAATGCGGACATGTACACGCACGTGCTGATGTTCCGATTCTCCCGTTTCGTGGTGATAAATAGTGACGTCATATTCCCCAAAACACCGAAAAAGCAATAGACGAAGAAAACCCATTTGTTGAATATGGTGAGAACTAATTCTAAGGCGGGATATTCACGAACTAAATCAGGTGCAATTGCAGATATAGAGGAGAAATCGTCTGTTGCAGACCATAAAGGAATCGTTCGGCCATCTTTGATGTTGTCGACCATTTTGAAATTGACGTCGCTGTCGATGATAAACTGAAATACGCCGACGAAGCTTGAATGATATACCCTCCGGACGTAGTGGACCGGCCTCGTCCTGTCATAAGGAGATCCAATTGGGATGATTGACGCAGGCAATGTACTGCCCCAGAAGTGAAGAGGAAAGATGGTAGGCCAAAATGTGTCGGTTCGGTATTTTCTCGTTGCTTAGACCAAAGGATTGACGGCGGCAATTTCAAATGAAACACAGACCGCTCTTCGTCGTCTGCTACCGGAGAAAAACCGGACTGTAAAATGGAACGTAAATATCGAGAAAGTTGGATTCGGGAATATTTTGCAGCGAAGCCATTTTTCGTGAAGCACGGAAAGGCTGCCAGCCTGAATAATAATCTGTCCTGCTCGTATCATAAATCGTGAAAATCAGTCCGGAATATTCATGTTGACGAGGATACCCGATCATCACACGCCATGTTTATCATCTCTCAATCAAACATTGTGCTTGGTCATTATTGACAAACTGGGAAATGGTGTACGACCACCTCTTTCTCCGCTGAAGACATCCTGGGTATAACCAGTGGTTTTCAATATACTCCGCCTCTCAATATTTTGTAACGACGAAGTAGTGAAAAATGCCCTGACTCTCTGGTTACGCTGAGAATAAAGCGTGTGCTATTTGACACCCGATATGACCTCAGGTGCATTTAATTTTTTTGTACCAGTCCGCGCCTTTGTTGTAATGCGGCACTTGTACAATATTATTTTTTTTGTAATGAAATGAAATCAGAGAAATTTGTGTATAATTTGCGAGAAGTTTTCCAAAAGTTATGAGTAAAAAACATTTTGCGGGATAGTGTCGAATGTCATATGTAGTTTTTACCCAACTCTCGAGGTAGAACGTCCTGAACCTCATGGTCTCTACTCCCTTTAAACAATCACGCTCTAATTTGTGGAGAAGAGCGAGATCAGCTCCAATTGTAGGCTGCAACTTTACCTTCCAAATCGACCACGCGCTGCAATCTTGGATACTGAACTTCCAGCGGTATTGCCACCGTAGCCTCCGCTCATATTGACGCGGGTTGTCTGGAAGCTTAGCAATGTCAATACCATTGAGGTTCAAAATGCAGTCTTGACCCTACTTTAAATTGTGTCACTGTGCGAGTTTGCACTACACTCCGGACGCAGTGGACCGGTCTGGTCCCCAGCATAAGGATATCCAATTAGGATGGCGCAAGGGACTGCCCCGGAAGCCTATAATGTAGTTTGCACGCGCTGGTCACGAAAGTCCATTCTGAGCTCCAGGGCCTTTCACTCGGCACTTGCCGATCTTAGGGAGAGGAACATACATTTTCAACGGAACCTGGTATTTGATGATGACCAAAATCTGGCTGGCTCTTAGTTTTTAGGGCTGACACTACAATAAAGACAACAATATATGTGTTGGAGAGTAATAGTTGAGGGACGTTATTATGTTGTGACATCGACAACAAGTGTAGAGCGGCTGTGTCTTGAACTGGAACAGGGTGTGCTCAGGCTAGGGATTGTGACATTGTCGGATGGTGCCATCTCTCACTAGACTCCCGGGGCAGTCCATTGCGTCATCCTAATTGGATCTCCTTATGGTGAGGGACGAGGCCGGTCCACTGCGTCTGGAGTGTATCTCTCACTGGAGAAAAGGGCGAGGCGGGCTGATTCTATTACCAGTCCTGTCAATGCGGCATCACATCCCTTGTGCTGACCGGTTTGTCGTCAGACTGGTTGTGACATTGTCCCTGAGTGTTTGTGACACTGGTGCCTGCTTTGTGATGTTCCTGTTGTTGTCGTCATGACAGCAAGTGTATGCGATGCTGATGTGTTTGTGTGTGCTAAAACTAGCGGTTCAGATATGCATTGGTCCCGATTTGTACACTCCGGACGCCGTGGGCGGCCTCGTCCTGTCGCCCGTCAGGGAAGGACGATCAGGATGACGGAATGGATCTGCATAGGAGTTTAGATGTGACACGACGCTTTTGTCTGACTGCCATAAGCAGGTGGGATGGTAGTCAGAATAGAACCATATATATGATGTTTGGTTTGAGGGGGGTCCTTTCAGACTGGTCATTGTGTGGCCCCCACATTTTCCTTCCAAGAGAGGCTTTGTGGCCGCTCATGTCATGACATTTTGACTGGTGCCCAGATTTTTGCACCCTGAGGAAATTAGGGGTTAATGTTCGCTTCTCCTGTATTGCAGGGTTTAATCCCTGATTTCCTCAGGATGAGATTTTACGTTGTTTCAACAGCATCATACCAGTCTCGATCCACACCCACATGATTGTGTTGTGACATAATATAAGCCTAATACCATTACGCCCCGCGTAGTGGCGCTGGGCGGCCGCTGCCGGGGGCCTAATTTTTGTATTTGGATTGGCAGGATCTTCGGCTAGGAATAAGTTTTAGTGTTCTAACGACGCCAAAAAATTCTAACAGTTGGTTTTTCGTATGATTATGAGTTGTCTCTGTCAGACATAAAGTACTGAAATTTGGTTGTTAGTATGGACAAGCAGATTTTATTCAAGAAAATATTCCATGTTTGAAAATCGACGACCAACTTCTTAGCAGTCACACGGAATGTACCGTAAGGTGGTGCCCTCTAGGGTCGCGAATGGATATCAATATCGATTCGCATGTGGTACGTGCGTGGTACGTCTTTGCCATGTTGTCGGTACGTATAAGCTCCGCCAGGTGGCCAGTGACGTGTAACCACTATTGGCTAGTTCCGGGCCAATCTTGACACTAGAGGCGCTGATTTCGCTGAATTTTTTTTATTTCGGCACTGGCGCGAGTTTGGTTCCGGGCTGAACGGGCCTCTCTCTAGCTCTGTAATGTAATCAAGGCCTAACATTTGGTTGTTAGTATGGACAAGCAGATTTTATTCATATTCCATGTTTGAAAATCGACGACCAACTTCTTAGCAGTCACACGGAATGTACCGTATGGTGGTGCCCTCTAGGGCCGTGTATGGATATCAGTATATCGATTCGCACGTGGTACGTCTTTGCCATGTGTCGGTACGTATAAGCTCCGCCAGGTGGCCAGTGACGTGTAACCACCATTGGGGGTTGGTTCTAGGCCAATCTTGACACTAGAGGCGCTGATTTCGCTGAATTTTTTTTATTTCGGCACTGGCGCGCGAGTTTGGCTCAGGGCTAAACGGGCCTCTCTGGCTCTGTAATGAAATCAAGAACTAATATCAGATCATTAACCCCTTATTGTCAGTTTGTGATACACTCCGGACGCAGTGGACCGGCCTGTAGATCTAATTAAATTAAGTCCTCCCATTATATTTGATCTCAAAAGTGCATTCGATCAAGACAGACAGTTTCCTTGCCCCATCTATTATTTGAATCATTATGGATTCAAGAATTGATCAGTTGATGACGAAGATATTTTTAATTATGCAAATGAATGACCAGCCTGATATTCAGCTAATGGTTTTTGCATTGAAAGGGTGTATGAAGCCAGTTCCCTATGCCGTAGTACATTTCGCCTACAAAATACAGTATGCATTCTCAATCCTCGGTGACGAGATTGGAAGTGCAAGTGCCCGTATGATCGGGCAAGATGGCGGATGAAGACTGCCATTTTCCTGAAAGCACGACAATAAAACCATTTTCTAACAAATATGCAACATTGTTTAGAGATTTCTATACCCCAGCCTGATAGATGTGAAGTCAGGTAATCAGTTAATGCTAAAATCAAATGTCTGCCCCATCTGTGAGAAAAGTTATGGCTGAAGAAAGTTGAGATTTCTGGTCTTAAATTTTCCATCGGTCTGCTCATTCGCTGCTCGGTGTGCTCGTCACGCATGTGGACAATGTCACGGGTGACGGTGTGTGTCCTCAATGATTGGTGATTACCGCATTAAGATAGTTCCGGTCGAGTGCCTTTCCTCGTTTGTTACATCATGGTCTTGATATTTAGGCCAAGGGTGCTGTGGCCCTGTGGGAATAAATAAAAATGACTGAAGAAACATGCCATATTCTCTATTCTGGGCTGGACTGGACGTGGGTGGACCAGAGCCAGAGGCAGAGGAAGTAACTGTAGGCCTTAGTAGGCCTACTGTTGAAGTGGGAAGATATTTGTTCAGCTTCTGCCATGCTTGACAAAGATCAGTGACTGGAAATCTTGTTGACGGGGTTTGTACAGGATTTTGTTTGAGGACAGTTTGCAGTGCGCAGACGAGACAATCCAATGGCGGATCCAGATGGGGTCTCCTGCATTTGGGAACGTTGTAGCCTGTTGTAACCCACGTTCAACAACTAGGCATGACAGGTGGAGGGGCAATGAAATGTACAGTGCTTCCTGCTTGTTATGGACTCCCTGCTTGACCCTGGGCACATCCGCAACAAAACCTATGTCCGGCAGATAGCAGAAGTGCTGTACATTTCATCGAGCTTCCCACTGAGACCAAGTGAGGGTGATTGAGTTAGTGCCTAAAGAGGTTTGATTATATGTTATATCTCGGCTTTCCAATTCATCCAATGCAAAATAATCGATACATTTTCTCTCATGTTTCAGGCTGGTGCCAGTAACCGCCCTTCTCAAGGAATAAGGAATAAGCAACAAAAGACGGTGAAACGTTTGAAACAGCACAACCACTTTGCTTGATTTATTTACTTGGTGCAATAATTTGCTGCTGTATCCATGATGAGCTCATCGCAAGACAATAAGGGCCAGATGCCTGGACATTGCCCAACACCGCCGATAACTTCGGCACCGTTATACGGACCTCAGCACGGACGTCACTTGCCTCAGGGGAGCCCCAGTCCGAGCCCGAGCAGTGCTTTCTTTCCGGCGCAATGTAGCACTGGGGGATTTAGTAATTACGGAGGCGATCCGCAGTCCCGGACACCTCCAACTCACCCGTCGTTAATGAGGCCACCGGCAGACGATGGACAGAATCTAAACGCCGGTTTTGGTTTTGATACGAAATATTTAGAGGACTATTTGAAAGTGATCGAGTCTTTCCAGGGTGGCGCTGGTGGCGATACTCGCAACTATTACGACTCGAGAAACTTTTATGACGCAAATCGGTCGTTGCAGAGTTTAGCTGACACTTTTAATTACATGTATGCTAATTCTCTGAGGTCGTCTGTTGGCAATAATTACCCCTCTTCCAACCAGCAAGAATCGTATGGTACTAGTCGTTCCCGATCAGTTGGGCTACCCCCGATGCAACAACCAATGCCGCAATCATCGCTGCGTCATTCTGACTTGCACGCGTCGCAGAATGATCTTCGTCATTCGGGAGATATGCAGATGCAAACTCAGAATGATTTTCAAAATATTCAACCAAAGATGGAGATGCCGGAGCCCCCGGACCCCCCAAACCATACCCATAACAACGTTCATGGCCTCCCGCCAATGTCAAGCGCTTCCTGTCGGATGAACATGAACACTAATAATGTTCCGAGACGATCAAATTACCTTGACAGCAATAGTCACATGGACTCGATGGAGCTCCCGAGGAATGGCGCAGTAAGTGACCACATGGACAGTCCGCCAACGCCTAACTCGGTGTCGCAGCCCGTGGTGACAATGTCGCCGCCTCTCCACACCCCCACAGAGCCAAACCATTCGGTGAACACGCCAATCGAAACGAACAACGTTGCAAGTACGAATAACCATACCAACAGCAACCATGCTCCTATCAAGCTGAAGATCACAGTGCCCCCTATTTCCAGTCAGGTAAACGACAAAGATAGTGATGCCGATGGATCTGATAACGATTCTGATATCGATGATGTAGAACTTAGTGATGAAGATGCTTTGTCGGAGGCATCGGACCCGGACGATGTTGCAGACAGCGACATGAGCTCCATCGATGATCACGATGATGATTTGGACGATGATGATGATCTTAACGACGATATCAAAGATGAACCATTGAAAAGCGATCCCGATGATACGGATGATGAAAAGACGGATATTGAAGATTACAGCGACTACAAGCGGGAAAACGGCAACGGTCTGTTGACTGACATCAAAGAGGAGGTGCTTGAGAAGGACGAACTGGACGAGGTGATCCCGGCAAAGAAGCGACGAGGCAGGAAAGCAAAACCACAGCGCGTGATTCCCGATGGCGAGAAGAAGAAGAGAGGTCGGCCTCCAAAAGATGGCGTAGCGAAACGAGAGCGAGATCCTTCAAAAGTAAGGAAAGGGAGACGTAAAGGTAAAGGAACAAAGGTTTGTGAGAAGTGTGGTCGCAAGTTTGAGCGTAACGATACGTATCAGCGCCATCTGTTACAGCATGATACCATTCAGATGTTCGAGTGTAATATTTGTGGGTGTAAGTATGAGCGTCAGGAACATTTGACACGTCACCATAGATCGCACACTGGCGTCACCTATAGGTGTGGTTATTGTGACATGTCGTTCAAACAGCAGCGCCCATACCGGGATCACATGCTGTCACTGCACGGTCAAAAGAAGCCGTTTATCTGCACCTATCCCGGATGCCTGTTTCGCGCAGCGACACCATCGCAGGTCGAGAAGCATGCGGAAATTCACGGGCCCGAGAAACATTACAAATGCGAAAAATGTGGCCGCGATTTTGCGCAGGTTAACGGGTTGCGCTCGCATCAGCGCAGCTGCTACGAGAAGCGTCAATACTTATGCGACTATTGCGGCGCCAAGTTCAATTTTCTCGGAAGTTTGAAATCGCACCGTTACATCCACACTGGCGAAAAACCGTACGCGTGTTCTGAATGTGACGCGCGATTCACCGATCATCGCAATTTACGGCGTCACCGTTTGATCCACGAGAATGCGTACCCATACCCGTGCGAATTCTGTGACAAGAAGTTCCGCCATTCGAATTCGTTGAAGGCGCACAACAAGATGCATCAGAATTGTACGCAGTGGGACCGCCCGCCCGAGGTTCACCCGAGTCAACATCCGGGCCCGATGCCCGCGATGGAGTACCTTTTGGCCAATGTAATGAACCAGGCAACTTTGAACCAAGCAGCGATGAATCCTGCTACATGTTGAAAAATGCCAGGCGACCCTCCGATAGCTTGGAGGAGGCATTTTAAAGTTGTCGGCTTAGGCCTTATTGCTCAGAATAGCAATTGTCGAGAAATTGTCAGCTAGGAGAAGAGGCGTGTCTCCTGTTTTACGACGTTTGGGTATGTTGCCATGACGATCAGGGGTCTTAGCAGTTTCGGGATGGTTTGGATGCATCTTGAATCCAAACAGTAGATTTAGACTCGTTGAGAAACTTTACAGCTGCTAACGACAGAAAATAGGTGAATGAATAAGGTCAGATTTTAAGATGCAAATTGATTAATTGGTTAATTGATGGATTGGAGGGTGATGCTGAGTGCTAGGGGGGACTGTGCTGTCGAGGACAATATTTTAGACCGGGTTTCGCTTTCTGGTTACCGCCAGTAGCAACCCTAATTGGTGCTTATGGTAAGATACGATTCGCTGGCTTTCCCCTGGAAACGAGGTTTATTAATAGCGATAAAACACAGTAATGGCTGTGCGATGGAAAATATTCTACGATTTTACCACTGAGTGGTATGATGGACAAATTTATTGATCATTTGAAAATGTTGGGTAGAATTAAGCTGAGGTGGTGTCCACGTTTCGCTCCAATTAAGAAAAACAGAAAAGGGCCAGTTTACTCCCAACAGAGTTGGATTAAATTGGCTTTATGAATATAAAGATGTTTCACTTCTAATCCAAAGAATAATGCATATTTAGAAAATTATAGGGAAGGACATGGCCTTGATTGTAAGACCTAATAATTTGAAAATCAGCGAAATATTAATCATCTATTGATGTTTGAAGTGTACTGCCTGGTGGCACCACCTATTAGATTGGTTGGAAATGATTGAATTGGGTAGAATAATTGGCGAATCCATATCTTGGACAGGCGCTGCGAAAGATTTTGGTCAAGAATCATGACGATAATTTGTTGTACATAACATTTATTGAACAATTAGACTTTTATTCTATATCGCCACGGCGCGCGTCGAAGTTTTAAACACAATCAAAGTAATTTCGTATATTAACCGAAAGTTATACACTCTGTATACACCTATATGTCACTAGTGTAACAGTTCTTTTGGATCCCTTACTATTCATGTATATGTTATCTATAGGCCTAGCTACATCTGCATGTATCATGATCGACTAAATTTTAGTTCAAAATCGATTGCTTTGAGTTTGAATTTTGAAATGAAAGTTGACAAAGTAGGGGTTTTGATTCGTTGATGATTTGTTGATTTATAGTCAGTAGAAGATCAGGAATGTATTTTTGGGTTGGTTTGATTTCTTAGCTAGTCAACCTTGGCGTTTCATAATGTGTGCTTGCTAGAGGAAAAAACGACAATCGATTTGGGCCTTCATTCAGGGGGTTGTGTTTAAAACTCAACTGGGAAAGCCCAAAGGGGTGAATGACTGCTTGCCCAAAAGTAAAAAAACTACACCCACTATAAAGTTTGTGTGGTCAGTACGTTTTGTATTGACATCAGAACTAATGAGTTGCTATTAGTATTAGGTGTGTTGTGGTTTAGAGGGACTCCCAAGACTCATTATGAATTGCAGGGTTCGTCTTTAATTTGATTTATTTTTGTGATTTCGTAGCTTGAAATGGTACAGCCAGTTGAATAGTTGAACGAGAATTGACTTAGGCAGTGCAGACGGCGATTCACTATACATCTTTTCCGATAAGTTTCTTTGGCCTTGTGTTATGTGTAACATATATCAAACTATTATATGTCGTATAGAATATAAGTATTATGGCTTCATGTGCTGTGAATGTTTACGTTAGAGAATTTTGATATATTGCTAGAGTTTCTTTGAAGGGAGTTTTTGTCACAGCTAAAAATTGCTTTTCTCCTTCCCTCGAGTCAAAGGTCTCAAAGGAAAAGATCGGATTCTTATGCTCAGGCACCATCATTTAGGCTTATTCCTTTTGGCATTGATTTTTGAAATCGGTTGGTTGGGTTGATTTTCCCTTGACAAGGCAGAGCATGACCTACTACCAGTGATGTTTGAATCATAAGTAAGACATGTAAGGAAAACTTTTTCTAGCATTGATAGGAATGGGACTGTCCCGTGATAGCAATGGGACTGCCCAGATTGTTTTTTTTTGTTTAAAAATGGACATTTGATATGATTCGAGACTTCTTTTCTTGCCTACCTATCTTGTTTAGTTTAAAATCCCTTAAAAATCTATGGTTATGTTTTTCTTCAAATTTTCCTTTCTTAATTTTAAGTTTGGTTTTGATTCAAGTTTCCAGGAATCCCTTGTTTGTTTTCCAGAGTGAACTCCACGGTTTTTCTCAGTGTTCTTTCTCTAGGACTTTCCTCACCTCATGTTTGTCTTGAAGTTTTCTCAAGCTATGTTGCATGTTTTAGTTATGCTGTTCTATCAGTATCAGTCCCTGTGAGTTCTTTGCGGGCAAGCATAAAAAGCTTTATTGCAGAATGGGACCCTACTTGTACAAGACTTCCTTTGAGTTGCAGGGTGAACCAAAACCAAAATATTGAAGTGGTTTAAGGGTTGACCGTGGGGACCACCACACTGGCTAGAACTTGGAAACCTGATCCGAGATCTTTCAAAACAGAGTGAATGCCAATTTCAAGGTTGGGAAGTAGTTCTTTGTTTGCCAAAGAGCAGCCTCCCAGGTTTTAAATGGACATTCACTTCATTTTGAAGGAGTTCTCATTGCTGTAGGATTTCAAGTTCTGGCAAAAATGGTGGTACCTATGGTCAGCCCTTTAGGCACCCTCCCTCTCTCCAGTACCTTTTCTATGCTTGTCCACTGTAGAGTTGCCATAGTCATGACTTGATTCATGTAGTGTTTGTTATCTTTTTACGACATGTTATAGTCAACTTTGTATTCAACTTTTAGTGTATTCTATACTTCATTTAAATTGCACCAAAAAGTCTATATCATTATACCTACACCAACTGTATGTAAACCTTGAGCACAAATCAATGTTTATACCCAAGTTTTGAGCCGGACAAATGAATTGAAGTAATATTTCGCAGTTCTCGCGTATGTTCGTAAAAATTTAATTCAAAATGCGCGCTCGTTATATTACAAGTACAAACTTCGCCTCTAGAATCAGAATTAATGAGTTCCCATGCACTTTCGGGCCCTGTTCACGGAGAACAAAATTAGAAACGATTACAGCGCATGATGGAGTAATGATCTTTTCAAGCGCAAAGTTGCTGCCACATCACAAGAATACTTTGCAAAAAGTAAGCGTGCATTTTCGGATGCTTTACTCGATCTACGATGGAGTTGTTCGAGCGCAAGGCAGGCGTCATGAAAAATCGCGATCAGGTGCAGATAAACTAGCCGAATTTATTCGGAAATGCTTCGCGTCGGGAAAAATTCCTGTGGTACTGAAATGTTAAAAGGATTGAGTTTGTTTTGTATTGACTGTCTGTAAATGTACATGCTGTTTTTCTCCAACAGAATCTTTTGAAAAGCTACTCACTTTCAAATAGGTCAAGTCCATTTGGGTAGCGTGTTTACCTTTTGCCCACTGGAAATGCTAGGGCCAACCTATCACAATAGGTGGCAGAAGTGAAAGAACCAGGTTAAAATGAAAGCAAGTGGTGCTAATTTAGCTCTGTCTGGCCCCACAGTGTGCCTTTTGATGACGGAGTTGGTGTCATGGATGGAATAAAAATTTCACACTAAAGAAGATCTTCCCTCAGTAAAAGCGTTATCTCCTTTGGTCAATTTGATCTACATTTAGTGTCAGGACTTTAAACACCAACTTTACTGTTAAAACCAATTGAGCAAGCGGTCCATTTTGTATTGGACTGTTAGCATAGTCCTGCCACCAGCAGCAATCAATCCCTCATTGACACCCCATCTGTTGTTTACAAGCAGTCTTTATTGTATTCTCTATCTGTATAATTCTACTTTATTCTGTGTACTTTGCATTTATTCTCATGTAATAATGATTATCATATGACTTATTCTACTCTTAGAAGCACTTGAACAACAAAAGTTTTCAATTCATCTTATGTTACAGTTCCAAAAACTTGTCTGAATCCAAAGATTTTGATATGTACGTGTATGGTATAATCCCAATTTAGTCTGGAGAAAAAAGAAATTTAGTCAGTGTTAGTGTCAGTTTGATACTAATACCAGTTGGTGGTGTTTGGCTGTTTTGTTTGTGAGTGTAGCTTTATGGTTCAAGCTCATTTTCAGTCCGAGAACGCTTTGCCACTAAGATGCGGTGAGCACTTGATTCTTGCAAACCATCCAAGTGAACAAGGAGACAACTCTCTCTCCCAAACATGAATTTGTAGGGCCAAGTTTTTGGGATCATTTCCAAACTCGAATGCTCTCGGTCTCTCAATGGGTGGAAGAAAACATAAAGTTACATATCTGACCTGTCTGTCCCAAGTTGTAATCTGACAATTTTGTCTCTGGGGTTCATTTTCACCACCCTGTGTTAGGAATTGATGTTCCATTTGTTACAGGTAAAAGTGTGGATAATAGCAAAAAGGGATAAGTTAATATGAATCTCTCAAAATAGTAACATGGGTCATGGTAGAAGGTCCAGTGGTGTAGCAGTAGACAGCATTCCCAAACAGACCTAAGAGAATTATCAAACTCTCAGGAATGCTGTACATCACCAGCAATAATGTCCTCAAAGACTGCTTTGTTTTGTTAAATCTTGGCTGGATAGCTTTTATAGTTGTATGAAGTTATCAAAGACTATGATATTGATATTATTGTGTACAATGAATAATTCGAGCATGCTAATTTTTCCACAGATTTCTTCTACATTTTTACCCTGCTAATGTGTTAAAGGTAATAAAAATAGAGATTTCCGCTATTGGCTATTGTGGGAGATAAGAAGTGGTTTGATTTGAGACTGATCCTGGGCTGTGTTGGTGCAGCTAAGTTAGTTGAGGTGCGAGTGTTTCTCGCAGGCGTATTGCAGGTAAAATAGACCTTTCTACATGCGGCTCTCACCTGGCTTAATTGCATCAACACAGTTTATTGTTCTTCTTGTTGTGAGGGAGAAATTCAAACAATGTTAAAGGTAACTCCACATTTCATAAAGGTAACTCCACAGGTCATATTCAGTGATACACGTCAAAAGAAAGTCACGCTGAATAGAGGGAAAAAAAATTTAGGAATGGCCTAAATTATCATGAAATATCAGTTTTTTGCGGGGAAGTTGTATTGAATTTGAAAACGATTGAAATTAGAAATTATGCCTATGACCAAAAATGAAATTATAGAAAAGAAATATTTGACAATGATTCAAATCTATAATGAATTTAATAACTAGTCGTACGATTGTTTATAGTGATTATGAAGCATAGAAACTTTGGGTCCTTAGTTTTAAATACAGGGTGGTTTCTATATTGGTGGTCTTAGCTTTTATGTTTGTTACATACATTGAATTCAATTAGATATTGTCGGAGAGATGTGTTCTTTTCTCAGTGCTTGGCTGCGGCTGTTTGAAAAATATTCGGTGGTTGTCCCAATTTAAAAAGTGATGGGTGCCTGTCATTGACAAAATGTTATGGTAATGATGTTATTTTTGACATGGTTCATGGTTACAATAATGACCACAAAGATATTGGGTGTGTTTTCGTATGAAATTTTATTGCAAAATTACCATTCTTGATATTGATTTTCTATCTGAAATGGTTATGGAAAAGTCATTCATCTTTTATGGCCATTATCGTGTACTGAAACAGAGCAACTATACTAAATTCCCTTCTACATGTATTTCTGATGTGCTAGGTAGATTTGAGAGGCTCACGAATGACTGTGGTATTCTGGTAGTATACTCAGGCCTTTCAATTACGTGGAAACCTCTACACCCTGTAGTTTTTTAGCCCATTTTGGGGACATGTTTTTTTGCTTTTTAGCTTAATTTGGCGACATTTCATCGCGCCAATTTGCCTGAACAGCGACGTCATAAATCAAAGTTAGTGACTGATATCACCCCATACACCTGAAAAATCATAATTTTAGGGTAAAACTATAAAATTAGGCCATTTGGATGAGATTTGGTTATGTTAGGGGTCAAAAAACGCTTCAGGGGGTCATATTATTAAAAAAAAAATAAAAAATTTAGGGGACCTAATTTGGGGACATCCTGTACGGCCTACACCGTTATACGGTGTAGGAATCATGTAATTGAGAGGCCTGATACTTGCTGAAACATTGAACAAGGGCATTTCTCTGCCTTTTGAATTACTTTGCCATTTTGTGCCATGGATTATGGTGTTGAAGGTTTTTTTAAGCGCTAAGAAGACATCTCTCTGACTAATGATGTATCATTATGTGCAGCGTATAATTGTACTTATAAATGTAGTTTTAGTTGTGTTAGCTTGTTCTGTTGATGAGACAGGAGGCCGTGATAGATTGGGTAAAAGGCTTTAAGCCAACAGTTGGTTTTTTGGGTGATTTTCCTCTAAAGAACCAAACTGTTTAAAACTGTTTTTAAGATAAGTTGGTTCAATTGCAACTTAGAAAAGTGTATATATTATTTGGCCAGGCTTTTCAATCAAATTTTTATCTTAATAGATATGTGATGAAATTTGCTAAAAACCGCTAATGAAGTACTGAGGATTGAAACCCCACAATCCTTCTTTAAAACCATGGACTTAGCATATCAAGGCTTTAGATTACGTATACCAACCCACGCAGTTCTGGCTATCTGTCAAAACTGCTGTTGCCTAAAGCATCTTACACTTGATGTGTTGAAATTTTGGCCTTTGTCATTGACCAAGTTTGAAACCGAGAATGAAATGAAAGTCGAATTTATTATTTTATCTTATATGATCCAAGAAGTTACATCAACAGGACAAACTAAGCATACACATCTTTGGATTGTGTTCCCCATATCACAGAGAATTGTTGTAGTTTGCCATATTGCTGAGGAAACAGAAGGATGGAGTGCAAGTTTGTTCAGGGTGTCACAAAGTTAAGGTTTAGCTTGCTAATTGATTGAATATTTCTAGCAGTTCAGGAATGCTATGGCTTTTTTGGCAGTCTGTTGCCACTTTGCATTTAGCAGGTGATTTGGGAGGGCTTTATTGGGTGAAAGTTGTCACAGACCTGTTTTAATATGGCGTACCCCTGGGTTGCAAAAACTCAGGGTGTCCTCTTATTTACCTCAGAATTGATATGTAGAAGGATTGGCCAATAATTGTGCAAGACTGCCTTTCAGTGAAGTTTGAAAATGGGTGTATCTGTGAATAGAATGAAGAGAAACTGGGTTTGATTGTCAAAACAAAGAAAGAATTGTAAGTTTGACAGCAGTTAGATTTAGAATTCAAAATTGAATATGTGCCATTTGGGCATCTGTAGTACAACTCTGCCAGTGGTCAACTGTTTAACTATTTAAAACTGGAAGCTTGCTTTGAGAAATTGCTTTGGGAGGATATTCAATTCCGTGTAGACATGGTATGGAGTAAGAGTGTTTTTTCCTGATTGACAGTTACCCTTGTAAGGACCTGTGTCTTCAAGAGGCTTTGGTAGGCCTTCAGCAATTTTCCGCTGTAATTGGCTAGTCATCTGATGGCTCAAGTGAGAGCGATGTTTCCTTGAAGTGTGCATGGAGTCCCTCGGTAACCAGACATCCTCAGCAATATGGCAAACCCTCTCGCTGATATGGAGAACAGCATCTGTGGGGTGATATATCATTAGTTACTAAGTGGTCGTGATTTTCTCTCCCATGTATTGTGTAATTTGTGAATGAACTTGTGCCACTGATTGTTATATGTATTCTTAGCATCACAACATGTATTGTGTAGATCATGTGCTTACTCAGCACAATAAAAAATTGTCATGTTTGTAAAATGGTGGTATTTTTCTTTTCATCATTGTGAAAGAGATGGTGCCTAACAGAATGAGCAATACCAGTTATCACGCTGCTCAATCATACAACCGTACCCCCCTCAATCATACAAACGTATCCCCCTTCAATCATACAACCTTATCCCCCCCCCCCGCTAAATACAGCCCTGCTGAAAAGAAAGGAATAGATGACCCAAGAACATAAACAGTGGACTCCTATGCAGTCCATTTGTCATCCTGGTTGTCTCTCCTCGTCATCCTGATCCTCTTATGAGGTGACAGGACGAGGAACAGTTTGGCAACATGGACACAATAAATATACTGTAGGTTGTGTTGGTGATAGAGTACAGATGAATGGGAGGTGGAAGTGGTGGTTTGCCCCAAAAGTATGAGCCAAGTCACATTCTGTATTGCCTTCGTATAATACATATTTGGTATTCTGTGAAGGCTGCCTGAACATTAACAATGACAATGTTGTTGCTTGCTAACTATCCCGTTTAGTCTACCCAGTCGTGAGTCAAGGAGAGGTACATCACAATCATGAAGCCTCAGTTCAGTAGACTGATGTCTGTCCTCTCTGGAGTCCTCCTGAACCAGGCAGGTCTGTGCACGTCTCCATTAGGGTGAAATAACTTTTGCTGGAATGGCACTACATATTTCTGTACATCAGTTTCTCATGTTGCCGTTTAGCGGCGCTGATGTTCATTGTTTATCATGGCGACCAATGTTGCAGAATTTGGCATTTGTGCCGAAAGAACTGTCTTTTCTGACTCCACACCTGAAGATGTGGCGTATGCCAAGAGTTTCTGGCAATCTATTCAACTTCATCCGCCAATAGAATCCAGGTTGGTGTCGGGAAACGTCAAGCAGAGGATGAAAACGGTCAATGAATGTAAGTTTGTGATATGGCATACCGTATGGGGCGCCGTTTTTACATTCATGCAATTGCAAGCGTGGCGTGATAACACTGAATCAGATGTCATACTCCTGGGTATTGATAAGCAATGTATGGTGAGAAGTGACTACATTAAATGAAAGAGGTGCGATCCTTTTGGAAGTCAAACTCACAAACTTTTGATGCCACTGACGTCCCTGAGCCTGATGAGGCCCTATCCTATTCCTACATGGCTACAGGTGTGTGGCTTATTCATTATTTTTGTTCTGTTCAAAATCATTCAGCCAATGCTTCTTTTTTCAGGCAGCCAACCTCCACCTGTTGATAAATTAGAATATCCGCCAAGTAAGTATATTCAACATGTTTTAAACATCACACTCACAGGGTAGCCCCTATAGCCTACCCCCTTGCCAAGTCTTTCAATGTAGCAGGCAGCAGATTAAGCACACCTGGTTTGTCTATGAGATACTATTTTATTTCTTTTTCATCCTGTACATGAACTTGGTAACTTACTCACTAACCACCGATCAATTAAAAATTGAGACAAAGAATAGTATAGTATAGTCAAATTAACTGACATGTCTGTTTTATTCCAGAATTAGTTCAATTCCTTACCAAAGCTCATGAGGAAGAAAATCAAATTCAGCAGGCAAAACTTCAAGAACTATGGAATAAAAAACAACAATCTCAGGCACTATTGGAAAAGCAGCGGAGGGAGAGAATTAGGGTGAGTTGGCTGTTGAAATACTTTCAGCACCATTCCGACACAGATCTTTCTTCAGGCCAAAAATCCCCCCCTTGAGCCGTTCATCAGACATTTCTTAGACAAGATAGTGTCAAGTCTTTAAGTCAAAGTGACTAAACTAGTTTAAAAAAACCATTCTAGCCCAGGTGTAATCAGTTATTGACTGTTAACAACGTTCACAATGTTCCCAAACAAAAATCTGTTAAATTTGCTTTTGCAGAAAGAAATGGTTTCGTCTAACAAAGTCAAAGGTATCAAACGGCCGGAGCCAGTTCCCCTTGCTGCTGACTCCGGAAATGAAGAGGAGGACCCTGCAGACTGTTTAAAACAGATCGACGAATTCGATAGAGAAAAAGGAATTCCAAATATAGACTCGGATTCGGATTGAGGTGATAGGACAATGCGAACTGTGATATAAATCAAGGAAAAGTCATCCAGGAATCTGCATGGTGTTTGCCACATGTGATATTTTTTTGGTGAGAATCATATTCAAAGGTACAAGGTTCAGCCTAGGCATCCTTATTCGGTCCTCAAGGAATAGACATGAGTTTTCTTACAGAGACATTCCAGGGGTTAGGTTCGGTTCAACGAGTGGTATCAATCTGTGAGTAACAACAATTCCATGTTCTGTAAATGTTTATTAAGTTTCAATTAAAATTGTATATTGAATACATATGTTTCTATGGTTATTTAAGGGCTTCACAGTATATTCCATATTATCATTACGTGAGATTGGAACATTCTGTCTAGCTCAAGAGTTTACCTCAACAAAAGATGTTTGGAGTACAACACATCTTTAGAGTTGACGGCTTTCTCTCCAGAATGGAGAGACTTTGGATTATTGGATGGCACAGAAGGACAAGTTTTATCATTAATTGGATCCCATTGTACTTTGGTTTGGAAACAATGGTCCCAATTGATACAGGCGCCTCTAATGCTGGATAGATCCTATCCTTTGGTATGTTGTTTGGGGCAACTTGCATGTGCGGTTTTCCAGGTGGAAGACCTCACAATGCTTCCACCAAGCACAGAGAGCTCTGGCCAATCCCTGCATGTCAAAGAGGTGTTCCTGTCGTGGAAAGGATCTATGGGGCCTTTTGATAAGAACTTGGGCAGTAGTACTCCATCGCTGACGGAATGACCATGAAAGACAATGGGACACCCAGCACTGGGGACAAATGGACTGACCGTAGTCATGTGACTAACCCTCAGTGACAAGTCTCTCTCATTCAGAGTCAACAGTCTGTTCCACATCACTTTTTGGAAAATTTCAGTGCTGCCCTCTTTAGGCAAATTGAGAAACTATACTTTATCGACGTCGTATCGAAACGCGACCACCGCCATTCGTCTTAGTGATGCCCAGAGACCCTGCACGCCAAAATTCAGCTCGATATTCCATCAGGAACATGGTTTTCCAGACCCCCCCTAAAATTTCACTGATTTTTGCTCCAGTTGAGCTCAAGATCAGCTTTTTACCTTGGATCCAGGTCTTAAAATATTTTAGTGTATACAAATGCATAGGAGCTAAGATCACTTAAGACCTAGGGTCCAGGCTGTTTTGGCCCTTTTTGAGGGGGGTCAGCATTCGCAAACGATACATGATATGGAACCGAAAATTGGTTACCAACAAGATTGAAGCCCACACAGGTTCGTGTTCGAAGGAATTTTTGATATTGTTGCTGGTTTCATGATAATTGAGACAATATCGCGAAACGATATAATGACCATATCATCAAAAATAAAAGCCGTTTAGGAAAATTTTAAATTTCTCTCAATCAATACTGCACTTTTTGATATTCATACAAAAATTTGGTTTAAAATCACTTTAACCCTTTAAATGCTGGAAGTTTGAAAATTTGTTGATGGGTCAAAATATCGCATATCAAAAAAGTACTTTCGGTACATAATTTTCAAAAAAGTCTTGGTCCACCTCAAAGAGAATCAAAAGTTACCCTGAGAAAGTCATCGCAATCATTTAATTGTCTCACATGGGATGAATTAACTCAATTTATCATTATTTTTCTGTTCAAAATGCACCTTATCACATGATAAATTATAACAAATAGTGGTTGCAGTGGAACAAAATTTTAACATTGTCTTTATCAATATCTACAGACACTTTATCCCAAATTTCAGCCCAAAATTCCAACGCTTAATGGTTAAAAGCTCTATAAAGGACTGCATATGTCAGTCTTCATTGTGTCCTTAGAGGTTCGTGTATTAGCATCTCAAAGCCTAACAGAGTCGCTGTAAGGAGAAATGCATATGGGACAGTGATTTAGGTCCCGAGTATGTAGTTTCTATATGTGACTCGCTCTACCAAAACTAGGCGCTTGTTGCATCTGAACTTGACAGGTTGATATGGACTTGTTGTTCATTTCCCTATTGTAGACCTTTTGTGAAATCTATTACAAACTGATTTGGTTACATTTCACCAAAGGTCTACAATAGGGAAATGAACAACAAGTCCGTATCAACCTGTCAAGTTTAGATGCGACAAGCGCCTAGTTTTGGTAGAGCGGGTCACATATGATCTCAACACTGTGTCATCAGGATGCCTCCAAGTAAAAGACAGCATTGTCAGTTTTTATGGTGTTTTTTAATAGAGCTTCTACTCAAGTGGCATTTTTTACAGCCTCACAGACCTCTAGGAGGAAAAATGCATCCAGAAGTGTAAACAAACAGTTGGTAGAATGTTTGCATACAGTTTTAGATGCATCCCAGTATTTCTATTCATCCCGACAACATCAGGCCATTTCACTCGATACATACTTATTCCTCAATGCTATGCATAAGGAGAAGTCATGTTGTAGGCCCGGTTTGCAAGAGGATGTCCAGTATGTATGCCCTCTATTCAAACTAATAATATGCAACAGTGAAACATGATATGGAACAGTGAAACCTTTCTCAAAGGACACGTCTCATGGCTGGACACCTCTCCATAAAAGGACATTTGTTAGAGAGGTTTGACAGTATATCGTATCTGCAATCTAGTGATTTCATCAACCCCTAATGATTATATAGTTTACATTTGTGACCCACGACAGCAAAATGAGTCACATGTCGCACAGAAGATGAGCCTAAAATGACACCAGGACATAATAGAAGAAATTGATATACTTAGATTTCACAAAAGGCAGACAATAGTGAAATGAAAACCAGTCCGTCTCTACCTGTCAAGCTCGGAGCGACATGCGACTCATTTTTCCATGGCGGGTCATATTTGTGATCAGCGCTAGGTGTCCACCTCCACCCGTTCATTTAAAGGAAGACTATGGCTAAGAGCTAATAGGAGTCATTGTGCACTTGTGACTCCATCACTCGGTTCACTAAGATTTAGAAGGTGAAATTACTCTCCAGATCCTTTCGTAATATCATCACTCAGTCTCGGACTAGTTTGTGTGTGCAGAAGTCAACCAGCCAGTAACCAAGATTTTTATTCTCAGTTGTTCTCCATTCTGCAGTGCAATCACTCCATGATCCAAATTTTGAAATCCTCAAAACCATGACGAAATAAATCAAAAAATCAAGTTCTATTGTGGAATGTCGTTTATTTGGAAAATATATACGCATGAGTCAGCAACTGGATAAAAATCACAGGTTAACGGTGGAATCGTAAAACAATACAATGTTTAATTGGATTTCCAGTTCATCGTAAAATACACTTACAAAACTTATAAGAGGATGTCATATACAGGGTGGCTACCAAAAGATGAGGATTTCAGCCAAATGATGACGCTCTAATTTCAACTACCAGGAGGTGAAGTCGTGTTTAGTTCTGTATAATGTTCATTTGTCAAGCACAGATGATTGAGAAAGTTTTTCAGCCATCAACACATCTCCAAGGCTCTATTCTGACAGTTTGTAGCTGCTGAGAGCAGCCAGGAATACATTTTTCATGATTTTTCAAGATAATTTTGTTCTTAGTTGAGTATGTTGGGACGACTGCATGGCTGACATAAGGCCCCATGCTACAGCCTACAACTACCAAAGATGAAAAAATATAACAGGCAGGAGTTTTACAACCCAAGTAATGCATGAAAGCCCTCTTTTGAGATTTTGTGATTGTATCTCGCCAAAAACAGAGATTTAAACCTATCATAAGTACCAGCACTGAGCAGTATTATGATACATCTTGAGTATATGTTGTGCAAGGACGTGCTCATTATCATAATACGGTGGATCTCACGTAACTTGTACTGTAGTATATGTTTATGTACAAAAATATTCAGGTGGGAACCAGAGAGGTTCAGCGCACACAGGCGACTAAACCAAGGGTGACAGAAAATCGCCATAACCGTTGTACTAAATAAGGCCATTTGTGCCATGTTTAAGTGCTCTGCAAACAAGCAATTTCTATCGCTGCGATAGCATGTAAACATCACATGGCTGCGACCCGAAAGCGGTTGCCAATTGGATGAAAATCGCAAACAATCGCCATGCAGTCTTGGCTATTTCGTTGGCCGCAGAAACCATTTGTTGGCTGAGCACTTGAGCACACTGGTCCAAGGTATTCACTTGGTGGATGACTCACTCTCGTCAAGGCCTTTGTTCAGCTCACTCCCATTGGTATGCAAGGGACGCAAACAATGACAGGTTACACCCTTCAGGCCCCTATATCACTAACTGTAGGGGCCTGAAGGGCGTTATCTATCATTGTTTGCCTCCCTCCAATATCCTATGCTAAGCTTCGAAGAGCCAACGTCTCATAGCCGGCCTTCCACCAAGTGCATATACATGACATATTGGACCAGTGTGTTGATGGAATCTCAAACTTGGAAGAGAAATTCATTCTGAGCATTGGAAGCTCTTAAAATTGTCAAAAATAGTTTACAAGTTATTTTCAAAATGTCATGAGGATATCACTTACATAACAGTCTCAACCTTTGAACATTGAAAACCGCACTGAAGGAAATGTACACATAAGTTCTGCCTCGGTTCTGGAGGAGAGGAAAGACACTTTTAACAAACGCTGAACTCATCACAGCAGAATATATGGAATGTTTGTGAAATCACACAAGCTCACAGTAATACATAGAAATACATAGTATATCTGATAGAATTTCATTATAATAAGCAGAAATGTCAACAACCGTATATGCAAATATGATCGCAAATATAAACTGCAGTAAAATAATGCATTGCGAAACAAAGATTTAAGGGCACCACAGCCGAAGAGGCATTGATTCAGAGCCCCGAGTTCAAACCTTCTGCTGCAGAAGCCTTTCTTTGGCCTGCTCTGTGGTCTAAGACGCTAAATATTTATCTGCAAACATATTAGCATATTCAGTATTTGAGAGTACGTGGAAGTCATCATTTTGTCCAAGAACACAAAAGCATTAACGAAGAATGGTAATTATAAATTCAATAACATCAACCAAAGTGAACAAGGGTGGGTCAACATCAACTTCCTTTTCAAAATCTCATCGTCAAAACTACATTTTCGAAATCTATCAATAATAAGCCTGGTCGACACTAGCAAACACTCGTTTGCAAACATCACCAAACACCGAGTTTGGTAAGACGTTCACACCATGAAACAAGTGCCGATATTGCCAAGTAAATGGTTGGCCATTTGGTCCAGCTAGTGAACCACATGATCACTGAAACATCTCGGATTGGCAGGTTGTTGTCAAACTGCAGCAAACATGTTTTCAAGAGGTTGGTTGTTGCCAAACCAGCAACTGAACACATCCAATTTGATACAAGGCTTCACCAAACTTTGCGTACACATTACCAAAATTTTAGAGGCCAACACGACCAAACACAAAGTTTCCTGATGTTTGCTGACAAAGGTTTGCTAAAAATGTAGACCAGGCTTAAAGGTACCATTCCCCCAACCAATCTACCTAGTGCATTTGTAAATGAATTAGCGTTAGAAACGAGTGTAAATAGAGTATAAAGTGCGGTCAGATCAATGTGATCATCATATTAGTAAACAGTAAGTACAGAGCGTGAGTTATGAGTACATTGGTCTGGTTCACAACTTTTTCCAAACGTTTTTTAGATGCATGAAACCCTTTGACATGAGTAATGCCCATTTGTTGCAACCTGCGGCAGTCCATCTTTAAGGTGTTTTCCTAAGAGTTTGGATACAGCAGTATTCAACAGTTGGCCTAAGTGTTAATCTAATCATCTGTGAAAACATCGCTGGCAGTCACACGGTAAGTCTGTCAATGGGTTCATATAAGAATCTCAAACTACTTCTCAAGGATTATCTGTGGAGGTATTAAATTCATCGAAATCACACCCTACAGGATCTTTCTAACTATAAACACTTACGTGTTATTTCCTTATGGCTGAAAACAGTAGCAAAAGTTTGGAAATACGCTGTTTCATGTATGCTTGGATTCGAGATCACAAAATTGGAAATTTGAAAACGAGTTTACTTGTCAGACCAAGTCGTCAAAACCAGCGAGTATTATCAATCTGACCGGTGGGTGAAAATATCATGTTGTGATTATATTTGAAATGCATGCCACTCCCATTCATCACATCAGTCCCAGAAACCTTATCTATCTCGCTATACAATTGCATAATATATATAAATCATTGTCTAATACTACTGTAAACTGCTTAATTATCACTGATGTTTAATTTTTGAAGTTTTTGCAAATAACCTAGATTCAGAAAATAAGAGTTGCAATGTGTTTAATTGGAAAAGCCAAAAATTTCGAATTCTCAACTGTGAAATTTTTCATAACTTTTCACGAACTGCAAAATTAAAAAGGTGCAAACATTTTGGCAGTTTACAGTATTTCAGCTGAATATAAAAGCCCTGTCATAACTTTACAACCATTAGAACACATTTGTTTAGAAAAATAACCGCATTAAAAAAACCGATACATACAGTTTATATCAAAGTCCATTTTGAAATAAAAATTCTTCCAAATTCCCCATTAGTCACAAACGTGAATTCACACTGAAAATACTGGTTCTGGAATATCATGTAACAAAAATACATCTCATTTGTACAACAAAACATGTATATCCATGAATAATTTGAAAGACCAGGATATTTGAACATTACAACTCGAATATTTTTACAGGAAATTGCCAAGATTGTGCTCAAATAAACCAGGCACGAATCCAGGAGCCTCTATTTTGGGGGAAATTTCTATGTTTTATTCAGTTTTCTGCCGAAACTCAAAAAATTGTCTGAAACTCTTGGACTTTTTTGGCTTTTCTGACCTGAAGCTCAAGGATCCGTGCCCCTGACAGTGCGCAACTACAAAGAATAAACACACCATGTCGATTTCTAACAAAGCTAGATATCTTTTTCTCTGTACGTCAAAGACATAATTATTGTTTTTAAAAGATGGGAATGTGTCTGGAAGTTGGAAGCGCACTCAATAAGAGTAAAAATATCACATGTCAAATGTAAGAAAAATATCTTCTGCATGATTCTGATCTGGAAAGTTAATCTAGCTTGTCATGGGCTCTGTTGAACAAATATTTTGATTCGAATCCAATATCAAATAAGTACATAGAAAACCTGATTGAGCCTGTTAACCTCTACACCCCCACTTCCATGAATGGACACTTCTTAAGCATTAAGCAGACAAGTCTATTCAGAGAAATGGGGGTGAATAAGTTAAATAATTAGTCTAAGTTAACCAAAAATCCACAGGATAAAACATGGAATGATTGTATTCTACCACAAAAATAGCAAGTCTATTTTTCATTTCACTGCCGCAGCAAATGCACAAATGGTCCAGGAAAAAACCCTTTCCAAGTGGAATCTATGTCTAACGAAAACAACTTTGAACGGCAAAGTGAAGGGGGTTTCACTTGCTCAAGTTGCAAATCACGTAGCCAGGGTTTTTTTACATCATGTGAAGAATTCGAGCCAAAAGTACACGTACAACTCCAGTCAAAAAGAGTTTATTTTTAATTTCTGAAAGTTCTCTTTTAACAGCAGACATGTACACTCCGATTCTATTTTCATACGAATATATACAAATACATTTATAAAAATCGACAATTTTTAATCGGAATGTCAGCGAGAAAACTAAAATATATCCTAGTTTACGCAACTGCGAGAGATTCTTCCTACATTAGCTACTCGTGCTTCGAAAATACATGTACCTATAAATCTTATTGAAATGCATTCGCCTGATACTGAGTAATGCGGTTTGAAACAATTTGCAGACGATAGGCCTGCAGGGAAGACGCTAAATTGACTTACGCCAAAACAACGACGACAACAAATGCCAGAAAGGCTAATCTGAGAAGACGATGGGCTCCGAGGTTTCAAGCTAGAAAAGTGACAACTATGGCAAAATCAGGCCATTTTAATATCGGTTTTTCCAAGGAAATTTGCAGCTTTCTAAAAAGAACCAAAATAGGTACACTTATTTACTCAATGCCGGTTCATTTTGGTTACTTTTGTGAAACTTCTTGGCTGGAAAATGGTAAAAAAATCACCAATGGGATTTGTGTCACTGGCCAAAAGCTAAGCTGTCTGGAATAGAGATGCTTTAAATTAGAGGACTTACGCAGAAACCATAGAAACTGGGACAGCCTCACTACGATCGCTCGAAACCGCCCGCTTCACATCTCTCACCCCGTCAAGACACCGATGTTTCTGGAGCACAAATTTACGGCTGAAATTCTTGTTACAAATCGGACAATGGAATGGCTTCTCACCCCGGTGAATCCTCAAGTGGGTATTCAAATTACAACTCTGCGTAAAACCTTTCCCGCACAATTGACACTTGAACGGAGTTTCTTTCGTGTGAGATCGCATGTGGATCATGAGCGACGCATTCCGCGTAAACTCCTTCCCGCATCCCTCGCAACGATAAGGCTTCCAACCGATGTGTAACTTCCGATGATTTGACAGAGACCCCTGGTGGAGGAAGCCCTTACCACATTCATCGCAGTGATACGGCTTCCCGGAGGCGTTAGGCTCCGTTTTCACTCTCGGCGATAAAACCTCCGGATGCTCCTCAGCATGTAGTTTCTTATGCTTCCACAAGGAGACGCCGTCGACAAATCTTTTACTGCAAAATTCACATTTATAAGGCTTTTCTCCGGTATGTGACGACATGTGCAAAATAAACATATATCGCGACGGCAACATCCTGAGACAGATTCGACACATATTTCCTTTTTTCGACGAATTCGCGTCATTTTCGCCGGCAATTTTGTAGAAGTCATCGTTATTCGTCAGGACTTGTTCCGTAAGTACATCCACCGTTGAGAGGAGGTACGACTGGATCTCGTCACACGTGACGTGTTTGTGCTGGTTGTAAAGATGCATGAGTAGATCATTGCAGTAAGAGAAACTCGTGCTCGGTTGGCAGAACGTGCACTTATGACGCGGTTTATTAGCATCTGTAACGGAAGGAGCAAATCATAAAACATATTGCAACTGCAAATCCACTTATTTTCTGATGTCTAAATGCTGACAAAATGATTTTCAGAACTTATTCATGAAGTGATGATGTCAAGTTGTAAACTCATCAGAGAGTGGAGACAACATTATCAAACATCCTAGGTTCCAAATGGACACACATACATCACCCCTGAACTCCTGGGCAGGCTTTCATTCAACAGCGATAAACTGACCCAGCCAGCACCACAAGTAAGGTGCAGGCCATGTGCACCTTCAACCTAGGATCTTGATGACCTGTCCTGGAGCCACTAAGAGGCTGTAAAGCATGAGATCACACAGGACTTGGAAACAGACTTTGAACAACCGATGCACTGGATAGGGTCAAGGCAATTGGAGCTAAGTAAAACATGTTTACACTGAAATACTGTATGAACTTACAGGTTTCGTACTCGCTGTCTTCAGAATGCATGGAGGTTCCACCAATTGGGGAATTGACATCAGCTGAAAGAGAAGTAAACTTGATAACACATGTTATATAAGTTATATCAACAACAAGGCTATGTTGTAGATAAGCTGCAGTTTCCCTCAAACATCATCTTTAGCAGGAAACATGATAGGGAAAAGAGTAAGGCCAATTTATCATTTTCTTTAACAATTTCTTTGGATAGCAAGCAGAAATACCATAGAAACTGTGTGACAATCACTTAGTACCCTCATCACTATCCAGGTGGCATTCTAGGCCCTCCTGTACATTGTGCATGGGTAACGAGCTGTGAACAAAGTTCAAATTAGTCATTACCCTTACATAATCTGAATGCACCATTACACGTAGAACTATTAGGCAACATGCTACAGATGTAATGTGTTATTTATTCAGAGGGATTTCAGGAAAAAGTTGCCCAGATTAGCCATGGTAATCAAGGGTGGTTTTATTGGGCATATAAATTGTTATCTGGTAAAAACTTTGCCTTTGGTTCTTAAATGTCCTTTGGTGTTGAAAGGTCTTCTGATTCTGTGACTAAAAGAAACTCGTCTACAGTCATCATGGGTGAGCCATTGATGAAGAGAAGGATGCAAATAATGTACTTAAGCATAGTAATAGGAATGTCACGCCTCTGTAGTGTCACAATACAAATGTAGATACTTACAACCAGATTCAAATGACTCCCTCCTCAACTTGAACTCCTTGGCTTTTGTGGCAAGAGACTGGACGTTGACGATCATCGGCGAAGAATCGTTTGAGTTTTCGTTCTTGAACGATGGTGCGCCACCCTGGGTGGTAACAGGCTCCCCAAGGCTTGCACCGGGCTCGTCCTTCACCAACAAGCCAGGGAACACACTTGGTGTGGGCATGGAGGGCAACGGGCTAGAAATCTCATCCAGAATCTCCTGTTTTATGTGGATCTGAAAGAATTAAATAAAAGCTTTAGAATTTCAACTAAAAGCAAAGGATTCCGACAAGTGTCTCATTTCTTTTCTGGTCGTCAGTAACTGGTATAAATCTGAATCACCAAACACTGTACACATGTACATTTCGGACATGGTTTATTGAGACAGTTTAGTTTGCCCAATTGCATCCATATGTTCAATGAGGGGCACCATGTACATGTGGTTGTAAGCTGAAGAAATCTCTCACGAGACTATACACACAAACTCCCAAGCCTGGTGATCAGCCCCTTGCAACTCACCGGAGTCAAGGACCGCAACTCCTCTGGAATCTCATATGGTGCATCATCCTCTTCGTCGAGCAAACTTCTTTCAATCATTACAGATGGCTCCGTGACTTCTGGAGGCGGGGTACTGGGAACCTCGAACCTTTCGTAGCACTCCACCTTCGCACGCTTGATCGACAACGGGTTTGGATTTTTTCGCCTTGAGCGCTTCTTGCCAGGATTTGGTGGAGTTGCTGGGGCAGGGGCGGGTGGGGTCGGGGAATGAGCAGGGTTGGGAATGGGAGTTTGATCTGTCGGAGGACTTTGAGTGGGAGTAGGAGAAGAAGCCTGGAGAGGCAGTGAGGGTTGATTGCCATGTGGAAGACCGGTGAGAGGGATCTGGGCCGTAGGGGGTAGTGGGACTCCTTGGGTCAACCGAGGGCCCAAGTTGGGATGGGGGTACATACCCTGTTGGCCAGACATGTGTTTTTGGACACAGAATGACATGGCCTCTCCGAAACTTGTCACCTGGCCTGGGAGATTAGATTTCTCTTTCTGGTGAGCAGGTCTTGGTGTTCTGAGCGGGGCAATTGGGCGGTAACTGTTTAATGGCATGCCACGCCCCATGAACGAGGCCTGGTGGGACTGTTGTAGCATCATGCCACCACTCATATGCAACCGTGCACTACCCAATGCGCCAACTCTTGGACTTTTCAAGTGCGGGTTTGGTCGAACCATAGGGCTATGAATTGGGGCAAGACTACCCTGGGAGGGACTCACAGGAGCCCGGGACGCATATGGAGGTATGGATGGGGACTTTCCATGAGCAGCTGGAGGTACTACGGGACTGGGCGCATGCTGGGGTACTTGGGGTTCAAGTTCCTTGGGAGGGGAAGTTTTCGAAGATATTGTACTTGTAGGCAGGCTGTCTTTCACCATGCTCAATGTCTTCAGCATTTCTTCATCACTTTTGGAATCGGCTTCGGAAGACGGTACAGCAATCTGTAAGCAGAATATGTAAGGCGTTTAAACGGAACTGCAAAGCCATTACTCTTCAAATCTTTTCTTGAATTCTATTGGAATGGTTTAATGCTTGTTTTTCCTACAGTATATAAAAGATATATGATTGGGTGCACACTATATTTCCCAATAACAAAAGGCAACAGCACATTGCCCTTTTTTTCGGTACATACTGTTTTCAGGACCCACCCTCCTTTTTCTAAACTGTAAACATCTGGCTGAACCACTCTCGTTTACATGAACTTTCCTATGAAAATCATGCACATTTTTTGGGGCTACTCATCAGGTATTGGTATATATGTGAAAATGGTTTCACTTCTATACGTTTAAAGGAAGATTTTTGCAACATTTTATCAAAGTTACATGTAGTTAACCATACATGTAACTGTGTAGAAAGACTTTTTAGAAGATTGTGTTTTTTTAAACCATGGGTTTGTTTGTTATGCAATTTTAACTCCTAAGGCAATGACAGACAATTTGCACTGGGTCTCCCAGGGGTTAAACCTAAGCCACATAAGAGCCACTAGAAATTAATGGCATTGTACATTGTATTCAAATACATGTACTCATGCAAGCGTATCACTGACCAATAGGGGCTAAAGGTATTATGTCAACCATTTAGAAAGATTTCGTAACACAAAAGGACCCTACACTCAATTGTGTTAATTACATGAATGCAATGGCCAACAGAACCTGGTTACAATTGCATAACAAGTGTAACACAAAAGTGTTGGTTACTCAACCAGACCAAGCTGAGCATTCAATGATTCATTATGCAATGGTTTAAGGTTGAGTATAGGGTTTTATATGCGGGGACTGTACATTGTATATGGTATAATTCTATGACAGGGTATAATACAATAGTACATCTTGGCTTGGACATGTTGTAAGGGCATGACTGGAAGTGTGTAATTGGGGGATCTTGTGTTGTGGCTTTGTGTGGGGAAATAAAAAGTTTTGGGTGTTAACTTGTCGCAATTTTAGCAGAAATGTCTGGCCAAACTTTTAAGTCAAAGTCATTGCCAGTAAAGTTAATGAGAGATGAGACCAAAAAATCAATGTTGACATCATTTGGTCGATTTAATGCAGGCCAATGATCGCTATAGAAAATACTGGAGGTCAATCAAAATAATATCAGTTTGGAATTGCAATAAAAAGTTGTCGTGAGTGATCAACTTAGAATGGAGCCTTTGATTACAAAGGCTAAGCTACTGTCACATTCATGGTATCTGATGTTTTTTATGCTTTTGCCTCATCGAAAGTTTTTATATCAAATCAGGAAATTCCAAAGATTGCACCTACCAGGCCTTCCATAATAATACATGTGGCAAAACATTCAAAACAATGAAGTTAAATCAGATATTATAAAACAAATTTTTCGATTTGACACCATGTTTTTTTACTTTTGTAAATCCAAAATACTTACAGCTTTTCCAATCCTTTCAAATGAGCTCTTGAACTTCTCTATCACATCATCCCTCTTCTTCACATCTTCCTCCAGCCTCGTCACCTTCTTCTGTTCATCAACAAGGGTTGCCCTCAGTAATGTAATCTCGGCAGACATCTTGTCGACTTCAGCTTTCGTTTGCTCCTCGATAAATTTGAGCGTTTCGTCCTTGACTCGCACGACGGATGTCAATTTCGTAACCTGGGACTTGAGTTTGATTATCGCAGCATCCTTGTCTTTTAGGTCAATGTTCAGGATGTCATCTTCGAAATCCGGTATCCAAGACGCGGCTATGACAACGGCATCATCTATGTCCTGACCAACTCGCTTCCCAAAATCAACGGACTTGTTTATTTCAACGGAAGGCAACTTGTGACTTTCAGCAGAGATAGAGTCCTCTTCTTTAAGGCAGGTTGGACTGTTCATACTGACAGAACATTTGTTCTTTTCAGCAGACAACGAAATGTTCAAATCAGTAGAAGACGGAGACACGTCAACCTCAGGAGACGAACACCTATCCACTTCTACGGATGGCAACTCATCCATTTTAGAACATGTTGATTCTATACCATGGTTAGTTTCAGCAGATGATGCCTCTTCAGCATCTGAAGTAACTTGAGCAATAGTTTCAGGAAGGGAAACCCCTTCCGCACAATCAGTTTTCTGAGTCGATTCCAAGGCACTTTTGTCGCTGCAAAACTGGGTATTTGAGTTCTCGTCTTTGAGCTCGGAGTCAAAAGAACAGGCAGCTGAATTATCATTGGAGTCGGAAGATTTTTCCGTATCGTCAGATCTTAACTTCCTCTTGGCAGAATTTGGGTCAGTTTTTTTAGTTTCAATCTCGTTTTCCGTTTCAGTTCCGAGAATTGGAAAGATTTTTGATTCACTTAATGAATTGTCCAAGTCCAATTTATCCGTGTCTGTGTCCTTGTCATTGCTAGACGAACAACCATCCACTTCACCATTGAATGAGTTTTCATCCCTTGCAACAACAGAGGGTGCTCCATCAACGTCAGACCCCACATTTGATTTCATCTCCTCTGATATGACAGACTGCTGCCGTTGCAAGTCTCGCGATGAGCAAATTACCATTTCGTCTTCCTCGTCGGAGGAGTGGCCCGGTTTGGCCGAGACATCTTCCTCAGGTTGGTTCAACTTGGGGCTCTCCATTTTTTAAACTTGACGCCTCTTTCACCAGCTTATCAATTCTGAGGACCTGCCTCAGGAGTTTCAGTACATAATATAGGCTCTATGTGTTCCTAAAAAGAGAAAATAAGAACAAAATTCTACACGTATATCTTCAATTATTGGGCAAACATTTTTAAACCACCTGTAGAGCTAAGCACCTTGCAGCATAATGATACTATCCTTGCAGCTAAGCAGGGAACAGCTCAGCACCCTCTTCAGATATCCATGCCCAAGCAAACCTTAAGTACATCAGCCTTATGACCTACCTCGTCTTCGGCTGGACCTGGTGCCACTCCAGACTTGTCGAGAGAGCAAAACAACTTGTCCTACCTACCCCTCTACCATACATTCCAGATAACCAGGCTTCACACAACCAAAGAAATGCACATCAACCAGTCACTGCATGCACACACTATGCAAATCACAACACAGCCCATGCCAAAAATCGCCATTGTGTGTGCAGTGCTACATTGTACACTCTTACAGTGGAGTCAACAGGCGTGACGGACCATGCACCGTCCCCAAGTCCGAAAACACGGACCACGTACCTTTCTTCAGGAAATTAACATACTAAACAAACACGGATCGTAGTGAAACTCAATCAAATTATGAAGAACATAGTCAAAATTCGACCCATCATAAAAGTAAATATCAGATATTGTGAATTACCTGCCCCAAATTGATGGAAAGTGCGACCTATTTCCAACCGAGTTCAAGGGGTTACATGAAATCGTGTATTGACAAGCATGTGCGATCGCCGCGCCATCTATTATCCAACATGTTTCGAGATGCGGTGGGAAATTAGGAACATAGTGGCGGACTGACCAGTTTACACTCCCGAGGCAGTGGATGTTGGCAGTGGACTTGATTCTCAAGTTCCGACAGAAAAAAATCATCGGGCTCCCTACTACCGGCGAGCATCCTCGAGTTTGACTACCAGTCAGTCGTATGACACAGTAATGACTTTTGGTTGTAAATGTTCCGGTCCAAATTACTACATTTCCATATCTAACTTCGATATGAGTGGGGAGGTGGCATGTCCCCGCCTTTGGTGGAGTAAATGGCCCGAGTCCTACTGCCAAGTAACAAAATGCCGTTTTGATTAGGGAGATGTATGGTCCCCGTGATTTAGCCTAGGTGTCGGTCAAATGCATCCATGCACCCCCCCCCCCCCCACCACCACCACACACTCACACCCCAATAGGCCCAAAATATCATTTTAAATAATACGTAGGAGTGTAAGGATGGCGCTGCAGTGGAAGCGCTTAATATCATTTCCGAAGACCCGACCACTCCTCACTTTTCACGTGCATTGAATACACTCACCATTGTCATGTACATTTCCAAGTGTGTATACTATTGGGTTAGATTATTCGGAGCGAAAAACTTCCTCTTGTGATAATTGCTCTCGATTATGTAACCTCAGTTTAACGAAACTGAATGCCGTTAGTGACATTGTTATTTGTGAGTAATTTGTGACGCCAAGACTGGCAAGAGATGGTAATTGAGAAGGTTTTGTGAAGGTATTTTTGCGATGGCGTAGAGATGCATGCGATATGCGTGCGATGGGAGTACTACTGGGGAAATGCCATCATGGCGGGGAAGCGTGGAATGAGGCATGTTTGCGCACAGCTTCAATTTGCGTGTTGTTGAAGCTATTAATTTGCAGAGGGCACGTATTATTGTGTGCTCTTACATTTATGATGCATTTATACTAAGATAAATTAGATAAGTATCTTTTGCACAAGTTGGAAATTTAAGGTGATTCAGCACAGTAGCATCACACCCACTACTAGGCTATTACATGTAGTAAACGTCGCTGAGTCATAAAGAAACGATGTCTCTCCTTCCTTCTTGAGATGCCGAAAATAAAGAGACAGCTAAGCTACTCTGTCACTGTGTATTATCCATTAACATGAGTGAAGAAATATTTAATTGAGAAAAGCCTTAATTGTCCTTCCAGAAATTGGAAGAAAGGCAAAGAAAATGGCTGGGTTCATGGGCTGAGTTAACAAAACAGAATTGGATTGTAATAGAAAAGGCCATTGGATCAGAAAAATAGCAAGGAGGGGCAGGATGCTGTGCCGCCTGCCCATCTTATTTTTATTTAGAAGAAACACTAACTATTCAAACATTGACCCCTGCTATTTTCAATTTCATAGACAACGTCAGTATAGCGTGTGCTATCATATATATTTTCAGGTAAAGTGTTGGTAGTGTGGCTATTTCCTGAGAGTGAGCGGCGATTACATGTAGTTTATGAGACGGAAGACGTTGCCTATTGAAAAGTTGTGTAGCGATTTGAAATCTAGTGGAAAGTAACGCCCAACCACAGTTGGCACTTAATACTTTTTTGCGAATGGTGTGTCGAACATTGAATCATGGTAAACAAGAAGAGAGGTGGTGTCACTGCCTCTGGTAGCGTTACAAAACGTGGTCGCCCAAAACTACCATCGACAGTCGCACGACTAAAAGAACTTATATGCAAAGACTGCTGGAAACACTGTGACAAGGAGTTGGAAAGGCAGAAAAAAATCATCATAAAATCTGAAAGTGAACTTATTGAGAAAAAATTTGTGATTACGGGCCTTCAGGCAGATATCACGAAGCTACAGAATGAACTTCTGACGAAAGACGAACTTTTGAAAAAAATGGAAATGCAGATGAACCATGAGAATCAGGAAGCAGAGTCGCAAATTGCGGAACTGAGAGAGAGATTGGAGAGTCTGCAGAGGCTAAAAGACCAGTCTGAGACAACAGAGCCAAGTGCTGTAGTTGCAGAACTCTGTGACCTTTTGGCCACGGAGCAACAGAGGACACAGAGTTTGGAGGAGACGCAGTCCAAGACGATGAGTTTGATTTTGTCCGCACGGAACCTATTGTGCCCCCAATCGCCACAATTTCAGAGTAGTGTAAGTTTGTAAATGTCACCAGAGCTTTTATGAGTGGAAGTTGTAAACTGGTACATATTGTTCATGGATGGATACAGGGTGTTCGAAAAAAAGGTTTTAAGACTTTCTAAGTTGGACATTTTACAAAATGTGCATATTGTGCACCATCTAAGTCAAGAACAAATATAAGATATTCATTTTGTTGATACAGCTACAGGTAGCAGTTTCTAAAATTTGAAGTATTATCTTGTCTAATTTACTTTTCGTTTCTTCCACCAACGTCAGTCCTGTTAAAGGCATCCAAATTTATGTTTTTCAGGGGTCGTCCGGTGCCACCACTAGCCCCCGTGGTAACCGATTGATAGAGAACCACCCACAGATTGCGTCGTGGACAAGCGTTTCCCTGGGCGACCAGAATGGTCAAAACAGCAACACCCGATCCAGAGATGGCGGCGTCTCACCGACTATTGTCCCGATCATCACACACGTTGAGTCCCTGTGCAAACAAATCTGCCAGAAGAACCAAGTGACATTTTCGGCCCGGGAAGAACTAAAGTCTGGACGTGACGAATCGGATATGCCAGAGCAAGAGAATGTCGAGTCAAGGCAGATGAGTGACCCAAATGGACCAAATTTTAATTTGCCATCCCAGACTGAGGAAGAGTCTAGTATCGACACTGGAACTGATGTTTTGGGATCGTCACCATGCGTGTTGGAAGAGGGGAGCCCGAGTGAAGATCATGATATTAGGAGCATGGCGTTCCGAGGCATTGAGGATACAGCCGATGGAGCCTCTACAGAAAGAGTTCGGGGTCTTAATGAGAAGAGCTCTGTTTGTCAGGATCTGCTTAAGAAGAGGCCCAGAGATGAGGACATTGAGAACGAGTCCTTAGAAGAGAGCCCTGCAGACAAGGACCCTGAAATACATCTCAGCCTCAGGGATAAGATAATGAATAACACTTATTGGGATGTGGCCCCTCGCAATAAGAGCCCCAGAGATGGATTAACTGATCCTGAACAAAATCAAGGCGAAGATTCATCGATGGTAGAAAAGATCAGCCAGGTGAACATTCTCTCAGCAGAGACATCACAAGTCAGCATGGAACAATCTGTTGAAACTGGTACCCAAGAAGTTGAAGGAAAATCGAGAGGATTAACATCCGCAACTAAAAAAAGAAATAGATCAGAGCGAGTCAATCTTTTCGACCGCTTGGGAGCCGTTTTGAAAATGGGGACAGATCTGTCACGAGATGAGAAAAGTGGTTCTGGAAGGTCGCTTCCTGCTGGTGAAGATGTTGATGGTGAATGCTCTGCGCCCACTGAGTGGAGAGGTAACGTCACCATGGCTGAGCTAGGAAAACACAGCACTGATAGACCACTTCCTACAAGATCACCAAGATCCCTGCTGTTTCTGGCAAAGAGATGTGTGGCAGGAATGCGCCAAGAGCAACTACCGCCTATGGACACTTCAGACGACGGTGGGCTTGGCAACAGTGACGTAAAAAAGTGTGATTTTCTGTCGCAGGTTGGCCTGGGAGAGAACAAGGTCAAGATTCCTTTGCCTGGTTACTTGCGGACACGTGTCGTTCACGTGGTAATGCCAGTCCATCATCGCAACAACAGAGACCATTTGATGAGGGGTTTGCCTTCGAGCAAACATGTTATTGGCCCTGGCTCTGACTCCCTTCCTGTTGGCACTGTAACTAGTGCTAGTCACAACCCAACACCTGGGAGTGTTTTCACTGCAAAGATCTCGACCGGTCCTGATCCAAGATTGCGACAGCCTGTGACATATACCACCATCATGCCTCCAAATAGGAATCCACAACCCACCGAGAAACCGTTGACCAGTGGAAATTTAGCCACGTGGGGATCAGAGTTGCTAGACAACCCTGTCATCCAAAGAAAACCAGAAAATATCCCATCTGCTGCTGCGGCACCGAAAGTGGTCCATCGCGTTTGCCCGGTTCATGGGAATGTTACGAAAAAAAACCCAACACAGAACACGAGCGTGTTGGCTTCTCAGCATCTTGACAGAGGTTTCGCTCCAGTACAAGAGAAAATGACGTCCCCAGTACCCAAGAACTTGTCGACGATGATTGAGAGAGTGGAATTAGCAGTAGATGAGGAAGCACCGATTAAAAGATCTCGTGGCTTGCTTCCCTCTGTTAGGCAAGTTTCACTAACACCTCCTCAGTCTGGGTGCCCGGTTCCTTTCAGCGATCACAATTACCTGGGGTCACCAGTACCAAGTGAGCCGGATGAAGATATAACAACATCGCCACCTCTGGACACCAAGGAAACTACACTTGAGGGTTCATCTAGTTCGAAAAGAAAGATGTCAAAGCCAGTGAAACTAAGTCGAGATGGTTCTCCAGTCATCAGTGTCCTAGCTATTGCCATACCTTTTCCAGCTTCTAAAAGGGACTCGGATTCAGACTCAAGCAAAGGGAGTAGGGTTCAAAACAGATTGACAGAGGTTACTCGGAAGGTCTCTGTGGATGCTGGAGGTAATGAAGTCTCTGAGCTGAGTGTTGCTCGGACGCTCTCTGTGGATGCTGGAGGTAATGAAGTCCCTGAGCTGAGTGTTGCTCAGGCGCTCTCTGTGGATGCTGGAGGTAATGAAGTACCTGCCCTGAGTGTTGCTCGGACGCTCTCTGTGGATGCTGGAGGTAATGAAGTCCCTGAGCTGAGTGTTGCTCAGGCGCTCTCTGTGGATGCTGGAGGTAATGAAGTACCGGCCCTGAGTGTTGCTCAGACGCTCTCTGTGGATGCTGGAGGTGATGAAATCCCTGAGCTGAGTGTTGCTCAGGCGCTCTCTGTGGATGCTGGAGGTAATGAAGTCCCTGAGCCGAGTGTTACTCGGACGCTCTCTGTGGATGCTGGAGGTAATGAAGTCCCTGCCCTGAGTCCTGGTGGAGACAGAGACATTTCTGTTGAACCAGAAACTCCTTCCCAGACCAAGAAAAACGAGTCAGATTTGGATGAATATTTGGTAAGGAAGCACAGAAAACATAAGAAGTCACACAGAAAGAGGAGGAGGTCCAAAAGTGTTACCGAGTGTGAGCATTTGTGGCATGAAGAATATGAAAGAAAGCTGAACAATGCCGCGGAAAAATGTCTGGCGCCAAAGGAAGCACTGAATTCGAATTGCGTTGCATTCCCATCTATGGACATTGAGGATTTGAACACAGTCGCCACACCGGTAAATGATACCGCAATGTCTAAAGCAACTGACAACACTTTGGATGTTTCCAGTCCTTCGATGTTTCCAACATCTTCACCTGTTGCACCGATCTTCGAGACGCCATTACCAAAAACTGAAACGAGGGGTGAAAAACGTCGTAGAATTGCGGCGGTGACGGCCACCCATGATAAACATAAAAAACCAGCGAAGCCAGAGAGTACATCACGTAAAAAAGCGAAACCTGTGAAGGAAAGTGTTAATGCCGGGGGTGTACCCCTGTCGGCCGTGGAAGAGTTATTCAATGAGATGTCGGCGGACAGTTATGGTGAGAAAGATGTAAGTATGTTACTTTTAAAGAGTGTTTTCACGATCAGCCATGTTGGAGGGCAGAACAATGATTTGTTGTGCCTAACTGGACTGAATAGAAAGTTGCCATGGTCATTTGGACTTGCTTTCTTTTCGCGGTCCCTCCAATATGGCAGGTGATGACGTCTCGTGAAACCAATCTTGCTTGATTCATGAGGCGAAGCATTAGTTCACCTTTAGCTGCGATCCACCAAATTTCACCTTAATTCTGTCCAAGTATCTCTATTCTAATCGCCCACTTGACCAGCTGTAACGTATCAGTTCAAGATCGACCACAGGGTCATTGCATGACGGCTTTTGTAACGATTGCCAGGACTGGGTGTAAAGAAGCGCTTACAGTCTATTGAATAAAGTCCCATCCCGTCATTTTGAAATAGTTTCAGGATGTCGATGTTGCCAAGTACTTCCATCCGAATGATTTCGAAAAGCTCCCCGAAAGCATCGTGAAGTGTCTCAAGAATGTCAAGAATAACTACACCACAATGTTACAGTATGGTGAGTACACTTAGGTAGAATCACACTGCCTTCTTCAGGAGGAATTCGAACATTATGGCTTTTGATGCTTGTGACCTTTTGCAAGTTGCTTGACCCCGAGTGCCTCATCCTCTGAGGGGGCCCTGAGACCAAGTTTCTTTGAAGCCCGGGCCTATGCAACGCAAATAAAAGACCCCATTGAAGTGGACAGTAGCGTTTGTTGACTTCTCCTCAGCCGAGGTGGAAAGGAGTAAGTTTGCAAACTTTTCACTTTGTGAACATTACCTGTTTTTCAGTGAGATGGATGTTGTTTGTGATAGCTTATGGTTGTTTTTGCAGGGTTGCCTGTGGAGAAGCCAGACTTCATGAAGATGCAACTGCCCACATATTCTCCAGGAAAACCAGGCACTGGTAGCCTATGTAGGCCTGCTGCAAGTAAGTCAAAGCTTTAAAAGTTCAGTTCAAGGATAACGTATTTGTCACCATTGTTAGGAAAAGCAGGGAATACGTACCCTTGTTATACGGTGACACCAGAGGCATCATATTCTAGCTACAGACAACCAATGGTATAGTTGTTAGAGTGCCGGGCTCATAATGAGGAGGTTATGGGTTCGACTCTTGAAGGATAACCGCTGTAGCTTGCAATTGACTCTGTGATGTCACAAGCATCAGTGTTGTAACCTCGCCACATCAAGAGAGTCTCGATGCTTACCTTTTAGAACTTTTCATTCAGACTGATATGTCTGGGTTTGGCGAATTGACTATATGTCATCAAAAATGTAACACCGCTCCTTCATTTTTCAGTTTTCCCGAAAGAAAGTCTTCAGTGTTCTTTGTGTTCGCCGAGAAGAAACACATTGTTCTTCAAAGACCAGATGGAACTCGCTATGCACATTTATGAAAAGCATCGCGACATGGATCCGAAAGTTGTCGCACAGGCGATGGAGTTGCTTGCGATTAAAACAGAGCCTCCTAGTGTCCAATCGGTGCAGTTAACACCATTGGATCACAGGCCCAAGACCTCGAGGAAGAGATCATGGATAGCCTACTCTCAATTACAAAATCTCACCAAAACGAAAAAGAAGCCTGTGAAATGTGACGTTTGTGAAAAGATCTTTGCGTCGAAACCTTCACTGTCGTTGCACATGAAGCGTCATACGCAGAGAACCATCGAATGCGAGTGGCCCAGATGCGACAAGAAATTTCACATCCGGGCGGATATGATGCGGCATCTGCGGCGTCATACCGGAGAAAAACCGTACAAGTGTAAAGATTGCTGGAAAGTCTTCACGCAGTTGAGTCATTTGCAGGTTCACGAGCGCATCCACTCGGGTGATAAACCCTATCAGTGCGTGCTGTGCTCGGCCCGGTTCAGCCAACGTGCTCATCTGAAGAGTCACTTGGCAACGCACACAGGCGAGAAACGATTCTTCTGCGACGTGAAGGGTTGCGGAAAGGCCTTCTTTCTAAAGGAGAAACTCGATTTGCATTATTCGACACATACGGGGGAGAAAAATCACGTGTGCGAGGAGTGTGGAAGAAGGTTTAACCACATTTCGAATTTGCAGAAACATTTGCGCATCCATGCTGGGGATCGCCGACACCCTTGTCTATACTGTGAAAAAAAGTTCTACACTGCCACTGATTTGAAAATCCACTTTCGAACACATTCAGGAGAGAGGCCGTACATGTGTGAAATTTGCCAGAAATCTTTTGTTACGATAAGTAATTTGCGTAAGCATGAAGTAACGCATAAAGAGTATAGGAAGTTTTACCACTGTAGTGAGTGTGGTGCGAAGTATTCCAGTTTTTTTAATTATAACCGCCACAAGGAATCACGTTGTTCTTATGCGGGTATGTTGGCAGACGGGGAAACCTCGGTAGGTAATTGAGAACTTCGTTTCCAGGTCGGGTCTAATTTCTGCTCATAAAATCAGACAGGAGGTGTTCAGATAAAAGTATAATCAAAAGTGTCAATAACATGTAGATCTGCTTGTTCTTTGATCGATGATACAAATGTAATCTAAATGTATCCTCGATACTCACTTTTGTATTTGGTGAAATTTTTGTGAATGTTTCAAGAATGTACTCAACTATACTGAGTGAGTTTTTGAGTTCTGCTTTAATTTCTTGATAAATTGCTGATTTTTGGATAAAATTACTTCATCTTCACCAAGGAGACCTATGAATTGTTCCAAGGAAGTATCCAAAGGCTTGCTGTGGGAGGAGTTACACTGTTGTGCCACTTAAAAAAGTCTAAAAAAATAACTGAAATGGCAAAATAGTAAATTTCAAACACACTCCCGGTTTTGTAATTACAAATTGTGATACATGTATTACTTTGTGATACATGTATTACTTTGTGATACATGTATTACTTCGTGATACATGTACTTCTGTTTGAGCTTGAAATATGAAAAGGCGCGTCAAAAATTGGGACAGCTTGAAAAAGGCTGAGCACCTCAGAGTGTTTTTAAACTGCTATGGTGATAAATGTGAAGACGTGAATGTTGAAAAGTGGTCTCATTCCGTACTTACATTGTAGCTGTTCGTGTCAAATTCAAGCAGTTGCATGGCTTAAAAACATCCTATGCAAGTGTGTGTACTTATTATGTCTCGGTACCTGTGTCTGAATCATGATATTGTATAACGCATATCTTTTGCTTGAAGTGTTTCCAAGGGTGTTTGCATAATAAATACGCATGGATCAAAATCCGTTTTTTCACTGTTGTGATTGATGCTAACTTCTTTGAAATACATGTATTGGGTCGAGAACTGAGCTCAAAGAATGACAATATTAGCTGTACAAACAACATTGGGTGCAAATTGTAGTGTTATTTTGGAGAAAACTGGAGACCCAAGAGGAGTGTTGCCTTCTCCATCACAGAAAGATGTGCTCCGAACAGGAGTCGAATTCATGACCTTGGACAGAATGGTGAAAGGCACTGATGTTTATTTCGAACTTGGGTGTTACCACTGTCCCTCTTGACAGCCTTATGAGCAACATACCACAATACCTCATTGTGTGAAACCCTCTGAAAGGACATTTGGCTGACCTCCGCCTGTGGTAACTACATGTACTGTAGGAGACGAATGCAAATGGAGAGAAACACAGAGCACATCAAAATGTGCATAGGACATTTTTTTGTAGGCTGCCTATTCATAGATTGTTTACTTGAGCAGTTCTTCCCTGTTCCATAAGTAACTTGGTCATACATGTATGGATAATGGACCTCTGGCAGAAGAGGTCCACCAACAGGATAGGGAATTTGAAGTTCCCTTTAGGGCTGTGCAACGGAGGACCAATCTGTCATCTCAAAAAAGTAACTGAGGCAGAATTTATTACAAAATTGTTTATTATGAAATACTAGCATACATGTACATGTAGTTCATTTGCATAGCAGTTAACAAAATGGGAAAAATCTGTACAGCATCTTCAAAATTGTCTTGGGAAATTTTTTTAAGAAGTCGGATCAGCTGCAGTTTTTATAAGGCCGCATACATACACATGTATATCATTTTCCAATCTGGAGTCCATCCTAAACACAATTCTGTCAGTGTCAGTGCAAGAAAGCCAACAAGTTCGAAAAGCAATAACTATGGGGCTAATATTCATCATGCTCAAACCCACGACATAGTTTTGAGACCACTATAGTCCATTTTTGTCTTTAATCGATCACGCTTTCTCCAGTGCAAGACCGTCATTCTCTGATAAGGTTGAATCCTAGGGTTTATCCTTCATCATGTTCATCTCCATCAGGCGTAGTTTCGAAACGGCGATGGTCCATTTGTGTTTCCATTGTTGTAGTGTCTGTGCGTTGACTTTCAACCACGGAGCCGCATCCTGGCCTGGCTGGTCCCACCTGCAAAATCAAAAAACAATTTTCAACAAATTTATCACACTTTGCATCTTCCTTATTCTCCCACTGTCATTTCTATCCACAAACAAGATGTGATGATTTAATCGTCAAAGTTTTTGTAGAATCAGGAAACAAAACAAAGTGGAAGAGCATCGGCCTCATGACCAAGAGGTAGTGGGTACGACGTCTGGCCAAGTCACTGCTAAGTTCCTCAAATGCTCAAGTTCAGGTGAGCACCTGGTTGCTCCTTGAAACCCCGGATTGATTTCTGTGGCAACCAGGGTAACTATATGGTATCATTTCTATCAACAAACAAGATCAATCAACAATGTCTTATAGAGCGCCAAACTCCAGGTAAACCTGCTCAAGGCGCTACCTCCCCACCAAGAAATGCTTCCTCGAACAGCCAGGATTTTAGGAGTCGTTTAAAAGCAAGCAGCGCGTCCGCCCCCCTGATGTGCTCCGGTAGGGCATTCCACAACCGGGGACCACATGATGAGAAGCAGCGGTCACCGAATCTTGTCTTTATCCGCATACACGCCAATGACGTGTCATTAGATGACCTGGTGACACGCTGCCTCTCAACATGTTTGAGGCTCAGGTATGCAGGTGCATAACCCCGGACCACCTTGAAACACATCAGGAGGACCTTGATGATGTGATGATTTAGATTTTAATCCTTAAAGTTGTTGTAGAATCAAGAAACAAAACAGAGGTAATAAAGTGGAAGAGCATCGGCCTCATGACCAAGAGGTAGTGGGTATGACGTCCGGCCATGTCATTGCTTGGTTCCCCAACAGCTAGAGTTCAGGTGAGCACCTGGTTGCTCCTTGAAACTCCTGATTGATTTCTGTGGCGACCGGGGTAATGATATGTATCCCAAAGTGCTTTGAGCAGGGAAACATGGAAGAGCGCTACCCCTATACACCTTTCCAGAAATGGGGCGCTGAGTGTCCGAAATAGTGATGTCATAAGGGGAAACTAGGCCTTATGGTGGAGGGACAAAGGAGATAGTCATGGTTGACTAACACACTTGAATGCCTTTGATGACGGACAAGGGGGAAAAAGTTAGTTCCAATGCAAGCCACCAATTTCGGGAAGCATGTTTATGACTCATTATTATCCAAAACCTACCAAGTGTTGACTAAATCCTTTACATTGATACAATGTCCGAGTGTGTCTGTTGCCCGCTTCAACTTCTGTTTCATCTGGGGCAGAACTTCGCTGACAACCTGGCGGTCATGTTGTGAGATCCTGTCACAAACATCTTGAAGGAAAAATAAACAAGATCCACTAAGTTTAAATGAAAAATATCTAGAATCAAAATATGTTTGATGCAGCAATTGAGGCCTCATCACAATCTACGTACATGGGAAATATTCCACACTATTTTCAGAATTCTGTTAACCGACCTTTGAACTTTTCAGCGGATGCTGTGTTCTCCTGTTCCCTAGCAACACCACTGGCATGAAGACGTTGATAAGATATCGTCAGGTCATCTACCTCCTCCTTCAATTCAATGGCCTTATTCAACAAACATTCTGGCGCCTGGGAAGAGAAAAAGGACGCTATTTAGAATATTTTGGAACTCAAAACCACAGTTCTGGCCAAGACCTCAGAGAGGTGGTTGGCAAAGACTCGGAGAGGTGGTTGGCAAAGACTGTGAGAGGTAGAAGTTGCTCGGAGAGGTGGCAGATGATTCCACAGGGTGATGATGGAAAATATTCAATGGATTCAGGGCAAACAGATTTGCCAAATCGGGTTCATTGATTCTGCCCTTTCGTTGACAAAACTATCTGATTTACAGGGCTTCCGACCTTGAGAAATATATTTCCATTGAGATAGCATAACAAACTTTTGTTCTCAACCTTCAGGTGGGAACAAACTGCCATATTAGGGTGCTACCATGCCTTACCTTAAATGTCGGAAATTCCAGAGCATCTAAGATTTGTGTAACTGGAGTAAGGACACCCTTTCCTCCCGACAGGCGGTGAATTGATAAATTGATAACTGCAATCTTTTTAGCGCTGAAAAAGAAGCAGACTGCTGATTAGACTAAAAGTTAAAGTTAAAGTCTGCTGGGCTATTGCTTGAGCTGTGACGACTGATCTGGTAGGAGCTTACGTATTCTGGTTTCCATAGCATTAGGCAACTAGGAGTATTACTCCCCCTCTTTTAGTGCAAATCAAAACAATTAGACTCTTTTTTAAAAATACAAAACGCATCCCTACCTGTCCAAAGTAACGAGTGCCAAATAAGGCAAGGTTAAATCTGAGAATGTGGCAGTCTCTTTCTGAGTGCTATTGTAAAGTTGTTGGACGAGCGAGGTGACCTCCACCTCGTGTGAGCAGAGCGTGTTCTGGATGTACCGTTGGATCTCGTGACGTTGGTCCTCCAGCCGCGTTTTACCATTCACGTTCTGTTTTACTAGCACTGTGATGAGATTCTGTTTCTTTTCCTGACGAAAAAAATACAAATGAAAATTGATTGGAAAGTTAAGGAGAATTAGATTTGGGGTCAATATAGCTTGGAGATGCACTGGAGTAGTTTTAGTGTGTTCTAAAACACCTCATTAACAATGTTTCGTTTTTAAAATCAATGTACCCGGTATTATGTATTAGCCTTGCTTTTTACCACAGAGGACCATGTACATTCTCTTCATCATCTGGCTTGGGGATGAAAGCCATTTTGCTGGGGGTTGAAAGCTAAAGAGGATCACTGTCACAACAAGATAACCTACCGCAAGGCTTCTGAAGTCCTGTATCTGCTGCTGCTTGCTGTACAGCTGTTCGCGTTCCTTCTCGGATTTTACGATAGTCTCCTGGAGATCGCCGATGGCATTCTGCAGCCCGTTGATCTTGGTGCGGAGAGCTACCTCCTCCAGTTCCACATCAAACAACACTCTGAAGAAAGCAAGGACCTTGCATTGTAATGGACTAAATGTTACAGTAATGGAGTGATCGATAATAGCTAACAGTTTTTACATTCAGGGTGAATGAACTCATGGTGAATGAACTCATTAACCCAGCCACTTTACTCTGATATTGTGAGCGTCCACAACTGTTTTGCCACGCACATTTCTGATATAGAAAGAAACCGACACCACACTTATAGCCCATAACTTAGGTGCTCAGCATAATAACTGATATAAGAACACAGAGGCAGAATAAACGAAATTGTCTTACTTTGCCAACTCCAGAGCCCCAGGATTGGAATACATGCTCTGCTCCATGATGGTTTGGACTTCTTCCTTAGACTCCTTTAACCTGGCCTCGAGCTTCCTGACCTGGTTTTTGCTCTTCTGGGTCTCCAAGAACCGTGCTATGTGCTGCGACTGACTCTCCTGAAAAACCACAGGGATACTGTAAAATAGGAAATTTATGCAAACTTTCTATTTTGGCGATTTTTTCAAATGAGCAGACTTCTTCACAAGTTCAGGCAAAGATGGTATAGTCTTTATTGTCACAGACTTTACTTACTTCCAGAAGCTTGTGTACACTCTGAGGCAGACTAGGCGGAACGCTTTTGTCCAGTAAATGACCGGTACCCTCTTTCACTTCATACTTAAACCTGCAACAGGGAAATGATGATAATTATGAGACTTGCTTTCTAGCATTGATCATGGGCACTTCCGGGCACTGTTGATGGAGAAGAGTAGTGTTTACAGGATATCCTGTGTACTGTGTGTTGTCAGTGAAAAACGTTGTCAGTTTTACCCACAAATGAAATCCAACCCATCGAAAGTGCCTGGATGTGCCCATGCATTGGTTGACAATAAATGTACCGGTCTGGTTATATATTCAAATACTTACCTAAGTTTTTCAGCATCAGCCTTGATGTCGATTCTTCTTGTCATCTCGGAAAGATGGTGCGCCGTCTCATCAGCATTCAAGATTACCGACGCGTGAATCTGCGTGATGGGGAAATTGAGCATGACGTCCTCAACTTGAGTCCAGAGGCGGTCTTTCTTTTTTGGCCTAGAGAGAGAAATGAATAGCAATAACAGTTTTAAACATGACCATTGGTACAGGTACTACAAATCGAGAAATTGCAAACATCTTTCCTCTTCTTTATTTTCATGAATACACTGTCTAAAGCAACTACTTACAGTGTGTCTGGATCTGTGTTGAATTTCCCTTGGAGTAAAAGATGAAAGAAATCACGGGTTGCCTCACAGCTTTCACGAACCTTTTTCTGAAATCACAATGAAGCAGCTTTCCATAAGTGCATTCTGCATATTGCAGGGGATCAGTGGCATATTAGTTAGAGCACTGGGCTCATAATCAAGAGGTCGTGGGTTCAACATGCGGAGTGGTCACTGCTGTTTTCCAATATGATATGAAAACAGTTCAAAAATAGATTTGAAAATTAATTCAAGAACTTGATGAAAATTTATATTCAGATTGATTTAAAACTTCAGTTTTTACTTACACTGCAGGCACTTTCTAATTTATCATCGTTTCGACTGAAGAAGACAGTCTCCCCCGACTTTCTAAAATAGAGAAAAGAAAAGGGATAAGACACACAGAAGTAATACCTTCTGCCACCTACTGCCATCTCATATAGCGAACCCAAAACAGTACTGCACCATGCCTACAGAGCAACCTGGCAGCACCGAGTAGGAGACCAGAAATACCCGGTACCATTTGGATCCCTCTTAAAACTTGGAGTGGAAGGAAAGAATCTATCACTTCGCACAGGACACTGTAGATAGCACAGCCACCTGCAGAGAATCGGGGTGGAAAACTGCAATCTATTTTAAAACTTGTTAAAAACTTTGAGTTCGGAATGCAATCAACTGTAAGTTAGGTTAGACTAGTCTGGTTAGACATATCTGGATCATTATCCTTTGACGACAAAGCACGTAAAATCAGTCTCTGTTAGACGTATCTGGAACAAATATGTGACCCGTCACAGCAAAACCAGGCGCATGTCGCTCTGAGCTTGGCAGGTTGAAACGGACTCTCTGTTCATTTCTCTATTGTCTGCCTTTTGTGAAATCTGAGGACATCAATTTCTTCCATTATCTCCTGGTGTCATTTTGGCTCATCTTCTGTGCGACAAGCGCCTGGTTTTGCTGTGACGGGTCACATATGTTTCATGACTATCATATCTATATCTGGTTGTGTCTGATTTTCTGTCCTCGTGGAAGCTTTATGCGCCCTCAAAGAGGACTAAAATCGTATCTGACGTTTCTACTCACTCATCTGGAGATTTATACCGGTCGATCTTGCTCCGTATCCGACTGTTCAGCTCATCAAACTTGTGAACTTCTTCTGCAATTTTCTCACTGTGGGCCTGCAGCAGTGCACTGCGATGGTTCATATCTTTTATACGATTCGTCGTTTCTCTGTAAGCATTTTCTGGAATTTAAAATAGAAGATTATTCAACCGTGCAACACTGTAGGAGCAGGTTCTTGCGACTTTAAGGTGCCTTTAATTGAGAATAATTCCCTTTAGTAATAGTAAGTGCCAACTGTAATTGTTTCTAGCTTAGGTTTGCAACAAACTTGAGATAAGGTTACCTTAGTGGTCAGGCAATACCCCCAATCTTCCGATTTGACAGTTGAACCTCCCCATTGAACCCTAGAGCCCAGACACCACCTTCTGCAGATATGGCAGATCATGTGTTGTCAAATAAAAGCATAGGCCCAAATTCATAAAGGGCGTTTAAGGGTTAGACATGTACAACTTCTCTCTAATCAGTTTCAGGGCCTATTCATATTCTGTGAAGATTCATATCAAGGGCCAGAATCTGTCTATTCAGTAGTTAAACGCTGTTTTAAGCTAAACACCCTTTATGAATTTGGCCCATATTTTCCATGTTCCTGGCTGCGGAACAAATTGAGATTTTCAAAATTGATTCACCGTACCAGCATCTAAAACCTCCTTCTGTCTGCGCTCGAGATCTTTCTCCAGGTGTATCTGCTCCTGTATGTGCCTGTCCCTCTCGACGAGTAGATGCTGCCTCTTCTCGTACAGACTCAGCTTCTCGCCCTTTTCACCATCCGTGATCTGGGGTTTAGAATGACTGGCAAGTTAAGGAAACCAACACCAAATTGAAAATAAAGTTGGTGGAAACTATTGGTAATAGATCACAACACTTGACTTATTTGGTATTTTCAAATAGTACCAAAAACTTCAATATATTTTAATAAAATCTTTGCCTACATCTGACATAAACAAGGTTTGGTGTACTTTATGAGATTTTGATTAAAATGTTAATGTAATACTCAAGGATACAGAGCCAGATTTCCTTTCACGGTGTGGATAGTACTGGAAATGTAAGGGAAGAAATAAATGAGATAGATTAAAGAATGTTTGAAATCAAAGGAGGCAAATGCCTTCCTGTCCTCTCTCATTACCTTAATGCCCTTGAAATGTCTTCCTTTTCAAACTTGACAAAGGCAAGTTTATTCCTTACTTTCCACGTGGATTCTGTTCTAAATTTCTTAATTGGCAAAGTGCAAAGTTTTTTTCAGCAAATACCGACCTATGCCCTTTTGAATAAAATTTTGAGACCAGTAGGCCGTATTTTACAATACTGTGTTCAGCCAACAGATATAGATAAATTCACTTGCCACAATTATATCCTACAGAGCAGATCTATGCAACTTTCATACCCACCTTGATGATTTCACATGACTTGTGACATATTTCCAAATATCCAACATGGGTCCACGGCATATTCTGAAAAATCAAGATACATTTGTAGAAAATGACTCCTACAACTTTTTCTTGCTGCACTGAAAAGGTCAGCCCATCACATGAGAGCGCCTGATAGTCTGAGCAATAATAAGCATGGTTTGGCAAACCACTCATTTGAGAAGGCATAATAAGGAAATTCACTTATCATTCAGTCATCTAAATATTTCATGATTTCGTCTTCTGGTTTGAATCCATTGAGAAAGAAAGTCTGGATGTAAAAATGTACAGAGGAATGTGGCACTGCCGTGACAGAGTTCGGTAACAACTTAAACCACAGTGATGTAACCAGCGGACACTTTCTAATTAATGCAGAATCTTACTCCAGGAGAGCCTCCTTGCTAGGTATGGGCATATTAGTATGGCGTCCTTGGGGCTTGAACTTCATCTCATTCACCATCCAGTCGTGCAGCTGCTCTGCTACTTCCTCCCGCTGGTTTGTTTTGGAAGCCATTTTGATTACGTCATCACCTGTCTCCTACTGTACAGAATGGATCAGAGAATAACCTGCTTTAAAAAACACTTCATTTTCTGGCTTTGACTCGGTTCTAGCAAGGTTTGAAAGAACTTAGCTGACATCACAACACAGGAGTACCGGTATGCCTCTTCATAAAATGGCTCACTTTACACAAGCGTGACATCCACAGCCAACTTGGAAACTGGGCCGAGACTGGTGGTGTGGTGAAAACTGCCCCCCCCCCTCCTCACAGGACCCGAGACGCCAATCATATTATATTATGTATTTCGCGGACAATGAGAAAAAGCCACAAGGCAAGTAGACTTATCTACTTCATGGCCTGAGACATTGTCACAACCTTAAGTTTAAGTTGCTTAACTTATAGCCATTTTCAAGAAAAAAAAGAAAGTAAGTGGCAATGGCATTCGCCTAACTCCCCCCCCCCCGCCAACTGAGTCGTGGGCATGATGAAAGAAACACATTAACGATTTGCTAAATGAGATGATATGTTCTAACCGAAATCGACCAAAGTTTGTGAGTGGACCGAGTTTCGTCCGAAAATAGATGTTTACACACAATGGCAATGCAACTACAAGTCAACGGGTCATTGTCGGACGCAAGTTCGCCAAGAAAATCAAAGGAATTAAAGGATTCATAGACCTCATCAACCACGTCAACACACAATTAGTTTTCAGTGAAGTCCAACTGTATTTCTAGATAAATCACTTTGGTATGCAGAGAGTAAGATTGCAATTAACTCACGTTAAAGTTTGAGTTCCGGGGAAGAAGAGTTGTCAGTTGGGGTAGAGGCGCAATCACCTAGCTTAGAGCGAGCAATTAGTACACTAAGATTTCAGTGATGGTCGTATAGTTGCAAGTAATTGGCATTTTAGAGTCATATTTCGTGTTATAATAACTACATATTTCGTGTTATAATAACTACTTTGTAAACATAATGCTCAAAATTGATTCATGAAAAAGGCAGTAGGGCAATATTAAGCAAACAATAATGGAAAAAAGTGTGATTCCATTAACTAAATATTGTTTTTAGGCACTATGTATTAACCAACTTATCGTACACCACGAGAACAATGCATGGGAAAAACCCCCACATATAAGTGAGACGTGAAGTTATAATGTTTGGAGGTAAAGAAAAGGTCTGGTGGTCGGCAGTATCTAAAACCACATACCACATACCCACATACCCACATGCCAATTTTTTCCAGCTGACGGTTTTGAAATCATGAAATCATGAGACAGATCAAGCTAAAGGTCAAACTCAGGAACGTCAAGATCAAGATTTCTTTCCAATTAAATTTTCAGCGAGACTTACCTTTCACTTGGACAATCGCAACGTGAATTAAGACTAGAGAGACCTGCCACTTAAGTTTTGCTGGAAATATGGTCCATCAGAATAGCACCAGGTAGCGTAATGCTGTCTTTATCATACCTTTAAAGACACTATGGCAAACTTCCATCTCCAATCACATCAAAGTATGTTGGATCAAACGCCCACACAGGGTCTCCTAATTATCATGATAATAGCATATCGCCTTCTTTTCGGCGAAACCGACACTGAATTATTCATATTATTGTGTTCAACTGCGTTCATTTCGCGGTCGATCAATTGATAAGTTACCAATGTATGCCTTAGAGGGGGCAGAATGGCACTGTTTAGACAAGAAGCCTCTCCAACAGCCCCAGGAATATTGGATAGAACGGCACTGTACTGGGTCCCAGTAATAAATATTGCCATAAAGACATATGATATTGTTCTGGGACTTATGTAAGATTAGTTCTCTCCGCCAAACCCAAGACTGAAGGATTAAAATCTTGTGTTTATAGGCTAACAAATGCAAACACTTCCAAGTGAACCCCCTACAAGAGAAGAGTGGCTCTTCTTCTCTCCGACTTCGACACCCTACTGCGAACATATCAATAGATCAGCCAGCGGTCCTTGGTGTCGCCGCGTGGGTTACGTCCAGTGAAATTGTTTGCAAAGGTCAGGGAACCACGATCTGACATCCATAACCAGCGTATCCCCTTTTCATGCCAGTTACAGTCGGGTGCTACACCACAGTCGGGATAGTGGCCGCCAAATGAATGGTTGTTGAATTTAAAACTGTTAACTATTTACGTCAATTTACATATGATTGAACAAACCTTCATGAATTCTGTGGATATTTCCACATCACAGGATAGAACAGCAGTGATGATCACTTCCATCTTCACCATCATGACTTGGACGTGCGCCTTTAGTTTCTTTGAGCAAATGGTATTTGATTAGGGATGGCAATGAAAATTGCCGTTGAGCATGTACATGAAGTACAGTGATGTACATAATTCACACATGTCTGGTTTGAAATTTCAAACTGTGCAGTTCATTCCCACCTTGATTGTATGACTATTTCTACAATAAAAACCCTTTGAAACCAACCCATACCTTTATCAGGACCAGATACTGTGCCTTATCTTCTGCTGCAGCCGTTACGATTTTTTTCGGAAAATTTGAAGGCAGTATTACGTTTGAAATCGGAGAAAGTGTTCCCGCGATGTTCTCCGCATTTCACACACCACCCGACTGGCGTTCAAATCAACCGCGACCGATCATGACCAAAGACAATACATTTGCCGTCACAGCTTTCGGGCACCCCCTTGAACCAGGCCGGCTGGCAAGTTATCTGCACAATAGAGACCTTTGTTCTGTCAATGATCAATATGACTGGCATTGTCAAAATGTGGGATTGGCTTTAGCATACATGCTTGTAGCCTACATGTACATTTTCCGAGCTGTGGAAATGCATTATTAGGCAGGTTCCGAAGATTCACTTGAATAAGGCAGATGTAAACAATGCAAGTTTAATGCGAGAAGCCATTACAGAGTCAACCCCTTGACATGAAGGTGGGCGCACCATACGGTGGTGACTCTTGAAGGGGCAATTTAGGGATTACACCACAGCAGTTGATTGCTCAGCCGTGGTGTGCATGTCGTCCTGAGCACAGTGAGATGTTAGATCAGTCCAAGGCAGGCGGTAGGCCCAGATGACTGTTGTGGAAGAGACAAAGCTTTGAATGTCTACCAGAAAATTGTGAGATGCTATAGACCAAGTCAGTATAGATTATAATGCATGTATGACGTCCAGCTTATGTATGTCAGAAAAAAGTTAGCTCAATCCAAGGAAAAGGGTGTGCAAGTTTCAAAAGTTCAGACAAGCATTGGAAACTCAAGTGACAAATAAGAAGCCTAATTGTAAAAAGTAACGCGTGTGGGGTTAGACCTAGCGTTGTGTGACCCCCCCCCCCTCCAGGTGCGGGAAGAGAACACCACCAAAGACTGAAGCAATAGCACGTTTTTTTTATAAAGTGCACTTCCCGCCGTCAACAATCACATTTTCCCCAGTGGTGTAATCCGACGCCTCTGACGCGAGATAGACGGCAACACCTTGCAAATCTGTCACTTCTTGCATGCGTCCTGCTGGTATTTCTGACACCCAACGTTCGAAGAGTGGTTTGAGATGATCGGAACAGGTCATGGGTGTTTTGACGTATCCACTGAAAGGGAGAGAAGAAAGTGAAATGCGGCGTGGAGTTACACTCCGCTAGTAATTTTGAATGCGAAAAAAATCGGAGAAATCATGGCAATTTATTCTACTCGCTGCAGTTTTTGTTCAAGTTCTTGTCGTCTCAGGTAATTTGTTCCTACCAATCCTTTCGACCTGCTGCATTCTGACTGTGACTATAGATGCAGAAGAGCTTGAGCGAAAGCAAGGGTTGTTGCAAATAGAAGCTATAATTTCAGCTCGTCACCAGAAACTTACGGGGAAATGCAATTCACTCGGATGCCTTTTTCGGCCCATTCCACGGCCAGAGTCCGGGTCAGTCCAAGGACGGCTATCTTTGAGACGCCGTAGGACACCAGCTTCTGGGGGCGGAGCACGATGACACTGCACATGGAGGCCTGGTTGACTATCTTTCCGTAACCTGCGGTAAAGAAACTAAAACGTGCAACAAGGTGGGCCTATCGGAGGTTCAGGGAGGCTTTCGAAGCCTAATTTCATTTCCCTTTTTTCGGGATAAAAACCTAAACTCGCTTTTTAGGCCTTTATCTATAGGCCAACCCATCGGGAAATAAAATTGATGTAACTCTGGAACAGAATTTGCCTCACTTGGCTCCAACCTAAGTCTACCTTTAAGCAAGCGGGTCATTTTGCTAAAAGTTCAGAGAAGACTTCTAGCTTTTGAGTAGCCAATACATTCACCTTTTTTTAGCAAAATGACCCGGTTGGAGCCACAAGTAGATCAGATTTAGTTACACGAAGTCGCCGATGGTGTCTTTCCTATCTAACGTCCGAACGTCCACATTTATTACTGAATCCAACTGAGACACCAAATTAACTATATCAGCGTCCAGATTATCAATATTCCCCCTTTAATGACGAATACCTTGTTTAGCCATGATGGCGTACTCGGCCTTACAGCACATGAACACGCTGTTGATGTTGACGTCCATCACGGCGTTCCAGTCCTCCATGGAATGATCTTCTGCAGGGTTCGAGCGTGCGATTCCTGGAGATAGGAGGGAAAGTGTTCAAGGATCATGTGGTGGTTCACCCCTCACTCTGGTAATCGTGCAAAACCACCCCAAAAACACCTTGGTCTGAATCCTGACTTGATAACACGGACTTTCTAGATATCCTTTAAACGGTCTTGGCCGGTCTCTGTTTAAAAGACCTATACTAGTGCACACGGCTCAACAAACTGAATTTCCCTTGAGATGAAATAAGAAGAAGGGCCGAACCACTCTCGTGAAAAAACAAGCTTTTGATGAAAATCTCTCACAACGAATCTTCTCTTAGAGGGAGAAGTGATAGCAACAGTCCGTGTTGTAATGATGTCATTTCATAACCAATCTAACCTAAAACTTATGGAAGTTGGATTTTGATTAAAATCTGAAACGAACGCGAGGACCTTTTTCATGTCAATGATATGGACACGTGATCTGATGTCATCACCTAACCTCCTCCCCTGTTCTACCTGCATTATTGAAAGCAATGTGTAGCGCTCCCCAGCGGTCAACCACACTCTCAACCATCAGTTTGACCTGGTCCTCTTTCGTGACGTCGGTTTGTAGCCACATAGCATCGATGCCCTTCTCTAGGAGTTCGTGACAAACATGCTTGGCTCTCTCCTCGAAGATGTCCACAACTGCAACTTTTGCACCTGTAAAATACGACAATTTGGTTTTTGAAAACATTTGGACCAAAAACATCTCTTTCCTTTTAAAGTCAAGTCGATCATACGCGCCAGTGCAGGGTTAATATCAAGTTGATGATCAGCAAATTGACTTACCCGCCTCTCCCAGGGCATGCGCGTACCCTCGACCAATCCCCTGTCCGGATCCTGTGACCAGTGCTACCTTTCCGTCAAGACGGAATCTCTGAAGAATGTTTCGTCTCTGAACTCCTGTGCAGACATCATCCAAAATAGCAGTGGTTTCTTTCTCAAGGAGGGAAGACCGGCGTCGGATGATCATCACTTCCTTACCCGAAATAGGCAAGTTTACCTGGAATATATAGGGCGTGGTTCGTAATTGATGTAGGCACATTTAGGAAAGACATTGGCTGCTTGACGGCAGTCGAGTCCTCCGTTGCAAAATGATCGTCCCAACAGGTTATCATTAGCAGCAGCCGACTGGTGCTGCTGCGGTCGGGTTCGTAGTGGTAGTCAAGGCGGAAACTATAAGCTAAGTAGAGCTTAATTAACGCTTGAGTGATGAAGAGTGGAAGGCAAAAAGGGCCAAGACTTCAGTGTTGCGGCGCATATCGGCAATCTGTCAAACCATGATATTGTCTTCCAACCATCGGGACCGATATGACGAAGCCATACCTGTTCGAGCCGCTCGTCGCCGGTGATGTGAGCACTAAAGTCAACTGACGAGGTGTCACCGGCGAACATCACTAACAGGGTTCCATTCAACGCCAGAAGATGGCGCTTGATAACAATCTGTAAAGAAAGATACATTATGATGCAGTTTCCACAGTTCAAACCGTTGATTTTAATCACAACTTAGCCGGGATGATAAATACTCTTTATGCATACTTAGGAGATGGCTGTGAAAACATCGTTCAAATGCTGGCTGCTGGGTGCAGGGTTCAGAAGCCTTAATGGATTCCGCCTGCGTTCTCCAAGTAGTCAATCTCTGAGATATTGAAGAACATAATCAAACCATAATCCGTCATTAAAAAAGGGAAGGACTGATATTTCCACTGAGGAGGAGCTTTAAGACGGCTACACCGAGTAGTAAGCTCTTGGTGATTTCACTGGCAAAGATAACGATGGCGGCGTTACGCGGTGCTATACCCACCTCAAAATCTTCGATCAGCGTCTCTGACCCATCGTCCAGAATGATCACATTAAACTCCTTGGACTCCGAGGCCAACTTGTCAAGAATTTCCTTCGCTGACCCTGTATTGAAAAATGTTGGAGTTAGCTGCTGTCAACTTTGTCCCGAGCCGTCGTGGCTTTCTACAACGTCTTCTTGGCACATTTTTCGCTCTGACTTAGACCCATGTCTCAGATTAATTTAGCCATGACGTCATCTCACTACACAATCTCGATGGTAGCTCAGCTCACCTTGTTCAGATTTCATATTGTTTTTCATCTGGTCGGCGTCTCCGCGGATGGCCAGAACACCATCAACCGGCAGCATGTCGGACAGCGCTGCCGTCACGGCCTCGGGTGCGTCTCTGAGGTTGAGTAGTCTGGTGGCACCGGAGATCTGCAAAACCATCTTTAGCAAGGAGACTGTAAAAGTTGGAAGGGAGAGAGCTCGTATTCTAATTTAAATTGCAATTCATTTCTATCTAAGTGTGGAAGAAAGCAGATACTCTTATTCTTGTTAGGGGACAACATCTCTTCTGTCATATCGCCTTTTCTAAACATATCCGATCGATGCTAGTAGTTTTTCAGCTACGGCCGGACACTGCATCCCCTGAACCATTTATATTCGTCCCCGGATACTTTGTCGCCAGACAAGTTGTCTTCGAGTAATTCGTCCTCGGACAATCGTCCCTTGCCAATTCTCCCTCGGGCAGTTGATCCCTTCATTCGTCCTGTCCTCATAACCCTTGTCTTTCAGGCGACAAGGAAAGTTCCTTCCTTTCTCAGTGTCCCTCATTTGAAAGGGTAACACTGGACCATGGAAACATTGTGCATGTTCATGTACATGTACATTTCTTATGTTTCGTACCTTCAGGTGAGATGTCTTTGACGGACTTCTCTGGTGCATGGACCTCCTCCGCCAAAGCCAGTGCCTGGTCCAACAGCCGCTTGATAGCACCGGGAAGGTTTGGTTTGCTGCTCACCAAGTCTGAGCATTTCTGCAGCTGTTCCACGATATCTAGAAAGTACCAAATAGTTAGATCTACTCCAGTAGCAGGCAAAAGTTTGTCTCATTGGATGTGCTCGTGGTGGTAAATAACCAGAAGCACCCAAGTGTGACGTATTTTGTGAGGTACATCCGAAAACGTTACACCTAAGTTGGCTGGGTTGCTGGGCGGACTCACATGACGCATTATTGGGACAATGGGCCGACACGAGGTATGTTGCCTTACATGTATATATATGTTGAATCGCACTTGGTCTTTGCGGCCTCGGGGACGGATATCCGCTCAGCCACCCAGATTTGCACCTCAGGCGCCCAGAGGTAGGACCGATCCAGTGTATGGGTCACTGGCTCGAACTTCCTGGGAAGAGAAACCAAACAGTGGACGGGCGCCAAGAGATATATGGCACATACTGCGGTTCCCAAACCGTCATAAACAGGCGCGGATCCAAGTGGGGGGGGGGGGGGGGGGGCGCGCACCGACCGCACGCCTACCCTAATTTTTGGTCATTAAAATTTATTTTGTCTCCAAATACGTTCGCCGCATCGTTCAATGCGCAATTATTTATAATCAATAGAGTAACCCCCGGTATACCTTCGGTGTCTAAAGACCAGTTACTACCACGCCCTGCATGCACCACAGTGCGACTGGTAATAAGGTTTGCGTCTACGTGCTCCTATAATGCTTTCCCGCGTCCGAAAGGCTCCGACCCAGCGCTCTTGCTTGCTCAGGTAGATATCGCGGTATCATGGCGGAAAAACGAAAGTTGCAGAATGTCTTAAGGGCCTTCGGCGCGAGTATAAGTATAGGAGGCTTCGCCCCCCCCCCCCCCCTATCGAGCGAAGTTGGATCCGCCCCTGACAAACGTCTTTTTAGGAGATATATTTATGATCCCATATCGGTGGTGGTACCAGTAGCGTGAGGGGAGGGCAGGGGCATATCATCCCGCTTTAAGGTTACCCCTGTTCCCTTTGCAAATATGTATTTAACTGGGGCCTAAAGGGGTTGGTGCTACTTACCCCTCTCTGCCATTATGTCCTCGTCCAGGATATCCTAGTTGTTTAGCCCACCCCACAGGTCTGTCTGTCAGATACCCTTGACATCCGCTTGTCATATTGATGTCAATAAAGGCCTACGCCGTTCGTTAAATATTTTGAATTTGTAATTGGATTTGAAAATGTCCAATTGCGAAAATACATATACTAAATATAAATGTCAACATTGTCGTTGGGTAGACTGATATACAAATAGTATGAATATCAAGTTTAAACAAATTTGTATTCATAATAACTGCACAGCGGAAGATTTCTATTTAACTTGACCACAAGTAGTTACGAACGGTGTAGGCCTTTAAATAAAACTAATCGCAAATTTATAAAAATATGTAATAGTTTTAAATGTCAAGTTTTTTTTATTGATTTATCAATATAATATATAGATAAGACAATAAAAAAAAAAAAAAACGCTTTGTTTATTGTCTTATCTATATATGTTATTGTGATCTGAACTTACATCAAGTGTTTTAGTTGATTCAATCCGGGACACGTCTCTAGAGGACAGTGATCCCAGTAATGATTTATGAGCTGTGGAAATGCATCAGGCAGGTTCCGAAGATTCACTTGAATAAGGCAGATGTAAACAATGCAAGTTTGATACGAGAAGCCATTACAGAGTCAACCCCTTGAGATGAAGGTGGGCGCACCATACGGTGGTGACTCTTGAAGGGGCAATAGGGATTACACTACAGCAGTTGATTGCTCAGCCGTGGTGTGCATGTCGTCCTGAGCACAGTGAGATGTTAGATCAGTCCAAGGCAGGCGGTAGGCCCAGGTGACTGTTGTGGAAGAGACAAAGCTTTGAATGTCTACCAGAAAATTGTGAGATGCTATAGACCAAGTCAGTAGATTATAATGCATGTATGACGTCCAGCTAATGTATTTCAGAGAAAAGTTAGCTCAATCCAAGGAAAAGGGTGTGCAAGTTTCAAAAGTTCAGACGAGCATTGGAAACTCAAGTTACAAATAAGAAGCCTAATTGTAAAAAGTAACGCGTGTGGGGTTAGACCTAGCGTTGTGTGACCCCCCTCCAGGTGCGGGAAGAGAACACCACCAAAGACTGAAGAAATAGCACGTTTTTTTTATAAAGTGCATTTCCCGCCGTCAACAACCACATTTTCTCCAGTGGTGTAATCCGACGCCTCTGACGCGAGATAGACGGCAACACCTTGCAAATCTGTCACTTCTTGCATGCGTCCTGCTGGTATTTCTGACACCCAACGTTCGAAGAGTGGTTGATCGGAACAGGTCATGGGTGTTTTGACGTATCCACTGAAACGGAGAGAAGAAAGTGAAATGCGGCGTGGAGTTACACTCCGCTAGTAATTTTGAATGCGAAAAAAATCGGAGAAATCATGGCAATTTATTCTACTCGCTGCAGTTTTTGTTCAAGTTCTTGTCGACTCAGGTAATTTGTTCCTACCAATCCTTTCGACCTGCTGCATTCTGACTGTGACTATAGATGCAAAAGAGCTTGAGCGAAAGAAAGGTTTGTTGCAAATAGAAGCTATAATTTCAGCTCGTCGCCAGAAACTTACGGGGAAATGCAATTCACTCGGATGCCTTTTTCGGCCCATTCCACGGCCAGAGTCCGGGTCAGTCCAAGGACGGCTATCTTTGAGACGCTGTAGGACACCAGCTTCTGGGGGCGGGGCACGATGACACTCCACATGGAGGCCTGGTTGACTATCTTTCCGTAACCTGCGGTAAAGAAACTAAAACGTGCAACAAGGTGGGCCTATGGGAAGCTCAGGGAGGCTTTTGAAGCCTAATTTCATTTCCCTTTTTTCGGGATAAAAACCTAAACTCGCTTTTTAGGCCTTTATCTATAGGCCAACCCATCGGGAAATAAAATTGATGTAACTCTGGAACAGAATTTGCCTCACTTGGCTCCAACCTAAGTCTCCCTTTAAGCAAGCGGGTCACTTTGCTAAAAGTTCAGAGAAGACTTCTAGCTTTTGAGTAGCCAATACATTCACCTTTTTTTAGCAAAATGACCCGGTTGGAGCCACAAGTAGATCAGATTTAGTTACACGAAGTCGCCGATGGTGTCTTTCCTATCTCACGTCCGAACGTCAGCATTTATTACTGAATCCAACTGAGACACCAAATTAACTATATCAGCCACCAGAATATCAATATTCCCCCTTTAATGATGAATACCTTGTTTAGCCATGATGGCGTACTCGGCCTTACAGCACATGAACACGCTGTTGATGTTGACGTCCATCACGGCGTTCCAGTCCTCCATGGAATGATCTTCTGCAGGGTTCGAGCGTGCGATTCCTGGAGATAGGAGGGAAAGTGTTCAAGGATCATGTGGTGGTTCACCCCTCACTCTGGTAATCGTGCAAAACCACCCCAAAAACACCTTGGTCTGAATCCTGACTTGATAACACGGACTTTCTAGATATCCTTTAAACGGTCTTGGCCGGTCTCTGTTTAAAAGACCTATACTAGTGCACACGGCTCAACAAACTGAATTTCCCTTGAGATGAAATAAGAAACAGGGCCGAACCACTCTCGTGGAAAAACAAGCCTTTGATGAAAATCACTTACAACGAATCTTCTCTTAGAGGGAGAAGTGATAGCAACAGTCCGTGTTGAAATGATGTCAGTTCATAACCAATCTAACCTTAAACTTAGGGAAGTTGGATTTTGATTAAAATCTGAAATGAACGCGAGGATCTTTTTCATGTCAATGATATGGACACGTGATCTGATGTCATCACCTAACCTCCTCCCCTGTTCTACCTGCATTATTGAAAGCAATGTGTAGAGCTCCCCAGCGGTCAACCACACTCTCAACCATCAGTTTGACCTGGTCCTCTTTCGTGACGTCGGTTTGTAGCCACATAGCATCGATGCCCTTCTCTAGGAGTTCGTGACAAACATGCTTGGCTCTCTCCTCGAAGATGTCCACAACTGCAACTTTTGCACCTGTAAATACGACAATTTGGTTTTTGAAAACATTTGGACCAAAAACATCTCTTTCCTTTTAAAGTCAAGTCGATCATACGCGCCAGTGCAGGGTTAACATCAAGTTGATGATCAGCAAATTGACTTACCCGCCTCTCCCAGGGCATGCGCGTACCCTCGACCAATCCCCTGTCCGGATCCTGTGACCAGTGCCACCTTTCCGTCAAGACGGAATCTCTGAAGAATGTTTCGTTTCTGAACTCCTGTGCAGACATCATCCAAAATAGCAGTGGTTTCTTTCTCAACGAGGGGCGACCGGCGTCGGATGATCATGACTTCCTTACCCGAAATAGGCAAGTTTACCTGGAATATATAGGGCGTGGTTCGTAATCAATGTAGGCACATTTAGGAAAGATATTGGCTGCTTGACGGCAGCCGAGTCCTCCGTTGCATTATGATCGTCCCAATAGGTTATCATTAGCAGCAGCCGACTGGTGCTGCTGCGGTTGGAATCGTAGTGGTAGTCAAGGCGGAAACTATAAGCTGAGTAGAGCTTACTTGACGCTTGAGTGATGAATAGTGTAAGGCAAAAAGGGCCAAGACTTCAGTGTAGCGGCGCATATCGGCAATCTGTCAAACCATGATATGTCTTCCAACCATTGGGACCAATATGACGAAGCCATACCTGTTCGAGCCGCTCGTCGCCGGTGATGTGAGCACTAAAGGCAACTGACGAGGTGTCACCGGCGAACATCACTAACAGGGTTCCATTCAACGCCAGAAGATGGCGCTTGAGAACAATCTGTAAAGAAAGATACATTATGATGCAGTTCCACAGTTCAAACCGTTGATTTAATCACAACTTAGCCGTAGGATTTGGCTGTGAAAACATCATTCAAATGCTGGGTGCTGGGTGCAGGGTTCAGAAGCCTGAATGGATTCCGCCTGTCTTTCCCAAGTAGTCAATCTCTGAGATATTGAAGAAAATAATCAAACCATAATCCGTCATCAAAGGGAAGGACTGATATTTCCACTGAGGAGGAGCTTTAAGACGGCTACACCGAGTAGTAAGCTTTTGGTAATTTTTCTCTTGCAAAGATAACGATGGCGGCGTTACGCGGTGCTATACCCACCTCAAAATCTTCGATCAGCGTCTCTGACCCATCGTCCAGAATGATCACATTAAACTCCTTGGACTCCGAGGCCAACTTGTCAAGAATTTCCTTCGCTGACCCTGGATTGAAAAATGTTGGAGTTAGCTGCTGTCAACTTTGTCCCGAGCCGTCGCGGCTTTCTACAATGTCTTCTTGGCACATTTTTCGCTCTGACTCAGACCCAGTGTCTCAGATTAATTTAGCTATGACGTCATCTCACTACACAATCTCGATGGTAGCTCAGCTCACCTTGTTCAGGTTTCATATTGTTTTTCATCTGGTCGGCGTCTCCGCGGATGACCAGAACACCATCAGCCGGCAGCATGTCGGACAGCGCTGCTGTCACGGCCTCGGGTGCGTCTCTGAGGTTGAGTAGTCTGGTGGCACCGGAGATCTGCAGAACCATCTTTAGCAAGGAGACTGTAAAAGTTGGAAGGGAGAGAGCTCGTATTCTAATCTTAATTGCAATTCATTTCTATTCTAAGTGTGGAAGAAAGCAGATACCCCTATTCTTGTTAGGGGACAGTGCAAATATCTCTTCTGTCATATCGCCTTTTCTAAACTTATCCGATCGATGCTAGTAGTTTTTCAGCTACGGCCGGACAATGCATCCCCTGAACCATTTATATTCGTCCCCGGATACTTTGTTGCCAGACAAGTTGTCTTCGAGTAATTCGTCCTCGGACAATCGTCCCTTGCTAATACTCCCTCGGGCAGTTGATCCCCTCATTCGTCCTGTCCTCATAACCCTTGTCTTTCAGGCGACAAGGAAAGTTCCTTCCTTTCTCAGTGTCCCTCATTTGAAAGGGGAACACTGGACCATGGAAACATTGTACATGTATACATGTACATGTACATTTCGTATATTTCGTACCTTCAGGTGAGATGTCTTTGACGGACTTCTCTGGTGCATGGACCTCCTCCGCCAAAGCCAGTGCCTGGTCCAACAGCCGCTTGATGGCACCGGGAAGGTTTGGGTTGCTGCTCACCAAGTCTGAGCATTTCTGCAGCTGTTCCACGATATCTAGAAAGTACCAAATAGTTAGATCTACTCCAGTAGCAGGCAAAAGTTTGTCTCATTGGATGTGCTCGTGGTGGTAAATAACCAGAAGCGCCCAAGTGTGACGTATTTTGTGAGGTACTTCCGAAACGTTACACCTAAGTTGGCTTGGTTGCTGCTGACAAACGTCTTTTTAGGAGATATATTTATGATCCCATATCGGTGGTGGTACCAGTAGCGTGAGGGGAGTATGGGCGGTTATTACCGCAAATAAAGACAAACCAAAGCAAAGACACTTGTGTAGCATATCAAGGACACGTAGATTGATACTCCTATGTGCATGCCACATCAAAGACATCTGGAATGCATGTTTTGTTTTTGTTTGATACAGCATAGATAAAACTAGACCGCAACCTCTCTGGGATGGACAGTTGTTTTCATGAGCCATACACAGCACAGATAAGACATGAAGGCAATACCTCTCTGGACCATAAACCACGTCAAAGATAACGATGCGAAGTCAACAGACGGCGCCACCGTCTTGGGAAAAGTAAAAAGTTGAAGGAGGTTGACACAGTTTTCTAACTTATCTCTATCCATGGTTATGATATACTAGTATGATTGATGATGTTGAAAAGAAAGGGGATCTCAAAATACGACAGTCTACTACGAATAGATGCAATAGTGACATAACAACACATGTGCATTTTCCCGCTAGTCGCTTATATCAACAAAAACCTGAAGTTGTCGATGTCGTTTTTATAGCCTGGTACCACTGGCCACCGTCAGACGACGCTGTATTGACGGGACGGACGGAGGCCAGGTTCCAGCCAATCTTTGCACGACTCGGAATTCCGAGTCACGAAAGTCGTTGATTTCCAACGTCTTTTTATATTATATTGAAATCGTGTTTAATAAACATGAGTTAGTAGTGCTTGCTTGAAATACTCAAATATTGTGTATTAAGTGTAATCATGTTCACAAAAGTTTTTTTTTGGAGAATACTTTGTGAGATTACGGGTTGGACGTATAATTGTGAACCGACGGCTCATTATCAATAGACGCTTAAAGCTTCATTTTGTCAACAATTCATTTCCGCATCCATTTTCTAGCATCATTTCGATAAAATCTGCCTTTATTTAACCAATGGAAAAGTACAAAGAAGTACTGGATTTCTCATTGAAATCCAAACTTGCGTTCGCCGTAGTACTGAATATAAGTTTCGCTTTCGGATTTGTTGACAGGCTTCCCCGCAATGACGTCATTATCTATTTATAGACGGTGGCCGGAACCTGGCCTCCGTCCGTCCCGTCAATACAGCGTCGTCTGACGGTGGCCAGTGGTACCAGGCTAGTCGTTTTTACTTTTCCCAAGACGGTGGCGCCGTCTGTTGACTTCGCATAGTTAGATGTCTTTGATGTGGCACACATAGGAGTATCAATCTACGTGTCCTTGATATGCTACACAAGTGTCTTTGCTTTGGTTTGTCTTTATTTGGGTAATAACCGCCCATAGGGGAGGGCAGGGGCATATCATCCTCGTTTAAGGTTACCCCTGTACACTTTGCAAATATGTCTTTACTGGGGCCTAAAGGGGTTGGTGCTACTTACCCCTCTCTGCCATTATGTCCTCGTCCAGGATGGCCTAGTTCTATCTGTCAGATAACCTTGACATCCGCTTGTCAGATTAATGTCAATAAAGGCCTACGCCGTTCGTTAAAATTTTTGAATTTGTAATTGAATTTGCAAATGTCCAATTGCGAAAATACATATACTAAATATAAATGTCAACATTGTCGTAGGGTAGACTGATATACAAAAGTATGAATATCAAGTTTAAACAAATTTGTACTCATAATAACTGCACTGCGGCAGATTTCTATTTAACTTGACCACAAGTAGTTACGAACGGTGTAGACCTTTAAAGCCGCGTTCACACTGGGGGTTTATACCGAAACCCGAATAAGGCGCTATTCCACTTCGGTGCGTCACACTTGATTCGGTATAAATTACCTTTATACCGCTCTAGCGAAACCGGTGATTTGTATCGACATCGATGCGCTACAACCAAAGCGATACAGCTACGCCGCAATAGAATTGCAGTGTGACCTCTTTATTAGTTTATTCCGCAACAAGGTGGATGACTCAGCAAGCCGCGCAGGCGCAGTAGCTAATGTCACCTCTATTTCCGTTTTAGCGTATGGAGAAAACGTGTTGAAAATTTTGTCATTTCTACCACTTATTTTAAAGTATTTAGGCCCTAATTTGGTGTAATGGCGGCGAGAAGTGAAACTTGGGGTATTGAGAGGCTGCTGCTCCTGCAGATCTGGCGTGATGAGGATGTTGAGGGCCAACTGACTGGTGTGCAACACGCCAGTTTACGATCAGGTGAATGAATGACATTCACCCTGCAGGGCAGTTTTCTTATCTAACGTATAGGTGGCGTATGTCTATTGCGGATTGAGTGTGACGCGGTTTGTTTCGCATCGATGTCAGTTTCAAGTGCAGTGTGACCCGAACCGATACAGTGAAATCGGTTTCGGTATTTCGGAATAGGGAAGTCGGCATGAATGCGAAACAAGTGTGAACGCAGCTATAATCAAACTAATCTGAACTTATATCAAGTGTTTTCGTTAATTCAGTCCGGGACACGTCTCTAGAGGATAGTGATCCCAGTAATGATTTATGAGCTGTGGAAATGCGTTAGGCAGGTGCCGAAGATTCACTTGAATAAGGCAGATGTAAACAATGCAAGTTTAATACGAGAAGCCATTACAGAGTCAACCCCTTGACATGAAGGTGGGCGCACCATACGGTGGTGACTCTTGATGGGGCAATAGGGATTACACTACAGCAGTTGATTGCTCAGCCGTGGTGTGCATGTCGTCCTGAGCACAGTGAGATGTTAGATCAGTCCAAGGCAGGCGGTAGGCCCAGGTGACTGTTGTGGAAGAGACAAAGCTTTGAATGTCTACCAGAAAATTGTGAGATGCTATAGACCAAGTCAGTAGATCATAATGCATGTATGACGTCCAGCTAATGTATTTCAGAGAAAAGTTAGCTCAATCCAAGGAAAAGGGTGTGCAAGTTTCAAAAGTTCAGACGAGCATTGGAAACTCAAGTGACAAATAAGAAGCCTAATTGTAAAAAGTAACGCGTGTGGGGTTAGACCTAGCGTTGTGTGACCCCCCTCCAGGTGCGGGAAGAGAACACCACCAAAGACTGAAGAAATAGCACGTTTTTTTTATAAAGTGCATTTCCCGCCGTCAACAACCACATTTTCCCCAGTGGTGTAATCCGACGCCTCTGACGCGAGATAGATGGCAACACCTTGCAAATCTGTCACTTCTTGCATGCGTCCTGCTGGTATTTCTGACACCCAACGTTCGAAGAGTGGTTTGAGATGATCGGAACTGTTCATGGGTGTTTTGACGTATCCACTGAAAGGGAGAGAAGAAAGTGAAATGCGGCGTGGAGTTACATGCTCCGGACGCAGTGGACCGGTTTCGCTGTGTCGCTTCTGACTGTGACTATAGATGCAGAAGAGCTTGAGCGAAAGCAAGGGTTGTTGCAAATAGAAGCTATAATTTCAGCTCGTCACTATAAACTTACGGGGAAATGCAATTCACTCGGATGCCTTTTTCGGCCCATTCCACGGCCAGAGTCCGGGTCAGTCCAAGGACGGCTATCTTGGAGACGTTGTAGGACACCTGCTTCTGGGGGCGGAGCACGATGACACTGCACATGGAGGCCGTGTTGACTATCTTTCCGTAACCTGCGGTAAAGAAACTAAAACGTGCAACAAGGTGGGCCTATGGGAGACTCAGGGAGGCTTTCGAAGCCTAATTTCATTTCCCTTTTTTCGGGATAAAAACCTAAACTCGCTTTTTAGGCCTTTATCTATAGGCCAACCCATCGGGAAATAAAATTGATGTAACTCTGGAACAGAATTTGCCTCACTTGGCTCTACCTAAGTCTCCCTTTAAGCAAGCGGGCCATTTTGCTAAAAGTTCAGAAGACTTCTAGCTTTTGAGTAGCCAATACATTCACCTTTTTTTAGCAAAATGACCCGGTTGGAGCCACAAGTAGATCAGATTTAGTTACACGAAGTCGCCGATGGTGTCTTTCCTATCTCACGCCTGAACGTCCACATTTATTACTGAATCCAACTGAGACACCAAATTAACTATATCAGCCACCAGAATATCAATATTCCCCCTTTAATGATGAATACCTTGTTTAGCCATGATGGCGTACTCGGCCTTACAGCACATGAACACGCTGTTGATGTTGACGTCCATCACGGCGTTCCAGTCCTCCACGGTATGATCTTCTGCAGAGAGCGAGCGTACGATTCCTGGAGATAAGAGGGAAAGTTTCCAAGGATCATGTGGTGGTTCACCCCTCACTCTGGTAATCGTGCAAAACCACCCCAAAAACACCTTGGTCTGAATCCTGACTTGATAACACGGACTTTCTAGATATCCTTTAAACGGTCTTGGCCGGTCTCTGTTTAAAAGACCTATACTAGTGCACACGGCTCAACAAATTGAATTTCCCTTGAGACTCTCGTGAAAAAACAAGCTTTTGATGAAAATCTCTCACAACGAATCTTCTCTTAGAGGGAGAAGTGATAGCAACAGTCCGTGTTGTAATAATGTCAGTTCATAACCAAATATAATCTAAAACTCATGGAAGTTGGATTTTGATTAAAATCTGAAACGAACGCGAGGATCTTTTTTATGTCAATGATATGGACACGTGATCTGATGTCATCACCTAACCTCCTCCCCTGTTCTACCTGCATTATTGAAAGCAATGTGTAGAGCTCCCCAGCGGTCAACCACACTCTCAACCATCAGTTTGACCTGGTCCTCTTTCGTGACGTCGGTTTGTAGCCACATAGCATCGATGCCCTTCTCTAGGAGTTCATGACAAACATGCTTGGCTCTCTCCTCGAAGATGTCCACAACTGCAACTTTTGCACCTGTAAAATACGACAATTTGGTTTTTGAAAACATTTGGACCAAAAACATCTCTTTCCTTTTAAAGTCAAGTCGATCATACGCGCCAGTGCAGGGTCAATATCAAGTTGATGATCAGCAAATTGACTTACCCGCCTCTCCCAGGGCATGCGCGTACCCTCGACCAATCCCCTGTCCGGATCCTGTGACCAGTGCCACCTTTCCGTCAAGACGGAATCTCTGAAGAATGTTTCGTCTCTGAACTCCTGTGCAGACATCATCCAAAATAGCAGTGGTTTCTTTCTCAAGGAGGGAAGACCGGCGTCGGATGATCATCACTTCCTTACCCGAAATAGGCAAGTTTACCTGGAATATATAGGGCCTGGTTCGTAATCGATGTAGGCACATTTAGGAAAGACATTGGCTGCTTGACGGCAGCCGAGTCCTCCGTTGCAATATGATCGTCCCAACAGGTTATCATTAGCAGCAGCCGAGTGGTGCTGCTGCGGTTGTGATCGTAGTGGTAGTCAAGGCGGAAACTATAAGCTGAGTAGAGCTTTATAATTAACGCTTGAGTGATGAATAGTGGAAGGCAAAAAGGGCCACGACTTCAGTGTAGCGGCGCATATCGGCAATCTGTCAAACCATGATATGTCTTCCAACCATCGGGACCAATATGACGAAGCCATACCTGTTCGAGCCGCTCGTCGCCGGTGATGTGAGCACTAAAGGCAACTGACGAGGTGTCACCGGCGAACATCACTAACAGGGTTCCATTCAACGCCAGAAGATGGCGCTTGAGAACAATCTGTAAAGAAAGATACATTATGATGCAGTTTCCACAGTTCAAACCGTTGATTTAATCACAACTTAGCCGTAGGATTTGGCTGTGAAAACATCATTCAAATGCTGGGTGCTGGGTGCAGGGTTCAGAAGCCTGAATGGATTCTGCCTGCGTTCTCCAAGTAGTCAATCTCTGAGATATTGAAGAACATAATCAAACCATAATCCGTCATCAAAGGGAAGGACTGATATTTCCACTGAGGAGGAGATTTAAGACGGCTACACCGAGGAGTAAGCTTTTTGTGATTTCACTGGCAAGGATAACGATGGCGGCGTTACGCGGTGCTATACCCACCTCAAAATCTTCGATCAGCGTCTCTGACCCATCGTCCAGAATGATCACATTAAACTCCTTGGACTCCGAGGCCAACATGTCAAGAATTTCCTTCGCTGACCCTGTATTGAAAACTGTTGGAGTTAGCTGCTGTCAACTTTGTCCCGAGCCGTCGCGGCTTTCTACAACGCCTTCTTGGCACATTTTTCGCTCTGACTCAGACCCAGTGTCTCAGATTAATTTAGCCATGACGTCATCTCACTGCACAATCTCGATGGTAGCTCAGCTCACCTTGTTCAGATTTCATATTGTTTTTCACCTGGACGGCGTCTCCGCGGAGAACCAGAACACCATCAGCCGGCAGCATGTCGGACAGCGCTGCCGTCGCGGCCTCGGGTGCGTCTCTGAGGTTGAGTAGTCTGGTGGCACCGGAGATCTGCAGAACCATCTTTAGCAAGGAGACTGTGAAAGTTGGAAGGGAGAGAGCTCGTATTCTAATCTTAATTGCAATTCATTTCTATTCTATTTGTTGAAGAAAGCAGATACCCCTATTCTTGTTTGGGGACAGTGCAAACATCTCTTCTGTCATATCGCCTTTTCTACTATTTTTCAGCTACGGCCGGACAATGCATCTCCTGAACCATTTATATTCGTCCCCGGATACTTTGTTGCCAGACAAGTTGTCTTCGAGTAATTCGTCCTCGGAGAATCCTCTCTTGCTAGTTCTCCCTCGGGCAGTTGATCCCCTCATTCGTCCTGTCCTCATAACCCTTGTCTTTCAGGCGACAAGGAAAGTTCCTTCCTAGATCCTTTCTCAGTGTCCCTCATTTGAAAGGGGAACACTGGACCATTGAAACATTGTGCATGTTCATGTACATTTACATTTCGTATATTTCGTACCTTCAGGTGAGCTGTCTTTGACGGACTTCTCTGGTGCATGGACCTCCTCCGCCAAAGCCAGTGCCTGGTCCAACAGTCGCTTGATGGCACCGGGAAGGTTTGGGTTGCTGCTCACCAAGTCTGAGCATTTCTGCAGCTGTTCCACGATATCTAGAAAGTACCAAATAGTTAGATCTACTCTAGTAGCAGGCAAAGGTTTGTCTCATTGGATGTGCTCGTCGTGGTAAATAACCAGAAGCGCCCAAGTGTGACGTATTTTGTGAGGTACAGTACATCCGAAAACGTTACACCTAAGTTGGCTGGGTTGCTGCTGACAAACGTCTTTTTAGGAGATATATTTATGATCCCATATCGGTGGTGGTACCAGTAGCGTGAGGGGAGGGCAGGGGCATATCATCCCGCTTTAAGGTTACCCCTGTTCCCTTTGCAAATATGTATTTAACTGGGGCCTAAAGGGGTTGGTGCTACTTACCCCTCTCTGCCATTATGTCCTCGTCCAGGATATCCTAGTTGTTTAGCCCACCCCACAGCTCTGTTTGATATGCGCTTATCAGATTGATGTCAATAAAGGCCTACGCCGTTCGTTATACAGATACTAAATATAAATTCCAACATTGCCGTTGTGTAGACTGATATACAAATAGTATGAATACCAAGTTTAAACAAATTTGTATTCATAAAAACTGCACTGCGGCAGATTTCTATTTAACTTGACCACAAGTAGTTACGAACGGTGTAGGCCTTTAAATCAAACTAATCGCAAATTTATAAAAATTATGTAATGGTTTTAAATGTCACGTTTTTTTATTGTCTTATCTGTATATGTGATTGTGATCTGTTGTGAAACTTATATCAAATGGTCTCGTTAATTCAATCCGGGACACGTCTCTACTGAGGACAGTGATCCCAGTAATGATTTATGTCCTAGTCGTCCTATTTTATTCTAATAAAAAGATTCTTTACTGGCTTCTGGACCCGACTGTTCAAAAGCACAAAAGTCACGTTATCCTTAACGGTTACGTTAAGTATCCTTATGGACGTTATCTCTTTCAGTTAAACCCATTAACATTTTCACGCTAAGATTTAACGTTAAAGCTGACGTGGTTTTGAACATATCAGCCGTGGTTGTTATTTTGTCCTGTTGACAATGTTCAACATCATTTGACATTTCCTGGACAACCTCTCATCATCAAAGACAGCGTTTTTTGGGACAATGGGCCGACACGAGGTATGTTGCATTACATGTACTAGCATATACCCATGGAGCGGGCAAAGTTGAAATGTAATATACATTAGTTAAATGGGCACGATGATTGAACTACATTAAATTTCTAACGTTACTGAAGTTTTATTAAAGGTTAAACACGAAATGAACTGCATTTAGGGACTTATTGCTGCTATCTACATGCAACCCCCAATAGATTGATTGGAGTACGCTATTTTGCACAATGCATTGAGACCAGTGACAGCAGGTCCTGTTCCAAATAAGGGCCTCACATATTAGGCATATCACCTACCCACTCCCGTACCCAATGCCACTGTCGGACCAAAGCCAGGCGCATGGAGAGATGCAGAACGCAATTCAAACTGACAACATCAATCAGTAAAGAATAAATCAAAGAGCAAGCGCTGGCCACTGTACATATATTTTGTCCATCCTGGCATAACTGTTTATTGATACCCTGACTGCATGTTCCGGTAGGCCACCCTGCAGAATTTGCCTCATCACTCCGGTCAGTGTTTCTCGAATAGAACTAAAATAGAACAGGTTAATCATTAATCTCCCTGCTAATACCCTGCACCATGGACCAGGTTGTATAGCACTACATACGTGCTGGAAGCTAATATTGATGTGGCAGGGAGAATATGCGTGAAGTTTGTGTATGCTTTTGAGAATGAGCGGAGCTCTCCAGTCGACGTGCTCTCTGAAAAGTTGTTATTTATTCCAAAACCACGAAGATATTCGACGTATGACACCCTCAGTGACACTCTTACTTATGATCCACACCTACGAAGCCAAAAGTTGCAAGAATTCGACGCATTTCCGAGGCCCAATTTTGAAACAAAAATCGCCTCCTATTTAGCGGCCACAACGCGCATTATAGTATAGATATATAATGTTGAATCGCACTTGGTCTTTGCGGCCTCGGGGACGGCTATCCGCTCAGTCACCCAGATTTTCACCTCGGCGCCCAGAGGTAGGACCGATAGTTCCTGACTCTCTTGCGTTTACGTCACCGCTACCGAGCTCCACATCGTAGGTCAAGATGCCTCAGGAGGTTCTGGGGTAATGTGAAAAGTCGCTAAAAGTTGTTTCAAGACTCTTGATCAGTTGGCAATTAGTTCAATTCTTCCCTTTTTCAAAGACCATCCACGAGCTCTAAAACAAGTCTGCGGGACAATTTGTTCAAAGCAGGATGCTTCAGTTGGGGGGAAGTTTTGCTCATGCTCTGATGGATACTGTTGAAACCTTAAGTCAAGTGTATAAATGGGGTGACAATTTCCTTTTTGAAGTGCAGGGCCAAGTTGCTCAATTAGTGTTAGAGATAAACCCCAGCTTTAGCTCAACAGGGATTTTCTCCTTCAGTAAAATACATTTACAATAGTGTTAGGACTTATGAGCAATCAGGCTCTGGTTTCATATCAAGTGAGACATATGTTAACACTGTCTCAGGAGTGTACCGCAGGAGTGATGAGCGCTTTCGTTTCAGCAGGCAACAAAAATAAGAGTCAAGTTTCTTCAAAATTAAGTTACGCATTTATTTTTACAAATTTACAAATACATTATTGTACTATGATATTGTCCTTGTTTGGTGTGAGCACATGAAAGAAAGACTATGAAAACTCAACAACTGCAATATAAATAGTAGGAAAGGCATTTGTTTTCCTAATTAGATGCGAGATAGGACAGAGAATTTATCCCAAAGACAAGATTTAGATTTTTCTCTTTTTGCTTATTTTTACTCACACCATGTTTGCAGTGGTCAGAATGATATGCAGCATCGCAAAACAGTGTCGGCCTCCTTCACAAAATAGCCCTTGGAGAGAAAGGCCTGGACCTACAGCCCTACAACCCTTCAAGCAACAAACAATGTCAGCTTTATCTCGTTGTTATGCAGCAGGCGCAAGTTGGTCAAGGTGTCTCAGGTTTGTCCAAATATAAGTCACGACGAACACACCAAAAGCCAGGATATTTTCAGTTAACTCTATACAAAAATTATACACACACCTATTTACATGTGAATATGATAGATTTTTGTGGTTGTACCTATCGTGTACATACATGTATTCATTTACAATGTGTATGAAAAAAGATTGAACCTACATGGACGGAGTAAGTTGAAAACAAAAACCATTTTAAAATGTGGGCAGAGTTTACAGATAATATACAGGTAATATATTCACTTCGAAACAGAAAATTCTAATGTCAGAAAAGGAAGGACTAGACCTACCAGAAACACTAGAAACTGTACGAGTGGCAGGGTTGATACCAGCTAATACATTCAAATTCCCGTCAAATGTGAAGTACAATATGAGTAGAAATAGAAATAAATCGTATTTACATAACAAATAAATATCACAGTTCGTTTTGGATGCAATCCTGTTGGACGGACAGGTGCCTTTATTGGACGGATGACCAATTTTTATTCAAAGACCTAGCAAAATCAAGAATGCTTATTCTGGCTTGTCACTCTTCTGCGACTTGACTGACGCAGCAGACCCACGTCTGCTGCCGCTTTCATTTTTTGGGGACCCAGCCTCTTCCTGACGGGGACTCCCTTTCACAGACCTAGATGGACTTTCTTTAACAGATGCTGCCGACCCACGCCCTGATTGAGGTTTAGGTGACCCAGTGTCTTCATTTACAGATGCACTAGACCCAGGCCTAGAACCTTCCTTGGGAGTTTCAGAGTCTTTTTTAACGGAGGCAGCTGAGCTGCGTCGTGAGGCTGAATCTTTGGGAGAGGTCCTGCCCTCCTTCACGGAAGTAACAGAGCTTGGCCTCGAACCTTCCTTGGGAGTCACGGCAACCTTTTCAACAGATGCACTCGATACTGGACGGGAGCCTTTAGGAGTCTCACTGCCATCTTTAGACCCACGGCGCGACCCTGAATCTTTTGGTGTGGCAGGTTTATCTTTTTCAGAGGATGCTGATCCGCGTCGAGATCCAGATTCCTTAGGAGTTTCCACACCGTCTTTCCTGAGGGAAGACGATGAGCTTTTCCTGGAGGAGATCTTGGGAGTTTCTTGACGAGGGGACACCTTCACGGATGCTGCAGAGCTTTTCCTGGAGGCTGAAACAACAGGAAAATAAGTAAAGTTCAACCTTTTGCGGTCAGACGATGTGCAGCATGGTGGATAATGGTGCTGGGTTTACCGAAGATGGATGTCACAACAAGTGCAAAAAAATTGAAACAGAACACAGATATGGCCTTCCCGTTTCATTTTGGGGCCATATAGCTTTGTTTTATACCTCAGAACCCCTTACTATAGGAGGGCCTGATATTTTGTACTTGTCCCTTGTGTGACTTTATCCATTAAACACCCCTCCCAGAAGGGAAGCTTCGTGATTGAAAGTCATTTGGATCTTGTCCTACAATGAGATAAAGTACCAATATCCACTCAAGGAGACTGCTGGAAAGTGGCACCACCAGGCAATCAGAAACTTTTCAAACAAATGAAGACATGTTTCAGGGTTGGCGCGCCCGTTCGCATTTTCGCCACTTGCGAATGATGCACAAGAGTGGCGAATGTAAAACACTGTCTGGCTAAAAATATTGCTAATTCAATTTGAATTGCCATGATTTGGCGAGAGAGTAATAGTGTTGTGCGTAAATTGGCCAAAGTCTATCAAAAAGATCCACTTCCACACCAAATGCACCAAGGAACAATCGTTAGTCAGTCAAACTTTATCATATTTGCGGGCGGCCGCGCTATCACACGTGGTTGCCATCGTCTGCATTGTAGTTCTACCCATTGCCGCTAGTGATTTTGGTGGCGCTGCTGGTCACCTTAAGCATATATTATCGGCTAGTTTCCCGCTCGCTTCGTTGCCATGGAGTCTCCGGTCACGTGTTCCTCGAATCGTTCGTTGATTTGCTAGTCTCAGTACTGGCGGACTGCCATTCCCGCACATGTTATACTGTGGGCTGGGTCGTCCCCAAGATGGACAAAGGATCGGCAATGGCTAAAGGTGACAGCCACTTGGCTAAAAAGTGGCGAGGAGGAAAAAATTTACAGAGCCAACCCTGCTGTTTTGTATCCTTTGAGAGCTTGTTTTTTATTATTATATGAATGAAACTTGAAAATTGAGAGCTGTTGGATCAAGTATTCTTAGCAGACTGACCAGGTTTTGATCCGGCAGGAGAAGGCGCCTTTCCCTCCACGGAAAGGTCTAGTGTCGCCTCCTTTTGTGAGGTAGCAGAACTCTTCCTTGAAGCTGGCTTCTCACTATGGGTTGATGATTTTCTGGACGGCGCCTTTTCACTTCGGGCTGAGGATTGTCGGGAGCCTTTTCCGGACGGTGGACGGCTTGATGTGGATGGAGGACGCTCAGTTACAGATGCTGGGCGTTCAGTTACAGATGCAGCAGACACAGGTCTGGATCCGGCACTTTTTACAGATGCAGGCCGAGAGCTTGCCTCAGCCTGTTCTTGTTCCAATCTGGCTCCACCGAAAGATGCAGTCGTCTCCGTTGGTTGTTCAGAGAATGCTGGTGTGCCGGGAGATGAGCCTTGGTCCTCTAGCTCTGCCTTTGAAAATGACTTGATAATTCCTTCCCCGTCTTTGAAGATTTCGTTATGGGCTGCAAGGAGGTGTTTTCGCTGTTTCCTCTTAACTAAAAAGATTCAGAAGAAAATGATTACAGTTTATAATCAATCAACGATGGCATATCACAACAGCTTTACACAATCATTGAGCTTCTCTTTTTACCTCAACAAAGCTACATAAGTCTGTTTTTTCCTTTTGAATACCAACTATGATGCATAAATGGAAGTATGAAGTGTAGATGAAACCAACTCACTTGAATCTCGGACAGTCTCTTTCTGCGCTTCTGGCAGCAGGAAGGTATGGACAAGTTCAGCCACAATCTCTTCTGACTCCAGGTCAGTACGTCTGAAAATGAGAGCAAAGGACAAGAAAATATTTAATGTGTTTCACCTCAACACGAGATATCCGTTTTTGCCAGTTTGAGAAAGATGGGTTCAAAGTTAGGAATTTAACAGAAAAGCTGTAAAATAGAACTGAATATCCGACCCCATAGCATTGGTAGCCGACAAAAGATCAACTCCTCTAAATCAAGACTTACTTCTCTTCTATTTCATAAGCGACATCGTTGATCACCTCGGCCATATCTTGGACTTCTCGCCGCGCTTGGGTATCAGCGGTGTTTTCCAACGCACCCAGGATGACATCTTCGAGATATGTGTCAACTGTCATCTGGTGGACCTTTGCGACCTGAAAACGGAACATTTGAATCATTTTAGACCTCTGACTTGAGACATTCCCCAACTACGTTCAAGGTGTACAATCTTGGATCAAAATGACCAGAATCCTTTAACAAAGTGAAATAGGGCCAGAAAAATAAGGAAAGCAAACCAAATTTTAAGGGGCATGAAAAAATAGAGCAATAAAACAATTTAAGTGCTGAAATGTTAAAACCACATCTTTGAAAATAGTTGCAATTCAGTGCAAAAACCTCCCTCCCTGATCACTCGGACTGATGACGGACACTCGTAGGAAAACTTACCTGTTTGAAAATCTCATCTTCCTCCCTACGCCTCCTCTCCTCCACCTGGCGGCGCCCAGATTCCTCGGCCTCGCGTATCCTGCGCTGACGCTCTGCCAACATGGCGAACGCGTGAATACGACGCTCCTCCTGGAGGCGGATGAGCTCTTTACTGAGGAAGTCCAGCATGTCGCCGACACTGTTGCCTTCCATTTGGCTGAGGGACTCGTCGATGAAGGATTCCTGAAACAGAAAGGATGTTACTGTCAGAAATCTCCTATCAAAAATGATGATTTTACGGCCAAGTGTCAATTCAAACGCTGTGTGGTAGAAGGAGAAACGAGATCTGAGCCCGGCATGGAGACCAATATAGAGAGTCATTAGGTATGTGATATGACTGATCAAACCCATGACCACAGATCTGTTGAAGTTAACTTGAAACATTGGCTTCATCCGCCGGGATGTTCTTACAATACATATCTCAATTCAACCACCTTTTCAATCCATTTTAAACTGGTAACCTTCGTTGAAAGGATAACAAGGAAATGGAAATCACACATTTTGCTCCCCAAAACACCCCGATTTTTGGTATGGCTGGAAGCAAAAATAAAGGTTTGCCGGTAGCCCAGGCACCACAGTCTTCTCACCTTATGTTCATGAAGCCTCCTCTGTCTCTGCAGAGCCAGTGTGCCCTGCTTCTCTTGCTTCTTGATGGCCTGCTCTGCCTCTTGGAGGGCATGGGTGCTACGGAGCTCACGGATCAGCTCCATACGCTTCTCCTTGCCTTCGAACATCTGAAATTACATGTGTCACAGGTTGGACTTAGACAATGTTTGAAACAAAACAATTGATCATGCTTTCAAACAGGCACAACTGCAGGAGAAAGGCAATGCCTTATAAACACATGTAGTCCTGTAGGGTATGGACCTAACACTTTCATAATTAGTAGAAACTACCGTCAAATAGCGCCGCATAAAATGAAATTCCCTAGTCTTTCACCTACCATGTTCTGGATGGCTCTTCCCCTAATGACCTGTTGCAAGAAGATAACAGCCAGTTCACTCTCTTCTTCATCATGCGATGGCACCTCGACAGCCGGGGTAGGAGGGCGTGGGATCGGCTTCTCGATCTTCTGGAGGAAGCGCAGTGGTTTGGGCACCTCTTCACCAGCATCTTGGGCCTCCTTGATCACCTAGAGAGAAGAGAGGCGACAATGTAGTATTTGTGTGATGGTACTTTGATGGCCGGGGCAGGGCGTCACGGGACTTGAGTCACAATTTTCTGAACTTGCATGTGTACATACAAAAATTTTCCGTCAAAGATAATTTGTGAAACCTACTAACACGACCATTTGCTGGAGTGTAAAACCTCTCAATCGGCACTTTCTTATGAAAACAGGGATTTATTGACATACCTGGTGGAGCTCTTTGAGTTCCTGTTCTTGTCTATACTTCCTCTTCACGAAACCGGACTTGGTGACCGTCTTGGGCTTGGGCGCCTTCACTCTGGGATTGACAACATAATCAGGTAGGGACTGTTCCAATTCAAGCAAACCTGCAAACAATGACAAACATTTGTAATACACCTTTAACCTTTTAGAAACATTTTCTCTTAATACAAAAACAAATACTGAAAGTGATTAAAACAGGCTTGATAAAAGAGCGCCAACCGTTATTCCAGGGATATCTGTTGTGGTACGGATGTTTTGATGGGACTGAGGGAGCCCTCGTTTTTTTTAATCGGTGCTAATAACGAACCAACTGGCAAAACATACCTTGGTAAGTTGAGAGGTAACGACTCTTCACAACGTACTGCTCAGACCCACGGTCAAGAAAGACACCGATCCTCGTCATGGGGGCATACGCCTGGGAACCATAATCAGAATAATCATGGACGACATCACGTCTCTCAAGCTTGCCCTCAACTTCTTGTCTAGAAATGGAAAACAGGAATAATACATTAGGCTTGTAATGAAATAGAGTGGAACATCCCTTAGCAGACACCTCTCTATGAGGGGCAACCTCTGTATTAAAGACACAGTTTTGGTCTCAAATTTATTGTTTCCATTCAATTTGACTTCTCTCATCAGAAGAACGCATTACCAGTAACTTTGGGATCCAAATTTTGCATGACTTGCTGTAAAATTTCACGGAGAAAAGAACTCACGCAACGACGATATCCTGATTTGGTAATATCTTACCTTTTCTTTGTGAGTTTCCTGATTGACTTGATGTGTTCGTTCCTGATGTGACGAATCTTACTCTCCTTCTCCTCCTGTTTCTTGGACCACAAGCGATCGAGCCGTTTGATGTTCAACTCCTGGTGGTTCTCCTCTCGTTGCTTCAACAGCTTTTTCAGCACTTCGAGACGCGCCTCCTGGAGCCTTAAAGAAAGCAAAGAAAGTGCTTACTGAAAACCATGACTTTTTCACGAGCTTTAACATTTTTCAAAGTCTGTCGACACGAATTTTAAAAAGAGCCACAGGTGGAGCCGATTGCACAAAATCACATAAACCAAGACTTGATAAGGAATAGTCCTCACTTTCTCTTGATCTACAAGACTTACTTTTCGATTTCTTGTTCCCTCAACGCCCACTCGCGCCTCTCCATCTCGTCCATCATTTTACGCCTCTTCTCAAGCTGACTGGTGTCGTTGAGGGGAGGGAGAGTCGCTTCCCAGGCTCTCTTGGCACGGGCACGCTCGATCATCTCAACTTCTGCTAGCCCCGCTGGCAAACCTCGACCTGAATGGATGAAACATTGAAATGATTATTTCAAAACTGTATACTGGATGGGATTAAGACAGAAAGTAATGAAAGATTTCCCTCACATTTTGCTCTTGACCTCACTTACTGAGGCATTACAGCATATCGAAGTAAAAGTAAAACTTGTCACCCTAAACAAGAAAAGGCATTTCACATACCAAATGAGAGTGTGGCCAGAGTCAGAAGTTCAGGCTGCTCTCCAGGCCGAACCACATACTCTGGCGTGTAGGGGTCTGTCTGGGCCTCACTGTCTCTGTAGTCTGTTTGAATCTCCACGGTCCTGGTGAGCGGGGTCGGTGGCCTCTCTAGCAGCTGGTCCGGGCCCGACAAGGGGTCTTGACGTGCCGTGGCGAGGAGGACTTCTGGTGGAACTTGCTGGAGGAATGGAATGATCGGCCTGAAGGGAAAAGGAAGATGTTTTAAATAACTTTCAAGCATGTGACGTGATTACAAGATTGCAAATCAGAGAGGATGATTTTTTCATAATTGAGGCAGGAATTGCCTCCACTAGAAGAAATGCGTTGTGACACTGGGCAAGTCGGTTTACATTATAAACACACAACATAATAAGATAATTACCTCCTGAAGTACTTGTAGCGATTGACACCAGAGACCTGAGGATTGTCATATCTTACACCAGGAACCTGCACTGATGGATCGTAATTGAACCTGAAAAAAATTACCGATATTTATGTCAAACTACAAACAAAAACTGCTACCGGTCTACTTTTTTTTGCACTCACTGTCCTTAATAGAAAGGCGTCCTGATTACAGAGGTCAAAGAACTGAGTGGAATGGATCAATTTGGGCCCAAAATCAGTGTACAAAATTGGATAGAAATGAACTCCTGCAAACAGAGTGTCCGCTATTAAGTGAGGTTTGCTTTTCCCAACCTACTTTGTGTATCTGACAAGCGCTTCCCGCTGCTGATCCTGGTACCCCCGCCATTGTCTGTTTATGAACCTGGGGACAGGGTCGGTGACATCGAGGCGCATCTGAAACCTCGGATGATGGCGGAGCTCGCTGAACATCGTCTTGAAAATGGGTACTCGTTTCTGAAAAATGAGTTTAACGTGGAGAAGACTTATGATATGGTCACAAAAGGGCATTACTGAAAAATTGCCATCCCCAACAGACAGAGTCAGATGAAGTGATTTTGACACGAGGGAGGAAGCTAATCAAGAGAGTTGACACCCGACTGTGAATACTTACGACCCTGTCCGTGCTTGTGTGCGCCTTGAAAGTCGCCCTGGCATGATCTCGTTCACTTGATAATACATAGTGGTTATCTGAATGTGAAGAAGTGTAATATTAATAAACGATCAAATTCAAATCCATGACCCATACTTTAAATATTCACCCAACATATCATCTGTACAGTATGCATGCAGCATAGGCCTAGGCCTAACTAACTGCACTGTGACTGTCCTCGAATATTTTGTAATGTAGGCCTATTTCCCTACAAAAACCACTACATTCTCGACTTGAAAAATACCCACCATAAAGGTAATCATGTCTCCTTTCGGGGTTAAGAACTGGCTTTCGTATAGTCTGTGTTTGCGTGGCCATTATGGGGCTTTTATGTAGTTTTTTAGACTATTTTTATTGAAAAATTCGTGGCCCGTACATCAACAAGACCAACATGGCCGGCCATACAACTTATCGTTGCCATAGCAATCACGCGAGATCAGCGAGTTTTTCCTAGTGTCCTCTTTCGGAAAATAGTAAAACTACAATGTCGACATTTCGGCGGGAAATTAAAATATATATTTTAAAGACTTAAGAGTTCCTGGCGCTCCAACGGAAGACATTGTCCTGAGGATACCCTGAGTGCACGAGCCACTGCATGCCAGTGATTGATGCAATGATGATTCGAAAGAATGTATACTGTGCACGGTGGCCAGCCGGGCTGTGCTTTATAGGCCTAAAGCCCACACGTGACATCGGTCTCGGCAGTGCATCATCATCATCATCATCATCCTTGCCGATCTACCGTCGTTGTAAAAGGAGGAGTTAAGGACTGATATTCATCGCCGATAAGTCGGCGTGCATCATCATCATACATCTACATGAGTGGCCCTATTGGGTCTTCGCCTTTCCCCGGTGGGTAATTCTATTAACGTGTTCGTGCCCACCAACACGGGTTGATAGACGTGCATGGTGTACGAGGCCGGGGTTTGAGGTGAGTAGCATACAGAGCATCCTGAAGAATTCACTAGGATTAATGTTGGCTTCTCCGGCGCTGCACACAAACCTGATTTCCTCAGGATGCATACCTATACAGTGTAGGGTAGGCCTATGCATCCTGAGGATGGCATAGGCCTACAGTGTAGGCCTAGAGTATAGAGTCTTATTCTTCATTAATCTCCACAATGTTCCATGAAGTAGGCCTAGGCCTGACATTGCTCAGCTTCCAGACGAGGTGCGTCGCGATCAGATCAAATTTGGATGAGGTGCATGGTAGGCCTAAGGCCCTAAACGGAGGCGCGCGATATAGGCCCTACAGAAAAATGACGCGTAGGCTATCTCTTTAACAGTGGTAGGCCTATGGGCGGAGGTTATACGGAGGCAATACCGCTGGAAGTTCAGTATATGACCTCACTCTCACTCGGTCACTCCGGCCACCCCCACCCCCGGGCCTACGTCATATGTGATATATCGAGGCCCAGTGGCCACAGCTTTTGATATATCTCAGTGGATGTAGGCCTCGTCAGCTGTCGGCCCGAAATACTACGATCATGATGACGGAGTGCATAAGAGACGAGTCTAATACGGTATAAATATGATTTATTCTTGATGTTTGTATAAATGTCTTTTTGTACAATATTTAAATTACGACTTATTCTTGATTTACAATTGTATTTTTGTACAATATTTGACATGTTGGCTATATTTTGGAATTAGTTTTTTTAAACAAATATATCGGATACCGGTATGGTATATATCGAATTTGTTTACCAGTCAGTATAGGGAAATGTGCAGCCTAAACCCCTCTCATGAAGTGAATGAAATGAGAGATGTCAAAACCAACATGCTTATACTTGTAATGACAATTTGGACGTGAGGGAAGACTGCATGTCGAATATAGGCCTTGGAGTAGCATAGGCCTATAGGAAGGTGGGGGCATACTGACAAAAGGTTTGCCTTCATTCTCAGCCGTGAGCTGAGGTTCATTGGCCTTGACTCGGAGAGTTGGGAGATATACACTGCGATGTTTAGTAAGTATTCCACAGAGATTCTCTTTGGTACATGCCGACTTACCGGCGATGAAGATCAATCCTACAGTCTCCTCCTTTCAATACGCACAACGACGGTAGATCGTCATGCTTTGGTATCGAGCTGTCTAAAAGTTTGTCCACACTCACTAATCAGTGGATGGCGACATAGCCAACCTATAGTCTTACTTAGTGTCTGAAGAGATTCTAGATAGGTCTCAACTGTTCCGGGCTGAGCTCCCTGAAATCCAGATACTCCTGATGGTTTACGGGATCCAGATGTGCATATGGTGACTCTTCACTATGAGGCGGATCGTCATTCGAGAGACTCTGAGTCTCTCTTGGGCCTCCGTGGGCCTGGTTTGAACCGCTCTCGGCCGCGCTCTCGGTCGTGTTGTTGGGACCGACGCTTCGCACGTCGTCATACGGAGCTTCGGGCACTGGATCCTGGAGATGACTCTGGTTCACCCCGGATTCATCTTGCCCAAACTCCCGCACATTTGCGTATGGAGAAGTGGCGTCTTGGTCGGTCATCGGAGAACTACCATCAAGGATGAATGCATCATTGACGTACTCCGTCCCGACGTTGGCGTAAGCTGAATCATTCTCAATTCCTGAGAATTCCACTCTTTTGTCGTCGTAACCTCCTGTGTCATTTGCAGGTCGAAGATTCCGTCTCTTCCCGAATCGCACCAGTCCAAGCTTCCTATAGGCAAGTAAAAGTTAATTAGAATCTTATAAGTATATGTCGTAGGCGTATGGTTGTCCATGGCTGTGCTGGTTGTCCAACACGTACATGTTTATATACTTGTGGCTCCAGCATATATCCTCGTGTATATTTTCGCCATTATTATAATCTTTATAATGAGAAGATAAAATAAGTTAAACACACCCCGGGAAGAATTTTCGCGCCCGACCCAAGTAGTGGAGTGGCGAAATGTAATTGGCATACTTTTCACAGGACCGAGTCCCTTGATGAAAATGAGCAACATGAAAGAGCACGTCAGTGACTCTTTTTTCAAAAACTATGATTGTAAAATGTAACAAACATATCTTGGATTAGTTCCTATTTTCATGGATATTATAGTCTAGTTTTTTAGGTCATATTTTGTTTTAACATGACTAATAAATCGAAGCTTACCACAGAGCAACACCCAAAATGAGAGCTATTGCCACCACCAGGATTGCTCCAACTAGCCCGCCGACGACACCATCAACTGCAACGAAAACACCCAAAAAATGAAGTAGGTCTAGGACTGTATAGATATGTAGGTAGGACTGTATAGATACTGTAGTTTCATGAAAATAACACCACTTCGGGATATTCAAGGCCCGGCCTCTTCTCTTGAGTCTATTCACCAGAGGTAACCAATGAGTGACTTCGCTGGCCCTTGTGATGGCTCAGCCGAGCTGTCACGGTTACGCTAAACCCCACTTATTACCGCAGCCCTATTGATTCGAAGTGTTGTGGGCCTACTGGTCGATGAGTGCGCATGTGGAATGACGTAAATGGTAAGGCCACTCGCCGACCGTTTATACAGGTTGTCTCATAAAACTGAAGCACCTTTTAGATTGATCCAAATCCCCCAAAACAAAAAAGTCCTTATTGAAACTCTGAAGAAAAATCTACGAATGCTTGCATTAGTAAAGCAAAGTAAAATTCCGAAGAAAAATTCCGAAGAAAACGAGGAGCTCATCCTCTGTTTTTCTACAACCCTCTGTTTTGATTTAGACTCCCTAGGCCTACGTGGGAGAAAACAGAATCGAAGTTTCTAGGATTTGTGGTTTTCTTGAGTAATTCTAGGGCCTCTTAGGCCTATAAATGAAGCCCCACTGAGGGTACCCACATTGCAGACAACCTGTGCGACAATGGATGCTGTAGAGCTGCTGAGAAAACGACGCCGGCGCTACACCGTGACAGAAAAACTTGCCTACCTGAGAGACCAGAAGGAGGCACTGGTGAACGGTACGGTGCGCAGTATGAGAGAGTTCGCCGCCCACTATAACATCCCCTGGGAGACGTTTAGAAGGTGGAATCTCGAGGACCTCGAGCAGAAGCAAGAACAAGGGCATGGCCGGAAGAAGACGGTGATGGAGCCCCGTGATCCGTTATGGCCACAGGTTGAGGACCAGCTTTACCAATGGCTGCAGCAGATGAGAGAGCGTCGCCTCGCAGTCTCCGTTTTCGACATTCAAGATAAGGCGTTGGTAGTGTGGCAAAGCTGGTGGAATGAGTTAGCCCAAGATGTCAGAGAAGGGATTCAGCATTGTCGCCCTCAGCTATGGGATTTCAACGCATCCATAGGCTGGGTGGAGTGCTTGATGAAAAGACGCCACGTGTCCCTACGGAAGGTGACTAAGAATACAACCACCGTCCCCGCTGATGCTGCTGCAAGGATCCAGACCTTCCGAGATGTGGTTACTGGGAGCATCGATCGTCTTGATATACAGATGCGGTTCTTCTTTAACATGGACCAAACCTTTGTCCTGTTTAATATGAGAACCATGTACACGGCCAACACCACGGGGGAGAAGGCCATAGACGTCCGATCATCCAGGTCCAATACCAAGCTTGGATACACCGTCACCCTCTGCATCGCAGCCTCTGGAGCAAAGTTGCCGGCGCACATCGTTCTTTTTTATTCCTTCACTGACCACTTCGGACAAGACTGTACATTCAGAGGGATGTTCGGTTTTGTCTCCAGATATGTGACGGACAACTTCTCATTCTTACCAATTTCGCACTGCAAAGTATCTTTGAAAGCCCGAAGGGATGATAAGACCCGAAGACATGCTCCATTACCTCCCTGAGCAGTGCCTCACTTTGAAAGGGCAGGTCAGTCCCTAAAACCAGCAGAAGCCAATATGTCAGTTGGGACTTTTTTCATGGACACCCTGGACACTATCAGCCATTAGCACTGAGACACCCTTTACACTACCAATGACGATTAGTTGAAAATGTTCTGGGACACTCAGTACAATGGCCGAAGGCCCGATCCCATTATCCCATTCATAGGAGACCTACGAATCGGTTTCAACAACCCAAACAATAAGGATTGGACTCGAAACTGAAGTATATTGGATATGAGGCCTGGACAACCCTCTCTGGAATCCCAGCCAATGATCGGCCTTCTCAACAGCTCTGTTCGCCACCCTATGCGTCAGGGGCGGCGACACCGGCTGTTAATGAAGTGGTGTTATTTTCATGAAACTACAGTATGTTTTCTTGGTTGGTTCTATGCGTAACAGTTGTACGGGTCTTTTTGGACAATCTGACCCTTACCTCCAACTCACCTTCCCATACAACTGGGACACATAGAACTCAGGATACATTAGGTGAGGTCACAGCCAGTGTTACACCCAGTGTTGGGGATCAGTGTTAGGGGTTACACCTAATCCGACCACTCTAATCCTGGGGTCAGTTTGGTGTTAGGTGTTGGATGTTCCGTGTTGGGTGTCAGACATGGTGTTGTTGTTGAGGTGCTGAGTGTCACACCAACTATAGTTGTCAACTCTGACTACAGATGGCAGCCTGTCGCTCGTTCGGAACTTACTGCTGCCGATCGTTCATGTCTTGGACCTCTTTCTTGTTGCATATTCGCCACAAATTGAACATTTGGGATGAAAAACATCTTGAGTGTGTGAATGACAACATAGGCAAAGATGGCTACCACTGATCTGAAGTTGTGACCGATCTCACCACTTAAGATAATATCTTCATCTATGGGTAATGACATCAGCTAATAAAATTGACCACTGGCACTGGTCATCACACGTGACAACACAACACACCAGGCCTATAGGATGAGTACAATTAGCCTCCATACTGACCGATTACGTGCACTTCATGTACCAGCTAGAAGCGAAGCAAGATTCATTAGTGAGCATGTCACCTGACGCAGACGTGGTTGAATCTGTTTGATCGGTTGTCATGGAAACTGGTGTGGTGATTGGTTCTGTGACTTCACCTTTTGTAGAGCCTCCAGTCGCGGTATTGGATACCAATGCAGTGGTCGTGTCGGTAGGGTTACCTTGAGAAGTGACGCTTGTGGTCGATGTTGTTGATGTTGTTGATGTTGATGATGTTGTCGTTGGTGTTGTCGTTAGGTTGTAGCAGTTTAAAGACACAGCTATGCTAGCAGGGACTGAAATTGAAACGACCACAAATATCAATCAATAATATATTAAAATCTCATCCTGAGATCAGGCTTTTTTACTCCTATCGACAGGCGGAGTATATCGAAAACCACTGGTTATGCCAGGGTGGTGTGTCTATTCAATCAGGCTAGTCGTTCTTATTCTTGGGATGACGTTTTGCATCTCATACCTCTTATTTCAAGTCGGAACTTTCCGCTTCCTGCAGCACCATTCGACTTGAATTCCATCGTCATTGATTTGGTATTTGTTGTATAAGGTCCAGGGTTCGAATCATCCCCATAGAGTTGGAGATTGTAGAAGGTACTACTCGTTGTCTGGGTATCAATGCCTTGTAATGACAGTGTTTCGCTATGGTTTTCCTTGAACCTCTTGTAGTGGATATATATTGACAACTCTATGATGGTATTCGAGGTCATAGTGCACAAATGATGTGTCTGCGCCTCGTAGTTGAAGAGTTGAGGGAATCCTTGGCTGTGAAGGAAGAATCTTCCAAAAGATTTCGATGCGTTTGGTGTGTAGAGTGTTGAACTGATGCCATACGCAGGAACTGAAGAGGAAGAAAAACATTAAGGTTGATCATTCACTGGAGACGAGAAAGACGTCGGTAACTAATTATTGCAACGTAAATTTGCTATACTAGGTATTCGCAGCAGATATAAAACGGATGTAAGATTTTTACGTCACGTAAAAGAACACCACGTTCGCCTTACATTTATCCGGGCTGCAAACAACGCCTGCCGTGTCCTTTGTCTGGCATGCTTTGACGCCACCTCCCCAACCGTATGGTATTGGACACCTCTCTATGCTCCATTCGTCTCCCTTACACCCGGGGTTCTTCAGGTGTATTGAACCATTGCCTTGGCCGAACTCCGCTGGCTCTGTCACACGGATGGCATCACTGAATGTATAAAAATCTCTATCATACTGGAATTTATCAATAGTGTTCATGAGATCAGAGTAGCGAGCTTCGGGAAATCAAAGAATCGCCCCCATGCCATAACGAAACCGTATCAATTTTACGAATGAGGTAACTTAATCTGTGACGCGACCTTACGGGAAATCGATAACGATACGGAGGATTTTTTGATTTCCCAAGAGTCCCTATTATTTCCTGACCAAAACAAATTGAGAAACAGAGAGTGTCCAAGATATTACCGGATCACTAATGAAATCATTGGGTATGTGCTCCTCATGTATGTATTAAAGATTGTAGATCAAAATCTACTCACACAGAACCAAGCTGTCGGCACACAACCCTGGCGCTCGCAAGCTTCCATTCTCCATCCCTATCACAAATGACGCCCCATTTACCGTACTTCAAGAGCTCTACACCTCCTGCTGATGTATTACCACCGGCCAGGCGGATGTCGAAAGGTTGCTGGGTCTCTGTAGTATTGAAAAGGACATATGTTGACGTGTTTTAGCTTAAAACAATATATTTAAGATAACGTCAAAGGAAGATGAGAACGAAATTGTATTTTCGGGAAAAGCATCTTTTTCTCTTGTACTGTAATTTCTCCCTAAGATTAACAGTCCGGAATATGGCCACCAAGAATATTTTTTACCAGTAATGCCTACTGATCGTAATTTCCATTCAGTAGACCCCCTATGATATCACGTGGCGTGGTTAGGTGTTTGGTCAGTTCTGAATGTGTTTCAAATGTGATGTCATCCCATAGGCCTTGAGTTATGCGTGGGAATGAGCACGGAAATTGATGATGCATGGGGTATGTGTGGCCCCTCCTACATGAATAGATAACAAGCCTGCTGTATGGACTGTTAATCTTAGGAAAGAAATTACAATATATGAGAAGCAAATTCGTCGGGAGTGGCAACAACCAACTGAGTGTAAACATTTAAGCATTTTAAATATGAACTTACCACTGTCAAGGATGCATTCGACTTGAGTGTAGGTCGTCTTGTCGGTGCATGATGATGTTGGAATCACACTGCATCCACTCAGTGTCTGTTCTGTCCCTGTACACTTGAGCTCTCCATCGGCAACATTAGGGAGGCTACCACTCATGCCAGTGGTAGCTTGGACTCCGCTGAAAATATGCACGATTTACAAGAAGAGCGGACATTTTGTTGTTGCTGTCACTTGCTGCTGTGACTAATGAGGTATAGGAGAAATAACTGTAAATGTGGTAAGTAAATACCCTAGTGCGATGCGTGTAAATGATTGGCTTTGATGAGTGAAACTGAAAATTTGTTTGAAGCCCTCAATGTTTTCCCTTGTGCTCCTCAAGCCTCAATTAATTTATTCCTCAGTGTCCACCGAGGAGAGGATATTACCCGGGCTAGAGTAATGTATTGTTGTAAACTAATTGTCTTCCGAAGAATAAAACATTATTTAACTGAATAAATTTCACCCCGGATGCAATCCATCCGAGCATCAGAGTCTCGTATACATGACCCTGATAAAAAGATATGCCTATCAAGAACTCAATATCAAATTCTATCCGCCGTCAATATTCTTTAGAGATGTGTTGTTCAACGCAGATGTTCTTTTGCTGTCCTCGTGCTGGTGTGGACGTTACCTATCCAAGGCAATGCCACACGTCAGTCTGGACTCACCTGTATCCAAGCTGCCTACAGACAACCTCAGAATCCTCTTTACTCCAAAGGTCGTGACATTGTGCATACCACAGTTGCTTTGCATTCCCTTGAAACGCCTGCCGTACCTCGACTATACCATTATGAGCAGCTGAACCGTTCAGACGGACATCAAATAGGCCATTAAAGGCTGGCAGAAAAATAAGGTTCATGTAAGTCGTTCAATATTCCCGACTTATTTTTTCGCACGACGAGACAACATTTGATTACAGGATTTTACTAAATTAATCACATCTTTTTTTGCAAGGGGAGCAGAACGACCGAAGTATTTGACAATCGATATAATTTCGTTTCGATAGCATTGGCCTAGCCAGGATATCAATTGAGGGGATCGTTTTCCCCCAAAAATACGAAGGACCGTTAACGTTACATTTTGACACCCTGAAGGATTTTCTCGGTTAATTTTAACTGGTTATCCCAAAACGGGAGATGCGTCGCATCCCTGCCTTTCCTCTGACTACTCATTTAGTTTTCCCGACGATCGGAAATTTGACACGAAGTATTCTGGTTATTTGATGGTCCGCATAATATATCGTTGTGCAACATTTTCATGAAATTACTCCGGACATTATGAAAACTTTACATGCTTGAGTGCCATTTAACATCTTCACTCTCAGCTCATGTTTGACTTGGTCAGTAGTACCCTTTTTAAAGCAATTACTCGGTAAGTAGATAACATAGTATAGGCCTACTTATAGTTCTGTTCGTTTACCTGGATTCCGTAAGCAGATGACACTGACAGGTAGGTTGCTTTGGTAGGATCCTGAGAGGCTGTAACTGCAGTCGGCGAGGTTTGTCTCTGTCCCCGAACAGCGGACGTCAAAGATAATAGGGGGAATTACATCACTATCTTTACCAGTGGAGGTCGCATTTCTGTATGCAGAGATGTTTATAAATTCCAGAGTACTAGTATAACATCGTAAAAACTTATCGACAGAGCGCTAAACTAATAAAAACATATATATATATATATACAGTAATGATTTTGCGAAAAGAAAATTTGTATAAATTTCGTTTCTAGACATGGGATAGAAGTAATCTTAATTCTCAATGATAATTGGACATTTAAAATTTTTTTAGTGCCTTTATTGGAGTACTATTATTTCACTTGGTCTGTAAAATCTCTGTTTTGTTTTAAGATAAGAAAATACGCCATGCGAATGCTGTTCTATACTTAATCATACTGTTGGAATAGTCTACGTTGTACACCTTTCTCTTTTCTAGCAGGCCTACAGTGTTACTCTGTCCTAAAAACGGATATGGGATGCTATTCTATACACATTTCTTCTTCTCCAAATTTGCAAACTTCAGCATGTGGGCAAAAGTTTTATGCTGCACACACGATTGGGTCATTTTATCAAAAACAAGCACTCACAGAAATCCCATCTGCCGACAGGTAACATTCGCCTCCTCTATCCCCCATGAGCTGTCCCAACATATCATCATACTTAAGCCAGAGCCTACTGGTGATCCGTTGACGCGAACTCTGACCGTTCCGCTGGTTGCACCTGAGCCGGCAAAATATACAACCACTATGTCTTTGCTACCTGGAACAAAAATAAACCAGTCGCATGCCCCGGTTAGATAAGGAAGTCCCAAATGCACTCACAGAAATAACAATACCATATCCTGGGTTTATTGATGATCCATTGACGCCAACTTTGACAACTCCATGCACTGGTAGCATCCGGATGGCAAAAGTGTACAACCACTATCTCATTGCAATCTAGTGAAGCAAATAACAAATTTCTCCCAGGTTTGATGCAAAAACGCAGATTCTTTTCGAGTGCAATAGTAAGTGATGCAAATCGAACCACATTCATCAATATGAAGTTCATCTTGTACTTGACCTTCATGAATATGATGGAAGAACATGAATAGAATGAATGCCCAGTGTTCGACATACAACCGTAGTATTTGAAATGGAACTGTAGTACATGTATTTATTTGCAATAGAACTGTGATTTTCGCAATACATGTAAAGTGTAAAATTTGAAATGGGGAACTGTAATATTGACAATAAAATTGTGAAATTCGAAATGAAACTGTAAAATTAGAAATGAAACTGTAGTATTCACAATAAAAGGTGATATTCGAAATGAAACTGTAAAAAAAATGAAATCATACTATATCGACCGAAATGAAACTATGATATTCGAAATAAAAGTGTTTTTGAAATGAAGCAGTAATATTCGAACTGAAACCTTCATATTCAGAATGAAATTTCAAATTCAAATTTTGAATGGTGAGCTTATACTTCCTGTTTACTATCCTAGATTGAACCACGTGACGTAACATGACGTACCTACGAACTTGAAGAGTAAGAGTACGAACAGCGGGAGAAGTCTGCCCATCGTGACTAAAATCCAACTTTGGCTTGTCAAACTTTCTCCAAGAACCTACGTTCTCCCTTTCACTTTCATGAAGATTACATCAGATCACCCAGAGCTATGAAAATTCCATAGCCATAGATTTGTTTGCAGTATGTGTCTCATATGATTTAAACGCTTTGGCAAGACGCCCTTTCCCCATACAAGAAAGACCAACCATGTGAATGAGTTGGCCTAACATATATTCAAAAGACACCAAAAATATTTGATGTTTTCTTTATACCGGTACTGAGTCAAGGAAGGCATATCATTAGTAATATATCACTATTATATATGATATGGGATTTCCACCTAATCTATTAGGATGTTAAGTTTAAATGGACCTCCAGAAAGTAGTCGAGAACATCTTGATCATAAATTCGTGAAGAAGTTTTTTGACAAAAGCTATATTTTTTATTCATTCTTTAATTACAGTAGATTTCAGTAAATTTCAGCTGAAAATATAAGATTTTGATTTTTTTCAACAAGACAGTGAAAATATCAGATTTTTGTTTCCCCAAAACACCTCTCAAAAATTTTATTTACCAAACGTGACCCTCATCGGCGTGTTGTGATTGGCCCGCGTACTATTAAGCGCGGTATGATAAACTACCTACGGTATTCACAACGAAATCTACCAGTGGATAAATTTTTACAGGCCTACGAATATCCGTTTTGTTGAAAGTGTTGTTTTTTTATTTTTTTCACTATAATCAGCCGTGATTGCCTGACGTGACGATGCCGTATGCGATTCTTTCAAATCATCTATAAAATCTGAGAAATAAACTCATGATAGTCATTCTTTGAGTGGCAGTCCTTAAACATGATAGCTTTTAGTCTATAATAGTTTGTCTACACTCACTGATCAGTGAATGGTGACAGAGCTAACCTAAGTCTTACTTCAGATAGGTCTCATCTGTTCCGGGCTGAGCTCCCTGAAATCCAGATAGTCCTGATGGTTTACGGGATCCAGATGTGCATATGGTGACTCTTCACTATGAGGCGGATCGTCATTCGAGAGACTCTGAGTCTCTCTTGGGCCTCCGTGGGCCTGGTTTGAACCGCTCTCGGCCACGCTCTCGGTCGTGTTGTTGGGACCGAAGCTTCGCACGTCGTCATACGGTGCTTCGGGCACTGGATCCTGGAGATGACTCTGGTTCTTTCTGGATACATCCTGCCCCAACTCCGTCACATTTGCGTATGGAGAAGCGGGGTCTTGCTCGGTCATCGGAGAACTATATGTTCCATTAGGGATGAATGCATCATTGTCGTACAATGTCCCGACGTTGACGTAAGCTGAACCATTCTCAATTCCTGAGAATTCCACTCTTGTGTCGTCGTAACCTCCTGTGTCATTTGCAGGTCGAAGATTCCGTCTCTTCCCGAATCGCACCAGTCCAAGCTTCCTATAGGCAAGTAAAAGTTAATTAGAGTATATGTCGTAGGCGTATGGTTGTCCATGGCTGTGCTGGTTGTCCAACACGTACATGTTTATATACTTGTGGCTCCAGCATAGTATCCTCGTGTATATTTTCGCCATTATCATAATCTTTATAATGAGAAGATAAAGTAAGTTAAATACACCCCGGGGAGAATTTTCGCGCCCGACCCAAGTGGTGGAGTGGCGAAATATACTTGGCATACTTTTCAGCCGACGGAGTCACTTGATGAAAATGAGCAACCTGCAAAGAGCACGTCAGTGATTCTTTTTTCAAATACTACGATTGTAAAATGTAACGATCATATCTTGGATTAGTTCCGATTTCCAATAAATAGTATTGTAGTTTTAGTTCTAATTTTGCTTTAACATGACTAATAAATCGAAGCTTACCACAGAGCAACACCCAAAATGATAGCTGTTGCCGCCACTATGATTGCTCCAACTAGCCCGCCGACGACAACATCAACATCAACTGCAACTGCAACTGCCACTGCAACGAAAACACCCAAAACATAGAATAGGTCTTCAGTACGTCCCTGGTTCTATGCCTGCGGGGGGGGGGGGGGGATGTTTAACAGTTATACGAGTATTTTTGGACAGATTGACCCTAACCTCAAACCAAACATTCCCCTACAACTGGGACACATATAACTCAGGATACATTGAACATCATTTAGATCAGGGACACCTAAAACATGGGATGCATATAACCTAGGACGTGTAGAACTCGGGACGCATAGGACCAACAACACACAGGGACGACCCATGAAATCTGTTCTGTTTTTGAACCAAGATCAACCGATCTCGCAACTTAAGATAATATCTTCATCTATGGGTAATGACAGCAGTTAATAAAATTGACCAATAGTACTGGTCATCACACGTGACAACACAACACACTATAGGAGGAGTACATTTAGCCTCCATACTGACCGATTACGTGCACTTCATGTACCAGCTAGAAGCGAAGCTAGATTCATTAGTGAGCATGTTACCTGACGCAGATGTAGTTGAATCTGTTTGATCGGTTGTCACGGAAACTGGAGTGGTGATTGGTTCTGAAACTTCACCCTTGGTAGAGCTTTCAGTTGCGGTATTAGTTACCAATACAGTGGTCGTGTCGGTAGGGTCACCTTGAGAAGTGACGCTTGTGGTCGCTGTTGTTGATGTTGATGATGTTGTCGTTGGTGTTGTCGTTAGGTTGTAGCAGCTTAAAGACACAGCTATGCTAGCAGGGACTGAAATTGAAACGATCACAAATATCAATCAATGATATATTAAAATCTCATCCTGAGATCAGGCTTTTTTACTCCTATCGATAGGCAGAGTATATGAAAACCACTGGTTATGTGATGGTTGTAAGTCTAGTCGTTCTAATTCTTGTGATGACGTTTTGTATCTCATACCTCTTATTTCAAGTCGGAACTTTCCGCTTCCTGTAGCACCATTCGACTTGAATTCCATCGTCATTGATGTTGCATTTGTTTTATAAGGTCCAGGGTCTGAATCATCCCCGTAGAATTGGAGACGGTAGAATGTACTACTCGTTATCCCTTGGAATGACAGTGTTTCGCTGTGGTTTTCCTGGAATCTCTTGTGGTGGATATATATTGAGAACTCTATGATGGTATTCGAGGTCATAGTGCACAAATGATGTGTCTGCGCCTCGTAGTTGAAGAGCTGAGGGAATCCTTGGCTGTGAAGGAAGAATCTTCCAAAAGATTTCGATGCGTTTGGTGTGTAGAGTGTCGAATTGATGTCATACGCAGGAACTGAAGATTTAAGAAGTAACTTCAGGTTGATCACTTACTTGAGAGAAAATAAGACATCAATAACGAAAAACTGCATGATTCATTCGCTACAAGTAACCCACTTAAATTTGATTGATGTTTGAGAGGCTAAAGAATACATGCCGACAATAAACCACGCAGCAGTTTTAGCAAGAATAGAGAAAGAATTCTTGGTTTTAGTAATAATATACATGTGCATGTAATAACTTGTATAACTAATGATTTAGGCCATACGTTGTTAAGTAAGCACTTTACTTTCATCAATTTCATCTATTCAAGACATCTTTGGCTTTACTTACATTTATCCGGGCTGCAAACAACGCCTGCCGTATCCTTTGTCTGGCATGCTTTGACGCCACCTCCCCAGCCGTAGGGTATTGGACACTTCTCTATGCTCCATTCGTCTCCCTTACACCCGGGGTTCCTCAGGTGTATCGAACCATTGCCTTGGCCGAATTCAGCTGGCTCTGTCACACGGATGGCATCACTGAATGTACAAAAATCTCTATCATACTGGAATTTATCAAAGGTGTACATGCGATCAGAGTAGCGAGCTTCGGGAAATCAAAGAATCGCCCCCATGCCGTAACGAGTCCGTATCAATTTTACCTATGTCAACATAACCTGTGACGCGACCTTACGCGAAATAGATACCCGATTCGGAAATTTTTTGATTTCCCAAAAATCCCTATTATTTCCTGATATTAGCCGATCACTGATGAAATCATTGGGTATGTGCTCCTCATGTATGTATTAACGATTGTTGATCAAAATCTACTCACACAAAACCAAGCTGTTGGCACACAACCCTGGCGCTCGCAAGGTTCCATTCTCCATCCTTTCTGTCACAGATGACGCCCCATTTACCGTACTTCAACAGCTCTACACTTCCTGCTGATGTATTACCACCGGTCAGGCGGATATCGAAAGGTTGCTGGGTTTCTGTAGGAATGAAGAGAAAAAAATGTGACATGTTATTGCCGAAATTATACCTGAAATAGGCGAGGATTAGAGTAAAATTGCATGTTAGGGAAGTGCCTCTTTTCTCATATATGAGAACACAAATTCGTCGGGAGTGACTCTTCCCTTAATGCTGTTGTGGCTGGTGGGCTTTAGGCCTATCATAATTGTTTTTGTCAGTCCTCTTATGGCTGCACTGCATTTGCCATGGGCAACTTGGATGGCAATTAATAAGTTGGACATTAAAAGGTAACATACCCGGGGCCAATCACACTTGAGGGGTTAAGGGAGGGGGGCGTAGGAGTCCATGAGCTCTCTCCTATTTTGAGACAAATATAATCCCCTTTGGTTTCCGCCGCCAACGTCCTATATGATCTCTGAGGTAAAGGGGAACTGTAGGCTGGAGCTGGGGCGGGAGAGTCAAATTGGTAGTCTTTGGGTGACCATAACATACACAGTTTTGGGCCTGGGTTGTGTTTGTTTCAGCGATAATCATATTCCTAATACAACGCGAATATAGTTTTGTTTCGAAGTACTGTAAGATGTGAGAGATTTCTACCGGCGACTTCTTGTGACATTATTTGGCCTATACCTGGCTTCTGCCTATAGTTTTCCTTTTACATGGGACTCTTCTTCACCCCTAATGGTCGTTGATGACAATCTACTGTAAATGTTTCAGCACATTATGAACTTACCACTATCAAGGTTGCATTCGACTAGTGGGTATCTCGTCTTGTCGGTGCATTCTGATATTGGAATCACACTGCATCCTCTCAAGGTCTGTTCTGTCCCTGTACACTTGAGCTCGCCATCGGCAACATTAGGGAGGCTACCACTCATGCCAGTGGTAGCTTTGACGCCGCTGAAAATATGCACGATTTACAACATGAGCGGACATTTTGTTGTTGCTGTCACTTGCTGCTGTGACTAATGAGGTAAGAGAAATAACTGTAAATGTGGTAAGTAAATCCTCTAGCGCGATGTTTGTAATGATTGGCTCTGATGAGTGTAACTGAAAATTTATTTGAAGCCCTCAATGTTTGCCCTTGTGCTCCTCAGGCCTCCATTAATTTATTCCTCAGTGTCCACCGAGAGGATATCACCCGGGCTCGAGTAATGTATTGTTGTAAACTAATTGTCTTCCGAAGAATAAAACATTATTTAACTGATAAATTTCACCCAGGATGCAATCCATCCGAACATCAGAGTCTCGTAAACATGACTCTGATAAAAAGATATGCCTATCAAGAACTCAATATCAAATTCTATCCGCCGTCAATACTCTTTAGAGATGTGTTGTTCAACGCAGATGTTCCTTTGCTGTCCTCGTGCTGGTGTGGACATTACCTATCCAAGGCAATGCCACACGTCAGCCTGGACTCACCTGTATCCAAGCTGCCTACAGACAACCTCAGAACCCTCTTTACTCCAAAGGTTGTAACATTGTGCAAACCATGGCTGCTTCGTATTCCCCTGAAACGTTTGCCGTACCTCAACTATACCCTTATTAGCAGCAGAACCGTTCAGACGGACATCAAATGAACCATTGAAGGCTGGCAGAAAAATAAGGTTTATGTAAGTCGTTCAATATTTCAGACTCAACAAATACGGAGGGCCGTTAACGGAAAATTTTTACACCTGGAAGGATCCTCTCGGTAAATTTAAACTAGTTATACGAGAAGGGGAGATCTCTCGCACTCTTTCCTTTCCTCTGGCTACGCCTATAGTTTTCCTGATGATGTTATATCTCATCGAAAATTTGACACGATGTATTGGATATTTGAGGGTCCGCATAATGTATTGTTGTGCAACATTTTCATGAAATTACTCCGGACATTTTGAAAACTTTATATGTGTGCCATTTAACATCTTCACTCTCAGCTCATGTTTGACATGTACAGTAGTTACCTTTTTAAAGCAATTACTGCGGTAACAGTAGTAAACATCGTGAAGCCCACTAATATTTCTGTGCATTTACCTGGATTCCGTAAGCAGGTGACACTGACAAGTTGGTTGATTTCGCAGGATCCTGAGAGGCTGTAACTGCAGTCTGCGAGGTTTGTCTCTGTCCCCAAACAGCGGACGTCAAAGAGGATTGGGTCAATTGCATCAATCTCATTACCAGTGGAGGCCGCATTACTGCATGCAAAGATATTTAGAAATTCCAGAGTATAACATTGTGGAAACTTATCGACAGAGTGCTAAACTAATAAAAAACAATTATTTTCGCAAAATCATTACTCTAGACATGTGATAGAAGTAATCTTAATTCTCAATGATAATTGGACAGTTAAATTTTTTTAGTCCCTTCATTGGAGTACTATTATTTCACTTGGACTGTAAAATCTGTTTTGTTTTAAGATTAGAAAATACGCCATGCGAATGCTGTTCTATACTTAATCATGCTGTTGGAATGGTCTAGTGGGTACACCTTTCTCTTTTCTAGCAGGCCTACGGTGTTACTGTATCTTAAAAACGGATATGGGATGCTATTCTATACACATTTCTTCTTCTCCAAATTTGCAAACTTGAGCATGTGGGAACAAGTTTTATGTTGCACACACGATTGGGTCATTTTATCCAAAACAAGCACTCACAGAAATCCCATCTGCCGACAGGTAACATTCGCCTCCTCAAACCCCCATGAGCTGTTCCAACATATCGTCTTACTTGAGCCCTGGCCTACTGGTAATCCGTTGACGCTAACTCTGACCGTTCCGCTGGTAGCACCAGCGCCGACAAAATATACAACCACTATGTCTTTGCCACCTGGAACAAAAAATATCAATCGCATGCCCCGGTTAGATAAAGAAGACGTAAATGCACTCACAGAAATCCCATCTGCCGACAGGTAACATTTGCCTCCTCAATCCCCCATGAGCGGTCCCAACATATCGTCTTACTTGGGTGTACTGGTAATCCATTGACGCGAACTCTGACCGTTCTGCTGGTAGCACCAGCGCCGACAAAATATACAACCACTATGTCTTTGCCACCTGGAACAAAAATAAACCAGTCGCATGCCCCGGTTAGATAAGGAAGTCCCAAATGCACTCAAAGAAATAACAATACCATATCCTGGGTTTATTGATGATCCATTGACGCCAACTTTGACAACTCCATGCACTGGTAGCATCTGAGATGGTAAAGTGTACAACTACTATGTCCTTGCAATCTAGTGAAGCAAATAACAAATTTCTCCCAGGTTTGATGCAAAAACGCAGATTCTTTTGGAGTGCAATTGTAGTGGTGCAAATCGAACCACATTCATCAATATGACGTTCATCTTGTACTTGACCTCCATGAATATGATGGAAGCACATAAATAGAATGAATGTCCAGTGTTCGACATGAATCTGTAGTATTTGAAATGAAACTGTAGTACATGTATTTATTTGCAATAGAACTGTGATTTTCGCAATACATGTAAATTGTAAAATTCGAAATGGGGAACTGTTATATTGACAATAAAGTTGTGAAATTCGAAATGAAACTGTAAAATTTGAAATGAAACTGCAGTATTCACAATAAAAGGTGATATTCGAAATGAAACTGTAAAAAATTGAAATCATAATATATCGACCGAAATGAAACTATGATATTCGAAATAAAAGTGTTTTTGAAATGAAGCAGTAATATTCGAACTGAAACCTTTAAATTCAGAATGAAATTTCAAATTAAAATTTTGAATAGTGAGCTTATATACTTCCTGTTTACTTTATATCCGAGATTGAACCACGTGACGTAACATGACGTACCTACGAACTTGAAGAGTAAAAGTACCAACAGCGGGAGAAGTCTGCCCATCGTGACTGAAATCCAACTTTGGCTTGTCAAACTGTCTCCAAGAACCTCCGTTCTCCCTAATATCACTTTCATGAATATCACTTTTGATCACCCAGAGCTTTGAAAATTCCATAGCCATAGATTTTTTCGTAGTATGTGTCTTATATGATTTAAACGCTTTGGCAAGACGCCCTATCCCCATACAAGGAAGACCAACCATGTGAATGAGTTGGCCTAACTAACATCAATTCAAAAGACACCCAAAATGAATGTTTGATGTTTTTTTTATACCAGTACTGAGTCAAGGAAGGAATACCATTAGTAATATCCCTATTATATATGATTTGCCGTGTCTTTATGATTATATGACATTTTCCGCTTGGTTCCAAGATGTCTTTTGCTCTGTCACAGAAGTCGACGGAGTAATAGTATAATCTTTTTAGCTGCCACATAATTTCCACCTAATCCATTTGGAAGTTAATTTTGAATGGACCTCCAAAAAGTAGTCGAGAACAATCTTGATCATAAATTCGTGAAGAAGTTTTTTGACAAAAGCTATATTTTTTATTCTTTCTTTAATTACAGTAGATTTCAGTAAATTTTCGCTGAAAATATTAGATTTTGATTTTTTTCAACAAGACAGTGAAAATATCAGATTTTTGTTTCCCCAAAACACCTCTCAAAAATTTTATTTACCAAACGTGACCCTCATCGGCGTGTTGTGATTGGCCCACGTACTATTAAGCGCGGTATGATAAACTACCAGCGGCATATTCACAATGAAATCTACCAGTGGATAAATTTTTACAGGCCTACGAATATCCGTTTTGTTGAAAGTGTTGTTTTTTTATTTTTTTCACTATAATCAGCCGTGATTGCCTGACGTGACGATGCCGTATGCGATTCTTTCAAATTATCTATAAAATCTAAGAAATAAACTCATGATAGTCATCCTTTGAGTGGCAGTCCTTAAACGTGATAGCTTTAGTCTATAATAGTTTGTCTACACTCACTAATCAGTGAATGGTGACAGAGCTAACCTAAGTCTTACTTCAGATAGGTCTCATCTGTTCCGGGCTGAGCTCCTTGAAATCCAGATAGTCCTGATGGTTTACGGGATCCAGATGTGCATATGGTGACTCTTCACTGTGAGCCACATTGTCATACGAGTGACTTTGAGTCTCACTTGGGCCTCCGTGGGACTGGTTTGAACCGCTCTCGGCCACGCTCTCGGTCACACACTCGGACACGCTCTCGGCCGTGTTGTTGGGATCAAGGCTTCTCACGTCGTCATACGGAGCTTCGGGCACTGGATCCTGGAGATGAATCTGGTTCTCTCTTGATACATCCTGCCCCAACTCACGCACATTTGCGTATGGAGAAGTGGCGTCTTGGTCGGTCATCGGAGAACTACCATCAAGGATGAATGCATTATTGACGTACTCCGTCCTGACGTTGGCGTAAGCTGATCTATCATCAATTCCAGTAAATTCAACTCTCGTGTCCTCGTAACCTCTCGTGGCCCTTGCGGGTCGAGGACTCTGTCTCTTCCCGAATCGTAACAGTCCAAGCTTCCTATAGGTAAGTAAAAGTATCATTAGATCTTATAAGTATGTGTCACTCCTAGTAGTTGTCCATGGATGTGCTGGTTGTACAACAACACCGTGGTTCCAGCATATAGCCTAGTTTATATTTTCCCCATTATCGCAATCTGTAAAATGTGTAGGGTAATGATTCACTCGGGTAGAATCTGAAAGCCCGATCCTAGCGAACAAAAGTTGACATACTTTTTATGGAGACATACTATCTGGTATGAGCATCCTGCAAATAGATTTGCCAGTGACCATCAAATATTACGATATTGTCGAAATTGGAGTTCCTATTTGTATGTTTGTTCTTCATTCTACTTTTGATTCACATTTTGTTTTAACCTGACTGATTAAAGTGTTGCTTACCACAGAACAACGCCTAAAATGATAGCTATCATCGCCACAATGATTGCTCCAAATAGCCCGCCGACGACAACATCAACTGCAACGAAATCACCCAAAAAGGAAATTGCATTTATAATACATCGACGACAGAAAAAAAGTTATTGAACAAGAGCTATCGTAACAGGTCGATTTGCTCCTTTGACTGAGGATGCAGTTGGACTAAGATTTGATAAAGATGAAATCAAGAAGATGAAAAACAGTGATGATTGTTCATTGCTGGAGACAATGGAGACAAAATTCTCGGACAAAACGGCAAAAGCTCCGAGTTTTAAAGATAAAAAGTTTAACAAGTTGATTCAAAAGAAGCAATATTCCCTTGTCAGACAACCCGTTACCCAATCTTTCTGTTCCTTGGAATCCTCAAGGTCCCACCCGGTACGTAACTTATTCGAAATGACTTAAGTCTCACCATGCAGTGACTGGGTTCTTAATTTCACACCCCTTCCACGTTCCTTGAAGTGACTTTTGCGATGCATACCTATTGTCATGCATTGTGTGGAAGGTGGTAAATTCTTTTTGGATGTGTTGGCAATGGACGTGTCGGATGGTACAGTCTGTGTGCTGGTCACAGATGTAGCAGGTGGTAGAATTGTTGTAGACGTGGTTGTTGCAGTCGATGGAATAGTCGGAGTCCGACTGGAGCACGACAAAGCGATGTCTGCACCATTTGGGACTAAAAGGATAAATTGGCGTAAATCAGGTACAGGTTAACAGAAAAGTCATCTTATGCTAACAAGACAAAAACAAAACAAAGAGTGACCGTAGTCTGTAAACGACTTTTCAGCTCATGTAGAGTTGTCGACAAACACAGGTAAACCCTGGTCAAGTATTATTTGGGACGTAGATCGCTCCGTTCGACAATACATCAGCTGACGGAGCTCTTCCCATTGCGATGACGAAAAACTTTAAAAAAGGGAAGGGGTAGAGCCACCACCCAGGGTGCGATTTGGAAGTGACGGGTTTAGATCATTTGCTTCTTGGGAAAAGGCATCCTGAAAAATCGTAGCCCTCTGACCAAAAGGTCGTGCGCGTGCGCCCCCATCTTAATTTTTCACGAAAATCTACTTGTATATTGGCAGTCGGGTCATGGTACAAATGAAGTGAGTCTGTGCCTCATAGCTGAATATTTGACTCTTAAGGAATAATCTACCTGAATTATTCTTAAGTTAAAGATGTTTGAACTTCACTGACGCCTTTAATAAGGGCGCCTGTATCATACAGCTGGCTGATCTTCCTCCATCGGAAAAGCGTAGGCTTTGGTAAATGTGACTTTTAGTTTAGATGATGTTGATGACGAGAAGTCATACATCTTTTGATTCAATACGCATTGCAAAAAAAACCTATCTCTATCTCGTGTTTTCTCAAAATTCTTAATCATTTAAAAGGAGGTATGGGTGAGCTAAGTTTCGTGATTCCGGTTATAACGTTTGGAACTCATACCTCTTATTTCAAGTCGGAACTTTCCCTTTCCTGTAGCACCGTTCGACTTGAATTCCATCGTCAGTGATTTGGTACTTATTGTATAAGGTCCAGGGTTCGAATTATCCCCGAAGAGTTGGAGATTGTAGAAGGTACTACTCGTTGTCTGGGTATCAATGCCTTGAAATGACAGTGTTTCCCAATGGTTTTCCTTGAACCTCTTGTAGTGGATGTATATTGAGAACTCTATGATGGTATTCGAGGTCATGGTGCACAGATGATGTGTCTGCGCCTCGTAGTTGAAGAGTTGAGGGAATCCTTGGCTGTGAAGGAAGAATCTTCCAAAAGATTTCGATGTCTTTAGTGTCCACATTGTTATACTGATGTCATACGCAGGAACTGATGATGAAGAAAAAAACAATAAGTTTGATCATTAACTGGAGATGAGAAAGACACAAAATATTACAACCTACGTTAATTTGCTACATATTCGCATCAGGTGACGTTTTATATTGTAATTAACATGGATATTAAATCTTTTACAGTCCTAAAAAACTCGACGTTCGCCGTACAAACTCGGCTGGAAACAACGCCTTCCATATCTTTTGTCTGACGTGCCTTACATTTATCCGGGCTGCAAACAACGCCTGCCGTATCCTTTGTCTGGCATGCATTGACGCCACCTCCCCAACCGTATGGTATTGGACACTTCTCTATGCTCCATTCGTCTCCCTTACACCCGGGGTTCTTCAGGTGTATTGAACCATTGCCTTGGCCGAACTCAGCTGGCTCTGTCACACGGATGGCATCACTGAATGTACAAACATTTCTATCATACTGGAATTTATCAAAGGTGTTCATGAGATCAGAGTAGCGAGCTTCGGGAAATCAAAGAATCACCCCCATGCCGTAACGAGTCCGTATCAATTTTACCTATGAGGTAACATAATCTGTGACGCGACCTTACGCGAAATCGATACCGATACGGACGATTTTTTGATTTCCCAAAAGTCCCTATTATTTCCTGAACAAAACAAATTCAGAAACAGAGAGTGTCCAAGATATTTGATATTACCCGATCACTAATGAAATCATTGGGTATATGCTCCTCATGTATGTATTAAATATTGTTGATCAAAATCTACTCACACAAAACCAAGCTGTCCGCACGCAACCCTGGCGCTCGCAAGGTTCCATGCTCCATCCTTTTTATCACAAATCACGCCCCATTTACCGTACTTCAACAGCTCTACACTTCCTGCTGATGTATTACCACCGGTCAGGCGGATATCGAAAGGTTGCTGGGTCTCTGTAGTATTGAAAAGGACAGATTTTGACGTGTTTTATAGGTTAAAGCAATGTCTGAAAGATAACGCCAAAGAAAGATGAGAACGAAATCATATTTTCGGGAAAAGCCTCTTTTTCTCATGTACTAACTGTAATTAAGAATAGAATAAGAATATTTTTTTACCAGTAATGCCCACTGATCTTAATTTCCATTCAATGGGCCCCCCTATGATATCACGTGGTGTAGTTAGGTGTTTGGTCAGTTCTGAATGTATTTCAAATGTGATGTCATCCCATAGGCCTTGAGTTATGAGTGGAAATGAGCACGGAAATTCATGATGCATGGGGTATGTGTGGCCCCTCCTACATGAATAGATAACAAGCCTGATGTATGGACTGTTAATCTTAGGAAATAAATTACATATGAGAAGCAAATTCGTTGGGAGTGGCAACAACCAACTGAGTGTAAATATTTCAGCATTTTAAATATGAACTTACCACTATCAAGGTTGCATTCGACTAGTGGGTAAGTCGTCTTGTCGGTGCATGATGATGTATTAATCACACTGCATCCTCTCAAGGTCTGTTCTGTCCCTGTACACTTAAGCTTTCCACCGACAACATTAGGGAGACTACCACTAATACCAGTGGTAACTTTGACTCCGCTGAAAATATGCACGATTTACAACAAGAGCGGACATTTTGTTGTTGCTGTCACTTGCTGCTGTGACTAATGAGGTATAAGAGAAATAACTGTAAATGTGGTAAGTAAATCATCTAGCGCGATGTTTGTAATGATTGGCTCTGATGAGTGTAACTGAAAGTTTGTTTGAAGCCCTCAATGTTTTCCCTTGTGCTCCTCAAGCCTCCATTAATTTATTCCTCAGTGTCCACCGAGAGGATATACCCGGGCTAGAGTAATGTATTGTTGTAAACTAATTGTCTACCGAAGAATAAAACATTATTTAACTGAATAAATTTCACCCAGGATGCAATCCATCTGAACATCAGAGTCTCGTATACATGACTCTGATAAAAAGATATGCCTATCAAGAACTCAATATCAAATTCTATCCGCCGTCAATACTCTTTAGAGATGTGTTGTTCAACGCAGATGTTCTTTTGCTGTCCTCGTGCTGGTGTGGACATTACCTATCCAAGGCAATGCCACACCCCTGCGAAATTCGACTGGAAATTGTCGGCAAAAGCCGGCAATTTCCACCTAATTCCAAACTATTTTTCCTTGCCAGGAGGCTGGAATTAGCTGGAAATTCCAGAAAATGTCAGGGCTGGAGTTTGGCGGTATTTTGGTAAATGGCAGTGCCAGAAAATGCCAGCTCTGGAAAAAGCTGGCATAAGCTGGCATTAGCTGGAACCTAATTTCCAGAGCTGGAATTAGGTGGAAAAATCTTGACCCAGGCCTTCTAGCTGATTACCATAATGTCAGGGCTGTCATTTATTGGAAATAGCTGGCATTAATTGACATTAGCTGGAAATTACAAATTCAGCATGCAACGAGGAATGTCAGGGCTGTCATTTATTGGAAATAGCTGGCATTAGTTGACATTAGCTGGAAATTACAAATTCAGCATGCAACGAGGAATGTCAGGGCTGTCATTTATTGGAAATAGCTGGCATTTGTTGACATTATCTGGAAATTACAAATTCAGCATGCAACGAGGAATGCGATTGTATCCTCAGAATTGTCATTTGCTGTCATTTATTGGAAACAGCTGACATTTGTTGACATTAGCTGGAAATTAAGAATTCAGTATGCGACCGGGCTGGACCCAAACCTTCGAGCTCATTTACCAATGTCAGGGTTGTCATATATTGGAAATAGCTGGCATTTGTTGACAATTTAATATTGAGTATGTGACCTGCTCTACGTTTGAATCGATCAGAGCGCTGCACACTAATAAACAGACGTTTTTTGTCACTCAACAGTGACTATGATTAGAATCGTTGTGATATGCAACAAGAAGATCTCTTGTCGTGGAGTAAAACCAATAATCGCTTAGTTTTGACTTTGCTGATTGCAATCTTGTCACACGCACCTGCGATTATCACCACAGACAGGCAATTTTTCACATGCAAACATGATTGCATGTTGATTTTGCTTGATCCCAGGCCGTGCGATTTCCAATTCTAATTTAATTTTGATGGCATCTGCAATTATAACTGCAAACAGGCAATTTCTGTCACACAGAAATATGATTAAAGGTTGCAGGTTGATTTTGCTTCCAACAGAGGTTGCTAGGATGACCAGTTCTTGTTGCGGGCGCCTGAAATTATCTATGCAAACAAGTGATTTATGTCACTTGCAAACATGATTGCTGTGGCATTATCAAGTTTTGAGCATATGCCACTGACCTAATCCCTTAGTTTTCTGACACAATCTTGTCATACTGTTATAATGTAAATATCATTCTTGGTGTGTGTTGACCATGGACTTACACGAGCATAAGAGGCCCATCATATAAAACGTAAGATTATTGCTTCACTCAGAGGCTCCTTGCAGACACCTCTGCCAGGCGGACACTTCCCCATTGCAGATGGTTTAAGTTGCCACATGACCTGGGTTGGAGTGCTCGTCAATGCCGACTGGCGTCGTCAGGGCTCAATGCCCATCCTGGAGACAGCACGTCATTTACATCTTAGCTAATTGTGATCACTTGATACGATGACGTCATTGACAATCACTGACAGGAAAATTTTGCCTCTCGTTTAATAATATAGATAGTGCAAAGTATTCACATTGTAATATTGATTCGAAAGTTTGAGGATCATGGATTGACCAGATTGGTGTGAATTGCCCCAGGGCCCAATGGAACATATGTGTACCAATTTTAAGTCCAGACTTTATGAAACGTGCCGCGCTAACAATACGGCCGCCACCGACGATGGACGCCACATCATCGCATAGGCTCACAAGGTGAGCCAAATAAAAAAGAGGTGCCGTTTTAACTGGATACCGTGACATCAACATGATGTTAACCACACATAGCACACTCTGTCACTTTGATGTCTTGAGGGCAGGGTTAAAGACGGGGACTGACGTCCAGAATGGATGTCCAAATAACATCACTGCACGACCTTGAAAAGAACGATGGAGCAAGCCGACTGTTGATTGACTCCATCACTTACATGAGTCATGAGCTGTGGACATCTCCCATGCAAAATCTTACAGTTATGATACCGTCCGGGTCCACGATCATGCATACAATAATACAGGCTTACAGCACATACACTGATTCAGGCTTCTTCATATGCTAAAAAAACAACCTCAAGGCCTGTCCAGATTACCCTTTTGGCATTCATTTGAATCCTTATGTGTTCCGATTCAATTTGTGTAAACTTTGGATATCTTGATATCGAATTCGGGGTAAAAATCAAGAAATAAGAAGAGCTCCCGCATGATTTCTTTGTTTGACTTGAAAATTCAAACCTACTAGTTCCTGTCTGAGGTGTAATGCATCATGGGATAGGTCAGGTGATAAGACCACATGATAGAATTGCATAACATAATAGCAATTTGCATAATGCCAGCAAATGCCAGCTTTTTCCAACAATTGTCAGAAACATCGAATTTGAAATTTCCAGCTAATTCCAGCTCTGACAATCTCATAGTAAAGTGACAGAGATTTCCAGCGCTGGAACTTTTACGAAAAGTAAAGTTCCAGAAAATGCCAAGAATTTCCACCCCATGGATAAAGTTCCAGTTTTTGTCAGCTTTTGCCAGCTATAACTTTTCGATGAAACTCTCTAAATTCAAAGTGTCAGCTTATTCCAGCCAAGAGCTGGAAATTCCAGCTATTTCCAACAAAATCCACCTAAGGTAAAATTCATTTCGCAGGGGCACGTCAGTCTGGACTCACCTGTATCCAAGCTGCCTACAGACAACCTCAGAATCCTCTTTACTCCAAAGGTCGTGACATTGTGCATACCACGGTTGCTTTGCATTTCCTTGATATGTCTGCCTGAACTCGACTATACCATTATGAGCAGCTTGACCGTTCAGACGGACATCAAATAGGCCATTAAAGGCTGGCAGAAAAATAAGGTTTATGTATTAAGTCGTTCAATATTTCAGACTCAACAAATACGAAGGACCTTTAACGGTCAATTCTTACACCCTGAAGGATTTTCTCGGAAAATTTAAACTATGAGTTATCCGAGAAGGGGAGATCTGTCGCACTCTTTCCTTTCCTCTGGCTACGCCTATAGTTTTCCTGATGATGTTATATCTCATCGTAAATTTGAGACGATGTATTGGATATTTGATGGTCCGCATAAAGTATTGTTGTGCCACATTTTCATGAATTCCTACTCCGGACATTATGATAACTTTACATGCATGTGTACCATTTAACATCGTCCGTCTCAGCTCATGTTTGACTTGGTCAGTAGTTACCTAAGGCCTACTAATAGTTCTGTTCGTTTACCTGGATTCCGTAAGCAGGTGACACTGACAAGTAGGTTACTTTGGCAAGTTCCTGAGAGGCTGTAACTGCAGTCTGCGAGATTTGTCTCTGTCCCCGAACAGCGGACGTCAAAGATAATAGGGGGAATTACATCACTAACTTTACCAGTGGAGGTCGCTTTTCTGCATGCAAAGATATTTAGAAAATCCAGAGTATAACATTGTGGAAGCTTATCGACAGAGCGCTTAACTAATCAAAAACATTTATTTTCGCAAAATCATTACCCTAGACATGGGATAAAAGTAATTTTAATTCTCGATGATAATTGGACACTTTAAAATTTTTTAGTACCTTCATTCGAGTACTATTATTTCACTTGATCTGCAAAATCTCTGTTTTGTTTTAAGATTAGAAAATACGCCATGCGAATGCTGTTCAATATCTGATCATACTGTTGGTATGGTCTAGTGGGTACACCTTTCTCTTTTCTAGCAGGCCTAGGTGTAACTGTGTCCAAAAAACGGATATGGGATGCTAGTCTATACACATTTCTTCTTCTCCAAATTTGCAAATTTGACCATGTGGGCAAAAGTTTTATGTTGCACACACGATTTGGTCATTTTATCAAAAACAAGTACTCACAGAAATCCCATCTGCCGACAGGTAACATTCGCCTCCTTCATCCCCCATGAGCTGTTCCAACATATCGCCTTAGTTGGGACTGTTCGTGATCCGTTGACGCGAACTCTGACCGTTCCGCTGGTAGCACCTGAGTTGGCAAAATATACAACCACCATGTCTTTGCCACCTGGAACAAAAAACACCAGTCGCATGCCCCGGTTAGATAAAGAAGTCCCAAATGCCCTCACAGAAATACCATCTGCCGACAAGTAACACTGGCCCCCTTCAGCCCCCATGAGCTGTCCCAACGTAGTGTCCTTGGTTTATTGATGATCCATTGACGCCAACTTTGACACTCCATGCACTGGTAGCATCTGAGATTACAAAGTGTACAACCACTATGTCCTTGCAGTCTAGTGAAGCAAATAACAAATTTGTCCCAGGTTTGATGCAAAACGCAGATTCTTTTTGACTGCAATTGTAGTGGTGCAAATCGAACCACATTCATCAATATGATGTTCATCGTAGTTGTAGTCGACCTCCATGAAGTTCATTGTAGTTGTAGTTGACCTCCATGAATATGATGGAAGCACATGAATGAAGGCCCAGTGTTCGACATGAAACTGTAGTATTTGAAATGAAACTGTAGTGTGATTTTCGCAATACATGTAAAGTGTAAAATTTTAAATGGGAACTGTAATATTGACAATAAAATAGTGAAATTCGAAATGAAACTGTAATATTTGAAATGAAACTGCAGTATTATCAATAAAAGGTGATATGCGAAATGAAACTGTAAAAAATTGAAATCGTACTATATCGACCGAAATGAAACTATGATATTCGAACTAAAAGTGTTTTTGAAATAAAGCAGTAATATTCTAACTGAAACCTTTATATTCAGAATGAAATTTCAAATTCAAATTTTAAATAGTGAGCTTATATACTTCCTGTTTACTATCCGAGATAGAACCACGTGACGTAACATAACGTACCTACGAACTTGAAGAGTAAGAGGACCAACAGCGGGAGAAGTCTGTCCATCGTGACTGAGGTCCAACTTTGGCTGGTCCAACTTTCTCCAAGAACCTACGTTCTCCCGACCACTCTCATGAAGATAATATCAGATCACACAGAACTTGGAAAATTCCACAGCCATAGACTTTTTTGTAGTATATGTCTTATATGATTTAAACGCTTTGGCAAGACGCCCTGTGCCCATACAAGAGAGACCAACCATGTGAATGAGTTGGTCTAACATAAATTCAAAAGACACCAAAAATGAATGTTTGATGTTTTCTTTATACCAATACTGAGTCAAGGAAGGAATACCATTGGTAATATCACTATTATATATGATTTGCTGTGACTTTATCATGATATGACATTTTCCGCCCGGTTCCAAGATGTCTTTTGCTCAGGCACAGAAGTCGACTCCCTCGGAGTGATATAATTGTGTGGGTCTAATATATACATCTTTTTAGCTGCCACATAATTTCCACCTAATCCATTTGGAAGTTAATTTGGAATGTACCTCAAGAAAATAGTCGAGAACATCTTGATCATAAATTCGTGAAGAAGTTTTTTGACAAAAGCTATATTTTTTATTCATTCTTTAATTACAGTAGATTTCAGTAAATTTCAGCTGTAAATATAAGAATTTGATTTTTTTTTCAACAAAACAGTGAAAATATTAGATTTTTGTTTCCCCAAAACACCTCTCAAAAATTTTGTTTACCAAACGTGACCCTCATCGGCGCATTGTGATTGGCCTACGTACTATTAAGCGCGGTATGATAAACTAGCCTACGAATATGTGCGTTTTGTTGAAAGTGTTGTTTTTTATTTTTTTCACTGTAATCAGCCGCGATTGCCTGACGTGTTTCTTTCAAATTATCTATAAAATCTAAGAAATAAACTCATGATAGTCATCCTTTGAGTGGTAGTCCTTAAACATGATAGCTTTAGTCTATAATAGTTTGTCTACACTCACTAATCAGTGAATGGCGACAGAGCCAACCGAAGTCTTACTTCAGATAGGTCTCATCTGTTCCGGGCTGAGCTCCCTGAAATCCAGATACTCCTGATGGCTTACGGGATCCAGATGTGCATATGGTGACTCTTCACTGTGAGCCACATTGTCATTCGAGAGACTTTGAGTCTCTCTTGGGCCTCCGTGGGCCTGGTTTGAAGCGCTCTCGGCCACGCTCTCGGTCGTGTTGTTGGGACCGACGCTTCGCACGTCGTCATACGGTGCTTCGGGCACTGGATCCTGGAGATGACTCTGCTTCTCCCTGGATACATCCTGCCCCAACTCCCGCACATTTGCGTATGGAGAAGCGGGGTCTTGCTCGGTCATCGGAGAACTATATGTTCCATCAGGGATGAATGCATCATTGTCGTACAATGTCCCGACGTTGGCGTAAGCTGAACCATTCTCAATTCCTGAGAATTCCACTCTTGTGTCGTCGTAACCTCCTGTGTCATTTGCAGGTCGAAGATCCCGTCTCTTCCCGAATCGCACCAGTCCAAGCTTCCTATAGGCAAGTAAAAGTTAATTAGAATCTTATAAGTATATAGTCGTAGGCGTATGGTTGTCCATGGCTGTGCTGGTTGTCCAACACGTACATGTTTTTATACTTGTGGCTCCATCATCCTCGCCAATATATTTTCGCCATTTTCATAATCTTTATAATGAGAAGATAAAATAAGTTAATACACCCCGGGAAGAATTTTCCCGCCCGACCCAAGTGGTGGAGTGGCGAAATATACTTGGCATACTTTTCAGTCGACGGAGTCCCTTGATGAAAATGAGCAACCTGCAAATAGCACGTCAGTGACTCTTTTTTCAAATACTACCATTGTAAAATGTAACGATCATATCTTGGATTAGTTCCTATTTCCAATAAATAGTATTGTAGTTTTAGTTCTATTTTTGCTTTAACATGACTAATAAATCGGAGCTTACCACAGAGCAACACCCAAAATTATAGCTATTGCCGCCACTAGGATTGCTGCAACTAGCCCGCCGACGACAACATCAACATCAACTGCAACTGCAACTGCAACGAAAACACCCAAAACATAAAATAGGTCTTCAGTACGTCCCTGGTTCTATGCCTGCGGGGGGGGGGGGGGGTATGTTTAACAGTTGTACGAGTATTTTTGGACAGATTGACCCTAACCTCAAACTAAACATTCCCCTACAACTGGGACACATAGAACTCAGGATACATTGAACATCATTTAGATCAGGGACACATAGAACATGGGATGCATATAGCCTAGGACGTGTAGAACCCAGGACGCATAGGACCAATAACACACAGGGACGACCCATGAAATCTGTTCTGTTTTTGAACCAAGATCAACCGATCTCGCAACTTAAGATAATGTCTTCATCTATGGGTAATGACAGCAGTTAATAAAATTGACCAACACAACACATGAGTACATTTAGCCTCCATACTGACCGATTACGTGCACTCCATGTACCAGCTAGAAGCGAAGCTAGATTCATTAGTGAGCATGTTACCTGACGCAGACGTGGTTGAATTTGTTTGATTGGTTGTCATGGAAACTGGAGTGGTGATTGGTTCTGTAACTTCGACTTTGGTAGAGCTTCCAGTCGAGGTATTAGTTACCAATACAGTGGTCGTGTTGGTAGGGTCACCTTGAGAAGTGACGCTTGTGGTCGATGTTGTTGATGTTGATGATGTTGTCGTTGGTGTTGATGTTGTCGTTGGTGTTGACGTTAGTTTGGAGCAGTTTAAAGACACAGCTATGCTAGCAGGGACTGAAATTGAAACGACCACAAATATCAATCAATAATATATTAAAATCTCATCCTGAGATCAGGCTTTTTTACTCCTATCGACAGGCGGAGTATATCGAAAACCACTGGTTATGTGATAGTTGTAAGTCTATTTCAATCAGGCTAGTCGTTCTAATTCTTGTGATGACGTTTTGCATCTCATACCTCTTATTTCAAGTCGGAACTTTCCGCTTCCTGCAGCGCCATTCGCCTTGAATTCCATCGTCATTGATTTGGTATTTTTTGTATAAGGTCCAGGGTCTGAATCATCCCCGTAGAGTTGGAGACGGTAGAATGTACTACTCGTTGCCTGGGAATCATTAGCTTGGAATGACAGTGTTTCGCTGTGGTTTTCCTGGAATCTCTTGTAATGGATATATATTGAGAACTCTATGATGGTATTCGAGGTCATGGTGCACAAATGATGTGTCTGCGCCTCGTAGTTGAAGAGCTGAGGGAATCCTTGGCTGTGAAGGAAGAATCTTCCAAAAGATTTCGATGCGTTTGGTGTGTAGAGTGTTGAACTGATGCCATACGCAGGAACTGAAGAGGAAGAAAAACATTAAGGTTGATCATTCACTGGAGACGAGAAAGACTAAGGTTGCAATAGTTGGTTACCGAAATTTGCTATAGTATTGGGGCAGCAGTTCAGGTTTATAATGTAATATTAACACAGATGTAAGATTTTTACACCACGTAAAAGACCACCACGTTCGCCTTACATTTATCGGGGCTGCAAACAACGCCTCCCGTATCCTTTGTCTGGCATGCTTTGACGCCACCTCCCCAGCCGTATGGTCTTGGACACCTCTCTATGCTCCATTCGTCTCCCTTACACCCGGGGTTCTTCAGGTGTATTGAACCATTGCCTTGGCCGAACTCCGCTGGCTCTGTCACACGGATGGCATCACTGAATGTATAAAAATCTCTATCATACTGGAATTTATCAATAGTGTTCATGAGATCCGAGTAGCGAGCTTCGGGAAATCAAAGAATCGCCCCCATGCCATAACGAAACCGTATCAATTTTACGAATGAGGTAACTTAATCTGTGACGCGACCTTACGGGAAATCGTTAACGATACGGAGGATTTTTTGATTTCCCAAGAGTCCCTATTATTTCCTGACCAAAACAAATTAGAAACAGAGAGTGTCCAAGATATTACCGGATCACTAATGAAATCATTGGGTATGTGCTCCTCATGTATGTATTAAAGATTGTAGATCAAAATCTACTCACACAGAACCAAGCTGTCGGCACACAACCCTGGCGCTCGCAAGCTTCCATTCTCCATCCCTATCACAAATGACGCCCCATTTACCGTACTTCAAGAGCTCTACACTTCCTGCTGATATATTACCACCGGTCAGGCGGATATCGAAAGGTTGCTGGGTCTCTGTAGTATTGAAAAGGACAGATTTTGACGTGTTTTATAGGTTAAAGCAATGTCTGAAAGATAACGCCAAAGAAAGATGAGAACGAAATCATATTTCGGGAAAAGCCTCTTTTTCTCATGTACTAACTGTAATTAAGAATAGAATAAGAATATCTTTTTACCAGTAATGCCCACTGATAGTAATTTCCGCTCAATGTGCCCCCCCCCCCCATGATATCACGTGGTGTGGTTAGGTGTTTGGTCAGTTCTGAATGTGTTTCAAATGTGATGTCACCCCATAGGCCTTGAGTTATGATTTTAAATGAGCACGGAAATTGATGATGCATGGGGTATGTGCGGCCCCTCCTACATGAATAGATAACAAGCTTGCTGTATGGACTGTTAATCTTCGGAAAGAAATTACTATATATTAGAAGCAAATTCGTCGGGAGTGACAACAACCAACTGAGAGTAAATATTTCAGCATTTTAAATATGAACTTACCATTATCAAGGTTGCATTCGACTAGTGGGTAAGTCGTCTTGTCGGTGCAGTCTGATGTTGGAGTCATACTGCATCCTCTCAAGGTCTGTTCTGTTCCTGTACACTTGAGCTCTCCAGCTCCAACATTAGGGAGGCTACCACAAATGCCAGTGGTAGCTTTGACTCCGCTGGAAATATGCATGATTCACAACATGAGCGGACATTTTGTTGTTGCTGTCACTTGCTGCTGTGACTAATGAGGGAGGCCTATACGAGAAATAACTGTAAATGTGGTAAGTAAATCCTCTAGCGTGATGTTTGTAATGATTGGCTCTGATAAGTGTAGCTGAAAGTTTCTTTGGAGCCCACAATGTTTTCCCTTGTGCTCCTCAAGCCTCCATTAATTTATTCCTCTGTGTCCACCGAGAGGATATCACCCGGGCTAGAGTAATGTATTGTTGTAAACTAATTGTCTTCCGAAGAATAAAACATTATTTAACTGAATAAATTTCACCCCGGATGCAATCCATCCGAGCATCAGAATCTCGTATACATGACTCTGATAAAAAGATATGCCTATCAAGAACTCAATATCAAATTCTATCCGCCGTCAATACTCTTTAGAGATGTGTTGTTCAACGCAGATGTTCTTTTGCTGTCCTCGTGCTGGTGTGGACGTTACCTATCCAAGGCAATGCCACACGTCAGTCTGGACTCACCTGTATCCAAGCTGCCTACAGACAACCTCAGAATCCTCTTTACTCCAAAGGTTGTAACAAGGTGCAAACCATGGCTGCTTTGTATTCCCCTGAAACGTCTGCCGTGCCTCGACTAAACCTTTATCAGCAGCTGAACCGTTCAGACGGACATCAAAGAGACCATTAAAGGCTGGCAGAAAAAGAAGGTTTATGTTAGTCGTTCAATATTTCAGACTCAACAAATACGAAGGACCGTCAACGGAAAAATTTTACACCTGGAAGGATCCTCTCGGTAAATTTAAACTAGTTATACGAGAAGGGGAGATCTGTCGCACTCTTTCCTTTCCTCTGGCTATGCCTGTAGTTTTCCTGACGATATTATATCTCATCGAAAATTTGAGACGATGTATTGGATATTTGATGGTCCGCATAATGTATTGCTGTGCCACATTTTCATGAAATTACTCCGGACATTATGATAACTTTACATGTATCCATTTAACATCTTCACTCTCAGCTCATGTTTGACTTGGTCAGTAGTTACCTTTTTAAAGCAATTACTCGGTAAGTAGAAAACATAGTAAAGGCCTACTAATAATTCTGTTCGTTTACCTGGATTCCGTAAGCAGGTGACACTGACAGTTAGCTTGCTTTGGCAGGGTCTTGAGAGGCTGTAACTACAGTCTGCGAGGTTTGTCTCTGTCCCCGAACAGCGTACGTCAAAGATAATAGGGGGAATTACATCACTATCTTTACCCGTGGAGGTCGCTTTTCTGCATGCAAAGATATTTATAAATTCCAGAGTATAACAATGTAGAAACTTATCGACAGAGCGCTAAACTAATAAAAACATTTCCTTTTCGCAAAATCATTACTCTGGACATGTGATAGAAGTAATCTTAATTCTCGATGATAATTGGACATTTAAATTTTTTTTAGTCCCTTCATTGGAGTACTATTATTTCACTTGGACTGTAAAATCTGTTTTGTTTTAAGATTAGAAAATACGCCATGCGAATGCTGTTCTATACTCAATCATGCTGTTGGAATGGTCTAGTGGGTACACCTTTCTCTTTTCTAGCAGGCCTAGGTGTAACTGTATCCTAAAAACGGATAGGGATGCTATTCTATACACACTTCTTCTTCTCCAAATTTGCAAACTTTACCCTGTGGGCAAAAGTTTTATGTTGCACACACGATTGGGTCATTTTATCAAAAATAAGCACTCACAGAAATCCCATCTGCTGACAGGTAACATTCGCCTCTTCCATCCCCCATGAGCTGTCCCAACACATCGCCTTACTTGAGTCAGCGCCTACTGGTAATCCGTTGACGCTAACTCTGACCGTTCCGCTGGTAGCACCTGAGCCGGCAAAATATACAACAACTATGTCTTTGCCACCTGGAACAAAAAATATCAATCGCATGCCCCGGTTAGATAAAGAAGACGTCAATGCACTCACAGAAATCCCATCTACCGACAGGTAGCATTTGCCTCCTGCATCCCCCATGAGTGGTCCAAACATATCGTCTTACTTGAGCTTGTTGGGTATCCGTTGACGCAGACTTTGACTTTTCCGCTGATAGCACCTAATCTGGGAAAATACAGGACCACTAAGTCTTTACTACCTAGAACAAAAAATAAACCAGTCGCATGCCTCGGTTAGACAAGGAAGTCCCAAATGCACTCACAGAAATACCATCTGCCGACAAGTAACACTCGCCCCCTTCAGCCCCCATGAGCTGTCCCAACGCAGTGTCCTGGGTTTATTGATGATCCATTGACGCCAACTTTGACACTCCATGCACTGGTAGCATCTGAGATTGCAAAGTGTACAACCACTATGTCCTTGCAGTCTAGTGAAGCAAATAACAAATTTGTCCCAGGTTTGAAACAAAAATGCAGATTCTTTCGAGTGCAATAGTAAGTGATGCAAATCGAACCACATTCATCAATATGACGTTCATCTTGTACTTGACCTCCATGAATATGATGGAAGAACATAAATAGAATGAATGCCCAGTGTTCGACATGAAACTGTAGTATTTGAAATGAAACTGTAGTACATGTATTAATTTGCAATAGAACTGTGATTTTCGCAATACATGTAAAGCGTAAAATTTTAAATTTGGAACTGTAATATTGACAATAACATTGTGAAATTCAAAATGAAACGATGAAATTTGAACTGAAATTGCAGTATTCACAATAAAAGGTGATATTCGAAATGAAACTGTAAAAAATTTAAATCATACTATATCGACCGAAAAGAAACTATAATATTCGAACTAAAAATGTTTTTGAAATAAAGCAATAATATTTGAACTGAAACCTTTATATTCAGAATGAAATTTCAAATTCAAATTTTGAATAGTGAGCTTATATACTTCCTGTTTACTATATATCCGAGATAGAACCACGTGGCGTAACATGACGTACCTACGAACTTGAAGAGTAAAAGTACCAACAGCGGGAGAAGTCTGCCCATCGTGACTGAAGTCCAACTTTGGCTGTCAAACTTTCTCCAAGAACCTCCGTTCTCCCTAATATCACTTTCATGAAGATCACATCAGATCATCCAGAGCTTTGAAAATTCCATAGCCATAGATTTGTTTGCAGTATGTGTCTCATATGATTTAAACGCTTTGGCAAGACGCCCTATGCCCATACAAGAAAGACCAACCATGTGAATGAGTTGGCCTAACATAAATTCAAAAGACACCAAAAATATTTGTTGTTTTCTTTATACCGGTACTGAGTCAAGAAAGGCATATTATTAGTAATATATCACTATTATATATGATATGGGATTTCCACCTAATCTATTAGGATGTTAAGTTTAAATGGACCTCCAGAAAGTAGTCGAGAACATCTTGATCATAAATTCGTGAAGAAGTTTTTTGACAAAAGCTATATTTTTTATTCATTCTTTAATTACAGAAGATTTCAGTAAATTTCAGCTGAAAATATAAGATTTTGATTTTTTTCAACAAAACAGTGAAAATATCAGATTTTTGTTTCCCCAAAACACCTCTCAAAAATTTTATTTACCAAACGTGACCCTCATCGGCGTGTTGTGATTGGCCCGCGTACTATAAAGCGCGGTATGATAAACTACCTACGGTATTCACAACGAAATCTACCAGTGGATAAATTTTTACAGGCCTACGAATATCAGTTTTGTTGAAAGTGTTGTTTTTTTATTTTTTTCACTATAATCAGCCGTGATTGCCTGACGTGACGATGCCGTATGCGATTCTTTCAAATTATCTATAAAATCTAAGAAATAAACTCATGATAGTCATCCTTTGAGTGGCAGTCCTTAAACATGATAGCTTTAGTCTATAATAGTTTGTCTACACTCACTAATCAGTGAATGGCGACAGAGCCAACCGAAGTCTTACTTCAGATAGGTCTCATCTGTTCCGGGCTGAGCTCCCTGAAATCCAGATAGTCCTGATGGTTTACGGGATCCAGATGTGCATATGGTGACTCTTCACTATGAGGCGGATCGTCATTCGAGAGACTCTGAGTCTCTCTTGGGCCTCCGTGGGCCTGGTTTGAACCGCTCTCGGTCACGCTCTCGGTCGTGTTGTTGGGACCGACGCTTCGCACGTCGTCATACGGAGCTTCGGACACTGGATCCTGGAGATGACTCTGGTTCACCCTGGATTCATCTTGCCCAAACTCCCGCACATTTGCGTATGGAGAAGTGGCGTCTTGGTCGGTCATCGGAGAACTACCGTCAAGGATGAATGCATCATTGACGTACTCCGTCCCGACGTTGGCGTAAGCAGAACCATTCTCAATTCCTGAGAATTCCACTCTTTTGTCGTCGTAACCTCCTGTGTCATTTGCAGGTCGAAGATTCCGTCTCTTCCCGAATCGCACCAGTCCAAGCTTCCTATAGGCAAGTAAAAGTTAATTAGAATCTTATAAGTATATGTCGTAGGCGTATGGTTGTCCATGGCTGTGCTGGTTGTCCAACACGTACATGTACATGTTTATATACTTGTGGCTCCAGCATATATCCTCGTGTATATTTTCGCCATTATCATAATCTTTATAATGAGAAGATAAAATAAGTTAAACACACCCCGGGAAGAATTTTCGCGCCCGACCCAAGTAGTGGAGTGGCGAAATGTAATTGGCATACTTTTCACACGACCGAGTCCCTTGATGAAAATGAGCAACATGCAAAGAGCACGTCAGTGACTCTTTTTTCAAATACTACGATTGTAAAATGTAACAAACATATCTTGGATTAGTTCCTATTTTCATGGATATTATAGTCTAGTTTTTTAGGTCATATTTTGTTTTAACATGACTAATAAATCGAAGCTTATCAGAGAGCAACACCCAAAATGAGAGCTATTGCCGCCACCACGATTGCTCCAACTAGCCCGCCGACGACACCATCAACTGCAACGAAAACACCCAAAAAATGAAGTAGGTCTAGGACTGTATAGATATGTAGGTAGGACTGTATAGATATGTTTTCTTGGTTGGTTCTATGCGTAACAGTTGTACGGGTATTTTTGGACAATCTGACCCTTACCTCCAACTCACCTTCCCATACAACTGGGACACATAGAACTCAGGATACATTAGGTGAGGTCACAGCCAGTGTTACACCCAGTGTTGGGTGTCAGTGTTAGGGGTTACACCTAATCTGACCCCTCTAATCCTGGGGTCAGTTTGGTGTTAGGTGTTGGGTGTTCCGTGTTAGGTGTCAGACATGGTGTTGTTGTTGAGGTGCTGAGTGTCACACCAACTATAGTTGTCAACTCTGACTACAGATGGCAGCCTGTCGCTCGTTCGGAACTTACTGCTGCCGATCGTTCATGTCTTGGACCTCTTTCTTGTTGCATATTCGCCACAAATTGAACATTTGGGATGAAAAACATCTTGAGTGTGTGAATGACAACATAGGCAAAGATGGCTACCACTGATCTGAAGTTGTGACCGATCTCGCCACTTAAGATAATATCTTCATCTATGGGTAATGACATCAGCTAATAAAATTGACCACTGGCACTGGTCATCACACGTGACAACACAACACACCAGGCCTATAGGATGAGTACAATTAGCCTCCATACTGACCAATTACGTGCACTTCATGTACCAGCTAGAAGCGAAGCAAGATTCATTAGTGAGCATGTTACCTGACGCAGACGTGGTTGAATCTGTTTGATCGGTTGTCATGGAAACTGGTGTGGTGATTGGTTCTGTGACTTCACCTTTTGTAGAGCCTCCAGTCGCGGTATTGGATACCAATGCAGTGGTCGTGTCGGTAGGGTTACCTTGAGAAGTGACGCTTGTGGTCGATGTTGTTGATGTTGTTGATGTTGATGATGTTGTCGTTGGTGTTGTCGTTAGGTTGTAGCAGCTTAAAGACACAGCTATGCTAGCAGGGACTGAAATTGAAACTATCCCAAATATCAATCAATAATATATTACAATCTCATCCTGAGATCAGGCTTTTTTACTCCTATCGACAGGCGGAGTATATTGAAACCCACTGGTTACGTGATGGTGGTAAGTCTATTTCAATCAGGCTAGTCGTTCTAATTCTTGTGATGACGTTTTGCATCTCATACCTCTTATTTCAAGTCGGAACTTTCCACTTCCTGTAGCACCATTCGACTTGAATTCCATCGTCATTGATTTGGTATTTGTTGTATAAGGTCCAGGGTCCGAATTATTCCCGTAGAGTTGAAGACGGTTGAAGGTACTACTCGTTGCCTGGGAATCATTGGCTTGGAATGACAGTGTTTCGCTATGGTTTTCCTGGAATTTCTTGTAGTGGATATATATGGAGAACTCTATGATGGTATTCGAGGTCATGGTGCACAAATGATGTGTCTGCGCCTCGTAGTTGAAGAGTTGAGGGAATCCTTGGCTGTGAAGGAAGAATCTTCTAAAAGATTTCGATGTGTTTGGTGTGTAGCGTGTTGAGCTGATGTCATACGCAGGAACTGAAGAGGCAGAAAAACATTAAGGTTGATCATTCACTGGAGACGAGAAAGACGTCGGTAACCAATTACTGCAACCAATTTGCTATATACTAGTATTCGCAGCAGATGTAAGACTGATGTAAGATTCTTACGTCACGTAAAAGAACACCACGTTCGCCTTACATTTTTCCGGGCTGCAAACAACGCCTGCCGTGTCCTTTGTCTGGCATGCTTTGACGCCACCTCCCCAACCGTATGGTCTTGGACACCTCTCTATGCTCCATTCGTCTCCCTTACACCCGGGGTTCTTCAGGTGTATTGAACCATTGCCTTGGCCGAACTCAGCTGGCTCTGTCACACGGATGGCATCACTGAATGTACAAACATCTCTATCATACTGGAATTTATCAATAGTGTTCATGAGATCAGAGTAGCGAGCTTCGGGAAATCAAAGAATCGCCCCAATGCCGTAACGTATCCGTATCAATTTTACGTAGGAGGTAACATAACCTTTCGGGAAATCGATACTGATACGGAGGATTTTTTGATTTCCCTAGAGTCCCTATTATTTCCTGAACAAAACAAATCCGGAAACAGAGAGTGTCCAAGATATTTGATACTAGCCGATCACTAATGAAACCATTGGGTATGTGCTCCTCATGTATGTATTAAAGATTGTTGATCAAAATCTACTCACACAAAACCAAGCTGTCGACACACAACCCTGGCGCTCGCAAGCTTCCATTCTCCATCCTTATCACAGATGACGCCCCATTTACCGTTCTTCAAGAGCTCTACACTTCCTGCTGATGTATTACCACCGGTCAGGCGGATATCAAAAGGTTGCTGGGTCTCTGTAGTATTGAAAAGGACATATTTGACGTGTTTTAGCTTAAAACAATATATGAAAGATAACGTCAAAGGAAGATTAGAACAAAATTATTTTTTCGGCAAAAGCCTCTTATCTCATATGAGAAGCAAATTCGTTGGGAGTGGCAACAACCGACTGAGTGTAAATATCTAAGCATTTTAAATAAGAACTTACCACTGTCAAGGTTGCATTCGACTTGAGTATATATTGTCTTGTCGGTGCATTCTGATGTTGGAATCACACCGCATCCTCTCAAGGTCTGTTCTGTCCCGGTACACTTGAGCTCTCCAGCGGAAACATTGGGGAGACTACCAATAATGCCCGTGGTAGCTTTGACACCGCTGAAAATATTTACAATTCACAGCTTTAGCGGACATTGTTGTAATGTCTCGTGTTGCTGTGACCAACGAGGTAAGAGAAATATAAGTGTGGTAAGTAAATACCCTAGTGCGATGCGTGTAAATGATTAGCTCTGATGAGTGAAACTGAAAGTTTGTTCGAAGACCACAACGTCTTCCCTTGTGCTCCTCAAGCCTCCATTAATTTATTCCTCAGTGTCCACCGAGAGGATATCACCCGGGCTAGAGTAATGTATTGTTGTAAACTAATTGTCTTCCGAAGAATAAAACATTATTTAACTGAATAAATTTCACCCCGGATGCAATCCATCCGAACATCAGAGTCTCGTATACATGACTCTGATAAAAAGATATGCCTATCAAGAACTCAATATCAAATTCTATCCGCCGTCAATACTCTTTGAAGGTGTTGTTGGACGCAGATGTTCTTTTGCTGTCCTCGTGCTGGTGTGGACGTTACCTATCCAAGGCAATGCCACAAGTCAGCCTGGACTCACCTGTATCCAAGCTGCCTACAGACAACCTCAGAATCCTCTTTACTCCAAAGGTTGTAACATAGTGCATACCACGGTTGCTTTGCATTTCCTTGATATGTCTGCCGTGACTCGACTATACCTTTATGAGCCGTTGAACCGTTCAGACGGACATCAAATAGGCCATTAAAGGCTGGCAGAAAAATAAGGTTCAATATTTCAGACTCAACAAATACGAAGGACCGTTAACGGAATATTTTTACACCTGGAAGGATCCTCTCGGTAAATTTAACCTAGTTATCCGAGAAGGGGAGATCTGTCGCCCTCTTTCCTTTCCTCTGGCTACGCCTGTAGTTTTCCTGATGATGTTATATCTCATCGTAAATTTGACACGATGTATTGGATAATTGATGGTCCACATAATGTATTGTTGTGCCACATTTTCATGAAATTACTCCGGACATTATGATAACTTTACATGCATGAGTGCCATTTAACATCTTCACTCTCAGCTCATGTTTGACTTGGTCAGTAGTTACCGTCTTAAAGCAATTACTCGGTAAGTAGAAATAGGCCTACTAATAGTTCTGTTCGTTTACCTGGATTCCGTAAGCAGGTGACACTGACAAATTGGTTACTTTGGCAGGGTCCTGAGAGGCTGTAACTGCAGTCTGCGAGGTTTGTCTCTGTCCCCGAACAGCGGACGTCAAAAATGATTGGGTCAATTTTATCACTATCATTACCAGTGGAGGTCGCTTTTCTGCATGCAAAGATATTTAAAAATTCCAGAGTATAACATTGTGGAAATTTATCGACAGAGCGCTAAACTAATCAAAAACACTTATTTTCGCAAAATCACTACTCTAGACATGGGATAGAAGTGATCTTAATTCACAATGATTATTGGACAATTTAATTTTTTTAGTGCCTTTATTGGAGTACTATTATTTCACTTGGTCTGTAAAATCTCTGTTTTGTTTTAAGATTAGAAAATACGCCATGCGAATGCTGTTCTATACTTAATCATACTGTTGGAATGGTCTAGTGGGTACACCTTTCTCTTTTCTAGCAGGCCTCCGGTGTTACTGTATCTTAAAAACGGATATGGGATGCTATTCTATACACATTTCTTCTTCTCCAAATTTTCAAACTTTACCATGTGGGCAAAAGTTTTATGCTGCACACACGATTGGGTCATTTTATCAAAACCAAGCACTCACAGAAATAACATCTGCCGACAGGTCACATTCGCCTCCTCCATCCCCCATGAGCTGTCCCAACACATCGCCTTACTTGAGACAGCGCCTACTGGTAATCCGTTGACGCGAACTCTGACCGATCGGCTGGTAGCACCTGAGCCGGCAAAATATACAACAACTATGTCTTTGCCACCTGGAACAAAAAATATCAATCGCATGCCCCGGTTAGATAAAGAAGACGTAAAGGCACTCACAGAAATCCCATCTGCCGACAGGTAACATTCGCCTCCTCCATCCCCCATGTGCTGTCCCAACATATCGTCTTACTTGGTTTCTCTGGTGATCCGTTGACGCGAACTCTGACCGTTCCGCTGGTAGCACCTGAGTTGGCAAAACATACAACCACTATGTCTGTGCCACCTGGAACAAAAAATATCAATCGCATGCCCCGGTTAGATAAAGAAGACGTAAAGGCACTCACAGAAATCCCATCTGCCGACAAGCAACACTCGCCCCCTTCAGCCCCCTTCAGCCCCCTTCAGCCCCCATGAGCTGTCCCAACGCAGTGTCCTGGGTTTATTGATGAGGCATTGACGTCAACTTTGAAAACTCCATTCACTAGTAGCATCTGAGATGGCAAAGTGTACAACCACTATGTCCTTGCAATGTAGTGAAGCAAATAACAAATTTGTCCCCGGTTTGAAAAAAAACGCAGATTCTTTTTGAGTGCAATAGTAAGTGGTGCAAAGCGAACCACATTTATCAATATGAAGTTCATCTTGTACTTGACCTCCATGAATATGATGGAAGCCCATAAATAGAATGAATGCCCAGTGTTCGACATGAAACTAGTATTTGAAATGAAACTGTAGTACATTTATTTATTTGCAATAGAACTGTGATTTTCGCAATGCATGGAAATTGTAAAATTTGAAATGGGGAACTGTGATATTGACAATAAAGTTGTGAAATTCGAAATGAAACTGTAAAATTTAAAATGAAACAGCAGTATTCACAATAAAAGGTGATATTCGAAATGAAACTGTAAAAAATTGAAATCACACTATATCGACCGAAACGAAACTATGATATTCGAAATAAAAGTGTTTTTGAAATAAAGCAGTAATATTCGAACTGAAACCTTTATATGGCAGTATGAAATTTCGAATTCAAATTTTGAATAGTTAGGTGATACTTCCTGTTTACTATCCGAGATAGAATCACGTGACGTAACATGACGTACCTACGAACTTGAAGAGTAAAAGTACCAACAGCGGGAGAAGTCTGTCCATCGTGACTGATGTCCTACTTTGGCTGATCAAACTTTCTGCAAGAACCTACGTTCTCCCTATCACTTTCATGAAGATCACTTCTGATCACCCAGAGCTTTGAAAATTCCATAGGCATAGATTTTTTCCTAGTATGTGTCTTATATGATTTAAACGCTTTGGCAAGACGCCCCATCCCCATACAAGAAAGACCAACCATGTGAATGAGTTGGCCTAACTAAGATAAATTCAAAAGACACCAAAAATGTATGTTTGATGTTTTCTTTATACCAGTACTGAGTCAAGGAAGGAATACCATTAGTAATATCACTATCATATATGATTTGCCGTGTCTTTCCGCCTGGTTCCAAGATGTCTTTTGCTCAGGCACAGAAGTCGACTCCCTCGGAGTAATATAATTGTGTGGGTCTAATATATACATCTTTTTAGCTGCCACATAATTTCCACCTAATCCATTTGGAAGTTAATTTTGAATGGACCTCCAAAAATTAGTCGAGAACATCTTGATCTTAAATTCGTGAAGAATTTTTTTGACAAAAGCTATATTTTTTATACATTCTTTAATTACAGTAGATTTCAGTAAATTTCAGCTGTAAATATAAGAATTTGATTTGTTTTCAACAAAACAGTGAAGATATCAGATTTTTGTTTCCCCAAAACACCTCTGAAAAATTTTATTTACCAAACGTGACCCTCATCGGCGTGTTGTAATTGGCCCACGTACTATTAAGCGCGGTATGATAAACTACCAGCGGCATATTCACAATGAAATCTACCAGTGGATAAATTTTTACAGGCCTACGAATATCCGTTTTGTTGAAAGTGTTGTTTTTTTATTTTTTTCACTATAATCAGCCGTGATTGCCTGACGTGACGATGCCGTATGCGATTCTTTCAAATTATCTATAAAATCTAAGAAATAAACTCATGATAGTCATCCTTTGAGTGGCAGTCCTTAAACATGATAGCTTTAGTCTATAATAGTTTGTCTACACTCACTAATCAGTGAATGGTGACAGAGCTAACCTAAGTCTAACTTCAGATAGGTCTCATCTGTTCCGGGCTGAGCTCCTTGAAATCCAGATAGTCCTGATGGTTTACGGGATCCAGATGTGCATATGGTGACTCTTCACTGTGAGCCACATTGTCATACGAGTGACTTTGAGTCTCACTTGGGCCTCCGTGGGCCTGGTTTGAACCGCTCTCGGCCACGCTCTCGGTCACACACTCGGACACGCTCTCGGCCGTGTTGTTGGGATCAAAGCTTCTCACGTCGTCATACGGAGCTTCGGGCACTGGATCCTGGAGATGAATCTGGTTCTCTCTTGATACATCCTGCCCCAACTCCCGCACATTTGCGTATGGAGAAGTGGCGTCTTGGTCGGTCATCGGAGAACTACCATCAAGGATGAATGCATTATTGACGTACTCCGTCCTGACGTTGGCGTAAGCTGATCTATCATCAACTCCAGTAAATTCAACTCTCGTGTCCTCGTAACCTCTCGTGGCCCTTGCGGGTCGAGGACTCTGTCTCTTCCCGAATCGTAACAGTCCAAGCTTCCTATAGGTAAGTAAAAGTTTCATTATAATCTTATATGTATGTGTCACTCGTAGTGGTTGTCCATGGCTGTGCTGGTTGTACAACACCATGGTTCCAGCATATAACCTAGTGTATATTTTCCCCATTATCGCAATCTGTAAAATGTGTAGGGTAATGATTCACTCGGGTAGAATCTGGAAGCCCGATCCTAGCGAACAAAAGTTGACATACTTTTTATGGAGACATACTATCTGGTATGAGCATCCTGCAAATAGATTTGCCAGTGACCATCAAATATTCCGATATTGACGAAATGTTGAAAAATTATATATCTTGGAGTTCCTATTTGTATTTATGTTCTTCATTCTACTTTTGATTCACATTTTGTTTTAACCTGACTGATTAAAGTGTTGCTTACCACAGAACAACGCCTAAAATGATAGCTATCATCGCCACAATGATTGCTCCAAATAGCCCGCCGACGACAACATCAACTGCAACGAAATCACCCAAAAAGGAAATTGCATTTATAATACATCGACGACAGAAAAAAAGTTATTGAACAAGAGCTATCGTAACAGGTCGATTTGCTCCTTTGATTGAGGATGCAGTTGGACTAAGATTTGATAAAGATGAAATCAAGAAGATGAAAAACAGTGATGATTGTTCATTGCTGGAGACAATGGAGACAAAATTCTCGGACAAAACGGCAAAAGCTCCGAGTTTTAAAGATAAAAAGTTTAACAAGTTGATTCAAAAGAAGCAATATTCCCTTGTCAGACAACCCGTTACCCAATCTTTATGTTCCTTGGAATCCTCAAGGTCCCACCCGGTACGTAACACATTCGAAATGACTTAAGTCTCACCATGCAGTGACTGGGTTCTTAATTTCACACCCCTTCCACGTTCCTTGAAGTGACTTTTGCGATGCATACCTATTGTCACGCATTGTGTGGAAGGTGGTAAATTCTTTTTGGATGTGTTGGCAATGGACGTGTCGGATGGTACAGTCTGTGTGCTGGTCACAGATGTAGCAGGTGGTAGAATTGTTGTAGACGTGGTTGTTGCAGTCGATGGAATAGTCGGAGTCCGACTGGAGCACGACAAAGCGATGTCTGCACCATTTGGGACTAAAAGGATAAATTGGCGTAAATCAGGTACAGGTTAACAGAAAAGTCATTTTATACTAACAAGACAAAAACAAAACAAAGAGTAACCTTTGTCTATAAAATACTTTTCATCTCATGTAGTTGTCCGACTAACACAAGTAAACGCTGGTCAAGTATATGATATTTAGGACGTAGATCGCTCCGTTCGACAATACATCAGCTGGCGGAGCTCTTCCCATTGCGATGACGAACAACTTTAAAAAAGGGAAGGGGTAGAGCCACCACCCAGGGTGCGATTTGGAAGTGACGGGTTTAGATCATTTGCTTCTTGGGAAAAGGCATCCTGAAAAATCGTAGCCCTCTGACCAAAAGGTCGTGCGCGTGCGCCCCCATCTAAATTCTTCACTAAAATCTACTTGTATATTGGCAGTCGGGTCATGGTACAAATAAAGTGAGTCTGTGCCTCATAGCTGAATATTTGACTCTTAAGGAATAAGCTACCTGAATTATTCTTGTTTGAACTTCACTGTCACCTTTAATTAGGGCGCCTGTATCATACAGCTGGCTGATCTTCCTCCATTGGAAAAGCGTAGGCTTTGGTAAATGTGACTTTTAGTTTAGAGGATGTTGATGACGAGAAGTCATACATCTTTTGATTCAATACATATTGCAAAAAAACTCTATCTCTATCTCGTGTTTTCTCAAAATCTGAAAATTCTAAATCATTTAAAAGGAGGTAGGGGTGAGCTGAGTGTGGTGATTCCGGTTGTAACGTTTGGAACTCATACCTCTTATTTCAAGTCGGAACTTTCCCTTTCCTGTAGCACCGTTCGACTTGAATTCCATCGTCAGTGAGGCGGTATTTAATGTATAAGGTCCAGGGTCCGAATTATCCCCGTAGAGTTGGAGATTGTAGAAGGTACTACTCGTTGTCTGGGTATCAATGCCTTGAAATGACAGTGTTTCGCCATGGTTTTCCTTGAACCTCTTGTAGTGGATGTATATTGAGAACTCTATGATGGTATTCGAGGTCATGGTGCACAAATGATGTGTCTGCGCCTCGTAGTTGAAGAGTTGAGGGAATCCTTGGCTGTGAAGGAAGAATCTTCCAAAAGATTTCGATGTCTTTAGTGTGCACATTGTTATACTGATGTCATACGTAGGAACTGATGATGAAGAAAGAAACAATAAGTTTGATCATTAACTGGAGATGAGAAAGACACAAAATATTACAACCTACGTTAATTTGCTACATATTCGCATCAGGTGACGTTTATATTGTAATTAACATGAATATTAAATCTTTTACAGTCCTAAAAAACTCGATCTTCGCTTTACAAACTGGGCTGGAAACAACGCCTTCCATATCTTTTGTCTGACGTGCCTTACATTTTTCCGGGCTGCAAACAACGCCTGCCGTGTCCTTTGTCTGGCATGCTTTGACGCCACCTCCCCAACCGTATGGTATTGGACACTTCTCTATGCTCCATTCGTCTCCCTTACACCCGGGGTTCTTCAGCTGTATTGAACCATTGCCTTGGCCGAACTCAGCTGGCTTTGTCACCCGGATGGCATCACTGAATGTACAAAAATCTCTATCATACTGGAATTTATCAAAAGTGTACATGAGAACAGAGTAGCGAGCTTCGAGAAATCAAAGAATCGCCCCCATGCCGTAACGAGTCCGTAACAATTTTGCGAATGAGGTAACATAATCTGTGACGCGACCTTACGCGAAATCGATACCGATACGGAAAATTTTTAGATTTCCCAAAAATCCCTATTATTTCCTGAACAAAACAAATTCAGAAACAGAGAGTGTCCGAGATATTTGATAAGCCCCCCTTTAGGAGGGGCTCTTAAGATACACGTGTGTGTGGGAGTATATACTGATTTGATGAGAAATAAAGAGAGTAAATATTGTATATCCTACAAACAATTTTTTTTGGTATTTTTCTGAATTAACTCCGTTGAGTTTACCGATTTCTCCGCGATCTTCCGGTGGTGGTTGCTATCCCATTGGTTGAAATTAATTTAAATTAATTTAAATCTTCATGGGAATTCGCTACATCATATGCCTAAGAAATATTAATATAATTGGCCAATTTCTTAGGCATATGATGTAGCGAATTCCCATGAAGATTTAAATTAATTTAAATTAATTTCAACCAATGGGATAGCAACCACCACCGGAAGATCGCGGAGAAATCGGTAAACTCAACGGAGTTAATTCAGAAAAATACCAAAAAAAATTGTTTGTAGGATATACAATATTTACTCTCTTTATTTCTCATCAAATCAGTATATACTCCCACACACACGTGTATCTTAAGAGCCCCTCCTAAAGGGGGGCTTATTAATATTTTTATCAGAGAAATATCCGTCCTAAATAATGACAGAAAAGGGTGGTTTATTTCAATTTTGTGTCGACATGATCGAGGTCACGTGACATAAAAACAAAACAATCGCACACACCCGTCCAAAAAAGGCACTTTAAGAAAAACAAATACGTTTTTCCAGCTTAAAACCACACTGACGACTAAGTTATATTGGTCTACTGCCCAAATCTGAAGTATCAAAATGAATCACAAACTAGAACTAGCTCTATTTAGCAAAAGTTGCGTGAAAAATTCGGGTGAGCGACATTCTGCACCCTAGCGGCCAATAATTAAACTACTTTCAGCTGTCTGCTTCGGTCTCGTTAGGGAGTTTTTCCCAAATGTACGCGATGATGACGTGCCCCATTAACAGGACGTAACATCTATTTTAAAATGCGTTTCCAAAGTGAATGCATGAGGACAACCTATTTGTGTCGTATATCACTGGAAACGCCCGATTCCCGTGAATAAGGACAATCACAATGTATTACATTACCAAAACAAAAATGTGTCGGAAGGAACTATATGGATGGTCCCATCGCACCCCCCCCTCCAGCAGTATGACACAGAAGGGCTAGTTGACTGTCCACCGGGGGGGGGGGGGGGGGGGGGGGTTTGGGGGGAGCTTCCCCCCAACGCACTGGTAAAAACCTATGTTGACGGAGGGGGGTTTGGGGGGTGTCCCCCCATTGTAACAGCTGTAGTTGTTAGAGCTTGCACTTAACATATGCTCGTAGGGGGGTTCGGGGGAGCTCCCCCGACCTAAAGGGGGGCTCACTAAGTTCTTGACTTTACATATTATTACCCGATCACTAATGAAATCATTGGGTATATGCTCCTCATGTATGTATTAAAGATTGTTGATCAAAATCTACTCACACAAAACCATGCTGTCGGCACACAACCCTGGCGCTCGCAAGGTTCCAATCTCCATCCCTATCACAAATGACGCCCCATTTACCGTACTTCAAGAGCTCTACACTTCCTGCTGATGTATTACCACCGGTCAGGCGGATATCAAAAGGTTGCTGGGTCTCTGTAGTATTGAAAAGGACATATTTTGACGTGTTTTAGCTTAAAACAATATATGAAAGATAACGTCAAAGGAAGATTAGAACAAAATTATTTTTTCGGCAAAAGCCTCTTATCTCATATGAGAAGCAAATTCGTCGGGAGTGACAACAACCGACTGAGTGTAAATATATAAGCATTATAAATATGAACTTACCACTGTCAAGGTTGCATTCGACTTGAGTATATATTGTCTTGTCGGTGCATTCTGATGTATTAATCACCTTGCATCCTCTCAGTGTCTGTTCTGTCCCGGTACACTTGAGCTCTCCAGCGGAAACATTGGGGAGACTACCAATAATGCCCGTGGTAGCTTTGACACCGCTGAAAATATTTACAATTCACAGCTTTAGCGGACATTGTTGTAATGTCTCGTGTTGCTGTGACCAACGAGGTAAGAGAAATATAAGTGTGGTAAGTAAATACCCTAGTGCGATGCGTGTAAATGATTAGCTCTGATGAGTGAAACTGAAAGTTTGTTCGAAGACCACAACGTCTTCCCTTGTGCTCCTCAAGCCTCCATTAATTTATTCCTCAGTGTCCACCGAGAGGATATCACCCGGGCTAGAGTAATGTATTGTTGTAAACTAATTGTCTTCCGAAGAATAAAACATTATTTAACTGAATAAATTTCACCCCGGATGCAATCCATCCGAACATCAGAGTCTCGTATACATGACTCTGATAAAAAGATATGCCTATCAAGAACTCAATATCAAATTCTATCCGCCGTCAATACTCTTTGAAGGTGTTGTTGGACGCAGATGTTCTTTTGCTGTCCTCGTGCTGGTGTGGACGTTACCTATCCAAGGCAATGCCACAAGTCAGCCTGGACTCACCTGTATCCAAGCTGCCTACAGACAACCTCAGAATCCTCTTTACTCCAAAGGTTGTAACATAGTGCATACCACGGTTGCTTTGCATTTCCTTGATATGTCTGCCGTGACTCGACTATACCTTTATGAGCCGTTGAACCGTTCAGACGGACATCAAATAGGCCATTAAAGGCTGGCAGAAAAATAAGGTTCAATATTTCAGACTCAACAAATACGAAGGACCGTTAACGGAATATTTTTACACCTGGAAGGATCCTCTCGGTAAATTTAACCTAGTTATCCGAGAAGGGGAGATCTGTCGCCCTCTTTCCTTTCCTCTGGCTACGCCTGTAGTTTTCCTGATGATGTTATATCTCATCGTAAATTTGACACGATGTATTGGATAATTGATGGTCCACATAATGTATTGTTGTGCCACATTTTCATGAAATTACTCCGGACATTATGATAACTTTACATGCATGAGTGCCATTTAACATCTTCACTCTCAGCTCATGTTTGACTTGGTCAGTAGTTACCGTCTTAAAGCAATTACTCGGTAAGTAGAAATAGGCCTACTAATAGTTCTGTTCGTTTACCTGGATTCCGTAAGCAGGTGACACTGACAAATTGGTTACTTTGGCAGGGTCCTGAGAGGCTGTAACTGCAGTCTGCGAGGTTTGTCTCTGTCCCCGAACAGCGGACGTCAAAAATGATTGGGTCAATTTTATCACTATCATTACCAGTGGAGGTCGCTTTTCTGCATGCAAAGATATTTAAAAATTCCAGAGTATAACATTGTGGAAATTTATCGACAGAGCGCTAAACTAATCAAAAACACTTATTTTCGCAAAATCACTACTCTAGACATGGGATAGAAGTGATCTTAATTCACAATGATTATTGGACAATTTAAATTTTTTAGTGCCTTTATTGGAGTACTATTATTTCACTTGGTCTGTAAAATCTCTGTTTTGTTTTAAGATTAGAAAATACGCCATGCGAATGCTGTTCTATACTTAATCATACTGTTGGAATGGTCTGGTGGGTACACCTTTCTCTTTTCTAGCAGGCCTACAGTGTTACTCTGTCCTAAAAACGGATATGGGATGCTATTCTATACACACTTCTTCTTCTCCAAATTTGCAAACTTGAGCATGTGGGCAAAAGTTTTATGTTGCACACACGATTGGGTCATTTTATCAAAAACAAGCACTCACAGAAATCCCATCTGCCGACAGGTAACATTCGCCTGTTCCATCCCCCATGAGCTGTCCCAACACATCGCCTTACTTGAGAGAGCGCCTACTGGTAATCCGTTGACGCGAACTCTGACCGTTCCGCTGGTAGCACCTGAGGTGGCAAAATATACAACCACTATGTCTTTGCCATCTGAAATAAAATATATCAATCGCATGCCCCGGTTAGATAAAGAAGACGTAAATGCACTCACAGAAATCCCATCTGCCGACAGATGACATTCGCCTCCTCCATCCCCCATGAGCTGTCCCAGCATATCATCTTACTTGAGCCTACTGGTGATCCATTTACGCGAACTTTAGCAATTCCATTGCTTGTATATGAGGCGACAAAGTACACAACCACGACATCCTTGCCATCTAGTGAAGCAAATAACAAATTTGAATCTTTGAAGCAAAAACGCAGGTTCTTTTCGAGTGCAATAGTAAGCGGTGCATATCGAACCACATTCATCAATATGAAGTTCATCCTGTACTTGACCTCCATGAATATGATGGAAGCACATAAATAGAATGAATGCCCAGGGTTCGACATGAAACTGTAGTATTTGAAATGAAACTGTAGTACATGTATTTATTTGCAATAGAACTGTGATTTTCGCAATACATGTAAATTGTAAAATTTGAAATGGGGAACTGTAATATTGACAATAAAGTTGTGAAATTCGAAATGAAACTGTAAAATTAGAAATGAAACTGTAGTATTCACAATAAAAGGTGATATTCGAAATGAAACTGTAAAAAATTGAAATCATACTATATCGACCGAAATGAAACTATAATATTCGAAATAAAAGTGTTTTTGAAATAAAGCAGTAGGCCTAATATTCGAACTGAAACCTTTATATTCAGAATGAAATTTCAAATTCAAATTTTGAATAGTGAACTTATATACTTCCTGTTTACTATATATCCGAGATAGAACCACGTGACGTAACATGACGTACCTACGAACTTGAAGAGTAAAAGTACCAACAGCGGAAGAAGTCTGTCCATCTTGACTGAAATCCAACTTTGGCTGGTCAAACTTACTCCAAGAACCTACGTTCTATCTAATATCACTTTCATGAAGATCACATCAGATCACCCAGAGCTTTGAAAATTCCATAGCCATAGATTTTTTCGTAGTATGTGTCTCATATGATTTAAACGCTTTGGCCAGACGCCCTATGCCCAGACAAGGTAGACCAACCATGTGAATGAGTTGGCCTAACTAACATCAATTCAAAAGACACCCAAAATGAATGTTTGATGTTTTCTTTATACCAGTACTGAGTCAAGGAAGGAATACCATTAGTAATATCACTATTATGTATGATTTGCCGTGACTTTATCATGATATGACATTTTCCGCCTGGTTCCAAGATGTCTTTTGCTCAGGCACAGAAGTTGACACCCACGGAGTAATATAATTGTGTGGGTCGTCTTTTTAGCTGCCACATAATTTCCACCTAATCCATTTGGAAGTTAATTTTGAATGGACCTCCAAAAAGTAGTCGAGAACAATCTTGATCATAAATTCGTGAAGAAGTTTTTTGACGAAAGCTATATTTTTTGTTCATTCCTCAATTACAGTAGATTTCAGTAAATTTCAGCTGAAATTATAAGAATTTGATTTTTTTCAACGAAACGTTGAAAATATCAGATTTTTGTTTCCCCAAAACACCTCTCAAAAATTTTATTAACCACCCGTGACCCTGATCGGCGCGTTGTGATTGGCCCACGCACTATTAAGCGCGGTATGATAAACTACCAGCGGCGTATTCACCAATGAAATCTACCAGTGGATAAATTCTTATAGGCCTACGAATATCCACGTTTTGTTGAAAGGGTTGTTTTTTAACTTTTTCACTGTAATCAACTGCGATACGATGCCGTATACGATTCTTTCAAATTATTTATAAAATCTAAGAAATAAACTCATCATAGTCATCCTTTGAGTGGCAGTCCTTAAACATAACAGTTCTTTTTATGCATGTCATGCCCTGCCATTATACCCATCCAAGCCTATTCTATCAAGACCCTTTGTTGTAAGGCATGTCCGCAGTGAGATTTAATGGGCCAACTTCCTTGTTTGGGCAAGCATAGGCCAAGAATATATTAAGGCTAATACCAGTATGTAAATCTCAGCACATAGGCCTAGCATATTCTTTAGGTGAAAATTGTCAACATAGGACTCCATTGAAATGAGATCTTTTAAGGTGTTATCTGTGTTTTGGGTGTGTTATTCGTGACTGGATTTGACAATTCGCCATGTCTGTGATACATGTAGGAGAATGTCGTGAATTCCTATCCAGGAAGTTGTTGAGAATTTAGCCTATCGCCATGGACATCGAATTTTGTTTGACCTAGTCTCCTTGATAAGATTACAAGATGTACGTCCTGCTGATTTCGCTCCTCCTTTTCCATACATGTATAGCAGGTAAGTAGAGTTTACAGTACATTTACATTGTACTGAGTCACGGTCAGTGCTAGTGTATAGAAATTGAAGTAGGCCTTGGCCTTTCCGCTTGCTACTCTTGTTCTCTCTTTACACAGGCAAACGTTTCGGGCATAGGAAGTTTTCGCAAAACCCCTATGTCCACGTGAACGCCTATCCCATTGTTCGACCTCGCTATCAGGAGGTCGAACAATGAGATAGACGTTCACGTCGCTATCAGGAGGCCGAACAATGAGATAGACGTTCACGTTGGCGTTGCGCGGGGATTTGCGAAAACTCCCTATTTATGGGCCCATGGTAGGGCTAATGGTGATTATAAAAAGACACCTTTTACATCGACGTTTCTATCCATCACATTTCTCCATCACACTAATCATTGATGGCCTATGGTAGAATCGACGATGATTAATCATCATATCAGGGTTTCTGCCAGCTGGGGGACTGGGGATACAAATACCCACCTTTGCTTCAAGAAGGTGGGTAAGTACCTACCTTCTAAGGGTTTCATACAGAGGAAGGGAGGGGGAGCATGGGGGGAGGGGGGGGGTTTATCCCCAATCATCCTGATTAATCAAGTTTTTGACACTTATGTTTTAGAGTCTAAAGTGGCCTAAGAAGCCGATTTTAGCGTTTTCATGTGTAAAAAGGCTTTAGGAGGGGGTCAATTTTTTTCTTTCGTCCCCCATGAAAAAATTCCTGGCGGATTAGATTATGTGATGGAAACATTATTTTGCCTCTGTAACATCGCCTCAATGGCTTGGGTTCCCTTTTGGTAAGGTGGCGTTACTATTTCTTATTACTATGTTGTTTTAGGACGTGATATCAATAGCATTGTCGTCTTATACATTTTAAGGATAACATAGGCGAAGAAGGGTGATATGTGATTTTATGCCTATATGAGTCCCCCAAAAGCATTTCGAAATAACACTGCATGCGCATTCGTACATTGTACGTGCATTCACAAAACATACTCTCAACTCGGCTGTATAAGACCAGATCATACCAGTATATATCCTCAAAACATGTCCTGCCATGAATGTGTAATGAATCAGCTGTCCTTCGTCTTCCTCAGCTGAGCTAATTAGTGGGTTCTTTGGAGTGCGCAATTCAAAATTATCTCCATAGGTTGACAATGATCCATTTCTCTTTAGTTCGCATGTTAAGTCAATGATAATAAATTAATTAATCCTTTTTATAGCGCCTCCCCATGGTGGAGTACATTGCTCCTTCGAGGAATTATACTAGCATTGTACCCGTAGCGCAGGCAGGTTCAAATGGGCTATACCTTGAATAGATTGAATTGCAATGAAAATCTAATGTCGGCCTCCAAATGGCTCGAACCAATTGCACTATCAGTCACTACTATAACTTTAAAATGCGTGCTCCTCCTACATGTAGCAAGGTCTCGGGCAAGGCACTTACTCGACAGGCAAGCTAGAAGTTCAGCACCGTGAGCAGCTCCTTGATAAGGCCATGCCAAGTTCAGAGTGCCTCTTCAGATACATCAAGTATTGAAAGCTGTGGTGAGCACATAAACAGACCATGGTAACCTTCATTTGAAAATCCCTTCATAATCAAGGGCTAGCTCTGGCTAACACAGCACCCAAAGACAATAGCCCACCAATTTGACCCCAGCTCCTTACTGCGGGAAAACCCAAGTCAAGCAACCAAAAGTACCAAAAATACATTTTTGTTTACATTTGAACTGGACACATACGTTTGTTTACAATTTCTTTCCCCGCGAAATCTCGAAGATCAGGTGACCTGCAATCGTGGATTGAAAATAACATTAACCTTGGTTCAGCAGGTCAACAGGTACAGGCTGTTCCAATCATCCCCCTACAGCCAGCTGTCCAACAGGTAGTGTTACTCACCCCACAGGGAGTGCAGGTAATTGATTAATCCCCTGCATAACTGAACAGCAATGGCTTGGCTTCTGTGAGTGGTAAGGAGAATTGACAGTGCCCGATTAAAAATCCCTCATTACTGCTCCGCTGAAGTAAATTTCCGAAAATAAACATAACGTTGCATCAGGATAACATATCACCTGCAAACGTGCAAAATTTCGAGACGAAACACTACCCCCAAATGGCACTTTATCGAGCCGCCTTATAGTATTATGATATAGATTCAAGATGCTCAATATAATAAGACTATATACCAAGTTGTTATCATTACTGGTATTCATATTATATGTTGTATAGCTTCCTATTTCACATGTAATACATACTTTTTATTCTACTTTATCTTGTACTGTATTTGCTTGAAATTATTGTATATTACCATTGACCTCTAGATGGTATTTTAGTGTAATATATCAATTTGATTTATATTTCTTGCCCGCCTATTATATGTTAATCATACATGAAGGATTACCCAAAATCACGATTCCAACCAATGAGGTCTGACGAGAATTTGTATAGGCCTACCACCCCTCACCTGGATGAATATCCTTGTGAATAAACATCGTAATGTGGTATTGGGCGGTATTATCAACCTGGTCTTATAGAGCCGAGTTGAGAGTATATGCAATGAATTGCACTGGATTTACCAGAACTGTATATCAAGTTTTATCACAGTCTGCAAACACCTTAAAAACATTTAACATTACCTAAGGGGTCATTCATATCTATCAACTATTTTCAAAAGAGTCCAAAACGTACTCTGGGGGCTCAGGTGTCAGTGACATATGAATGCTTTTAACCTTTTAATTAGATATTGATCAGTATCATCAAAAATCAACATCTTTGAAATTACCCTTGAAGGGGAGGGAGGGGTTGGACGAAAATAGCACTTTTTTGAAAATGTATATAGAACTATGGATGACCTCAATATAATCTCTTTATCCATACATGTAGTTATGTAGTAATAATCAGGGATCAATACAAATACAAATTAAATGTGGGGCCGGTGTAACATCTGTGGTTGTTCCCCATGTGTCAGTGTTTCCAAACAATAGGCAGCTAGAGAGACCACGACTTTTCAATAGGGGGGATACACAGAAAAACTTGTCAATCTATTTTTGAGCGTTCCCAAACAATGAGGGGAAACACTCAAAAACAGAAACACTCAAAAACATTACACCGGGACGGTGGGGTTGGCAAATCTCTTCTCCAAATGCCAGAATACAGCTACCACGTTATTCGAAACAGGATTCTTCTTTCATAAGAATTTGACCAATTCTACCCATTGAATTCACTTCTTGAGGAAACACATACTGAAGCTAACTAAAGTATACCTTCTTTGGCAGATGGCAAGGATGTCGTGGTTGTATATTTTACCAGCTCAGGTGCTACCAGCGGAGCGGTCAGAGTTCGCGTCAACGGATTACCAGTAAGCACAACAATAAGGACGATATGTTGGAACAGCTCATGGGGGATGGAGGAGGCGAATGTTACCTGTAGGCAGATGGGATTTCTGTAAGTGATATGATATTAAAATCGTAACAAGTAATGCCGCTTCTCCTCGAATGCTCTAGCTTCTCCTTTATAATGAAAATCTTCTCCACAATTGTTGCACAGAGAGCTGTCTGTTGTTGTATACCCGGGTTCATTATATTCATGAAAACGAAAACATCCCCATTTTACTTCTGTTATATAGAACGAAACCCAACTGCTGTGGACAAAGGGCATAAAATTATCGGATGATCCCTTTTAAAATGTTTGTGGGCTGAGTTAAATGTTCTGTTTGGAATTTTCATATTCGGTAACTTCGTCAGATACCCCGGCTATGTTTAGAGGGAGTACAGACCATGAGGTTCAGGATGTCAGATAAGAAGCAATAGCACTATTTCATGAACAGCTTTACAGTGCTTTTCACAATGTTATATTCTGGCGTTTATAATCTACTTTGCATGCAGAGAAGCGACCACCACTGGTAACGATAGTGAGAATATTGACCCAATCCTCTTTGACGTCCGCTGTTCGGGGACAGAGACAAACCTCGCAGACTGCAGTTACAACCTCACTGAACCCTGCCAAAGTAACCAACCTGTCAGTGTCACCTGCTTACGGAATCCAGGTAAATACACACTACACTAAGTTTCTGTTTTACAGTAACATACATTACTTTGTATCTGACACTGATGACTGGGATTTGAAACCTAACTGGCAGTCAATTTCAGGTGTACTAGAATTGCTTTGTTCCTTGAATTATTCCAGTCTCTTCGCCTTCTGCGTTGTGTGAAGAAAAAGTAGTCGAAGGAACAGAGTCCAGTCATAAAAGTCTTCTACGAATGTTTTGTTTTTTAACAACATATCAATAATTGTTTGGTCCTTGAAAAAAATCTAGTACGGGACATCTTATTTGTTGGGACTTGTTTTTCAGTCAAATTGAAAGGCCAGGAACGCGATCATTATTTTTGAATCTTTAAGTACAGTGATTAATCTCTTGCCCGCAAGGATACTTATCAGACATTCACTCTGCTGCACTAATTCCTGCTACATTCTACTTGATATTGATGGATACATAACAGAAATAGGAAAAATGATAGTTTGAATTATTTTATCATTTTATCGATAAAATAGAAAAGAAGTACCGCCGGAAAGGCGATGGCAGTATAAACCTGTTATTTCAAACTTTCAATTCGTCAAGGTTGTGACATCGGAATGAACAGAGGAGTGTAATATACGTATTGTTAATTTCTTTGCAGCCTTCAATGGTCTCTTTGATGTCCGTCTAAATGGTTCTGCTGCTAATAAGGGTATAGTTGAGGCACGGCAGACATATCAAGGAAATACAGAGCAACCGTGGTATGCACAATGTTACGACCTTTGGAGTAAAGAGGATTCGGATGTGGTCTGTAGGCAGCTTGGATACAGGTAAGAAGAAAGAAAGAAATGCTATCAAAACCAAAGATGAAGGGAGGTCACCCTCTTTTCAGCCCCAGGGTCAAGTGCATTCTTGGAATGATAAGTTCTTCCTATGTTCTTCAAATAAATAATTTTCACTAAGTAAAGTTAGTTTTAAAAATTATTTCTTCGTTGACATCTGACTCTATATAATCGTATCTCGCAATTTTGTAAATTGGTGTCCTTATAACTTATATTCACCTGTGAGCCAATAAGTTGATAGCAGCAGTACGTAAGAGCTGCTGTTGCTATCATGAGTCATGGTGAATGCCTCTGGAATCTTAGCTCTCAACCTATATAAAATGTACATGGTCCAGTACTTAGACTTTTTTGCTATCATGAATCATGGTGAATGCCTCTCGAATCTTAGCTCCCTGTCCAACCTATATAAAGAATATACCGGTCCAGTGCTTAGACTTTTAACAGTCCGTGATCACTACCATATACGTTCGTTTAATCAGTATCCATACTGACCATTTCAGCGGCGTCAAAGCTACTACAGGCATTAGTGGTAGCCTCCCTAATGTTTCCGCTGGAGAGCTCAAGTGTACCGGGACAGAACAGACACTGAGAGGATGCAAGGTGATTAATACATCAGAATGCACCGACAAGACAATATATACTCAAGTCGAATGCAACCTTGATAGTGGTAAGTTCTCATCACCCACGTATTCGAAACAGTTAACCGTTGATAATCAAACAGTTAACCGTTGATAATCATCACCTTAAATTTCTATTCAAGGGTAGGTGCAAATCCTACAAAGAATCAAAAAGACGAAAGTGAATTAATGATGTACATGTACATGTATTTCATATCACGCTGGTGTTAATAGTCATGTGAATTATCAGTGTGGGCACGCATCCCAAAAGGAATACGATGGAACCTCCCTTAGCGGAAATCTCTCTACTAAGGACTGTATTTGGTCCGAAGTTGGGCATTTCTATTCAATTTGTATTACTGTATATCGCATAGGGTACAGTTAGGTTGAACATGTTCAACATCGCCTTATTCTTTGTTCAAAATCAATGCAGCATTTGAAATGTATGGTAATCACTAAGTTTGCCCTCCTCGTGCAAACGACTCCATCATTACGCACAGGTTTGAATCGATTTCAATGGCCTTGTATGTCAGGATAAAAGTTTATACTAGAGGTATGGATAGTTCATTCAGCGATCTCCTCTTAACAGCTTCTTTAGATCGGCTGCCTCTTGCCAAAACTGTTAAGTTCAGGTAAGGACAAACCTACAGAATGACTGGATGTCGAATCTTTCAATCATACTAGTGAACCACATTGTGTGAATTTAATCTTTCTTTTCAACAGAAACCCAGCAACCTTTTGACATCCGTCTTACCGGTGATAATACATCAGCAGGAAATGTAGATCTGTTGAAGTACGGCAGATGGGGCGTCATTTGTGATAGGGATGGAGAATGGAACCTTGCAAGCGCCAAGGTTGTCTGCCGACAGCTTGGTTTTATGTGAGTACATTTTGTCGACTCTCGCCAAAGGGTTCTTCGCACAGGGGATCTTTGGAGCAATGCCCTTCCTGGCTACTTTCTGTCTCCGCAGTCACGGATGAGCTTTCGTTTCAGGCAACCCTTTCAAGCCAGGAAGTGCGGTGGTACTAAAGAGATTAGCAGTATATGAATATGTCTTTTGTTGTTGTAAACATATAAGGCACCACTATACGATAAAATAAACCAGTTATCAATCACCTTTAACTCATTGTGTTAGAATCTCTGAGTTATATGCAAGCAAAATTACATTATATTCTTGTCGAACTAAACGACACATTTTGATATATATCGGGAATTTACTCATGCACCTTAAACGTTGCATAATCAAAACGATCGGGAATTATTAAGAACTTTGACGCACTTGGTTATTATTATTGTCTGAATAGTTTTGTAGCACTTTTGAAAGTCTTGTAAAATCACCCAGGCCTACCTGCTGGGGTTACTGCATCTTTCGTCTTTCAGCAGGCTTGTATGGAATAATTATCGAAGCATCAATTCAGTGGTAAGCCAGCATTTGTAAAATATATACTTTATATTTTTGAACATTCAGTGATGCCATCCGTGTGACAAAGCCAGCGGAGTTCGGCCAAGGCAATGGTTCAATACACCTGAAGAACCCCGGGTGTAAGGGAGACGAATGGAGCATAGAGAAGTGTCCAAAACCATTCGGTTGGGGAGGTGAAACTAAAAAATGCCAGACAAAGGATACGGCAGGCGTTGTTTGCAGCCCGGATAAATGTAAGTAAAGCCAAAGATGTCTTGAATAGACGAAATTGATGGAAGGAAAGTGCTAACTTAACAACGTATGGCCTAAATCATTAGTAATACAAGTTATTACATGTACTTGTATATTATTACTAAAACCAAGAATTCTTTCTCTATTCTTGCTAAAACTTTACTATTATAAAAACGCTTTACCTTCATTTCCCAGCCCAATATAGTAACCTTTCTGTAAATCTAATGATCGCACATTCCGCGATTCTTGTCGATTTTGACCACTTGAAAGTACCGAGTAGAACTGGCTGAGCCTTGCGATCATAGGTTGGACGCCCGTGCACCGTGCCACTGCGTTTCCCAGTCTATTGCCTTCTGTTGATACCCATGATAATCATGATAACGTATACGTACATTGCACCTTTAGGGTGCCTGCTGCGTGGTTTATTGTCGGCATGTATTCTTTAGCCTCTCAAAGGTCAATCAACATTAAGTGAGTTACTTGTAGCGAATGAATCATGCAGTTTTTCGTTATTGATGTCTTATCTTCTCTCAAGTAAATGATCAACCTGAAGTTACTTCTTTAATCTTCAGTTCCTGCGTATGACATCGATTCGACACTCTACACACCAAACGCATCGGAATATTGTGGACGATTCTTCCTTCACAGCCAAGAATTCCCTCAGCTCTTCAACTACGAGGCGCAGACACATCATTTGTGCACCATGGCCTCGAATACCAGCATAGAGTTTTCAATATACATCCACTACAAGAGATTCCAGGAAAACCACAGCGAAACACTATCATTCCAAGCCAATGATTCCAAGGCAACCAATAGTACCTTCTACCGTCTCCAAATCTATGGAAGTGATTCAGACCCTGGACCTTATACAATAAATACCACATCACTGACGATGGGATTCAAGTCGAATGGTGCTACAGGAAGCGGAAAGTTCCGACTTGAAATAAGAGGTATGAGATGCAAAACGTCATCACAAGAATCAGAGCATTCAGCCTAAATCAAACCAGGTTTAATTTACTGACTTCAACCTATAGATCAAAATGGCCCTTCATCATGCTAGATGTAATTTATTCAGGGATTGGAGGGGGATTCAACGTCTAGATTATCTAACTTATAAGACACATGCATCTCAAGGAACAACGCGTGTCTGTTGTACAATGTTGTACGAGGCGTCGATACCTAGCGAGTTGGTACGGTCAGCTGGACTAGAAATGTGTTCTGCGCCTAAAACGAATACTAACTTTGTCTTGGATCGTCCTATGTAAAGACAGTCTCATCTTCAATCACAGTAGAGCAGCACAGCTGGATTCGTCTGGATCATTGGTCATTTCAATAATGTCCAATTAACAGTTTTCATTTTCTGCGTTTTTGCTCATGTTGATTAACATTTTGATTGGTATTTTCAATTATTTCCAATTTCAGTCCCTGCTAGCATAGCTGTGTCTTTAAACTGCTCCAACCTTACGACAACACCAACGACAACACCAACGACAACACCAACGACAACAACACCAACGACAACAACACCAACGACAACATCATCAACATCAACAACATCGACCACAAGCGTCACTTCTCAAGGTAACCTTACCAACACGACCACTGCATTGGTAACTAATACCTCGACCACTCCAGTTTCCATGACAACCGATCAAACAAATTCAACAGGTAACATACTGACTAGCAATGAATCTAGCTTTGCTTTTAGCTGGTACATGTAGTGGATGTCATCGGTCAGAATGTTAATGGCTTAATGTACTCATACCAGTGCTGTGGTGTCACTGGTGATGACCATTACGAGCAGTCAATTGAATAAGCTGCTGATACTATCTCAAGTTCCGACTTTGGTTAATCCTGGCTGAAAAACAGAGCAAATTCCTGAACTTGGTGGTGGGAAGCTACGGGATCGTCCCTGTGTGTTCGGAGTTAAGCACGCCCGTGTTCTATACGTCTCAGTTCTACGCATCCCAGGTTATATGTGTTAATGATGTAAAGGATGTGTTATTATCATTAATGTTTATTTCGTATAACAGTTTACAATTTTAAATACAAAAAACAACAATAGTGCATTATGCAATATGTGTCCTAGTTGTAGGGGACAAGAGGTTGGGGTCGAGGTTAGGGTCTGTCTCGCCGGAAATGCCCACTTGGGAGTATTCAGCCTTCACATACAACAGGGACACATATAACCTGGATTACAGAGAACCAGGGATGCATAGAACCCTTTTCATTCGGAGGCTCACAGAATCCGGGACATATGGAATCTGGGTCACAGAGAATCCGGAACACACGCATTAAGACCTACCTGGGGAAGCAACATGTCATCCTAGGTTGAAAATGTAGATACGAATTACAGTTAGATTATTCAGTTTTGTTTGCATGTGCTAGTACATTCGTTACAAGCTTCTGTTCAGATCTTATCAAAGAATGTAACGAATGTGTTCATGAACTGAATAGGATCGACCTGGGATAAGAAGTCATACTGTGCGTTGCGTATGTCTCGGATTGTTCTCGTGTCCTTTCATGTCAAATCTTTTTTCATTTGCTAACTTAATTTTAGCTTCAACTTACCTTACCTTGCCTAAAGAAAACGTCCCTGGTCATGGTGGTGGGAAGTTTGGTGCGAGTTATTGCTAATGTTGCTACAATGATAAATCTTATTTGCAAATACGATTAGACAAGTTTTCTTAAATATTTCAGAGTTGCTCCTAAACAAAATCAAATTGCTCCAAAAAAGTCCGCAAAGAAGTGCAAGACTCGTCATCACAACCACACTTTTTTTCTAACTAATTGGACAAAAATAGACTTTAGCCCGAATTGTTGATGTTATCTTTAGACAGTCTTACAGCCTTAGGAAGTGTTCTTTGATTGATTTAAAGCCCAATTAATAGATTGCATTTCACATAGCTAGAAAGACCACTATCCGATTCGACACATCCACCGACCTAAGACTCGGAATTTGAAGCTGTCGCCGAACGACAAGAAAAAGACGACATAGAACAGTCGAGCCGCATCTCCTCACTTCTTTAGTATCACTCATAGAAATGAATATGGCTCTTTTCCTCACGCAATATTTAGCATTGATGAACTTTCTGTTACAGCTACCTCAGCCGTTCCGATCTACATTCCAATTGTGGCCACACTGGTTCCACTGGTCGTTCTAGCTGTTGTCATAGTCGTTTCGGTCGTCGTCATAACAAGGTGAGCTCTCCTCAAGCGCCCCATAGACGAGACCGTCTTCATCACTGCAACTTGTCATACTTATCGCTGCAATGAGCTACAATGATCGCTTGTCTACGGGCGTAACAGGTCATTACGTGATTTGATATTTATAGCAGGTCACAGCCACTACCGATTCTTGTCCATGGCAGTATGCACAATCTTTTTTCGCAAAGGAATTTGAATGCGAAGTCTACTGACATATCAGGACATATGTTAGGGTACTATTAATTTCAACTCTTGCTTTTGATCAAATCACCTTGCCAGATCAGTGTTCGAAAATTGACCGATAGATATCTCTACTATCTCTGAGAAGATCAGCACTGTTCGCCGTGCTTGCACGAAGACAACAAAACTCAATACTCTCTTGCTGTGTGTATTGGACACATGGAACCACCCATCCCAGCAGCTCCTGCCTGTACTTCTTCTTTCCTCTGACAAAAATTTAAATTTTTGTCATGCTGAGGAGTGGGGCTACCACTGGTTTCCTCAGAATATCAAAATTCAAGCTGAATGACTTCTTTGAATCAATGGTAAGGTTATGCAATATTTGATACATGTTCGCATTTGCTTCAGGAGAAGAAGAGCCAAGGCGACCACCAGGATGAATGCCGCACCAGAACCAGATCCTGATGATTCAGGGATATTCGAAATGGACCACAAATTAAAGAAAGGCAAGAAGAAGGCAAACGCTGCCCACATAAACGATGGTTTTGTAGACGTTGACATTAAATCTATTGCTCTATCTAAGGAGGCTGATTCAAAAAGTGCTGAAATGAAGCCGGTCGTTGCTCTAAATCCGCAGATGAATTGTTACGAGACGGATGAATCTTTTGGAAAGGGGAATGGTGCGCATGAAGAACCTGCTGCCGCGGCGGCCGACCCGTCGCCTACCTATGCCGTCGTCGATAAGCTGCGGAAGAAGCCTAAAATTGTTGACGCAGGTGCTGATGTTGAAGCGCACGTGGACGGAGTTGCCAACAAACCAAAAAGACAGAATGGAAATGGGGATGTAATGCCAGATAATGGCCTTGGTAATGCGAACGATGGATTTGAAGAGGATTCTACTAACATTAATGATTTTCAAGGTCCAGAGAAACCGACCACGGCAATGCAGGCCCAATATGGTCCATATGCCGAAGTCGCTGATCGAATTGAGGAGCAGGGTGCTGAGAGCGCACAGATTGAGGACCCTCGGCCGGAGTTCGCTACTTATGCAGAAGTTGGACGCTTTGGTGCACCCAGTCTTGGGGTGGACGTTCGTCCAAAAGACACTGTGAACCCTGATTCAAAACCCGACAAAAAGAAAACGAAGAAGGGTGACAAACCGGACAAAAAAGCTAAAACAAAATCAAATCCATTTTCGAAAGTAAATAAGAAGAAAAAAGGTGATAAACCGAAAGGTGCTAAAGACCATGTATTTCGTCCTAAACCACGTGCCTATGATTATATTGATGCCGAGTTCCAGCTGAAGGATACTGCTCCAAGTGGCAGATCTCGGGTTTGCTCACCGTACGCGGAAGTAGACTTGGCTTCGCTTTCAAGTTCTGGTGCCGCTGATGCTCGTGCAAGGACGCCCGTGCCACCTGAGGATAACACAGAGGGCGATGTCTACAACAGACTTAATTTCCCAATGTTGAAAAAAGGTGCTAGAAGCTTTGTACAAAAACCGCAAAATCGGACATATGATTGCGTTAATTTGGACAAATACCCAAACGTACAAAATGAGAACCCGTATGAGGATTGTGGGGACCCAGCCGCCGATACACAATCTGTGGACATTGACAATCCGTACACTGAGGAAGCCCCCGTTTCGAACAAAGATGGCACTGCTGATAATCCTTACGCAGAGGCCATTCCTATTTCTGGAAAACCTAGCACTAGTACAATGTGGGACGAGGGGCCAGAGGAGTTGGTATAGGAGTCATACCAGCGTCCTGCATCCATGGTTTTGCCCCTCCCTATTCCTCGCTCCGTTGGGGAGTGATGCGATGGAATGAAGCCATGGATGCCGCAACCTTATGTTTATGGATTGGGCTACACTGACAACACAGAGCAAATAAAAATACTTAAAAGTAAATGTCAACGTCCTTTTGGGCCACTGTGCGAAAACTAGTTGGTCGATTTCTTCAAAATTAGTTTTTTCTTCAATCTAATTGTGAGGTCCAAGAGGATTTTTACATTTCAGTAACTATGGTTACGAAATACTACTTTGTGTGTTTTCGTAAACCTACCACCAAGCATAGATTACTTGCAATAGTACTGGCAGTGAAAGGTCTCAGAAAAATGTGTTGTTCAAGTTATCATATTTCAAACTTCTAAGTGTTCAATCATCACGGGAGATAATCATGATGATTCTGAAATAAACAATTAAGGTATTGTGTATAAATTAACTAGGCCTATAATGATATTCAAGAAATAATTGTCTTAACAGAAGACTGAAAGGGAGACGATAGACAGGAGCTTTTGTGATTGATTAATACAAGATAAGTAACCAATAGATGTCTCTACTGTCTTGCAGTTCGTCAGAAAATTTCACGCTTAAGAATACCAGACAAGGTCGTCAACAAGGAAGTTTGTTTGTGTCTCGCGTGGCAACATGTCTGGGTCCTAGAATTTCTCCTTATATGGAAATTTTACATTACCAGTGGCATTCAAAAGCCTTCCTGGTCTATTTTAGATAAGATTGGTCATATAATGTTAGAATGAAGGGCGGTCTTGCCTAATTTTATTAGACTAGTTTGATTCATTCGCTTGCTTCAAGACATTCCTCATTTGGGCGTGCGGGGGTTGTTTGGTATTGCCGAGATGTTTTTCTGGGCATATCAAAGTGTGGTGGTTCTCGTGTAGAGCTGATGGTAGACCCAACATCATATGCTAGAAATAAATATCTTGAAATCATGTTCACGCATAACATTTTTACTCAGTTGCTGATGTTCAATTTCGATGAATTTTATTTTTTATATTCAGAATTTATTATATTTTACGTACATGTACCTATTTTATTATCGGAAAATAAAATGCATACGACTGTGATATTATGTTCGTGCTCAGTATAGTCATTGCGAGCTTTGTAAGACTGATGTTCAGAACTAAAAGTGAGATATCGAATCTGTCAGTAAGTGTCCTTGCCAGGCCACTCTCTCCACTCCTAGTGTCACTCGAGAGTCAACGCAATGGGCAATTTCCTCTCGCCGACAGTAATTGGCCTTTTAAAGAGCATCATCAAGTCGCACCATGTCTTAAAGGCCTATGGTACATTGAATGTGATTTTGCTACACATTGTACTTGAACCATGGCAGCATGACAGGAAATGCTACTTTCGACAGAATCAAAAACCCAAATCCACCAGTTTCCTCCCGGCATTTCCTGCATGGCGAATGCCAATTCTGATCTGAGAGGATATCACGATTTCCTTCGTTCGTTATCTAGTTCATGGAAGTACTCTGCATAACGAGATAAAAACTGTACAATTGATATAATTCGTCTTGGGTACATTTGATAGAAATTCGATGATTTTGTTATATTGTTTGATAGTTTTCAAATAAAGATTTCTTTTGTGGAGTTCAGCTCTATGCATCGTGAACTTCAGGCCAACATTCGGCACTGCTGACCGAGGAGCAAAATACGACTGACTCCAGGCTGGTGTTTCGAGGATGCACCCTATGGGCCTGCCGGGAGGTATGACCCCACTCTCGCGAATGCACCCTCCATCCAAGCTTCCGAAGAGTCCGGCCTTGACATAAGAATAAAGCTTTGTTTTGTGTTATTTTTTACTTTATTCTTAAAATACACTATCAGGAATAAGTTTAAAGGGGTACGCCGTTCGAAATTACTTGAATCACGGTTATCATGAATACGAAATTGTTGACACTTCGTATTCATATAGTATTTGTATATCAGTCTACACAATGGCAATGCTGAAATTAATATTTTGTACGTATTTCCGCAATTGGACATTTTTAAATTCAATTACAAATTCAAAATTTTTAACGAATGGCGTAGGCCTTTATGGACGGTGACAAAATTGATCACATGCGTGCGACTTTGTTAGTTGCTTTTTTCGGCCATAAATCACACGTGAATTCATACAAATACAAACTAGGATGAATATCATATATATTCACATTTAAATTACTCCAGCAAATCATTTTATAACCTAACGGCCAACTTTAATTCTGTCCGTCACATGAGTAAATCCTTTCAAAACTTTACCGAGCAGGTTTAATAGATATCTGCCCAAGATGCCTATGTACGAAGACCGTCGAGACACCAGTTCCTAAGCTGTCTAACCTTGTTGCGCATATACAAATATGGTTCAAATTGGGCATATACAGATTACCTTATGCCGTGGTCACACTGGGGTTTTAACACGAATTGAATTCGAATTAAAACGTTGATACGTATTGGGGCGTCACACTCAATTCGGTTCATACCGATCTCAATCCGCTTTAACCAACACGGTTCTTAAACCGAATTGAATGCGAATCAGCTAATCCGAATCAACGAAACCGTATTGAGATTTCAAGTGTGACGCGCTTGATACGAATTAAGGTTTTCGATCGCACTGCGCATGCGCCCGGCGCATGGAAAGTGACCTTTGACCGCGGGAACTAGTGCTCCGAACTAGTTAACTGATGTATTTAAATGATCTCATTAACTCAAATCGTTTTAGACGAGTCAGACCCGAATTAACAGTAACTACAAGGTAGCCCCTGGCACTTATGTGGCACATTTTTCCAGTGAAGCTTTGACAGCACTGTAATACTTTATCCTTAAAATTGCACTAAGTTAATACTTTCAGTTAAAATGACTTTGAGTCCTTATGTAAAACATGAAAAATTTTAAAATCGTGAAAAATGTGGCGAGTAGTGCAATCATAATACGAATTACATATTTGAAATTGCAAACGCTTAGCGTGCTGAAAGGATTTATTATGGTGTGACGGACGCTTTATTGTTCTTTTATCTGAATCTCTGAAAAGAGCCTGCTATTTTCTCTGAAAAAACAAAAATTACTTTACCCTTTAATTTTTTTTTTCATACTCTTTTACAAAGAAAGTGAAAATATATACCTCTGTTGTTTCCCCATTCATCTAAAAAAGGACGAAGGTTTATAAAAAATGTCATGAAGAAGCAATTTAAAAAAATTAAAATAGCTCATTATAAAAATAAGACAATAGTTCCTCCTCATTGGTCGTGGTCTGCCGAACCTTCACTGCATGCTGCTCAGAGGAAATACTGTCGGCCTAAACCGCCAAATTTCCCAGCGTTTCATTTTCGAATCACAAAATCTTTAAAAATTAAAGAATTCAAAATATTCATGATTTTTTGGATTGATGGAATACAAGATTTCTTTCGGTGTTTTTGAAACAAAAAATCTTTTTTCACGATTCTTATTTTTGAAATCTAAGTTATTTTCGCAAAAGTAAACTACCGCAAAAATTTGGCGGTTGACAGTTCATATCATTTTCGCGAAAAGCATTGGATATCTGAGATCATCCTGGCAAGATAAGCTAATTTGTGAATATGTAATGTCTGGAATGTTGATAAGACAAACTGCCCCCCCCCCGATCTTCATCTTGTGACAACGATTTGGCTAGAAATTAATAGGTTAGATCGGCCCATAATAATAATAACTTTAAAAAATCCGCATTTCCTATTGATGGGGTTACCATATCAGTAAAAAGAACTGAATTAGGCCAAACACTTCCCAAACCTTATAAATCTGCATATACATGTAAAAACACAATATTGCAGTTACGTGGTGATAAACTTCGGACGGTACGTTCAATAACCATTGTAGTTTCTCTCCATAACTCATTTTCTTAGAATAGGTGGCCTATTGCCTATGAATTGATGACTGAACAACTATCTTAAAATAACTTCTCTTATCAAAAGGCTTTGTATATTTGTGTTTTTGCATATGAGACATATCGGTTAAGTGTTTTCGTGTTAGTCGGTATCACGACATTACACGACATACTTCCTTTGTGGATATATAATACCTCAACATTCTCGACCTGTATATAAACATTCTGTACATTCAAGTCACGTGTAAAGTTTTTTTAGATCGTTATGGCCAAAGGTACTAATGTGACCAGATCACCTTTACCAAAAGATTACCCCTAACTTGGCCTACCAATACTCTTTTAAATTAACTAAAAGCCGGCCAACTATGACTTTGTTGCATTCCTTCTTGTGATCACAGTATTACAGATTAGTGAGAAGAGGTCAGCCAAGTACCGGCTTCCCTTTGGCCAGATCTATCTGAAAATCGCTTAAACTTTACGAACAAAACTGGCCGATAAAGTAAACTTTTCCCTACATTTTGGTTGCGACTTTATCCTAAAAAAATACAAATTTGGGATGAATGGAAAATAATAATCAAGCTCTCCGATAGCTCTCTTCATGCTGCAAGTTGTTATAAGGGGATGTGTAACGTGTTTCCATCACAATAATGGTCATTTGCTCAGCTAGGCATATTGATGAAGGAACAGACAGAAGCGTGGTACAATAATTTCACAGTCCAAAAAATACTCTTCTGGAATATCAGTATGTTACACAGTGCTTAAATTATTAATTCAGCCTGAAATGTCGACAAAGTACAACAGAGGGCTTGGACAAATACCGGGTTGATAATATACAGCGTGTCCCACCAAGACTACTGAACAAATCATAGTTTGCGTTCACAACAAGAATAATACTGTTAAAATGTCTGTATTACTGTTACGCAAATTCATGGATATTTAGACTTCGCTTGATATAACAAGTTAGGTGCCTTCAATGCCACTTGATGTATTACACTTATCTCAACAAATTTAGACAATTATCCATGAAAGGCCAATAAAAATACACTTGCTCACTTCCTGTGCAAAGCCCAATTAATGAAATTGTGACGTTTAACATCAACAGTGCTGTCGATACAACAATTTGTCAGTATTTGAACAGTTGCTTAAAGGGTCAAATAGGACATGAGATATGTGGGCTTCTTAAACTGGTAGGCCTCCAGCAGAACTGTAACAATCACTTCCCAGAATGGATTGTTAGCATCGGCCTTCCTGAAATTCGCAGACGATGTTCCGAACCAAAGATTGATACAGATCAGTAATAGTATAAAGGCTCATGTGACAACGCATGATGACGAGGTCTTTTGCCTTCCTGGCCACCTAAATCCCACGCCCAAGTTGCCCTTTAAACGAGTATAAAGCTACGAGTATAAATAATCGGGCCGGAGAATAAAATCTGTAAGTTCCCCAAAAGGTAAATTCATAATTATAGTAAATGTCATGTATCTGGAATAAGAATAATATATCTGTAATCAAGTCTCAAAGGGTTAACATTATAATGAATATCAATAATCACAGGATGTCATGTATCAATTCCCTCATTAAATTACTATATATATATTTACATCATCTTGATTATAATCATTTGTTGAATATCTGAGATTAATTAAAATTACATGCATTGCGAAGGTACAAAGTACAGTAGAAATAAATTAACACAATTTCTGGAGATCTCTTACATTATCGTTTTACGACATGGATTTAGGCCTAATTTTGAAGGAAGTGACTACTTGGCAAGCCCGGCTTACCAAACAGCGACTTTTTCTTGTCCTGAATGGAGAGCCGAACTCATTAATATTCAAGTAAAGTCTCCAGCTCGCCAAACAGGGTAGATTTTTAACCTGTTTGGCAAGCCCGGCTGGCCGAACAGGGTGGCTTTTTAGTGCTGTTTGGCAAGCGACTCTCCAAACAGGACAAAAAAGGTGCCTGTTCGGCGAGCGGCTTGCCAAATAGACCCGGCCAATTTTGAAATTGAATGCGTGAGTTTCCAACTATGAAAACACGTACATGTACTATAATTGTGCACAATGCGAATATGGAGATCGATATACACTCACATTTTTACCCGATGTTCCCTAGAGTTGCAGTGTGCATAAATTTAATACGTGTAGTATGCACGTCATATGTGGTGATGTTTAACCTATGTCTATCACTCTTTTTAGCCTGCAAATAGACAACGCCTTAAATGGCATACATCACTATCGACTGGAAAGCAACATGGAGCGAATTAGTGTCTGTAACCATGGCAACAGCAATCATGCATAGCAAACACAATATCAAAGGTGTATAAATATAATAAATCATCACCGATAAGCATGCAAATGTTTCATCATGAAAAAAAACAAAAAAACAACACGCTATACATTGAGGATATACTGCAGGGTACAACATTTTCGCCGGCGTTTCATTTTTTTGCCGATTTTACAAATAATATTGATATTGATCCGTGAAAACAAAAATCGCAAATCACTTATATTTTTTATACCCGGAAAACCGCAAGAAATTGGTTTCCGCAAAAAAGAAAGTTTAGATTTTCAACTTTGTCTTCCATATTGCCAAAATAAATAGCTGTGATGCTGAAACCTCACAGTAGCCGACCCCACCCCCACTTTTCTAATTATAAAAAAACGATCACGCCCCTTCTGTATAAAAATATAATGCTCAGTTACACTACATTTTTCTCATTTACCGCGAAGTCAGTTGTCCATATTTTTAAATTGTAAATTATTGTCTTGAAGAAATAAACATGACAAATTTGGTTCATTGCGAAAATCAAAAGAAATTCCTGAAAAAAGTTTAAAGAAGGGACGGATTTTTACTTCAATATGTTCGTTCTCTTTCTGTTTTTTTCTGAAAGTGTTCGCCGTGTTCCAAATTATGAATCAACTCTTAGATAGTAGAAACACGCGTCATTCGTCAGTTTTGGCAATTCTGATCGAACTTGATTTTGCGCTGAGCTTTAAGTACATTCTTTGAGGATTTTCACATGTCATGCAACCATAAAAGGAGGAATATTGACCTTTAAAACCTTAAAACAAACCGTGATCTTTCGGGCATCACGGCCTCACTCACGTCATTTTAGCAAAAGGTATTTGTAATTTTACTGTCATCCGTTAGACCATGGCACATGCAATCCCCACCATGTGCTGACCTGTGTTTCGGTCATTTACCTCTTACCACTGAGAACCCCCACCTTACTTTGTTCCGTCACGCTGGGCAACATCATATGTCGGATCGGACCCATCTTGCCTGGGACCACGACGACGCGATGGCCCGTGCTTTGGTCCTTCACGTTGGAAAACATCATACGTTGGATCTGTCCCATCTTGCTGGGAACCACCATCAGGTGTACTTCGGTCAACTTCCGTCCTTTGACCAACCTCTGCATACATACTGTAACCATCCGAAGTTGGTACTGCGCAGCTGTCACCTCCTCGAATGTCATCTGACGACCCCAACCCTTTCTTGTCCCCTTTTTGGTCTCCTTTCTTGTCTCCCTTTTTCTCTTTCTTCTTCTTCTTGTCCTTCTTCGTTTTCTTCTTTGGTGTTTCTTGTTTGGGCGGCGCCGGAAAACTAGGAGCTCCGAATTGACCAAGCTCCACGTCCGCATAGGCACTGCTCATACCAGGGACGAAGCCGTGGACGGGTTTTTTAACTTCTCCGTACTCCACAGGTCGCACAACATCGTCCTCGACATTTCCATTATAAGCATCTCGGTCTAGATTATTCGCAGGAACGTTACCATGAGGGTGGATACCTGTATTAGGGATCTCAGTTTGTGCAACAGGGCCCCCTTTCCTCGGCTTATTAACCTGAGCATAGAGTGCTTTGTTATCATTGTCCACAGGGGGTGAACCTCCCCATTTCAAAGGTCCAACTCCACCTTTTTCTGTTGGCTTCAGTTCCTCCAAATCGGATGGGTCGAAGGCTTGATTTGGAATAACGACCTTAACTTCAGAACCACTCGCAGGCCTGTCTATTCCATCAGGGCTGCACTCCCCAGTCTCAGGTTCCTTGAGCTTAGGGTTCCCAGTCATTCCTGGTGGGATGATACCAGTTCCTAAAAGGCAAATACACTCTTAGAAATAAAGGTTTTTTTGGAATTTGGAAAACCTTTACAAGAGTATGCGGCTTTTTATTTCAGCATGTTTGTTCTTTTCCTGTTTCATTAGAAAACTACTTTTCTTAAAGTGTGTGAAGCTTTTTCAAGTCTGTTGTCGGTATTTTCATTACGCACAAATGCTGGCGAAGAACCTTTCGCACCATGCGAGTGTCCACCGACATCGGACTTTACTTCACCCCGCTAACACGTCGATACGTCATTTCCCTTGTCGTCGTAGTATCGAGGTTATCGAGCGCCTTCACCATTATGTCGTGGTGAAGTCACTCGTCTCCGCACAGCGAGTCGCCATGCATCGATGGCCACACAAAGGGCTCGGTCACTTGAGTCAAGTCGGGATTAAAATCAGAATATCGAGTTAATTTAGTCTAATTATGAATTTGTCTGTTATATGCGCTATTCAATGATGGGAACTGCTACAGTAGAGTGGAAGATGACTGGGCAACCGACAGTTTGGAAATAGTTCCCTATATAATGCCAATGGTTCCTTTTAGTAAAGGTCCACACATTTATCACCCCTTTAGAGGTACTTTATGAAAATGAAAGCCCCCTAAATATTTGTTTTGGAGAACCGGGAAGACCTCTTAGGGCTTTTCATTTAGCTGAAAAACCTCCATGGGTTTCACAGTACCGTTGACTAAAAAGGCCAGGTTCAAGGTTTTTCGAAAGCTCATAACTCTTTATTTCTTATAGGAAGTTCATAGCAACATGTGCGAGTATGATATCATCAAAGTCTTCTTAATCGCAGACCGATAATTAAAGATTATTGGTTTGAAAATAACCAGAGAGGGTGTGCCGGTGTAACAGTAACAAATGCCCCCCTGGAAAAAGTGTCCGGCCCTATTGTATTCTGCAATATGGTTCTATAGAGACCCTGACCGTCAATAGCTCAGAGATTGAAGCGCATAATAGAATCCTTTGTTTCCCGGGCATTTTATCCTAGGACATTTTAAACTTCTACACCGGCTTCAAAATGATGAACTTATGCCCTGCGAAAGTCCCAAGTAGCGTGTTATGTGTATTGAAAAGCTAGACAGCGTAACAAAACACACAACATCGAATTTACACAAGATTTACATTACAGTGCAATATATTAAGCAATACATTGAGTGTGCAGTGAATTGAGCAATACATTTACTACATCCAAAGCGAGATCAGTACAACTAATACTTTCTTGGTCATTCCGTATTGTTTTTAGGGTTGTCAGGGTCGAGTCATGGTTGAGACGACTGGGCGGAAAAGACCAGACTCTTTAGAAATAATGAAGGGTTTTGAGCTTTTGAAAATCCTTTAAATATTTTTAACCAACAACATGCACTCCTTAGATACGGGGTGTAGAGAGGCTTTTTTCATCGAAATAAAAAAAGTGTTCCAGGTTTTTCAGTGTCTCAAAAACAATTTTGGGTTTTCGCTTTGGTAAAAAACATCCAAAGGATCAAGATTTGTGTTTGCTGAAAAACGTTAAAAAGCTGAAAGACTTAAGAGTGAACATCCTCTGCGGTCAGAGTATTGATAGCTGATTAGCTCTTTCAACATGCGTTTAAAAAATGATTCTCTCTGAGAGCGTTGGTTCCCGACAAGTTCCTAATATTTCATGGAGCCCTGATGTCCAAGTTGCCGCAAGTTCCGAACTCGTTGACACTGTGCAGCCCGGTAAGCACGTCATTCTGTGACTGCCAGCTAGGTCGCCATTTTGTTTCACCTTCTCCACGATTCTTGGAGTAGATCACAGGCGCTTGAAACTATCAGAGTCTTTGCGATCGATCCACCTCGAATTACTAAGTAACTGATACACGCAACCTACGAACAGACAGTACACGAAGTACTAGTGTATGTATATTGTTTGTAGGCTGCAGGTCAGTTTGGTGTTGAGTGATTGGATTGTGATCGTTGTCCGGTGATCTTTTCAGGCACCTCTGACCGTACGCTATAATGGAATTCAGTGTTGGCAGTGAGAATAGCCTTTCTTCTGCTTGGCGAATGCTCAACTCAATATTTGTTATTTTCATTACCTTTGAGCCCACCAGCTGAATGATAAAGGTCGTTTTCCTTCATCCCATTGCCGTGATCACCTTCGAAACCTTTGTTGTTGACACAACCTCCTTCTGAACCATTAATACTTTTATCACTAGATCCAACTGAATTTCTTCGTCGTTTTGATATTTTGTGGGAGTTCTTCTTCTCTTTTCTGAAATGGTTTGATTTAAAACTTGTTTAAGTACATTGCATACTCAAGAGAAAAGTCAAAGGGAAATAATGTCGAAGATTTTGTTCATTACCCTCAAATAAGAGTTAGAGTGAACCTCTTGTGGAAAAGAAGTGTTTTCCTTTAATTTCTTTTGATGCATTGCAGTCGAGCATTAACTCGCATGCCTGTAGTGTCAGTGAGCAGTATACAACTATTAATGCATTCCGTATAAAAACATTTTTTTGTTGAATTAGCTAAAACATTTATTTTGTTGTTTACTTGGTGACACATGAAAGATTGCATACTTTTTGAATTTTATCAACTCCCATAGTATCATCAATAATCAACTGTGGCTGCATGTAGCGAGATCAAAAAAGTAGTTTGAAAAATAAAGTTTGATCCAATTATCTTCATTGGTAATTGCGCATTTACATTATTTTCGGGCCTATAAACGCATTTTTCCTCTCGGCGGCCATTTGGGACGAATAGCATCAAATTTTAACCTGCCAGGGTGGAGAAGTGTCGAAAAAGAGGTATATGCACATTGCTCAATAATCAATGGAGGTAGTATTCTATCTTAGCTACATGCATCCGGAATCTATCGCCAAGGTATATTCCAAATCGTTTTCGTGTCACCTGGCTACTGTTTAACGAACAACCCTCTCGTTCAGTGGACACTATTATACTTACACGCAATAGACAACTATGACTACACAAACGATGATGCCGACGGCAGCACCCACTATTCCACCAATCATGCCTGTAAGAGAAGGATACAATTTATTCAATAAAAGTCGTTAGCAGCTTTTTCCTAACCAAATAATCCAGACTCCACATCTTAAAATGTTGGACGGGAAAGGATTTCGCTGCAACCCTTGTATAAATCCCCCCCAAAAAATGATTTTCTACCTGAAAATGAACTATACTTTTTATTTATTTGTTAAAATTTTTCGAATAGTTGTGAGCGGCACTTTTGGAAAATCAGCTACAAAACCCATCTGAAAATTTACGATTCAAGGTCACTTGTAATGTGTGTTAAGCAATATTAACTTTCTCAAATATGGTCGCGAAGTTTAACCGGTCTTCCTGACAATTGGCCTATCCAATATATATGGTGGTAGGCTTTGTATTATATGTCTGTTCCTAGTAATGAAGACCTGTCCACTTCGAGACATTAATAATATACCTGCGAATGCCTGGAACATCACTAGAAGAAGGTCTTTTCCGACTTCTTATCGGTTTCTCTTTTTTTCCTGATTTATCCGACAAAAGTCAGACTTTTCCGTGAAAAGACGGATTTTTTAAAACCCTGTGAAAAATGAGGTGTGAGCCAAACACTCAGAGTAACCCTTAGTGTGAATAGTAATCACATGTTGCTCACTCAATAGGTCATTTCATCAACCCCTTTCAACATACGCTTATGATCTTTAACACCCTTTTTCGGGAAGCCTTAGTATTTTTCACAGGTTTTCCGGAAATCCAATCATTCAGGGAAAGTCGGACTTTTGTCGGATAAATCTGTAAAAGCTTGGAATTTATAATATTTGTGCATCTGTCTGCATACTCATTGATTATAAAGTTCGGGCTTATTGTATGATCATATTATGGAGTATGTTTGGGCATGCAAATCATGAAATAAGTACCAACGGATCTCTCCTCGCCATTTTTATAGATTATATACGAATGATCGTTATTACCAACAAAAATATTTGGTCTCAGCTTGGCCTATTTTGAAGGAACAGAAAAAATGTAAATTTTCAATTCAATTCAATTCAAATGAAGAACAGGTGGTCCATTGTAAGTCCAACATAATGTTATATTCACTTACTTGGATTGTAAGAAACTACTAATCTATAAAAGGACTGTTCATCCAATCAAAATACGGTTTCTGTTGAATGCAAACCAGGAAGTACTGCAAGGTAGTTAGCTAGTCTGCAATAGCTTATAAACAACCTATGTTCACACTCTTCACGAACTATTTTACTACAGAAAGCATAAGAAGAGATGAAAAGAGTTGATAGAATCCGACCACGCCAATTCTTAACCGGTGTGACATCAGTTGTTGTTCCCTACATTTCAATGTTCCCCCAAAAGTAAATAGCTAGAGAGACCATACATTTCCATTAGGAAAGAAACAAAGAAAAACGCGTCAATCTCTGTCAGCCTTCCCAACGAACACACAGCAACCTTATCTACCGGTTTCACATACCATCTACGTTGTGACTGTTTGCATGTCACTTGCCATACGAGGAAAATTTCATGCAGTAAAACGAATAATCTGTTGGTACATGGCTGTATCTAGCATGCTGGTTAAAAATGCAGGAACATGCTACTAATTTCATGCATTTTCAGCACTATCGATGGGCGAAATGGGAAATATATATCAAACATGCTCATAAAACATTTGAATAGGCGAAACAGGAATAGGCGAAACAGGAATTAGGCGAAACAGGAAGTAGGCGAATCAGGAATAGGCGAATAAGGAATTAGGTGAAACAGGAATAGGTGAAACAGGAATACACCCATAAAACTGGGCGTATCTCTCATTCTCAGATAAGCTTATCAGTTTGTACATAGGTATAAAATTTGTTATTCTGCTGGCCAGATGCCCTAACTTGCATGCCATTTTGTACATTCGACATACCAAGCAATCTTGTGGTCTGGTCGCCAAACAGTAGAACCTCCTCGTTGAAAGTGAAAGTGTGTTTGATTTTGATAGTATACTTTTAATAACAAGAGGATGATAACGCGATGTCTACGAGCTTTGAAGGTTTATATGTTTGAACTTGACCTTGACCTTGATGGTGACCTTAAAGGTGACCTTCAAGATGACCTTTCAGGTACATAATCTGAAGAGCGTCCTACCTTTTTAAAGATTTTATTTCCAGGTCACGAGTTAGTTTCAAAGAAGGACTAGTCGCCATGGTACAGATAAAAGTTAGGCTCACTGCACAAATACATGGCTGACTTTCAAAAATGAAAATATAAAAATGTCACTAGCTTCCTGAATTTTCGTTTATCGACGAGTACACCACCGAATATCGAAATGTACACAAAGTGTATGTACAAGGACTCTACCGGTCGGATTACAGACATACATGTATCATTACATCGATCCTGGACATTCTCAATAAACACTGTCATAATAGCAAATGTATCAAATGTTGATGTCAAAAATATGCAATGCTTGACAGAATTAAGGTCACTGAAAAAACTTCGCTAAAAATGGATAATGGACTAAGGAGAGCCAGCCTCCTAACGTGATCGACAATTATCTTGCCGAAAAAATAACGCCACCATTCATTTATGTATACACGCCATATTCAATTAGATTCCCAGGTCCGTATGTCCAATATTGTCAAGGCAGAAAAACTTATGTGTCCATGGTTGGTATTGGAATCTCTCCAAATGAATGGTGGCGTTATTTTTTTCGGCAAGGTAATTGTTGGTCACGTTAGGAGCCTGGCTCTCCTTAGTCCATTATCCATTTTTAGCGAAGTTTTTTCAGTGACCTTAATTCTGTCAGGCATTGCATATTTTTGACATCAACATTTGATACATTTGCTATTATGACAGTGTTTATTGAGAATGTCCAGGATCCATGTAATGATACATGTATGTCTGTAATCCGACCGGTAGAGTCCTTGTACGTGTACATGCACTTTGTTTAGCTGAAAGGGTTAAGTATCAGATTTGCAATCCCTATACTTTTTATACCAAACTATTTTCGGTGGCGCTATTGTTTTTTTGCGGAGAACACAAAATTCAACTTTCTTTATTTTCCTTACGGATAAATTTCTTGGACGATGGTTTTCCTCTTCAGCTGTCTTGCGAGGGAGGATACAGTGTCCCAGTGACATCAAAATATCAGTAGGATTGTCTGACCATCAATGATATTAGATAAACAACTTCCCCATTTAGTGAAAACGTAACCAAATAAAGCTGGGCAACACATAACAGACGAACTTAAAACCATCCCATGTTAAGTAAAAATAACAGCGTACTTCTTTTTTTCAAACAAAAAAAAAGATACTAAATTGAGTTGGGGGGAAAGCTTCTTGATCAGCAACATTGGCAAATCTCATGAATAATAGTTTTGCACTTGAATATGCCCTTTTCAACCATTGCTATTAATTCGCTACCATGTGGACTGGCCACTGGCATGACATATTCATAAAAATTGTGGTTCAGAGGTTCTCCTGTTGTGGCTTACCAGCGTTATCAGATGGTTCACCGCCAGTTGATTCGTCCGTCTTAGACGTACCAGTAGAGCTTGTGGCTGTTGTTGTTGTTGTTGTTGCTGTTGTTGTTGTTGTTGCTGTCGTTGTGGTAACTCTGACTGTCTTCGTGCAGGTAAACTCAACTGCAGCAGTAGCTGAAACATGAGCAGACCATCAGAAAAACAGTACATGTATTACCAATTATTTTGTTATAGCACTCCTTAGACCGAGGAACAGTTCGTCCTCGATAGCAAATCAAAGTGATCGAAAAAGAGATTCGGGTAAAACAGAGTCTTACACTAAATCATCATAATGAAAGACTCTGGGTAAAACAAGTGAGACATGGCTTCTAAATTCGGTTATGTTTAGGAATGCGCATGGTATAAACTGAATAATCATGTAGTTTCGTATTGTTTATATCATTTCTACAACAGATTTTAATGTCCTTCCAAGAAGGAGGTGTCTCCACTACTCTATAGTGAGGAGCCATGGTTTTAAGGAGGCAAATGACCCTCAATACTTCAGTGATAAGCGCTGAACAGAATTATTTGAGAGGAGAATGTAAAGATGGAAATTATATATGTTAGATAAATTTTTTTTTAATTTAAAAATATTTTATCCCCGCGACACTCTATCCAAGGACGTATTTCCCCATCACACTGGTTATGTATGCTGATTCAGTCCCCTCGTTCAAATATTCCTACCATATAAACAACAGTTCACTGATTTTGCAGGGATTTAAGGCTAGAGAGACCAATATATACATTTGATTGTGATTGCACAATAGAACATTTGATGATCCTGACTAATAAAATTAGGTATTCTATCCCTGTTCACAACGGAGATCAAATTCGAAATGCATGAACATGAATCCTAACCATTAAGTTCTACCAGGCTGATCTAGTTATTACCAGCTAAAAAGAAATCGTGTAAAACCCTAACTAAATATATATATTGTCCTGAGCCTGAAGACAACCCTTGTCATGATGTTTACCTTTTATCTGAATGTTAAATTTCCCTTCACCATCGCTCTTATTTGATTGGAATTGAATCGTGAAGTTATCCGTATTTGTGAAGTTCCATGGGCCAGCTAAAGAATTGTCGCCATACAACTGAATCTGAGAGCCGTCGTCATAAAATGTCAAGGATTCCACGTGGTTCTGCGTGAACATTTTTTGATAAATGTACAAGGATAGCACTGTGGCTGCAGTGAGGTTTGTAGACGTGCAGGAACATGTTGTGCCACTCTCGTAATTGAACTGATTTGGATACCTCGGAGATTGGAGGAAAAAAAAGTTCGCAGGGATCGTGAACGTCTTATCAGAGCACATGTCATCAAATGATGGCACTGAAATACAAAAGGACAAACCGATGACACATTGGATTAAACTTAATATCGTGATATGAAGCTTTTAGCCAGTGTCGAGAAATGACCGACTTTAAACGCTGATAAAATAGCTGCATTTTATCTTGTCGTTGACCAAAATCACGGATGTAGAGCTCTACATCCGTGTATCAATGGACGTTTTTGATGTGTATAATTCAACCTATTATAAAAAAAACGTGAATTTACAGGACTTTTGCGTCCATTCTACCATTACGTATCAAAGGTGATTACACCGTTTCTGGTTTAGTTAAGTGAGCCCGCCCTCGCTATCGTAAGTCATTTCTAGTCTGAGATAAAAATTCGAGCGCTCGAGATATAAACCCAACGCTCTCAAGATAAATTCAAAAACAAATTCTTTATATTGTGATTTCACCAGTCAACAAAGATAACAAAATCATTTGATGGTTTAATTATATTTTGCTTACATTTATCACTGGAACAGTTCACACCCGAAGCATTCACCGAGTTGCACGCACTCGTCCCAAGGACCTCGTCATGTTTGCACTCTTCTATACTTCGTTCGTCGCCATTGCACTGCACGTTGTTCCAGAATACTGTACCCGTTCCTTGACCGAAATTAGCGTCAGTTGGGAAACCAGTGGTCGGCACAGCTCCTCTGAAACAGGCACAACATATCATGTATACATGCCTAGTGATTTAATAAATAGCCACCTTAAACATACAGCCAATTTATTATGTCGACTCTGCACGTTAACCGTACTCCTTAGCCCCAAATATCCTGTTTGTGGACTTGGTAACTTAGTTTAAAACATACCCTTGCCCAGAGTAGTAAGTGATGTGAAAACCACTGTTGAAACTGGATGACCATTTGCTTTGAAATATACTATTGGCCAGAAAATAACATAATCTGGAAAACACTGTTGAAAATTATGGACGACGTGTACAACACTTTGATAAACAGGGCCCGGTTGTTCAAAAGAAGAAATACATTTTTAAAGATAACTTAACGTTAAAATTCTTAACTTGGCGTTAAGATAAATGCATCGATTATTGTATAACTAGATTTCGTACTTTGGCGATGTTTTTTTCAAAACCCATTTTGTCGCAAACAATAATTCATACAATGAAATAACTTACTGGAATCCTAGTTGTCTACAGACGACGTTTGCAGCACTGATATCCCAGCCAGTGTTACAGATGACGCCCCATTTACCATACTTTTTCACCTCAACTGTCCCACTGCTTGCCCCGACCACTGCTTTCGAAGATTGGGAGAGCCGGACGGCGAATGGTGTCTGTGATGCTGGAATTGAATAAGCGATCATTTTACTCCCTAACTTTCTCCGATGTTCTCGGACGTCTTGTAAAGTGCTTTCTGGAAATGGCCAACTGGCTTTAGAAATTTTGTCATGATGTTCACGACATGTATCATCTCGGGGCTGTTTTGTTCAAAGCACCATTGGCCTTAATGGAACCGATTACACTGAACGCAAAATATTCAAACAGGCTTAGAAACAAGATAACGCTGGGGGCGTTCCTCATAGGGATAACGTGATTTGTACTTTTGAACAACCTGACCGAAGTATTCCATGATTTCTTTTTAAAATGTTTGTAGGTGAGTACATCATTGTAATGTTATATCGTCTCCCGTTTAAAACATTAGGCAACCCGACCCTTTAAGGGTATACTCCACCAGGTGCTTCCCACCCCTCTAAGTTAGACTCCGGCATGTTACATGAGAAACTCATCGAATTCCGAGGAGAAGGAGGTGATTGCGATATCAGCATAAAGAGGGCAGGATGTGAACCTGTTGAAGGAATACATTGCGATACTCACCCATGTCCAGTTTACATTCAACATCAATAACGTTGTTTGAGGAGCAGGAAGTCTCGGGCGTCAAGGTACAGGCGGCAAGAGTTAGTTCAGTTCCAATACATGTGGCATTAAAGAAACTATTGTAAGATGAGGCGTTGGTCGCAGTCTGCTTCTCCACATCGCTGTAACAGGGAGTGAGATTGTTAGGGTGCAAATAAGGCAAGGTTCGAACTGAACACATTCAATAATGAAAATCATCTTTCTTTGTCCCTTGTCGTTCATCATATCATAGAAATGCCTATATTTAGACTATATGTTTAGCTGCATCTTTTGAGAACGTCTGAATAACACGATTTCGTTGAATCCATTCAACTTATTCATTCTATCGGGAATAGATAAAGATATAGGTTTCTGTTGATATCTGACCTGTATCCCATTTGTTTGCAGACGATTCCGGCAACTGTGGTGGCAGCTGATCCGCTGTCGTAACACACAGCTCCAGTCGCTCCAGCCTTCGTGGCGTGCAATATTCCCTTGTGGGCGTGGTTGGGACTCCCCAACAAGCTTACATCGAACAAACCATTCAGTGCTGCAAATGTCAGTTGAAAACATAGGTGTTTCAGTGGCACGAAAATATGTCATAGTTCGACTCTATGGATATGTTCACAACTAACGTGGTTCGGAAGGAATTGCAAAGTAGAAGCCACATTTTCCAAGGTTGGAGGAACCTATATAGACAATAAGCATACGTTCAATGTTCCTTTTATTTCACGGTTCTACAAGATGCATGAAACTTGTCTAGGATGAGCTGAAGCCTATACATCAAAATGCACCGAGAAAACACCCCCAGATATATTCTCGTGCAAGTATAATTTGGGATAGATATAGATTTTATCTGTTGCTACTTAACGTTTCAGGATTCCAGGCGTCTTATTTCTCCTGTGTTGAGAAAACTGAGAAGAGGTCGCTGAGGTAAAAAATGCAAAAACGAATGCCACGATCCCCCACCCCATTTACAAATGGGCGGGCATTCTTTGGCAACTCCTGGTCAATACCCTAGACATGGCTCTAAATGCTATATTTCTTGTTAGTGTTGTCGTTGGAGAAGTTATTTGTCGTAACAAAAACTATTTGCACAAAAAACGTACGTCATTTGAATGGCTGCATGAATTATGACGTCATCATTCCCCTTGATAATTTGAAATTATTATATTATTATTGTCAAATTTGATATGAATTTATGCATCGGAGTACACAAGTCATCATCTGCATTATCAGTGGACTCATATCCATGATGGCTTAGAAAAGTAACATAGGGGAAGTTTTCTTTGACGACTTATTAATGACAGTTAATCCAGTGTCAGTGTTTTCATCTTGATTAGTTCACTAGGAATTAATATATTACGTCGGGTTGTTGATATGTGGCACTCATGACGTACAATATAATCGATTGGGAGCATTGGCATTAAAGCTGGTTCCTAGCATTTCATTTTTTCTCGTGGTAGGTGAAATTTAACAGAGGGGCACTTAAAATTGCATCTTTAACAGAATATCACTGATATCATAGGTATATAAGCAAATGTAGCAACGTGTCGCACTTTATAATGCCCAAACTTTTGGCTGCACTCAGCTTTTATTGGTTTACCTGATATATCTAGTTGGCATGCGAGAGCAATAGTTAAAAAGAATAAAAGCTCGCAATCGTCCAACTCTGCTGTCACCACATTGTTGTTCGTTTTACTTCTGGATTATTATTAAATTGTTTACTTTCTTTGAATCATTATATAGGTTTCACAAACGAACTGCACTACTAGTATTGTATACCCGATCAATAAAAGGCAATATGTTGCATGTGTGGACCCAAGAATCATATTAGTGTCACGTGATCAAGTGGTACTTACCTGGGTCACTTTCGCAATTCACCTCCACAGCAAACATACAATTACCGGTCGGGACTTGAAATGTGCATTTACTGAAGTCGTCTTCATCACCGATGCAGGTGACGTCATCGAGGACTATTGTTAGCTTGTCACTTGACACTAACGTCCCACTATTACTGCGTTTTCCATTCCTTTAATAAACACGAATCAGTGATTTAGATAATCAGCACTTCACCCTATATGTCATGTTGCTGAAATACATCTTGGTATATCATGAAACTCTCGAGTAGATCTGGTCCTGTGGAAATGATCACATCTGAATTGATGATACTGGAAAAATGCATCCGACCAATGCAGACTGTTGTGATGCGTGCTTGAATTTATGCATCAGAGCATACACGTATTCAGTGGTGTTGCAAAATAAGATATTCGATAATGCTTCGCTATCATTTTTTCGTTCGGAATTCGTATGACGAGAATTTAAGGGACGTTTCTGGCTAGCATGAAGAATCTTTTTAATATCCGTAAAGCAAATTAGCGTAAAATGGAGGGTTCACAATTTTGGGAGGGAGGGTTCACAACTTTCTTCTAGCGCAACACGATTTTAAACCAAAAGCGAGCGTTGGGCAATCATCATAGTTTGGCAACTTCATACGCCGATGATGTCAAGAACACTATAACTGCACTCACCCAAATCCCATTTGTCGACATGCGACTTTTGCTGCTTTGTCATCGAATCCAGGTACATGTAAGCATATGCTCCCCCAGTTGCCGTTGTACCGAACTTCTAACTTCTTCATTTCCCTTAAGCGCAGTATTACCGCATCGTTTGGATCTGAAACTAAAACAAATCAATAATCTTATGGTGATAATTTTTGGAACATTATCGCATATTACTCTAAATTGGAACGTTCATCATATTTTTTTTAATGTATGTTGTAGTAAGTAGGTTTTAGTAGTTCACCCGCATATTCCCGTGGAAAGTGGTATCAGGGGCAGAAATTCGTCGAAGAACGTGGCATAATAGTAGTTAGTACATGTACGGTCAGAAATGGTACAATGATCGTTCAATTGCTGCAGTTAAAATTTCCTAAGGTAAGACGGGGGAAAATGAACGTATCTGTAACATTCACTCAACCCCCCCTCCATGGATGATCTGGACCAACATAAAACTACATGTACTACTTGTTTCTACCTAACTATAGCATGTTATTATGAAGTCTTTTATGTAATAAAAGTGGCCGTTGGGAGTCACCATTTTGACCACATGTAGAAAAACAGGTTTCATCGTAACCTTTTGTCGGTAAGAATCTCACTATTTCTGATTCTAGCCAACACAGGTAATTTGGTTCAGATGAAAGGCAATTAAGCGTAGAAAAGGTTGCATGTGGCATTTTCTGGTATTTTAAGTGGAAAACGATACAATGTTGGTGACCAAGGGGTTAATCTTTGTTGGTCAAATGAATTTCATTGTTAAACCATATTTAAGTATGAAACAATAGTTTATTTTCTTGAATAAGCTATGTTATGCTAAAACAATCCGCAGATTTACATATTTGCCAGGAGGTTCATTTTACCCCGTAGCTACGGGTTATACCCCGTAGCTACGGGTTATAATGAACCCCCTGACCTCAAGTCTAGAAAATTACCTCGGGGGCTTTTCCATATATTTAGCTTCGTTAATTTAACATCGCACCATCAGAAGAAGTAGCATCACAAGGTCCAGGCAAGCATTGGTGTATTCGTTGCTAAATTGGTTCATTTTCCCCGTCTTACCTTGTCGTCGAACATGGCGGGATATCATGGAATTTTCAAATGCGGAAGTGAATAATAGTTTACTCTTATTTCGACCAAAAAGGCTACTTTCGCACACGATAGTTCTGTTTCATATATTCTTTTGTGTTGCCAAATAACGTATGAGTATTGTTGTGATTCGTCTAATGACTCGGGCGTGGCGCCTTCAATAGTTTCAGTGTGTTCTAAAAGTCGCTGGCCGTAGCCGACATGCCTTTTACTATGGGTACTTCGGCAACAAGCCCAGGACTGTCTTAAGCCCGCAGCACACCTGCCGCCAACTTTGGCGACAAGAAGCGTTCAGCTGACGCCTCTCGACGCCGAAGTTGGCGGCCAGTGGATCCCGGTCAGAGCACACCTGCCAAGAATCGGCGTCCAGTAGCGTCTTTTCCGCCACTTTAGGCTGCCATTTTGAAATCATGTGACATCAAGACGCATACTGATTGGCCATAGCCTCGCCGCCGACGCCAATTCAGGCGGCAATCCGAAGCACACCTGCTTCTTCTTGCGTTTAAACGCGGCGACCCGCGTCAAAAATCAAACATGTTAGATATTTGGCGTTTAGTTGTGGCAAGTGGCGTCAAGTCGCGTTCGCCGATGCCGTTCGTAGCAGACTAGGGATTTTTCAGGCGTTCAGGACTCTTGCGACAAAAAACGCCTGTGAACGCCGAAGTTGGCGGCTAGTGTGCTGCGGGCTTTAGACGATCTTAGTTTCTGTGGTCACTTGTGTACGACTGCATTCAGTTTCATTGCAATTATCCGGCTTATGTAACACAGTGTATATACAGCATTCCCAACATTTAATTTTATTGACAGTTGAACACAAATAGGAAAATTACAAAATGAATCTGTTAAATGTCAATCTTCAACTGCGAATAAAATTTTAAAATGTTAAAGATTGCTTCCTCTTTGTCCTTTGCCCTGTTCAACCACTGAAAGGTTGGCGCAAGTCAGATTTCACACGAGTCAATAAAATCTGTCCTGCACATTTAACCACGGAAGGATTTTGAATCAGCGGGTGTCAAATTAATCGAGAGAGCTTGCTCTTCAAGTACAGATGTATGTTTGAGGTAAATGCCAAAATCATAATAGATATTAACCACTTTGTAAGTGTAACATTTTCATTGAGCCACTCTGTATATTAGCCCACTTTAACCTGCCCGCTCCACGGGCAATTTGCTCGTTATAGGTCATTGGCGTCATAGGTTAAACCATTTGCTTTTGGAGATAATTCGCTACCCTAAATCTACCGTTAATGCCCTTACTATGCGGTATTTAATTTCGTTACCCAGTTGACCGATTTTCACTTACCTGCCTTTCCAACGTACCACATGACAAAAATCATGGTACTGGTCAAGACACTGGCTCTAATCTCCATTTTGTGGCTCAGCTAATTGGTTATCTTTAGTATTCCACTAGGTTTAGTCTTATCCTTGATTTATTATCTGACCAAAGTGTATCCATGTTACTACCCAAAACGAATTTCGTCAAACAGAATAGTTGTTAACAAAATATTGCATTTGATGAAATGAACAGCGGAGCCCTGGGAAACCTCCTTTAGTTATAAGGGTTTATCCATTGGTATATATTTCTGGTACAGAAATATCCTGATGTTATTACATAGGTCATCAGTAAAACTTCATGTAATGCAAATGTCATGTATATTATCTAAATTTCGGTCACCTTCAACACATACATTCTGTGATATATTTCGAATCAATGTTTAGCAGATATCCTATGCTGAATAGGCTATGTCATAAAAATCCTTTTGTAGATTTTGATGTTGCAGACATGACTAATATCAATGTCCTACACCAATGTTCTTGAGGTGGCGACCATAAGCCTACTACGCCATGGAACATTCACTGTATAAAGAAACCCCAACATAAAGTCAATGTCTATCCGCCATATTCCTTCTATACAACTGCACAGTTACCTGCCACTATCATTGTGTACGGCGATATCAGGATAGACCTGCCGATATCCACACTGCATATCACATCGTCATTTTGTCCTCAGGTATTATCGATTTAAATATGAAACACGATTTTTATCTTGTGTACGACTGGATTTGAAGAGAAATTTCTTATCAAATTAGGCCATGACTAGGAAGTAGGGCGTTGTAGTTATTCATTGGTTGAATATTCAGGTCTTGTGGCTGTCTGATAAAGTGCCAGCGAATCGCTTTTGGATATGAAAAAACCCCCATCTGAAACAATATCCCAAAACAACACTCAGTTGCTTTAGAGAACGCGATTCAAATTCAAATAGGAACGAATTTTCATTGTGGTGGGATGGTTCGCTTGAATTAAGTCCCGCGAATGAGTACGGGTGTACCTTCAGTCTAAAGAGAAAACTCTTCCATGTGTATATGATTGGCGAGATCATGATACAAACAAAGGCCTATAACATATTTTTATCTCAATGAGTAATCTATCTTTTCACATGCTTCTGTCTCGGCTTCTGCTTCATGTGGAAGACCAAAAGATTTTTTCATATTTTTGATACGACCATATTGATCTGCTGCGTGAGCATAAGATATGTTTATACTGACACACCCAAACATGTACAGAATATATGTCGTTCGGTATAGGCTGGAGGCAATATGTATCACTTTCTCTTATCATCTTTTGAACTATACATATATAAACATGATATTCAAAAGTTGGTCATTTGGAAGTCAAATTGTAGGCGTGTAATCTGATCACTTGTGAGATGAAGATTAGATTCCAATTAACCCACATTGGTCATAGCAAAACGACTCAACAAATGAATTAACTTCTACAGTGAGTGCTTATTATGTCAGAAGTTGAGAACAATGCAGTACGCTAATGAAGAGACAAAGGAAGATTTTAAAGATTTTTTCATATGGTCTGTGCACGCCTAATGATATCCCAGTCCAATTTTATAGAATTATTATATCATTAATAGGAACAAGCCCAGATATAGTTCATAGAAAAGAGTCCGCCACCCTAGCATTACGCAACTTACTCACATTAGTGCAAATTCATTTTGGATTTTGCGGTATGCAAGTGTAAATTTTAACTTATACGTTAATGTATTTTAATACTGTTCTATTCAATGTCGGTAGTTCCTGTTTTAAACATGTACATTCCTCGGTTTAGGCCTATCGGCCACACTGAACGGTGTTTCGCGGGGGTCGGCGTTGTTAAGATTGGACTGACCCGATGGCCATCTATACTATAATGCGCGTTGTGGCCGCTATTTAGGAGGCGATTTTTGTTTCAAAATTGGGCTTTGGAAATGCGTCGAATTCTTGCAACCTTTGGCTTCGTAGGTCTGGATCATATGTAAGAGTGTCACTGAGGGTGTCATACGTCGAATATCTTCGTGGTTTTAGAATAAATAACAACTTTTCAGAGAGCACGTCGACTGGAGAGCTCCGCTCATTCTCAAAAGCATACACAAACTTCACGCATATTCTCCCTGCCACATCAGTATTAGCTTCCAGCACGTATGTAGTGCTATACAGCCTGGTCCATGGAACAGGGTATTAGCAGGGAGATTAATGATTAGCCTGTTCTATTTTAGTTCTATTCGAGAAACACTGACCTGAGTGATAAGGCAAATTCTGGAGAGTGGCCTACCGGAACATGCAGTCAGGGTATCAATAAACAGTTATGCCAGGATGGACAAAATATGTACAGTGGCCAGCGCTTGCTCTTTGTTTTATTCTTTACTGACTGATGTTGTCAGTTTGAATTGCGTTCTGCATCTCTCCATGCGCCTGGCTTTGGTCCGACAGTGGCATTGGGTACGGGAGTGGGTAGGTGATATGCCTAATATGTGAGGGCCTTATTTGGAACAGGACCTGCTGTCACTGGTCTCAATGCATTGTGCAAAATAGCGTACTCCAATCAATCTATTGGGGGTTGCATGTAGATAGCAGCAATAAGTCCCTAAATGCAGTTAATTTCGTGTTTAACCTTTAATAAAACTTCAGTAACGTTAGAAATTTAATGTAGCTCAATCATCGTGCCCATTTAACTAATGTATATTACATTTCAACTTTGCCCGCTCCATGGGTATATGCTAGTTTGAACAATGCGCGTTGTGGCCGCTAAATAGGAGGCGATTTTTGTTTCAAAATTGGGCCTCGAAAATGCGTCGAATTCTTGCAACTTTTGGTTTCGTAGGTGTGGATCATAAGTAAGAGTGTCACTGAGGGTGTCATACGTCGAATATCTTGGTGGTTTTGGAATAAATAACAACTTTGTGGAGAGCACGTCGAGTGGAGAGCTCCGCTCATTCTCAAAAGCATACACAAACTTCACGCATATTCTCCCTGCCACATCAGTATTAGCTTCCAGCACGTATGTAGTGCTATACAACCTGGTCCATGGTGCAGGGTATTAGCAGGGAGATTAATGATTAGCCTGTTCTATTTTAGTTCTATTCGAGAAACACTGACCTGAGTGATAAGGCAAATTCTGCAGAATGGCCTACCGGAACATGCAGTCAGGGTATCAATAAACAGTTATGCCAGGATGGACAAAATATGTACAGTGGCCAGCGCTTGCTCTTTGATTTATTCTTTACTGACTGATGTTGTCAGTTTGAATTGCGTTCTGCATCTCTCCATGCGCCTGGCTTTGGTCCGACAGTGGCATTGGCCGGGTACGGGAGTGGGTAGGTGATATGCCTAATATGTGAGGGCCTTATTTGGAACAGGACCTGCTGTCACTGGTCTCAATGCATTGTGCAAAATAGCGTACTCCAATCAATCTATTGGGGGTTGCATGTAGATAGCAGCTATAAGTCCCTAATTTCGTGTTTAACCTTTAATAAAACTTCAGTAACGTTAGAAATTTAATGTAGTTCAATCATCGTGCCCATTTAACTAATGTATATTACATTTCAACTTTGCCCGCTCCATGGGTATATGCTAGTTTGAACAATGGGAATATAGCTGCGAGCGGGCTCTAAAGACCATAGAGCGTGTATTGGAATAGGCCTAAATTGCTGGCAACGAGTCAACACTGACCTCGTCACTGAGAGTGCATATTGCACATGCATTTTCATGGATTTTCTAAAAAAAGAACTCTTTGAGAGTTGAAGTCGATATGTCGATATTGTGACTCGTATCAACCAATCACTAGCCAGGTCTTCGCGGGAATTCCCCTCGATAAAATCAATCGACGCAACAATGCAAAGTGAAACACTCGATACTTGGTGATTGTACCAGTGCATGCATTGATAGTTGGTAACACCTGGACGCAGATTTTGGACGCTGGACGCTGGACGCTGGGTTTTGCATCATTGGATTGCACTGTCTGGATTCCATGAACCTCGCCTCCAGTTCAAGATGAACAGTTTATTTGGTTTGGAAACCTCATCACGTGGCCAAGCTTCCACTCAGGTTTATAGCGTTGACCTCAATGACTTGCACAATAAATTGAGACGACCATTCCTTGATCGAAAAAGATCCCATTTAAAAAAAAATGGATTTCCTCAATTATCGCGTAATGCACTGACATCAAAGGGCTACAGGCCTATCGAATTCACGGACTGGACTGGACTGGAATGGCTGGGATATCAAACTTTCGGGGCGGTTGATGATGTGACCGCACTTATCCGAAAGCGACTTACTGAAAATAGATTTGGACACGTCTATTTGCTGATGAGCCTGGTGGTGGAGTAGTGCTTTGTTGTGGTTATTGGTTCGATTCTGTTGGATTTTTTAAAATCCTGTACAAGTGGGGTGACCAACGCGTTTATCAAGGTAACCCGTTCAGGGCAACAGGGATGGGAAATGAAGATTAATTCACGGCCGATTTCCCTAGGTCAACCTCATTACCTACCAGGTTGAACATTCCCGTAGCCCAGCTGGTAATCGATTTCGGCCTGTATTCTGTCATTTTCATGGCACTAAAATTCCCAAACCGTTCCAGTCGAGTGTGTTCCATCAATTCGATAAGGCCCACTACGGCCAATAGCAGAGCAGACCTTGGGGGTGGATACTATATGTTTATGGAATAAATTGTACACGATTTTTGAAGTATTTTCTCTGTCTGTGTTGGTCATGGCCTCTATGGAACCATATAGTTGTACCATAATAATCCTACGTCCGTTCAGCATATAAAATTCAAGCTACACTAAGATACTTTGCTATCACAGACGTCTTCAAAACGTTCAATTTGGACAGACAATAGATTGGCGACACCAGGCCTGGCCTTTGTTTCGATTTCTTACAGAACGGTAATTAATTGAGCGGTCTTAGGTCGGTGAATCTAGAGTGCGTACATGTATGTGCGTGTATATGTACGCATACCGGCAAGTACTATGTATCAATAACATACATACATGTACTCGATACCGGTGTATGCATTCAAAGGAAGACAAGACGAATCCTGACCCCATTCGTCACGATTCGCTGGCTGTTCTAACATTCGTCCCATAGGCCTATGATATGATCATGTTGCGTATGAGTGATAAATACAAATCATCGTCGAAATATCACCCAAACAAGTCAGTTTTCAAATCGAAACAGAACCTTGGTGCTCATTTAAATACCCGGTGTCTTGGACTTAGATGGCCCGACCTGGAAAATCTTGGTGAAAAAGAACGGAATGTGTCGCACTCTTGATTTCTTCTTGCTATTGCAGTTGATATCACATGTAGCTGCAGGTAAGTGACGATAAACCAAATGGATCCCAATATATCGCATATTAGGTATGATGTTAGGTATGATTCGCTGGCGTGTTAGGCCCAGAAATCACATGGTCATTCAACGTAGTGTTAGATCAAAAATACGCCGAATCAGTGCCGCGTGAGGTGTTTCTATTTCATATCTTGATTACGTCGTACAAGAGTCGTGATAAAACGCGGCACTGATTCGGCGATTTTTGTGTCTTTCAAATATCTGAAAGACTCCTGTCGTATGAGAGAAATGTGTCTTGTTTTAGTTTCAGATCCCAATTACGCCAAATCAGTCAGAAAATCATTATTTATAAGATTATGTGATTTGTTTTGCTTTTTCAGATCCAAACGATGCGGTAATACTGCGCTTAAGGGAAATGAAGAAGTTAGAAGTTCGGTACAACGGCAACTGGGGGAGCATATGCTTACATGTACCTGGATTCGATGACAAAGCAGCAAAAGTCGCATGTCGACAGATGGGATTTGGGTGAGTGCAGTTATATCTTGACATCATCGGCATATGAAGTTGCCAAACTATGATGATTGCCCAACGCTCGCTTTTGGTTTAAAATCGTGCTGCGCTAGAAAAAGTTGTGAACCCTCCCTCCCAAAATTGTGAACCCTCCATTTTACGCTAATTTGCTTTACGGATATTAAAAAGATTCTTCATGCTAGCCTGAAACGTCCCTTAAATTCTCGTCATACGAATTCCGAACGAAAAAATGATAGCGAAACATTATCGAATATCTTATTTTGCAACACCACTGAATACGTGTATGCTCTGATGCATAAATTCAAGCACGCATCACAACAGTCTGCATTGATCGGATGCATTTTTCTAGTATCCTCAATTCAGATATGATCATTTCCACAGGACCAGATCTACTCGAGAGTTTCATGATATACCAAGATGTATTTCAGCAACATGACATATAGGGTGAAGTGCTGATTATCTAAATCACTGATTCGTTTTTATTAAAGGAATGGAAAACGCAGTTATAGTGGGACGTTAGTGTCAAGTGACAAGCTAACAATAGTCCTCGATGACGTCACCTGCACCGGTGATGAAGACGACTTCAGTAAATGCACACTTCAAGTCCCGACCGGTAATTGTATGTTTGCTGTGGAGGTGGATTGCGAAAGTGACCCAGGTAAGTACCACTTGATCACGTAATACTAATATTATCATTGTGTGCGCACATGATAAATTTTTGCCTTTCGATGAAACAATTCCATTAGTCCAGTTCGTTTGTGAACTTATGAAATTCAAAGGATGTAAAGAATTTTGAAAATGATAATCTGAAATACAAAAACAACACGGCGACAGCAGAATTGGGCAATTGCGGGTTTTTTAAACAGCTATTCACTCTCGCATACATTGGGGATGAAATGCCAGTCCATGATATATCAGTTGGCCCAGTAAAGGCTGTGTGCACCCAAATGTTTGGGTGTTGTAAAAGGTGACACACTCAACCCTTGGCCTTGCAGGCATCCAGCCATTGATGTTTTCCATTGGTGATACAATAACGAAGTGACGAGAAAAACGGAAGGGCATGTGAAATGAAATGCTAGGGAACAAAAATTAGCTTGTTTTTGTCAATGCTACTCAGTTTAGTTGTATACTGTACGTTATCGTTTACCACATAACAACTACCAGACGTTCTTAGTGAACTGTTCAAGATGAAAACACTGACAATGGAATGGCTGTCATCAATAATTCATAAAGGAGTCTTTATATATTCTTGCTGTCATTAATCTGATGTCGAAGAATAATTTCCAGATCGCTGCTTTTCTGAGGAATTATAGAGTCACCGCATTCACTTACATAACCATGTTATTTTCTAATGGAATGGTCGACGAATCCATCCCGGCGATGATACAGACTGATGATTCAGTATAACCTGATGCATAATTTGATTTCTACATTCAATTGGAACCTACAAAGCAATATCAGGTTGTACAGTGTAGGAACCGTAGGCTATTAAATTTTTCACGGCCAGATCACTCCAAAACACGCCATTGAAACACCCATGACATTTGCAGCACTGAATGGTTTGTTCGATGTAAGCTTGTTGGGGAGTCCCAACCACGCCCACATGGGAATATTGCACGCTACGAAAGCTGGAGCGACTGGAGCTGTGTGTTACGACAGCGGATCAGCTGCCACCACAGTTGCCGGGATCGTCTGCAAACAAATGGGATACAGGTCAGATATAAACAGAAACCTATATCTTTATCTATTCCCGATAGAATGAATAAGTTGAATGGATTCAAGGAAATCGTGTTATTCAGACGTTCTCAAAAGATGCAGCTACAAATATAGTCTAAATATAGGCATTTCTATGATATGATGAACGACAAGGGACAAAGAAAGATAATTTTCATTGTTGAATGTGTTCAGTTCGAACCTTGTGCCTTATTTGCACCCTAACAATCTCACTCCCTGTTACAGAAATGTGGAGAAGCAGACTGCGACCAACGCCTCATCTTACAATAGTATCTTTAATGCCACATGTTTTGGAACTGAACTAACTCTTGCCGCCTGTACCTTGACGCCCGAGACTTCCTGCTCCTCAAACAACGTCATTGATGTTGAATGTAAACTGGACATGGGTGAGTATCACAATGTATTCCTTCAACAGGTTCACTTTCCGCCCTCTTTATGCTGATATCGCAATCACCTCCTTCTCCTCGGATTCGATGAGTTTCACATGTAACATGCCGGGGTCTAATTTAGAAGGGTGGGAAGCAGCTGGTGGAGTATACCCCGTAAAGGGTCGGGTTGCCTAATGTTTTAAACGGGAAGCATCATTACATTACAGTGATGTACTCACCTACAAACATTTTTAAAAGAAATCATGGTATACTTCGGTCAGGTTGTTCAAAAGTACAAATCACGTTATCCCTATAAGGAACGCCCCCGGCGTTATCTTGTTTCTAAGCCTGTTTGAATATTTTGCGTTCAGTGTAATCGGTTCCATTAAGGCCAATGATGCTTTGAACAAAACAGCCCCGAGATGATACAGGTCGTGAACATCATGACAAAATATCTAAAGCCAGTTGGCCATTTCCAGAAAGCACTTTACAAGACGTCCGAGAACATCGGAGAAAGTTAGGGAGTAAAATGGTCGCTTATTCAATTCCAGCATCACAGACACCATTCGCCGTCCGGCTCTCCCAATCTTCGAAAGCAGTGGTCGGGGCAAGCAGTGGGACAGTTGAGGTGAAAAAGTATGGTAAATGGGGCGTCATCTGTGACTCTAGCTGGGATATCAGTGATGCAAACGTCGCCTGTAGACAACTTGGATTCAGGTAAGTTATTTCATTGTATGAATTATTGTTTGCGACAAAATGGTTTTGAAAAAAACATCGCCAAAGTACCAAATCTAGTTATACAATAATCGATTATTTATATTTCACCTCTCATTTTTATCAATCACTGTCGACCAGTTGTCGCCACTGAGAAACATTTCATTTTGATGCGATTGCAATCTGGAAGTTTAACATTGTTAAAGACTCAGTGCTGTATGTGGACACTTGTTTATCAAAGTGTGATGCACAGTTTTCAACAGTGGTTTCCAGATCACTTACTACTCTGGGCAAGGGTATATTTTAAACTAAATTGCCAAGTCCATAAACAAGATACTTGGGGCAAAGGAGTACGGTTAACGTGCTTAGTCGATATAATAAATTGGCTGTATGTTTGTTCTAGGTGGCTATTTAATAAATCACTGTTCCTGTATACATGATATGTTGTGCCTGTTACAGGGGAGCTCTGCCGACCACTGGTTTCCCAACTGACGCCAAATTCGGTCAAGGAACGGGTACAGTATTCTGGAACAACGTGCAGTGCAATGGCGAGGAACAAAGTATAGAAGAGTGCAAACATGACGAGGTCTTTGGGACCAGTGCGTGTAACTCCGTGAATGCTTCAGGTGTGATCTGCTCCAGTGAGGAATGTAAGCTATCACTTTCATACAATAACTGAATAACTATGTATATTTTGTTTTCATATATATAAATAAATCTATTTTTTATTAATTCTTGACAAAACATAAAGAAAAAAAATTCAGTCATAAGTCATATTTCATTTAGGATTTCAAACCCCTTTTTGATGGAACGTGTGTGATCAAAATCTGATCTAGCCATTGAAAAAGCATGCTACATGTGTTAAGACCCTGAACTGAGCAAGATAGGAACAGGAAATGATGAACGAAACTCTTGAATTACTTTATGACATATCGTCTCTCCTGTCACTATTTGCAGCAAGACTCTGAGGTTTTAAGTAATCCCAACTTCTTATATATCTGGCTTACAAGTCTTATTACAAGCTTCATTTCCTTTTTTCAGGGCCAAAAATTGGCATTTGCGGCAGAAATTGCACAAGACATTTAACGGGAGGAGTCATTTTTATCCAATCCGAAAACTACCCAATATCCAATTTCGTTTACCACTCATGTACCGTATGCAAAGTTGAACTCATGTCACCCACAAATTTCACCGTCTACGTCCTACAGAATATGTTCCAGAACAACCATAATGAGACCCTGTCATTCGGAACAAGCGAGGGCCTTGTTGAGACACTCTATGGAGATAACTGTACGAAAGGACCGATAACATTTGACACAAAGAATTTAACGATCGAGTTTCAAGCAAATGGTATAACTGGTGAGGGAAAAATCAACATTATGGTGACAGGTAGGTAGAGGGTAGAGTTTGATTTGCGATCGAGGACAAAATCTTTCTCGGTCTTATGTGTGCAACCCATGGATGTACTAACACAAAAGAATTAGTAATGCCACTTTTTAATGGCCTCTTAACTATTTCAGCTACAGAACCAGTTGAGTTTACCTGTACGAAGCCAGTCACAGTTACAACAACGACAGCAACAACAACAACAACAACAGCAAGAACAACAGCAACAAAAACCACAAGATCTACTGGTACGCCTAAGTCGGACAAACAAATTGACGATGAACCGCCTGATAACGCTGGTAAGCCACAACAGGAGAACCTCTGTCTGAACCACAACTCTCATGAATAATCTTGTCATGCCCAGTCCACATGGTAGCCCATCAATAATTACGGTCGAAAAGAGCATACTAAGTATTCAAGTGCATGACCATCACTTTCATTAGGTTGGCCAATGTTGATGATCAGAAACTTTCTCCTAAACCTATTTAGTATCAGTTTTGAAATCCAAAAAAGTATATGTACGGTTTCAACCGAGTGATATCTTTCCTGGACGTCGTCTGGCCAGGTTCTACTTCGCCGTTATGCTTTGCCAGGGTGTATAGGTGAGTAGTTGATAAAGCTTGGAATCAGTGAAACCATGTAACCAGTGATAAGCCCCCCTTTAAGAGGGGCTCTTAAGATACACGTGTGTGCGGGAGTATATAATGTAAATGAATGATGAGAAATAAAGAGAGTAACTATTGTATATCCTACAAACAATTTCTTTTGGTATTTTTCTGAATTAACTCCGTTGAGTTTACCGATTTCTCCGCGATCTTCCGGTGGTGGTTGCTACCCCATTGGTTGAAATTATAATTTAAATTAAATTAAAATTAATTTAAATCTTCATGGGAATTCGCTACATCATATGCCTAAGAAATTGGCCAATTATATTAATATTTTTATTAGAGAAATATCCGTCCTAAATAATGACAGAAAAGGGTGGTTTATTTCAATTTTGTGTCGACATGGTCGAGGTCACGTGACATAAAAACAAAACAATCGCACACACCCGTCCAAAAAAGGCACTTTAAGAAAAACAAATACGTTTTTCCAGCTTAAAACCACACTGACGACTAAGTTATTTTGGTCTACTACCCAAATGTGAAGTATCAAAATGAATCACAAATTAGAACTAGCTCTATTTAGCAAAAGTTGCGTGAAAAATTCGGGTGAGCGACATACTGCACCCTAGCGGCCAATAATCAAACTACTTTCAGCCGTCTGCTCCGGTCTCGTTAGGGAGTTTTTCCCAAATGTACGCGATGATGACGTGCACCATTAACATGACGTAACATCTATTTTAAAATGCGTTTCCAAAGTGAATGCATGAGGACAATCCATTTAAGTGTCGTATATCACTGGAAACGCCCGATTCCCGTGAATAAGGACAATCACAATGTATTACATTACTAAAACAAAAATGTGTCGGAAGGAACTATGGATTGTCCCAAGATGGGGGGTTTGGGGGGGATTTGGGGGGTTTCCCCTCCATTGTACTGGGTAAAAACGTTACGCTATCGTAGGGGGGTTCGGGGGAGCTCCCCCGACCTAAAGGGGGGCTCACTAAGTCCTTGACTTTACATATTAGCAATTTGCCAGTAGTCCCAGAATCAACCTTTTTGTGGAGGATGACGTCATCACTGAATGCTTTGGAAATGTGTTGTTGTCGTTAGAAAATAAACTTATATTCATGACGGGCCGCCATTTGCAAATATCTAATTATTGCTCTTCGATGAAAGCAAAAGTAAGCTTTTGTGATTGTTTTGTATTCCATATTCTAAAATAAAACGTTCTTAATATGTAAAGTCAAGGACTTAGTGAGCCCCCCTTTAGGTCGGGGGGAAGCTCCCCCCAACCCCCCCCCCCCCCGGTGGACAGTCAACTAGCCCTTCTGTGTCATACTGCTGGAGGGGGGGGGGGGTGCGATGGGACCATCCATATAGTTCCTTCCGACACATTTTTGTTTTGGTAATGTAATACATTGTGATTGTCCTTATTCACGGGAATCGGGCGTTTCCAGTGATATACGACACTTAAATGGATTGTCCTCATGCATTCACTTTGGAAACGCATTTTAAAATAGATGTTACGTCCTGTTAATGGGGCACGTCATCATCGCGTACATTTGGGAAAAGCTCCCTAACGAGACCGGAGCAGACGGCTGAAAGTAGTTTAATTATTGGCCGCTAGGGTACAGAATGCACGTCGCTCACCCGAATTTTTCACGCAACTTTTGCTAAATAGAGCTAGTTCTAATTTGTGATTCATTTTGATACTTCACATTTGGGTAGTAGACCAAAATAACTTAGTCGTCAGTGTGGTTTTAAGCTGGAAAAACGTATTTGTTTTTCTTAAAGTGCCTTTTTTGGACGGGTGTGTGCGATTGTTTTGTTTTTATGTCACGTGACCTCGACCATGTCGACACAAAATTGAAATAAACCACCCTTTTCTGTCATTATTTAGGACGGATATTTCTCTAATAAAAATATTAATATAATTGGCCAATTTCTTAGGCATATGATGTAGCGAATTCCCATGAAGATTTAAATTAATTTTAATTTAATTTAAATTAATTTCAACCAATGGGATAGCAACCACCACCGGAAGATCGCGGAGAAATCGGTAAACTCAACGGAGTTAATTCAGAAAAATACCAAAAAAAATTGTTTGTAGGATATACAATAGTTACTCTCTTTATTTCTCATCATTCATTTACATTATGTACTCCCGCACACACGTGTATCTTAAGAGCCCCTCCTAAGAGGGGGGCTTATTAGAAGAATCATTTGTATATATAATGCTCTGATAAAGCTCAGTTGATATGACAAACATGCACACGGGAATCACTAAAAAATGTGTCCGCTTAGAACTGGTTACATCACGAAAATATCTCTACATCCCTCGATGTGTACATGAATATGTACGAAATCGCTCACAGCGAAGGAATTTATTCACATTTTTTATCTCCAAACCCGGCTAAAACCTTCGGTAATAAACCTTCATCCACGTTTCTACGGATAAGTGCCAGTCGGTACTGCATGATGTAGTCAATCTTCTCTGTATCACCCTGTATGATCACACCGCTCCGTAGTTCAAGTAGGACCCGTGTGGTGGCGTAGTAAGCGGAGCGCTGATTGGTCCATGTTATGGGTGTGTGGTGGGCGTGTCGTGACGTGCATGCCTATATTTGGGATATCAGTAATGTACACTGGAGGCGAGGTATGACTGGGTTGTTCTAAAATATAGATTATTGAATCGGATATGCCACTGATTTCTAAACTACCGTCAAATTCCGATCTGATCATGTAAAAATAAGCTCCAAATATTGATTCGTAACCACCTTAGGTTCAAATGGCATTATTTCATGTTTTTATGCATTTTTAGGACTGATTCCAAGGTTTATCACTGGTTTCAAGGTTTCACTGGTTCCAAGCTTTATCACCTACCGTATAGGTAACGTTTTCACCAAATTAGTAATTTCTTTTCTATTAATAGGTTAATTGGCTCCTCACCAGACAACCCATTACTTTGTCATTGTGGCAATCATGTGCATGAGGAAGGGATGGATTCAAGGGAATTGAATGTGCGCGTGAAAGAGAATGATAGATTCTGAAAGTTGGAGAATGTGCGCTTCATTCTGGCCATTAGTGTTTATCTGAGTTCGTATGCCAGGAACGAAACGCTTCCTCTGGAAGATCTCGTCATCGATATCTACATTGTATTAATTTTCCTGCAGGATATATTTTTTAATGTATATCCATGATAAATTTGTCTTTGATTTCTAGGTCTAATCGGTGCCGTGTCCGCTCTGGTTGTTTTGGTTGTATTGGCTATCATTCTTGGGATCATTTTGTGGTGAGCATTATATTTAAATCGCCCACGCTTCGAAGACAAAAAATCGATAAAACTAAATTTGAGTCTATTTCTGGTAACATGATAGCTGATTTCTGGGAAAGCGAACTCGTATAATGAAACCCTTTTCATGGCAAAGTTGGATGAAAAAATTGTTTTGATTTTTAAAAAGAGCACCATATGTAGAGCGCAGGTGATGTAGCTCTCTCTCGGCTTAAATGTAGCCTTCAGCTCCTAATTTTACCGTATATATGTGTGTTACAATTGATTGCTTTCAGGAAACTTGGTTTCGTCCGTTTTGGCCGGAAAGCTAGGAATCCTGATGGGAATGGGCTCTACGATGAGACTCACGTACCGACCATTGGAGGAGGTACCGGGAACGAGGGTCCAGGGAACAACGTAAATGTTGGAGGGGCCTACGGAAATGTGGGTGAGCCAGTTTATGTGAACAGCGTCTTCGTGGCTGACATGCCGACAAACACCGGTCAAGATCCATCCAATCGTCGTTCCGAATATGAAAATATGGAAGAAATTGCCTTCAATCAAGAGCGTTATTCGGGCCACGCCACGCCACTTGCGGAACCAGTGCAAGGTGGTAGAGATGTTCGAAACCATGGAAACGGCGCCAATGACACGACAGGTGTAGATGAAGCAGAACCCCAGTATGCAAAGCTTGAACCGGTGAAGCGGTCAGAATATGTCGACTTTCAGGGGCTTACTGCTATACAGTTGAAGCCAATTTGACTTTTTTTCGGCTGAGTTGGGTTTAGAAACTGCCTGCATGTGATATTTTGTACAGTGTGTTTCACCTTAGGGTGACGTGATTGGCTCAGTAGTATTTTGCATATGCAAAATGCCTAATAATCTGCTGTCTACTAAGTAAGCATTTTGCCTTAACATCCTTAGGGTAACTGAGTGTCGAAAATTTAAAACTCTGCGAGAGGTGAAAATCTGATTAACTATTGAAGAACTGTGGGACTTATCTTGACATCATTTGCAGAGCCTACGGGTTGCAAAGCGGATGAATCCACTACGGAAACTCTTCATATCTTGATTAATTTTGTTCTATAGCATTATTACAAATAGGACTGGTTCCACGAAAACGGGAAACCGCCACTGACTTACTAATCCGGGAGGCACGATTTTTAAATTTCAACGAATCGGCTCTCGTGGAATCATTCGCTTTTCTTTAGATTTACTTTTGCTGTCTAGAAACAAAACAAAAAGGGACTTTAGTGCCCCATCGCTTTACAGACCACGCGCGTATGGGCTGAGGTAACGGAGACGGGAGGCGTTCAGCATGTCAGTGCCCCTGTTGCAGATCTAGAGTTAATGATAGTATGGCTGTTATGATCAGACACCATCAATTATGTTTATTTGCCTCTGCCGTTTTGGATCTATCGATCCCCTAAAAGCTGTTTCGAGGGGGTCGAGGTTGTCACGATTTGCACTGATTACCCTGTGATAGAGAGTAGAACAAGAGAGATTTAGACCTAGGTGCGAGTGGGCTTTGTTTTAAGGCAATAGACCTTGTATTGGGCTAGGCCTGAATTCGTTCAACTACGAAGTAAGGGGCAAAATAACGTGATACAGTTTTTTGTCATTCCAGTCGCACCAATATTTTACAAGGTGTATATATTTATTTGTAATTGACAAGACATAATAAAATCCCAATTGGATACTATTTAATAAAACTCTTTTGTCTTCATATATAGGTGAGTGATTTCACGAGCTTGTTGTTAGCCAAGAATAGTTATACCCGGTCCAACTACACTTACCAACAACAGTAACATAATAATCATATCACATGTACATTTTTATCATAAATGTCACTGAAGCAGTTGATATGAAAACTATTTCCCGCCCATAATTTGTCATTAGTACGTACTAGATTTAAGATGTTTGGCATTGTGGTTGATTTTTACAAAGGATTATTCAATGTTGGGTAACTGGAGGATTAACTGCGTAATCCATATAATAGCCCTTCCTGGTTGTTAACATGTAACGTGATTGGCTACATTAAGATACTACACTATCACAGACTTGTGTGATATTATGCTAGTGGTCCGCCAAAAACCATTCAAAACGTTCAATAGTTTGGCGACATTAGCCCTGGCCTTTGTTTCGATTTCTTACAGAACGGTAAAGAATTGAGCGGTCTTAGGTCGATGAATCTAGAGTACATATGTACGTATATGTATACATACCGGGAAGTATGTATGAATAACATACATACATGTACTCGATAGCGGTGTATGCATTCAAAGGAAGGTAAGACGAATCCTGACCCCATTCGTCACGATTCGCTGGCTGTTCTAACATTCGTCCCATAGGCCTAATATGATAATGTTGCGTATGAGTGATAAATACAAATCATCGTCGAACTATCACCCAAACAGGTCAGTTTTCAAATCGAAACAGAACCTTGGTGCTCATTTAAATACCCGGTGTATTGGACTTAGATGGCTCGATCTGGAAAATCGTGGTGAAAAAGAGCGGAATGTGTCGCACTCTTGATTTATTCCTTCTGTTGCAGTTGATATCACATGCAGCTGCAGGTAAGTGACGATAAACCAAACGGATCCCAATATATCGCATATTTGGTATGATGTTAGGTTTGATTCGCTGGCGTGTTAGGCCAAGAAATCACAGGGTCATTCAACGTAGTGTTAGATCAAAAATACGCCGAATCAGTGCCGCGTGTGGTGTTTCTATTTCATATCTTGATTATGTCGTATATGTCTTGTTTTACTTTCAGATCCCAATTACGCCAAATCAGTCAGAAAATCATTATTTATAAGATTATGTGATTTGTTTTGCTTTTTCAGATCCAAACGATGCGGTAATACTGCGCTTAAGGGAAATGAAGAAGTTAGAAGTTCGGTACAACGGCAACTGGGGGAGCATATGCTTACATGTACCTGGATTCGATGACAAAGCAGCAAAAGTCGCATGTCGACAAATGGGATTTGGGTGAGTGCAGTTATAGTTTTCGTGAAATAATCGGCGTATGAAGTTGCCAAACTATGATGATTGCCCAACGCTCGCTTTTGGTTTGAAATCGTGCTGCGCTAGAAAAAGTTGTGAACCCTCCCTCCCAAAATTGTGAACCCTCCATTTTACGCTAATTTGCTTTGTGGAACGTGATGCTTCACAAATTATACGTACATGTATTTATATGCAGTCACATGCAACCCATCCTGAGGAAATCACGGGCTATTGTTCGCTTCACAAGTGCTGGCTCGGAGAAGGGAACAATAACCGCGATTTCCTCAGGATGCATGCAGTCACGATTTTGATACGCCGACTTGGGTCCTGGCGACAATCCTGGCTGTCCAGTGCCCTGCAGCTTTGTACAAAGCTGTTTGGGAATGCCACACGTACAGTCCGTCGCAAAAGTCTAATTTAAAGTCTAGTGTACATGTACCAATTGTCACAGTGCAAGCCCATTGCGGAAACACATATTACGTATTTATGGAGACGGATATTAAAAGGTTTGTTCATGCTGGTCTGAAACGTCCCTTAAATTCTCGTCGTACGAATTCCGAACGAAAAAATGATAGCGAAGCAATATAGAATATCTTGCAACACCACTGAATACGAGTATGCTCTGATGCATAAATTCAAGCACGCATCACAACAGTCTGCATTGGTCGGATGCATTTTTCCAGATGTGATCATTTCCACAGGACCAGATCTACTCGAAAGTTTCATGATATACCAAGATGTATTTCAGCAACATGACATATAGGGTGAAGTGCTGATTATCTAAATCACTGATTCGTTTTTATTAAAGGAATGGAAAACGCAGTAATAGTGGGACGTTAGTGTCAAATGACAAGCTAACAATAGTCCTCGATGACGTCACCTGCACCGGTGATGAAGACGCCTTCAGTAAATGCACACTTCAAGTCCCGACCGGTAATTGTATGTTTGCTGTGGAGGTGAATTGCGAAAGTGACCCAGGTAAGTACCACTTGATCACGTGACACTAACATTATCCTTGTGTCCGCACATGATACATTTTTACCTTTCGATGAAACAATTCCACTAGTCCAGTTCGATTGTGAACATATGAAATTCAAAGGAAGTAAACTTTTTTTTAAATGATAATCTGAAATACAAAAACAACACGGCGACAGCAGAATTGGGCAATTGCGGGCTTTTTAAACAGCTTTTCACTCTCGCATACATTGGGGATGAAATGCCAGTCCATGGTATATCAATTGGCGCAGTAAATGCTGTGTGCACCCAATGTTTGGGTGTTATAAAAGGCGTCACATTCAACCCTTGCAGGCATCCAGCCATTGATGTTTTCCATTGGTGATACAATAACGAAGTGACGAGAAAAACGGAAGGGCATGTGAAATGAAATGCTAGGGAACAAAAATTAGCTTGTTTTTGTCAATGCTACTCAGTTTATTTGTATACTGTGCGTTATCGGTACCACATAACAACTACCAGACGTTCTTAGTGAACTGTTCAAGATGAAAACACTGACAATGGAATGGCTGTCATCAAGAATTCATAAAGGACTAGTCTTTATCTATTCTTGCTGTCATTAATCTGATGTCGTAGAATAATTTCCAGATTGCTGCTTTTCTGAGGAATTGTAGTGGCAACGCATTCACTCACATAACCATGTTATTTTCTAATGGAATGGTCGACGAATCCATCCCGGCGATTATGCAGACTGATGATAGTATAACCTGATGCATAACTTGATTTCTACATTCAATTGAAACCTACAAAGCAATATCAGGTTGTACAGTGTAGGAACCGTAGGCTCTTAAACTTTTCACGGCCAGATCATCTCAAAACACGCCATTGAATCCCCCTTAACTTTTGCAGCACTGAATGGTCTGTTCGATGTAAGCTTGTTGGGGAGTCCCAACCACGCCCACATGGGAATATTGCACGCTACGAAAGCTGGAGCAACTGGAGCTGTGTGTTACGACAGCGGATCAGCTGCCACTACAGTTGCCGGAATCGTCTGCAAACAAATGGGATACAGGTCAGATATAAACAGAAACCTATATCTTTATCTATTCCCGATAGAATGAATAAGTTGCATGGATTCAACGAAATCTTGTTATTCAGACGTTCTCAAAAGATGCAGCTAAACATATAGTTTAAATATAGGCATTTCTATGATATGATGAACGACAAGGGACAAAGAAAGATAATTTTCATTATTGAATGTGTTCATTTCGAACCTTGTGCCTTATTTACACCCTAACAATCCCTTTCCCTGTTACAGCGGTGTTGAGAAGCAGACTGCGACCAACGCCTCATCTTACAATAGTTCCTTTACTGCAACATGTATTGGAACTGAACTAACTCTTGCCGCCTGTAACTTAACGCACGGGACTTCCTGCTCCTCAAACAACGCCATTGATGTTGAATGTAAACTGGACATGGGTGAGTATCACAATGTATTCCTTCAACAGGTTCACTTTCCGCCCTCTTCAAGCTGATATCGCAATCACCTCCTTCTCCTCGGAATTCGATGAGTTTCACATGTAACATGCCGGAGTCTAATTTAGAAGGGTGGGAAGCACCTGATGGAGTATACCCCGTAAAGGGTCGGGTTGCCTAATGTTTTAAACGGGAAATATTATAACATTAGGGTGATGTACTCACCTACAAACATTTTAAAAGAAATCATGGTATACTTCGATCAGGTTGTTCAAAAGTACAAATCACGTTATCCCTATAAGGAACGCCCCCAGCGTTATCTTGTTTCTAAGCCTGTTTGAATATTTTGCGTTCAGTCTAATCGGTTCCATTAGGGTCAATGAAGCTTTGAACAAAACGGCCTCGAGATGATACATGTCGTGAACATCATGACAAAATTTCTAAAGCCAGTTGGCCATTTCCAGAAAGCATTTTACTAGACGTTCGAGAACATCGGAGAAAGTTAGGGAGTAAAATGGTCGGTTATTCAATTCCAGCATCCCCATTCGCCGTCCAGCTCTCCCAATCTTCGAAAGCAGTGGTCGGGGCAAGCAGTGGGACAGTTGAGTTGAAAACGTATGGTAAATGGGGCGTGATCTGTGACACTGGCTGGGATATCAGTGCTGCAAACGTCGTCTGTAGACAACTTGGATTCAAGTAAGTTATTTCTGTCATTGTATGAATTATTGTTTGCGACAAACTGGTTTTGAAAAAAACATCGCCAAAGTACCAAATCTAGTTATATAATTATAGGTTCATTTATATTTCACCTTTCATTTTTACCAATCATTGTCGACCAGTTGTCGCCACTGAGACACATTTCATTTTGATGCGATTGCAATCTGGAAGTTTAACATTGTTAAAGACGCAGTGTTGTGTGTGGACACTTGTCTATCAAAGTGTAATACAGAGTTTTCAACAGTGGTTTCCAGATCACTTACTACTCTGGGCAAGGGTATGTTTTAAACTAAGTTGCCAAGTCCACAAACAGGATATTTGGGGCGAAGAAGCACGGTTAACGTGCAGAGTCGACATAATAAATTGGCTGTATGTTCTAGATCACTGTGTCTATAAATATACAAGTAAATGTACATACTATACATGTCCATGTACATTATTGTGTACATGATAAGTTCTATTCTTCCTGTTACAGGGGAGCGGTACCGATCACTGGTTTCCCAACTGACGCCAAATTCGGTCAAGGAACGGGTACAGTTGTCTGGAACAATCTGCAGTGCAATGGCGACGAACAAAGTATAGCCGAGTGCAAATATGTTGAAGTCTTTGGGACGAGTGAGTGCAACTCGGTGAATGCTTCGGGTGTGATCTGTTCCAGTGAGGATTGTAAGCAAAATATAATTAAACCATTAAATGAATTTTGTTATCTTTGTAGAGTAGTAAAGGAAATCACAATATGAAGAATTTGTTTTGGAATTTATCTTGAGAGCGTTGGGTTTATATCTCGAGCGCTCGAAATTTTATCTCGGACTAGAAATGACTCACGATAGCTAGGGCGGGCTTACTTAACCCAACCAGAAACGGAGTAATCACCTTTTATACGTAATGGTAGAGTGGACGCAAAAGTCCTGTAAATTCACGTTTTTTTAGAATATGTTGAATTATACACATTAAAAACATCCATTGATACACGGATGTAGAGCTCTACATCCGAGATTGATACAACCCAAAGCCCAGGAGAGCCGAACTCATGCATATTCAACCATCCAGGAGCTCATTATCATTCGTGGCAACACGGTCAGCAACACTGTAGTTACAGTGAAACGCCTTTAGAAATGCACACTAATGCATTTAACATGATTATCAGTTAAATCACGTTTATGACTTTTTTTGTAAATCCATACAGTCATGTACATGTACATGCTTCTTCATGGATTATTGACCAAAACCCGAGTTTAGTAACAGAACTTGAATCGAGAGCGGGAAGTCGGCCATTGTTAAATATGCGCATATAAATTCGAATAATGACGTCACTGCTCTCTGATTGGCCAACATGTTGTAACCTCTCCGGCTCGCCAAAGAGGGTAGTATTTTTGCCCTGTTTGGCAAGCCCGGCTGGCCGAACAGGGTGGCTTTTTAGTGCTGTTTGGCAAGCGGCTCTCCAAACAGGACAAAAAAAGATGCCTGTTCGGCGAGCGGCTTGCCAAATAGACCCGGCCAAAATTATATTCTTGGATATTTATGGGCCAACGGCTTCATTTCACAATTTATCAAAAATCCAGTGTGTCATCGGTTTGTCCTTTTGTATTTCAGTGCCATCATTTGATGACATCTGCTCTGATGCGACGTTCACGATCCCTGCGAATTTTTCTTTCCTCCAATCTCCGGGGTACCCAAATAAGTTCAGTTACGAAAGCGGCACAACATGTTCCTGCACGTCTACAAACCTCACTGCAGCCACAGCGCTATCCTTGTACATTTATCAGAAAATGTTCACGCAGAACCACGTGGAATCCTTGACATTTTATGACAACGGCTCTCAGATTCAGTTGTATGGCGACAATTCTTCAGCTGGCCCATGGCCATTTAACTTCACAAATACGGATAACTTCACGATTCAATTCCAATCGAATAAGAGCGATGGTGAAGGGAAATTAAATATTCAGATAAAAGGTAAACATCATGACAAGAGTTGTCTTCTAGTTTTTTAGCTGGCAATAACTAGATCAGCCTGGTAGCACGATAATGGTTAGGATTCATGTTCATGCATTTCGAATTTGATCTCCGTTGTGAACAGGGATAGCATACCTAATTTTATTAGACAGGATCATCAAAGGTTCTATATTTTGAAATCACAATCTAATGTATATATTGGTCTATCTAGCCTTAAATCCCTGCAAAATCAGTGAACTGTTTTTTATAGTATAGGAATATTTGAACGAAGGGACTGAATCAGCATACATAACCAGTGTGATGGGGATATCTGCACTTGGATAGAGTGTCGCGGGGACAAAATATTTTTTAATTGAAAACTATTATTATTCTAACATGTATAATGTCCATCTTTACATTCTCCTCTCAAATAAATCTGTTCAGCGCTTGTCACTGAAGTATTGAGGGTCATTTGCCTCCATAAATCCATGGCTTGAACCGTCAGTTTAGAGTAGGGAAGGACACCTTTTTTTTATGGAAGGACATTAAAATCTGTTGCATAACTGATATAAACAATACGGAACTACATGATTATTCAGTTGATACCATGCCCATTCCTCAACATGACTGAATTAAGAAGCCATGTCTCACTTGTTTTACACAGAGTCTTTCTTTATGAAGATTTATTGAAAGACCCTGTTTAACCCGAATCTCTTCTTTGATCACTTTGATTTGCTATCGAGGACGAACTATTCCTCGGTCTAAGGAGTGCTTCATGCATAACAAACGAATTAGTAATGTCGTATTTCTGACGGTCTGCTCATTGTTTCAGCTACAACAGCAGTAGAGTTTACCTGCACGAAGACAACCAAAGTTACCACGATAGCAACAACAACAACAACAGCAACAACAATAACAACAATAACAAGCTCTACTGGTACGTCTAAGACGGACAAATCAATTTGCGATGAACCGCCTGATAACGCTGGTAAGCAACAACAGGAGATCTTCTAAACCACAACTCTCATGAATGATCATGTCATGACCAGTCCACATGGTAGCCCATCCATAATTACTGTCAAAAAGAGCATACTATGTATTCAAGTGTATGACCATCACTTTCATGAGGTGGGCCAATGTTGATGATCAGAAACTTTCTCCTAAGCCTATTTAGTATCAGTTTTGAAATTCAAAAAAGTATAAGTACCGTTTCAACTGAGTGATATCTTTCCTGGACGTAGTGTAGCCAGGTTCTACTTCGTCGTTATGCTTTGCGAGAGTGTATAGGTAACATTTTCACCAAATTAGTAATTTCTTTTCTATTAATAGGTTAATTGGCCCCTCACAACACAACCCATTACTTTGTCATTGTGGCAATCATGTGCATGAGGAGGGGATGGATTAATGGGAATTGAAAGTGCACTTGAAAGAAATGATGGATTCTGAAAGTTGGAGAAAGTGCGCTTCATTCTGGCCATTATTGTGTATCTGAGTTCGTATGCCTAGGAACGAAACGCTCCCTCTCGAAGATCCCGTCATCGATTCTCGGTGAAAATCCGATATCTACACATATTAATTTTCCTGCGGGGTATATTGTTTACTGTATATCCATGATAAATTTGTCTTTGATTTCTAGGTCTAATTGGTGCCGTGACCGCTCCGGTTGTTTTGGTTGTTTTGGCTATCATTCTTGGGATAATTTTGTGGTGAGCATAATATCTTATTCGCCCACGCATCGAAGTCGAAAAAACCGATCAAACTAAATTTGAGTCTATTTCTCGTAACATAATAGCTGATTTCGAATAATGCTCTTACATGTAGATTAAAAGACATAGCAAAGCAGAACCTGAGACGGTGACTTATACACGTACCTTCTTTGGGGTCGAGATCTTAAACAATCTTATCCATGCGTTCTGAGGGTTTGCAGTCTTTAAGCGTCTCCAAGCCCCTTAAGGCTTGATGGATTTCTGGGGCAATCCGACCTCATACTGCAGAGAATATTATTGGTAGGAACTGCTCACTAGGGAAAGCGAACTCGTATAATGAATCCCTTTTCATGGCAATTCACATTGGGGTGAAAAAGTTGTTTTGATTTTAAAAAAGAGCACCATATGTAGAGCGCAGGTGATGTAGCTCTCTCTCTGCTCGAATGTCGCCTTAAGGTTCTAATTTTACAGTATATATGTGTGTTACAATTGATTGCTTTCAGGAAACGTGGTTTCGTCCGTTTTGGCCGGAAAGCTAGGAGTCCTGATGGGAATGGGCTCTACGATGAGACTCACGTACCGACCATTGGAGAAGGTACCGGGAACGGTGGTCCAGGGAACTACCGTAATGATGGAGGGTCGTACGGAAACCGGGGTGAGCCAGTTTATGTGAACAGCACCTTCGTGGCTGACATGCCGACAAACACCGGTCAAGATCCATCCAGTTGTCCTTCCGAATATGAAAATATGGTAGAAATTGCCTTCAATCAAGAGCGTTATTCGGGCCACGCCACGTCACTTGCGGAACCAGTGCAAGGTGGTAGAGATGTTCGAAACCATGGAAACGGCGCCAACGACTCGACAGGTGCAGATGAAGCAGAACCCCAGTATGCTAAGCTTGAACCAGTGAAGCAATCAGAATATGCCGACCTTCGAGGGCTTACTGCTGAACAGTTGAAGCCAATTTGACATTTTATCGGCTGAGTTAGGTTAAGAAACTGCCTGCGTGTGATATATTGTACAGTGTGTTTCACCTTAGGGTGACGTGATTGGCTCAGTAGTATTTTGCATATGCAAAATGCCTAATAATCTGCTGTCTACTAAGTGAGCATTTTGCCTTAACATCCTTAGGGTAACTGAGTGTCGAAAATTTAAAACTCGGCGAGAGGTGAAAATCTTATTAACTATTGAAGAACTGTGGGACTTATCTTGACATCATTTGCAGAACCAAAGGGTTGCAAAGCGGTTGAATCCACTACGAAAATTCTTCATGTCTTGAATCACGAGCTACGAACGGGAATTGTTACCGAGAAAAATCAAATGGGGACCACGAAAACGCTTCCCAATTAGTCCGTACAGATTCTTTGAACCAATTGTTCATTTTCCCAACAGGTAGGACTGATTCCACTGACTTACAAATTCGGGAGACACGATTTTTAAATTTCAACGAAACGGCTCTCGTGGAATCAATCCTTTTCTTCAGATTTACTTTTGCTGTCTAGAAACAAAACAAAATGGGACTTTAGTGCCCCATCGCTTTACTGACCACGCGCGTATGGGCGGAGGTAACGGAGACGGGAGGCTTTCAGCATGTCAGTGCCCCTGTTGCAGATCTAGAGTTAATGATAGTATGGCTGTTATGATCAGACACCATCAGTTATGTTTATTTACCTCTGCCGTTTTGGATCTATCGATCCCCTAAAAGCTGTTTCGAGGGGGTCGGGGTTGTCACGATTTGCACTGATAACCCTGTGATAGAGAGTAGAACAAGAGAAATTTAGGCCTAGGTGCGAGTGGGGTTTGTTTTAAGGCAATAGACCGTGTATTGGGCTAGGCCTGAATTTGGTCAACTGCGAAGTAAGGGGCAAAATAACGTGATACATTTTTTTGTCATTCCAGTCGCACCAATATTTTACCAATTGTATATATTTATTTGTAATTGACAAGACATAATAAAATCCCAATTGGATATTATTCAGTAAAACTCTTTTGCCTTCATATATAGGTGAGTGATTTCACGAGCTTGTTGTTAGCCAAGAATAGTTATACCCGTTCCAACTACACTTACCAACAACAGTAACATAATAATCATATCACATGTACATTTTTATCATAAATGTCACTGAAGCAGTTGATATGAAAACTATTTCCCGCCCATAATTTTGTCATTAGTACGTACTAGATTTAAGATGTTTGGCATTGTGGTTGATTTTTCACAACATTCGATGTTAGGTAACTGGAGGATTAACTGCGTAATTCATATAATAGCCCTTCCTGGTTGTTTACATGTAACGTGATTGTCTGCTCAACGGCGCAATCAGAAAGTGATCTCGGTGTATGAATAGATATCTTACACAATAATAACAATATTATCATCGTGTCAAAGGTGAGCTCCTCTCGCCAAAGGAAACTCGGCAAGTTGTCAAGTTTTATGAAAATACAAGAAATGTCATCTATGGATAAAGTTGAAAGAAAAGTAGTTCCATCTACTAGCGGGTCTGTCCACTAACACAGTGAGCGATATTTCTCACAACTTCAGCGTCATCGTGGTCATATGGGATCATGACTACACACACACAATGCATTATGAAATGAAGCATTATCCATTCACACCTTTTGGTTGGCTCCTGAGGATAATGATGTGTGGAGGATGAATGTGTCAACCACACTGAACCTGTTGTATTTCCACTAAATCCATCAACATCTTATATGTTTTCTGGTTTTACTCGTGCGATTGGGGGTACCTCTTTCCCCAGAGTGGACGTCTATTTTCAAACTAAGAGTTCATGTTGAACTTTAGAATGTGTCAGTTGTAAAAACAGTTAAAGTTAAAGTTTAGGGTTTATAGTCTGATATTAACTAAGATTGAGTATTATCCGACTTTACACTTTAACCCCGATCTGTCCTGAAACAGTTCAGTAGACATCAGATGAGCTACAATCTGAGCAAAGTTACATAGATTTTCTTAATCTGTTCAGATAATGATATTGGTGCATAAAATGCAAATGTAAACTAGAACACGACACGCTCCACCAACTGAAGAAAAGCATAAGGCCAATAAATATCAAGCTAGATATTATGCACACGGACGTTTGATGCCATTTCAAATGTTCGATTAGGATAGATGATGAGTTTGGGACACCAAAATGGACCCGACTTTGCCGTTGTTTCGCTATCGAAGTAATTAAGTGACCGGTCTTAGGTCGATGAAACTGTAGTATATAAACATAGGCCTACACGTGTATGCGTTCAAGGTAGACGAGACTCTCAAAGCCGTGACCCCATTTATAGTTTGCTGGATTTTCATACAGTTTTGTTCCATATACCTCCTATTACATGACTTGGGCGCATATGAGTTTTTCAATTCATTGTAAAATATCACTCAAACAGGTCCATTTTTAGCAAACAGACTTGGTGTTAATGCTGAAGCACCCGGCGCAATGGACGTAGATGGCTCTTCGATCTGGAAAATTGTTTTGAAAATAAACGGAACGTGCCGCAATCTCTATTACGTCTTCCTGTTGCAGCTTATATCACATTTAGTTGCAGGTAAGGTAATAGTATAGGTTTTTACCGAGTTTGATTGCAATACACGTACGCTACCGCACGATTAAATTTCCCGACTTCGTTTTTATTTCTATTTAACTTTATTTATCTGGGGGGGGGGGGGGGGGGGGGGATTTCGGGGGTGACTTCTAAACCGTATTTCGACTCAGGATGTGACTTCATCATTTTGGTTCGCCAATTTTACAGAAGAGTTTTCTTATTGGAAACTCTAGTGCGTGGGTTACCATGTGTTAATGTTTTAATGAATTAATGCCTTTGCATACAACTTAACCTCCCGAAGTCTCTGTGGAACCTTAGCGTCTTTTTGCATGGAAATAAACCAACAAAAGTGACCATTTCTCTGTGGGCAAGTTTTATCAACTCTCACGTCATTCAAAATCTAACTTAATCACTACAAAGCGTGCTGTCAATATTCTTAAATGAGGTACTGGTAAAATCATATTTCAGATGCAGATGATGCGCTTATACTGAGACTGCAGAACTCACTGTGGTTAGAAGTTCGATACAAAGGCAACTGGGGAAGTATATGCTACAGCATTCCTGGATTCGACGACAATGCTGCAAATGTTGCTTGTCAACAAATGGGATTCAGGTAGGTGGAAATAATATCTGTCTCGGCATGACATTGTGTAAATATCAGGCTTTAAAAACCAAGTTTTGAGATTGGGATCATTATGGTTCCCGATCCAGTAAGATCGGGAAGCATATTGTTTCTGGTCATGGTGTCTGTGTGCGTGTATGCGTGTGCGTGTGTGTGTGTGTGTGTGTCCGTCCGTCTTATCTCTCTCAACAGCTACAGCTCTGGAAACATGTCGTACCCCCAGGTTTGTCAACCCTGCCAATAGAGTGGAACTTATCATAAGAGCATTAACTTTGCTTTGTTCATCAATTAGGCCTACCCATTTTGTCAGTTAAAATTCAGTTACTTAAAATTCAAAGCATTGATGATGAAATCAACACCAACTTTGCTGCCCTTATGGAAATCTTGTGTTCAAAACAAGTATATTCCTGGTTGCCAATGGACAAGTACCTTTAATTTCCCTCGGGCCCCGCCCCCCCCCCCTCAACACTACCACCACTGGTAAATCAAGGCCATCCAGATGCTATACCTAACAAACATAGTGGGACACACTGTAAAAACATGCTCTTGTCTTGTACTTCTCTCAGAATACAAGGACAACCGAAGCTGGTCTTGTTGTTATTGAATATAACTACGTGGGAACCATATGACATTCACAATGTCTTCTTGTTTCTGCAGTTTTAGGGCAAAATACGAAATACCGAGTGAAGTGCGTCATACCAAAATGAAATGCCAGGGGTCATTTGCTGGACTGTGATCAATTGCTGGAATATGGTTGCTGCCGTTTTAGGTTGTTGATAATTTGACCAATTAGGTCAACGTCAAAAACTAATCCCCCTGGCAACACAATTATTATTTCTTCACACATTTTCCCCCTTCGGTTACTCTCACCAGTATATTAGTTCGTATTTTCAAGGATAGCTTATCCATACTTGCTATTTTCTACAACAACCGAAATAAAATAGCAATACATAAACACCTGAAAGTATTAAATACTCCCTTTTAGCAGGTTACCTAACGATGCATATTCTTTTGGCGGTGTGTTTATTGGCGGTGTGTTTTTTGGTGGTGAGTTTGTTGGCGGTGTGTTTGTTGGCGGTGGGTTTGCAGCCTCATCGTATCGAAAGGAAACTGGTGTATCACGTTGTAGTTTTACTACGACCTTGCACAACCGCGCTGGCTGGTGTTCGGTACAAAACTCGCTGCAGTCAAGCGGGAACCAAAGTGGAACACTCTTACAGTCTTTGTGGAGTAGATTCTTCATTGCATTATTCGCTGGAAAAACTTAACACCTCAACGAGCATACGTATATTTTAGTAACTTCATTATCCCCTACGAAAATCAATGGTGTAGAAGGAGACATGATTATGATAGGTTACGACTATTCATTGGTCGACTTTCAATTTCTTGTAGACGTGGAACTTATAGCGGAACAACGGTGTTGAGTAAAACCTTAGGGATAGTACTTCAAAGCGTCATTTGTGCCGGTCAAGAAGACGAATTGAACGAATGCAAACTAACAGCACCTGGAGCTGGCACTTCAAGCACATGTGTTGGTGCTGTGCAGGTGACATGCAAAAGTGACCGAGGTAAGTAACCAGGGACGTCTCCAGGTTGTTTAGCAGAGGTTATACGGATCAGGGTATCGCATTTAAAAGTTTAAATCTAAAACGCCGAGGACACCGTGTCTCAGCAGTTCAGCCGTAAAATAGCAGAATGAAAAAATTACCCGTAGCAGGCATATGCCAGTAACCTCACTTTACATCTTTGATATGTGCAACAGATTCATTACATGTGTGCAAGGGGAGGTGACCGAATATTCATGTATTGGAATTGATTCCTCAATTTGTCAATCTTTTCGAATTTGACCCGTTCAAAAAATTGCTTAATCTTTGGCATGGAAGTGAATACTCGTTAACTTTATGAAACGGATACAATGTAGGCCTATAAAGGCATCCATTGGTAATGTGATGGCCTTTTCAAGAAAAAAATTCTTTTCGCAGATCGCGACGTAACGTACGACGAGGATGTGGTGATTGCAATGAAGTTGATTGGAGTCCGTCATCTCATAAAAGGATATGTTTCATCTTTGAATTATTTGTCGAATTCATGCTTAACTGTCATAGGCAGTGAAACCGTGATAATCTGGCACACTCGTAACAAAACCTCTGCCATTTTTTAAACTCATTTAACTTAATTACAAACATTTTGATCCTCGAAGTCCTTGACTCAACTACGCCTTCTCGGACTTCGTATGGAGGTACAAAATAATACTTTGTCAAATATTTGACCTCTGTGAATTTGTTTACCTTGACCTCGAACGAAAGATGCGAAAAGATGCGTTCATTCCGAGGCATGGAAAAAATAGAGAATGTTGCAAACGGCATGCTTTCGGCAAGTAACCAAGTCTTTGCAATATTCCATTTGAGACGATTTTTTGAAAAACGTACATCACCTATACACAGGCTTTATGACTTGTTCTTTTTGCAGCATTTGATGGTTTGTTTGATGTAAAGTTGATAGAAAATCCTAACCAAGCCAACAAGGGAATACTGCAGGCAACCAAAGATAATAAAATAGGAGCAGTGTGTCATGACAGCGGAACTGCACCTACAGTTGCCGGAGTAGTCTGCAAGCAAATGGGATATCCGTAAGATAACATTTCGTCTACCGCTACTTAGTATTTCAATCCCTGATGAAAGAGATGAACGAGGTCTGTTGTAATACAAGGTTCCTACGAAAATCTATATTTGATGTAGCGCCCTCGATCACGACAAAAAAGACGTTCCTTCATTTGAGAAGGTTTACATTTTGGCAGCGTGACCGGACTTCAATGTTGAAAATAAAGTTGAATCATAACGGAATAATTGTCGGAAGCCTTTGAAACAGCATTGAATATGAAAAAAAGTTTGATTAACTGGTCGGAAGTATTTTTCTGCCACGGACGATTTGGCAGGACCGGATGATTTAAATGTATATGCTTTCACTCCTTCGCTTCCTCACAATCTCACTCCCTGTTACAGCGGTGTTGAGAAGCAAACTGCGGCCAGCGCCTCACCATACAATAGTTTCTTTACTGCAACATGTACAGGAACTGAACCAACTCTTGCCGCCTGCACCTTAACGCACGGGACTTCCTGCTCCTCAAACAACGTTATCGATGTTGAATGTAAACTGGACAACGGTGAGTATTACAACGCGTATACAGCCTTAAACTGGTTCATCTTCCGCCCTCTTTATGCTGATATCGCAATCACCTCTTTCTGTCTGAATTCAATGGGTTTTACTTGTACCTGGGGTCAAATACAGAAGGGAAGGAAGCAGCTAGTCACTGGCGATAGTTTCCCCTTCAAGGGTAGAGTTGTGTATGTTTTGAACTGGAAACGTACAAAACTTTGATTTGAGCGACGGTGTCCTTTTCCTTTAGTTTGGTTTCCGGAGAAGTCACGGTTGTTCAAAAGAACGAAATTTTCGTTATCCTCGACGATTACGTTTTGATATTAAATCAGAGCTGATGGTGTACTGAACAAACAGCCCAAGGATGGGACATATCTCTTTTATAATCATTTTTAAATGTTGACGTTTGGATTCTAGGATGGTACATGTCTTAAACATGACAACAGTTTTTTCTCTAGCCAACAGACCATTCTCGGCCAGAAAGCACTACTAGCCCAATGATATTAATTTCCTCACTCACACAGAATCTCATCGGAGAAAGTTTCAGTGTAAAATGATGGCTTATTCAATTCCAGCATCACAGTCCCCATTCGCCGTCCGGCTGTCCAAGTCTTCGAAAGCCGTGGCCGGGGCAAGCAGTGGGACAGTTGAGGTGAAAAAGTATGGTAAATGGGGAGTGATCTGTGACCCTGGCTGGGATATCAGTGATGCAAACGTTGTCTGTCGACAACTAGGATTCAAGTAAGTTATTTCATTGTATGAATCATTGTTTGTGACAAAACGGTTTTGAAAAAAACATCGCCAAAGTATCAAATCTAGTTATATAATAATCGATTCATTTATATTTCACCTTTCATTTTTATCAATCACTGTCGACCAGTTGTCGCCACTGAGAAACATTTCATGTTGATGCGATTGCAATCTTGAAGTTAAACATTTACTACTCCGGGGAAGGGTATGTTTTAAACTAAATTGCCAAGTCCACAAACAGGATATTTGGGGCGAAGGAGTACGGTTAACGTGCAGAGTCGATGTAATAAATTGGCTGCATGTTGAAGGTGGCTATTCAATAAATCATTGTTCCTGTATACATGATATGTTGTTCCTGTTACAGAGGAGCTGTGCCGACCACTGGTTTCCCAACTGAGGCCAAATTCGGTCAAGGAACGGGAACAGTTGTCTGGTACAACGTGCAGTGCAATGGCGACGAACAAAGTCTAGAAGAGTGCAAACATGACGAGGTCTTTGGGACGAGTGCGTGCAACTCTGTGGATGCGTCGGGTGTGATATGTTCCAGTGAGGAATGTAAGCTATCAATTTCGTACAATAACTTAATAACTTTGGATATTTTTTTTTATCAAGTGATATAATCAATAAAGTCAAGTCTTTATGAATTCTTGACAAAACAGAAAAAAGCCTAATGATATACTCGGTTTTGATTTCATTTAGTTATCATGCTATGATCAGTTTCGAATTTGAAATGAAGAGTCATATTTCATTTAGGATTTCTAACCCTTTTGAGATGGAACATGTATGATCTAAATCTGATCTGACCATTCATAGAGCATATGCTACATGTGTGAAGACCCTGAACTGAGCATGATTGGATCCGAAAATAATGAACCAACTCTCGAATTACTTTATGACACTTGCTGTCACTATTTACAGCAAGACGATGAGGCTTTAAGCAATTTCGAACTTTTTATATCTTTGGCTTAGAAGTCTTACTGAACTTTTGCATGTCCTTTTTCAGGGCCCAAAATAAACATTTGCGACACCGATAGCAGCAGGCATTTAACGGGGAACGTTACTTTTATTCAATCTCCAAACTACACAATATCGAATTTCCGTTACGAATCTAGTACCGTATGCAAAGTTGAACTCATAGTCATATCACCCGTAAATTTCACCGTCTACGTCCAAGAGAAGATGTTCCAGAACAACCATAACGAGACCCTGGCATTCAGAACAAACGATGGCCTTGTTGAGACACTCTATGGAGATAACTCTACGAAAGGACCGATGACCTTTTACACGCAGAATTTAACGATCGCGTTTCAAGCAAATGGTATAACTGGTGAAGGGAAAATCAACATTATGGTGACAGGTAGGTAGAGACACCAATGATGACATCAAGGCGTTAAATATTGGAGTATCCATCATTATAATGTTTGGAGCACTCTTGAGCTACAGACCATACGGAAAAATAAATCGGTAAATTCAGCATTAGACCAATAAGAGTGCTTTGGAAAACTGAACAATATTCAGGAAAGAAGAAAACAGCTGAGATGTTCAATTGCTGATATCGTTTTATTAGCTCTGCATTTTGCGTTTTCACACCACGCATTTGATGCAGTCAACATGGTGCGATGACCGGTTTACAGGAAACGTGACAATGAGGATGGTACTGAATCACAAAATATTTGCATGTTCATGTGTGTTTAATGCCATTGAAAGAGTACGATGTATAGTTTGGTGTGGCATACTAAAAAACGTTTAAAGTTTGACGTGCGGAAAATTTCTACGATTTGTCCATACTTCACGAACATTTCCATTCTCTTGCTGGTAGCTTGATATCAGTCAAATGAGTCAAAAGTCAAACACTGGGTGTTAAATGCCCTTTTTGATAACAGAAGTTATCCAATCTTTGTATGACGATCAGCCGGATGTCACGCGCATGTTTTTAGTATGCTAATCTAGGCGGGCTGCAGTGACGCATTTGGTCAAGTGCAACTAGCCTCTTCATTCTTGCACGACAAGAAGGAGAAATACACGCTTATTCCCCATCCTTCTAACTCTACCAATAAACTTGAGGAAGTTTTGCAGCTGAATCAAAACACTTGTTGACATGTGTCTGACTTCCTTTAATGTTGGTGATCATTTATTCTTGTTAGCAGCAAAATCCTGAATTCAGTTGTTCTAATTAGGCAACGACGACAATAGGCACTCTGACCTCGTAATTATGTTGATAGGCATAGAGTCTATCCTGATAACTTAACGGAAATCATTCTATTTAACTATCAAAGATAAGTTTTCAGTTGTTACGAAGGGCAGCGCAGACAAAGTGAAATGTGCCACATCAATATGTTATCAATATCGGATGCAATACCACAAAATCACTAATCTCAGTCAAGGGATTATTAAGAAAAATCGTCCAAGAGTCAGTTGGTTTCTTCGAAAGAGAGCTTTTTGCAAAATCGGAACTTTGTTTGACACTTGCATGATAATTGATGTTCTTCTGTGAAACTACATGTAAAACAACTCACAACATTTAGACGACAGCAGAATCCAAAAATTAATTGGAGCAAATGATTTCAGGGGGTAATTTTTTGCTTCCACACCTGTAGACAGAAACATGCATCCGAAGTGACTTTCTGACAGTAACTTTCATTTCCCCTTCATTTAAGTGCCGGAACCACTACCTACTTCAACAACATCGACAGAAGCTAGTACAACAAGTACAAACCCAACATCGGCTCAAGGTACGACTTCTAGTCCTAGTCCTACTTCTACAGAAAACGTGACCACTTCACCGGAGCCTGCGCCTTTGAATGCTGGTGAGCATGCTGTAATGAGCTTTACCTGAACCTAGGCAAATCCCCATTCTATCCCCACACCACTTCACCCTTATACACTTTTACAACTCCTCTTAAAGTTATTAACCATGGCCTCTCGGCTAGTTCAACGTACTTTAATGCAGATAGATACCCGCGGTATAGTGAATGCTGATATGTGAAGACTAAAATCATACAACTTTTGCAGTTCGCATTTTTTATCGGGTACCCTGTATAAATATTTCTTCGCATGTCAACATAACCACTTCTCCTATCGACCAAGCATTATTTCATTTGGCATGCAAACATAGGCAATGTCTAGTTGCATGGGTCTGAGTTATAATTGCAAGAGCGCATGTTCTATCTGCGTCGAAGAGATCAGTATAAATGCAATGCTCTATTTGCTCATACCTGTACAAAGCTTTTAATATGGATTGTACAGTAAAAAGAAAAAATTGTCAGGCCCTATAACCCGCCGAAATTGAGGCCATATCATTTTAGATTTTTAGCCAATGGAAGCATTCCCTGAAATTCTACCACAGGGAGGGCGGTATTGCTTAGTCTCACTACGCCACCGTGATCTGAACTATTATGTTTTTTTGTTCACAATCCATAATTGTCTGATATACCCTTTTTCATGATTTTGGCTCGTTGGATACAAAGAATTATTTTATGATTCGTGACTCAGGGGGGGGGGGCTTGTACTCTCAAAAAGTGTCAGGAAGATATGGCTGCCTTTATCAAACAGTGTCAGGAATAATATATGGCTGCCTTTATCAAACAGTGTTAGGAAGATATGGATGCCTTTATGCCCAGTCCAAATGTAAGCCTATCAATAATTATGGTCGAAAAGAGCATACTAAGTATTCAAGTGCATGACCATCACTTTCATGAGGTTGGCCAATGTTGATGATCAGAAACTTTCTCCTAAACCTATTTAGTATCAGGTTGAAATTCAAAAAAGTATATGTACGGTTTCAACCGAGTGCTATCGTTCCTGGACGTAGTCTGGCCAGGTTCTACTTCGCCGTCATGCGTTGCGAGAGTGTATAGGTAACGTTTTCACCAAATTAGTAATTTCTTTTCAATTAATAGGTTAATTGGCCCCTCACCACACAACCCATTACTTTGTCATCGTGGCAATCATGTGCATGAGGAAGGGATGGATTCATGGGAATTGAATGTGCACATGATAGAGATGATGGATTATGAAAGTTGGAGAATGTGCGCTTCATTCTGCCCATTAGTGTTCATCTGAGTTCGTATGCCAGGAACGAAACGCTCCCTCAGGAAGATCCCGTCATCGATTCTCGGTGAAAATCCGATATCTACACTGTATTAATTTTCCTGCAGGATATATTTTTTACTGTATATCCATGATAAATTTGTCTATGATTTCTAGGTCTAATCGGTGCCGTGACAGCTCTGGTTGTTTTGGTTGTATTGGCTATCATTCTTGGGATCATTTTGTGGTGAGCATTATATTTTATTCGCCCACGCATCGAAGACAAAAAATCGATAAAACTAAATTTGAGTCTATTTCTGGTAACATGACAGCTGATTTCTGGGAAAGCGAACTCGTATAATGAATCCCTTTTCATGGCAAAATTGGATGAAAAATTGTTTTAATTTTTAAAAAGAGCACCATATGTAGAGCACAGGTGATGTAGCTCTCTCTCTGCTTAAATGTAGCCTTCAGCTCCTTATTTTACAGTATATATGTGTGTTACAATTGATTTCTTTCAGGAAACTTGGTTTCGTCCGTTTTGGCCGGAAAGCTAGAAATCCTGATGGGAATGGGCTCTACGATGAGACTCACGTACCGACCATGGGAGAAGGTACCGGGAACGGGGGTCCAGGGATTTACGTAAATGTTGGAGGGGCGTACGGCAACGTGGGTGAGCCAGTTTATGTGAACAGCGCCTTCGTGGCTGGCATGCCGACAAACACCGGTCAAGATCCATCCAATCGTCCTTCCGAATATGAAAATATGGTAGAAACTGCCTTCAATCAAGAGCGTTATTCGGGCCAGGCCACGCCACTTGCGGAACCAGTGCAAGGTGGTAGAGATGTTCGAAACCATGGAAACGGCGCCAACGACTCGACAGGTGTAGATGAAACAGAACCCCAGTATGCTAAGCTTGAACCGGTGAAGCGATCAGAATATGCCGACTTTCGGGGGCTCACTGCTGAACAGTTGAAACCGATTTGAGTTTTTATCGGCTGAGTTAGGTTAAGAAACTGCCTGCATGTGATATTTTGTACAGTGTGTTTCACCTTAGGGTGACGTGATTGGCTCAGTAGTATTTTGCATATGCAAAATCCCTAATAATCTTCTGTCTACTAAGTAAGCATTTTGCCTTCACGTCCTTAGGGTAACTGAGTGTCGAAAATTTAAAACTCTGCGAGAGGTGAAAATCTTATTAACTATTGAAGAACTGTGGGACTTATCTTGACATCATTTGCAGAATCTACGGGTTGCAAAGTGGATGAATCCACCACGGAAACTCTTCATGTCTTGATTAATTTTGTTCTACAGCATTATTACAAATAGGACTGGTTCCACGAAAACGGGAAACCGCCACTGACTTACTAATCCGGGAGGCACGATTTTTAAATTTCAACGAATCGGCTCTCGTGGAATCATTCGCTTTTCTTTAGATTTACTTTTGCTGTCTAGAAACAAAACAAAAAGGGACTTCAGTGCCCGATCGCGTTACTGACGGCGCGCGTATGGCCGGAGGTAACGGAGGGGGGAGGCGTTCAGGATGTCAGTGCCCCTTTTGCAGATCTAGAGTTAATGATAGTATGACTGTTATGATCAGACATCAATTATGTTTAGTTGCCTCTGTCGTTTTCGATCTATCGATCCCCCAAAAGCTGTTTCGAGGGGGTCGAGGTTGTCACGATTTGCACTGATAACCTTGTGATAGAGAGTAGAACAAGAGAAATTTAGACCTAGGTGCGAGTGGGCTTTGTTTTAAGGCAATAGGCCGTGTATTGGGCTAGGCCTGAATTTGGTCAATTGCGAAGTAAGGGGCCAAATAACGTGATACAGTTTTTTGTCATTCCAGTCGCACCAATATTTTACAAAATGTAAATATTTATTTGTAATTGACAAGATGCAATAAATTCAGATTTGATACTATTTAGTAAAACTCTTTTGTCTTCATATATAGGTGAGTGATTTCACGAGCGTCTGTTGTTAGCCAAGAATAGTTATACCCGTTCCAACTACACTTACCAACAACAGTAACATAATAATCATATCACATGTACATTTTTATCATAAATGTCACTGAAGCAGTTGATATGAAAACTATTTCCCGCCCATAATTTTGTCATTAGTACGTACTAGAGTTAAGATGATTTGCATTGTCGTTGATTTTTTACAAAGGGTTATTCGATGTTGGGTAACTGGAGGATTACCTGCGTAATCCATATAATAGCCCCTCCTTGTTGTTTCCATGTAACGTGATTGGCTGCTGAACGGCGCAATTAGATTTATTGAATGGTAATGCAATCTATAATGATGCAAAACTTAGCGTCCAGCGTCCAAAATCTGCTTCAAGGTTTTACCAACTACCCCATGCATTCTACCATCTTGACCCTCAATGTATTGACATTGCTCAGCTTCCAGACAACACGCGTCAATATGGGCGGAGGCTACGGAGGCATTACCACTGGAAGTTATGGCACTCTGCAGGATGTTAAATGAGTACTGAAATGTCGGTGTGGAGTCATTGCCTGCGATTCCCAACTTATTGGCTCATCCGTCACCATGGGCACTCATTAGACTGCCAGCCCCCATGCCAATGACAGTGATGCATTGTCAATGCATTTTGGGCAAATGCATTATGGACAATTTGCCAAGAGCAGAGTCGACCCTATGGGTAGATGTTCATGGAATAAGTACATGATTTGAAGTATTTTCCTTGTCTGTATCTGACATGGCCTCTATGGAACCATATAGTTGTACCATAATAATCCTACGTCTGTTCAGCATATACAATTCAAGCTACATTAAGGTACTATACTATCACAGACGTCAAATTTAGCAATATGCAACTCTTACAGAGACTTGTATGATATTATGCTAATGGTCCGTCAAAGCCATTCAAAGCGTTCGATTTCGAGAGACAATAGTTTGGCGACATTAGCCCTGGCCTTTGTTTCGATTTCTTACAGGATGGTAACTAATTGACCTGTCTTAGGTATGTGAATCCAGAGTACGTATGCACGTATATGTACACATACCGGCAAGTACTATGTATCAATAACATACATACATGTACTCGATACCAGTGTATGCGTTCAAAGGAAGACAAGATGAATCCTGACCCCATTCGTCACGATTCGCTGACTGTTCTAACATTCGTCCCATAGGCCTAATATGATAATGTTGCGTATGAGTGACAAATACAAATTATCGTCGAATTATCACCCAAACAGGTCAGTTTTTAAATCTAAGCAGAACCTTGGTGCTCATTTAAATACCCGGTGTCTTGGACTTAGATGGCTCGACCTGGAAAATCGTGGTGAAAAAGAGCGGAATGTGTCGCACTCTTGATTTATTCCTTCTATTGCAGTTGATATCATATGCAGCTGCAGGTAAGTGATGATAAACCAAACTGATCCCAATATATCGCATATTAGGTATGATGTTAGGTATGATTCGCTGGCGTGTTAGGCCAAGAAATCACAGGGCCGTTCAAGGTAGTGTTAGATCAAAAATACGCCGAATCGGTGCCGCGTGAGGTGTTTCTATTTCATATCTTGATTACGTCGTATAAGTGTCTTTCAAATATTTGAAAGACTCTGGTCGTATTAGAGAAATATGTCTTGTTTTAGTTTGAGTGCCCAATTACGTTAAATCAGTAAAAAAAGTCATAGTTTATAAGATTATGTGATTTGTTTTGCTTTTTTCGATCCAAACGATGCTGTAATACTGCGCTTAAGGGAAATGAAGAAGTTAGAAGTTCGGTACAACGGCAACTGGGGGAGCATATGCTTAAATGTACCTGGATTCGATGACAAAGCAGCAAAAGTTGCATGTCGACAAATGGGATTTGGGTGAGTGCAGTTATAGTGTTCTTGACATCATCGGCATATGAAGTTGCCAAACTATGATGATTGCCCAACGCTCGCTTTTGGTTTGAAATCGTGTTGCGCTAGAAAAAGTTGTGAACCCTCCCTCCCAAAATTGTGAACCCTCCATTTTACGCTAATTTACTTTGTGAATCGTGATGCTTCACAAATTATACGTATTTATATGCAATCACATGCAATCCATCCTGAAGAAATCACGGGCTATTGTTCGCTTCTCCGGTGCTGGCTCGGAGAAGGGAACAATAACCGCGATTTCCTCAGGATGCATGCAGTCACGATTTTGATACGCCGACTTGGGTCCTGGCGACAATCCTGGCTGTCCAGTGCCCTGCAGCTTTGTACAAAGCTGTTTGGGAATGCCACACGTTCAGTGCGTCGCAAAAGTTTAATTTACAGTCTAGTGTACATGTAGCAATTGTCTGAGTGGAAGCCAATTGCGAAAACACATATTATTACGTGTTCATGGAGACGTATATTAAAAGGTTTCTTCATGCTGGTGTGAAACTTCCCATAAATTCTCGTCATACGAATTCCGAACGAAAAAATGATAGCGAAGCATTATCGGATATCTTACTTTGCAACACCACTGTATACATGTATGCTCTGATGCATAAATCCAAGCACGCATCACAACAGTCTGCATTGGTCGGATGCATTTTTCCAGATGTGATCATTTCCACAGGACCAGATCTACTCGAAAGTTTCATGATATACCAAGATGTATTTCAGCAACATGACATATAGGGTGAAGTGCTGATTATCTAAATCACTGATTCGTTTTTATTAAAGGAATGGAAAACGCAGTAATAGTGGGACGTTAGTGTCAAGTGACAAGCTAATAATAGTCCTCGATGACGTCACCTGCATCGGTGAAGAAGACGACTTCAGTAAATGCACACTTCAAGTCCCGACCGGTAATTGTATGTTAGCTGTGGAGGTGGGTTGCGAAAGTGACCCAGGTAAGTACTACTTGCCATGATCACTTGACACTAATATGATTTCTGTGTCCACACATGCAACATATTGCCTTTTATTGATCGGGTATACAATACTAGTAGTGCAGTTCGTTTGTGAAACCTAATGATTCAAAGAAAATAGATAATTGAATAATAATCTGGAAGTAAAACAATAACAACGATGTGGTGAAAGCACAATTGGACGATTGCAAGCTTTAATTCTTTACAACTACTCTCGCATACCTTTAGATGGTATGAAATGCCAATCCATGATATACATGTATATCGGGTGACCCAATAAAAGCTAAGTGCACCCATATAAAGTTAGGCATTTTCAAGAGCAACACATTCAACCCATGATATCCTAATTTCGCTGGCATCTAGACATTGATCTTTCCCAGTACTGGTGCAATAATAAAGTTTCGTGCCACTGAAACACCTATGTTTTCAACTGACATTTGCAGCACTGAATGGTTTGTTCGATGTAAGCTTGTCAGGGAGCCCTAACCACGTCCAGAAGGGAATATTGGAAGCCACGAAAGCTGGAGCGACTGGAGCAGTGTATTACGACAGCGGATCAGCTGCCACCACAGTTGCCGGGATCGTCTGCAAACAAATGGGATACAGGTCAGATATAAACAGAAACCTATATCTTTATCTATTCCCGACAGAATGAATAAGTTGAATGGATTCAACGAAATCGTGTTATTCAGACGTTCTCAAAAGATGCAGCTAAAAATATAGTCTAAATATAGGCAATTCTATGATATGATGAACAACAAGGGACAAAGAAAGATAATTTTCATTATTGAATGTGTTCAGTTCGAACCTTGTGCCTTATTTGCACCCTAACAATCTCTCTCCCTGTTACAGCGGTGTTGAGATGCAGACTGCAGCCAACGCCTCATCTTACAATGTTTCCTTTACTGCAACATGTAAGGGAACTGAACTAACTCTTGCTGACTGTACCTTGACGCAATGGACTTCCTGCTCCCCAAACAACGTTATTGATGTTGATTGTAAACTGGACAACGGTGAGTATCACAATGTATTCCTTCAACAGGTTCCTACCGCCATCTTTATGCTGATATCGCAATCACCTCCTTCTCCTCGGAATTCGATGAGTTTCACATGTAACATGCCGGAGTCTAATTTTAGAAGGGTGGGAAGTGCCAGGTGGAGTATACCCCTTAAATGATCGGGTTGCCTAATGTTTTGAACGAGAAACATTATTACATTACAGTGATGTACTCACCTACAAACATTTTAAAAAGAAATCATGGAATACTTCGGTCAGGTTGTTCAAAAGTACAAATTACGTTATCCCTATAAGGAACGCCCGCAGCGTTATCTTGTTTCTAAGCCAGTTTGAAATTTTGCGATCGGTCTAATCGGTTCCATTAGGGCCAATGGTGCTTTGAACAAAACGGCCCCGAGATGATACATGTCGTGAACATCATGACAAAATTTCCAAAGCCAGTTGGCCATTTCCAGAAAGCACTTTACTAGACGTCCGAGAACATCGGAGAAAGTTAGTGAGTAAAATGGTCGCTCATTCAATTCCAGCATCACAGACACCATTCGCCGTCCGGCTCTCCCAATCTTCGAAAGCAGTGGTCGGGGCAAGCAGTGGGACAGTTGAGGTGAAAAAGTATGGTAAATGGGGCGTGATCTGTGACACTGGCTGGGGTATCGGTGATGCAAACGTCGCCTGTAGACAACTTGGATTCAAGTAAGTTATTTCATTGTATGAATTATTGTTTGCGACAAAATGGTTTTGAAAAAAACATCGCCAAAGTACCAAATCTAGTTAATATACAGTAATCGATTCATTTATATTTCACCTTTCATTTTTATCAATCGCTGTCGACGAGTTGTCGCCACTGAGAAACATTTCGTTTTGATGCCATTGCAATCTGGAAGTTTAACATTGTTAAAGACTCAGTGTTGTGTGTGGACACCTGTTTATCAAAGTGTAATACAGAGTTTTCAACAGTGGTTTCCAGATCACTTACTGCTCTGGGCAAGGGTATGGTATGTTTTAAACTAAGTTGCCAAGTCCACAAACAGGATATTTGGGGCTAAGGAGTACGGTTAACGTGCAGAGTCGATATAATAAATTGGCTGTATGTTCAAGGTGACTATTCAATAAATCATTGTTCCTGTATACATGATATGTTGTGCCTGTTACAGAGGAGCTGTGCCGACCACTGGTTTCCCAACGAAAGCCAAATTCGGTCAAGGAACTGGTACAGTTTTCTGGAACAACGTGCAGTGCAATGGCGACGAACAAAGTATAGAAGAGTGCAAACATGACGAGGTCCTTGGGACCAGTGCGTGCAACTCGGTGGATGCTTCGGGTGTGATCTGTTCCAGCGATAAATGTAAGCAAAATACAATTAAACCATTAAATGATTTTGTTATCTTTGACTCACTGGTAAAGGAAATCACAATATGAAGAATATGTTTTGGAATTATCTTGAGAGCGTTGGGTTTATCTCGAGCGCTCGAATTTTTATCTCGGACTAGAAATGACTTACGATAGCTAGGGCGGGCTTACTTAACTCAACAAGAAACGGTGTAATCACCTTTGATACGTAATGGTAGAATGGACGCAAAAGTCTTGTAAATTCACGTTTTTTTAGAATATGTTGAATTATACACACTAAAAACATCCATTGATACGCGGATGTAGAGCTCTACATGCGTGATTGATACAACCCAAAGCCCAGGAGTTTGGTCAGCGACAAGATAAAATGCAGCTACTTCATCAGTGTTTAAGTAGAAAATTATATTCTTTGATCTGTTCTCAACACTGGCCCACGGCTTTATTTCACAATTTATTAAAAATCCAGTGTGTCATCGGTTCGTCCTTTTGTATTTCAGTGCCATCATTTTATGAAATCTGCTCAGATACGACGTTCACGATCCCTGCGAATTTTTCTTTCCTCCAATCTCCGGGGTACCCAAGTCAGTTCAATTACGAGAGTGGCACAATTTGTTCCTGCACGTCTACAAACCTCACTGCAGCCACAGTGCTATCCTTGTACATTTATCAGAAAATGTTCACGCAGAACCAATCCTTGACATTTTATGACGACGGCTCTCAGATTCAGTTGTATGGCGATAATTCTTCAGCTGGCCCATGGCCATTTAACTTCACAAATACGGATAACTTCACGATTCAATTCCAATCAAATAAGAGCGATGGTGAAGGGAAATTTAACATTCAGATAAAAGGTAAACATCATGACAAGAGTTGTCTTCTATCTCAGGACAATATATATCCTAAGCAGGGATTTTATACGATTTCTTTTTAAGCTGGTAGTTACTATATCAGCCTGGTAGCACATAATGGTTAGGATTCATGTTCATGCATTTCGAAATTGATCTCCGTTGTGAACAGGGATAGAATACCTAATTTTATTAGTCAGGATCATGTTCTATTATGCAATCACAATCTAATGTATATATTGGTCTCTCTAGCCTTAAATCCCTGCAAAATCAGTGAACTGTTTTTTATATGGTAGGAATATTTGAACGAAGGGACTGAATCAGCATACATAACCAGTGTGATGGGGAAATATGTCCTTGGATAGAGTGTCGCGGGGACAAATATTTTTTTTATTTTTTTATTTATTCTAAAATATATACATGTAATTTCCATCATTACATTCCCCTCTGAAAGAATTCTATCAAGCGCTTATTACTGAAGTACCGAGGGTCATTTGCCTCCATAAAACCGTGGCTTGAACAGTCAGTTTAGAGTAGGGAAAGACACCTTGGAAGGACATTAAAATCTGTTGCATAACTGATATAAAAAATACGAAACTACATCATTATTCAGTTGATATCATGCCCATTCCTCAACATGACCGAATTTAGAAGCCATGTGTCACTTGTTTTACCTAGAGTCTTTCAATATTAAGAAATATTGAAAGACTCTGTTTTACCCGAATCTCTTTTTTGATCACTTTGATTTGCTATCGAGGACGAACTATTCCTCTGTCTAAGGAGTGATGCTTATAACAAACGAATTAGTAATGTCGTATTTCTGACGGTCTGCTCATTGTTTCAGCTACAACCGCAGTAGAGTTTACCTGCACGAAGACAGTCGGAGTTACCACAACGACAGCGACAACCACGACAGCAACAACAACAACAACAACCACAAGCTTTACTGTTACGCCTATGTCGGCCCCAAAAATTGACGATGAACCGCCTGATAACGCTGGTAAGCCACAACAGGAGAACCTCTGAACCACAACTTTCATGAATAATCATGTCATGCCGAGTCCATAATTATGGTAGCCTATCAATGATTATGGTCGGAAAGAGCATACGAAGTATTCAAGTGCATACCATCACTTTCATGAGGTTGGCCAATGTTGATGATCAGAAACTTTCTCCAATTTGTCTATGATTTCTAGGTCTAATTGGTGCCGTGACCGCTCTTGTTGTTTTGGTTGTATTGGCTATCATTCTTGGGATCATTTTGTGGTGAGCATGATATCTTATTCGCCCACGCATCGAAGTCGAAAAAACCAATAAAACTAAATTTGAGTCTATTTCTGGTAATATAATAGCTGATTTCGAATAATGTTCTTACATGCAGTTTAAAAGACGTAGTAAAGCAGGACCTGAGACGGTGACTTGTACACGTACCTTCTTTGGGGTCGGGATCTTAAACAATCTTATCAATGCCAATAGAATTCTGAGGGTTTGCAGTCTTTAAGCGTCTCCAAGCTCCTTAAGGCTTGATTGATTTCTGGGGCAATCAAATCTCATACTGCAGAGAAGTATTATTGGTAGGAACTGCTCACTAGGGAAAACGAACTCGTATAATGAATCCCTTATCATGGCAAATTGGGGTGAAATCTTTTTTAAATGTTTAAAAAGAGCACCATATGTAGAGCACAGGTGATGTAGCTCTCTCTCTGCTAGAATGTCGCCGGAAGTTTCTAATTTTACAGTATATGTGTGTTACAACTGATTGCTTTCAGGAAACTTGGTTTCGTCCGTTTTGGCCGGAAAGCTGCGAATCCTGATGGGAATGGGCTCTACGATGAGACTCACGTACCGACCATGGGAGAAGGTAACGGGAACGGGGGTCCAGGGAACTACGTAAATGTTGGAGGGGCGTACGGAAACGTGGGTGAGCCAGTTTATGTGAACAGCGCCTTCGTGGCTGACATGCCGACAAACACCGGTCAAGATCCATCCAGTTGTCCTTCCGAATATGAAAATATGGGAGAAATTGCCGTCAATCAAGAGCGTGTTTCGGGCCATGCCACGCCACTTGCGGAACCAGTGCAAGGTAGTAGAGATGTTCGAAACCATGGAAACGGCGCCAACGACTCGACACGTGTAGATGAAACAGAATCCCAGTATGCTAAGCTTGAACCGGTGAAGCGATCAGAATATGCCGACTTTCGGGGGCTTACTGCTGAACAGTTGAAGCCAATTTGAGTTTTTATCGGCTGAGTTGGGTTAAGAAACCGCCTGCATGTGATATTTTGTACAGTGTGTTTCACCTTAGGGTGACGTGATTGGCTCAGTAGTACTTTGCATATGCAAAATGCCTCATAATCTGCTGTCTTCTAAGTAAGCATTTTGCCTAAACGTCCTTAGGGCAACTTAGTGTCGAAAATTTAAAACTCTGCGAGAGGTGAAAATCTGATTAACTATTCAAGAACTGTGTGACTTATCTTGACATCGCAGAACATACGGGTTGCAAAGCAGATGAATCCAATACGGAAACCCTTCATGTCTTGAATCACGAGCTACGAACGGGAATTGTTTCCGAGAAAATCAAATCGAGACGACGAAAACGCTTCCCAATTAGCCCGTACAGATTATTTGAACCTGAATTCGTTCAACTGCGAAGTAAGGGCAAAATAACGAGATACAGTTTTTTTGTCATTCCAGTCGCACCACTATTTTACAAAGTGTATATATTCATTTTTAATTGACAAGATATTATAAAATCCCAATTGGATACTATTTAGTAAAACTCTTTTGTTTTCATACATAGGTGAGTGATTTCACGAGCGTGTGTTGTTAGCCAAGAATAGTTATACCCGTTCCAACTACACTTACCAACAACAGTAACATAATAATCATATCACATGTACATTTTTATCATAAATGTCACTGAAGCAGTTTTGTCATTAGTACGTACCAGATTTAAGATGTTTGGCATTGTGGTTGATTTTTACAAAGGATTATTCAATGTTGGGTAACTGGAGGATTAACTCCATATAATAGCCCTTCCTGGTTGGTTACATGTAACGTGATTGGCTGCATTAAGATACTATACTATCACAGACTTGTGTGATATTATGCTAATGGTCCGCCAAAAACCATTCAAAACGTTCGATTTCGAGAGACAATAGTTTGGCGACATTACCCTGGCCTTTGTTTCGATTTCTTACAGAACGGTAAAGAATTGAGCGGTCTTAGGTCGATGAATCTAGAGTACATATGTACATATATGCACACATACCGGGAAGTATGTATCAATAACATACATACATGTACTCGATACCGGTGTATGCATTCAAAGGAAGGTAAGACGAATCCTGACCCCATTCGTCACGATTCGCTGACTGTTCTAACATTCGTTCCATAGGCCTACAATATGATAATGTTGCGTATGAGTGATAAATACAAATTATCGTCGAACTATCACCCAAACAGGTCAGTTTTCAAATCGAAACAGAACCTTGGTGCTCATTTAAATACCCGGTGTCTTGGACTTAGATGGCTCGACCTGGAAAATCGTGGTGAAAAAGAGCGGAATGTGTCGCACTCGTAATTTATTCCTTCTATTGCATTTGATATCACATGTAGCTGCAGGTAAGTGACGATAAACCAAACGGATCCCAATATATCGCATATTTGGTATGATGTTAGGTTTGATTCGCTGGCGTGTTAGGCCAAGAAATCACAGGGCCGTTCAACGTAGTGTTAGATCAAAAATACGCCGAATCGGTGCCGCGTGAGGTGTTTCTATTTCATATCTTGATTACGTCGTATAAGAGTCTTTCAAATATTTGAAAGACTCTGGTCGTATTAGAGAAATGTGTCTTGTTTTAGTTTGAGATCCCAATTACGCCAAATCAGTCAGAAAATCATTATTTATAAGATTATGTGATTTGTTTTGCTTTTTCAAATCCAAACGATGCGGTAATATTGCGCTTGAGGGAAATGAAGAAGTTAGAAGTTCGGTACAACGGCAACTGGGGGAGCATATGCTTCCACGTACCTGGATTCGATGACAAAGCAGCAAAAGTCGCATGTCGACAAATGGGATTTGGGTGAGTGCAGTTATAGTGTTCTTGACATCATCGGCGTATGAAGTTGCCAAACTATGATGATTGCCCAACGCTCGCTTTTGGTTTGAAATCGTGCTGCGCTAGAAAAAGTTGTGAACCCTCCCTCCCAAAATTGTGAACCCTCCATTTTATGCTAATTTTCTTTGTGAATCGTGATACTTCACAAATTATACGTATTTATATGCAATCACATGCAACCCATCCTGAGGAAATCACGGGCTATTGTTCGCTTCTCCGGTGCTGGCTCGGAGAAGGGAACAATAACCGCGATTTCCTCAGGATGCATGCAGTCACGATTTTGATACGCCGACTTGGGTCCTGGTGATAATCCTGGCTGTCCAGTGCCCTGCAGCTTTGTACAAAGCTGTTTGGGAATGCCACACGTACAGTGCGTCGCAAAAGTTTAATTTACAGTCTAGTGTACATGTAGCAATTGTCTGAGTGCAAGCCCATTTCGAAAACACATATTACGTATTCATGGAGACGGATATTAAAAAGTTTCTTCATACTGGTGTGAAACATCCCTTAAATTCTAGTCATACGAATTCCGAACGAAAAAATGATAGCGAAGCATTATCGGATATCTTACTTTGCAACACCACTGAATACATGTATGCTCTGATGCATAAATTCAAGCACGCATCACAACAGTCTGCATTGGTCGGATGCATTTTTTCAGTATCCTCAATTCAGATATGATCATTTCCACAGGATCTACTCGAGAGTTTATTGATATACCAAGATGTATTTCAGCAACATGACATATAGGGTGAAGTGCTGATTATATAAATCACTGATTCGTGTTTATTAAAGGAATGGAAATCTCAGTACAAGTGTGACGTCTGTGATAGTGGCCAAGCTGACAATAGTCCTCGGTGAAGTCACCTGCAACGGTGAAGAAGACGACTTCAGTAAATGCACACTTCAAGTCCCGACCGGTAATTGTATGTTTGCTGTGGAGGTGAATTGCGAAAGTGACCCAGGTAAGTACCACTTGATCACGTGACACTAATATTATTCTTTTGTCTGCACATGATACATTTACCCTTTCGTTGAAACAATTCCATTAGTCCAGTTCGTTTGTGAACATATGAAATTCAAAGGAAGTAAACTTTTTTTTAAATGATAATCTGAAATCTGAAATACAAAAACAACACGGCGACAGCAGAATTGGGGAATTGCGGGTTTTTTAAAACAGCTTTTCACTCTCGCATACATTGGGGATGAAATGCCAGTCCATGGTATATCAGTTGGCCCAGTAAAGGCTGAGTGCACCCAAATGTTTGGGTGTTATAAAAGGCGACACATTCGACCCTTGCAGGCATCCAGCCATTGATGTTTTCCATTGGTGATACAATAACGAAGTGACGAGAAAAACGGAAGGGCATGTGAAATGAAATGCTAGGGAACAAAAATTAGCTTGTTTTTGTCAATGCTACTCAGTTTAGTTGTATACTGTACGTTATCGGTACCACATAACAACTACCAGACGTTCTTAGTGAACTGTTCAAGATGAAAACACTGACAATGGAATGGCTGTCATCAAGAATTCATAAAGGACTAGTCTTTATCTATTCTTGCTGTCATTAATCTGATGTCGTAGAATAATTTCCAGATTGCTGCTTTTCTGAGGAATTATAGAGGCAACGCATTCACTCACATAACCATGTTATTTTCTAATGGAATGGTCGACGAATCCATCCCGGCGATTATGCAGACTGATGATAGTATAACCTGATGCATAACTTGATTTCTACATTCAATTGAAACCTACAAAGCAATATCAGGTTGTACAGTGTAGGAACCGTTGGCTCTTAAACTTTTCTCTGCCAGATCATTCCAATACAAGCCATTGAAACACCCATGACATTTGCAGCACTGGATGGTCTGTTCGATGTAAGCTTCTTAGGGAGTCCCAACCACGCCCACAGGGGAATATTGCACGCCACGAAAGCTGGAGCAACTGGAGCTGTGTGTTACGACAGCGGATCAGCTGCCACTACAGTTGCCGGAATCGTCTGCAAACAAATGGGATACAGGTCAGATATAAACAGAAACCTATATCTTTATCTATTCCCGATAGAATGAATAAGTTGCATGGATTCAACGAAATCTTGTTATTCAGACGTTCCCAAAAGATGCAGCTAAACATATAGTCTAAATATAGGCATTTCTATGATATGATGAACGACAAGGGACAAAGAAAGATAATTTTCATTATTGAATGTCTTCATTTCGAACCTTGTGCCTTATTTACACCCTAACAATCCCTTTCCCTGTTACAGCGGTGTGGAGAAGCAGACTGCGACCAACGCCTCATCTTACAATAGTTCCTTTACTGCAACATGTATTGGAACTGAACTAACTCTTGCCGCCTGTAACTTAACGCACGGGACTTCCTGCTCCTCAAACAACGCCATTGATGTTGAATGTAAACTGGACTCCGGTGAGTATCACAATGTATTCCTTCAACCGGTTCACTTTCCGCCCTCTTCAAGCTGATATCGCAATCACCTCCTTCTCCTCGGAATTCGATGAGTTTCACATGTAACATGCCGGAGTCTAATTTAGAAGGGTGGGAAGCACCTGATGGAGTATACCCCGTAAAGGGTCGGGTTGCCTAATGTTTTAAACGGGAAATATTATAACATTAGGGTGATGTACTCACCTACAAACATTTTAAAAGAAATCATGGTATACTTCGATCAGGTTGTTCAAAAGTACAAATCACGTTATCCCTATAAGGAACGCCCCCAGCGTTATCTTGTTTCTAAGCCTCTTTGAATATTTTGCGTTCAGTCTAATCGGTTCCATTAGGGTCAATGAAGCTTTGAACAAAACGGCCTCGAGATGATACATGTCGTGAACATCATGACAAAATTTCTAAAGCCAGTTGGCCATTTCCAGAAAGCATTTTACTAGACGTTCGAGAACATCGGAGAAAGTTAGGGAGTAAAATGGTCGGTTATTCAATTCCAGCATCCCCATTCGCCGTCCAGCTCTCCCAATCTTCGAAAGCAGTGGTCGGGGCAAGCAGTGGGACAGTTGAGTTGAAAACGTATGGTAAATGGGGCGTGATCTGTGACACTGGCTGGGATATCAGTGCTGCAAACGTCGTCTGTAGACAACTTGGATTCAAGTAAGTTATTTCTGTCATTGTATGAATTATTGTTTGCGACAAACTGGTTTTGAAAAAAACATCGCCAAAGTACCAAATCTAGTTATATAATTATAGGTTCATTTATATTTCACCTTTCATTTTTACCAATCATTGTCGACCAGTTGTCGCCACTGAGACACATTTCATTTTGATGCGATTGCAATCTGGAAGTTTAACATTGTTAAAGACGCAGTGTTGTGTGTGGACACTTGTCTATCAAAGTGTAATACAGAGTTTTCAACAGTGGTTTCCAGATCACTTACTACTCTGGGCAAGGGTATGTTTTAAACTAAGTTGCCAAGTCCACAAACAGGATATTTGGGGCGAAGAAGCACGGTTAACGTGCAGAGTCGACATAATAAATTGGCTGTATGTTCTAGATCACTGTGTCTATAAATATACAAGTAAATGTACATACTATACATGTCCATGTACAATCTCGGTCAGAAGTTATTAACCACCTGATATTTGGGGAATAACGGAGTAATTTACAAATATCAGGTGGTTAATAACTTCTGACCGAGATTGTACATTATTGTGTACATGATTAGTTCTATTCTTCCTGTTACAGGGGAGCGGTACCGATCACTGGTTTCCCAACTGACGCCAAATTCGGTCAAGGAACGGGTACAGTTGTCTGGAACAATCTGCAGTGCAATGGCGACGAACAAAGTATAGCCGAGTGCAAATATGTTGAAGTCTTTGGGACGAGTGAGTGCAACTCGGTGAATGCTTCGGGTGTGATCTGTTCCAGTGAGGATTGTAAGCAAAATATAATTAAACCATTAAATGAATTTTGTTATCTTTGTAGACTAGTAAAGGAAATCACAATATGAAGAATTTGTTTTGGAATTTATCTTGAGAGCGTTGGGTTTATATCTCGAGCGCTCGAAATTTTATCTCGGACTAGAAATGACTTACGATAGCTAGGGCGGGCTTACTTAACCCAACCAGAAACGGAGTAATCACCTTTTATACGTAATGGTAGAATGGACGCAAAAGTCCTGTAAATTCACGTTTTTTTAGAATATGTTGAATTATACACATTAAAAACATCCATTGATACACGGATGTAGAGCTCTACATCCGAGATTGATACAACCCAAAGCCCAGGAGTTTGGTCAGCGACAAGATAACATGCAGCTACTTTATCAGCGTTTAAGTCGAAAAATTATAGGAAGTGACTATTTGGCAAGCCCGGCTCACCAAACAGCGCCTTTTTTCTGCCCTAGATGGAGAGCCGAACTCATGCATATTCAACCATTCAGGAGCTCATTATCATTCGTGGCAACACGGTCAGTAACACTGTAGTTACAGTGAAACGCCTTTAGAAATGCACACTAATGCATTTAACATGCTTATCAGTTAAATCACGTTTATGACTTTTTTTGTAAATCCATACAGTCATGTACATGTACATGCTTCTTCATGGATTATTGACCAAAACCCGAGTTTAGTAACAGAAATTGAATCGAGAGCGGGAAGTCGGCCATTGTTAAATATGCGCATATAAATTCGAATAATGACGTCACTGCTCTCTGATTGGCCAACATGTTGTAACCTCTCCGGCTCGCCAAATAGGGTAGTATTTTTGCCCTGTTTGGCAAGCCCGGCTGGCCGAACAGGGTGGCTTTTTAGTGCTGTTTGGCAAGCGGCTCTCCAAACAGGACAAAAAAAGATGCCTGTTCGGCGAGCGGCTTGCCAAATAGACCCGGCCAAAATTATATTCTTGGATATTTATCAACACTGGCCAACGGCTTCATTTCACAATTTATCAAAAATCCAGTGTGTCATCGGTTTGTCCTTTTGTATTTCAGTGCCATCATTTGATGACATCTGCTCTGATACGACGTTCACGATCCCTGCGAATTTTTCTTTCCTCCAATCTCCGGGGTACCCAAATAAGTTCAGTTACGAAAGCGGCACAACATGTTCCTGCACGTCTACAAACCTCACTGCAGCCACAGCGCTATCCTTGTACATTTATCAGAAAATGTTCACGCAGAACCACGTGGAATCCTTGACATTTTATGACAACGGCTCTCAGATTCAGTTGTATGGCGACAATTCTTCAGCTGGCCCATGGCCATTTAACTTCACAAATACGGATAACTTCACGATTCAATTCCAATCGAATAAGAGCGATGGTGAAGGGAAATTAAATATTCAGATAAAAGGTAAACATCATGACAAGAGTTGTCTTCTAGTTTTTTAGCTGGCAATAACTAGATCAGCCTGGTAGCACGATAATGGTTAGGATTCATGTTCATGCATTTCGAATTTGATCTCCGTTGTGAACAGGGATAGCATACCTAATTTTAGTAGTCGGGATCATCGAAGGTTCTATTGTGCAATCACAATCTAATGTATATATTGGTCTATCTAGCCTTAAATCCCTACAAAATCAGTGAACTGTTTTTTATAGGATAGGAATATTTGAACGAGGGGACTGAATCAGCATACATAACCAGTGTGATGGGGATATCTGCACTTGGATAGAGTGTCGCGGGGACAAAATATTTTTTAATTGAAAACTATTATTATTCTAACATGTATAATGTCCATCTTTACATTCTCCTCTCAAATAAATCTGTTCAGCGCTTATCACTGAAGTATTGAGGGTCATTTGCCTCCATAAATCCATGGCTTGAACCGTCAGTTTAGAGTAGGGAAGGACACCTTTTTTTTATGGAAGGACATTAAAATCTGTTGCATAACTGATATAAACAATACGGAACTACATGATTATTCAGTTGATACCATGCCCATTCCTCAACATGACTGAATTAAGAAGCCATGTCTCACTTGTTTTACACAGAGTCTTTCTTTATGAAGATTTATTGAAAGACCCTGTTTAACCCGAATCTCTTTTTTGATCACTTTGATTTGCTATCGAGGACGAACTATTCCTCGGTCTAAGGAGTGCTTCATGCATAACAAACGAATTAGTAATGTCGTATTTCTGACGGTCTGCTCATTGTTTCAGCTACAACAGCATTAGAGTTTACCTGCACGAAGACAACCAAAGTTACCACGATAGCAACAACAACAACAACAGCAACAACAATAACAACAATAACAAGCTCTACTGGTACGTCTAAGACGGACAAATCAATTTGCGATGAACCGCCTGATAACGCTGGTAAGCAACAACAGGAGATCTTCTAAACCACAACTCTCATGAATTATCATGTCATGACCAGTCCACATGGTAGCCCATCCATAATTACTGTCAAAAAGAGCATACTATGTATTCAAGTGTATGACCATCACTTTCATGAGGTTGGCCAAAGTTGATGATCAGAAACTTTCTCCTAAGCCTATTTAGTATTAGTTTTGAAATTCAAAAAGTATAAGTACCGTTTCAACTGAGTGATATCGTTCCTGGACGTGGTCTGGCCAGGTTCTACTTCGCCGTTATGCGTTGCGAGATTGTATAGGTAACGTTTTCACCAAATTAGTAATTTCTTTTCTATTAATAGGTTAATTGGCCCCACACAACACAACCCATTACTTTGTCATTGTGGCAATCATGTGCATGAGGAGGGGATGGATTAATGGGAATTGAAAGTGCACTTGAAAGAGATGATGGATTCTGAAAGTTGGAGAAAGTGCGCTTCATTCTGGCCATTATTGTGTATCTGAGTTCGTATGCCTAGGAACGAAACGCTCCCTCTCGAAGATCCCGTCATCGATTCTCGGTGAAAATCCGATATCTACACATATTAATTTTCCTGCGGGGTATATTTTTTACTGTATATCCATGATAAATTTGTCTTTGATTTCTAGGTCTAATTGGTGCCGTGACCGCTCCGGTTGTTTTGGTTGTTTTGGCTATCATTCTTGGGATAATTTTGTGGTGAGCATAATATCTTATTCGCCCACGCATCGAAGTCGAAAAAACCGATCAAACTAAATTTGAGTCTATTTCTGGTAACATAATAGCTGATTTCGAATAATGCTCTTACATGTAGATTAAAAGACATAGCAAAGCAGAACCTGAGACGGTGACTTATACACGTACCTTCTTTGGGGTCGAAATCTTAAACAATCTTATCCATGCCAATAGAGTTCTGAGGGTTTGCAGTCTTTAAGCGTCTCCAAGCACCTTAAGGCTTGATGGATTTCTGGGGCAATCCGACCTCATACTGCAGAGAATATTATTGGTAGGAACTGCTCACTAGGGAAAGCGAACTCGTATAATGAATCCCTTTTCATGGCAATTCACATTGGGGTGAAAAAGTTGTTTTGATTTTTAAAAAGAGCACCATATGTAGAGCGCAGGTGATGTAGCTCTCTCTCTGCTCGAATGTCGCCTTAAGGTTCTAATTTTACAGTATATATGTGTGTTACAATTGATTGCTTTCAGGAAACATGGTTTCGTCCGTTTTGGCCGGAAAGCTAGGAGTCCTGATGGGAATGGGCTCTACGATGAGACTCACGTACCGACCATTGGAGAAGGTACCGGGAACGGGGGTCCAGGGAACTACCGTAATGATGGAGGGGCGTACGGAAACGTGGGTGAGCCAGTTTATGTGAACAGCACCTTCGTGGCTGACATGCCGACAAACACCGGTCAAGATCCATCCAGTTGTCCTTCCGAATATGAAAATATGGTAGAAATTGCCTTCAATCAAGAGCGTTATTCGGGCCACGCCACGCCACTTGCGGAACCAGTGCAAGGTGGTAGAGATGTTCGAAACCATGGAAACGGCGCCAACGACTCGACAGGTGCAGATGAAGCAGAACCCCAGTATGCTAAGCTTGAACCAGTGAAGCAATCAGAATATGCCGACCTTCGAGGGCTTACTGCTGAACAGTTGAAGCCAATTTGACTTTTTATCGGCTGAGTTAGGTTAAGAAACTGCCTGCGTGTGATATATTGTACAGTGTGTTTCACCTTAGGGTGACGTGATTGGCTCAGTAGTATTTTGCATATGCAAAATGCCTAATAATCTGCTGTCTACTAAGTGAGCATTTTGCCTTAACATCCTTAGGGTAACTGAGTGTCGAAAATTTAAAACTCGGCGAGAGGTGAAAATCTTATTAATTATTGAAGAACTGTGGGACTTATCTTGACATCATTTGCAGAACCTACGGGTTGCAAAGCGGTTGAATCCACTACGGAAACGCTTCCCAATTGGCCCGTACAGATTCTTTGAACCAATTGTTCATTTTCCCAACATAGGACTGATTCCACGAAAACGGGAAACCGCCACTGACTTACAAATCCGGGAGGCACGATTTTTAAATTTCAACGAATCGGCTCTCGTGGAATCATTCGCTTTTCTTTAGATGTACTTTTGCTGTCTAGAAACAAAACAAAAAGGGACTTCAGTGCGCCATCGCTTTACAGACCACGCGCGTATGGGCGGAGGTAACGGAGGCGGGAGGCTTTCAATATGTCAGTGCCCCTGTTGCAGATCTAGAGTTAATGATAGTATGGCTGTTATGGTCTGACACCATCAATTGTGTTTATTTGCCTCTGCCGTTTTGGATCTATCGATCCCCTAAATCTGTTTCGAGGGGGTCGAGGTTGTCACGATTTGCACTGATAACCCTGTGATAGAGAGTAGAACAAGAGAAATTTAGACCTAGGTGCGAGTGGGCTTTGTTTTAAGGCAATAGACCGTGTATTGGGCAAGGCTTGAATTCGTTCAACTGCGAAGTAAGGGGCAAATTAACGTGATACAGTTTTTTTGTCATTCCAGTCGCACCAATATTTCACCAAGTGTATATATTTATTTGTAATTGACAAGATGCAATAAATTCAGATTTGATACTATTTAGTAAAACTCTTTTGTCTTCATATATAGGTGAGTGATTTCACGAGCTTGTTGTTAGCAAAGAATAGTTATACCCGTTCCAACTACACTTACCAACAACAGTAACATAATAATCATATCACATGTACATCATGAATGTCACTGAAGCAGTTGATATGAAAACTATTTCCCGCCCATAATTTTGTCATTAGTACGTACCAGATTTAAGATGTTTGGCATTGTGGTTGATTTTTCACAAAGGGTTATTCGATGTCGGGTAACTGGAGGATTAACTGCGTAATCCATATTAATAGCCCTTCCTAGTTAACGGTACAATTAGATTTAGTGAATGATGGTGATGCAATCTATATGATGCAAAACTTAGCGTCCAGCGTCCAAAATCTGCGTCAAGGTTTTACCAACTACCGCATGCATTCTACCATCGTGACCTTCAATGTATTGACATTGCTCAGCTTCCAGACAACACGCGTCAATATGGGCGGAGGCTACGGAGGCAATACCGCTGGAAGTTATGGCACTCTGCAGGATGTTAAATGAGTACTTAAATGTCGGTGTGGACTCGAACTTATTGGGTCATCCGTCACCATGGGCACTCATTAGACTGCCAGCCCCCATGCCAATGACAGTGATGCATTGTCAATGCATTTTGGGCAAATGCATTATGGACAATTTGCCAATAGCAGAGTCGTCCTTTGGGGTTGATGTTTATGGAATAAGAAAATGATTTCTGAAGTATTTTCCTTGTCTGTATCTGACATGGCTTCTATGGAACCATATAGTTGTACCATAAAAATCCTACGTCTATTCAGCATATACAATTGAAGCTACATTAAGATACCATACTATCACAGACGTCTGTGATATTATGCCAATGGTCCGTCAACGCCAGTCTAAACGTTCAATTTGGACAGACAATAGGTTGGCGACCCGAGGCCTGGGCTTTGTTTCGATTTCTTACAGGATGGTAACTAATTGACCTGTCTTAGGTATGTGAATCCAGAGTACGTATGCACGTATATGGACACATACCGGTGTGACAGCGGATATAGTCCCCCTGGAGTTATAGTCCGGTAGCTTTGTATTTGACCAATTAAGCAGCATGATCTATTGTACCGCTAACCCTAACCAAAACATTTAGCAATGCGGGCTATTGTTACACGGACTATCAGCCCTAGGACTACTATCCCTTGCACACCGGCAAGTACTAAGTATCAATAACATACATACATGTACGCGATACCAGTGCATGCGGTCAAAGGAAGACAAGATGAATCCTGACCCCATTCGTCACGATTCGCTGACTGTTCTAACATTCGTCCCATAGGCCTAATATGATAATGTTGCGTATGAGTGACAAATACAAATTATCGTCGAATTATCACCCAAACAGGTCAGTTTTTAAATCTAAACAGAACCTTGGTGCTCATTTAAATACCCGGTGTCTTGGACTTAGATGGCTCGACCTGGAAAATCGTGGTGAAAAAGAGCGGAATGTGTCGCACTCGTAATTTATTCCTTCTATTGCAGTTGATATCATATGCAGCTGCAGGTAAGTGATGATAAACCAAACTGATCCCAATATATCGCATATTAGGTATGATGTTAGGTATGATTCGCTGGTGTGTTAGGCCAAGAAATCACAGGGCCGTTCAACGTAGTGTTTGATCAAAAATACGCCGAATCGGTGCCGCGTGAGGTGTTTCTATTTCATATCTTGATTACGTCGTATAAGAGTCTTTCAAATATTTGAAAGACTCTGGTCGTATTAGAGAAATATGTCTTGTTTTAGTTTGAGTGCCCAATTACGTTAAATCAGTAAAAAAGAGTCATAGTTTATAAGATTATGTGATTTGTTTTGCTTTTTTCGATCCAAACGATGCGGTAATACTGCGCTTGAGGGAAATGAAGAAGTTAGAAGTTCGGTACAACGGCAACTGGGGAAGCATATGCTTAAATGTACCTGGATTCGATGACAAAGCAGCAAAAGTTGCATGTCGACAAATGGGATTTGGGTGAGTGCAGTTATAGTGTTCTTGACATCATCGGCATATGAAGTTGCCAAACTATGATGATTGCCCAACGCTCGCTTTTGGCTTGAAATCGTGTTGCGCTAGAAAAAGTTGTGAAACCTCCCTCCCAAAATTGTGAACCCTCCATTTTACGCTAATTTACTTTGTGAATCGTGATGCTTCACAAATTATACGTATTTATATGCAATCACATGCAACCCATCCTGAGAAAATCACGGGCTATTGTTCGCTTCTCCGGTGCTGGCTCGGAGAAGGGAACAATAACCGCGATTTCCTCAGGATGCATGCAGTCACGATTTTGATACGCCGACTTGGGTCCTGGCGACAATCCTGGCTGTCCAGTGCCCTGCAGCTTTGTACAAAGCTGTTTGGGAATGCCACACGTACAGTGCGTCGCAAAAGTTTAATTTACAGTCTAGTGTACATGTAGCAATTGTCTGAGTGGAAGCCAATTGCGAAAACACATATTACGTGTTCATGGAGACGTATATTAAAAGGTTTCTTCATGCTGGTGTGAAACTTCCCATAAATTCTCGTCATACGATTTCCGAACGAAAAAATGATAGCGAAGCATTATCGGATATCTTACTTTGCAACACCACTGTATACATGTATGCTCTGATGCATAAATCCAAGCACGCATCACAACAGTCTGCATTGGTCGGATGCATTTTTCCAGATGTGATCATTTCCACAGGACCAGATCTACTCGAAAGTTTCATGATATACCAAGATGTATTTCAGCAACATGACATATAGGGTGAAGTGCTGATTATCTAAATCACTGATTCGTTTTTATTAAAGGAATGGAAAACGCAGTAATAGTGGGACGTTAGTGTCAAGTGACAAGCTAATAATAGTCCTCGATGACGTCACCTGCATCGGTGAAGAAGACGACTTCAGTAAATGCACACTTCAAGTCCCGACCGGTAATTGTATGTTAGCTGTGGAGGTGGGTTGCGAAAGTGACCCAGGTAAGTACTACTTGCCATGATCACTTGACACTAATATGATTTCTGTGTCCACACATGCAACATATTGCCTTTTATTGATCGGGTATACAATACTAGTAGTGCAGTTCGTTTGTGAAACCTAATGATTCAAAGAAAATAGATAATTGAATAATAATCTGGAAGTAAAACAATAACAACGATGTGGTGAAAGCACAATTGGACGATTGCAAGCTTTAATTCTTTACAACTACTCTCGCATACCTTTAGATGGTATGAAATGCCAATCCATGATATACATGTATATCGGGTGACCCAATAAAAGCTAAGTGCACCCATATAAAGTTAGGCATTTTCAAGAGCAACACATTCAACCCATGATATCCTAATTTCGCTGGCATCTAGACATTGATCTTTCCCAGTACTGGTGCAATAATAAAGTTTCGTGCCACTGAAACACCTATGTTTTCAACTGACATTTGCAGCACTGAATGGTTTGTTCGATGTAAGCTTGTCAGGGAGCCCTAGCCACGTCCAGAAGGGAATATTGGAAGCCACGAAAGCTGGAGCGACTGGAGCAGTGTATTACGACAGCGGATCAGCTGCCACCACAGTTGCCGGGATCGTCTGCAAACAAATGGGATACAGGTCAGATATAAACAGAAACCTATATCTTTATCTATTCCCGACAGAATGAATAAGTTGAATGGATTCAACGAAATCGTGTTATTCAGACGTTCTCAAAAGATGCAGCTAAAAATATAGTCTAAGTATAGGCAATTCTATGATATGATGAACAACAAGGGACAAAGAAAGATAATTTTCATTATTGAATGTGTTCAGTTCGAACCTTGTGCCTTATTTGCACCCTAACAATCTCTCTCCCTGTTACAGCGGTGTTGAGAAGCAGACTGCAGCCAACGCCTCATCTTACAATGTTTCCTTTACTGCAACATGTAAGGGAACTGAACTAACTCTTGCTGACTGTACCTTGACGCAATGGACTTCCTGCTCCCCAAACAACGTTATTGATGTTGATTGTAAACTGGACAACGGTGAGTATCACAATGTATTCCTTCAACAGGTTCCTACCGCCATCTTTATGCTGATATCGCAATCACCTCCTTCTCCTCGGAATTCGATGAGTTTCACATGTAACATGCCGGAGTCTAATTTTAGAAGGGTGGGAAGTGCCTGGTGGAGTATACCCCTTAAAGGATCGGGTTGCCTAATGTTTTGAACGAGAAACATTATTACATTACAGTGATGTACTCGCCTACAAACATTTTAAAAAGAAATCATGGAATACTTCGGTCAGGTTGTTCAAAAGTACAAATTACGTTATCCCTATAAGGAACACCCGCAGCGTTATCTTGTTTCTAAGCCAGTTTGAAATTTTGCGATCGGTCTAATCGGTTCCATTAGGGCCAATGGTGCTTTGAACAAAACGGCCCCGAGATGATACATGTCGTGAACATCATGACAAAATTTCCAAAGCCAGTTGGCCATTTCCAGAAAGCACTTTACTAGACGTCCGAGAACATCGGAGAAAGTTAGTGAGTAAAATGGTCGCTCATTCAATTCCAGCATCACAGACACCATTCGCCGTCCGGCTCTCCCAATCTTCGAAAGCAGTGGTCGGGGCAAGCAGTGGGACAGTTGAGGTGAAAAAGTATGGTAAATGGGGCGTGATCTGTGACACTGGCTGGGGTATCGGTGATGCAAACGTCGCCTGTAGACAACTTGGATTCAAGTAAGTTATTTCATTGTATGAATTATTGTTTGCGACAAAATGGTTTTGAAAAAAACATCGCCAAAGTACCAAATCTAGTTAATATACAGTAATCGATTCATTTATATTTCACCTTTCATTTTTATCAATCGCTGTCGACGAGTTATCGCCACTGAGAAACATTTCGTTTTGATGCCATTGCAATCTGGAAGTTTAACATTGTTAAAGACTCAGTGTTGTGTGTGGACACCTGTTTATCAAAGTGTAATACAGAGTTTTCAACAGTGGTTTCCAGATCACTTACTGCTCTGGGCAAGGGTATGGTATGTTTTAAACTAAGTTGCCAAGTCCACAAACAGGATATTTGGGGCTAAGGAGTACGGTTAACGTGCAGAGTCGATATAATAAATTGGCTGTATGTTCAAGGTGACTATTCAATAAATCATTGTTCCTGTATACATGATATGTTGTGCCTGTTACAGAGGAGCTGTGCCGACCACTGGTTTCCCAACGAAAGCCAAATTCGGTCAAGGAACTGGTACAGTTTTCTGGAACAACGTGCAGTGCAATGGCGACGAACAAAGTCTAGAAGAATGCAAACATGACGAGGTCCTTGGGACCAGTGCGTGCAACTCGGTGGATGCTTCGGGTGTGATCTGTTCCAGCGATAAATGTAAGCAAAATACAATTAAACCATTAAATGATTTTGTTATCTTTGACTCACTGGTAAAGGAAATCACAATATGAAGAATATGTTTTGGAATTATCTTGAGAGCGTTGGGTTTATCTCGAGCGCTCGAATTTTTATCTCGGACTAGAAATGACTTACGATAGCTAGGGCGGGCTTACTTAACTCAACAAGAAACGGTGTAATCACCTTTGATACGTAATGGTAGAATGGACGCAAAAGTCTTGTAAATTCACGTTTTTTTAGAATATGTTGAATTATACACACTAAAAACATCCATTGATACGCGGATGTAGAGCTCTACATGCGTGATTGATACAACCCAAAGCCCAGGAGTTTGGTCAGCGACAAGATAAAATGCAGCTACTTCATCAGTGTTTAAGTAGAAAATTATATTCTTTGATCAGTTCTCAACACTGGCCCACGGCTTCATTTCACAATTTATTAAAAATCCAGTGTTTCATCGGTTCGTCCTTTTGTATTTCAGTGCCATCATTTTATGAAATCTGCTCAGATACGACGTTCACGATCCCTGCGAATTTTTCTTTCCTCCAATCTCCGGGGTACCCAAGTCAGTTCAATTACGAGAGTGGCACAATTTGTTCCTGCACGTCTACAAACCTCACTGCAGCCACAGTGCTATCCTTGTACATTTATCAGAAAATGTTCACGCAGAACCAATCCTTGACATTTTATGACGACGGCTCTCAGATTCAGTTGTATGGCGATAATTCTTCAGCTGGCCCATGGCCATTTAACTTCACAAATACGGATAACTTCACGATTCAATTCCAATCAAATAAGAGCGATGGTGAAGGGAAATTTAACATTCAGATAAAAGGTAAACATCATGACAAGAGCTGTCTTCTATCTCAGGACAATATATATCCTAAGCAGGGATTTTATACGATTTCTTTTTAAGCTGGTAGTAACTATATCAGCCTGGTAGCACATAATGGTTAGGATTCATGTTCATGCATTTCGAAATTGATCTCCGTTGTGAACAGGGATAGAATACCTAATTTTATTAGTCAGGATCATCAAATGTTCTATTGTGCAATCACAATCTAATGTATATATTGGTCTCTCTAGCCTTAAATCCCTGCAAAATCAGTGAACTGTTTTTTATATGGTAGGAATATTTGAACGAAGGGACTGAATCACCATACATAACCAGTGTGATGGGGAAATATGTCCTTGGATAGAGTGTCGCGGGGACAAATATTTTTTTTATTTTTTTATTTATTCTAAAATATATAATTTCCATCATTACATTCCCCTCTGAAAGAATTCTATCAAGCGCTTATTACTGAAGTACCGAGGGTCATTTGCCTCCATAAAACCGTGGCTTGAACAGTCAGTTTAGAGTAGGGAAAGACACCTTGGAAGGACATTAAAATCTGTTGCATAACTGATATAAAAAATACGAAACTACATCATTATTCAGTTGATATCATGCCCATTCCTCAACATGACCGAATTTAGAAGCCATGTGTCACTTGTTTTACCTAGAGTCTTTCAATATGAAGAAATATTGAAAGACTCTGTTTTACCCGAATCTCTTTTTTGATCACTTTGATTTGCTATCGAGGACGAACTATTCCTCTGTCTAAGGAGTGATGCTTATAACAAACGAATTAGTAATGTCGTATTTCTGACGGTCTGCTCATTGTTTCAGCTACAACCGCAGTAGAGTTTACCTGCACGAAGACAGTCGGAGTTACCACAACGACAGCGACAACCACGACAGCAACAACAACAACAACAACCACAAGCTTTACTGTTACGCCTATGTCGGCCCCAAAAATTGAAGATGAACCGCCTGATAACGCTGGTAAGCCACAACAGGAGAACCTCTGAACCACAACTTTCATGAATAATCATGTCATGCCGAGTCCATAATTATGGTAGCCTATCAATGATTATGGTCGGAAAGAGCATACGAAGTATTCAAGTGCATACCATCACTTTCATGAGGTTGGCCAATGTTGATGATCAGAAACTTTCTCCAATTTGTCTATGATTTCTAGGTCTAATTGGTGCCGTGACCGCTCTTGTTGTTTTGGTTGTATTGGCTATCATTCTTGGGATCATTTTGTGGTGAGCATGATATCTTATTCGCCCACGCATCGAAGTCGAAAAAACCAATAAAACTAAATTTGAGTCTATTTCTGGTAATATAATAGCTGATTTCGAATAATGTTCTTACATGCAGTTTAAAAGACGTAGTAAAGCAGGACCTGAGACGGTGACTTGTACACGTACCTTCTTTGGGGTCGAGATCTTAAACAATCTTATCAATGCCAATAGAATTCTGAGGGTTTGCAGTCTTTAAGCGTCTCCAAGCTCCTTAAGGCTTGATTGATTTCTGGGGCAATCAGACCTCATACTGCAGAGAAGTATTATTGGTAGGAACTGCTCACTAGGGAAAACGAACTCGTATAATGAATCCCTTATCATGGCAAATTGGGGTGAAATGTTTTTTAAATGTTTAAAAAGAGCACCATATGTAGAGCACAGGTGATGTAGCTCTCTCTCTGCTAGAATGTCGCCGGAAGTTTCTAATTTTACAGTATATGTGTGTTACAATTGATTGCTTTCAGGAAACGTGGTTTCGTCTGTTTTTGCCGGAAAGCTAGGAATCCTGATGGGAATGGGCACTACGATGAGACTCACGTACCGACCATGGGAGGAGGTAACGGGAACGGGGGTCCAGAGAACTACGTAAATGTTGGAGGGGCGTACGGAAACGTGGGTGAGCCAGTTTATGTGAACAGCGCCTTCGTGGCTGACATGCCGACAAACACCGGTCAAGATCCATCCAGTTGTCCTTCCGAATATGAAAATATGGGAGAAATTGCCGTCAATCAAGAGCGTTATTCGGGCCATGCCACGCCACTTGCGGAACCAGTGCAAGGTGGTAGAGATGTTCGAAACCATGGAAACGGTGCCAACGACTCGACAGGTGTAGATGAAGCAGAACCCCAGTATGCTAAGCTTGAACCGGTGAATCGATCAGAATATGCCGACTTTCGGGGGCTTACTGCTGAACAGTTGAAGCCAATTTGATTTTTTATCGGCTGAGTTGGGTTAAGAAACTGCCCGGATGTGATATTTTGTACAGTGTGTTTCACCTTAGGGTGACGTGATTGGCTCAGTAGTATTTTGCATATGCAAACTGACTAATAATCTGCTGTCTTCTAAGTAAGCATTTTGCCTAAACGTCCTTAGGGTAACTAAGTATCGAAAATTTAAAACTCTGCGAGAGGTGAAAATCTGATTAACTATTCAAGAACTGTGGGACTTATCTTGACATCATTTGCAGAACCTACGGGTTGCAAAGTGGATGAATCCACCACGGAAACTCTTCATGTCTTGATTAATTTTGTTCTACAGCATTATTACAAATAGGACTGGTTCCACGAAAACGGGAAACCGCCACTGACTTACTAATCCGGGAGGCACGATTTTTAAATTTCAACGAATCGGCTCTCGTGGAATCATTCGCTTTTCTTTAGATTTACTTTTGCTGTCTAGAAACAAAACAAAAAGGGACTTCAGCGCCCGATCGCGTTACTGACGGCGCGCGTATGGCCGGAGGTAACGGAGGGGGGAGGCGTTCAGGATGTCAGTGCCCCTTTTGCAGATCTAGAGTTAATGATAGTATGACTGTTATGATCAGACATCAATTATGTTTAGTTGCCTCTGTCGTTTTCGATCTATCGATCCCCCAAAAGCTGTTTCGAGGGGGTCGAGGTTGTCACGATTTGCACTGATAACCTTGTGATAGAGAGTCGAACAAGAGAAATTTAGGTGCGAGTGGGCTTTGTTTTAAGGCAATAGACCGTGTATTGGGCTAGGCCTAAATTCGTTCAATGCGAAGTCAGGGGCCAAATAACGTGATACAGTTTTTTGTCATTCCAGTCGCACCAATATTTTACAAAATGTAAATATTTATTTGTAATTGACAAGATATAATAAAATCCCAATTGGATACTATTTAGTAAAACTCTTTTGTCTTCATATATAGGTGAGTGATTTCACGAGCTTGTTGTTAGCCAAGAATAGTTATACCCGTTCCAACTACACTTACCAACAACAGTAACATAATAATCATATCACAAGTACATTTTTATCATAAATGTCACTGAAGCAGTTGATATGAAAACTATTTCCCGCCCATAATTTTGTCATTAGTACGGACTAGATTTAAGATGTTTGGCAATGTGGTTGATTTTTCACAACATTCGATGTTAGGTAACTGGAGGATTAACTGCGTAATCCATATAATAGCCCTTCCTGGTTGTTTACATGTAACGTGATTGGCTGCTCAACGGCGCAATCAGAAAGTGATCTCGGTGTATAAATAGATATCTTACACAATAATAACAATATTATCATCGTGTCAAAGGTGAGCTCCTCTCGACAAAGGAAACTCGGCAAGTTGTTAAGTTTTATGAAAATAAAAGAAATGTCATTTATGGATTAAGTTGAAAGAAAAGTAGTTCCATCTACTAGCGAGTCTGTCCACTAACACAGTGAGCGAAATTTCTCGTGGTCATGGGATCATGACTACACACACACAATGCATTATGAAATGTAGTCCATTCACACCTTTTGGTTGGCTCCTGAGGATAATGATGGGTGGAGTATGAATGTGTCAACCACACAGAACCTGTTGTATTTCCGCTAAATCCATCAACATCTAATAGGTTTCCTGGTTTTACTCGGGTTTGGCCAAACCTTGCCGTGCGATTGGGGGTACCTCTTTCTCCAGAGTGGACGTCTATTTTCAAACTAAGAGTTCATGTTGAACTTCAGAATGTGTCAGTTGCAAAAAAAGTTAAAGTAAAAGTTTAGGGTTTATATTCTGATATCAACAAAGATATAGAGTATCATCCGACTTTACACTTTAACCCTGGTCTGTCCTGAAACAGTTCAGTAGACCTCAGACGAGCTACAATCTGAGCATTTCTGACCGGTACCCATTTATACACCTTGGTGCAGAGAGGCAAGTAAGAAAAAGAGACATGCCTACAGTCTCACGTTGACAGTGGGGATCGAACCCGGGACCTCTTGACCGCCAGTCGAGAGTCCAAGCCTCTACACCACAGCGGCTCCTTAGTTGCAAGATTGTGCATTGTGCATAGCAGGGGAAACAACATTTCCAAGGGGGTTTCAACCCCAGCAGACTTTTGGATCTCATGGCCAAAGTAAAACTCCCCCCCCCCCCCTTGGCTGGCCTTGTGAGAATGATGAAACCACAAACACGCGAATACGAAAAGACAAGATATGCTCAAGGCGATGTGGCAGTTCTATTTTCTAACAGAGTGGTTTGAATTAGTTTTTTTTCCAATTAGAGACAACGAGTCCGTTCAATAACTTCATTTAAACATGCATGTCTTCAGTGTATAATTGTAAAAGAAACTACGCGATTGACCGTTGCATTTTTAGATTACATGTCTATGTGGTTTTTGAAATTTGTCTTTTATGAACTCCAAATCTAGAGTAAATGCAGCATTTCAAACGGACGCACTCTGCCTTTAAAACTTTCCAATGCATTTTCTATTTATATACTTGCATGTTTACATGTTCATAACTTCCTGATCGATCGGGCTGCTTGATTGGCTATTGGCGATGGTCACGTGCCTTGCCGTCTTGACCTGTATATATCAAACCTACATAGATTTTTTTAATCTGTTCAGATAATGATATTGGTGCATAAAATGCAAATGTAAACTAGAATGCGACACGCTCCACCAACTGCTTATATAGACTTTAGCCTGTTTTGATATACAATTTATTGGTCTACAGATGAATTACTGTCAACGCTCTTAAAAAATATCGACTAATAGTTTATATTCAAGCATACCACCTCACAATACCGCGCCGGGGTATGGCTAGTGGAGCAAAACAAGGCCAATCACTTTCCGGAAACGATGTTATAATTGTTCATGGACCAGTTCTGAAATCATAATGTTGTTCATTCTCATTATAGCCGTCACTTTATCATGTTTACCAGGCATTTGTAAGTAGCCGATTTTTACTTGGTACTCGAGCAGTGTAAATTATCTAGTAGAGTGGTTCCTGTTTGACCTGTCAAAATGAAAGAAGTTTGCAATTGGATACAGTTTAGAGGTTTATCAGGGCATTGTGTGAAAAACTTTGCAGTAAAGGTTTTTAGAAAACCCTCACTTTTGTTCCTTTTGAACATGTTCTGTTGTGACCTCTGGTCTAGCTAATGATCGATGATCGATGATCGATGCTGATGGTGACGGTGACGGCGACGGCGACGACGACGATGATGATGATGATGATGATGATGATGATGATCGGATGATGATGATGTTGACGATGACGATGATGGTGATGATGATGATGATTATTATGATGATACATGTACGTGTTTCAGTTTATACACGGAACGCTCAATTTTCAATTGCTTTTATTACAGCTTCCACGCAGGCGCTTGTAGTGCGATTAAGCGGAATAACCAAAAGAGATGGTGAAATCAGTGGACTGTTAGATGTCCGGTACCGTGGAAAGTGGGGACATATATGTTATTACACCTTTCATTCATCCGATGCAAGAGTAGCATGTCGGCAGTTAGGATATCTGTAAGTAGACAGACAGTATAAGCAAGGTTCCAGAAGAAACAAGAAACATATTATTCTCTTATCATGTCCGATAAATAAGCTCCAATATCTCATCAGCTTTTAAGAGCTTCTATCTAACACACAATCTTAATAATACCTCCATGATGATAAGTACCCCTAATTTAGTGATCTGCACGAGCCGCAGAAAATCTCTAAAATTCTATATTTTTTCATCAACTCGATATCAAATACTTATGTTATAATGCATGTAATTAATTGTAGGTAGCAATCAATTTGTTTCCATTTAGGGATGGTTCCTATCAGAGGTATCCCACAGTTGGGCAGAAGGAAGGACTATTTCGATATATATCTTGCAGTTACACAATGTCAAGACTCGATGAATGCTACATAAGTGAAGGCACGCACCAGTGCCTACTTGCTTCATTAATAGCGTTGAGGTGCAGGGTTAACACAGGTACGGTACTAGACTGCTCCATCTGCCTTCTTGATTCTCATATTCTGAACGGATTGCGTCACGATGAAATCGAAACGCTGCCACGGTGTCTACAACCTCAGGGCCCAGTTAGTCAAAACAATTTTGCTACCAACGCTGGCGTTAAAAAGGGTAACTCGTGTCAAATTTCACCATATAATGTTTTAGCTGTTTTTGACAAATGACTACGTCACTTTCTCATAAATCGGTAAGGTTTTCGAATCGAAATGCACATTTTCTAGAAATTGATGGTTTAATCCCGCCCGGACGGCTCGCTTCGATGCCGTTTTCGTTGATGACGTCACAACATGAACATTTTCGCGGTCGCGGTGGTTTACATTCAGCGATTTTATAATAAATCTAATCAAAAATGGAAAATTTGAGCTTTACCTTTGTGATCAACAATTAAAAACGGACGTATTTCCGCAAAGTTGTAAATCACATCATAGTATCACGTTTAACTTGATTTGGCATCATCTCCTTCAGTTAAGCCCTTAGCCGTAACGCCAAGTCAAGTAAACGCCAGCATTAGTGACAAACTTGCTTTGAACATCTGGCGCCTGGGTGTAAATTGTGAACAAATCAATCTCAATGCTACCTTTCCCCTAAGCTCTTCCCTTAATAAAATGCCTTTACGGGCGTCAGTCGGTATGAAAGCAATTGATGTCTCAAGTCAGCGCGAGTTTCTGATTAAAACCCTATATCACATGCCCTATTACAGCAGGACGAATCTAGCACTGAACTGCTGGTCGCGCGAAAGCCCCTTTAATGAGCATCGTTATTTTTTTTAAACTCCATTTTAGCACTGGAAGGTATGTTCAATGCAACACTTCTCGGAAGCACCGGCCACACTGGAATACTTGAGGTCACATCTGAAGATGGTAAAAAGGCTGCAGTGTGCTTTGGCTCGCCGCTGAACGACACGTCGATTGGCAAGACCACCTGTGGGCAAATGGGTTATAGGTACGCCCGCCTGGCCCTTCAAATTGTAGTTATCAGATTAGATTGATAGGTTGCTAAACTCACATTAAGATCAGTAAAAGTGCATTTGGCGTTGTACTTCTTCCAGAAATGACCAGATAGATACAACCATTAGACCGTGCTTTCACGTTCAGAGAAAGAAAGTCTTCTCTGAACGTGAAAGCACAGTCAATGCGTTCATCCATTCCAATTGATGATTTTAAATACACCATTTGACTTTCAATTTTTCAGTGACATATTTACTGCATTAGTTACAAATCAAGATTCCTATAAAGGCAATAGGTTTGTGTCCGTTTTCTGTAATGGAACTCAGCCAACATTAGCCTCATGTTCTATGACTGTCATGACAAATTGCCCATCAACGAAAATCTTGGGACTCGCCTGCAAGCTCAATATGAGTGAGTATGTGAATCAACGCAAGTGAAATAACGTGATACAAAGCCTTTGTTTGAATGTATATTAGTCATACATTGATAGAATGCTTCCGAATATAACCTTACTTTTAGTTCGTTCGTTAATAAAACGGGTAAAATGTGCGTTTCTAGATCCATTTTCCGGCACAGGTTTACTGATGGTGCACATCAGCTCTGCCAAGGCCATTTTGTGTCGGGCAGATAAGATGCTTTGCCTCAAATTCGTAGCATTGAATGTTCATTTTAAAAGTTTCTTCCAGCGAGACAGCAAGGATTCGATCTCCGTCTCTCCCCTATTGACAGCTCACCAAGTAACGGGACAGTGGAAGTGTACACGTATGGTAACTGGGGAGTCATCTGCGACACTGGATGGGACATGAAAGCAGCTCAGGTTGTATGTCGACAGCTTGGATTCAGGTAGGTATTTGGCACCTCAGTTTGTAGAATTCAGTGCTGTGCCAAGTCGAGTTAACTGACTGTTATGTTGGCCATATGAAACACAGTTACCCTGCACATGGATACATTCGCAAGGGTAAATATTGAGATTTATGTGTCGAAATGGGTAACTTGTCAAAAAAGGAGTAAAAGTAAAACTTTGCGGCAGCTGGTTCCACAGTTTTGGAGCAGCTACCGCATTGGAACGACCACAAAGAGTCAGGGACTTGAACCGAGGAACCTCAAGGAACATCGCAGATCCTGATCTAAGGCTTTGGCGATCGATCCTTCTTAACTGAATCATGGATCTGAGATATACTGGAGCCTCCCCAGTCAAGCACTTGAACACCAAGAGCAGAATCTTGTGCCGGATTCTGAGCTTGACTGGTTGCCATTGCAGGTACAAACCAGGAATAGGAGGGATAGACACAGTTCTCGCCATTTGTTGAACATATCTTGGCCAACCTGTGTGTACAAGTGTTTAAATAATGATTTCCCATTTGTATAGGTATGCTGCTAATGCTACAAAGGATGCCTTGTTCGGTCAAGGTACTGCGCTAGTTTTCTGGATCAATGTCCAGTGTAGCGGGGATGAGCAGAGTCTTGCAGAGTGTAAGCATGATGTGGCATTCGAGAAAGGCGTCTGTCACTCCGTCAATGCCTCAGGAGTGGTGTGCAGCAAGGAGAGGCGTAAGTATAGGGTTTTAATTGTGTTGCTAACAGGCAAATGGATTTAACATTTTTAAGTTCAAACAAGTATTGGAAAAGCTGTCATTCTAAAAGAAATTTACCCGTAGGACAGCAGAGTAGTTACGGCATATAAATATATATCACAGAAATACCCGATACTAAACAAGTTAAGGGTGATGATGTAGGTCTAGCTCCCTGTGCTGCCAATGGACTTTGAAGTAATGTTCATCACCGCCGCAATGGGTGTGCGTGTCGCAACTGCCATCTCTTCCCCTCTTGCTTTTCAGTGCCGTCCATCAATATTTGTTCGAATAGACATTATACTCTAGCCACCGGCGTCACATTCATTCGATCTCCAAATTACCCCGGAAGTTTCAAGTATACTATTGGTGCTGCCTGCTACGTCGATCTCACATCACCTTCCAATTTTACAATCTACACCCACAACAAGATGTTTCGGAACACTGAATTTCTATCGTTTATCACAAATACCGTCACCGACACATTCTACGGCGACGACACTGCGCAAAAGGTGATGACGTACAACACGAACAGAATGACCATCAAGTTTCAAGCAAATATCTGGACAGGAGATATGAAACTGAACATTCGAGTGACAGGTAAGTGTCAGTCCCTCATCAATAATGTTCTGCTGCCATATGTATCATCAAACTCGCCCCGTGCCGAAATTAAAAATGAATTGATCAATTGTCGCCAGCTTGGATATCAGCATCCTGAGATTCAGGGTTTTGACAATCCTACGTCATAAACTGTGTCGCCAGTTCAGATTGTAAATCTTATTCAGGCCGAATAAGTGCTACTTTCTCTCATAAAACGTTTTATTTTATTAATAGATAACAAAATATGAGATAGATAAATAGATTTATAGATCAAATTTGACACTTACTAGTGGATTTTAAGATGATTGTACGGAGAACTACAAACGCAGCGTAGGGCATCGCGGGTTTTGTGGTGGTGCGATAGCCTCACAGCAATAAGAAAGATTCTTTCCTGAGCTACATCCGCGGTACTGCTTTTCAAGATGGTGGCAACGTACTTGTTCTGTAGGCGTTGTAAAGAACGAAATCAGCGCCTCTAGTGTCAAGATTGATGTATCATGTGTATAAACATACATCTTGGGGAATGATTGCAGCTCGCCACATATAGTGCCTTTCAATGTGTGCTACATATACATCATTTTGCGAGGCTGGCCTCTTTGGATGATGGTCGTAAGAATATTGTGGAATTGCTTTTTTTGTAAGACCAAACAATACTGTACCAGGCTGTCCTCATGCATTTTTTATCAGCCCCATTTCGACCTATTCGGCCAATTATTCTCTCTAAAGGGAATATGATGGCACTGCACATGGTCACAGTGGTTGCATTTACTATAATTGTTATAAATGTACATCTGAGCTGATTAATTGCTGAGTGAATACTGATACATTTGCGATGCTTCTTGTTTCGTCTTCTACAGTACCGCAGCCAGACCCCGTCACGACACCAGTGTCAGTGTCAGTTCCAGCAACAACACCGACAACGCCAGCAACGGTAGCAACGGTAACACCACGGGCACTAGGTGAATCTCGAGGCAAGTTTCAGAATGATGTAGAAGGGATTTTAGTGCCTCTGATAGAAAGAGTCAGGCAAAGCTGTTTACTTTAAGACAAGTTGATCACCAGGGAAACCAATCATGAAGCGCTTATAAACATGGAGAGTTCTGTCGGGAACTTATTTTCATTCATGAATCTGAGCAGTTTCGAGGACACCAGACGATGGCGTAGTACTAGACTTCATTTTTATCACACGAATAACATTACCATTTAGCGATATTGAAAAACGCTCGGAAACGGAACACTTAAAACCGTTACCCAGGCTGTGCATTCGGTAACTGCTTCTCTTCCGTCTGTTTACTATTGTCTTGTTCGTCTCTAAAACAGGTACCGCTAGTGGTGCAATTGGTGGAGTCGTCGGGTCGCTGATTATCATCGCTATCGTGGTTATCCTGGGGATTAGCCTGTGGTAAGCAAGAACGACTCGTTTTAGTAAAATAGTAGCTCGGAGAAAGTACTCTTTCTTCATCGAGAAATCGGGGCCGAAGCTCGAAGGATTTCGATTATCAGTAGGAGCATGTATATGTGAGGCTAATCGAGCAACATTGCGATTTTTATAAGTTTTATCAAACTAATTCATATTTTTCTCTTGATTGTACTTTCCTGAAGACTGTTTTGTAAGTTAATTAATAGGAAATAGGGAATCACTATGTGCTTGCTCAATATCAGACTGATAGTGTGCTTGCTTTCCACATAATTTGTGGTATTTAAGCAGAATGCCATTTGACATATTCCATGCGACCGGTTTCCCGTTAAATAGTGGTTGATATACGTACGTACCAATACTACCACGAAGTAATCATTCCCATTTCCATATACTGGATGCTGAAATAACTTCTCACGACCGCCCTTGACTTTACAGGAAAAAGGGATTCATTCACTTTGGCAAGTGGAACGAAGAGTACAAGATAGAGTCCGATGCAGCCCCCACTCAAGACGAAGCGACCACTGAAGAACCTACAGACATCTACGAGGACCTTCCGAACAGTCAAGCCACTGTCAATAAGGAACCAATTTACGTGAATAGCGCTTTTCTGCGGGACAGCCTAAGCGAAACTGCCGCAGATAATTCCAGTAATCCTGGTCCTGTTGTGTTCACATACGAAGACTTGAGGAGGAATGAGATCTCGGATGACAGCACGGCTCGGGCGGAAGCCGTCCAAGAGGATACTGATGTGAACAGCGACATTGTGGGAGAATCTCCGTACGCGAAGCTTGATGACGTTAACAGTTCAGTTTATCTTGATTTGCGTCAGCTAAGCGCAGAGAAATTTTAGCCCATATGATAAACGCGATCCGTCAGTCTATATATATATACGTGTGTGGTGAAATTGTAATCTATATTATTTAGAGTAATACATAGTGAAATTGGATGTCTGATTGGATGCATGAGATTATTCATCCGAGAAGTAACGATGGCAGTCTTGGACTCGGTGTTCACCTGGGCATATTTACAAGGAGCTTAAAAGGAGGACAACAGAAATAAAGGTTTTTGAACTTTTGAAAACTTGAAGGGTTTTTCGCCATCAGCAATATGCGCCCGGTGAAAGTACTTAAAATAATTTATAAAGTACAATTGTAATTGTATTCCGATGCAGTTTAATTCATAGTAAGGATACTGGCTCTTAGGAAAAATGTGTGACTACCAACATTTAAGGTACGAGGGCCCAATAGAGACACAAACAAAAACTTTGTGATAGCCAAACTTGACGAGGATAAGACGTTAGATTTGATATGCGGGAACAATGCGAAGCACGCCTTCAGTGGACGTTACATAGCCGTAACCGTTATTGATCAAAACCTTGCAATTGTATATATTATTATTTACTACTACTGCTTGGAGAAATAAGAAGACAATATTGCTCCGAGGCCGAAAATGTATAAATTCATGCGAATGATGAGTGAATAATACATTGTACATTATACATAGTACATTATACATTATACATAGTACATTATACATAGTACATTATTCTTAAGATGCCGCACCCTTTCATGAAGAAGGACGAGTTGTTCCTATACGGGCTAAGGAGGGGTTTATTTGCCCGGTGCCTACATCGACGAATCGCATGCTCATTTTGCAAATCCAAATAATCCACTAGCCGATCATGACTGGCTATATCTTCTTCTCATGATGTACATTTAGTAACACAATAATAAAATTTGATATCTATTGATGACAATTTCAACTCCGTTGCTTGATACGTTCGATCAATTGTTCACTTACTTAAGTGGCGGGAGCATGACGGTTAAAGCTATCAAAAGTGCGAGGGACCTTTACCATGATTGTCTTCTGTCACTTGGAGCTTTAATCAAGTCTTCACCAAGTCCTGCTGCTGCACCATCTCGCTTTGCGTCAAGCCAATCGGTTGTTTGAAACTGTGAATTTTAATTCAATGCCAAACGGGAAATACAGAAGGTAAGTTCAATTGTTAAATTACATAAATCACGAGGATTGGTGACAAGCCAATCCGAACAATGTTTGATTTTTGTGATCCCATGGTGATCCCATGGTCTCAAATCAAAGGCAAATGCAGTTTATTCGCACGCTTATGCATAATTGATCGTTGTTACTACTTTTGCAGTTGTTCAAGCAGGCAGCAGGGGTAACAGCGTATTATGTAATCACCTGTCACCCCCTTCAATTGCGAATACGACTATGGCTGGCGGGAGTGGACAAATATCTGAATTAAGGGTCGGGATAAATCAGATATACCACGACTATACTCATAATAGCAGACAGCCAATCAGAGAGCTGAATTTCATGAATTATGGTGACCATTAAATCTGAATTATACCACGACATAAATGAATCAACCCACGACTATAATCGTTTTAGACCCACGACTATATTCATAATAGCAGACAGCCAATCAGAGAGCCGAATTTATGGACGGAAGTGCGATTTATGGACGCCGGAAGTGCGATATATGGACGCCGGAAGTGCTATTTATGGCGTCCATATATCGCACTTCCGGCGTCCATAAATCGCACTTCTGTCCATAAATTCGGCTCTCTGATTGGCTGTCTGCTATTACGAATATAGTCGTGGGTCTAAAACGATTATAGTCGTGGGTTGATTCATTTATGTCGTGGTATAATTCAGATTTAATGGTCACCATAATTCATGAAATGCGGGGGTCTGATTGGCTGTCTACTATTATGAATATAGTCGTGGTATAAATCTGATTTATCCCGACCCTTAATTCAGATATTTGTCCACTCCCGCCAGCCATATACGACAACCAAAAATAGTTACGTATGAACGAGGGCATACTCTAGACTTACCGTAAGACCGGTTGATTTCTTTGACAGATGTCGCCCACCCATTGTCCATCCCGACTGAAAAATGTTGAATGGCATCCTGTCCAGCGAAAATGCGGATAATGGGTGATATGAATAAAGACTAGCAAATGCTTTTATCTAAATCTGCATGTACATTTACACTAGGCATTCCTGTACAAAACCGGAGTAAAAGCATTTGCTAGTCTTTATTCATATCACCCATTATCTAAGGTGGCTTGGCCTGCATATCCAGAAACGGTGTTAGATCGGTGAGTGTAGAGTATATTTTTTAACCGGTTGCGAACATATCAAATATTTGCACACAAAATAAATATCGGGCGACAACGAATTTCGTAGACCAAGGGGGCAAAATATCAGGAACGTGGGGAAGAGATCAAAACATTTGGAAGTAATGTTTGACAGGTTACTGAAATGTTATTTTCAAATACATTGATCTCGCGACTTAATCTTCGGCTACTTCCAGTTGGGTGACCAAACTGCCTGAAGGTATTGGTTGTCTCGCTGAACACCGCGGGGCTGGAGCTAAAATTTACGCCAAAGCTGAGGCGTCTTACGGAGGTTTTTGGCGAAAGGACAACTCCACCTGAGGTGGTTTGGTGAAATAACCCATTCCTGCAGATGGGTATTAATTTCGAAAACGCCTTAATATAAACCTTAAAATGTGATGCAAAATGTGCACTTAACTTCCCAAAAAGGCCTACCAACCCGCGGTGGTCAAAACGCTATATAATACATGTACATTGAAAACAGTGCCACATTGCAACAAGGCATTTCATTTTTCATAAAGTACATGTAGGACTACATTCGCGCAACCCATAAGTGAAAAAGGCTGCTTCAGCGTCACAAGGTGTACTCTCACTCGCAGTATACCTGTCACTTGAACTATAAAATAAACCATTTATCTTACGTAAACAAAATTGCCTCTCACAGAAATCTTTAAGTTCAGGTCAAGTGTTAAATCGCCTACTCATCGCCATGAGCTCTCTTCAGTCTGGGTGTGGTCAAACAGTCAATTGACTTGAATTTCACTTAAGTGTGTCAACTTTCCAGTACAGTAGGAAAAAGGAATCCGAATTCCTGGACTTTCCCGTCGCGCCCGCCTCCCTCCAACTCTCTCTGTGAAACGTGATGAAATAGAGATGTTCAGATTCTGATCTGTTTATGAGAACGAGAATGGAAGTTCAAAGGTTCGTGGCTTGCTGGTAAGCTCTTTGCGATGCGGCCGGTTCGTTCTCCGCCAGTAAGTAAAATCTGAGGTAGAAACTGCCTTCTCGCAAGGCGCCTTGAATTAGAGATAGGAGTTTGGAAGTAAAGAGTGTCTCATAGGCAAAAAGGCTCGTCGGTCCTTTCAGCAGGGGTGACACTATAGTTAAAAAATTAAAAAAATTAATACAAAAGGCTAGATATCGCCGACCAGGTCGCCGAAAGCAGCTAAAATGATGTCAATGGATGGGCCGTAGACTTACAGCGTACTTCCATGAATAAATATTTATTCATGGTACAATGTACTACGTAACTAAGCAGCTTAAAAACCTTTTGGCCTATTTTCGCTGTCCTGCCATTGTTGCCAAACAAGGGATTGGTAATGCACAGAAACCGGCTGAGGGTGCTTTGGCTGCCGCCATATGCTTTTTGAAATTGATATTGTACAAGGCTAAGTAATAATTAAACAATGTTTCTCATCAGAAAATTTTGTCGAAATCAATGCTGGGGGGATTTTATTTAAATACGTTATTGATGGTACCGTTAGAGCCGACATATGCACGTCGTTGAAGGAGCAGGGGGAAATATGAATAATGATCGCTTTACTTCAGTTTTGTACATAAACGTCAACATTTACAAGCTTTTATCATAGCACTCATGCGGCATGTTATGATGTAAAGGTTATATAGAACGATGGCAACATTCTAAATAATAAAAAACTTCAACAAAAATATTTTAGAGCGGCTTATTAAATCGAGGCGGGCGTTGACGAGAGCCAGTTTATACTAGTGTTTATTTTACCTGGCCTAATGAACAGTACCACCTCCAACTCGCCAAGCACTGGAATAGGCCCCGTATTTAGGCGATATTTCCCCGCATCGTCATCACATCAGAATTAGCAGGCTTGGATGCATTGTTCTGTGCGGAATAACGAAATTCTCGTTTTATGAATGTATTACGTATCACAACGTACATTGCACGTCGAATTGGTGCATAACGCGTTGAATCCTTTTCTAACGAATGAATCTATTTTGGAATAGTTTGTCAATAAAAGAAATTATATTTTAAAAAAAGATATAATTTGTTGCTTTTCCAAAAATACCGGAAGAGGCATCGTAAATATATTTCTATTGGATTACGATTTTAGGGGGTAATCAACTGTGAGTAAAAAAAGGTTAAAAAGTGCTATTTTCGAATATTTCGTTTGAATGCGGAGTGTATTTAATCACGGAACATCTCTGAATCGGAGAATTTTGAAACACTGATAAGGAAGGATACGGCCAGAAAAAGGTAGGATATGCTATGGTTTTTATCAGGGTTAACGTATAGTTTTATGATAATATACATGTACAACGTATTACAGTTTAACTGTAAGTGCTAGCTGTTGCTCCGAGTTGTCAACGTAAAAATTAAAGGAGGCAACTATTTTCACACGTGGGTTAGTTGCCGTCCATCAATTTATCCTTATCGACAGCCTATACAAACAATGCGGGGGGGGGGGGGGTGTGGCAAGGGCGGAATTAATTTGATATAAAATATGGAGAATTGGTGGGATAGCGTCAATGTGCGAATATGGCAATTTCTTTTTAACCGCAATATCCTCCCTAGAGGTCAATGATGAGTAATTTGCCAGTGATTTGCGCGATCTGAGACCACGCCGAAAGAATTATTGTGCGGGTCTCTCTTCTACCATTCATTTTTATACTGTTAAAGAAAAATACTCAATGTGAGTTTCTCCAAGAATAATATTTGGTTGATATAAAAAATTACATACCATCGAATATATCCATGTTACAGAGTTGTGATAAGAGCTTGATGTGATTCCATCACAAAGAGTCCATCCGACAAAAGAAATCATGCAATGAATTATTCACTCATGGCCTGGTGGAGTCTAACTCATTTAAAGTGATACTATGATGTGATTTACCACTTTGCGGAAATACGTCCGTTTTTAATTGTTGATCACAAATGTAAAGCTCAAATTTTCCATTTTTGATTAGATTTATTATAAAATCGCTGTTTTAATCGAATGTAAACCACCGCGACCGCGAAAATGTTCCTGTTGTGACGTCATCAACGAAAACGTCGTCGGCGTAGTGCAATTTCAACGGCATCGAAGCGAGCCGTCCGGGCGGGATTAAACCATCAATTTCTAGAAAATGTGCATTTCGACTCGAAACCTTACCGATTTATGAGAAAGTGACGTAGTCATTTGTCAAAAACAGCTAAAACATTATATGGTGAAATTTGTCACGAGTTACCCTTTAATTGTTTTTACCAGATCCTCATTTGAATGATAATACATGTTCATGTAATGATGACAATGATTATAATAATGATTATAATAGGGCCCCGAAATGATGTTCGAAATGATTAGACAATAATGCAACAACAACATCTTGAACTGTTCTTCTGTACAAATAAATCATTCCATTGACATATAAAAACGCTTCAGAACTAACAAACCCATAGACATCAAAATGGCATTTGCCAACCAGCAAACATCACACTCAGCAACCATTTCTTGAAGGACCGATTCAGAATAAAATTGGCCTTCTTTTTACCCAAACACTCCAAATGCACACATTAAAAAGGTGGCGATTATGTTTAAAAGTTTACACAATTACGTCAACTCGGGAAAGGACACTCGATAACTGCATTTCTCTGACACTTTCCGAGAAAAAATGCTGACTTGGCACTTTGAATACGTTTAGTAGCTTTGCTTAGTCAGTTGAGGAAATAGAAAAATCCGGAAAAATTCACATCACTGCTCTCAAAAATTGTAAAAAATATTGAAGAATGTTTCGAGTGTTTGTGCTTGGCGTTGGCCGCGTTAATAATAACGATGTGAATAAAGAGAGTGTCCCAGCTATAAAAAGCAATCCCTAGTCAGAAAAAGTGCATCACATATTGCCCTTCGTGACCGAGAAACGAAGTAACAGAATAATAGTGTATGGATTAAACTAACATTTAGCAAAGCGAAGAATTCGAAAGTTAACAACTCTGAGGCACAGGTATTTAAAAATAACGAAAGAGTAAATTAAAATAACTGATTTACTTCGTCTTAAATTAAAAAAATTATCAAAAAACATTTTTTTCGAGGATTTTTTAGTCATCGTAGCGAACTTAGGTTACCAATTTGGAGGACTCTAAACTTTCACCTACATTTAAAACACAATTTAATGACGCATTATTCTTTCGGCAAAACTTAATTTTCGTTACGTTCTGGAAGAGTTTCTTCGTAATGCAGACCGATGTATTTAAGGAGTTTATACCATTATCGATGTCGTCTTAAATTATTTGTTTGTGATGTTTTTCTCTTCAGCGTAAGGTAGTGACCACGAAAAGTGTTCGAACTGAAGTGATGAATGGAGAACCATACACACCAAAAACCAAACGATTACACGCCTCCCTTGAGCTATCGATCCGGGTTAGAAGATGACTACGTTTGCAGGACGATATGTCTGAGGGACAGGAAAGGAATACATTTCAAATATATCCAATTCGCCGTGTTATTGACTGTGATAGTTTTATGCATACCAGTTGGGACCACAAGAAGATCTTTGGAAGATGACATGACACAGCTTGGTGCGGGACAGGCGCAGGATATCTTGGTTCGGAGTGACACAGGGCGGGAAGAAAACAAACCTGCGCATCATGTTGGCTCATACATGCAAAAGGAGGGTGGCTCAGAACATTTTAGTCACAATGAACATATGGTGCATAAAAAGACACAATTTGTTTTAGAGACTAAAATCCATCCGCGAAATAATGATGATTTGGCTGGTACATCGTCACTTAATGATGAAATTGAAAGAAGCCAACTTTTATTTCGTCAATATGCTAGAAGTAAATATTTACCGAAATCGAGACATAAGAGGGATGTCAATGTTCAAAATTCTTCGGGGGAAACCACGGATTACTTTGAAAGTACGACACTGGGGCAAGCATCGACCACCGACGTCTCCTATCGGAGGGGTAACACAAATGAAACGACGCCCACAACAACAACTGAGCCAAACTCTACGATGGAGGGGACCATTGAAACTACCGAGACAGCTTCTACGACAGAGGTGAATACTCAAACAACTGAGCCAACCTTGACGAGAGAGAAGATCACTGAAACAAATCAGCCAACTTCTACCACAGAGGCGATTACTGAAACAACGGAACCAAAGTCTATGACAGAGGAGATTTCTGAAACAACCGAGTTAACTTCTACAATAGAGAAGACTTTTGAAACAGCCGAGCCAACTTCTACCACAGAAGGGATTACTGAAACAACCGAACCAACCTCTACGACAGAGGAGATTGCTGAAACAACAGAGCCTGCCTCTACGACTGAGGAGATTGCTAAAACACTCGGGCCAACCTCTACGACACAGGAGACTACTGAAACAATCGAGCCAACGACAGCAACAGAGGAGACTACTGACATAACAGAGCTAACCTCTACGGAAGAGGGTACTGCTGAGACAGTCGAGCCAACCTCTACAATGAAAGAGATGATTGAAACACTTGAGGCAACCTCTACGACAGAGGGTACTACTGAAACAGCGGAGCCAACCTCTACGACGGAAGAGATGATTGAAACACCTGAGGCTACCTCTACGACAGAGGGTACTACTGAAATAGCTGAGCCAACCTCTACGACGGAAGAGATTACGACAGAGGAGACTACTGAAACAACCGGACCAGCCTCTACAACAGAGGACACAACAGTAACAACTGAGCCTACCTCCACAACGGAGGATACCACTGAAACAGCCGAGCCAACCTCTAGGACGGAAGATGTTACGACAGGGGAGACAACCGGACCAGATTCTACAACAGAGGACACTACAGTAACAATTGAGCCGACGTCTGCGACAGAGGAGACTACTGTAACAGCCGAGTCAACCTCAAAGACAGAGGATACCACTGAAACAGACGAGCCGACCTCTGCGGCAGAGGAGACTACAATAACTGAGCCTACCTCTACAACGGAGAGTACTATTGAGAAAGCTGAGCCAACCTCTACGACGGAAGAGATTACGACAGAGGAGACTAGTGGAACAACCGAGCTAACCTCTACAACAGAGGACACTACAATAACTGAGCCTACCTCTACAACGGAGGATATCACTGAAACAACCGAGACAACCTCTACAACGGAGAGTACTATTGAGAAAGCTGAGCCAACCTCTACGACGGAAGAGATTACGACAGAGGAGACTACTGAAACAACTGGATCAGCCTCTACAACGGAAGACACTACAGTAACAACTGAGCCGACGTCTACTACAGAGGATATCACTGAAACAGCCGAAACAACCTCTACAACGGAGAGTACTGCTGAGAAAGCCGAGCCAACCTCTACGACGGAAGAGATTACGACAGAGGAGACTACTGAAACAACTGGATCAGCCTCTACAACGGAAGACACTACAGTAACAACTGAGCCGACGTCTACTACAGAGGATACCACTGAAACAGCCGACCCAACCTCTGCGGCAGAGGAGACTAGCGAAACAACCGAGCTAACCTCTACAACAGAGGACACTACAGTAACAACTGAGCCTAGCTCTACAACGGAGGATATCACTGAAACAACCCAGACAACCTCTACAACGGAGAGTACTACTGAGAAAGCTGAGCCAACCTCTACGACGGAAGAGATTACGACAGAGGAGACTACTGAAACAACCGGACCAGCCTCTGTAACGGAGGACACTACAGAAACAACTGAGCCTACCTCTACAACAGAGGAGCCTACTGTAACAACCCAGCCAACCTCTACAACGAAGGACACTACAGTAACAACTGAGCCGACGTCTACTACAGAGGATACCACTGAAACAGCCGAGCCAACCTCTGCGGCAGAGGAGACTAGTGAAACAACCGAGCTAACTTCTACAACAGAGGACACTACAGTAACAACTGAGCCTACCTCTACAACGGAGGATATCACTGAAACAGCCGAGCCATCCACTACGACGGAGAGTACTACTGACAAAGCTGAGCCAACGTCAACGACGGAAGAGATTACGATAGTGGAGACTACTGAAACAACCGGACCAACCTCTACAACGGAGGACACTACAGAAACAACTGAGTCGACCTCTACGACGGAGGATATCACTGAAACAGCTGAGCCAACCTCTACGATATTTGGTGCTACTGAGAAAGCCGAACCAACCTCTACGACGGAAGACATTACGAGAGAGGAGACTACTGAAACAACTGGATCAGCCTCTACAACGGAAGACACTACAGTAACAACTGAGCCGACGTCTACTACAGAGGATATCACTGAAACAGCCGAAACAACCTCTACAACGGAGAGTACTGCTGAGAAAGCCGAGCCAACCTCTACGACGGAAGAGATTACGACAAAGGAGACTACTGAAACAACCGGACCAGCCTCTACAACAGAGGACACTACAGTAACAACTGAGCCGACGTCTACTACAGAGGATACCACTGAAACAGCCGAGCCAACCTCTGCGGCAGAGGAGACTGGTGAAACAACCGAGCTAACCTCTAAAACAGAGGACACTACAATAACTGAGCCTACCTCTACAACGGAGGATATCACTGAAACAACCGAGACAACCTCTACAACGGAGAGTACTATTGAGAAAGCTGAGCCAACCTCTACGACGGAAGAGATTACGACAGAGGAGACTACTGAAACAACAGGACCAGCCTCTACAACGGAAGACACTACAGTAACAACTGAGCCAACCTCTACAACAGAAGAGATTACGACAGAGGAGACTACTGAAACAACCGGACCAGCCTCTACAACGGAGGACACTACAGTAACAACTGAGCCGACGTCTACTACAGAGGATATCACTGAAACACCCGAAACAACCTCTACAACGGAGAGTACTGCTGAGAAAGCCGAGCCAACCTCTACGACGGAAGAGATTACGACAGAGGAGACTACTGAAACAACCGGACCAACCTCTACAACGGAGGACACTACAATAACTGAGCCGACGTCTACTACAGAGGATACCACTGAAACAGCCGAGCCAACTTCTGCGGCAGAGGAGACTAGTGAAACGACCGAGCTAACCTCTACAACAGAGGACACTACAGTAACAACCGAGACAACCTCTACAACGGAAAGTACCACTGAGAAAGCCGAGCCAACCTCTACAACAGAAGAGATTACGACAGAGGAGACTACTGAAACAACCGGACCAGCCTCTACAACGGAGGACACTACAGTAACAACTGAGCCGACGTCTAATACAGAGGATATCACTGAAACACCCGAAACAACCTCTACAACGGAGAGTACTACTGAGAAAGCCGAGCCAAACTCTACGTCGGAAGAGATTACGACAGAGGAGACTACTGAAACAACCGGACCAGCCTCTACAACAGCGGACACTACAGCAACAACTGAGCCTACCTCTACAACAGAGGATATCACTGAAAAAGCTGAGCCAACCTCTACAACGGAAGAGATTACGACAGAGGAGACTACTGAAACAACCGGACCAGCCTCTACAACGGAGGACACTACACTAACAACTGAGCTGACGTCTACTACAGAGGATATCACTGAAACACCCGAAACAACCTCTACAACGGAGAGTACTACTGAGAAAGCCGAGCCAACCTCTACGTCGGAAGAGATTAGGACAGAGGAGACTACTAAAACAACCGGACCAGCCTCTACAACGGAGGACACTACATTAACAACTGAGCCTATCTCTACGACGGAAGATATTACGACAGAGGACACTTCTGAAACAACCGGACCAGCCTTTACAACGGAGGACACCACATTAACAGCTGAGCCTGCTTCCACAGCAGAGGAGACTAATGTAACAACCGAGCAAACCTCTACGACTGAGGATACAACTGAAACAGCCGAGACAACCTCAACGACAGAAGAGATTACTGAAAGTGCCGAGCCAACCTCTGCGGCAGAGGAGACTAGTGAGACAACCGAGCTAACCTATACGACAGAGAGTACTACTGAGAAAGCTGAGTCAACCTCTACAACGGAAGAGATCACGACTGAGGAGACTACTGAAACAACCGGGCCAGCCTCTACAACAGAGGACACTACAGTTACAACTGAGCCTACCTCTACAACGAAGGATACCACTGGAACAGCCGAGCCATCCACTACGACAGAGAATACTACTGACAAAGCTGAGCCAACGTCAACGACGGAAGAGATTACGACAGAGGAGACTACTGAAACAACCGGACCAGCCTCTACAACGGAGGACACTACAGTAACAACTGAGCCGACGTCTACTACAGAGGATACCACTGAAACAGCCGAGCCAACCTCTGCGGCAGAGGAGACTAGTGAAACAACCGGACCAACCTCTACAACAGAGGACACTACAGTAACAACTGAGCCTACCTCTACAACGGAGGATATCACTGAAACAACCCAGACAACCTCTACAACGGAGAGTACTACTGAGAAAGCTGAGCCAACCTCTACGACGGAAGAGATTACGACAGAGGAGACTACTGAAACAACCAGACCAGCCTCTGTAACGGAGGACACTACAGAAACAACTGAGCCTACCTCTACAACAGAGGAGCCTACTGTAACAACCCAGCCAACCTCTACAACGAAGGACACTACAGTAACAACTGAGCCGACGTCTACTACAGAGGATACCACTGAAACAGCCGAGCCAACCTCTGCGGCAGAGGGGACTAGTGAAACAACCGAGCTAACTTCTACAACAGAGGACACTACAGTAACAACTGAGCCTACCTCTACAACGGAGGATATCACTGAAACAGCCGAGCCATCCACTACGACAGAGAGTACTACTGACAAAGCTGAGCCAACGTCAACGACGGAAGAGATTACGATAGTGGAGACTACTGAAACAACCGGACCAACCTCTACAACGGAGGACACTACAGAAACAACTGAGTCGACCTCTACGACGGAGGATATCACTGAAACAGCTGAGCCAACCTCTACGCTATTGGGTGCTACTGAGAAAGCCGAACCAACCTCTACGACGGAAGACATTACAAGAGAGGAGACTACTGAAACAACTGGATCAGCCTCTACAACGGAAGACACTACAGTAACAACTGAGCCGACGTCTACTACAGAGGATATCACTGAAACAGCCGAAACAACCTCTACAACGGAGAGTACTGCTGAGAAAGCCGAGCCAACCTCTACGACGGAAGAGATTACGACAGAGGAGACTACTGAAACAACCGGACCAGCCTCTACAACGGAGGACACTACAGTAACAACTGAGCCGACGTCTACTACAGAGGATACCACTGAAACAGCCGAGCCAACCTCTGCGGCAGAGGAGACTGGTGAAACAACCGAGCTAACCTCTACAACAGAGGACACTACAATAACTGAGCCTAGCTCTACAACGGAGGATATCACTGAAACAACCCAGACAACCTCTACAACGGAGAGTACTACTGAGAAAGCTGAGCCAACCTCTACGACGGAAGAGATTACGACAGAGGAGACTACTGAAACAACCGGACCAGCCTCTGTAACGGAGGACACTACAGAAACAACTGAGCCTACCTCTACAACAGAGGAGCCTACTGTAACAACCCAGCCAACCTCTACAACGAAGGACACTACAGTAACAACTGAGCCGACGTCTACTACAGAGGATACCACTGAAACAGCCGAGCCAACCTCTGCGGCAGAGGAGACTAGTGAAACAACCGAGCTAACTTCTACAACAGAGGACACTACAGTAACAACTGAGCCTACCTCTACAACGGAGGATATCACTGAAACAGCCGAGCCATCCACTACGACAGAGAGTACTACTGACAAAGCTGAGCCAACGTCAACGACGGAAGAGATTACGATAGTGGAGACTACTGAAACAACCGGACCAACCTCTACAACGGAGGACACTACAGAAACAACTGAGCCTACCTCTACGACGGAGGATATCACTGAAACAGCTGAGCCAACCTCTACGATATTGGGTGCTACTGAGAAAGCCGAACCAACCTCTACGACGGTAGACATTACGAGAGAGGAGACTACTGAAACAACCGGACCAGCCTCTACAACAGAGGACGCTGCAGCAACAACTGAGCCTACCTCTACAACGGAGGATACCACTGAAACAGCCGAGCCAACCTCTACAACAGAGGATATCACTGAAACAGCCGAGCCATCCTCAACGACAGAAGCTATTATTGAAACACCTGAGCCAACCTCTGCGACCGAGGAAACTATTGTATCAACCGAGCCAAACTCTACGAAAGAGGGTACCACTGCAACAACCGAGGAATCCTCTATGACGGATGAGATTATGACAGAGGAGACTATCGAAATAACCGGACCAGCCTCTACAACAGAGGACACAACAGTAACAACTGAGCCTACCTCTACAACAGAGGATACCACTGAAACAGCCGACCCTACCTTTACAACGGAGGATATCACTGAAACAGCCGAGCCAACCTCTACGACAGAAAGTACTACTGAAAAAGCCGAGCCAACCTCTACGATATTGGGAACTACTGAGAAAGCTGAGCCAACCTCAACGACGGAAGAGATTACGACAGAGGAGACTACTGAAACAACCGGACCAGCCTCTACAACAGAGGATACCACTGAAACAACTGAGCCGACCTCTACAACGGAGGATATCACTGAAACAGCCGAGCCAACCTCAATGACAGAGAGTACTACTGAGAAAGGTGAGCCAATCTCAACGACGGAAGAGATTACGACCGCGAGTTCTACTGATACAGCCAAGCCAACCTCTACGACAGAAGCTATTATTGAAACACCTGAGCCAACCTCTGCGACAGAGGAAATTACTGAAACGAAGGACATAACCCAAACCCCTGAGCCCTCCTCTACGACAGAGGAGATTTTTGAAACCACTGAGGACCCAACCTCTACGACTGATGAGATAACTGAAACAACCGAGCCAACCACAATGACCGAGGAGACTGCTGAAACAACTGAGCCAACCTTTATGAGAGAGGAGACTACTGAAACAACTGAGTCAGCATCTACACCAGCAGCGGTTGCTGAAACGATTGTTCCTGCCGTCGAAATAAGTTCAACAAGTGAACCAGGTACTGAGGAGGTCACGGAAATATCGGAGACAACCTCTTCTACAGTGGTGGTTGTGGCAATATCCGAGACCACTTCCACCGCAGAAACAGACACAACCCCTGAAACAAAAATTGTGACTACCACGACTAGTACGACTAAGGAACTGACAGACGAGCCATCTGAGGAAGTCGATCAGAACTCAAAGGAAGTCGGTGAAGCTCAGTTAGGTAAGGGTTTATATGTTTATCAGGTACATACATATTGACTTGAAACTAAATCACTCCAATTAGCTTTTTCTTACTGACATCATAAAAATGTGATCAGACCCGACAATACGCTATCTCAGTCTTTCGTTTCGTGGGACTCGAGTGGCTTATTGGGCCATGTAACCAGATGTTTCAGTCAAGTCAAGTCAAGTCAAGCCATATTGGTTAAGCTAGGATATATCAAGGTTGAGGTAAGATAAGTTATTGCTCCTTAACATAACTCGTGCGCTCTCTCTTTTTTATTTTCCTTATCTTTCCTTCAGTTGAGGTTAGTATTAGCATACGGAGTGAAAAACCGTACAACACAGAATGGAACAACGTGGACTCGCCCGCATGGAAGAGAGAGGCAGCGCTTTTTGAAGACGCGGTAGGTGATTGGAAGACAAATTTGGGATTTAAAAACCAATATTTTGCTTCTACTTCCACAACACATTACTATCTTTGAACAGACGTCGTTACGGTACTGAACCAATTCATGTAATTTAATTCATATCAACCAGTTTGATAAAGGTGAAATGCTGGGAATCCGTGCTCATTGCTCAAGGTTGTTGAGGATCTACAAAGACACGAACTAGCCTATTCCAGACCACGATCAATGCTCATACCGTTGTTTTAAAAATACTGTTTGAAGAATGTCAATATTGCACTTTTCCAGACGTGTCCAAACTTCAAACGATCTAAGGGATGCACTGTTAAAAAAATCAGGTAGGTTGTGTTGTTTATTTTCCGGTGTTCGTTTATTAACGTGGTAATATATACAATGTTAAGCACAGTATAAAGGGTGCTTAACATAAAAGGGTGCTTAACATATGAAATCCCACGTGAAAAACAATTTTCCTTTATATTTGCGATTGGCAAGATGTTTTCAAGTATTTGAATAACATGTTTGAATCTACATTTCAAAATCCCTAAGAGTTTATTTGATGCCACGTTTATGCCATCACGGGGAGGGAGTGGGGGAGGGCGTTGAAGGAGAAGACTAAAAAAACTTTGTCTGTTTATGCTTCGACCTATTTTGAGGCAACCTCTAACTGCATTTTTCATTTCTTACAGTAAGGGCAGTACCGTTTATGACCTCGGCCTTACTTTCAACACCACTAATCTGAATGCTACCATGGAGGAGGTCAGAGGCAGTGGCGGGAACATAACGAGCTACGATGGCTATGCGGTCACCAGCAGCGGTGAGTGAGGCAGACTAATTTTGCATTGGCACATGATAAACACGCTCCTTTAACGTCCAAATGTTTAAATGTTGAGCTCTACAAAACTACATACAAGATCCAAATAGATTCTTTTCCTTACCTTCCTCATTATTTTGATTTTCTTTACACAGAGCTGCTACTTGAAAGATACTCCTGTGTTTATTATGATATATTCTTCAGATAAACTACTATGTTAAATGGGAATAGATGACGTGACCATTCAAAATCATTTGCAGCTGTAAGTTCGAGTGTTACTGTAATCTCTCTTACAACAACGGAGACAACTACAGAGACAGCGCCTACAACTGGAGAGTCAACAACGGATCTGATATCAACGAATGAAGGAACGACGGAAATGCTCCCAGCAGTAGGAACTACAGCCATTGCAGAAGAGACAGAACCAACAATTGTCGAGTCAACCACGGGACTAGCTGCGGAACCAACAAATGACGAGTCAACCATAGAATCAACTATAGAATTAACAACAGATGAGTCAACCATGGTACCAGCTACCGAACCAATAACTGACAAGTCAACTACGGAACCAACAACAGAATTGACAACTTACGAGTCAGCCACGGAACAAACTACAGGACCAACAACCGACGAGTCAACCACTGAACCAACTACAGAATTAACAACTGACGAGTCAACCACTGAACCAACTACAGGACCAACAACTGACGAGTCAACCACTGAACCAACTACAGAATTAACAACTGACGAGTCAACCACTGAACCAACTACAGGACCAACAACCGACGAGTCAACCACTGAACCAACTACAGAATTAACAACTGACGAGTCAACCACTGAACCAACTACAGGACCAACAACCGACGAGTCAACCACGGAACCAACTACAGGACCAACAACTGACGAGTCAACCACTGAACCAACTACAGAATTAACAACTGTCGAGTCAACCACTAAACCAACTACAGGACCAACAACCGACGAGTCAACCACGGTACCAACTACAGAATTAACAACTGACGAGTCAACCACTGAACCAACTACAGGACCAACAACCGACGAGTCAACCACTGAACCAACTACAGAATTAACAACTGACGAGTCAACCACTGAACCAACTACAGGACCAACAACCGACGAGTCAACCACGGAACCAACTACAGGACCAACAACTGACGAGTCAACCACTGAACCAACTACAGAATTAACAACTGTCGAGTCAACCACTGAACCAACTACAGGGCCCACAACCGACGAGTCAACCATAGAATCAACTACAGGACCAACAACTGACGAGTTAACCACGGAACCAACTACAGAACCAACAACTGACGAGTCAACCATAGAATCAACTACAGAATTAGCAACTGACGTGTCGACCACTGAACCAACTACAGGACCAACAACTGACGAGTCAACCATAGAATCAACTACAGAATTAGCAACTGACGTGTCGACCACTGAACCAACTACAGGACCAACAACCGATGAGTCGACCACTGAACCAACTACAGGACCAACAACTGACGAGTCAACCACTGAACCAACTACAGGACCAACAACTGACGAGTCGACCACTGAACCAACTACAGGACCAACAACTGACGAGTCGACCACTGAACCAACTACAGGACCAACAACTGACGAGTCAACCACTGAACCAACTAGAGAACCAACAACTGACGAGTCGACCACTGAACCAACTACAGGACCAACAACTGACGAGTCGACCAATGAACCAACTAAAGAACCAACAACCGACGAGTCAACCGCGGAACCAACTACAGAACCAACAACCGACGAGTCAACCGCAGAACCAACTACAGGACCAACAACTGACGAGTCGACCACTGAACCAACTACAGAACCAACAACCGACGAGTCAACCGCAGAACCAACTACAGGACCAACAACTGACGAGTCAACCACTGAACCAACTACAGGGCCAACAACCGAAGAGTCAACCGCAGAACCAACTACAGGACCAACAACTGACGAGTCAACCACTGAACCAACTACAGAACCAACAACTGACGAGTCAACCGCAGAACCAACTACAGGACCAACAACTGATGAGTCAACCACTGAACCAACTACACGATCAACAGCCAGTGAGTCAACCATGGAACCAACTACAGAACCAACAACTGATGAGTCAACAACTGAACCAACTACACGATCAACACCCGTTGAGTCAACCACGGAATCAACTACACGATCAACACCCGATGAGTCAACCATAGAATCAACTACAGAATTAACAACTGACGAGTCGACCACTGAACCAACTACAGGACCAACAACTGACGAGTCGACCAATGAACCAACTACAGAACCAACAACTGACGAGTCAACCACTGAACAAACTACAGGGCCAACAACTGACGAGTCAACTATAAAATCAACTACAGAACCAACAACTGATGAGTCAACCACGAAACCAACTTTAGGACCAACAACCGACGAGTCAACCACTGAACCAACTACAGGACCAACAACCGACGAGTCAACCGCGGAACCAACTACAGGACCAACAACTGACGAGTCATCCACTGAACCAACTACAGGGCCAACAACCGAAGAGTCAACCGCAGAACCAACTACAGGACCAGCAACTGACGAGTCGACCACTGAACCAACTACAGAACCAGCAACTGACGAGTCAACCACTGAACCAACTACAGAACCAACAACTGACGAGTCAACCGCAGAACCAACTACAGGACCAACAACTGATGAGTCAACCACTGAACCAACTACACGATCAACAGCCAGTGAGTCAACCACGGAACCAACTACAGAACCAACAACTGATGAGTCAACAACTGAACCAACTACACGATCAACACCCGTTGAGTCAACCACGGAATCAACTACACGATCAACACCCGATGAGTCAACCATGGAACCAACTACACGATCAACACCCGATGAGTCAACCATGGAACCAACTACAGAACCAACAACCGACGAGTCAACCATGGAACCAACTACAGGACCAGCAACTGACGAGTCGACCACGGAACCAACTACAGGACCAACAACCGACGAGTCAACCACTGAACCAACTACAGGACCAACAACTGATGAGTCAACCACGAAACCAACTTCAGGACCAACAACCGACGAGTCAACCACTGAACCAACTACAGGACCAACAACCGACGAGTCAACCGCGGAACCAACTACAGGACCAACAACTGACGAGTCATCCACTGAACCAACTACAGGGCCAACAACCGAAGAGTCAACCGCAGAACCAACTACAGGACCAACAACTGACGAGTCAACCACAGAACCAACTACAGGACCAACAACTGACGAGTCATCCACTGAACCAACTACAGAACCAACAACTGACGAGTCAACCGCAGAACCAACTTCAGGACCAACAACTGATGAGTCAACCACTGAACCAACTACAGGACCAACAACTGACGAGTCAACCACTGAACCAACTACAGAACCAACAACTGACGAGTCAACCGCAGAACCAACTACAGGACCAACAACTGATGAGTCAACCACTGAACCAACTACACGATCAACAGCCAGTGAGTCAACCACGGAACCAACTACAGAACCAACAACTGATGAGTCAACAACTGAACCAACTACACGATCAACACCCGTTGAGTCAACCACGGAATCAACTACACGATCAACACCCGATGAGTCAACCATGGAACCAACTACACGATCAACACCCGATGAGTCAACCATGGAACCAACTACAGAACCAACAACCGACGAGTCAACCATGGAACCAACTACAGAACCAACAACCGACGAGTCAACCATGGAACCAACTACAGAACCAACAACCGACGAGTCAACCATGGAACCAACTACAGGACCAACAACTGACGAGTCAACAACGGAACCAACCACAAAACCAACAACTGACAAGTCAAGGACGGAGCCAAGTTCAGGACAATCAACGGACGAGTCAAACGCGGAACCAACTACAGGACTAAGTAGAGAAGCAACAGCTGAAGATACAACCAATGAACCATCTATAGAATCAACGGCAGAAGAGTCTTTTACGGAACCAACTTTTAAAGAAACAACTGACGAACCATCTACAAAATCAGTTCCTGGTACTTCGACGATTACTGAGCTTACCACCCCTGGAAGTACTAAAAAGGCATCAGAGGAGGTAGAGTCAAGCTCTTGGGAAGTTGGCGAGGCTATGTTAGGTACGTTTTAGGTTGTTGAATAATTTGTGTGATGTCCTTTCGACCGTCATAACAATTCCGCCCGTCACGAATGATGTATTTTTTTTCTGAATAGATGTATGGGGTTTAAAGCAAATATTGCTGGTTACATAGTGTCATATACAGATACTGTATAGAAATAAATCATTGCTAGTTCTCCAGGTATTTTCGAGAGCAGAAACTCTTTGGTTATCGAATAATAAATCTCGGGGAGCTTGGGTATGTCAAGCCAACAATGCAGCTTTCTGCTACGCTAGTCTGGATGACCCCTGAAGGTACTTGTGAGTGCTAACCAAGCATCAATACATGTAGTGTTATGTTAGAACATTTTGTTTTTACACAGCAATACGAGGCATTGTAGTGAAATATTAAATTCGGTTAAAACTGCCATGTGAATGTTATGATATGATAGAACTGGTTCATGTTTAAAACGAACTGTATTTGAGTTCAGTATCATCATGTCAGTATTGTCAGTTCAAGTCCCACAGATATGCTTGACCTTTCAAAAGTTGCTATACGCAATTGAAAACTTGGATGATATCATGGGCATAACTTGAATGAAACGGAGAAAATGTCTCCTGATATTATATACACGCCATATCAGTGATTATGATTATGGCATACTTTCTTTAGACTCAGATATAATAGTCGATTATCTTTTGACCTTTCGCGGCAGTTTTAGCAGCGGCAACATCTATGTCCTGCACAAGTCCGATCCGTAATCTTAAATACCATTTCGTAGGTTAGAACTCTTACAAAACGAAGTGAATGCTAATTCCAAGAATAGGAGTCAGTTCTTAGTTCTGCAGCGAACAGACTACAATGCTTGAAATTGGATTTGTTTCATTTTAAATGAGTTCTAATTGCTTTAGGATTTCAAAGTTTTGTTAAAATGGTGTTGCATGTGGTCAAGCCGTAATTGAATCGAAGATTGCATTAGCCAACTATTATTCACTATCAATTTTAACTGTTACTGTAAACTTTTAAAACATGCCTTTGAATGAAGTGCTGAACACTTTGATCAACAGTGGCCTTATCTATTTCAGTTGAGTGCCTTGTCCGGATACACACTGCAAAACAGTACATGAAGGACTGGGAGAGTGCTTACTCTCCTGCATGGAACACAGAGGCGGCTCTTTTTGAAAGCGAAGTAGGTGCTTGTATGTTCATTTCAGTTGTGGGGTATCTCATCGGCAGCAGGTACAAGAAGTTTGGAAAACGATGCAATGCACGGGTAGTAGGCTTGCTCACGAACAACGTGTGTCCTTAAGTGTTGAACACATGACCTCCCCTGTACACGAGTAAGCGTTCTGACCACTACCCCAAGACTGATTTCTCAACAACGAATTTAAAGCAAGTATTCTGTGGCATTCATTAACACTTTGCATTCATGCTTCGATATTTATGGTGATGAGGAATTGAGATATATATATGTTTCAAATGACAACAGCTTAATTGATTTCTTTTGAACTGATATTTTTTTACCGCTGCGATGATTGATTGACATACAGGTACCATAACCTCCTTGCTGTTACGTCACTAACAACTGTTTTTAAACTGAAGTTATGGCTCTCATCATTATCGTCAAAACTGATCTGCTTTTCTTTCAGATATGTCCTAAATTTGGAAGATCTGAGAGATGTGCAGTAACCGAAATAAGGTAGGTTCTAATCTGAAATTGTTTTTATGGGAAAATGTGTTTCTACAGGGAAGTGTTCAACACAAGTGCTGTGAAGTTTTAGTGTGTTTTTTATTCTAGAATAGTGTGCAGTGGGATACCTCAAAATAGTTCAGGCACGTTTAAACTATTTGGGGTATGTGTTGTATCAACTCAATTTATTTTACAGTGAAGGCAGTACAATTTATCAGCTAAGTCTGAATTTCAACACGACTAATCTGAACGCAACACTGAGCGAGGTTAGAACAAGTGCAGAGAACATAACGAGCTACGATGGCTATGCTGTCAACAGTAGCGGTGAGTATTCCAGCATGGTATTCAATATTTAGAGACTCTTGCCTATAATTAGTCTTGCCTAATACTAAGTACACCAGGAAGAGTTAGCTGTAATAGCGGATGGTAATGGTGCTCGTTTATGGTGAAGCGTTTATTGACGAAACGGGCTGTCGATATCGTCTTGGTTGTCACACAGTTTGCATGTTAAGCAGAGCGTTTTGACGTAGCTAGGATTGTCATAAAAGCAGTTCAAAACTCATTCAATCAAGTGCTATCGGACTGATAGTGAGAAAGAATAATTGGCTACCATTTTACTTGCTACTTATCGCCTATTTCGTAGATGTAGCAGTTCCAGGACTGTCTATTTCATGCATGTATAGAGGCATTGGAATATCTGGAATTATAGTTGTTAGTATGGAATTATGCTGAAATATGACACATTGATATATATCTTTCAGCTCTGACTATGAGTTACGCTGTAATTTCTGCACTATCATCAACTACTACCGGCAGTACCCTAACAGCAGACGAGTCCACACAACAATCCAGAGAAATTACTGATGAATCTACGACAGAACCAGACAGTTCGACTCAAAAGCCCACAACGGAACGATCACCGTCATCCACAGAACAATCTGCAGAAAGTACTGATGAGGCTACCACAGGACGAAGCAGCACGCCTCAAGAGCCCGCAACAGAACCGGCATCCACATATCAATCTTCAGAAAGTACCGATGAGACTACGACAAAACCAGGCAGTACAACTCAATGGCCAACAACGTTACCGTCATCTGCAAAACAATCGACAGGAAGTACCGATGAGACTACGACAGAACCAGCCAGTTCGACTCAAGAGCCTACAACCGAAACAGAACCAGGCAGTACGACTCACGAGGCTTCAACCAAAACCGAGGCAGAAACAATCACTGAAGCGTCTTCGACTACCACCGAGGCAGATACTACAACCCAAGAGGAAGTTTCAACCAACACAGAGGCAGAAATAACAACCACTGAGGGGGTTTCAAACACTACCAAGGAAGAAATTACAGCCACAAAAGAGGCTTCACCCACCACCGAGGTAGAAATAACAACCACAGAGGAGGCCATAACAACCAACAAGGCACAAACCACAAACGCTGAAGCGGCTTCAACCACCATCGAGGCAGAGACAACAGTCACTGAAGCGGCTTCAACCAACACCGAGGCAGAAACAACGTTCACAACGGAGGCTACAACCACAAGCGGGGCAGATACAACGTTCACACCGGAGGCTGCAACCACCAGCGAGGCAGATACAACATTAACAACACTGGTTGCAACCACCGGCGAGGCAGATACAACGTTTACAATGGAGACTGCAACCACCAGCGAGGCAGATACAACGTTCACAACGGAGGCTGCAACCACCAGCGAGACAGATAAAACGTTAACAACGGAGGCTGTAACCACCAGCGAGGCAGAGACAACGTTTACAACGGAGGCTGCAACCACCAGCGAGACAGATACAACGTTCACAACGGAGGCTGCAACCATCAGCGAGACAGATACAACGTTCACAACGGAGGCTGCAACCACCAGCGAACAAGAAACTTCAACCACCAGCAGGGCAGATACAACTTTTACAACGGAGGCTGCAACCACCAACGAAGCAGATACAACGTTTACAACGGAGGCTTCAACCACCAGCAAGGCAGATACAACGTTTACAACGGAGGTTGCAACCACCAGCGAGGATGATACAACGTTCACAACGGAGGCTGCAACCATCAGCGAGACAGATACAACGTTCACAACTGAGGCTGCAACCACCAGCGAGGCAGAAACTTCAACCACCGGCAAGGCAAATACAATGCTTACAACAAAGGCTGCAAACACCAGCGAGGTAGATACAATGTTCACAACGGAGGCTGCAACCATCAGCGAGACAAAGACAACGTTTACAACGGAGGCTGCAACCACCAGCGAAGCAGATACAACGTTCACAACGGAGGCTGCAACCACCAGCAAGACAGATACAACGTTCACAACGGAGGCTGCAACCACCAGCGAGGCAGATACAACGTTCACAACGGAGGCTGCAATCACCAGTGAGGCAGATACAACGTTCACAACGATGGCTGCAACCACCAGCGAGACAGATACAACGTTAACAACGGAGGCTGCAACCATCAGCGAGACAAAGACAACGTTTACAACGGAGGCTGCAACCACCAGCGAAGCAGATACAACGTTCACAACGATGGCTGCAACCACCAGCGAGACAGATACAACGTTAACAACGGAGGCTGCAACCATCAGCGAGACAAAGACAACGTTTACAACGGAGGCTGCAACCACCAGCGAAGCAGATACAACGTTCACAACGGAGGCTGCAACCACCAGCAAGACAGACACAACGTTCACAACGGAGGCTGCAACCACCAGCGAGGCAGATACAACGTTCACAACGGAGGTTGCAATCACCAGTGAGGCAGAGACAACGTTTTCAACGGAGGCTGCAACCACCAGTGAGACAGATACAACGTTCACAACGGAGGCTGCAACCATCATCGAGACAGATACAACGTTCACAACGGAGGCTGCAATCACCAGCGAACCAGAAACTTCAACCACCAGCAGGGCAGATACAACTTTTACAACGGAGGCTGCAACCACCAGCGAAGCAGATTCAACGTTTACAACGGAGGCTGCAACCACCAGCGAGGCAGATACAACGTTAAGAACAGAGGCTTCAACCACCAGCGAGGCAGAGACAACGTTTACAACGGAGGCTGCAATCACCAGTGAGGCAGAAACTTCAACCACCAGCGGGGCAGATACAACGTTCACAACGGAGGCTGCAACCACCAGCGAGGCAGATACAACATTAACAACAGAGGTTGCAACCACCGGCGAGGCAGATACAACGTTTACAATGGAGACTGCAACCACCAGCGAGGCAGAAACAACGTTCACAACGGAAGCAGTAACCACCAGCGAGGCAGAAACTTCAACCACCGTCGAGGCAGATACAACGTTCACAACGGAGGCTAAAACCACAAGCGGGGCAGATACAACGTTCACAACGGAGGCTGCAACCACCAGCGAGGCAGATACAACGTTCACAACGGAGGCAGCAACCGCCGGCGAGGCAGATACAACGTTTACAATGGAGACTGCAACCACCAGCGAGGCAGATACAATGTTCACAACGGAGGCTGCAACCACCAGCGGGGCAGATACAACGTTCACAACGGAAGCATCAACCACCAGCGCGGCAGATACAAAATTCACAACAGAGGCTGCAACCACCGGCGAGGCAGATACAACGTTTACAATGGAGACTGCAACCACCAGCGAGGCAGATACAACGTTCACAACGGAGGCTGCAACCACCGGCGAGGCAGAGACAACGTTAACAACGGAATCATCAACCACCAGCGTGGCAGATACAACGTTTACAACGCAGTCTGCAACCATCAGCGAAGCAGATACAACGTTCACAACGGAGGCTGCAACCACCAGCGAGGCAGATACAACGTTTACAATGGAGACTGCAACCATCAGCGAAGCAGATACAACGTTCACAACGGAGGCTGCAACCACCAGCGAGGCAGAAACTTCAACCACCAGCGGGGCAGATAGAACGTTCACAACGGAAGCATCAACCACCAGCGTGGCAGATACAACGTTTACAACGGAGGCTGCAACCACCAGCGAGGCAGAAACTTCAACCACCAGCGGGGCAGATACAACGTTCACAACGGAAGCATCAACCACCAGCGTGGCAGATACAACGTTCACAACGGAAGCTGCAACCACCAGCGAGGCAGAAACAATGTTCACAACGGAAGCTGCAACCACCAGCGAGGCAGAAACTTCAACCACCGACGAGGCAGATACAACGTTTACAACGGAGGCTACAACCACCAGCGAGGCAGATACAACGTTCACAATGGAGACTGCAACCACCAGCGAGGCAGATACAACGTTTACAACGGAAGCAGTTACCACCAGCGAGGCAGAAACTTCAACCACCGGCGAGGCAGATACAACGTTTACAACGGAAGCAGTTACCACCAGCGAGGCAGAAACTTCAACCACCGGCGAGGCAGATACAACGTTTACAACGGAGGCTACAACCACCAGCGAGGCAGATACAACGTTCACAACGGAGGCTGCAACTACCAGAGAAGCAGAAGCAACCTCCACAACGGATGCTGTAACCACCAGCGAGACAAAAAGAATCTCTACGACGGAGGCTGTAACCACCAGCGAGACAGAAACAGCCTCCACAATAGAGGCAGCAACCACCAGCGAAGCAGAATTAACGACCACAACAGAGATTGCATCCACCGTCGAGGCAGAAGCGGCAATCACGACGGAGGCTGTAACCACCCCTGATGTAGATATAGAAGCTGCAACCACAACTAAGGCAGAAATAAGCACCACATCAGAGGATGCAACCACAACTGAGACAGAAATGACAACCGCAGCAACGAATGCAGAATTAGCAACCACAGCAGCGGCAGCAACCACAGCCGAGGCAGAAATAACGACATCAGTGGAGGCCGCAACCACGGAGGCAGAATTAACAACCGAAGCAAAGGTGGAAGCTACATCGGAGGCCGAAATAAGTACCACAGCAGAGGTGATAGCTATGACGGAGGCAGAAATATCTACTACAGTAGAGGCTGCAGAAGTAACAGCCATAACAGAGGCGGTAACCACAACAGATGCGGCAACCACAGCAGCGAGTGCTACAAAAGAGGCTGCATCCCCCACAGAAGAAGCGTCGACAACTACGAAATCAGAGGAGGTTGATACCAGCTCCAAAGAAGACAAGTCAAGCTCTAAAGAAATAGGAGAGGCTATAATAGGTGAGATAATTAAACAATTGATTAAAAAATTGGTCGTGAAATTCTGATAGAAACTGAAGTAAGGCATGGGTAAATGCAAAATTCCCCAAGGACATCCTGTAGAAATAGCACATGTGACGTGCTGTTTCGACAAGATGTCCTGGGGACATCTTAATGGCTTTTCTGGGTCTGTTCAGGGAAGGGGAGATTTCCCGTGAAAAATAGTCCAATGCTATATCCTATATCCTGCGTTTCCTTCAGAAATCAGTCGAAATCAAGAATGGGACGGCTGTGTTTCGCTTTTTCAATATCGCTCAATTCTAAGATACTGCTTTAAATTTTTCCAGAAGCCAAAGAAACTCAGACTGCATTATTTGACTATCACTTTTAGATAAAGTATAACTATAGGATAGTCCATATTACAACATTGATACTTTTGAAAGCGTCCGATAGTTTTTTTTATATTGTACCATGATAGCTATTGCACCTGCCCAGTTTATTGTACTCTTTTGTACTATTAAAGAAGATATGATACTTAATCACTTGCTCAAATACGTTTTTTTTTCAGTCGACGTCAATGTCGCCGTCTATACATACAAATATTTCAAGGAAGATTGGGAAAGTAAAAACACAGCAGCGTGGAAAGAAGAGGCAACACTATGCGAAAATTCGGTATGTAATTTGCCACAGTAACAGTTTTAAAAAAATCAGTGCAGAAAATCTGCACTGCTGGGCTGTCTAATCGAGTACTCAGGCTGCTTTTCGACATCCTCTTTATGAGAGAGTATTTGCACTGCCTGAATATCTACTCACTTCAGATATCATCATTTGCATTTTCAGATGTGTCCAAGCTTTAGTGGTTCTGAACGCTGTGCAGTTTATGACATTAGGTAGGTATCAGGCTCGTTTTCTTCTTAGCCTCTGATTTACTTCATATTGTTGTACATAATATAGAATTAGAAGCAGGCCAATGTATCTATCAACCTGGATGTCGCCTCTTCTTCCTCTCTTGATCCTCAGAGGAAGAAGTTTAAAGATGAAATCGGATTCTAAAACTAATTCAGTATTCAGGATTGGAAAGTGAATTGTTAGGTAATTGCATTCTAAGAGAGACAATCATCAAGTTATTTGTTTTCAGTAAAGGCAGTACTATCTTCAGCTTGACATTAACTTACACCACGACCAATCTCAATGCAACACTGACAGGTATAGAAAAAAGTGGTTCTAACATAACAAGCTACGATGGCAATGGAGTCAACAGCAGTGGTAAGTCAATTCTTAGTTTATTCATTTATCTGGTATTATCATCAATGTATTCATTATTTGCAAATTGCATGAACAAAGTAGTGAATACATATCTATTGGCATTTTCCAAGTGATCCAGTAAAATATAATTGGGATGTATAGCAAGTAGATAATTGTGAGAGGTTCATTATATGATATTAACTTTTCTCTCCAGCTTTCAGAATATTAAGTTATACTCTAAATCCATCAACACCTGCACAAACAACCTCAACAGCAGAGATGCCCTCAGAGATTAAAACATCGTCCATCATAGAACAGGTTTCAACTGTAAACGAAGAAACAATGTCGACAAGTGACACAAAAACATTTCCAGCCGAGAATTTATCGTCAACAACTGCTGTACTAACTTTGACCAGTGAAGAGCCATCATCAACAACTCTTGACCTGATTTCTACCAGTGAGGATCAATCGTCTTCACCTCTTGATCTGACTTCCAGCAGTGAGGAGCACATATCTACAACTCTTGAACTGATTTCATCAAGTGAGGAGCCATCGTCTACAACACTTCACCTGACCTCACCCAGTGAGATGCCATCGTCTACGACTCTTGAGCTTACCTCTGCCAGTGAGGAACCATTGCTGACCTCCACCAGTGAGGAGCCGTCATCTACAACTCTTGAGCTGACTTCTGCCAGTGAAGAGCAATCGTCTTCAACTCTTGAGCTGACTTCCATCAGTGAGGAAGCATCGTCTACAACTCTTGATCTGACTTCCATCAGTGAGGAGCCATCGTCTACAACTATAGATCTGACTTCCACCAGTAAAGAGCCATCGTCTACAACTCTTGAACTGACCTCTACCAGTGAGCAACCGTCACTAATAACTCTTGAGCTGACTTCTGCAAGTGAGGAGCCATCGTCTACAACTCTGGATCTCACTTCCACCAGTAGAGAGCCATGGTCTACAACTCTTGAGCCGACTTCAACCATCGAGAGGCAATCGTCTACAACTCCTGAGCTGAGTTCCACCAGTGAGGAGCCATCGTTTACAACTCTTGAGCTAACCTCTACCAGCGAGGAGCTCTCGTCTACAATGCTTGAGCCGACTTCACCCAGTGAGGAGCCATTGTCTACAATGCTTGAGCCGACTACATTTAGTGAAAGACAATCATCTACAACTTATGATCTGAGTTCCACCAGTGAGGAGCTACAGTTGACAACTGTTGAGCTGACCTCAAGCAGTGAAGAGCCATCATCTACAACTCTTGAGCTGATTTCCACCAGTGAGGAGCCATCGTCTTCAACTGGTGAGCTGAAAACAACCAGTGAGGAGCCGTCATCTACTTCTCTTCAGCTGATTTCCACCAGTGAGGAGCCATTGTATTCAACTGCTGAGCTGACAACAACCAGTGAGGAGCCATCCTCTGCAACTCTTGATAAGACATCAACCAGCGAGGAGCCACTGTCTTCATCTTTTGAGCCAACTGAAACCAGTGAGGCGCCAACGCCTACAACTCTTCATCTGACTTCCACCACTGCAGAACAATTGTCTGCAACACTTGATAAGACTTCAACTAGTGAGGAACCATCGTCTACAACTCTGGATCTGACTTTCACCAGTGAGGAACCGTTATCTACAATTCTTGAGCTGACTTCCACCAATGAGCCAATGTCTTCGACTGTTGAGGTGACAACATCCAGTGAGGAGCAGTCCTCTACAACTCTTAAGCTGACTTCCACCACTGCAGAACGGTTGTCTACAACGCTTGAGCAGACTTCACCCAGTGAGGAGCCATCGTCTACAACACTTGATAAGACTTCAACCAGTGAGGAGCTGTTGTCTACAACTACTTCACCCAGTGAGCAACCGTCGTCTTCAACTCTTGAGCCGACTGAAACTAATGAGGAGTCAACGCCTACAACTCTTGAACTGACTTCCACTACTGCAGAACAATTGTCAACAATTCTTGATAAGACTTCATCAAGTGAGGAGCCTTCGTCTTCAACTCTTGAGCCAACTGAAACAAGTGAGGAGCCATCGTCTACAACGCTTGATAAGACTGCAACCAGTGAGGAGCTGTCGTCTACAGCCCTTGAGCCTACTTCGGCCAGTGAGGAGCTATCGTCTACAATGCTTGAGCCGACTTCACCCAGTGAGGAGCCATCGTCTACAACACCTGATAAGATTTCAACCAGTGAGGAGCTGTCGTCTACCACCCTTGAGCCTACTTTGCCCAGTGAAGAGCCGTCGTCTTCAACTCTTCAGCCAACTTCAACCAGTGAGGAGTCATCGACTATCACTCAAGAGTCGATTTCACCCAGTGAGCAGCCATCGTCTACAACACCTGATAAGACTTCAACCAGTGAGGAGCTGTCGTCAACAATTCTTGAGCCTACTTCACCCATTGAGCAGCCGTTGTCTACAACTCTTGAGCCAACTGAAACCAGTGAGGAACCATCATCTACAACGCTTGAGCCGACTTCACCCAGTGAGGAGCCATCATCTACAACTTTTGATAAGACTTCAACCAGTGAGGAGCTGTTGTCTACAACTCTTCAGCCTTCTTCGCCCAGTGAGGAGCCGTCGTCTACAACTCTTGAGCCAACTTCCACCAGTGATGAGCCATCGTCTACAACACTTGAGACATCTTCAACGAGTGATGAGCCATCGTCTACAACACTTCTGCTGACTTCACCCAGTGAGGAGCCATCGTCTACAACACTTGATAAGACTTCAACCAGTGAGGAGCTGTCGTCTACAACTCTTGAGCCTACTTTGCCCAGTGAGGAGCCGTCGTCTTCAACTCCTGATGAGACTTCAACCAATGAGGAGCCAACGCCTACAACTCTTGAACTGACTTCCACTACTCCAGAACAATTGTCAACAACTCCTGATAAGTCTTCAACAAGTGAGGAACCGTCGTCTTCAACTCTTGAGCCAACTGAAACCAGTGAGGAGCCATCGTCTACAACGCTTGATAAGACTTCAACCAGTGAGAAGCTGTCGTCTACAACTCTTGAGCCTACTTTGCCCAGTGAGGAGCCGTCGTCTTCAACTCCTGATGAGACTTCAACCAATGAGGAGCCAACGCCTACAACTCTTGAACTGACTTTCACTACTCCAGAACAATTGTCAACAACTCCTGATAAGTCTTCAACAAGTGAGGAACCGTCGTCTTCAACTCTTGAGCCAACTGAAACCAGTCAGGAGCCATCGTCTACAATGCTTGAGTCGACTTCACCCAGTGAGGATCCATCGTCTACAACACCTGATAAGATTTCAACCAGTGAGGAGCTGTCGTCTACAACCCTTCAGACTACTTTGCCCAGTGAAGAGCCGTCGTCTTCAACTCTTCAGCCAACTTCAACCAGTGAGGAGTCATCGACTATCACTCAAGAGTCGATTTCACCCAGTGAGCAGCCATCGTCTACAACACCAGATAAGACTTCAACCAGTGAGGAGCTGTCGTCAACAATTCCTGAGCCTACTTCACCCATTGAGCAGCCGTTGTCTACAACTCTTGAACCAACTGAAACCAGTGAGGAGCCATCATCTACAACGCTTGAGCCGACTTCACCCAGTGAGGAGCCATCGTCTACAACTTTTGATAAGACTTCAACCAGTGAGGAGCTGTTGTCGACAACTCTTCAGCCTTCTTCGCCCAGTGAGGAGCCGTCGTCTACAACTCTTGAGCCAACTTCCACCAGTGATGAGCCATCGTCTACAACACTTCTGCTGACTTCACCCAGTGAGGAGCCATCGTCTACAACACTTGATAAGACTTCAACCAGTGAGGAGCTGTCGTCTACAACTCTTGAGCCTACTTTGCCCAGTGAGGAGCCGTCGTCTTCAACTCCTGATGAGACTTCAACCAATGAGGAGCCAACGCCTACAACTCTTCAACTGACTTCCACTACTCCAGAACAATTGTCAACAACTCCTGATAAGTCTTCAACAAGTGAGGAACCGTCGTCTTCAACTCTTGAGCCAACTGAAACCAGTGAGGAGCCATCGTCTACAACGCTTGATAAGACTTCAACCAGTCAGGAGATGTCGTCTACAGCCCTAGAGCCTACTTCGGCCAGTGAGGAGCCATCGTCTACAATGCTTGAGTCGACTTCACCCAGTGAGGATCCATCGTCTACAACACCTGATAAGATTTCAACCAGTGAGGAGCTGTCGTCTACAACCCTTCAGACTACTTTACCCAGTGAAGAGCCGTCGTCTTCAACTCTTCAGCCAACTTCAACCAATGAGGAGTCATCGACTATCACTCAAGAGTCGACTTCACCCCGTGAGCAGCCATTGTCTACAACACCTGATAAGACTTCAACCAGTGAGGAGCTGTCATCCACAATTCTTGAGCGTACTTCACCCAGTGAGCAGCCGTCGTCTTCAACTCTTGAGCCAACAGAAACCAGTGAGGAGCCAACGCCTACAATTCTTGATCTGACTTCCACAACTGCAGAACAATTGTCAACAACTTTTGATAAGACTTCAACCAGTGAGGAACTGTCGTCTTCAACTCTTGAGCCATCTTCCACCAGTGAGGAGCCATCGTCTACAATGCTTGAGCCGACTTCACCCAGTGAGGAGCCATCGTCTGCAACACCTGATAAGACTTCAACCAGTGAGGAGCCATCGTCTACAACTTTTGAGCCGACTACATTTAGTGAAAGACAATCATCTACAACTTATGATCTGAGTTCCACCAGTAAGGAGCTACAGTTTAGAACTGTTGAGCTGACCTCAAGCAGTGAAGAGCCATCATCTACAACTCTTGAGCTGATTTCCACCAGTGTGGAGCCATCGTCTTCAACTGGTGAGCAGACAACAACCAGTGAGGAGCCGTCATCTACTTCTCTTCAGCTGATTTCCACCAGTGAGGAGCCATCGTATTCAACTGCTGAGCTGACAACAACCAGTGAGGAGCCATCCTCTGCAACTCTTGATAAGACATCAACCAGCGAGGAGCCACCATCTTCATCTTTTGAGCCAACTGAGCCAACTAGTGAGGCGCCAACGCCTACAACTCTTGATCTGACTTCCACCACTGCAGAACAATTGTCTACAACACTTGATAAGACTTCAACTAGTGAGGAACCGTCGTCTACAACTCTGGGTCTGACCTCCACCAGTGAGGAACCGTTATCTACAATTCTTGAGCTGACTTCCACCAATGTGGAGCCAACGTCTTCGACTGCTGAGCTGACAACATCCAGTGAGGAGCAGTCCTCTACAACTCTTGAGCTGACTTCCACCACTGCAGAACGGTTGTCTACAACGCTTGAGCAGACTTCACCCAGTGAGGAGCCATCGTCTACAACACTTGATAAGACTTCAACCAGTGAGGAGCTGTTGTCTACAACTCTTCAGCCTTCTTCGCCCAGTGAGGAGCCGTTGTCTACAACTCTTGAGCCAACTTCCACCAGTGATGAGCCATCGTCCACAATACTTGAGACAACTTCAACCACTGATGAGCCATCGTCTACAACACTTCAGCTGACTTCACCAAGTAAGGAGCCATCGTCTACAACACTTGATCAGACTTCAACCAGTGAGGAGCTGTCGTCTACAACTCTTGAGCCTACTTTGCCGAGTGAGGAGCCGCCGTCTTCAACTCTTGAGCTAACTTCAATCAGCGAGGAGTCATCGTCTGTAACTCATGAGTCGACTTCACCCAGTGAGGAACCATCGTCTACAACAATTGATAAGACTTCAACCAGTGAGGAGATGTCGTCCACAATTCTTGAGCCTACTTCACCCAGTGAGCAACCGTCGTCTTCAACTCTTGAGCCGACTGAAACTAGTGAGGAGCCAACGCCTACAACTCTTGAACTGACTTCCACTACTGCAGAACAATTGTCAACAATTCTTGATAAGACTTCAACAAGTGAGGAGCCTTTGTCTTCAACTCTTGAGCCAACTGAAAGCAGTGAGGAGCCATCGTCTACATTGCTTGATAAGACTGCAACCAGTGAGGAGCCATCGTCTACAACGCTTGAGCCGACTTCACCCAGTGAGGAGTCATCGTCTACAACTCTTGATAAGACTTCAGCCAGTGAGGCCAGTAGGACTTCAGCCACTGATGAGCTGACAACAACCAGTGAGGAGCCATCCTCTACAGCTCTTGACCTCACTTCCACCAGTGCAGAACTGTTTTCTACAACGCTTGAGCCGACTTCACCCAGTGAGGACCCATTGTCTACAACACTTGATAAGACTTCAACCAGTGAGGAGCCATCGTCTACAACTTTTGAGCTGACTTCACCGACTGAGGAGCCGTCGTCTTCAACTCTTAAGCCGACTGAAACCAGTGAGGAGTCAACGCTTACAACTCTAGATCTGACTTCCACCACTGCAGAACAATTGCCTACAACTCTTGAGCCTACATCGCCCAGTGAGGAGCCGTCGTCTTCAACTCTGGAGCCAACTTTAACCAGTGAGGAGCCGTTGTCTACAACTTTGGATCTGACCTCCAAGAGTGAGGAACCGTCATCTACAACTCTCGAGCTGACTTCCACCAGTGAGGAACCATCGTCTACCACTCTTGTGCCGACTGAAACCAGTGAGGAGCCAACGCTTACAACTCTAGATCTAACTTCCACCACTGCAGAACAATTGCCTACATCTCTTGAGCCTACATCGCCCAGTGAGGAGCCGTCGTCTTCAACTGTGGAGCCAACTTTAACCAGTGACGAGCTGTTGTCTACAACTTTGGATCTGACCTCCAAGAGTGAGGAACCGTCATCTACAACTCTCGAGCTGACTTCCACCAGTGAAGAACCATCGTCTACAACTCAAGAGCCAACTTCAACCAGTGAGGAGCCATCGTCTACAACTCTTGATAAGACTTCAACCAGTGAGGAGCTGTCGTCTTCAACTCTTGAGCCTACTTCGTCCAGTGAGGAGCCATCGTCTACAATGCTTGAGGCAACTTCAACCAGTGATGAGCCATCGTCTAAAACGCTTGAGCCGTCTTCACCCAGTGAGGAGCCATCGTCTACAACACTTGATAAGACTTCGCCCAGTGAGGGGCCATCGTCCATAACTCTTGAGCCAACTTCAACCAGTGATGAGCCATCTTCTATAACTCTTGAGTCGACTTCGCCCAGTGAGGGGCCATTGTCTTCAACTTTTGAGCCAACTTTAACCAGTGAGGAGCCATCGTCTATAACTCTTGAAGCAACTTCAACCAGTGAGGGGCCATCTTCTATCATTCTTGATCCAACTTCAACCAGCGAGGAACCATCGTCTACAACTCTTGATAAGACTTCAACCAGTGAGGAGCTGTCGTCTACGACTCTTGAGCCTACTTCGCTCAGTGAGGATCCATCGTCGATAACCCTGGGTCTGACCTCCACCAGCGAGGAACCGTCATCTACAATTCTTGAGCTGACTTCCACCAGTGAGGAGCCGTTGTCTTCAACTGCTGAGCAGACAGCTACCAGTGAGGAGCCATCCTCTACAGCTATTGAGCTGACTTCCACCACTGAAGAACCGTTGTCTTCTACGCTTGAGCAGATCTCACCCAGTGATGAGCCGTCATCTACATCTCTTCAGCCAAATTCCAACAGTGAGGAGCTGTCGTCTACAACTCTTGAGCCTACCTCGCCCAGTGTGGAGCTGTCGTCTACAACTCTTGAGCCTACTTGGCTCAGTGAGGAGCCATCGTCGATAACCCTGGGTCTGACCTCCACCAGCGAGGAACCGTCATCTACAATTCTTGAGCTGACTTCCACCAGTGAGGAGCCGTTGTCTTCAACTGCTGAGCAGACAGCAACCAGTGAGGAGCCATCCTCTACAGCTATTGAGCTGACTTCCACCACTGAAGAACCGTTGTCTTCTACGCTTGAGCAGATCTCACCCAGTGATGAGCCGTTGTCTACATCTCTTCAGCCAAATTCCACCAGTGATGAGCCATCGTCTTCAGCGCTTGAGCCTACTTCACCCATTGAGGAGCCGTCGTCTTCAACTCTAGAGCCAACTTCAACCAGTGAGGAGCTATCGTCTATAACACTTGAGTTGACTTCACGCAGTGAGGAGCCATCGTCTACAACTCTTGATATTACTTCAACCAGTGAGGAGCTGTCGTCTACAATTCTTGAGCCTACATCGCCCAGTGAGGAGCTGTCGTCTTCAACTCTTGAGCTTACTTCAACCAGTGAGGAGCTGTCGTCTACAACTCTTGAGCCTACATCGCCCAGTGAAAAGCTGTCGTCTACAACTCTTGAGCCTACTTCGCTCAGTGAGGATCTATCGTCGATAACCCTGGGTCTGACCTCCAGCAATGAGGAACCGTCATCTACAATTTTTGAGCTGACCTCCACCAGTGAGGAGCCCTTGTCTTCAACTGCTGAGCAGACAGCAACCAGTGAGGAGCCATTCTCTACAGCTATTCAGCTGACTTCCACCACTGAAGAACCGTTGTCTTCTACGCTTGAGCAGACTTCACCCAGTGATGAACCGTCGTCTATATCTCTTCACCCAAATTCCACCAGTGATGAGCCATCGTCTTCAGCGCTTGAGCCTACTTCGCCCAGTGAGGAGCCGTCGTCTTCAACTCTTGAGCCAACATCAACCAGTGAGGAGCTATCGTCTATAACACTTGAGTTGACTTCACGCAGTGAGGAGCCATCGTCTACAACTTTTGATATTACTTCAACAAGTGAGGAGCTGTCGTCTACAACTCTTGAGTCTACATCGCCCAGTGAGGAGCCGTCGTCTTCAACCTTTGATATTACTTCAACCAGTGAGGAGCTGTCATCTACAACTCTTGAGCCTACATCGCCCAGTGAGGAGCCATCGTCTACAACTCTTGATATTACTTCAACCAGTGAGGAGCTGTCATCTACAACTCTTGAGCCTACTTCGCTCAGTGAGGATCCATCGTCGATAACCCTGGGTCTGACCTCCACCAGCGAGGAACCGTCATCTCCAATTCTTGAGCTGATTTCCACCAGTGAGGAGCCGTTGTCTTTAACTGCTGAGCAGACTGCTACCAGTGAGGAGCCATCCTCTTCAGCTATTGAGATGACTTCCACCACTGAAGAACCGTTGTCTTCTACACTTGAGCAGATCTCACCCAGTGATGAGCCGTCGTCTACATCTCTTCAGCCAAATTCCACCAGTGATGAGCCATCGTCTTCAGCGCTTGAGCCTACTTCGCCCAGTGAGGAGCCGTCGTCTACAACTCTTGAGCCCACATCGCCCAGTGAGGAGCCGTGGTCTTCAACTCTTGAGCTTACTTCAACCAGTGAGGAGCCGTCGTCTACAACTCTTGAGCCTACTTCGCCCAGTGAGGAGCCGTCGTCTTCAACTCTTGAGCCAACATCAACCAGTGAGGAGCTATCGTCTATAACACTTGAGTCGACTTCACGCAGTGAGGAGCCATTGTCTACAACTCTTGATATTACTTCAACCAGTGAGGAGCTGTCGTCTACAACTCTTGAGCCTACATCGCCCAGTGAGGAGCCGTCGTCTTCAACTCTTGAGCCAACTTCAACCAGTGAGGAGCTGTTATCTACAACTCTTGAGCCTACATCGCCCAGTGAGGAGCCGTCGTCTTCAACTCTTGAGCCGACTTCACCCAGTGAGGAGCCATCGTCTACAATACCTGATAAGACTTCGACTAGTGAGGAGCCATCGTCTGTAGCCCCAGAGCCGACTTCAACCAGTGAGGAGCCATCGTCTACAACTCTTGGTCTGACTTCGACTAGTGAGGAGCCATCGCCTACAGCTCTTGATCTGACCTCACTTGGTAAGGAGCCATCCTCTGCAACCCTTGAGCCGACTTTCACCAGTGAGACGCAATCGTCTACAACCCTTGATCTGATTTCCACCAGTGAGCTAGAGCCTTCGTCTACAACTCACGAGCAAACTTCCACTAGTGAGGAGCCTTCGTTCACAACTCTTGTGCAAAGTGAGGAGTCATCGCATATAACTCTTGATCTGACTACAACCAGTGAAGAGCCATCGTCTACAACTCTTGATCTGACCACAACCAGTAAGGAGCGATCGTCTACAACTTCTGAGCCGATGGCATCTAGTAAGGAACTGTCGTCTGCAACTCCTGAGGCGACGGCAACCAGTGATGAGCCCTTGTCTACAGCTCTTGATGTGACTGCAACCAGCGAGGAGCCATCGTCTACAACTCCCGAGCCAACTTCCACCAGTGTTAAGCCATCGTCTGCTGAACCAGAAACCACGTCAACAGAAGAGCTTTTGACTACAACCGAACCAGAAACTACGACTACAGAAGAGTTTTCAATTACCAGTAAACCAGAAACCACAGCAATAGAAGAGAGTTCAACTACAACCGAACCAGAAACGTCAACAACAGAAGAAGTTTCAAGTACCACTGAACCAGAGACCACAACAACAGCCGAGTTTTCAACTACTCCCGTACCAGAAACCACACTTACCGCAGATGGCTCAACTAGCACTGAACCAGAAACAACATCTAGAGAAGAGCTTTCAACTACTACAGAACCAGAAACCACAACTACCGTGGTGCTTTCAACTACCACTGGACCAAAATTGTCAACTACTGAAGTGATTTCAACCACTGCACCAGGAACCTCAACCACTGAAGTAGTTTCGACTACCACTGGACCAAAATTGCTAACTACTGAAGTGATTTCAACCACTGCACCAGGATCATCAACCACTGAAGTAGTTTCGACTACCACTGGACCAAAATTGTCAACTACTGAAGTGATTTCAACCACTGCACCAGGAACCTCAACCACTGAAGTAGTTTCGACTACCACTGGACCAAAAATGTCAACGAAAGGGAAAATTTTAACAACTGTATTGGGGACAACTTCCACCCCAGCACCATCACCCACATATGCCCCTACAACTCTTTTGACAACAGTACTCACAGCTACCGCAGTGAAAGTAACCACCTCAACGACGATCAAAACTACCACACCTATAGCAACTACAAAGAAGGTGCCACCTGTTGACAAGGTACCATTGGACACAATTCGATTCTGTAAGTACCTGAAAAAATTCATGAAGTCCTCTATAAAGCCTCCTTAAACCCAGCTAAGCCTGAGCGGGTTGGAATAGTTTGGTGTCACCCTTTCAAATAAATACTATCATGCTACTGAATTGCATTTTTCGCTATTGAAATGTTGAGTTCTGGCGCTATTTTGTGATGATATTCGAATGTTATCTCTCTTTAAATAGCAGATAAAGACGGGGAAGCGTTGATGACAAGTTTCAAGGGTCAATTCAGATGGATGAAACCATTCAATAAGAAAGAATGCGACAAGGACATGAATGTATTTCAAGCCCAGGTGAGCATCGTTTTAGCAAAACATCTAGTAACCCCCCCCCCCCCTCCCTCTTCATACCGCTACCGGGTATCATAAGGGAGGGGTGGGGAGAGGACAAGTGTACGATATTTGGTTGTCGATGTTACTCGGGGCCATCACTGCCACCACCAAATATCGGACGAAATCGCCATTCAAATCCAATTCAAACATGGTGTGAAACGGCACAGGACCTTAAATAACAGGCGGGATACACAACAGTACTGTTAACTCTTTATTCAGTAACTATAATTTGATATATCAAAATTCGAATTTTGGAACAACGAATTCTGCAATTAATTTGAACCGGGCTCGATTACCTCCTGATGAAGATGCTCATCAATTTGTTTACCTGAAAGAAGAAAACAAATATAACCAACCTATCACCAACTAAGCAGTTCCATTTGCACGAATGTGTCTGGGGATATATGGTTTTCGTTGACCAAAACCCAGTATTTTAGAGATAATGAGAAATTCATAGTATCCGCGTTTCATGGACAATCTTCGAGGAGTTACCAATTATCTTTGCTACATTGCAGATGCGTCCATATTTTGCACGTATCAACGGATTTGTTAAACTGAAGCTTGGAAATTGCAGGTAAGTTATCAATAACACGTTTCTTTTCCAGTCTCGGAATGTCACGTTAACTTAATGCTGAAATAATGCTACATGTACACTATCAAAATTAAAGGTTTTTGAGCTTTTACAAAAATTGTTCAAGCATCTAGATGCGTAGCAATGACGATGTCCAATGATCATCTTGACCAATACTCTGTGAAAGTTTGCTGAATTTGTGCAAGTTGCAGTTAGTGAAGGTTTGCCGGCTATTTCTAAGCAGTGCATCGGAGCCGTGAGTATGCTTTTCCAAGTGTAAAACTTGATAACTCCGTTTAGTTTTGGAACACACAAAGCACTTCGAACTGGAAAGTCGATTTCATTGCATTTACTTCGTTTCTTCTCTTTACCGATCGGATAATTTTGGCAGATTTTTTTTCTCTTAACTCATCTGAAGTAAACTTTTAATACTATTTTTTCAGAATTATTTTTCTTTGTGTTCAATTGAATCAAGGTCATTTCGAAAGAGGGAGGAGGCTCCTCTTCTGATGCGAACGAAATAATTGCCTCAAAGATATTCATACTGCAAATGTTTGGTTATCATAATTGAGTATAAGGTCAGCTTTTCTGGCTCTGTGTTAGTTTTTTCTTTACGCTCAATTAACCTATTGATGCATTCAATTTGGCGTATTTATAGTAATATACTTACCTTGTTTCAATATAATGACCGTCCTACTTGTGGAGGAAGAAGCAATTTTGGTTGGAGGTCCTGTCCATTACTGAACCTAGCTTGACTTAATTATACTATTCCTTGCTTCTTATCAAATATCATTAATTAGAAATAACCAATAAGCCACGGCTAAACTTTAATGATCTCTTCATTTGCAGACAAGGCAGTACCATTATTGACTACGAAGCAAACTTCGCGCTCAAGGATGTCCAGAACAACACCCTCACGGATGAGATCTTCAACCTAGTTATCGCCCCTCTATTGGGCAACCCTAACGCTACAGTGGAAGGTTACCGGTTTGACCCACGTTACAACCTCTTGGCGTTCAACAGTAAGAACCGTTGCGATCCCTACCCCCCCCCCCCCTCCACCCACCCACCCACCAAAAACAATCATCATCCTGAGTAACAGTGTAAAATTCCGACCTTGGAATTCAATGTCTTAAGTGGAGGGCAGGGGGGGGCTTGATTAAAATTGAACCCTGCATTAACACCAGTGACTTTAAGAAGGTAGATATTTCAAAATATAGCTATGCAACATAATTGACCTATCATCCCCCCCCCCCTCCCAAAAGTATCTTGAACAATCTAATTGGTAATCGAATGCGTCTCGTGTTTTACTCGGCGAACCATACAGGGCTGAGCGCAAAACTGTTGTAAATGACAAATTTGAAAAAAATGAGTTAGCCCCAGAAATCGATGCAAAAACATCATATCTACAATATTATTGTGTTGATTAGTGCTGCCTTCTATCATACGCCCCTAAACTACCAATGTAATACTATTGTATCTGCAGATTACAGGAAAACATGAGTGCAAAAACATTGTATCTGCATTCAAAATGGCTTCCTCAAAACAAAAGAGGCTGATGACTGCTGATGAAGTTCAAATCTTTGAAGTCATTTTCCTCAAAACCAAAGGAAGTGTAGATACAACAGTTTTGCACTCAGCCCACGTAAACGGATCCTGAACAAAACCAATTCAAGTGAAAACGTAAGAAAATGCCTTATGAGCTTATACTAAAATGATATCATTTTCGTTTTCACGCTAGGCTCTGTCAACAAGTTCGACCCCTGTAATACAACGCCTTCACCAGCCTGTCACTCTGAGATGGGCTACAAGTGCATCGTTCTCGGTTCCAATCCGATTGAAATGAAATGTGTTTCAAAGTGTCTTGACTACGGTAATTGTAAAAACGGCGGCAAGTGTAAAATAGACAAGAAGGGAAATACCAGCTGCGAGTAAGTAAATGCTATTTTGATTTACCGGTAGTAAATGCTAGGTTCAAATCGAAAAAAGTGTTCACAAATGTTTGGATTATGGTAATAGGGTGGGAAATGCTAGTCTCGAGTAGGTGCTAGTTTCCAATAAGCATGAATTGATGTTTTTATAAGTGTCTGGATTAGTTAAGGTTGTACGAAGGGAATTGGTGAGAGTGAGTTGGACTGTGATGTTTGAACTATATCAGATTGGCAGGTACACACACAAGTCTTCTTCTCGTGGGTTCAGCCTACCAGTACTATACCTTTAGTCCTGTGGCGGAAAAAAAGTGACTTGTCGCTTCGAGGTCTTGCCGTGTTTCCCACAGTCTTTTCTCGACATCAGCGTCAGCGGGCTAGAACTTCTGTCCGAAATCGTATTAACACTTAACACTTCACTCTTTCAGTTGCGCGGGTACGGGACACAGTGGTCGCTACTGTACCGAACGTCTAAATACCAATCAACCAGAATCAGTTGCAAAGACAGCCGTCATAGCCTTAGCCATCATCTTGGGAAGTCTGCTACTTATCACGATAGTCGCTGGGATCCTAAAGATATTCTACAGGGCAAAAGTCACGCGGATGACCAATATGAATACTGGGTGAGAGATATTGCCAATGCTTCTCTAATAGTTGCCGATCATATTTCATAATTTGGCAAGCATTCACTCTCTCATCATTATCGTCTAGCAACGGCAACATGAATATAATAGTTATTTCATGATTTCTTTTTTAGCTCCGATAGTTCGATGTCGTGGCCAACTTCCTACTGGCATGAGTTGGAGAGACCGCAGAATCTATTCGGCCGAATCCTGCCGCCTGCGAGTACTTTTAAGGACCCCTGGCCTTGGGGAGATGGGGTAAAGTGCCAATATATGTCTTTCACTGAGAGCCTCCATTGCCTTTGCATCCATTTTACATCAAGACACTCTTGTAGTCTCGCGGTATTGCAACAAAACATAATGAATTATTAATATTTGATACCTTTTATTTACAATTCTAAATTCAATTATTTTGCGTTTTAGAAAACCCATGTCATCATGCCCGCTGCCGTATAGTAAAGCTGCCGTTGCCAAAACAATTGCTTCTTTCTGTCTTTGTTCCTTATGTGCTTGAATTTGTAATTTGATCTATCGTGTGCTCATCGTTTAGTTTTGTTTAGTTGCTTTATTGTTTTACCCCGTCCTGTGCATTTTCAGTTGTCACCCAGCTTTGGTAATAACGATGAGCCCCTTCGTGACGAGCCTACAATAGACCCTCTGGATGATTGGATGGTCGGTGATGGAGAAGAAGGGGGATATTTCAATATTTATTATCGCACGCCAGGAAAGGTACATGAAGCTCGTCAGAGAACGGAATCTGGTCTGTCCTGAAAATATGGCGTGTGCTATTTCGTCTACTTTTCTCTGGTCAAAGAAATATTCTCTTATTTTGCAATGCCTTTGGTGTTTGTCTTTGTTTTACCTCGTTCCATGCGATGTCTAGTTAAAGCCTCTAGCTTTGTTTGGTTTGTTGCTGGAGAATCTTATACTATAGATATCAAGTTTGTACTACCAATGTATCATTACTGTGACTTGTTCATTTTGTTCTAGTACATGTAGAAAAAGATTATTATACAGTTTATGTGTGTGATTCCTGCTATAGACGCCTAAGACATTGGGTGTACTTTTTTTTCAACAGTTGGGCCATATTAATGACGATTGAATCATGAATGTTTAAGTTACGTTTTTTGTAATTGCAGTTCACGATAGACCGTCCATCAATTGAGAAGTCGCCTTACGGAGTCCACAGCCTTGCAGGCAGCGCAGCCTCTCTCGTTTCGACAAATGGGGTAAGATATGTCGATAAAATAACTTTCTCTGAAATTAGGTCTACTTCGATACCAATACTGTAATTGATATATCCTGGCGTTACTGTAGTAAATTTGCCACGTCTTTGTAAATTATATCTAAATATTGCTACATGTAATACTTTCTTTCGTTTCAAACTTGTTCTTTTTAATTGATAAATGATTTCGTGTCTTCATTCACGCTAACTCAGGCAATCCCTGGAAAGACAAATATGTAAGTCGTAAAGTACATATACTGCATTGTGTGAATTTTGAATCTCGAATGCGTTATGTTTTGCTTCTAGTTTTCTCTTAGTGATACTCTTGGTTATTGCGTGACATCTTAAAAACCCTAGTGCAGCAAGCTATCATTTAGCTTTTTGACATAAAACATTAAATTGAACGAAGGCCAATTTCTTGATTATATTTTGTTCATTTCAGGAACGGCTATCCATAGATAGCTCAAAACATGACGATGGCAGCTCCGTTGAAAATGAACTATCCGAACTTGCTGAGAATGGAAGTATATCTGGCCACCTGCCTGTGATAGCGCACCTCTGATTGGTTGGGTTCGAAAACTTGTCGCCCATGATGGTAGCGCGCAGTGCATTGGCTGATTGACTGTTTGGCTTGATGTCTGTTTGGATGGTAGTTTCGGATGTAGGTCGATATACCAGCCCGCGATAGCGCAACCCTGATTGCATGGCTGTATATCCTTGAATAGTCTTCATGTGACAGTAGTTTTGGATCAGACTGCTGTATCACGTGACAAACGTGTTTGTTGCCGTAGCTTCGAGTTGGCACATCCGCTCACTGTGAGGAGACACCTCGTGATAGCCTTCGTGATTTTGTAGCAGTCGCAGAGCCTACCTTCGGATCCAAACTCCGTTATTCGAATCAAAGGCTAATACTGCAGGGTACAGGACTTTGAAGCCTGGTCAGCTAACCGCTGGTCTCCGATTCTGATACGTGCAATTTGGAAAGTACTCTTAATAGATGTATTATGTACAAGATTTGCAGAGAATCCAGATATAAATCATTATTCGCCTATAAGATTTCATGGCCTCTTTCGAATCATATGTCAGCAAGTGAATGTATAAGTCCTCCTTTTGACTGAAAAGAGTAGCTCAGACTTTCGATGAAGGAGGATGGTAGCTGGAAGTGGGACTAGTTTCTAAAGTGGTGTAAATGTACCTCTTATGCATGCAGGAATAGTAGGCCTACGTGTTGAAAAAAATCTGAGATACATGTAATTTTTACATAAGTAGAAATGATATCGTCCGCCTTTCTATACGACCTTTCTTCCTTTAGGACCCTCTTTCGAACCTCAGGTTAATTAGCGAGTGAACTTCTAAGCTCTCATTTTTGACGGTAAACTTGGGCTCTTTCGATTTTGAAGGAGGAATGTATTGATAAAAGCGTGGCGAGTTTCTAATAGTTGTGCACCTCTCGTGCATTGGAATATCATTTGATGAATTAGTGAATGAAGAAGAGCCATCTGCATCTCTCTACCACCTCCCTTCCTTTTAGCATGTTAAGAGTCGAACTCCAGCAAATGTATTGTACAATTTCAAACTTTTGGCTGCAGTGTGAACTGTGATTCAAACATTCCATACAGAAGGAGGACTGAGAGTTATGATGTGTGTACATTTTTGAACAATATTCGATGATTATGCAACAGAAACAAACATGTGTAGGATTCTCCACCAATCATTAGTGGTCATGTCCATTATTTGTTCAGTTGGGTAATGGTCGTTGAGTTTTTCAAAACGCAAATTTTGTATCGCTAAAAAATGTAATAATAATCTGTGACATAGGAATGCAATAGGTTAGGTAAACGTTGGTGCTATATTCGTAGTGCTGCTCTTATTCGTGTTTCGTGGACAAGACTCAATCGGCTCTTTGGCCCATAAAGATGCGTTTTGTACGAAATGAGCGACATCTGTAGCCTGGGTAAGTTCCGATTGTGCATTGTACATGGCCGTAGCGGGGTGCGACTCATCCTCTTTTGAGGACGGGGAACCATCTTTTTAATTGAGCGAGGTAATCTTTTACGACGCCCCTTGGATAATTGAAAAACCTCTCTCTGGAGATCGTGCATGGCTACGCCTATGTACACTGCATGCTGCTGGGGATCTAACATCAAGTTAAAGCGACAACTTTGGGGATGAGATATGTTGGTTTTTCATACAAAACTGGCTTCCAGCAGGACCGTGACTTCTCAAAACAGGATAATTGAAAATTCATTGAACTGTAATAAACAATAATGCACTTGAACGGGGTTTAACGAAAGGCCTGCCTGAAATTCACACGCCATGTCCAAAACTGCCTCGCAACACCGTTCAAAATCAGTATTAGAACTCAGCATCTGTGTGATACCACTGGTGGCGGCGCATGGTGGCAAGCAGAGTCATTATCCTCCTGGCAAGGTAACTACCACCCCCAAGTTGTCCCTTTATGAATACTGTAGTACATTCCTTGATATCGAAAATTATTCATCGGACATTCAAATTTTTTCAGTATGTACATGTACATTTTTTAAACAGGGTCGTATCTATATCGTGACTGCTTTTCACGAACAAATCGCTTCTACATATGTACATAAAGTACCAATAGGTAATATTGTTATTGTTTAAAGCTGTGATATTCGTATCTGTCATTCAGAATTTGAGCCAGCGAATTCGAAATAGTTGTTGGTGCAGTATAAAATGCTTGTTACATAATATCAAGAATTCAGTAAAGTCTTTTGTCTATTCTTGATATTCTTGTAATTTATAAGTAGTATAGCGCTAACACAAAAGCGAGTGTCAGAATTCGGCCCTCAATTTTGATAACAAAGACAATTTTCATATTTTGTAAAAAAATGTGTTAAAAAGCTTTTGTCAAATGTATTATATTTTCCATCGAAATAAATTTCACATCAATAATTTTCTAATTAATGCACTCCCCATTTCGAGTCGAGGGGACTTTTGGACGGTTGTCGGGACAGGCGACGCTTTTCCAACTCCCATTGCCAACACCTTGATTGTGGGAAAAGAATGGCCAAATACACTGGGAAAGTTTCGATATGAAAAGAATTATATGACTAGGCAATATCACGCGAAGTAGTCATTGACCTCAAAACCAAATAGGCGCCGGGAAAGGGGACAGATTCCTTTCTCACAATCACTCCGGTATCTGGCTAAATCGAGCACTTGGCGGACGGCAAGATGTCGGCTCGAGTGTAGGATGCATAGCCTTTTGAGGAGTGTTTTTTGTCGGAATATTTTACTTGTCCCTTGGGAACATTCTGATGTTTTTAACTAACTTGTCACATATAGGTGATTAAGTGAGGCCGTTGTGTTAACAGTTGAAGCAGGTGTATTCAAGAGTGCTTCTCAAGACATAATAGTAGCAACTACATTTCATTTCCCGTGATGATTATACCTGAACTAAATGATACCCAAAGAATAACTTTGATACACGACTTGTGCGCTACGTGTACAGGCAATCTGGCTTGGACAATCTTTTCTTGCATAACACACATTGCTAGGATATGGTCAGGATTCTTATATTTCTCTAAGAGAAAAGTGACGGTCGACGAACAGTTCTTTGTGGTCATTTAGTATGAAGTCATTAGTTTCGATAGTGAATGTACCATAATCCGTCATTTGGATCCCTTTCCAGGCAGGTACTAGTTTTTTTCACAAAAAGCCAAGCCATACCCTTACAACTGTGAAGTGTAAAATAGATAAGCCTCAAAAATACAACCAGAAAAATAGAAATTCTTAACTCGCCCAGATCTGTTGAGTCTAAATCTGGATATAACGGGTAGCAATACGCCAATCTCTCGGAAGATCACAAACCGCTTGGTTACACACCACATTACAATACAACCTGTCTAGCTTGACAATTCTAGCTATTCGATCACAAAGGCAAAACTGCCCACAACAAGTATTTCAACCTAGTTTCGCATTCACAAAAGAATATCATGTCGTTTCTCATGAATAGTTCGCGTGCGCGAAAGAATTCGCTCCGCTTGGGGGACCTTGTTGTGATATATTAGAAAAACAAATATTTGGGGCATTTCGGTACCCGTTATGGGTGAGATGTCGTCGAGACTTGGTTGAGTGACGGCGGACGACAGCTTGAGAATCAGCTTGCTCAGGGACCCCGCGCAGTGAGTACCTGGATACTCCGTAATGCCGTATTTCGGGTTCAAGGATTTATTCATAACATTTCGGGGTCATAGGAGTTGGATACGATAATTGCCATTTTTTACGACCAGTAGTTTGTACATGATACGGACATCCACATTCAAGGCCTTCTAGTTTGTCGATTTAACAAGCCGGTTAGCTTTTTGCGGCCAGTTCAGGATACGTTTTCATGAATGACAGGATTTTTTTCCGTTCATTTCAATCATCAATATACATTTTTGTCCTCATCAAAAGTGACAGGATACTTCCATCAAAGGTTTTAAATGGACGTCAAATTTAAAGGATAATAGCATACTGTTTTTGAAACGTCAGACGGATGAAACATCGCTGCCTGCAGTTTTCATCATCGACAAAAAGGCTATTTTTGACTTTCTGTTTTCTGGATATTTACACTTTCTGCTTCGACTTTGAGGACTACATGAAAAGCGACATTATGCTTGGAAACATTGTCAATTTACCAGTGGTTGTATCTTTGCTATGTTTGCTAATGACAGGTAAGTTTTTGATAATTTAGCTTTTTCATCATTATATATTTGCTATTGAAACACTTCAGCAAATAACAAACGGGATATAAAACAATATCATCAAAATACTTTAATGTCTTCATTTCCAATGAACCTTTTAAAAATCAAGCTGAAGTACGTTTGAACTGCTTAACTTCAACCCCACCGTAGGCCTACCCACAACGTGTTCATACAAGATATCGTATCAGTGCATGCGTAGTGGCTTCCTGTCGAATTTTTCAAAGGGCCCGTTTATGCTATTTTGCATATTAATTTTTGTCCGATACATCACCGGGTAAAACTTTACTCCTATGCTTATTAGTATTCAAAGTACGCCGAGCACATCTAGGGCGAATACTTCTCTGTCTATTTTCCCGGTAAGTGATTATCCTTACCAATCCATCAAGAATATGCCTACCAATATGTACATAATCTCAGTGACATGCGACAACTCAGTTATTCCCTCGGGGCCCTGTGCAAAACTTTTAGGAGGAATACTAGCTTGACGATGAAACGAGCAGCCAATATTTAGCCAGAAGTCTGCCATCGTGTCCCAACAAGTCCTATCCCCAGGCAGTCTCGGCTCGTTGAAGAGAATTTGCGATCACGAAGCCTTGTGTCTCAACGTAGCTAGTTCTCAGGCCCAGCTAATATTTTTGTATAAACGTCCTATTTCAAAGCAAACTGTTGATGGCTAATTAGAAATTCATCATCATTTCAGCGACGGCCACGCAACAAACTGTCGTGCTTCGCCTTCTTGATATGTACAGGAATGATCGCGTGAACAGCAGTAGCGGTACCGTCGCCGTGCGGTACCAAAACCACTGGGGCACGATATTCAATTCGACCTGGGACATAAACGATGCTACGGTGGCCTGTAAGCAAATGGGATACAAGTAGGTACTTTGGGTAAACCTCTGTAAATGTGTGTAAATATAAGTACCAATATGTAAATTATTAAGATAGAGGAAGGTCGGGGATAGATCAGTGGATGAGGTGGGAGTATCGTGTATATTAAATACCAAATCGTTCTCTTTTTCTCATTTCGCTTTTTACTTTTAAGGGGTGCAATAAAAGTCGGACACTTTGGCGCAGGGAACAGGAATATACTTCTAGATGGCATCAACTGCACGGGGACTGAAGCTAAGTTAGAGGATTGCAGACACACTCCTTGGGGCGACGCGTCGAGTAACGGTGCTACCGAAATGGCAGCAGGGGTTGAGTGCACGCCCGAGAAAAGTAAGAGACAGATTGCGGCTTGGTCTGTTGTCCGAGCGCCAGTCTCTAGAATCTAGAACCACAATGTCATTTAGACCTGTTATGATAAATGTGATTTGATCCCAAGCAAATATGCATCTACAACTTCAAAAGGCGTTCATCGGACAATTCAAATGAAGCCAATGCCTCCTTCTTTCTTTTGATCAAAAGACAGGCCTATTACTTGAACCTGTTCTTACGCTGCACTTCAAAGAATTGCTACATATTCGGTTTTCAATAAAATTTCACGCATAGGTACTTCATTTTGATTTTCCTCAAAAAAACTGACGAACTGGTGCGTTTTGCCTCGAAGGAGTCAAACATAATCTTCTCAAAATGTAATGCAAGTTCTAAAAGTATTTTCGAATACGTCATCTAACAATCCATTTATTTATTCTGTTAAACTCATGTTGAACGAAAAATCATACGTATCTCAATTACAGAAATACAAGGTGTATTCGACGTGAGGTTGTACCGAGGCCACGAAGGGTTGGTGGAGGTCCGCCGAGGGGGCTACTGGGGAACGATATGCGCAGACAAGTGGGGCATCAAGGCCGCGAATGTTGTCTGCAGGCACCTTGGATTCAGGTAACTCAAGTTTTTATTAGTCCAGTGGTGTTTTTTACGAAGGTAATGAGTGTGGAATTGGCTGACTTTGTTTGAAATCCTGTAATATATTTCAAATCAGAATGTTGGAACAAGTTGAATATGATCTTAAACAAGATTCTTATAAAAATCGTAACGAGACTCCCGTCCTGACATGAACTTTCCATATGGACCACCAATGGTAACCCAGCTCACGGATACGCCTCAAATCATCATGTCTCTAACTGTGTTTCCGTGTGAGAGTTATAATTCCTTTTCTAAAACTCTCGTATAAGTTTGTGATGAAAATGAAATGAATATCAAGGGTGTCATTGAGTTATTGAATTGGCCTACTTATGTTTGAGTACCGCGCGCGAAATTTGTGATGAGTGCTGTTCATCGGGCTTTCCGGTGAAGGTTTACCTTTGGGGTCTTGCAATAGACATTTTAATGCATTTGGTGTCAAGAATCAAACCCTCGTGTCGATGATCGAAATGTCGCAATTAGACAATGTGGTTGAGAAAACCGAGTCTACTCAAATATTTGAATATTGAAGTATGGCAAGTTACCGTCAAGTTAAGGAGAGTAATCGGTGCCAGAAAATGTTGTGTCCCACGTAAAGATGTTATCTAATCTACAGCATCTTATCAAGCTCCGGGCACCACATTTTGACAATCAAGGGCTTGCAAGATAATGCGGCTCCTGTTCAACGGCTGTCGCCACCTATGGGCACACACACCGTTCTGGCTCTTAACCCTTTTTGTATTGTTTCCAGCGGAGCCGAGGAGGCCTACAGAATTGTTGACTCTACGTCAAGACCGGTACTCCTTGATGATGTCCAGTGCAAAGGGGACGAACTTGTAGTACACGACTGTCTACAGAGTTCGTCCTGGGTGAAAAATGTTTCCAAATGCACCAACAGAAGCATGGCGGCTGTGAAATGTAAATTAGAAAGCAGTAAGTTGTATTTTAACGCATGAAGTTTTGCAAGGGAAAGGGTCTAACTGACCTCTGCAATGAACTCCAAGGGCTGGTTGTTAAAAAAGAGTGAATTTTCATTAAGAGTATAGGTTAGATCGCCTGCGCAACAGATGGAGGCCAGTATTGGAGGGTGGGGTTAGTCACAATCTTTTCAAACCAGTTTGTCTTACATGCCTTACTCAAACAGCTCAAGAATATGTTGGTGACAGAAAACAGGATGCTAAACGAGCAAATTACACTGATTTTAAGCTTCTGATTCCAAAGAAGGGGCGGGAATTCCCACTTGCTTATAGAAATGATTTTGTTACAGTACAAATATAACTTCTTTTGACAATTAAGTGCAATGTTGATAAAGAATTCAACAAAAACTCGTTTACCGTTTTTGTAGCTATGCCAACTGAGACCTTCAAACTACTTTCGCGCCTGGCTGCACTTCTACATCCCAGTAGCCAATGTGCTCATTGGCTGTCATGAAAATTCTTTATTCTTGCATCAAAATGTCATCCGCATAGATACCGATTTGATAATGGATGTTAAGCCATGCGTGACGGCGCGCGCCCCATTCTCACAGAAGTTTTGTTGACCTCGGCATTGCTATGAGACGCGTGGGGTGGCGCGTAGCAGCGTAAAATTTGTGGCAATTGGAAATTGCAAGGTTCGGCTGTACCAGTAGCGCGTGTTCTGTGATGTATTTAAAAACCGTTATGATAAGACATAGGAACCATCTCTACTTTGACAGAGGCCTAATCGGAAAACACGCAACAGGCTCATAGGCTCACGAGCCAACACGCCAGTGGTCTTGAACATGACCATAAGATCACTATGCACTAAATGTAAGGAACTGTTGACATCTTCTTCAGAGACCCAACAGCAGTTTGCTGTACGGCTGACAGGCGGCTCAGCGAGTTACGGGACCGTCGAAGTCTACCGTTACGGGCGGTGGGGCACTGTGTGCGATGACGGTTGGGACAGGGTAGACGCCGGCGTGGTTTGTAGGCAGCTAGGATACGCGTGAGTACATAGTTAAAGATCATCCAACCATATTTCAAATCATCATTATATGATTTCATGTGCTTATATGAAATCATAAAGGTGGAAGATTTCTACTCTCCAATTAACTTTCTGGTAGTCGTTCTATCATAATGGAGCTTTGCCTCATTTTCGATATTCCAACGTGCTCCCATTCGAATGAATATCCTAATCTAATTGTGTACTAGACCGATATTTCTTTGAAATCATTGCGATAAAATTAATTCATCAGTACGAAGTACAAAATAGAGTCGAGGAGCATTGGTCATGTTGGTAGCATAATACATACAGGGCCGGACTATTTTGCGACAACCTGATACCTGTATTTTAAGGTCTGGCATACCCTCTATGACATGTTATCATATCTCATTGGCAGGAGCTACACGATACGTCCTTGCTATGACGGCACGCTGCCCTTTTATAAAAGCTTTCTTCAAAGTAACTAATACAGTTCTAATTCATCTAGCTACGCTACTTCAGCCACCTTCGAGTCGAGATTCGGCCAAGGTTCGGGTGACATCTTCCTCAGTGACGTGAGGTGCACAGGGCAGGAGATGAGCCTGGCAGATTGTCACAGGACATACAACTGGGGTGATAGCACCCCGTGTCAGAGCTATGAGGCTGCTGGAGTTATATGTGCTCAAATGAAAGGTAATGATCATTGTCACATTGAAAAAAACAATAAATAGAGTTGTAAGTGTGTTATAGAAGGGTCGTAGGTCTCACGCAAACTGAAATCATATGCATTTTCCCAATTGTGCAGTTACGTATCTTAATGTTCTAACTGGTTAGAGGGATGAGCAGGTATGCTTCTGGCTTGAAATTATCTTATACCAGAAATCCCGACAAAGGTGTCTACGCGATTTCAATCAATATTTTCTGCCTTATTGCGGTCACCAGAATGTCTCGATAAAGAGCTACATCGTTACTTACCAACAAAGTATTTCTGCTTTTTAAACGATCAATTACTTGACCACCGGATTCATATCGGGAACTTCTTGGCACTGAACTTCTATCCTGTTCCTTTTCTAGTGCAAACGGTTGACCCATGCGCAGCAATGACGAAGACTCTTGGAGAACGCGCCTTCTTCGAGAGCCCAGGCTACCCGGAAACTTTCACCTACGACGGAGGGACATCGTGTTGGTGTGATGCAAGCTCATTTAACAAAACAAGAATCTCCGTCTACGTCCATGATAGGCAATTCCAATACAACTATCAAGAAAGGCTAGAGTTTTTCTGGGGGAGAACGTATAAGGAAAAGACAACGCGAAGGCGCCGAGTGCAAGGCGATACACCGCTTTTTAATCTGGGACCTCTGAGCTTTGATGCCGAGTCTTTCCTATTGGGATTTTACGATCTTGGCATGCCTGGGGATGGAAAATTCAGGATTGAGTACAGAGGTATGATAGCATCTTTAAATTGATCAGTAATCTTCAACCGGTCTTTAGTCATTAAACTAACCAAGCCGCGTGGTGTCATTGAAAGAATGTTTTGCGCAAATTCCCTGACATTCCTGCCTAAAATTTATAGATATCATATTTTAGATGGAACATTGAACATAGCCAGTTTTTATGTTTGGTCTCGCTGATGCATCGAACCTCCAATGTTTCAGCCGACCAGCCAATTACCATCGCCTGCCACAAGAAGTCAACCAACAACGTCAGCACAACAATACCACCCACCATACCACCGCCCTTCCACAATGATGAGGACAACATATTAAAGCAATGGGCTATGAGTGGCGGCAGTGGAGTACACAAAGAGGAGACGGACATCATAGCTGTCAGTCAGGATGAACTTAGTAAGTCTCGATATTGGTTTTATAAAATGCCCTTTTAAAATTTTCTAACCGCTTAGCGAATGCCTTGGATGAAAAAAGAATCCATGAGGCATGGTCGTAATCATCGGTCAAAACCTGCAATGCACGTAAAATGCTGTTGAGGTTTCATGATCACCTCTTCCAGGTTGTGCATTCTGGCCAGCTCTCCTTTGAAGCCATGGTGTGCGGGTGCATTGCTATTAACTTCTTCTTGGAAGCTATGATGTCAAGCAAAACCTACCGCACGTTACGTAGACCACACTTACAATGCATTTGGGAAAATGTTGGAAATGATGTGCAAATCCTTGCCCGAAACGAATGGCGCAGTTGCCTCTGGATGGCCAAACGGTACAAGCGTGTTACTATCAACATGTTTTTCTTTCTAGGTAAACTGATAGTCGCCTCCTTCTTCGGCGGGGGTCTTGGAATGGGCATGATCATACTGGCATTGGTACTGGCCTGTCACCTCGCCAAGAAAAAGTGTAGGAAGGGAAAAGGTAAGCCAAGTGATAAGCATTCAAAATGTACCCTATCAAGCGTTCGCACAGGTCACAAGGTTAGGTCTCCACAGAGACACTCGGCAAACTTTAAGCTACGTCAAATTAACAACATTGACTAGACTGGCGACTCCTTGTCATCGAAACACCCAGACTCAACATCTGTCAAGGACGAGTAAAGCGGAATAGGTGGATTTCAGCACATTGCGGAGTTCCAGGCAACCACATCAACCGATCTAAGAATTTAATGCTGTTATCAAACGAAGAAAAAGAATGAATGGACTAACCCATCCACTAATTTATTTGATATCTGCAATTGTACGAATATATGCATGTAACTTGTGGTAACGTAGAAAATATGTTCTTTTCTTTTTCAGGGCATTTAAAAAGCAATGCTTATGAAGTAGGCGTGGATAAAGGTTCTGATTGTAAGTACATGTAATTCTAGGCTGTCTACATGGAGTTCTGCAAAAAAGAAGGTTTATGAGTCAGAGAATCAGCGAGAGGTCATTTATCATTCCTTTTTCTGGAACGTGACTAGAGTTGTATAATTTAACGCTGAACTGCATGCAAAAAACCAGAGCACCCCATGCGGCAATAGCAAGAAATTCAAACGATCGAAAGGACTTTCTGAATACGGCCTGAAACATGATAGACCTCCAATACTTCGATGCGCTTGATTTCACAAACCAGCAAGCCACAGGACGATGTGGACAGTCTCGGAGAATTATGGAAGAGAAAAAAATAAAAATCTTCTCCAGGGACTCGAACCCGGGAACTCGGGCTCAGAATACGAGCACTCTAACCGTCTGAGCTAGGGGGGCTTTCTTGTGAACTGCTGCCAGCAAATATATCTTATATGAATGGTGATTATGCTCTATTTTTGAGAGATGAACCAGAAATTTTCTCAAGTACATGTAATAGAAGAAAACACCAAGACAAAGGTGAACATTGCTCATAGAAAACGTAAACTCCGCATACACGCACAGCAAAGAAAAAATGACTTTCTCCCTTCAGTTGCCCACTGGAAGCCGCTCAAAGATGTTGAGCAAAGATTACACACAAATGTTTGCACGTTCCATGAAGGCGTATAAAACGACAGGCATTTCAAGCAGCCCAGTGGCCTCGCGGATAAGAGTGTTGGCAAATAAAACCAGAGGTCTCGAGTTCGAGTCCCGATGAGAGGACTTTTTGATTTTTTTCCTTCCAGAATTCTCTGCGAAGGTCCGCATCGTCCCACGGCTTGCTGGTTTGTGAAATCAAGCGCATCGAAGCATTGGAGGTCTATTATGTTTCAGGCCGTATTCAGAAGGGCCTTTCGGTCGTTTGAATTTCTTATTATTGCCGTATGGGGTACTCTGGTTTTGTGCATGTAGTTCAGCTTCGATGTCCACCAGTAGCCTTTTCTAAACCAGACATGATGGTAATTGACTATCTGATTAAGATTGGGATACAGGACATGATAAATGTGATAAAAAGAAGGTTGAAATACTGTGTCATCGGCCAGTGTGTTCAAAACCCCATCTGTACAAGCGTTTCTAGACAGATTTCCTTTAACGTATTCACTTTCTCTTGCAGCTGATGAAAGGCGGAACTCTGTTGAGGGTGCAGTTGATGATCCGCTAAATGAAGGTAAGATGTCATGAGCAGTGTTGGCCCATCTGTTGAATAGCATCCCGCGAAGTTACTATTTATAGCTCACAAGGTCATTTGCATAAATATTGATGACGTTTTAGTCACGTGACAGTCGGATATCGACACTTATTTCTACGCATTTGAGCTTATTTCAAAGTCAATTATCTTTGACCCTGCATTGTTTTTAGCATGAATGATTCCATAGAGTCAGAGAGAAAAATATTCAGAGCAATTATGTAGTATTTCCAACACTCGGACATGTGCCAGATTGAATCTAATTGCCCTATAGTTAGAAAGCCTGAATCCATTACGAAACCGCATGTTTGTCCGACATTGCCTGTAATTCAGCGATGGGGAAATAGAGGGCAGCAGCTGCAGTGACGTCATCTTCGCGGAATGCTATACGGGGTTGAGGGGAGGGGTATTTGTGGATTGGGAATAACTTCCGTCTTTATAAAGTAAGATAAAATCCGAGTGAATCAGTGGCTTTCGCTACACAGTGACTCTATGACCGTGATAACAAATTCTTTTTGTTGGATGTATTTAAAGACAATGAAACTGGGTGATGTAGCTAGGACTTTGGATATTGTTACACTGAAATTTTAAATACACATGTATAAATCGTTCTCTCCGTCTTGCCATTGGTTACAAAAACCACGGTAAAGTAAAATGGAATTATCGCTTTCTAGCCGTCTCCTCTGTTTCAACATGGTGTCGACAATAGTTTGGTTTCCTTACACCAAGCACTTTCGAGCCAGAGTTATGTAGCTATGAAATTGATTTCCTCCTCACTCCGATTGCAGATATTTCAAAAATGGCGCGAGTCGTTTTTACAAATGGTCGAAAGCGAAGTCGACGGGTGACCTTCCTGCTGAAGTCCCCTTCATGTAATGCATGTAAGTCTTAAAAAACAACTGAATTAATCACGAAAAGCAAATCACCGTAAGACATGTTATAGAAGTATATTTTTTGGTTCATGTGCAGTGTTATTTGTATATAAAATCTAGGAAGTGACTACTTGGCAAGCCCGGCTTACCAAACAGCGACTTTTTCTTGTCCTGAACGGAAAGCCGAACTCATTAATATTAAAGTAAAGTCTCCAGCTCGCCAAACAGGGTAGATTTTTACCAGTTCGGCAAGCCCGGCTGGCCGAACAGGGTGGCTTTTTACTGTGCTGTTTGGCAAGCGGCTCTCCAAACAGAACAAAAAAATATGCCTGTTCGGCGAGCGGCTTGCCAAATAGACCCGGCCTAAAATCTGTATCGAAATTTTTCTATACAATTCATGTTTTATTAATTTCTTTGCATTCTAGGTGAAAGAAAAGATCAAGCATACGTTAATGAAGCCTATGAAAACTATCTTGGTGAGACCCTCGAATTTTTCATATACTGTTGCCATCTTTAGAGAGTTCGAGACTACGGATATACAGCACTGAGTTGTGCTACTGGTGCTTCTTGATAACATTTTCTCAAGCTAAATGGCGACCTTCTCCACGATTCTTGGCCAAGACCTTTACTGGGAATTTTACAAGAATCTGGAAACTAATTTACTTGAACATATTCACGAAACTGTTAGATCTTAATCAAGAATCGTCACAGGAATCCTATCTGGACGTTCAAGTCCCGGCCCAGGCACCATTTGTCGTGGTATTGGTAAAAGCCATGCCGGAATCTGACCATGAGCTGACGTGACTTGATAGAAATGCTAAACATTCTACTTGGACAGTGTCATATTCAATTTATGTTACAGACGGCGTGCCAGACCATCCATTCCCCTCGAAGTCAATATGCGAAGAATGTGAAAGTAAGTACACGATTCAAGGATTCAAGGATCAAATTCCTATTAAGACATCAGCGGAAGAAGCTGTTGTGCATGTTTGGTGGCAAATGACACGGTCTTCGTGCTTTGGGCAGGCTGTGGTATACAATATATAAATCACATTTTGACCACAACTGAGTCGTCGGTAGGCTCGCAAAGATAACGTCAGTTGCTTTGTTCCTTGCAGATAATAACAATATACCAATGGCAGTATTCCCTGAGAGTGACCTGTAGCTTCAATGTGACCAAGTCCCCGAAACACAACAGACGAGGTTTGCGACTGACGGCAGTTTTTTGTCATGCGAGTAGGAAGAAAACGATATCCGATTCGTGTAAGCGCCATTGGTAGAAGACATCGCGAAGAGACAAGACCACCATTAAATGTCTAAGCCTTTTAGGTGTTGATTTGACAATGTTAGACAGCGTCGCATCAATTCATGTATGTGTTCCTGAAGTTGAAAATTGGATACGATATTCTGGACAGTCTGGGGAGGAACTGGTAAACTTTTGAGGTGTAGTCGAGCACGGAAATTTTGATAATCGGACAAGTTTGATAGAAGTTGATATTTCGAGTCCAAAAGTTCCACGATGCACATGTGTTACCAAAAACACGTACCGCGATTTATCACGGTCACGTTAGAGAAGCCACAGCGATATCATAACGCAATAGGTTAAGGGTAATGAGAACATTTCGTCAGGTTTTGATGTCTGTTTATTTATACTGTTACAGTGTACAGTATAAAGCATATTCCACATGTAACTGTTAAACGAAGTAGCGTTATTTTCTCAACGGACTGCTTTTTCTGTGCCATACTAATTTACTTGCATGTATAACACATACCATGTACAGAAGAATTGATAATATATGACATTATTTAAAATTACAAATGTTCTATCGTTCTATTGTTTTCTTTATCCTATTGTACGTTCCTATTGTACTTTTCTAGCCCTTTTCTCGGGATCAGTCACCAGTGTAAACTTTCAAAGAGGCCAATCAAAACAAGGATAGCTCCCTACTACAGCCTCGGTCTCATGAATGTTCGCCTTTTCAGGTTCCATATTTGCAATACATCTTGTGGCGCATGGTACTCTCACCGAGGTTGGCATCTCGCGATTTCGCATTCCGCATCTGGCGATTTATAATAAGCCGTATAAGGCTACTGCTTTTGCCCCAAATTTACTAAAGCGTGCATTGTACCTTGAATCGGGGCACAAGAGGAGAGTATCATCGATTTGTTGTTGGTCAGCCAAAAAGGGTTACAACCTTCGTACGTAAACCACGGTCAATTAGTGTCACCATCGCACCAAAGGATAAAGTTATGAGTAAATGATGAAGTTGGCCTATCGTCCTTGCGCCGAAGGGAGTCCGAGGAACATTCCCGTCGCCCAGCTAATTTGATGATATGACATATTTTCTAGTGAGAAGACATCAATTAGTGACAGGAAAGGATGCACTCCAGTTGCACCCGAGAACTGGTGTCAAATGTGGAGCGCTAATTAGGGGATCTGATTAGTGCCAAATTGGGCATTACGGGCGGTTGAGGCGGTTAGCATGCTAGCGGGGTGGCAAATCGAAATCTTCTCACTTATTTCCAGACGGGTCATATTCAATGGTAAAACTACCTGCAGCCAAGTGAAGGTAGTTTTGATTACATTACAGAGAGTGGCCCGGAACTGGCTAACAGTGGTTACACACCTGCCACCTGGTGGAGCTTATCCGTACAGAAGTTGGTCGTCGATTTTCAAACATGGAATATTTTATTAAATTAAATCTGCTTGTCCATACTAACAATCAAATTTGTGTAATTTATGACTGAAACGGACAACTCATATGAAAAACCAATTGTTTGCGTCGTTACACTTAAACTTCATATCGTCAAGGTATAAAACGTTAACTTGAATAAAATTTTGAAACTTTTAGCCTGACTTGACAAATACTTTATTCTGTATTCAGAACGTCGAGCAAAAGACTAACACTCAACACTGAGACGTTACTGCACTGTTTAGTGAAGATTTATCTGATTACGCCTACGAATCCCGGATCAACTCTTCATTGCATGATCGATCCAACATGAGTTCGGACAAGACCAGGGGACGAGACGAGAGTCCGACATCCGCAACCTCCTATTCTCGCCATTAGTAACGGTTGCTAAGTGATACTTGCCGAAAAAGCTGACTAATATTCAAATTATGCTTCAAATCATCACACAACGTCGTGAAGAAATAATGATCATAAATTCGTCAGATGTACGCGCACTGCATTTCAGTTTTCCGGTCATCGTGTGCCAAGTTCTGGGAGAGGTACCAGCGTAAAATTAGTCTCTTCCGGTTTAGAAGGCAAATAAAGCGCAGTCCTCTCATTTGGAGATTGGGACATCCGCCCCCGATGATCCAAACTAGAGCACGATTTCATCAGATTACACCTACCCATTCAAAGCGATTTTCTAATTGGTTTTCACGACACATAGAAGCAAAGACAAGAGCTGAATACGAGCAGGAACAAGGCCAGTGTTGACGATCATCTCTCACACCCACACTCAATCACAGCACGCCACCTGTCGTCGTATCTTCACACTTTGTCTAGAACCCGAGCTGCTCACCTTATCGATGCCATTTGAATATCAGTGACGGGATATATCAGTCAGAAGTGATAAAAGCGAGACAGAGCGGGTTTGTGGACTGTACTTAATAATAGCATTCAGGATGAAGTCGTTAGCGGTGAGTACAGCCTTTTTCATATCATTCTCAGTTTTACTCTAGTCATATTTACACTCTTGTTTAATGATTCATTTCAGACTTTTGTTGTCGCTATGAAGAGTACGAACTATTCATTTCAGACTGTGTGCAGTCTCTTCGAAGAGTGATAACTCTTCATTTCAGACTTTAAAAAACCTCTCTTTACACTTTTTCCTTGATGCGGTCATCTTTGAAATAATTTGAGATTTCAGATGTCGTCATGATTATCATCGGTTTGATTGCAATATTGTTTGTCTCACTGAACGACTGACTCAACACTTCCAACATTCGATGACTGTTCATCTTTCAAGAATTTCGGAATCCTATTGAATGTCTGTGTGACTTTTTGACATTTTTGTTGTTCCAAAATTTTCACAATTACGTCCGTTTTATTAACATAAACGGCACTAAAAACGACAAGTTGGACACCTGCAACGCCCCAACCCATAAACACGCTCAAACAGCACGAACTATATGTCGTTGCAAGTTGCCATTTGGTTTGGTTTAAAAGAAGTTATACTTGATATGGGAGTTGTTATAGTAAAAAGGGTTGTCCAAACATTTTGGCTAGAACTTGAAATCCTAAGGCAATTAGAACTTCAAAATGAAGTTAAAGCCAATTTCAAGGGTCGAAGTCCGTTCTCTTGAGCACAAAGAACTGACTCTCACCCTTGAAATTGGCATTCCCTTCGCTTGGAAAGAGTTCTAATTGCTAACGGATTTCAATTTCTAGTCAAACTGGTGGGGCCTATGGTCAGCCCTTAATTGGGCGACAAATTCCCAGAAGAAAATTTACAGAAAGGACATTTTGCAACAGTCCATCTCTACGTCACAAGGGATAGGTCAAGACCTAGTCCTGGCAGGATTGCCGGGGCCAGTATTTGCAGTGCTGGAGGTCATAACAAGCTGGAAACCAAGCACACCAAGGGTGTTGAGGGAAAATATAATTAGACCGCCAATCCCACCTCAGAGATTTCCTTTCACATGTTTTTATTGGAGTTGTTATTGAGAAAACGGTGTTTTTTTCATATCGTGGACAATGTATCTGAAAACCGTTCAAGAAACGAGATAAGTAAGCTTCGACTGTCGTAAACTGTATTTCGGATAGATGTAGTGTGTTTACAAAGCATTTGATCAATACTATGCACTCGCATCATATCAAAACTGAATCTTGCAAGTTACTTTAAGTTTTGAGTAAGCGGATCGACACGATGTTCTTGTTTATTCCAATGCGGAGAAGTTTACTAACCACGGATGTGATGTTTGTATTCTTGTATATATTGCTATGTAGCTAACATTACTTGAGTCTACAAGATGAAGGTTCACAGATACAATAATTATCATTACCGCCTATATACAAGTACTGGTACGTCCATTACACTTCGGAATTCTAAGTTTTGTGTTTGAGTTCGAATAGGATGTTATGCGTCCTGAATAGGCCCTATCTTCATGTTAAGTGAGATGCTTTTTAATGTATTGCAAGTTTCGCCATACCCGCATATAAAGTTGTTTGGGTGATATATTGCAAATTGTACTTAACGAACAGAAAAAGTCGGAACATACACCCTTCGAAATAAAGGCTTTTGGATTTTTTCTCTCTCAAAAACCTTTATTGCGAAGAGTTTAACGAAGACAAACTTATCTTGTCATGTAAGCTTACAAGTACAGGTGTACGAAAGTAAAGGTCTTAACCATGAATCTACCTTCGGATATAAGTAAAAAAGGACGAGCAGAGATCGACAATGTCGAAAAGGGCAGGAGATGCTCTCGATATTACAGTTCAAACTAATGAGAGAGTGTAACTCCAGTATCAGCGCAAACAGCCACTTCTACGCAATTCGTGTTAAGTTACTTAGATGATCGTGTTTTACTCCAATAAATTGATGGTAACCATCATTATTTTGTATTTCCGTACGTGGCTGAGCATACTAAATGCGCGAGGTGAAATGCGGATAATTTATGTCTATTGTTGAGAATTTTCTGCAAAAGTTATCTCGGGAATTTCTAATTTCACTTCTTATTGAATTCCGCCTACATTCTAATCAGAGTAATGCATTGCATTACATTACATTACGTCAGAGTGTTCTTCATTCAACTCGTTGCCGTAAATAATTGATAATGAGCCGAAAAGGTAACTCACGGGAAAGTTTTAAATTGATGTTTCTAATGAGACTGCGTTACGCGGGGCTTGTCGTTGCCATATGAATTTCAATTGCAGTTTCCGCCCGTCGCCAGTGTAGAAGATTCAATTGTCTTCTCCGCAAATGTGTCCTTCCTTATCGTATGGATGAAGATGTGGTTAAGTACACTCAAGTTGTTCAATGGCTAAGAGATTAAAGCCGGATAATAGACGCATTTTTCCCGGGACTCTCTATCCTACGACTAATTTTTCTACTACACCCCAGAGTGCCAGGTCTCCAAGAACTGGTCTGTGGTAATTACTGATCAATGAACAGTGGAAGTGTTATCAAATTTGATGATGTTACGTGTAATAAACACATTACTATATGTTCATCATTACTAACATACTAATATTGGAAAACACGATTTTGTCTAAATTCATCATGATTGTTTCCCGATCTGCCAAGCGTTTTTTTGCTCATGGCTACAACGCGTAACTTATATCTATCTTGAATGCGATATAACTCATCTTAATATCTGTTTCTGCAAGAAACCGATATTATCTCCGGTTTAAGCGTACAAAGCCCAAGGAAACATATATGACTAATATGCCACAATCATAACAATTCACAATTCACTTTTTACCTTCAACTTTTTTACGATGTCTGTGCGGCAACTGATCAACTAATGAAAACTCCTATTTCGTCTTAAGTGAAAACTATTAATGCCATATGATAATAGCCGATGCTACGTTAACTGTAGGATAACATGAACGCATATTTCAGCTAACAAGTGCGCTCTTTATTATCACGTAATAACACTGTCTCAATTGCAACAATTCGTGCTGATTTCTGATAACGGCGACGCTCAAAAATCCAATTTCGCTGCGATCATTTTTCACCTCAAGGCGAAAGGCGAAACGTAGATCATTCGATAAAAATGTTCTGTGAGTAGTTATCCGATGGAATTCTTTAATCCGGCGAATTTCTGATAATTTGGAAGCAGAATGTTGACTGGGAGATTACGGAATGCTGGTAAAGATGGAAGGATTTAGTATTTTTTAGGCGACAAGTCCGCGAAGTCATCGCCAGTACATATCCACTTTTAAAAATGGGCTTATTTACATGACTGTGGGCAGGTGACATAAAGTTGTCCACTTAGCCTTGCTGTTAAGGAGCACGACCGCCGTTCGTAATTACGTGTACTTAATTGCTTAAACCAGCATCTAAACGCGAGCGCGGTGCTTGCCAACCGAACAAATCCACCCATTATCTCCCTCAACTACAGCGTCGTATAGATAATTCGCTGCTGATTCTCAGTAATCGGTTTCTCAAAACCGTCATTACTCCCTCAAGATCTGTTTCAACTTGCCGCTAAATGCGTAAGTCACATCTCTTTTGGTACCATTGTTTTGCCTTGGGAGTGCTTTTTACAGGTCCTAACAGAAATGACGATTTATTTGCTTAGTTCTTTGGCGAAGGCTTTCCTTTCTTTTATGGTTTTTGCAGCTTTGGCGAGAATAATGTCAATTGGCTAGAATGATGTTGGCGATAACATGTTATGGCTTCTCAGAATTGGCGGCGCATTGTCAATTCTACAGAAAGAATAAAGTCAATTCCTGCCCAGAAAGATCGTCTAAATTAACTTTCCGTAGATTTTATGAATCACCACACCGAAGGAAAGCTTTCCAACTGATCGAGACCTTATCTCAATCTTGTGTATTCGAGGTAGGCGTTCCAACTTACCGAGCAACCTGTCTTGCAGAGTGCCCGGTTGAGGCCTTGGATTCAATCACAGGAAAATCAGCCAAAAGTGCTCCCGAATTTGCCAATCTACTGATTTTAATCAATTTATTTTAAAATGATCTGTGCAACTCTGGTTACTTGATCGACATCATATGCAGTCACTTTGAGGTTAATTAATCACTGATTTTCTCTGTGTTGGACACAAAAAAAATCAACTTTAAACCAATGCCTTTTCACTGCCGAAGGCAATGCAATTAAAACATCCCCTTCATTAATGTCCCTACTTCATTTCAGTTATTTTTATCGAGAAAATCATCTTGAAGATGTAATTAATCTCCATCGAGTCGGAAGTCCTTCTATCAGTAATTGAAATGAGAAGTGCTCTCAGTGCTGTAACAACAATTGCGGGATGCTCTGTCAACAGTTGTGCATAACGAACAAGCCTCATCATCTGATTGAAAATTATTACAGCAAGTTTCTAAATCTGTAAGGAGCTTTTCTTCTTGTGTTCATGACTTAACTGTACGTTGTTCGTCTGTGACTGGGGTTTCAACAACAATCATACTGTCTATAGCCTTTTTTCGCTATGAGGTCAGACCTATGCTCAGATAAGCAATCTGGCCATTTCGCCAAATCTTATCGAAGCGTGAGGTGATCTAATCCTGCCGTTACTTATGATTTGTCTGCGAACTGGACTTGAGCGAGCAACTAAAGGCTATAATGTCAACATGTTGACTTACAAGATTCGAAATTGGCGTTTCATGATCCAACATCCGTGTAAAAATTGGGAGACTGGCCTCCTTAGCATTGGTAGGCAACAAGTCTAGACGAACGAAAACACTGATGAAAATCCTTGAAGGAGATTGTAACCCAGAAGGTGTAGTGTGCAGGTCCACCTGTGTGTGGAAACGCCCTGACTCTCACGGATCCATTCCCCGAACTACCGAAATATCTATCCTATTTGGGGCATAACTGGAAAAGAAAAGCCCCTTGTACATGTAGTCCATCGACGAAGATGCGGTTTTCAAGAGCAATGGACATATCACACATAGATATCAGATCGAGCAGGGTCAAATACAGTAATCAGTCGGCACAACTCTTGGATAGGTGTGCCATTGCAATATGTTTGGTCATTACTCATTCTAATGGGCGGATGCATGATGTTCTCGTGATGTGGCTGTCTTCCGTTGGCAGCCCAATGTGCTCGTCTTAAAGGCTAATTGAGTCAACGAACCATTATTATATGTAAGAGCTGCGGAATCACCATTCCCTTGGACAGTGAGCGCAGGTAGAGTCATGAAGACGGAAAATAAAATGGAAATGCGCTGAGCACTCGATCAGTTTTTCAGGCTCGAGGTGGAGACTGCCTAGGGAAAGTATGAATACCTTTAAAAGTCTCATCAATTTCTTTCGGAGATGCCAAATATCGACGATGTTTCGAACATGGAATGGCTTCCACTCATGTCTCCTATGTCATGTTCTAATCGACTGGTGCATTAGGTTTTAATGTTGGCAGATGCATTTACTTTCCAGTGTGCTAATTTTGAATAAATCTAGTCTATGAACCCATTATAGCTGCAGAATAACCATCCCCTGGGACAATGAGCACAACTGGAGTAATAAAAGCAAATAATGGAAAATGCGCAGCGTAATTGGTTTGTAAGGGGAGCGTATGAATGTGTTTTTTAAGTTTGCTTACCGCTGGCAACATATCATGGAAGGAACCATTGCAAAGAATGATTGATATCAAATAAAGATCTTGGTGGTTTTTTATGGCGCAGTCAGTCCGTGTTGTTCTACATTCTAAACATATTTCTTCTTCTTCTCCTTAGCGTTCGAGATACTTTTATGGCTATATCACTAAAGAATCATATCGACCTGGCTGCCGTCTTTTGTCTTAAGCTTTGTCGCCATTATGCTCTGTTCGGCCATGTAGCCAGTCTCTCGGCGTCTCAGAGTGGGCATTTCCTGAGAAAATGCTCTGGACGGTGACGTGTTTGATCGTGTGCGTTGCACTGGCACCTCCGGATCAACCCATGTTTATCCTCTTGAGATTGGCCTTTAGGATAGTGGCCTCTATTCTGTCCATGTTTCCCTAGGAGATAACACTAATCTTGAACTATACGACATCGCCGAAACCATCCCCGAAAAAAAGCAATTCTGTATCGGGGTATCAGGAAAATCCATTGAAACACTAACGGGTATAAATCCCAAGAGAAACTATTGGATAAGAAACATTGGAACTTTTAGCCGGTTACCAAGAAACCAACCAACCACTTATAAGTACGGATGGCACGGTGAGATTAGCCGTCGTATCGGCTGTGCTCCGCGTCAGAAATGCCAAGGGAGTACGTTACATTGACAAAAACGAAAGAAAATAAATGTAAGTAATTAATTGTTTTCGCTCATTCAGAATACAAGTGAATCGCAAGTCTTTTTAATCAAATCGAGTTGATTAAATCCAGTTCGGTTGACCATGATATTCCAGCTGTAAGAAAATTAATTATGCACTTAAATCTCAACAGGCCTTCTGAATTAACTGAACTAAACCTGCTTTGTATCTAAACAGAAGTTACTTTCGGCAATAGCAGTAGCTAGGAGGCGGTAGGGAGCATCATGCATTCCGTATCTGATTCTGCCAGTTTCGAACAAAATTTATTTTACATTTTGCCGGGTTGACATTTCAAGCTTCAAATAAATTGGTGACAGGAACACTATTTGTCATTAGCCACTGGTGTTCGATGGCCACTTATCTACATTTGGACAATCGCCCAATGAGAGGAACAGCTACCATTTGCTCCGGAGAACAAAACTACGCTAGTAAATCGTGCTTGCTATCACTAAGCGACCGTTACGAGTCACGAGGCTTGGAGATTGTAAAAAGTAAAAAGGATGTATTTTTCCTTTCATTCTCATAATCAATGATTAGGCCCCATGCCTCCTTGCCAAGCTGTTATACCTAACTACCAGCCAAAATGACACCCGCATGTCTGTCAGATATATCAAACGTACTTCAACTGACAATCACGATTACAATATCCGTTTCTTGAAAGCTTGACTTCCATGTCGTTGCCCGGGTTTTGCCACGAAGTTTTGTTTATCATAGGCTGTCAAAGCTGAGCCTGTCGTGAAATTGTCAGATTTCAAAACCGCAGAATGCATTATTTACTTAGTGACATTTTCACTCGCGTTTTTCCATATGTCGGACATTTTGAAAACTATGATATCTCACTTGCTTCCATCGAGTTAAAAATGTCCACAATCACGATCATAACATCCGTTTTTCTTGCAAGCTTAGATTTCCTGTTGTTGTCCGGGTTTCGCCACGAACTTTTTTCGCATTAATTGTTTGGACTGCTCTTAAAGTAGCATTTCAAAGATTCAGTGACGCTAACTGCCATTGGCGGTGCGTCACTTCCTTAAAACGTGTCATCATACACCATAACAGAAATAGCGACGACTCATTTTCAAGTAGAGTTGTTACATGTATTTGCTTACGTTTAGTCACTTTCCCGCCCGCTGAAACATCAAGTTGGCAATATTGGGTTTTAGTGTAAGTATTCTTTATTCAGTCAAGCAAAGTGAACAAAATTGTCACAACTTGGGCATAAGCATAAGTGCCATAGTGGTAGACCCCCAGGCTCTATCAGTGGTAAAAACCAAACCAATCGTCAAAGTGGGTATGTTGAAATCCGTTGGTTGAAAACGTGCATACTCTCATACCGGCGCAGGTAAGTTTCCCCAGGGTTACTGGCGACAGCTTACCATTTCAAAAGTTGGTGAACTGCCAGGCAGTTAGCGTATCGTCCCTCATCTTCCCGCCGCAATGATTGGAAAAGTTCGTCCAACCTAAAATAGGTGTAACAACATCTTAACGCAAAGTGTGCCTGCAGTTGTAAGGCGCAGACTCCTCGGTGAAAAGCGTTATACAAAAGCCGTCACTTTTTCATGTTTAACCGTACCATTAGATAATTAACCATTACCTCCAAAGCAGCGCAAGCTCTGTCTCTAATAACCTAAATACCTTAACTCGTTATCTCAAGGAGCAGCGTACAGCTATATGCAACCCATTATTACTCAAACATACTTCTAATGTTTCATACGACTCGGCGAGATTTTTAATTACCAGTTGCTTTAGAATTTGATATAGTGTTGCTCATTGAGCTTTGAGCGTTCTTTCACTTGTTTGAACATTTCTGTAGCCAACCAAAGCGAAAAAGGCCATTTTTAGCTCTAAAACGCCATGATGACGATGAAATCTGATCTAGATTGGGCGCGATACCCTCCGCCATTGCAGTTGAGTCGTCTTTTTGTTTGAAGAAATGCCAGTGGTTGTATGGCGAAAATGAAGAAACAGCCTTGAAAAGTAAATTGGCCACGGGAACCTCGAGCTATGGGAGTGAGACATATTGATTTAATTCCTGAGACAAATGGACAAAAGTTCGATTTTCTTAGAGTGTTACATTTGTCATCGTCACACGCAAGCCACTGTCGTTATTGACGGAACTTGGACGAGTGAGGGGCTCATTAGTGTCAAGACAGGTGATTCCTGGCCCTCCACGGTGCTGGCATTGATTGGCTAGAATCATAGTATCTCTTACGCGTATTAACAGGGTTCATAGTCTGAAATATCGTCTTCGGAAAAATGTCCCTCTCTGTTTAATGGTGGCGGATTCAGGTATATTTCTAGAAATACTCAATGCCTTTATCACCTCGTCGATTTGCAATCGTGGAGCCTTGTGTGTCTAGATGTTCCTTCCTGTTTTTATAGTGGTGGATTCAGGTATATTTCGAGAAATACTCGAGGCCTTTATCACCTCGTCGATTTGCAATCGCTGAGCCTGGTGTGTCTAGATGTTCCTTCCTGTTTGGTAAATGAAATGTGAAACTAAAGCTGTCAACAAAGATATTGACTCTAGTACAACAGTTATGGCATACTTGACATTCTCTGCGAAACATTTACAATAGAGAAACCATCAACAAACAAGCGCCTACAAAATGACGTCTCATCACCTGCCCGGAGATATTTCCTATCACAATCTGTCGCTTTCATAAAGAGTCGATCAAAATCGTTTCCTTTTGTAAAACAGGCATTTCGTGGCAAACTTATTAAAACTGATATTAACATCGCTCTGCTCTGCTAAGCTGTTTGGTGAGATTTAAGAGCTTGCGGCGTGATCGATAAGTAAGCTGTTAAACTGTAAGTTGCCAAGGGATTGTATTGTGGTAATCCTTGCTTCAGTGGAAACATGTAGTTTTCTTGGTGGTAGAGAAGACATTTTTCATTTTGTTGAAAGAGTTGACTTCTCTGAAGCTTTGATAAACAAGTTTTTAATATGATTTTAATATTCTCGGATAAAGGATCAAACGGAATTAAACGCACGCTTTAGAGTCAAAGGCATGTAAACGTTTTTGATTGGTGCAGCGCATGGGGAAAGAATCGAATAAAGAGAAGTGAATTTTAAATTTAAAGTTCTGCAGAACAATTCTTGTCAAATCAGAAGTGCCGAATTCCGCATCCCGGTGTAACATCTGTGGTTGTTCCCCATGTTTCAGTGTTTCCAAACAATAGGCAGCTAGAGAGACCATGACTTTTCAATAGGGGGGATACACAGAAATACTCGTCAATCTATTTTTGAGCGTTCCCAAACAATGAGGGGAAACACTCAAAAACAGAAACACTCAAAAACATTACACCGGCGTGCCTATTCAGGCCAATGAGATGAGTTTATTATTTGGCTTGGGCTAGTGATGACAGCTTTCGGAAATGGCTGAATCATCCGTAAGGCAGGAGCTAGGGGCCGAGTAAATCGTCTTCGTGTGACTAATATGCACAGTTAGGGAACTGGGTTGTGTTCGAAACAACATTAGATCTATTCCTCATGTGAATAGTTTCGATGTACTGTGGGTTGGAAGAAGCCCTCTATCGGCAGTCACGTGTAACTTCGTCTGACATACACTCCCCATGTCTAAGGAGTCCATTTAAGTTCCCATCCTTCTCACCTCCCCGAGCTGTGGTCGGTTGACTATAGAGTGGGTGGCCCATATCATTCGTAACAGCTTCACGAATGCTACTTTGACCACAAGTCTGTCTCCTTTACGATAAGATCAAAAAGTCATTATCTTCAAAGAAGGACCCGTTTATTTTAGGTTGGTCACGTTCCGCAATCGAATCAAAGCTATCGGTCATCTCGGCTCGATCACTCGCTTGTTTCGGTTGAGCAGTCACATTTGATTCGAGACAGTCCTTGAGTTGACTTCATAACGCATTGCTTGAAGTACCCTACTGCATCGACCATCCCAGTAGAAAATCACTTGTACCGCGAGATTGTACGGATGTACCAGTGCATGCTGATGTATCATTATGTTGGTTACGAACTTTTTACGTGTAAAATTTGACTTCAATGTTTCTTTTACGCAGCTGTTTGAATGGTAAACACCTACACGTGATGGATACTGTATTACTAATGATGCGATATCTGTAATGAACCTGGACATGTTATATTTTTTAACTACAGATAGTATCTCTTTAAGCCGGCTGGAGGCAGTAAATGTTTTTGTCGCCGGGTTTTTAAAACTAAAATCAGAGATGTGAGAATCAATGAACATAACCATTCGCTCTTTAAAGTCTTGGTTAGCAAATTTCTGACCTATTGCATCTGCTATACTTAGCCTCCCCGAAGGCCATTTCTATTCCTGTGTGTTCCTGGGCGATGATGATGTTTGTCCCGCACCTAAGCACATCTATGTGTGCAATAGCCGTGTCTTTATTAGCCCCGCGAGGATTTTGGCGTGAGGTGGACAGGTCTTGGACACAGAGCATCGGAAACCTTAAGAGTTGCATGTCAAAACCAATAAACCTGTCCATTCGTTGGAAAGCTCATCTTGAGTATTTTCACCTAGTCTAACGTCTGACATCGATGTTGGGTTGGGAAGGTGAGAATTAAGTGCATTTCTGTAATTTTCTCAACCAACCATGTTATGGCCACGGCATAGTGCATAAAGGTACTATAAATAGCTTCCCGGAGGCTATTGCTCTTCCTCTGTGATATGGTGATTTGATTGCCCCAGCTGCTGATCACACCATTCTGTGTAATAGACATGTTATTGTCCCCTCAAGATCTGGCCAAACACCTGGACCTGTTAATTGCATTCCAACGCATACGGTCACTTTGAATCCATTCTCGGACAGCGCAGCATGATCACGGCTGAAGGTGGCATTGGCCCTGAAAGTAATCTAACGTGGGCGGAGATATTGTTAAGTAATCTATACCAGATCATACTGCTCCTGCAAGATCTGATCGAACTCCTAATACCGTGCTAATTGCATCAATTTGTCAATATCATTCCTTTCTCGGACAGCACAGTTTGGTCGCAGGTGCAGGTGACATGGACCAAGAACTTAATCTAACCTATCATGCATGGATGAACATATATTTTTATAACCTATATCACACCTTATTGTTCCTTTGAGGTCTGATATAACTCCTGATACATGCTAATGGCATCCATTATGCAATATGATTCCATTGTCGGACATCACAGCATGGTTACGGCTGAAGGTGGCATGGACGATGGAAGAAATCTAACTTGTTTGCGTGTACGGACATATCTTTTTATAGCGTTTACCTGATCTTCCAGCGGGCTATGAATACATGCTTATTGCATCCCTTGGTCAGTTTGATTCCATTCTCGGACAATACAGCCCGATCACAGTTGAAGGTGAAAGAAGATCGCAAGTTGTAGGCCTATTGCTCACCAGCCCGAGATGTCATACGGTGTCTCTTTTGTTTACGTTTTGGTAGCAGTTGGAGACATTACTCATTGTTTCCTATAGGCCTCTAGCTAAAGGTCTAGCTTTTTATGTTATCATTTTTATCGGACCAATCAGACCAGTCACACATTACACACAAGGCTAATTCAATTTGTCTCCGCCAGGTGGGATATTGGCGTCATGGGAGACTAATTCCATACTATCTTATTTTCGCCATCCATGACAGGAATCTGTCATGGCACGAGGGAGACTCATCACACGCATCAAACTAGCAGATTGCTCCTTCTGAATGATTCAATAGCACTTTGGCTTATTTGGTAATATTACCTAAATTAGCCTTTGATTTGTCATTATCCGAGGACAACATGAGACACGTCCTCATCCCACTTAAGAACATTAGTAACAGGTGAGTAGAATATCCCAAGCAGCTGGCACTTGATAAGGGTAACAACTAAACGAGAGCCGATATGTCCAGGGCGATTGTGTACTGTTAAGAAGAGCGGATAAACTGACTTTAATCAAGAGAACATCTTTTGACTCGGATACTGTTTATCACAGCGTCCGAAAGATAGAGTGTATCGGTAACTCTGTTATAATGACTGGAGTTGAATACCTGGGTCCCGAGTGTTTTTTATCTGCTCTTCGATTTTGTAGTCAGATGCTCACTGCGTTAATCGCATTATCGAATGCGTCTGCTGGAAAGCAGGACATCAAATGTTCACTGGGCGGAAAATGCCAGGGGCTAACATCTGATAGCGTGACCGTATAGTTTTTCAATCTGATCGCCAACCCTTTGCCTTTATAACCTTTTTCACAAATGCTATTTTTATTAAGCCTAATTTTAGCCAGATAGAGCGACATTTTTGTACTTTTTATTATGAAAAGCTATGCCAGGTGATATTTTTAAATGGTTTCTAACGGAATTTGCATAGTAGAAGTAAAACTGGATACCGTCACTGTAGTTTACAAAAATGTCCATCGGTCCCTATTGTTGGGCTGTTGTGTTGCTCCACCGACGCGCGTTTCTGCCCCTCTAGGCTTCATCAGGGTGGCTGGGGTTGACTTGCATCTGTCTTGTTCGAAGTTCACAGTTGTAACGGAATTTGCCTCAATATATGGAGTTTTAATTCGATTTACCTCAATCACTGTATAGCTTAATCAAATCCTCCTCCATAGTATGTGTATATTAAAGATGGTCCTTTGAATTCAGATCACAAGCCTAAGGATATGAATCCCCGTGTTTTGGCGATAAGTGAATGCACTTTCAGCTGAACATTTCTAAAGAATGCTGCACTTGTCTTGCTAGCGCGCTCCCTGATAGCGGAAAAAGTACCCTTGAAAAGCTTTATTGACCGAATAGAACCGAATCCTCTCGAGTGTCTCAGATCTGGCCAATGTCGTCAATGGACATCTCACATCGGAAAATCGGAAATCTATCAGTGGAGTTGTAAACGACGTTTAGTTATTATTAATTAAGACAAGAACATCCACGCCAATTCTTCATGCAGGGGAGTTTAATCTTCAGAGACATGTCAGAGAGACATCGCTACAGGCGTCGGTGTCAAGACAGACAGCGATGGTCGCGGATGAATACGCGGTCTAGCCAAAATGGCGGTGCCTATGGTCAACCCTCAACTTATACCATCGAGGCACTTACATCAGCATTTACAGTGTATGTTCATGCCTTGCCATCAAAAACCACCAAGGTGAGCTGTAGTCTTGCTTTTAATAAGAGTTCTTACAATTTCACTCAAAGAAGTTGATGTCTTTCCAACTTTTCGATTGTGATGTATTTCTTTCTTGCAATGAATAGGAAATAACTATCTCATATCACTCGTCGGTGAGGATAATGCCACCTTGATACCATAATTACTTTTTGTTGGTCGCTTTATTTTCCTAATTCCCTAAAGCCGAAGTTTAAAACACACGATTCATTCCGACGAAAGCAATACTACTGCGCAACCTTTCCGCAAATCTCCTCACATTTCTTCCGGATTTCTTGTGGAAATCACATCAATGTTTCTTCTAGTCGCTCTTTTGTGTCGAAATTTAAAATTGTGTAAGGTAATTGATGCATCTATAATCTGATAACGCAGGAAGTAACGCTTCGCACGTCAGCTATTTCAATTGCTGTATGTTTTGAGAGTGGATATGAAGTTTAAGATAATATCGTGTGTTCTGCATTCAGAAGGAATCTTCCGGTGGAGTCCAATACTACACGGTCTATTGTCTATAAACAAAGCACACTCGCACTCAGACTTCTCACTTCACCTCTGACTGATTAAAGGATTTTCAAGGCAAATCGTCGATGACATCGACCACCATGAAATAGCTTTCATCCACCATGTAACACTGAGCTTTCATCATGGTCGACAAGCAAGGGCAAATCCACGCAATGAGCGCTATTTCCGCAGTTTCATCATAATTTGATTTAATTACAGACATCTTTGATTTAATCATAGGTCACGGGCTTCTCATAGCTCACTCTTGGCAGGAGCTGGAGTGGACGATCTCGCACCTGAGACAAAATACGTTTGAAGAAAGTTGGTGGCGGCCTATGCTCTTAGAGGAGCAGTAGCCTTTAAAGAAGAAGACCAGCTTTGCCAGTAAAAGAACGGCTTATGCTTACAAAAACTACTCAATAACTCGAGCGACGAAGATGAGAAATAAAAAAACTGTCCAATATAATTTGTTCATTGACACTTCCACTGACGGTAACGGAAGCAGATGCGATTAAAAACAATTTTTATAACAGGTTAGCATTTCGCCCACAATCAGTCTCAGAGTTTAAAAACGCATTGCAGATATCGACAAAGCGATCACGAAATTCCAATTTAGGTGCCATGTTCATTACTAAATGGATAGAATTGACCCCGCGTGAGTGAGCCAACTGTCAAAGAACAAACACTTGTGATCTTTTAACGGCAAAACTCTGTCTATCAAATTAAATTTGAGTGCATTTCCTGGTTTGCTTGATAGGAACATTGTTATAATTTTGTTACGCTGTTCTGCCGCCACTCTAGCAGGTTATTCCAACGACGATATCAAATTTACGCATTTTTAAACATTGACAATATCTGAGTGGGTCTGCCAATCAAAATCCAAACTTCCAGTGATTTACAAGGACAGCCTCTTCAAATTTGGACCTGAAAGTAACATTGATAAAACTAGGTTGCGTCTCTCTCCCGTCACAGCTGGTTATTTTCATATTGGTATCGAATCTACATATTTTTGAACGATAACCAATATTCAGAGGAATCTGCATTGTAAATCGAAATTCAACCTCATGACATCGCTATTCGATAATTTGGTCGTTCTTAACACACACAACGAGATTGGCCATCGTGTAGGATTTTATTTCCTATTCACTGGCTTTGATTAGACATCATTTCGTTACAACAGATCTTATTTCAATGCAGTTTTCTTCAATTTTATGGCTGTAGCAAGGAAAACCGAACAGAGGCGTCTCGCATTCCAATCATGCATTGACCGAGGAGGTGGTTTGCGTCCGCTACGGCACTGACCTAGGCGTTTTGCCGTCCCCAGACACGCTACCAGAGCACTGTTTTTGCGCTAATCATATATTGTATGTGTCATTAGTTATCTGTGACAATTTCTCATGCCTTTGTCTCCAGAAGATCGGGTGCAAATCCACCGAAAAAGTAATTATGTACATTATGTGAAAATGTACAGTCGAGGAATTGTTCGCCCTGATTCTGAAATACAGACAAGGCTCCGAAAAAAGGACTAAATCAGTATCAATAAGTAATTGACAGATGACGACATGATTTCCTGTTTCTTGGTTTTATATCCGATTTGTTTTTCTATGCTGATCAACATTACTTGCGGTTCCAGGTGATCTCACTTCAAGTTAAAGTGAATATCGCCGGATAGACCGGTCACATACAATGCCACTTTATTGCCTGCGCATCGGTCAGCATCAAAGTGAAGATAAATGAAACTCCGAAATGGATGCACGAGTTTATGAATGTAACACCATTTCCCACATGATCAGCTGACCGAATCGAGCTCACCGAGCATAATTCAGCGCCGGAGATTTGAACAGAAAATGAGACGCGATATACGAGAAAGTACATTTTCGTGGGCGGTGAAAAGGCAGGCTTAAAAGCTGAGCGTGCAAAATTCACTTTCAGGTGTGACACGCATGCCATTCATGCGATGAAGGACGATAAATTTCGTTGCTGCTTTTTCCCTTGTACACGCAAAGTTTTAATAAGCGCACTAAAATCAATTAGCAACGATATTGAAATTTGTGATTGACTTTGACAGAAGTGTTCAACCACGTGATCATATGCACTAGTTTCGTCAATCTAAAACCGCTTCATTTTATTTATTACTAAGAAATTGACACAAAGGCTACGTCGGAACATGACGCCCATGCCCATCAGACAGTTTGGCGTCGCCAATTAATTGTCAATCCAAACTGAATGGCATCGACTGTATCCATTGAAAAAGACCTCAATTTTTTTCGGTCAACTTTCTTCATTTGAAACACAGGCTTTTGAATAAAGTGTCGGTAAGGGGTCAAATCATGGTAATGGGGTTCAGGTAGGGCCTCTAACTCTATCAGGGACTTCTCATTCCTTCACTTGAACAGAAAATCAATAAAATCAATAAAATCAAGACAGATCACTTTGGCATTTCAGCAGTTTTGTCTTCATAAACTTTCACTCTCTGCAGGAAGCATCTTCGGGAAAAGAAAGATTTGTTGACTCTCTTATCGCCAATAATGGGATTGGAAAAAAGCCTTTTGCAATGTAAATGACATTGCGTGTTTTTCTACTGTGTAAATTTACAATGCCAATGCCCAGATCTTTTTCGAGATGTCCTTTAAGATTTCTTCTTGTCAGTGGTGAAATATTGCCCCTTAGAGGATATAGTGTTCCTTCACATAGACCAAGTCCACATGCATGTCGTTCGAACAAGCACTTTCTACCTCATCGCCGTCTCATCAGAACTTTGGGCAACATTGATCAATTTCGTGATTTTCCTCTCGAGGAATTTACTTGCCATGATTGGTATACTTGATAATCACTTGTGACTATGCTTTTCCTTATATGAGAAATAGTTCATGCCCGGTTGCTAATTAAACACGATCATTCACTAATGTAAAAAGGTTCCTTGACAATATCGGAAAATTTGCCATTATTCCAGATCTAAACCTTCACCGCCAATTACTAAATCTTCCACGATGAATTTATTTCGTTGTGCAATACTCTGTGTGCCTCAATTATCAACCACGCATTCCAGGTGCTAACTAATGTATGAGTTTAATTAATGGAATGATGACTTATCCACTTAATTATGGATACCCTTTTTGTTATTAAAGATGCTTCTGCAAGAATATGGGCAATTTTTCATTTCGAAAGAATGGAGGAAACACAATAATTGGAAACTATCTAAGAAAAGCCGTGCATGCTTCACACTATCTTTCATTCGCCACATAAATCTTAATTGTATTTGGCCAGGCATTCAGATGGTTAGTTACAAAGTATGTTAAACGTTGAAATACTCTGGTGAAACTCAACTCAACTCACAAATATGGTATTTAACCATATTCTGTAACTGTTCTTGTACCATCTGTCAGTTACTTTGCCCCTTTCCTCGCCGTTAAAAGATCTCAGGCCTAGCCCAATACACGGTCTATTGTCTTCAAACAACGCCCGCTCGCACCTAGACTTAAATTCCCATTGTTCTACTGTCTTATCAAAGGGTTATCAGGGCAAATCTTCATCACATCGACCCCCAGGAAACACCGTTTTAGGCCCGGCAAGGGTAGTTGAACGTAATGGTCATAAGCCCAGTAGATCTGGCCCAAAATTTAGGTGAACTGTGTACATCTTGAATTCGATACCGAACATTACGTACGCGCGATATTGATCAAATCCCACAACATAGGCGAATTAAATTCGGAAAACGTAACGCAGTATCGCAATCCTGGTGACCTAGATTTCACAATGTACACCTAGGGCATTTCTCTTTACCGATATGCCATATTCTCCTATCAGTAGGAGCAAAGATCCCTCCGCAAAACGAATGCGTCCACTGGGACTAAATATCTTGCTTGCTGGTGAGTGTTTTCGTTGTCGCGAGTGTTGCTATAAGTGAATCAAAGCATCTTATAACAGGATTGCTGTGTCTGAGAGGCGACGCCTGATGTACTTCAGGGCACTAGACCTTGGTGGCCAGTACAGGAGGCCAGACAATCCACCTGCAGCCCCAGGTCTTAAGCCTTCTTGCCAAGTGCTTTGTCACGACACTTGACCATGTTTACCAAAGGTGATGACTCTGCCCAGTACCGGCTGAGTGCAGAGCAACGATTCCTGACCAAGGCCATGTTTGTCGTAGTGAAAACCCAATTGCAATGAGGATGAAGAGTTGACACTAAGAATGTTCGAAAATTTCGTCTCGGCAACTTTTGGCCAGTCTATAAAATGTCTGATGACGATGCTGTTACCTCCTCTGAAACTTGCTGGGTTGGTCTTCGCCTCACCCGAGAGCACTTTCGGAAAAATGCTCTGAACTTGGATCAAATCCAAGCTCTGAAGGTACGATTATTTACTTCTCATGACTGGAGACATTGATAGTCCACCAAATGCTTCTTTCACCACATAAAGTAACATGTTTACTAGTATCATTTGCGCTTATCCTTCAACGACAGAAGTGTCTGGTTGCGGCAAAACCAATTACACGAATGAATGGTTATCGTCTATAGTGTCTGAAGTACTGGCAATGGTGCTGAATGAACATATATGACCTTAGCACATTTCCTTAGAAAATGTCACTGACAGTAGCCAAGTCAGTAATGACATCATCTTCTTCAAGTAATGATATTATCGAATCTGATTTTCCTGGCTGGTGTTCAAAGAGTCATGATGTGGTAATAGCATTCCGCAACGTTACTATTAATAGCTCACAAGGTCATTTGAATAAGATATTGATGACGTTTTATTTAGTCACGTGACAGTCGGACATCGACACTTATTTCTACGCATTTGAGCTTATTTCAAAGTCAATTATCTTTGACCCTGCATTGTTTTTAGCATGAATGATACCATAGAGTCAGAGAGAGAAATATTCAGAACAATTATGTGGTATTTCCAACACTCGGACATGTGCCAGATTGAATCTAACTGCCCTAGTTAGAAAGCCTGAATCCATTACGAAACCGCATGTTTGTCCGACGAATTCAACGATGGGGAAATAGAGGGCAGCAGCTGCAGTGACGTCATCTTCGCGGAATGCTATTGGTAAGAAAAGGTACTGCTCTGACACTGACGAGTAGTGTACTTGAGAGCACGTAAAAATGTACATGCCGAGTAGGGCTGCTATCCTCAGTTTTTGGCACAAGTTGTATCTTCCATGTGTTGGCCCGAGTTAATGGTATTGACACTATAGTCAGACCAATTTGTCAATTACATGGACGAATGCGTTTCATCCTTATGTGTTTGAAGGCGAGCGGTTGGGGTGAACGAGCATAAAAGCGTGCAAATTTCCTTTCAAAATGTCACTTACAATTACAAAGTCGATAAAGAAGCCATCTTCTATACAAATGATGACATATTGGATATAGATGTAGTTTATTTGTCGATAAACCAAAGAAGTGGCTCTACTGAGCATTATCTGTTGGAAATAAGCAACATGCTTTGAGCATCGGGCAAGTCCATGGAGTGTAAGAGGAACAATTTATGTTCTTATACCGTGCCCAAAATACGTAGATTGATAAATGTGAGACAAGATAAAAGTAGAAAAACTTAATGATAAATGTTATTTAAACATCAGCTAATTTTGTACATGTAGTTGAAATTTGTCCACTTTGTACTTTGTTAAAGATTCAACTGAACTTGAGACTTAACTGAGGATTGAATTCGCGTATTTTGTGAATATGATATTTCAACCTGGCCCTTTTGAAATTCCCATATGCATACACAGACTTTGAAACCGAACCGTTCGATTCGATGGGTATTTGACATTTACCATACGACTGATGAAAAGTTTTCAAGACCAAACATAGCTTTAATCGCATAATAGAAATCGGAAATGGCTGGCGAAGCACAATAACTCAAATATCAAAGCCATCAGTCTAATAATAGAGTCAGAATCACAGTATAGATTAATCCATGCGGGAGGGAATTTTAGGCTAGACTGGTCGCATTTAACGGATTGTGGTTTCAAAGATTTGAAGTTTAAGTCAAAAGCTGGACGATATTGGGTAGATATAAAAGTGAATTTTGGAATAATACTGAGAGATTTTAGTAAATGTCTGATACATCTTTGAGGCGGCCACTGAGGCTTTTAAGTAAGTAAGTCATTTGAATCCAATACTTTCGTGTGATTTAACAGACAGTTAAGTGTTTCACAAGACACATTTTCTGATTTCTTATCGTTCTCCGCACGGGTTGTTGTCCTGGTTATACCAGTATCCGTGGTCGTAGTCGCGATCCTGCGAGTTGGAATCTTCATAGGAATCGTAGCCTCTGCCGTAGGAATAGTTCCGTGAGTCGCGATAACGGCGCCACCCGTTATGTCTTGGCTCACGTGAGCAGTCGTCCCGCCTAAACTGAGACCGGGAGTCCGCGTTCCGAGAGCCCGACGAGCACACCGATGACTGACACGGATACCTCTTTTGCTTACCCCGGGCGTGGCTGCTCCCCGCTGGTGGGGCTACCTGGAGTTTTGAGGGGGCACGAACGGGCCGAATAATAATACTAGCAGGCCAAGAGGATTCGTTCACAACCTTATCATAAGATTCACTAGGAATATCCAGTCTGAACGACTTGTAGATCTCTTTATCTCTTTATAGGATTAGTAACGATACTACAAAATCTAGTAGCGCCTACTTTTCCCTCATCAGAATTATTTGAAATAATTTCAGATGGCTAACGCCTCCTTTCAAAAACATCATCATCTGCAAAAACAGAGCACTACCAGCTAAAAGGTGCCGTCGAACCAACGGAACACGCATGTCGAAAACATCGTAATAGGTACATTCACTGTTTCTTATCAATCAGTTCTTTCTTTCCTATGCGGCGCCTCACCTGATGTAATTGCTACCATTTCTTCCCACTCTATCCAGGCGGGTGCTTGATGCCCCGCCATGCCAGTTAATCACTCCCTCACGTAGAAAATCCGGAGAAAGAAACAACTCATCTCTCGTTTGTTTTACTCACCATGTAATTACCAGATGCGTCATATTCTTGACACGCTGCCACAAGTGTCAACTTAACACAAAAAAGGCTGCGTAAAGTATAGCCACGGTAATAACTACAGAATAGTTTGCCAAAGTCACATTTCCGATTCCTGTTGCATTTGAATCGATGAATACACTATGCATGAAATACTGGGCCATTTTTCCTGCATTTGATATTTTAGTGGTGGCTTCGTTACTCCATTATGGATAATGCTGAGTTGCGTAAGAAAAATTAAACACACCTTGCAATCTTGTTGACAAAAGGAATAAAATCCCAGTGCTTTTAGGACGCTTTTTACCTTTTTGTTTCTTCACCTTTGATGTAAACAATCATTAATCACTACTGTAGCAAAAGAATTGAAGACAGGTGCGAATTAGAATGCTGTCGTGGCTTAAAACAGCCGACGACAACTTAAGGAGGATGTGTAAAGGAAAGCTTCTTTTATTCCCAGATCGGCAGTGCGTGGGAAGGGGAGACTTTAATAGGATTAAGAAAACCAATGATAACGCTTAGATCAAACGACAAAATAGTTGTGTTTGCTTGAATTGAAAGAAAAGATGTGGCTTTTGTTATCTGTGATTTGTATTCCGCAGAATGACTGATGAGAATTTCCCCAACATTTTACAACAATGGCAAACCGGTTCACCTTCTGTGGCTTCTTCCCTGGCTTTCTACGTTTCCGGGAAGAGCGAAATCCCGCTGAGATCCGTATAAGGTTCTTTTTAGAGATCGTATTCACTTTCATTGCAAGCTTTTACAAAAACCTCGGAAAGCTTCTGGTAGGATTCTATAGTCACCATTTTAGTTTATAATCTTACAAGAATCTTGTAGAAACTGTATAAGAAATTGAATAAGGTATTCAAATGTGAATCTTAAGAATCAAAGTGGGATTTTCGTCCTTTACACTTTTTCAACACACAGCAAACTTGACTTTTTCTACACAGGTGACCACAAAGAATCAAAGAAAACTTGTCCATTGCTCGGAAATATTCATCAGTTTAGTAATGCTCACAACATCCTTATGGGCACGATCCATATGAGAGATTTTCTGTCCGCGCATATCTGAATGGGAGCGGACAGAAAATCTCTAGCGACAAGAAGTGTCATTCCCGCTGGCGAGGCCCTGGTTTCTTTTACAATAGTTGAAGCTGGTTCCCCTCTGGGTCGAGAGATGCGATGGCAGGTCACGTGCCTTGCTCACGGGCACCAAGATCAGAATGTGGTCATCCTTCCGGAACAAGAGGTCGAGAATAATACTGATGCTGTAGTCATAATGAACTTGTAGAAAAAAATCGCCCTTTGAAGCAATATATCATGATCAGCAATCATATTTTCAATATCATTACGTCGAATAAACCCATGTTTATCTTTCGTTAAAAAATGCCTTTATTCTCCTCAACACGTTCATATAGGTGTAATCATTTTACAAAACTTTGCAACATCATTTAACGCCTAATTACTACGGCTGAACCTTCAGTATTACATTGTACGCCATTCATTTCACCCAAGGCTCGAATCATCGTCATTGTCATAATCCCGTTCATCTTGGATGGTTTCCTGGGCATTGCACCCGAGGTCACTGAACCAATACTACCTGACCGTTACAGCTTCGGGGTATATCGAAAACATGTCCATATTACGATGAAAACATGCCCTTATTATGATATGAGTACGGTGTATTCATTGCGACGTCTTCTTTTGCCCAGGAAAAACAAACATGACAACACAGATACCGATTTTTCTGCGGGGACAGGTCCATTCATGAGAAAGCAAATCAATAGGCTGTCAGTCTGGCGCAGTATCAAACCGTTGATCGAAATTCTCATCAGTATCTGTATCTTGTACTGCGCAAACCAAATAAGCACCGATAGGGAAGGAATATTTCCTATCTGGAATGTGCCCGTTTGAATGATGTATCAGTCTCAACTGGACACAAAGTTATTTCAGAAGCTTTCTTTGTAAACAAAATCCAAACCAAAAAACCAACAGCACAGACATTAAAGTTTGATATGTATTTTATTTGGCTAAATTTATACAGATAATTAACTACATGTACAAGAAAAAGAGAACAAGTAACGGCCAGGGACGCAGCCAAGATCAACAGTTAGATCCCATACGACTGTGCCCTGCCGCCAGACAGTTCTCAACATACTGCCAGCTCTACCACAAAACCCTATCTGCATTCATACTTGTCATACACTAACGCTACCCAATTACATCGCAAGTACACGTAGGGCAGTCCCAGCCTATTCAGCGGGGTCACACATGAATGACCTATTTTATATAGCTACTCGTATACCAATGTCTACAAAACCAAGACCCAAGACCCAAGACCCAAGACCTACAAAACCAAGACCCCCACCTACAAAACCAAGATCTACAAAACCAAGACCCAAGACCTACAAAACCAAGACCCAAGACCCAAGACCCAAGACCTACAAAACCAAGATCTACAAAACCAAGACCCAAGACCTACAAAACCAAGACCCAAGACCTACAAAACCAAGACCCAAGACCTACAAAACCAAGATCTACAAAACCAAGACCCAAGACCTACAAAACCAAGACCCAAGACCCAAGACCTACAAAACCAAGACCCCCACCTACGAAACCAAGATCTACAAAACCAAGACCCAAGACCTACGAAACAAAGACCCGTCAACAAGCATAATCCAAACTGATTTGCAGATTTGCAGATCAGGGCCAGGTAACCAGGCCCTGCTCCTTGTCCTGGTTTCCATATTTTTCATATGTGTGATTATTTCTCTCATTTCTTTGTCACAGGTACATTATCCACTGGTGCCAACCAACAGGACATGCAAGAAGGCATTGTCCTGCCCAGCCCAACTTGCAAATTATACATGGTGTCCCAGAAAGTTTGCAGGGCCCGGTTGCTGAGTCAGAGTTAACGCCAACGTTAGCGCTAACGCTGGCTTTAAAATTTCACTACTTGGAGAGTTGGTAATTAGCTACAATGGTATGAAATTCAAGACTACTGTGAACTTGACACAAATTTTCCAATTTGATGATATTCAATGGTTACATAAGTGAGATTTTAAAACCAGCGTCAGCTCTAACGTTTGCGGTAACTTTCAAGGGTCTTGGTTTTGTAGGTCTTGGGTCTTGGTTTTGTAGGTCTTGGGTCTTGGTTTTGTAGGTCTTGGGTCTTGGTTTTGTAGGTCTTGGGTCTTGGTTTTGTAGATCTTGGTTTTGTAGGTCTTGGGTCTTGGGTCTTGGGTCTTGGGTCTTGGGTCTTGGGTCTTGGGTCTTGGGTCTTGGGTCTTGGGTCTTGGGTCTTGGGTCTTGGGTCTTGGGTCTTGGGTCTTGGTTTTGTAGGTCTTGGGTCTTGGTTTTGTAGATCTTGGTTTTGTAGGTCTTGGGTCTTGGTTTTGTAGGTCTTGGGTCTTGGTTTTGTAGATCTTGGTTTTGTAGGTCTTGGGTCTTGGGTCTTGGGTCTTGGTTTTGTAGACACCCAATGCGGCGTGCTCATTTGGCAATCGTCGCACGTGACTAATTACCGTAGCCGCCTCTATGAGATTATGCAAATCGGGTTTTGCAGGTGTTGTTCCGGGCCATCAACAAAAGCAACACGTTTTGTTTGCTTGTTTGTACCCCAAGCAAACTATTAGAAAACTCATGAAAGGAACTGAGGGACTTGGACGTGAAAGATCGGACACAATACCCACATTGCCTCATGATATTTAACACAAGCTTCTGACTCGTGTTACGGGACTGGAAACTACATGTACATATTTAGCCAACGAGTCGGAAGAAAAACAAGTTGTAAATAGAAAATATTCTACCAAGCTGTGTCGTGGTAAAAAAGCGAATAATGCATATATCCACTTTTCACAGAAGGCTCTGAAACAGATAAAAGTAATCAATCACAGAAGTTCGCTTTCTATTATATACACTGTATCTTCTTGGGCGGAGCATGTCTCCTGGTGATAGGCTATACGAGCTCTGAAGTGAGGGTTTTCCTCCAACAATACGTTACACTATTCAGTTGTATAATCATGATTTCTCGGGTGTCCAAAGAAGTTACAAGGCGTGGTGGTTCTTCCGCCTCAGTTGTCAACGACGCCTTTTATAATCTCCAACTGACCACCGACCTGGCTTTTCCAATACTATTAGTCATGCAACATTGCAGGTCATCACATTGATATGTGATTTATATAGTATGTTGTCATTTATACAATATCATGTTATCGCGTTTTAGCACAATATCTCATTCTCTCGCATGACTAGATATGACCGCGAAATGTATGCCTCGCCTAGACCATTACCACGTTGACTGAAGTGGTAAATTGAATAGGAGCAAGTGGGTAGTGCCAGGAGAGACATGGTGGTGTTAGCTAAAATGAGTTCCGTGACTAAGGTCAGAATCTTCAGTGCTTGCTATAAACAACGCCAAGTGGGATAGAAAAACTGCATTCATCAACAAGTATTAGTTATTTTAAGAACAAAATGATTCTGATAACTGACATTACGTTTTACTGGCGTTTACTGATATTACGCTCCCTTAAGAACGACATATGACCTGAAGGAACTTGCCTACTAAGCCAGCTTCACGGAGACAAAGAATAGCAACCAGAGAACCGCTGAGTTTGTCATCAGATCAAAGATGACTGTCTAGCGAACGAGAAGAAGAAGATTGTCAGTTACACGGTGGAGTATTATAATTTGGCGGTGATAACCTTTCTTATCATGACCATCAATGAATCGGTGACGAAATACCACATGATACCATATTATGATTGTCACGTCCCCAAGGCAATGGTCAGCTATTCCGACTCGGTTTTCTTCTTCGGTTCATTCGTCAATGGTCATGGGTTGGGGTACATTTACTTCGATATTCTTCTCACAATCTGCCATTAGATCCATGGACACAAAAAAATATTCTAATAACCGGAGTGCCCGTTAATTTTTCATATTACGCGAATCAAGGTAATCCTGTTGAAAGCCAAACTTTTTGCGGATGCTATAATCGCGGTGGGTTAAGGTATCGGTTTGCCATAGAAAAATACGTGCTTACCGGGAGAGGAAATGACTACACAAATGAAACAGACAAAAGATGAGTTCATTTTGAGGGACTTTAAGGCCCGTAATGGGAGACTCTTGTTCCTGTAATGGGAGCGCCTTGTTTCTATTTTGTCACACAGGTAAACCAATACCTTTACCCATCGCGATAATGATACCTCGGTCACGTCTCTCCTCACTTAGGGTAATTCCGAAGTTCAAATGTAGCGATAGTTGGTGTTTGTTGAAGCCTCCTACATCCATGACATTATTGTGAGAAGAAGTGGTCAATTCACCTGTCATGTCATTTCTCGAGAAGATTTTATGCATCCACACGGCAGAATTATATATTTTGTTATTCTGTCGAGGAAAGTTGTGACTGTTCAGCGCCAGTCCGGACGTACGTTATTTATGGAAAGAATCCTCCCAGACGGATGGTAGCAAAATTCAGATATTTCGGTTTTTGCTGTTGAAACGATAGTAGTTTAAACTTCATCGAGAGCGATCAATTTATGCCTTCATATCATGTTGAATTGATCTAGTCATTTTCCCCTTGATCTATATTGGAAGATATAGCAATAAGCAGCAGTTGAAGCACCCAAATATCGGTCAACGTGGGTAAAGTGTTTATGCCTCAGTAGTTGCTTTTATTAGGCTTCTTATGGTTTGCTGACGATCACAAAGAAACAAAAAATATATCTTTGTTGTGTTGCTTCTGTAACTCAGACGCATAAAACATTAAATCGTCGTCTGGGCACACTACTTTCAAGATGACAGAGAAAATATATCTTTATTGTGTTGCTTCTGAAACTCAGACGCATAAAACATTAAATTGTCGTCTGGGCACACTACTTTCAAGATGACAGAGAAAAATGCATGCATCAGAACTATTCCGTGATCTGATTTTTTTTCCTATTCCTTTGTATCGGTGATCAGCTTACGCGTACATTTCGGTTGCTTACAAAGAACGGTGGGAACCAATATTAAAGGTTGGCCTCAGCGGACAAAGGTCCACAAAAAATGTTATTTCTGAGCATACAGTTTGATTACTGTACCGTAATATAGAGAATTAACCGGGGGCTAATTTAGACCCGTGTTCAACACGGGTTTTTTGATAGGTGGAATCTGAACAGACACGGCAATTGCAAGTTCTAAGATCCGGCGACAGATGGTGCGGTGTAGTTGCCTCGGTATTGCGCATGCGAAATTCCCCTCCAACGGGAAAGAAACACAGGAGAGCTCCCTACCTACAGCGCACCTGTCGCCTGGGCTATTAACCATTATCTAACACCACTGATAGGTGTAAGTGCGCCCCGGGTTTTTTGACACACGGCGAAGACACGGGTCTTGAAAAAAACACGGGGTTTTATGTAGGTGGAACTACGACTATAGAGAATTAAGTTGCCTTTAAGAAAGGATTAGAAAGAGATTTTTTGTCCTTAAGAGATTAAGGAACTTTGCGGTCTCACCTGTAAAAAATCGTGGACTGGAGATGGTCAGTCGCGGTTGGTAAAAAACAGGGTAATGCTTAATTGCAAAGAGCCGCTCAAAGGTACCTTTTAAAGAGTTTCTATCTTCAAATGCCAGACACTGAAAAGTCATTAATGTGTTTACAGGTCATTACGACAGAAAAACGGAGGTCAAGTCTCCGTCAACTCTGAATGTACATAGTTTTTCCAAATCTCCACAGGTAATGAGAGATCAGCATCTTAGTCATACTCTATAATGCATCTCATCATCTATCAGATTTCAATAAGTAAGCTTATACGTAGTTGCCAAACTGAATTTGATGTCGAGATTATTCATACCAAAGTCATCACATGCTGACAGAACTACCTTCAGATACTAAAAGTAAAACATTCCTTAACTAAAATAGTTTTGGTTTCCAGAGACGACAGAGATATGGAAGCAAGATTTTAAAAATTGGCAAGATCTCGTAATACCAGAAAAAAATTAATTTTATGAGCATCAATGGCAACTTCTAACGCAGTTATAGAACCACGAGAATTGCCTAGACCAATCTGATTTAGTTCTCTATCGTAAAAATTGCACTCAACGAAAATCCATTGCGGATGTATCAATGGATAGTACTTCGTTACCTCAACATTAGTTCGGAGGTTTATAGCACAAAAACGACGTTTCATTGCTACTTCAGTACGCCACAATACGCTGAGTCGACCAAGTTATGGCATCATTTAGATTACTGGCCAAATAGAAACATAAAAAATACTGTAAACTATGCATAGCAACTGGCTATTGACAAGCCCCAATGGAGAAATTTGGTAGGGGATCTAAAAAGTTCAGTTTCGTATAAGTCCATGCTGACATACACAATGTACCGCCGGTGTACGTCCATCCTAAATCTCCTGCTTTCACGTTGTTGTGCTTGAAGGATGGATATTAGCACAGCGCCGGTGGTCGGCATGTATAAGTCAGATAGATGACCTCTTTATTGCAGTATTTCGGCAAAATTGACAAACACTGAAAAATAATCACTGCTACTTTTTCGACTCCTTTCAATTATTTTGAACATAACCGACTGAATCTCGCGAAAAACTCTATGAAATTGAATTAAAGTATTGCTGAATGGATAGTGCGCCCTATTAGTATTTGTGCAGATTCGATTTGAAATTTTACATCGATTTCGTCACACTAGCATTCTCTGATAGAACTTAATATTATATGAAATTCCTCCTGGATGATCCTTTCATGGATATTGAGGGAATTCCGTACTGAGATGTTGATGATGTTGTTTACGCACAGCTGGTTCTTTGGTCGACTGAATCCCATTCAGGATGTTGAACGGAGTGGACCATGGATTATTAAGATGATTTGCCGTTTCCGTGAATATACCTTCCCAAGCGACAGATAATTGGGCAGCAAGGTTTGTTGAAAGCAGATTCAAGATGAATTACTTTCGTGTGAGTTATGTTGAACCTACATGTAGTCGATCATGTGTTATGATTCGCCGTTTCCGTCACATAACCTTCCCCAGCGACAGATAATTTGGCAGGAATGTTTGTTGAAAGCAGATTCAAGATGAATTACTTTCGTGTGAGTTATGTTGAACCTACATGTAGTCGATCATGTGTTATGATTTGCCGTTTCCGTCACATAACCTTCCCCAGCGACAGATAATTTGGCAGGAATGTTTGTTGAAAGCAGATTCAAGATGAATCACTTTCTTGTGAGTTGTGTTGAACCTACATGTAGTCGCTCATGTGTTATGATTTGCCGTTTCCGTCACATAACCTTCCCCAGCGACAGATAATTTGGCAGGAATGCTTGTTGATAGCAGATTCCAGATGAATCCTATTCTGTGAGTTATGTTGAACCCAGTCGATCATGTGTTATGATTTGCCGTTTCCGTCAAAATAACCTTCTCCGGGGACAGATAAATTGGCTGCAATAACAGTTTCCATACGATTGGTAGAGTTCTAATCTCACTGTGACATGTCTTATCGATTCGTGATTCGGCTATTTGTAAGACCGAAACATTCGCTCGAATGCTTGCGATTGGCCTGGCACCCGCGCTAAAGAAGGCATCGACGGAGACAGCGCAATACTTACACCCACAGGAAAACATATTTTTATACATGGAAAATGATGCCTTAATTCGATCATGCGCGATCATGGACGACCAAGGTCCCCTGAATTGCAGGCAATGGATTTAGTCCCTGCGCTACCAGTCAGCTCATTCATCTGTTAATAAATTTCTGCACGTTATACCACAAATCAAGCCCACATAGCATCGGGCTACTCATAACTATTACCCGAAAGGGCAATATCAATCGTCCTTCTCAAATATCTCGCCAGAAAATGTCATTGCCATCAGCACGTTTTACCAAATCCGCAATTTTGTAGAAAGCTCACTGAGCACTCTACTCAACTATTAATAATCGGGAACGCAACTATCAATAATTTCCAATAATTCCCACAGAAAATAAACTAAGATAAGTGTCTCATCTCATCATAACTTCGTTGGAAAGATCATGAGAATTAAGGCTGTGCAATACCAATTACGTGTGCAAGGCCCATCGACCCCTTGAAAAGCTATTTCACGGGGGTCGATGTGATCAAGATTTGCCCTGATAACCCTTTGAGCAGAACAATGCGAATTCAGGCCTCGGTGCGAGCGAGCGGGCTTTGTTTGAAGACAATAGAACGTGTACTGGGCTAGGCCTGAACTCTTGTAACTGTGTCAAATAACAGATATTTCTCTGCAGTTATTCGATTGCAGTTTTACCTCATTGACTCTTATTTGACAATTCGCGCACTGATGAGTCGTTGAATGACGTCATACGACTGTTAAGAAAATTTGATGAGAGTTTCTCAGTGCCCACAGGAAAACAGCGTGGATCAAAAAACCTAAATGTCATGCTAACATAAACTACTGACCACTAATAACAAAACAAACCACTTAGTATTTTCATAATATTTTTTGAAGGAAATCGAAAATGAAGGGATGATAGATTGCCTTGGCCATCTGTCAGAGATACAAAAATCAAAACTGAAATAATTGACATGACCAAATCAACCAATGACAAGAGGATATGGATAATTGACAAGGGCATGACACTGATGGAGCCCGAGCTATTATTATCCACAACCAGTCTCCTTAACGACCGCTTATTTCTTTCCAGTACATGACGGTAGAAAATTATTGGTCAACAAATCATACAGCTGATATTCATTTACCTTCCGAGACGAGAGCAAATTTGACTGTGCCCTACAAATGACCTGTGATTGGCTCTTTTCTAATGACCGCGCCGGTGATACAGGAATCAAACACTTTTGATTGGATGAGACAATCGGAACAAAGTGTTACCAATTTAAGTATCCTGTTTGGAAAGTTTATAAGCACTAAATCAATCCGCAGGAGACAAATGCCATTTAAAATTTCCTTATACATGTTTGATAAAAAAGCGTTGTGGTGTCTTGTCTGCGAAGCCCAATAGCATTCCGCGATAATGACGTCACTGCAGCTGCTGCCCTCTATTTCCCCATCGCTGAATTACAGGCAATGTCGGACAAACATGCGGTTTCGTAATGGATTCAGGCTTTCTAACTAGGGCAGTTAGATTCAATCTGGCACATGTCCGAGTGTTGGAAATACTACATAATTGTTCTGAATATTTCTCTCTCTGACTCTATGGTATCATTCATGCTAAAAACAATGCAGGGTCAAAGATAATTGACTTTGAAATAAGCTCAAATGCGTAGAAATAAGTGTCGATGTCCGACTGTCACGTGACTAAAACGTCATCAATATCTTATTCAAATGACCTTGTGAGCTATAAATAGTAACGCCGCGGAATACTATTGTCAAGTGTATGCAAGATGAGATACTGATGTATGTCACGTGTTCATAGCTTTACGTTACGGATCAGTTTGAAGTTTGAAGCAGTTGTCAACGCTAAGTTCAATAGAATATTGTGCGTAACACCATCGACCTTGTGATTCACTCACTTGATTGACGAGGGGAGAAATTCAACCAAGCGGTTATTTAGCCTGATGATTTGATAATTGGTTCTTGTGAAGGTTTTCCTTTCAAAATGTGTTGGTGGCATTTGGTAGTATCGAATTGACAAACGATAATTAATGGTCATGAGTGAGTTTTGACGTGTGCCAATTTCAGCTTTGCGTGGCAGTGTATATTGACAGGAAAGAGTGTTTTGTGTACACACTGTTTGCACAGCAGCTGCCAGCATCATACCTTCACCAACATGCTATCCGTCTAGCCCACCAACCCCCACTCCCACCCTTTCGGATGACGTGTCTAAATAATAGTGAATACTGAATATCACTCTGTCGCCGAATTCTCTGAGGACACAAATCAAACAAACGTGCTTCCATTCCATCGGATAATTCTCCGCTCATCAGCCACCAATGTTTATTTGGCTAAACTGTTCCCTGATAATGCCATACTGCGATACATCAATATCAATTGATGACCGGTGTCAGAATATTTTGTCAATAGCAGAAAAATAATCTACTCGATCCCATCAGCACACGGTTTCGCCAGCTTTGGTTTAAATGGCACTTATTCCTTTCGTAAATGGGCATCTCGACGGATATCAAAAACGTTTTGGTTGCCGAGAGATCGTTGTTCATAGTCTTTGTGAGGCTTGTGGAACCTGCTTGTTATGTCAGAGGCTGACCAAACTAGCCCGGTGACACTGACCTACATGTCCTAAGGTATGATTTCCCTCGGTGCCGTCCGTATATTACACCAGACAAGCAAATCCCATGGGTTCGTCTAGTTTGCTAAGTGTAATGTTTACCTTCGGATGTCGTCACCTATGGGAATAGATTAAGGACGTATAATCGAAAAATATGTACACTGGTACAGCTCTCATGAAAACACGCCATAATGACGTTTGAGACGAGCGTGAGAATGAATTTACTTGCACTATCGGGATTTTGCTGTCATGACCCAGCATTTCCTGTTGTTTTCGATACAATGTTACATGTAACAAGTATGGATTTAGTTTTTGGAAAACAATATCCTTTAGAGCAAATGTACCTTTGCTACTGTTTTCATAAGTCAATGGTCTTAATTTTGTATTTACGGACACGTCTTGATGATGATAGTGTTAATGATAATGATATTATCAATAATAATAATAATGATAATAATACTAAGTGTACATGAATAAATAAATGACAACAAAATGAAGAGAATAAAAGAGAAACTTTAGTGGATCCACGCGGAGTCGAAACCGTGACCACAAGATCGAAAGACCAGCATTCTAACCGTTGAACCACCAAGACGTTGATGTCAGGGCGGAGATTTTCGTCACGTCTCATAGCCAGGCTATGGCGATTTGAACCTTGTGTGAAATATGGCAAACATTTACTTCACACAAGGTTCACATCACTTTGCCACTTTGATGGAGGGACTGTGCCAGCAATAGATTATATATTCCACGACGCCCGATTTCTCAGAGGTTCCGGGTTATACAAACGATTGTGAATAACTGGCAGTCTTTATCAAAGTGATATGTAATATTGGTATTTCGGATCCACTGCCCTTGCGTGGATCAAGACGGCTCTGAATTTACATCTCACCCTTTAGCTGGTCCCCATTCTGATTCCGTCAATACCTTATTCCTTTCCTTGCAAATCCTCGGTACCTTTGACCGATTGTTAGCCAAACATCAATAGGGGTAGCAAATAAGAATAAGAAAGTAATATTATTGTTGTGGCAATATCGGGACGATCGTATTGGTATTTGCAATGGAAGATATCAAATGGGCCGCCTGCATTGGTCAAAGGCTATCGTGTTATGATTGGGTCTTGCGAATATCGAATGCCGCTAAGCTGTGCTAGTCGTTGAAAATATTTCTTGTTAGCTACTGCCTTTTAAGGATTTGCAGACAAAATATATGCCAGTGCTTCCAAACTATATTGTGTGGCATGTTTAAGCAGTCCATTCACGATGTGAATGTCTGCTTTCTTCTCATCATTCCATCTATAGTAAATGAGAAAATATGAAACTGTGGCACTACTCATTAGACACTCAGTCGAAAATATTTGCATATATATTTCATAATGTCAGCAATTTGTAGCCAAAGGTATCACGTACAAATAGCATCATACAATGTACATGTAGCAATTACAGTTACAATCTAGCATTCTTTCACGACTCTACGTCACCACACAATCCTTCATTATCATGTTCGGACCTCGTGACAAATGGCCCTTCTGATACGTGAGTCCGGCTCTCCTTCACAATAGTATATCAGGCAACAAACAGGTTGGTTTTATCTCGGTTTTCCAGGATCAGTTTGTACATAAATTCCAAGAAAATGATTGATCTTGTGTCTAATTTGGATAGAAGGACACACAATTCTCGTATTATATGACTCCTGCGGCGACGGGCTTTCATCGAGCCAAGTCGCTTTGTACTCGGGACGGGCCCAATTGACTCAAAAAATCAAAAAATCTAAAGCTGAAACAAATTTAATAAAAATCACAAATTTCTTTGTGAATGTAAATTAGTTACACTGTTGGTGCTAATCAACAAGCCTTGAAATGATACCTCATTACTCGGGAGCACGATATTGATTACGCCACATTACCCAAAGGCAAACACGGTCTCTCTTAGCTGCCAGAAATCAATGCGCGAAAGCCGGCTCGGGAAAATATTACAATTTTTTCGTAACCTTAAAAAAACATTTTTACGGCTCACGGCTTTTATGACGGAGAACACCAAAGGAATGAAAGCGTTCGTTTTGGCGCGAATCAAAAACGATCTGAGGTTACGTGAAAAAAGGGCTAAAACAATTGGAGATTCTCATGTAATTGCCCTTTGAGTGAGCTCGGAGGGAAATTACATTGCAAGCAGTTTGATCCGCGTCGCTGGCTTTATCGAATATGATTTTTAATGCTAAAAGCTAATGGGAAAGCAAGGCGACCGAACAAGGAGAGTACCGGAGTAAATCAAGTCTGCGTGCCTTATTCACACTTTTACTTGTTATCAGCTTGATCATCACTAAAAAAGTAAGATTTATCATTATGCACGTTTTATTTTCCAATTTGTCAACGCATGCGTTAAGCCAAGTCTTGTGTGCCGCAGCGTACATAAAATGGACTGCGACAATATGCACATTGGTCGAGCCTTTTTATCAATGCTCGGGATATAAGCACCATTATTCTGCAAGCAAGGACTGTTCTGACTTCCAAATAAATCTGAGCCCAACAATCAACTACGTAAACACAACATTTATTTGTTCATCACACTTTGTCTATCGCGCTGAAAAAAGGACGTCTGCCTCTTTTTCTAATATGTCATACGACTGCATGTGTCATTTTTCCATTCTAAATTAGATTGCGGCGCCACTTAACGCCAGCGGGCACATTCTGCTTCCGCAATCCGATCAAGAAAGCATGTAATTGAGAAACAAGCATCGCGAAAGCTGAGGGTGATTGGCGATTTTATATGAGGAGAAGAAAAATGTGCGCGGCTTTGTATTGAAGCTGTGACATAACGTAATCTGGCGGTAACATCAAATATTTTTAAAACCCGATCTCTTAAATGGTGGCGAGATGATTGCTTTTAAGCTTGGCAACTTTTTGCTGTTATTGCAAATCGCTGCGCTTACACCACGAAATATTGGTGGACCAATTGCACGTACACCACCACATTGCCACGACAAATTGGTTCGGCAATCCATTGCCGATACAAATTGCCGGGCGAATTTGTCCCACCAAGCTTGATGGTCCAAATTCGCCCGGCTTGTTAAAAGCTCGGCTTTGTCGTGGTGTACGCGCAAATGGATCGGCAATTAGCTAGTTAGATGGTTCGGCTCCAGGCGGCGTTTTCGAAATGGCGCTTTCTGCTTATTGTTTGCGCGCCATCTTTAGCCGGATTTTATAACTAGCTGCAGCGCTGGTGTAAGCGCTTGGTGGATTTTCGATGGTGCGGCATTGGTTCGCGAACCAAGATTGGTGGTCCATTTTCAGGTGGTGTACGTGTTTTATGTTTTTTGTTTATGTTTTCATCGTCTTGGCACAGAGATAGAGTTGACTTTAAATTATAGATGAACTGTTATCACTTCTTGATCGATGCACAACGGAAGAAGCTGAAGGTTAGCTTATCACGTCGTGCCATGCTGGAGCCATGATGTACTCGGAATGTGTCCCGTGAAATATGGAATGTGCAATCTTCTTCTATTAGTCTAAGTACGTATTGAAGTGTATTAAAGAAATGATCGAATCGGACCAGATATGGCCTCGATTGGCGTCGTAGAGGTCGGGAAATTTGCACTGAAACGGATAGGTATTAATACCAGATAGGTCTCAGCTAATAGAGAAATTCGTAAACGTGATATAAAAACGTAATGAAATACCCAACTACATTACGTTTTCTCTGACCTCGCAATTAGAAGAAGTCAGGCCTTACCCAATACACAGTCTATTGTCTTTAAACAACGCCCGCTTGCACCTAGGCCTAAATTCCCATTGTTCTACTGTCTTATCAAAGGGTTATCAGGGCGAATCTTGATACCATCGACCCCTACGAAACAGTTTTAATTGAGGTCGACTAAACGCTAAACGCTACTTTTTGGGAAAAATGAGATGATCGTGGGAAAATGAAGGTGACAGTAGCCTTGCTTTGAATACCTATCCGTTTCAATGCAAATTTCCCGACCTCTACGACGCCAATCGAGGCCATATCTGGTCCGATTCGATCATATCCTTAATACACTTCAATACGTACTTAGACTGATGGAAGTAGATTGCACATTCCATATTTCACGGGACACATTCCGAGTACATCATGGCTCCAGGCAACGTGTATTCCTTGGATTCTATCGGATCATACTGTCAGCCTCTTAGGTCAAGAATCTGATACATTTGACTTAGAGATATGAGCATAACGCGTCTTTTAATATATAACTCAGAGCTTTCAAAACAGTTATACATGATAGGAATATTTAGATTTAAAACATATCACAAAGAGCTGTCAGGAATCGAAGTGCTATGTGACTATCTGGGCCAGACAAGAACTTAATAGTGATCGGTTTCTCAATCTTGAGTAAGGCCATCGAATTCCTTTGGTTATCCATGATATGCTATACGTTACCCCGGCCCACGCAAGAACTTAACAGTATTCGGTTCTCAGTCAGGGGTAGTAGTAGAAAAGAATAAGGTTTAGAATAGAAATAGTCCTTTGGTGATCCTCGAAATGCTATACGTTAAGGCCAGTCAAGACCTTAGCAACATTCTCTTTCTCTTTCAGGAGTAAGGTCATCGGATTATTTTGGTTATCCTACCGACAACACTATAGATTTAAAGATCAAAAATCAAAAACGCACTCACAACTAACTCCAGATATCCATACCTCTGTTTGCACCAAAAGATTGAGCTGCTATAAATATTGAATACCCGTGAACTCATTTCTGTCATGAGGCGAAAAATCTGGAATTTATGAAGAAGATAATCAGCAGAGGCACAAAACGAATTTCACGAAAAATATTAAATACCTGATTTGAAACCCGTAGGCGACCACATACTGATATTTTAATGAGCACTTACAATATCTAATTTAATACTCAAATTATATCGAGATTTTTTGTTCGCAAAATTTACATCGTGAATGCAAGCCGCAAGCAAGCTGTAGTCTACGCGTCGACTTTCATTGTTTTATTAGGTATTTTAGCCTTCTCCCAATCGTATTTTGGAGGATATAGTTTTTACACTTGCGCGACTAGTTCAGCATGATGCCCTCAGCCGAATCTAATTTGAGGCGATGCAAATATAAGACTCCCTGCAAATAATCTAGAAAGATAAAAAAAACTCGAGGAACAATACCACTGGCCCAATGAATGCTATTGCATTTGGATGCTCAGTGATTGAGGCTGTTGGTTGGATATCTCGATATCGACAAATGTGACCAAGGTGTTGTTACTTCCGAAGTCAGATGATTGAAAGCCAACATCCGCGTGGAAAATCGTTAGAACTGTTGGTTCAACTGTCACTGTATCCACTGGCGTTGATTCATGTCGTCCATTGTGTGTACTATAGTATGGCGTTTGTCTATTTCTGCCAAAGTAAGCTAACATTGAAGGGTTTTTGGCAATTGACAAATTGACCTGAGGTAATGGATATTCGCCCATATAATTAACACTTTGATATGCCAGTGGCAGAACAAGGGTAAATGTATCATTACAATTTTCGATCAGCGAGAAAAAAGTCGTATGGCAAAAATGATGAATGTCTCGGACCAAGAACGGGGCTGTATGAGTGGTGCAGTGGAAGCATTAGCGACCATCACCTAAACAGATGACTGCGTCATCTTTCAAAAGCTTTCAGAAAATACTTTTATATCTCATTAAATTTGTAAAAAGTTCGTGTCACAAAATGTCTTTTAAACTGCTTTCGATGCAATATGTAGGAATTTAAATTGGAATTTAAAATTCAAGTGAAAATGAAATTTCAAAACCGATTAAAGAAAAATTTTCAGTAGGGCTAATGTGTGTATATCTTCTTTCGTGTTGAATCGAAATACTTTGCCTGAAAAGGATTTTTCTTTATTTTTTCCTCAGCATTGCGCATGTTCAGAGTAAGTCAATCACCGAAAATCTCTCTTGAAAAGCCAAACGAATAAAAAACCCAAATCGACCGCAGGTGACATTTCTCTTTGAAGTTTTAGTACCTACTTGAAATACAGGGTAATGAACCACATATCTTAATCTTTTAGTTACAAATTTGACATTCATGCCGGTAAGAGTTGCTTTCTTCGACAAAAAATACCCTATTTGATAAGAGTCGAAACCAAGTGAAAGTATCGTGTAAATGCCAAAGATAACAACAAACGTTGGCGCTGATAATTGCGTTAAAGTATAGGGCCAATGTCAACTTCTAATGCAACTTCTCTCCTTTTAGAAAGCGCCCAAGGACTGATTAAGTAGTCTGTGGGTTGTTCCATTGTTTTTGTGTCCAACTTTGCCTCTCCTCTTCATCGTTTGAAAGAGATTTTGAAAACCCACTTCACGCTTTAGAAAAGAACGTGTTCGTCGCTCAATTGGGTTGGTTCAATAATCGAAGAGGCAGCTGCACGTCAAGGTGAGTACTCGGCAAATATGTTTTGTAAAGAGAGAAAACATTCTGAAATGTTATCTCAAAGGCCAGCTCCGTTCGTTCAAAAATTGAAATTTCAAGTGAATTTAACAATTTTTCATTTAATGTCAATACACATCAAATGTCAATTTCAACATCAATGTTCTGTTCACCGATGCAGAGTATACGCAAAACGGTTCACTCGCTATATGTTCCGAAAAAATCTTATGTAAATTTCCATCACTTTGACCACCTGTTTGGCTATCGTTCAGCGGCAATGTCATTTTCTACTGAAGTATTTACTTGTTGCAAAGACAAAATTCTGTACACGAACGGCCTCGGCCTTTCATATGTTTTGCTTTACCATGTTTAGCGCACCAACGGGTTTCGCATGTTTTCATGCTAGAAATCGAAACCAAACACAATTGTGAAAAAAACGCAACAGGATCGATTTGGTAATTCCTTAATCTTCAAAAACACTTTAATCTAGTTAAAAAAATCAGAAGCCGTAACAGAAAGATGAGAATCGCCTTTGAAATAACGTTATCTTCAAAAACGTTTCAAATCTGGTAGTTTTAAGCCTTCTTATGTTACATGAACACTGTTATTCGATTAAACATTATGTCAGCAGCCTTGATAGTCATCAGATTTAGACGCACTCTGCAATCTTTTTAGAGTGTTTATTTGTTTATTTGAAGAAACATAAACCCGAAATGAATTAAAATGAAAAAAGCATAGCATTTGGACGACCTTCTTCTTCTTCTGCGTTAACTTCTGTGGCGGAGATAAAGCAGCTTGTCGTTTCGAGGTCCAGCGAATGCTGTGCTCCCAACAGCTTTTCCTCGACAACGGTGTCTGCGGGTCAGAATTAAGTTTTTGTCGTCCATCCTGGTGCATGGGAGAGTCTTGCAGGATGTGTACTGGTGTCTGCACTGATGTCTGGCACTGGCGTTCTATACACTTGGTCCTAGGCTGGGTTTACATGGAGGTATCGTTTTTACATGCAACACATCGCTTTTAGCTTGTCGTTCGTGACATGAAGATCGAAGTCATTTCCAAAGGGCAGGCTACATACGATCCGCTTTGTCACTTTTCACCCTCAGGTCATGTCATGGCATGTTTTCAAACCTTCGTCAGGTGAAACGTGAAAAGTGTTAACCCGACCTATGCTCTTCACCCAAAGCCTGACAGGATCGGAACACGGAAGCACGGAACGTGATTATCAACTAAGAAACGACAGAAAAAAACATCAATAAAAAAGATGTCGTATCGACGAACACGCGAACTGCCACCTTGTAGAACCATCAATGTCAGTTCGAATTTTGTTTTTTACTTTAAAAATCCGCCAATGTAGTCAGTTTTTTAAGGGAGTACTGAACGCGATTTTGCTTCGCAAGATCAATACAAGTTTTATCCCACAAATTGCTTTTTATTAATCATCATCAATGTCAATAATACTAAATAATAAGACTTCGAAATCTTTTGATTGATCAAATCGTAGACTTCCTGCTGAATTCACTTGGGCCCGATACCGAATCTCGGAGTTATATCTCCATTCTGAAAGATTCCAAACCGTGAAATTACAAAATTTCTTACAACAAATGAGATAATGGCTGATATGGGGATATTTCTCAAGGGAGCTCATGTTGACAGATCTGGTTCCAAGTCGTCTGCAAGTTCAGTCTTAATCCATCTTGAGGTGAACTGCGCATAGATTTGTTGTTACGGTTTGTCAGGTGATAACACTCACAACACAGACAGGATCGCCTCATCACACTACTGCCTGGAGTGTGATGTGATATCTGTAGCAACTGTTTCAATCCGCAAAGGCATCAGCATCAGCATCACTAATAGTACATGTACATGATTATGTACAGTTAATTTCAGCTTTGGCGTTTATGAAAGCCAAGCACATAAGATATGGCCAGATTCATGTTGAAAATTGCAAATCTTACACCAATCTAGCCTCAATCACACAATGCACGTATTATTTTCCGTTTTTTTTCTCGCTCTGTAGGGTGCAGTAGTCTTCTTCGGAAGTGTTGTGGATTTTGCTCCGCGCAGCTCTCAGCAAACCATTCTCCAAGCAAATCGAAGAATATTCTCTCTCTGCCAACACATATATCCACAACACGGCGTTAGTAACAGGCGCGTGAAGATATCAGAATCGACCAATCAATTAGCGAGAAACTAATTCATTTTTGCTTGGAGTTGATTCAAATGCTTAAGTTCATTGCAGTGCAATTAGTTCAACAAAACCGATATTTTCTCTTAAGTTTCCATTATCGTCCATAGAAGTATTAATAATGACAAGGCTGGTAATTAAATTTTGATGGGTGTAACTTTTCAATCAATTTTTCTGTACCATTACTTGATAAACTGTTCATGGTAATGACGAACCCATTTGTTTATATTGATAATGTAATTGATATGTAGTTATATCTAAGCAAATCGATGCATTAAGGGAAGGATGTGATCCATATTTGTAATAGAATTAATGAAGCAGAGTGAGTAGCTAATCCGACAATTGAATGCATTAACGGAAGACTTGATGCATTAAATGAAGCAATATTTTACACAGCAACATGAATAAATGATAAACCCGTCCCATGATAAGATATCTATCACTTATATCAATAAAAAGGAAGGGCAGAAGAGCCTAATGTCATTGCTGTGTTGCGCGGAAAGAGATTTAACTGTGGCGTTTGATTATAAATTCAAATTGTCAAAATTGCCCCTTCGAGGATAAAGTCACGACCAGAATGGAGGAATAAGTTCTGTACACGGCGTCAGTAGCATGACTAAGCTACATCCAGAATAGTTAAAGACAAAATGCGATTGGTGATTGTCTTTAATACTAATTAGTGTGCCGTCAGTCGCATGAATACAACCAGAATTGATAAAGGTCCAATGCCATTGGTGATAGTCAAAACTGTCATATCTTATTTTCCCTTCTCATCTTCTTATCTTATTCCCCTCCAATGACTGAGCCATCATGCTGTCTGCGCTCCCTCCTATCTCGAAGCGAAGGACATTCTTTGATATTTGACAAGCATCTCTAATTGTCTCAGAATCAAGGCGATTTGTTACAAAGGTGTCCGTTCAGCAAGCCCAATGGTATTTGAGAAATACCCTAGGACTTTGTAGTCCATTTAATGAGCGCGTCGAAATAGGTAATATTATATACCCACTGAACCTATCCCGGTGGAATAAAACAGCCCGGTGTCTAACATAACGGTACGGACCATTTTTTTGACTAGTTGTTTTTGATCACACTTGCTCGATGAGTAAGGAGTTGCTTTGAGATGAGGGCCAGGATACCTTGTGATACTGCTAATGCTCGTTGGGTATCTTTGAATCTGTGATTTAGGCGCGTAGAAGGAAAAGCTATCGCTTTAAAGATTGCTGTTCACTATTTCCTGTGAGCTGTTAACTTGTCCAATCGGCTTTAATTGTATAGTTTGTGTTGCATGTTTGTCTTTTTCAAGACTATTATTACAACTCTCAATATTTTACGGATTAGCAACACCGTCCGGTCGGCTGTCTTTCAATCGCCAAGACGTCAGTAAATGTTGACATTTCTCAACCTGTTACGGAGTCAGTCTAAACAATTACCGGAGAAAAAACAGACAAATTTGCTGAGGGTTTGCCAGAAGTTGATGTTGATAGATTGCCTACGTAAGACAATAGCGGAGCAACTGAGCAAACAAAACGATTGGCCTCACTAGTCATTTTGATGATAGTGGATAAAAAAATTGTTGACCGATGTCATCCGTGTTTTGCAAGCGAACGGACAGACCGTTGACAAGTTTTTTCAAGTCGTCGTAATTCCGTTCTGTCGTCAGTTAATCGCTAAAACAAAGCGTAGTGATTTGCTTTGAGCAAACCCAATATCAAATTCGAGGAGCCATCGTCGGACAAGGCCAAAAGTAATTCGACCAGTCCATGATTATCAAATTGGTCAAAAGCAAAGGAAAGCTGCAGTGATTGTGTGAAAGCTATTGTCCCGGTGTGACAGCGGATATAGTCCCCTGGATTCATAGTCCGGTAGCATTGTATTTGACCAGTTAAGCAGCATGATCTATTGTACCGCTAACCCTAACCAAAACATTTAGCAATGCGGGCTATTGTTACACGGACTATCAGCCCTAGGACTACTATCCCCGCCACACCGGGCTAGGCAATATGGCGAGCAACACTAGCCACACCACTCAGATTCAAGTGAAAGTGGTCAGTTTTTCTGTACCTTGCGTGTACACAACTGGTGAGACAACTTAGCGAAATCTTACAGGCGGATTATACTTTTTTATAGGTCGCCAGTTGGCTATTCTATCTGATCTTACGGTTACCTCATGGTCTCAGGTGTCATTTCCTTATCCTCTTGTTGCTCGTCTTGTCTGACCCAATCACTTGAGGCGATATTACCCATGCCTAGTACACCTGCTCCCCGAGTCTCAACACAAATCTTTATTGAATTCGACGGAAAGAGCCATGTTTTTATTTCGGACAACTCTGTAGCCTTTTGCGATGAGGATATGTTCAGAAAGACGTCGGTAAATGATTGAAAAAGTATACCAATTTCTACTATAATTAGGAACTTTCGGCAAGTTTGAAATTCACGCCCGTAGTACATGTATGTATTCCTATCGATTTTACATATAACATTATTTGCATCTTCCACAAAGTTGATAGGTGAAAGGAAAATGATTTTGCCATGTAAGAATGAAGAGGTCATACTAATAGCTTTCTACTGGTGATACATTTATCTCTCGTACATCCCTAACCTATAAATTGTCTAGACAAGGATAAGAAGGTACGCATACATCAAAGACATAACCTCATAACCGTTTGGTGTTGAACTCGGCAGCGACAGATACGCCGTGTTCCATCATAACGAACCACATCCGATCGGAAATTGAAACCAAGTCTATACTCATCGTCTTTCCTCACGGCAGGTTATTATCAACATGACTTGTGATCGTACTAGCTTTGACGAGGCCATGCCTCACAGGAAGAATCGCCTGACAAAAACAACACGAAGGGATATGGCGCTGGCTTTGATTTGCTTTTCATATACTGACGTGACTTTGACTGTAGTGATTTCCGTGCGTCACCCTGAGACGAAGATTGTGAGTTATTCCTGACTTATCATATACCCTGGGGGACATACATGACAAGCCTCCTGTAAGGTTTTTTGAGCGTATCCCCTCATCGGGCACCGTAGCTTAAGTTCGAGAAACTGTTCGTCACTTGAACAAAAGGAAGTCATTTTTCACCTTATCTTGTCGAGAATATGGAATTATGTATGAATGTCGTACCGTCCTTGATACTAACTACAATGAGACAATATCGAGTGGGAACAAGTGGCCCGGAGTCGTCAATCCCTTTTTAAAAGAACAATGTCCGTAACTCGGGGGGATGTGATTCGTGAATAATAGAAGACACTGTAACTGTAACTCATTTAGAGATAACTGAGTGACAAGGAGTCAGTACACATTGCACGAGAAAGCCGAAGGGAAATGAGGAGGTGATGTACCATTGTTGTCCCCGTAAAGGTGCAAGGGACAATAAGAGTTAGTACGCTATGTGAACGAAATACCCAAAAGAGGCAAGTTTGTTTTGTGTTGCCTTGTTTTCCAGTTCCTCTACACTCACGCGCTTCTTCTTTTTTTTCTCCATTCCGGAGAAATAAGAGCTATGTTAATAGCCTATCTTGTCTTTAGTATAAGAGTATTATTGTGACAGTCCTCAAACTGTGTTTCGTGTTTTTGAGTCACAAACTATTCAAATATTGTGGGAAACTGTCTTGCACACTGTTGAAACATTGAGCTGAGCTTCAACAAGGACATTGCTAGCTCTATAAATGATAATGTATGTAGAAGGAGACCGGAGACCCCGGAGGAAACGTATGCTGTCGTGCGGAAAAATCAAGAAAGTTGAATAGTTTGACTTTTGTCCGTGACTAGTAGCTGCACCAGCATTGAATTTACTGGCATGCATCATTAAGAATCGCGTTTCACAGGTAATCAAATTATGCATTTTTTGCTTAGTCATGCGACGCTAAAATATGCATCATAACGGATAACATTTGCTTGATTTAGCTTCATTCTCAATAACTTTTTATGAGGTTATTTATAATCAAATTAGCAGCAATGTATTTCGTGCAGGGATTAAATTTAAGCCGTTATAGCAGAATGATTAACGGTAAATGCGTTAACATGATTTGTGTTATACCATTGTGCATGCAAACGGAAATATAACTTCTTTCACAGTCATGAGTTTTTTATATAACTGCTGTCATGCTTTCGTTCGAGCTGTACTAGCTATGGAACCCTTCTCCACTTCGGCCTTCAAAGTTCTCGTTTGAATATTTGCTACTACCACCAAGATCTGCACCCGCGGCGGCTCGACCCGGGCGCGCGCCCTGGGCTTCTGCGCTCACCTCGGCGACCTTCCTACTCGACGGAGCCTGGCGTCCTGGTATACCTTTCGATAATGGAGTGACTTTATCAAAGAAATTGAGTTCTATATGTGTGGACTCTTTCCATAACATCAACGGAATATGTTCTTCTGGTGAAAAGAATGGTATCTCCTTTTGGTTGCTGAACAACATATCATACTATGTCCAGTGAAAAACTGAGTAACTTGGTGTGGTTATCAGAAAGAATGATCACTCGTTGAAATAAACAGAAAGCAAAATGAAAATACCTCAGTGTAGTTGTGGAAAAGTCGATATCATTATCTTTCAACAGTGATCTTCATCAAGAGAGGACCTTGCGCGCATTCGGTCGGAAAATGAAATATATTTTGTCCAGTGAGAAAATTGAGTGAGGAAGGTTACAGAATGTCATCAGCTGCCTTTGTCACTGTTAATGTCACTTCTAATATGGTAGTTTATAAAGTTGCTACCTCAAGGCAAAGAGGATGTCGCTACTCGCTTTGAAGTGAGGTTTTTACCCAACATTCTTATGCTGTAGTACGACCACAACAAACGCAGAGCATTCTTTATGCAATCTAAGCGGAAATATGATATTTCTATCTCATAATCGAGTTTCTATTTCAGACCGTAAGGTTTATGATGATAAAATCTAACTAAGAAATACAGGTATCTTAAGGCGCTGGTAGGAACGCAGGTCATAATATTTCGTCATTCTTGGTAATTCTTGGTAATTCCTTTCAGTTTCTTTACCTCTGACACTTTGTCAAGCTCTCTGGACACAGACCGGGTTCTGTAAGCATAAATCTTACTTCTCAAGGCAATGAATGCTATCATCTCTTCTCCTCCTAGCTCATCCTTAAAATAACCTGGTACCTTCTTCTTGTTAATGTCGTAGAGTGGATGATCTTTTTGGTAATCACTGGAGTCGAAATGGTCCTTTAACCCTTTAAGGTCCTCAGTTAAATCATCAGTATAATGTTCAGTACAAAGGAATCTGTGTCAAAATAAAGTAGGTCCAAGTTCTTCTCACCAAAATATAGTTGAAGCACCTCATAGTAGAATTCATACATCAGTAATTTGGCCAGTTCCAAGACTGTAACACCTATGTAAATTGGTTTGTTAAATTTCATGGTTGTTTTCCTCATGCTAATAGCAGCAGTATGTTCGTCAAATACGCAAATTCATGAATCCTGGGATTGGCCATGATACCCTTGGCTCTCTCACCGTCTGATACCAATTCAATTTCCATCCTGTTCCTTATGTTCTCACAAGTCTTTCCGTAGAAAGCGTTATTCATTAATTTAAAGTAATCTTTCTCAAAATCAGTCTTAGCGTCCATCCACCGTTCAGTCATTGTAGGGCGCCATTAGGGCTTATCATTTAGCCATTCTTAGTGGTTTTGCTCCAAATATGGCCGAAATATTATTTCCTAGATTCCTACCAACGCCTTTCCCTATTACTATCATGGTAGATATGCTAAAAGCTTTTTATGGTCAACAAATTAAAACTGGATATGTCCGCTAAGAATAGAGGATGAGTGAGCTATAAGGTTAGCAGAATGTCATCTGCTTTTGTCATTGTTCGTGTAACATCGGATAGTTTATAAAGTTGTTTCCTCAGGCGATGATAGATGCTGAACACTCCCTTTGAAGTGCCAGTGAGTGTTTTTCTGACCATTCTCATGGCAGAATACAAAACAAAAAAGATTCTTTCTGTAAAGTTAGGGAGATATGATACAAGTTTACTTCAATCAAGTTTCCTACTTGAGACCTACCTTAAAAGGTACCGGATGAAAAAAATACCACAAGGGACTATCGCATTGGCTCGTCTAGCCAGACATGATACTGAACAATGTAGTCTCTTCGGGGAATATACAGTAATATGATTATTTGCACTTTGCTGTAACAAGTGAGTGAGCAGCTACATCGTTCTTGCAGACATTCTGGTTTAGGTAAAAACGAAGCCCTTGACCAGTAAACCCAATATGGCTGTCAAAGTGGCGTAATGGAAACATGGAAACATGGCGCCTGTTACCTCTCAGGTCCATTTGTAGAAGTAGAAAATGTCCCACCGGACACTGTTGTCAATTCCTTAAGTCAATGTTGCATCGTCCAACCAGGTTAATGCCAACTATGCCTTAAGCCCGTAGCACACTAGCCGCCAACTTCGGCGTTCACAGGCGTTTTTTGCCGCAAGAGTCCTGAACGCCTGAATAATCCCTAGTCTGCTACGAACGGCGTCGGCGAAAGCGACTTGCCGCCACTTGCCGCATCTAAACGCCAAATATCTAACATGTTTGATTTTTGACGCTTGTCGCCGCGTTTGAACGCAAGAAGAGGCCAGGTGTGCTACGGATTGCCACCTGAATTGGCGTCGGCGGCGAGACTATGGCCAATCAGTATGCGTCTTGATGTCACATGATTTCAAAATGGCAGCCTAAAGTGGCGGAAAAGACGCTACTGGACGCCGATTCTGGGCAGGTGTGCTCTGACCGGGATCCACTGGCCGCCAACTTCGGCGTCGAGAGGCGTCAGCTGAAGGCTTCTTGTCGCAAGTTGGCGGCTAGTGTGCTGCGGAATTTAGTATTCGGCTAGTTTAACTTCAACGTCTTGAATCGAGTGCTTTAGTTGTTCGAAACCCACTTTACCATCTTCAAACTCTTCTTAATATTTCCTAATTCATTTATATTGCTGAGAAGGACGACAAAAATAATGTTATATCGAGTGCATGTCACAACCGAAAACTGTAAATCAAATTCATTTCGTTATTTAGTGTCACCAGCAAGTTTTGGTTTGAACTGAATAATAACTAGCCAGGAGCTCTGACTAATTTATATTTGTCGTCCAATTGCTAATCTCATTATATTGTTGTTCGAGGTGTTAGTTCTCGGTAAATTACGTACGCGATTTGTCACCAAAGACCATTTCTCAAACTATCATTTCGCCAAGCAACTACGAAAGCTTTTAGTCTGATTCTATACTTTTATCACCTACGCAGTTGTCAACTTCCTTCTGTATCGAAGTCGGGTTGGTTTACAAAAAAAGCCGATAAAAGGTGTTTGCACCTTCAACGAGCAATCATGGTTTTCGACACTTTTAACCAATATCTACTTTCTACCAATACTTTGTGAAAAACGTGTGCTCAGAACATGGCCAAGTTGATACCCCTGACAGTTGAGATCTAGCTTTCATTTAATCCTTGTGGTCAAAGGTTCGTTTATCCGCTCTCCAATATTGATCAAAGAGCGCTTAGCTTAGAGATGATACTCGAAGCATGAAGGGCGAAAGTGTCCGATACTAAATTCTGTGGTCACCGATACATGTTGCTCTGTTGGGAAGACCCAAAGACAAGCAGACTCAAACGTTGATAAGCCTTGCGTTACCAAAACGAGAAGTTCAATTACCAATGTATTTGGATGACAATTGCACATGAAAGATCAGATTTTAAAAACAGACTGGTACATTTGTTGCGTTACATGAAGGAAGAAACAATTGACTATGGTATCAGTTATGGAGCTGTGATACATTTTTGAGTCACTTAAAGCCACGTGCACATCTGAATGGGGCCAAAATATAACATTGCTAGCAGACTGAAACACGAGCACTGTTAGCGAGACTCCTAATTGGTTTTTTTGTTCGAAGGAGTGATATTCTTCCAAGGTGTATTGTTTACAGTTAGGAATGAGAGTTAGTAGTTTTAGCAAGCGCAAACTCGAAGCTTTCTTCCTTAAATATTGACTGCTGGCCAGAATATGTACCGCGCAGCATTGACAATAAGGAATGTTCCTCGGCCAAACACCGTATCTCCATTAAATGAAATCATGTTCGTAGATAGAATGCGAGTGTTTATAAGAGAGAATGTCATCAAATGGCCGACCTCAAGCCGTCCGTCTCAACGATCATGGCAGGTCCAGTGTCCCCGCAGTTACAGCTAGTAGTTATTGAGTATGGAGGTTCTGCCTGTCAGGATTATTGGCCACCACCCAAAAAAATACCGCGACCTCGTTTAGATAATTGCTGATGTTACTCATTTTGGTCAATTCGGTCAAATTTGTCTCGATTATTTGCGTAGCTCTAGGCGAAACGATGCATTAGTACACCCTTCACACGGTAATAGAAAATGTGTAATTGTGCAACCGGGCCCTGGTCATGTATAGTTGCCTTTGTGTCGGAACCGTTCCGCCCAAAGTGACGCACAGTATCATGAACTGCGCCACAAGATACACTAACTGTGATACATTTTTGAGTCACTTCAAGCCAACCTTTAACATGAATCGAATAGAATGCTGGAATGGAGAATATATTCAAGAAATAACTTAACATCATTCCAGCATCCGCCATCACGCAGTAACCTTGAGATAAATATATACACTAGATTCATTTATTTCTAATTTGATTTTAAAGCTGAGGGCAGTACATCGCGAACGATACCTTCTGGCGATGCTTTTAGTAAATTGCTTGCACGCACTACTCAAATATTGTCGCTCTTTAACTGAACACGCGAATATAAATCATGATGTTGAACAATACGATAGGCGTTTACGTCGGCGTTTCGGGGATTTGCGAAAACTCCCTAAGTACGTATGAGTTCAGGAGCTGGTTACGGTGCTTTCATCGACCAGTGTCCCATTTGTACAGAAAATCCCTTTACATCTATCAACACTGATCAGCAATAAAAAACTAAGTCATGTAAATAGGTTCTCCATCAAATCACGTTGAAGCGGTAGAGCCCTCGCAATCAAGCTTTTTTAGGGAGACAATTCCCGTCATGAATAACACATTATCACCATTAATTGCGATGAAGGTAAAAAAATCAGAAAATTACGCGATTTCGTGCAAAGAATGCATTGACTCTTCCCACGCTAGGAGAAATCCTGCGAACGCAGCTGAGGAATTTGATAGCTGGTGAGAGTACAGACTGAAACCCTAATCATGGTTGTAATTGTTTAATTCCTTTTACACTTTTTGCCCATTAAAGATTGAAATCGGTTCATGTAAGTGATCTGTAGTTCGATTGATCGTTCGTCGGCGGAAGATAGTTGCCCAGTTTCTTGACGCGATCTCTGACAGCACGTATGCTAAGGCTTTGGCAACTCTGAACAATGGAAGGGCGCAAAAAGATGGAGATGATTTCGATGCGATATCGGAAATGACATTGCTGTTGACAAATAGCATTCCGCGAAGTTACTATTTATAGCTCACAAGGTCATTTGCATAAGATATTGATGACGTTTTAGTCACGTGACAGTCGGACATCGACACTTATTTCTACGCATTTGAGCTTATTTCAAAGTCAATTATCTTTGACCCTGCATTGTTTTTAGCATGAATGATACCATAGAGTCAGAGAGAGAAATATTCAGAACAAATATGTAGTATTTCCAACACTCGGACATGTGCCAGATTGAATCTAACTGCCCTAGTTAGAAAGCCTGAATCCATTACGAAACCGCATGTTTGTCCGACATTGCCTGTAATTCAGCGATGGGGAAATAGAGGGCAGCAGCTGCAGTGACGTCATCTTCGCGGAATGCTATTGATGCATAAATGATGAATATGACGTGCATTCATGCTTCAATCCGTATCCTCTTGAGATGCAACATCAGTTTGATGAGACTGCTTGTCCTGTACTCCAGTTAAGCCACTGGCAATTTTGAAAAGCGGCATAATAGGCTCCGAATTTTCATCATCGTTTTAAATAACACCCTGCGCATTATATCATATGTGGAGATATTGGTATGAAATTCTCTACACATTGATCGAGGGTATTGGCAATTACAAATTGTAATCACATCCAATTCCCGTTATATCGACAAGTTAATTACAGACTGACCCCAATCAAACGGAGAACCGAGATCCGTTGAGTCGTACGACCGTCGTGTTGAATGCGAGATTTCAAACCAGCCAGTCAAAGCACGTTATATTTCGAAATATGGACATGTTACAAGGGCAATTTGAACGAGTTAAAAACATATTCCCATTTTGAATTTGCACCAGACGTTAGAAATATTTAGATATTTTACGTATTAATACCCAAAATGTCTTTATTCCAGATGCCTAGCTTATTTTTAGTATTTCTGGCACAAAAGACGCCAATTTTGACAACAACATAACAAAAATCATAACGCGTGATAGAACTAGAAATGCAGATCAATGTTCACCGCAAATTCTATAAACGTTTTCGCCGATAAAAGCATAGCCGTTTTATCTGTGGGTTATTAAGAAAACAAAATACATTCCCTTTCTGAGAAATTGGTGAGGCATATAACACACTAAAATATCGTATACGTGGCGGTTTAAAAATCGTGCTATTCCAAACAGGTTTTCGACCACTTTGTAAAGTGTACTTCACAATGAATATAGAACTAGCATTCAGATTGGCAATTTGTTTTTAATGAATTTCTATGGCAACAACCCAAAGGTTATAAATTAAAAAAACCTTCTGGCGGAAAACATCTCTTTAATATTTCATGGTTATAACATCTCTTCAATATTTCATTTGAGGGCAGTTAGCGTAAATGATTCGAATTTGATTACAATTCTACAAACAATAATGTTCTCTGCGCTACTGCAATGCAGTGATAAAAAGGAAAATCATAAATTTGTTGGAAATTGAAATTGGGAACATAATAGTATAAAAGCATGAAGGTTGGTAAATGTTATTCGTGAAATATAAGGAACAGCTAAGATGTTGGCTGTTCAGCGTTGCAAAATTCTTAGTTGTAATCTGTTGAGAAAACGGATAATTAATGGTTCATATGCCAGAGCTCTACGAGGCTGGAATATTTGTTTTCGTTTTGATCAAAGCGCGCAACACCACACGTATGTTGTTTTACGCTGCACTGCACCAAAAGTAAGCTTCAAATGCAGAAGTTAACAAAACTGAGAGTAAAACTATCAAAGACTATCAGACGATAAAATAAGAAAACTGCATGAATGTCTGATCGGAGTCACCAGATCGCGCGAGATGTTTTTCACCGCCGGCCTGAAAGCTCGAGACCGCAGGTAAAATCATTCTTTTCCATGTGAATTGAAGATATGCTACCAGCCTCCGGAACTTTGCCTCCAAGTGTAACCTTGGCAAACAGCGCACGTTATCATTCGTCATAAGTGTTATGCTAGCTATACGTTTTATTCATTTTGTCGATCGTTCTTAATGGACATGATGGACTTGGCGGATATATCTGGCAGTGCTGGCAAATACCACTTTAAAGGTAGCGTTTTACAGTCAATTAAAAATATAGGCATCTATTCGATGTGGATTTCACTAATGGAGAACTGCTACGTTTTGGCTGTCCTGAATTTTTGGTGCCGTATATTTTGCCGCGAGGCTCCAATCTCACGAATTGATATCGCACACCAAAAAGCAATTGACATAAGACTAAATTAATCCAGCGAGCTCCGAGGCCAATACTCCAACCGCAAGATCACTCGAAAGAAAAACCGAAGCGAAATAAGTTCGAAATTTTTACGGCGGGTGAACTTTATGTCCAAAAAAATGTTTTGCAGCCATTGTCATTAAGATCTCGGTGATGCATAATTGGGAGCGTCTGATTGGACAATAAGGCTGATATCATCTCCAAATGCTACTTTAGGAAATCATTACCACTAAATTGTCCTCGAAGTAGTGGCAATTTTGTAGCCCTTGTATCCAAGCCAAATCCGTCGATAAAACAAATTAGACGAAGCAATTCTTATTGGACACCAACACCGGAAATCTCTAATGATGCTTAGGAACACAGAAATGCCCAATGCGTTTTGAGGATGATTTAGCTCGATGTCTACTATTCTACGGCCGAGAATTTGACTCCCAATCGGGGATATGATTTCCCTAAGGTTTCCGTTGGAAATAAAATCATCGACCGGCAAGGACATGGGCTAATTAAATGACATACCTCATCTACCCGATGACGCGAGATGTTTTTTAAAGTGTATTACGTCTATAGTTTGTGGGTAAACATCTACCAGTTGACAGGAAATGTTCTATAAAGTGTATTACGTCTCATCCTGAACTTGCAGGCCAACCCTCGGCACTAACGAGCTCAGTAACGTGTGCGAGGGACAAGGACCTTGTGCGAGGGAGGAGGATATGAATTATCTGGCCTTTCGAGGATACGTCTAGTTTGAGGGTGAACACCATGCCGTTTTCATAAGGGTTGAATAGCATTCCGCGATAATGAGGTCACTGCAGCTGCTGCCCTCTATTTCCCCATCGCTGAATTACGGCTATGTCGGACAAACACGCGGTTTCGTAATGGATTCAGGCTTTCTAACTAGGGCAGTTAGATTCAATCTGGCACATGTCCGAGTGTTGGAAATACTACATAATTGTTCTACATATTTCTCTCTCTGACTCTATGGTATCATTCATGCTAAAAACAATGCAGGGTCAAAGATAATTGACTTTGAAATAAGCTCAAATGCTCGATGTCCGACTGTCACGTGACTAAAACGTCATGAATATCTTATTCAAATGACCATGTGAGCTGTAAATAGTAACGTCGCGGAATGCTATTAGATGTCTTTCTGGTGTCTTCTGTCCCATAAGATATCAGCCAAAGGAAAGAAGCAGTTATCAACCTTAGAAGCTGTGACAAAATTTCTCACATTATAATCGACACAGTTTTTTGATAATAATACATTTACTCGTTATTTGTTGTAAGAAAGGCATTGGGGTGGAAATTTAGCACGTTTGGGCAAAGTTAGCATGTTTTACGGCCGTTTTTACGGAATGTTTTACAAACTGCACCACAAATCACAAAGATTGTCTCATTCATGTTATAGCCTACATGATATTGTTGCTATATTTTATCTACAATTTAATCAGCATCATAATCAATCACGGTCCACGCAGCAATAAACTATACTCAACACTGTTTCCTCTGTCATTATTGAAGAGTTAGGACATTGTTCTTTCTACGCGTAACAAATTATAAATTCACAATCATTACAAATTACAAAAACCGAGGCGCCCATCAAGATTACAAATCGACACGAAATCATCTCGAGATCAATGGAAGCGATGCCTCGATTTTAAATTGCGTAATTAAGGCTTTAATATTCGATGAGACTGGCAGTGGGTTTGTGACTTTTTAGGGCAGAATTTTGGTTGCAGGAGATGTTGGAGCGCCAGAATATTTATTGAACAGGAGAGGTGTTCACGGTGATTTACGTAACGCGTCGGACTTGTCCAACGGAACGACCTCAAGCTATGACTTAGAAAATTACCCAGTATAAGGCCGCCGCGATTAGGAATATCACTGCTGGACTTATTAAGATCTCATTTGATGAAATAAATACGCCTTACCAAGTATACATACTGGGCCTTATCTAATATCGAACAGTGGTGGATCAAGAAGTATGGCGACAGATCGAGCTATCGGCGGACCGCCGATATGTCTTCGGGTGCATGGTCTCAAAGGGCGAGCACGCCTCAGCGATTTAACTAGGGTCGTTTTCTTCCAATGATTCTTTCGTGAACATCGCTAATGGATGTCAACATCCCCATGCACAAGTTACGAAGCAGTATCATTGCCTTTGCAAGGGAGTGGGGTAAAATATCTCAACCCTCGCCGTAACTCGAACTACTGACACTGAAGAATAATACATCATCGCCAGGATCAGCCGGCCGATGTTGTCTGCCACAAGATATTGAACCCACTCACTATATGACTTATAATAATTTGTTGTAAAAAAACCTCCAAATAAGGAGCAGACGACACAATAAAAATCATACACAGAGAACGAATAAAAAAAAAAAAAAAAAGTTCTATTCAAGTTTCGCTCAGGCAATTATCGCAGTGTTAATGTGCAGAAACTTAACAATATCAAGTGAATTATCAATTGATTTGTTAGTGCTTTCAGTCATAAAAATCTCGTCAAAGCCAATTACCCAAAGTGTAATTTGGAATTTACTTTACGACTCCATAGTTTCCTTTTATCACCATCAGAATAGCGATGAAGCGGGTACTGCGTCATCCTCAACCACATTCTGCGCGAACTTTGTTAATTGAAAAATTTCGTATTACTTAGCAATCATGCTTTGGATAAAGAAATGGCAAACCGACCACCTGCGATGGAAAGTGAAATTGTAATTTGAAATTTGGATTAGGTTTGGGAAGAATTTGCCAAAAGACGAGGTTGTAATGTTTGAATAGTACGTAGGAAGGTTAATCTAAAATTAATATTTAAGATGTGATGAAGCCTCTACATAGCTTTCCATCAAAGCTAAAACTTCAACTTAATAGATGTTGTCACTACTTTTCCACATCGTGCCTGCTTCCATTCCACTGTTTCATCTTTTGTAATATACATATTTTATAACGCATTTATTTTGCTGTTATATGATTTCTGGCCAGAGTCCTCTATTAAAACTTGTGTACATTACGTGTACATTGTTGTGCATATGTTTTGGTAAAAAAGTACACCTTGGACCAATCAATCTGCACAAAATTTTATACATGTCAAGAAGAACCCTTCGCCAATAGCATAATAAAGTTTTAAAAAATTCCAATACCGATTGCCTGAGAAAAAAAGATTTCCGTACACCATATCCATCAAAACGTCACTGGTGCATTGATATGGCCCTGTCAAAGTACAAGTTCTAAACTGACCAGTGAGACCACATTTTCTTAAATATATTATCAAAAGCATATTTCTGTGATGGCCTGACTCTGTAGATTAAGAATCAACCACAGATTGAGAATTAATTCCACTTTGGTCCATCCCAGCCATGTATTTACCACAATTTCACATTTTGATAAGCTCTTGTGCCACGCTTCCGGTCGCGGATGAATACAGGTCTCTGCCCTTCTCTGTAGACTCTAACCTTTTTTTTAAATTATTATTTGTAGTCACATCACCTCCGCACGCTGATGGTCAGGGTACATTTCCTAAGACAGATCCCTGCCTGTTTTACTTTCCTCTGCTTCTTCTCTCTATCCCGCACTAGTTTATTGTATTTTCTAAACCTATATGAATGTAGTATTCATCTGGCTCAATAAACTGCTTTGAATTTGAAAATTTGAATTTGTGATATTTTTGGCAGAGTTCTGCATCCGCGCCCTGAGAAACTCAGCAAGATGAAAGATCACAGAAAAGAGTGATTCATAAATGAACCAGGCCGTCATAATAATGGACGATTTCACAAAAATCTTTCCAAGTTTCAACGAATTTAACTGCATAATCACTGCATTACGGGTTTTTTTACCACCAGTGATTATGAAAACGAACGCCGTACCCCTTCAAGCTCTCGGGACTTTCTTGGTCGCATTTCAACGAAGGTCGTTAGCGTCCACCTTATTTGATAATCGGAGGAAATATTTAAATTCATTCCATGGATATCAGCAATTTAAATCCGCTGATTTAACGCGGACTTTGAATATCATTAATTGGTCATAATCCTCGATCTGGATTAAAACCTGATCGCCTTTCACCAAGTCCTTCAATTCCGGTATTATTTCAGATCTGGAGGTACGTGAAAACATTTTCAATTTGAGATTAGCTTTGGTATGAGCCAGGAGGATTTCCTGATACAAGGACGACATTGATATCTTGACACACGTTCTAACTAAGTCTCAGATATACTTGTTTCCCGAATAACTCGTCTCAATCCGTTCTTAATCATAAACTTTTCTCGAAGTTGTAATGATTGGTAAGCGCTTCTCTTCTTCAAAGTTACACTTTAGTCTAACAATTATTTCATTAAACCAAGCCTAAGATGGTTAAATATGAGTGGAATGCGAAATTCGGGATCGGAGAGGTACTCAGATCCGACCAGCTGTGCGCTCTTGAGCTGAAAATGTTGCGTACAAAGAATGATCACCTGCAGTTGAAATTCATCTCGCCTGCCCTTTTCAAATTACAAAATAATCAATAAATATGAAATTGCCAACGTTCACTCTGAGGCTGAAAGGGTGGATGTCGTCCTGGGTGCCGACAAATGGTACCCAGGTTCGAGATCGACTGGACAATAAGCACCCTGGGTGCCATCACACTAGACAAATAAGATAAAACGAGATTGCAAGAAACGTCGTCCTTAAGATCCGTAAGCCAGGCAAAAAGAAGCTGGGTGCTATTTGTCTAGTGTAATGGCACCCAGGGTGCTTATTGTCCAGTCGATCTCGAACCTGGGTACCATTTGTCGGCACCCAGGACGACATCCACCCTTTCAGCCACTCTGAGAAGTAAATACACTCTTGGCCATGTTCTTGAATCCGGTAGTTGAGAAGCTGGGTGTTCCTGTAAGCTTCGAAGACTATCACACCTGCTTCCTAATATAACAACAAAGCCATGCGAATAGGTGAAAATGGGCCATTCTCAGCCGCCTATTGTCTTATCTGTAGGTCGTCTTACCATAGGGTGAGATAATGGAGGCAACATGGCACCCATACAATGCCATTGTAAGGATGATGTCAGCATCCATACAAAATAGTCTGTTTGATCTAGGAAAGCTACGCTGAAGTGTCATTTCGCAAAGGTTTGATGAACGTGTTGTCCATTCTCCGAGCGTGATCGAAGGATATTTTCTCTCTGCCAAGACGGACTTCCATCAGGATATATCTCAGACGCATGATCATTAAGCGATCGATCAGTTATCACAAAATCACAGAAAAAACGCACAACACCAGGACATAAACAGTAATACTTGAGTGCCGAGTTTTTAAGCGGTGTGTATAACTCGAGTATTTTCACGTGCCTGTGTCTAAGCCACGAAATGGCGTAGCGGATTCAAAATGGCGGCCGGTGTTGGCATATGTAGTTATGCGACTGCGCAAGAGTCTATTGTTGTCCTTATAGTATACATCATTCTGTTGCGCATGGTGAAGACCAACTCATTCGCCCGTGAGAGTGACTTGCGGTTAAGGTAAAGTTCCACCAACATATGCATCAAACAGTTGAGACCTTAGTTGGAACAACGAATTATGACGTAGATCCGAAATAAAAACATGCGTGATGAAAAATCTCATAACTGTTACGAAGGTGGGTCTGTTGCTTTGAGACGCATTTACTTTACTCAATGCATACACTGCACCACTTTACTCAAAACGAAGTAAACACCTCATCTCACAAGCTTTACATAATACGTTGAACTTTGCATTTTCAACTAGTTTCCTAAACTTCAAGCTAATCAAGACCGACTGCTGTCAACTTTAATCCAACAAGAAAGGTTAATTTCGCTTTATATAAAGGGATGGGTGAAACGCTTTGGCCATGTATGTCACTTTTAATTGAATTAGATGTTGCTAACGTCAATACAATTAAATTGCCATACGTATAAGACAAGCTTTTCACAGAAAGTCGCAAAATATTTAAAGTAAAATTTTCACAAAAACTTCATTTCGCCATTATAAAGAGGATGTTCGATTATAATAGAAAGTCCCAAGTCCTATTCATGAACCATCAACGATCTCTAATCCCTGAAGTCAACAAAGCGTTCTGCTGACTATACATTCATCATTTAACATTCACATGGCTTCTCTTTCAAGCCACAAAAAAAGATACGTCCCAAAAGCCATCCAAAACCGCCAGAATAAAACTAATGAAAGTCAAACAAATGTCAATAAATAGGTAACATTTCAATACGAAACGAATAAAAACAGGTTTCAGAGCGGTATAGTACTTTTTAAACTGACAGAATATATCTATTGCCAATGAAACAATATGCCCAGCTTATCCCTAGAGAGGAATGAGCTTATCATATCAAAACTTGTACAAATTCCTATCGACACTGCACTTTTTCACAATTTGCCACAACGTAAATGGCTGTTCCGACTTTTCCCTAACCAATATTTCGACTAACTTAATTATCGCACGTATTGGTTTCTCTTCTTCGTTATGGATATAACATGATGATGACGATTTCAGCATAACTTGGATGGATTTACACGTGCATTGACGCGTAGGCATCATCGAGGGTGACGTTGTAGTGAAGTTAACTTGAACCGATATGTGGCTTCCTACCGAAAGTCAATTATGAAAGGACAGCTTGTTCAATATCGCACGGCTTTCTGTAACTACAAATCGACAAGATAAAACCTTTCAACAATGTTTTTTTTAAAATCATATAACAATGAATGATCTAGGGTTTTTCCTACATAAACCTTGTTTTTCAGTCGACAAAATGCAGTTTATGACCTTTTAGAACTTATTGCGATGATTTGGCCATGGAACGAGCACTTAAATCCGACAGGAAGCAGACGATCTAGCATTTCTCTCTCATCATTGTGGGTACTGAATACACATGTTCCTTGATATAGAACCACAATCCGTCAGAAATGAAAAGGGCCAGACACTTTTTCCAGTCGACCAGTTTCTACCTCTACACCGACCAAATATCCGAGCTATATCATTCAATCTATCAGCACAGCTGTGCTGTTGGGCTCGTGTGCTGATTGTGCGATCGCTTATTAATTGCAATAACTCATTAGTGACCAGGTGGGATAATTTGCTAGCGTCGGATATTGGATTCACCTTCTTATGCGTTTCACCTCGTTGATTTGGTATTGTTGTCCTAAATAACGTACTGTCACAAGTAGGAAGCTTTTTCCGACTCATGGATACGTACAGATATTTGAAGTCGTATTTCAAGTTGTGTGGGCTCAGTGAGCGACTTAGATCGTCTTGGCACCAGTTGCTTTCAACATACTCCGCCTCTCGATATTTCAAACGTATACGACATAGGAGTAAAAAAGCATGATCTCAGACTCAGGATGGACTAAGATATTTACGATGTATGTGCACATCCGATTAATGACATTTTTCCACTACATGTATATATAAAGTGGCTTGATACATGACTTGAAAACATTGATCAAATCGTTTACTAGGATGTCCACTGCCGGCTGCAAAACCACTTTCTTGTCCAGCGCTTACTTGAAAATTCAAATTTTGGTGGTCGTTGGTGAGAAGCGGAAGTGAGGTTTCGCAACCACCAGGTTAGGCCCTACGACGACGTTTATCTATTATGTGAGTTCACCCGAACAATAGATAAACGTCGTCGTAGGGCCTAACCGGATGGTTGCGAAACGTCACTATGCCGACATTCCGGCGGTAAACATCGATCCTCAAGTCTCCTCCTTGGAAGATGGATAATACGCCCAACGACGGTAGATCGGCATGTCTGTCTGATACCATCCGCCAGTGCGTTGGGGTAATTGCGGCGGCAGTCGGCTCACAAAGCGCTCTGGCTGCCTGGCTTCTTTCTCCGCCGCTGCGCTCGTGAGATGACAAGCTTGTCATACGAACAACACCCAACATCAATAGCCTTATTGTACCTTATTGTTTTCCCGTCCATCATTATATTATTAGTGTCTTCTAATGAGCTATATCTTCTTCTTCTGCTATTGATCCCGGTGCTTTTTGAAGACATGTTTAGCAATTAGGAGATTGTTGCGAAGATGGATGGCCGTGCCAACCTTTGGTTTACAGAAATGACTGGTTATGGTGTTCAGCTCAACCTTCAGAAGGGTCTTATGACTGCAGTGATTTCAGTGGAAATAATGGAAACCTGTGCCTCCACTGAATAGTTAGTGAGACATTTACCACTTAATAGCGAAGATGACGTCACTGCAGCTGCTGCCCTCTATTTCCCCATCGCTGAATTACAGGCAATGTCGGACAAACATGCGGTTACGTAATGGATTCAGGCTTTCTAACTAGGGCAGTGATTCAATCTGGCACATGTCCGAGTGTTGGAAATACTACATAATTGTTCTGAGTATTTCTCTCTCTGACTCTATGGTATCATTCATGCTAAAAACAATGCAGGGTCAAAGATAATTGACTTTGAAATAAGCTCAAATGCGTAGAAATAAGTGTCGATGTCCGACTGTCACGTGCCTTAAACGTCATGAATATCTTATTCAAATGACCTTGTGAGCTATAAATAGTAACGTCGCGGAATGCTATCGAGCACCGCAAGTAAAAGTTATCAGAGTGCATCATGTATTATGAATCCACAATGCACTTGAAGGCTACCTATAGTCATCTTCGGTAGACCCAGCTGAGCAAACTATGCCGGTTACATTTCTTCCACAGCCATTGGTCTCCTCGATTCTAACCAAAGAAGCCACAGAAACCAGGGAATGTCCGCACTAGTTTTATGCTCTGTTGGATGTCTTCACTGTGGGTTATATCCGTTAGCATGCATCACAAGTAGTTGACCATTTGGTCGCCAACAATGGTACAACAAGCAAAAAACATGCTATTCCTCTCACGACTAACTGTTGACCACTCAATTACGATTGGGAGGAAAGCTATGACAAGTTTGTCCCACGTACGCTGAACATTTGTCAAATGACCGTTATCCCCTCTGTCCGTTTCGTTGTCGACCGACCGCTTGGGTTATCAATACACCGTTAGCTCAAAATATCGGCAAAAACATTCGCACAAGGCACGTAGAAAAGAACAGTCGGTCGTTAACCTAATGAGGATACATTCCGTGTCATGCTCGCTAGTGTTTTTTCGTAGAGTGACACCGGTTCTAGCTGATCAAAGGGGTAATCAACTTAACCAAGTCCAAATATAGCCAGGGCTTCTAATGTCAAAGACGTGTTTACTCGGCACCGGTATCAGAAGGTGTATAACAATCAACAAAAGGGGCCGAACTTTGATTTAACAGGCAGTTGATAAGGGAAAATGGTAGTTTGATGCAAAATCCGCCAAGGTTCAAGCAAGTGTTATATCAGCGCGAATACCCATAAGTTAAACTACAGTTCAAGTGATTGAAATTGGATATCACAGATCTTGGCTTCACCCATACTGAGATTAAACTTTCAAATGTGATCTCCGGACGTGATCAAACCATGGTGTTATATTCCCTATTTTGTGATCGTTTATCAAAATAAGAGAAGTAGGCTATACTTTCGTCTGCACCGCGCGAACCTCGTCTGTCTGGTGAAACACGATGATGTAGATGATCGTTGTGATGCTGTAGCCTGTGGTAAGTCCATGATTGGGCAAGGCCACTAAGTTTAATATCCGTTTATGATATTTGGAGTTAGTACATCGGATGCTTTAACCGTATTTACACGGTGCTTTTTAACTAACTGGTCTCGAACCGGTCTCAATCCGGATCAAACACGCACAAGGCCTGTTGATCTTCCTTTTGTTTCAGGACTGGAGAAACTATCAACTTACTGGAACAAACCAGGTGTCAATTAAAGACATCATTTTCCTCTTTCAGATTCCTCACAGATGGGTCTCCCGATCTTCGCCAGTCGGTAGCTAGTGGATTCCATACCTATTGGCGCTGCGTTTCCGCCAATATATATACATATCCATTGCACCAACCTCTACGATCACGATGTCAAACAATGGGATAGGCAATGCGTTGGCATTTCGAGGTTTTAGCGAAAACTTCCTGCCCTCAAAACTCGCCGACAGATTAACAAGGTTTAGCTTCTGACCTATGAAATTATTGTCCAATATTGAGCAGTCCTTGTCTTCTATCTTTGCAGGTACTCTCACTTTTAGTCTTCTGCACACTATCCCTTGTGGATCAAGCCCGTCCCACCATCCTGGGTACAAAAGAAGGCAGAGTCAAAGCCGAGTGCCAGAGAGGCTGCGAAACGGAATATATGAGCTGCTTCTTCCCCTGTTACGAAAAAATGGAGGACTTTATAGGCTGCATGGAGGAGTGTGTGAAAATTCCATGCATACAAGATTGCTGCGCGCGCAAGGGATTCAAGGATTGCTGAGTCAATGCAGCAACGGAAGACCCCTTCCTGTAGCAGCGTGTCACGGAGTGAATAGATGGATGTATCCGATTGGTTGATCGGCATCAACGGATATGACGTAGTTGGAATCGTGTTGTGGTTGTTGTTTTCTGTATAAGAATTTTGTAAATCTGAGGATATTTTGGAGTAACATACTGAAGGCCATGATTTCCATTTTGGGGGATAGCTTCTTCTGAACATTCAACCTCGAGGCGAAAGCCTTTTAGATACTTTAGAAATTTCATTTCTACCGAAAACTTGAAGTTCCGAAAATAACAATTCTTCGCGCTGACCGAAATTGGAATATGTCTTTCGTGAAGTATTTGTGCACTTGGACAAATTAGCGCTTTCTTTGATTTAAATGTGTCGAAAAATGGATTGTGAAAGAACGGAATATTTCGTGGACGAGATATTGTAAAATAATGAAATATGCGTCCGTGCACCTACGTGACGCGACCGGAGATACCATTCACGTTTCGCTGTATAGTCAAGCATTTATGCACAATTAACTTTAAAACTTCTTGTCATATGATATTTTCGTGCTAAATTTACGCCCAAACTGAGAAATATCTTAATAAATAATGTATTTGGTCACCCTTCCACATGCATCTGAGTATTTCTGTGAGAGACAAAAAACAGGTAGGTTGAAGTTTTAAAGAATTTCGGATGGTGCAACTCAGGTCAATGAGCTTAAGATAGCAGTCCACCCCGGTCTGGGCCTACTCAGGGTCCAGACTCAGTTGGGACTGCAACTTCGGAAGGGTTCATTGGTCAGTAATAAAACATATTTTGAACAAATACGTTTATCAACTATTCAGGATAGTCCAAAAATGTACAATCTATGATTTTATGTTTGTCAATAATTAGTTACTTTCATGGCATTCGAGTGTGTCCTCGTCAAAATAATAAATATTTTTAAAAATACGATGTTGTGCTTTTTTCAAACATGATTTTGGATAGCCAACCAATGACGACCATTGATAAAGCGACAAACCAATCACCAAGCAGTAAGAGGGATATTCCTATCCACCAGAACAGATTTCCATTATACGACCACCCGATAAAATGTAAAAAATAGGCTGAAGCGCTGGTCATGCGAAATCCCCCTCAACAAACGACCAGACATAGCAATCTGACCATAATCCACCGTAACCCATAAAAACAACGTTAAGCAGCAGATAAAGCCCTCTGCAATGAAAAAACAGGCACTTATTCCTACAGCGTTATTGATCTGATCAGATATTTTTCAAGGGCTGCAACAGAAGCTGTGACACGTGGCTGGATAATTACTGCTATTGGAGCACGCTTGACCACTAGATCCAAGAAAGAGAGGAAATGGACAGGATTATCGCAGAGAGATTGACACGTCGTGCATGTAATTTTCTCCTTTGATCGACGTGGTATCGTGATGCACAATAATCTTGCGCACATTCCTTCGGATTGGTGATGATTATTCGGCGAAAAATTACACCGCAGAAAAAAAAGATGGATTGGATGCAGACCGGTGATACACCAATGGTGTTCCGATCGCGAATTGAACATGAAATGGAGACTTCATCATCATCATCATCATCATCATCATCATCATCATCATACAGGTTTATCACCGTTTTCCGGTCTTTCATCGCTCAACCTAGCTAGAAAGTACAAAAGTGCGCGCGAGGTGGAATTGATTTATTCCTCGCACTAACACAGTTTCGATGTACCCGGTACTGTGAAATAGGAGATGCCCCTATCGGTACTTTGTGTAACTTAATTTGACCTACCTGGACCTACCAATAGTCTCCCTTTAAGGAAAGGTTAGCCTCACATCGCTTTTGAACGCATGGAGTAAATATCTTCTTTCAGATGACAACACGCATTTTCAAAACGCAGCACAGGCAGCCACCTTACGGCAAAAGTTTGACCTACATGAAAACTTGTCTCGACTTGTCTCCAGACGGAACAACGGGTGTCTTCGGTACATGTATTGGCCTTCATTTAAGGACGCCACGACCATTTAGCGACCTCCTCATCATCGAAGTCGAACAACATTATTGTCGCCAAGTGGTGTCCGCACGTGTTGTAAAAGGTCATCCTCGCATAGTGCCAGCGCTGCTGCAGTCACGGTTCTACAGCACTGTAGATGCCATAGAACCGTGCTACAGTCCAGCGATAAATCGCATTTCACATCAGATTCTCTTGCTTGGACTGCTGAACTGTGGTCATTCTATCAGCGTGGCAATGTTAGTATGACCGAAAGACGTCATTTGGGCGTTTGTTGAAGAAAACTGACTGTGTACCCTAGGTGGTATTGCCGTCCGCGCAAGGTGTCTTTCAAGCTGTCCTTGTCCGATTCCTGGTGACAGAATCATGAACTAACTGTCTTCAGATTGTGATTCTTGGATTGAGACTAGGTGTAAGGACCATCGCGTGTTTTCCCGTCTTCTGCCAAGCCGTAATATGCTGCTAGGATGAGACAAACGGAATGGGGACACTGTAGGAGCGAGTTCATTTCATAGTAGTAGACCTGTGGCTTCTAGCGTTCCAGAGGTGTGCACTCAGCAGCTTACTGCGATTATACCTGACGAAGTCCGAGACGGCGTGGCGGAGTCACACCTGAAAGCCAGCCAAGATGACCAGGTTAGGAACCCACGCCATGCGAATACAATGTTGGCCTATTGGTAATCAAAAATTCGCCTCCATATCTCACATTGGAAATGGGGGCAATGTCAGGATGGTGAAGCCCCGCCAATGCACCGCACTAGAACAAGAGGTCCATTGCCAATCGGCTGCGAGGCACAACTTAGGGAAAGAATGCTGTCATTCCGTCGCCCGTAGCCCGAAATAAAGCTCGGGCTGAAGTTGAGACCCATCACCAGTATACGATAACGTATACAACGGAACATCATTTTCGTTTGGTGCTCCTGTTGAAGATTAAAAACGGACTGGAACCCTCCGATGTTGTGTCCCATGGTTGTACTTTCTCGTCTTCGGCAGCAAATGTCTTTCGCCTTGGTGTATGTCCGATTCCGCTGGTGGCAGAATCTTGAACCAACTGTCTTCAGATTGAGACAAAGTATAAGGACACTGTGAGAATTAACTCAGACGTTTTGTCCCGTATTCAAAGTGTCGAGATGGCTCTACGCGATAGCGGTCGCTCCCGCAGGTCCCGGCCCCAGAAGTTGACCAGGCCAACAGATTTCCCGGTATCGCGCCGGGCTCTCGCGGGCAGCCTCCTCTGCCCGACTTGCCGAGCGATCGCGATCGCGGGCGGCACCAGACTTGCCTGGCACTGGCGGCCCGATCCTTGCCGGCCAAGCCGGCAGTCCGGGGCATCCGGGAAACTTGTCCCGTCATAAGTGGGACTAGATTTTGATCTTTTGCTGGGATATGACAGATAAGACGGGCAATGTGTCGGAATTAATTTCTTTTTCTTCTGCTAGTACTGCTGCATTCGGTATTCTTGGGCTGCGCACGCTAGACAGTCAGTCCGTTTTTGGTAACGAAATCAGCCGTCATACGGAGTTCCGGTGTGCAAGGGATAGTAGTCCTAGGGCTGATAGTCCGTGTAACAATAGCCCGCATTGCTAAATGTTTTGGTTAGGGTTAGCGGTACAATAGATCATGCTGCTTAATTGGTCAAATACAATGCTACCGGACTATGACTCCAGGGGGACTATATCCGCTGTCACACCGCCACAGAGCCTTGTGTTCAGGGTGGTGTCCTTTAGCTAGTAATCATCTCCAAGGGGGAATCGAAACATTTTGTCCAGGTTATTATCAGTTGCTTGGATGTGACAAGTGCGTTGAAGACAGTGTCCACTGGTAGACCCCTTGTCCAGTCTTCAATGTGACGAGATTGTGATCTAATGCTGAGGTGTGAAAAATGGGATAGAGGAAGTGTTGGAATCCATTTCATATTGGTAGATCTTGTCCCGTTTCAAATAAGACCAGTTGCTTGGATGTGACAAGTGTGATGGAGACAGTGTCCACTGGTAGACCCCTTGTGCAGTCTTAAATGTGACGAGATTGTGATCTAATGCTGAGGTATGAAAAATGGGATAGAGGAAGTGTTGGAATCCGTTTCATATTGGTAGATCTTGTCTCGTCGCGAATAAGATCAGATTGTGATTTATACTGGGATGAGACATGTGATTGGGACAGTGCGAGTATCCATTTTATACTGGCGGACGTCTTGCACCGTCTTCGATGTGGACACATTGCCTGGTGACATCGTAGGAATCCATGTCGTATTGGTAGCACAGACGTTTTCTCCCGTCTTCAATGTGGAAAGATTGTGGTCGAATTGCTGGATGTGACAAGTCAAACGGGGACAGTATATTTCGTATTGGTAGACTGACATCTTGTGGTGTCTTTGATGTGACGGTATCGTGATCCATGCTGAGATGTAGCAAATGGGTCAAGGAAAGTGAGAGAATGCATTTCATACTAGTGGACCTACTTCTTGTCCTATTTTCAATGTGACCAGATTGTGATCTATTGCTCGGGATGTGACAAATAAGTTGGGGACAATGTGGGCCGTCATACTAGTGGACCTACTTCTTGTTCTATTTTCAATGTGACCAGATTGTGATCTATTGCTCGGTATGTGACAAATAAGTTGGGGACAATGTGGGCCGTCATACTAGTGGACCTACTTCTTGTCCTATTTTCAATGTGACCAGATTGTGATCTATTGCTCGGTATGTGACAAATAAGTTGGGGACAATGTGGGCCGTCATACTAGTGGACCTACTTCTTGTCCTATTTTCAATGTGACCAGATTGTGATCTATTGCTCGGGATGTGACAAATAAGTTGGGGACAATGTGGGCCGTCATTTCATATTGGTAGACGGACATCTTGTCCCGTCTTCAATTTAGGTTCTAATCTGTCACTGGTTTCATAGGTGGGATGTGATAAATGGGATGGGGACAGTATGGGTATCCATTTCATATTGGTTGAGGCCTTGTTCTGTCCTCGATGTGACAAGATTGTACTCAGTTGCTGCGAGAAGACTAATGGTATGGGGACAGTGTGGGAATCCATTTCATATTGGTGGAGGCCTAGTCCTGTCCTCAATGTGACAGGATTGTACTCAGTTGCTGCGAGAAGACTAATGGTATGGGGACAGTTTCGGAATCCATTTCATATTGGTAGACGCCTAGTCCTGTCCTCGATGTGACAGGATTGTACTCAGTTGCTGCGAGAAGACTAATGGTATGGGGACAGTGTCGGAATCCATTTCATATTGGTAGACGCCTAGTCCTGTCCTCGATGTGACAGGACAGTACTCAGTTGCTGCGAGAAGACTGATGATATGGGGACAGCGTCAGAATCCATTTCATATTGGTGGAGGCCTAGTCCTGTCCTCGATGTGACAGGATTTTACTCAGTTGCTGCTGGGGACTAATGGTATGGGGACAGTGTGGGAATCCATTTCATATTGGTGGAGGCCTTGTCCTGTCCTCAATGTGACAGGATTGTACTCAGTTGCTGCTAGGGACTAATGGTATGGGGACAGTGTGGGAATCCATTTCATATTGGTAGACGCCTAGTCCTGTCCTCGATGTGACAGGATTGCACTCAGTTGTTCAGAGAAGACTAATGGGACGGGGACAGTGTCGGAATCCATTTTTGACAGACTACAGACAAAACCAGAGTCAAAATATTCGTTGTAAATATATCTTCATATTAAATACCGAATGTACATGCTACCGAGGAAATTGGTCAAGTAATACACAATAATAAAGACACATGAGCACAGAGAGAAATGGACTGTCCACATTTTCTGTCAAAACTGCACAAACTCGTGGGAAGTATCATCAATGTATAGTGTCCTTTAGCTGCTATCTAAACACTACATATATATTGTAAGTAGTACAGAATTGGGAGTTGAAAACTTGAAGTGGAACTTATAATTTGAGCTTATTATGCAATATTTTAGACCAAATAAAAAAATGAAACGGCCAGGGGCCATTGTGCTCACCGTATACATCTTTTAGTAGGCAGGATCATGCTTAGTTTAGAGGTGAATATGGTGAACACAATCAGGCATGAAGACTTTTTTTAGATGTGTATTGATGTCAAGTAATAAGACAGGGCAGTATATATAAGTTTATGATCCAACCAATAATTGTCTATGACATCAACAAGATCAATATCGTGTGATTGCTAAGAGTCCCTGCAATAAAAATTTCATCGAAAAAAAGTCATTAATAAGCGAGATATTGCACGTCCTACATTTTCAGTTTTGACCCCCTGGTGGCCAAATCAAGAATCAGATCAGGCCAAAATTCGGTGTCAGAGATTATCTGATGTAGGGGGTTACATGTACCAACTTTCAAGTTCATAGCTTCAGCAGTTAAAGCGAACTGGAACCGCCGAGCCAGTTCGTATGACCTCGTTTTCATTTCCCGCGTATCGGGTGATCAGAACGAGGCATGAATGAAACATGGCGCCTAGCTGTCAATCATTGAATGACGTCACTACTATGGAATTTACTACGAAAACTCATGAATGAAAGATCGCATGACTCACGTGATTCTCACATGATTCTCAATGATAATAAATTGAACTGCGCATGCTCGGGCACTGGGGGCGGAGCTACAAATTCGAATATGAAGTTGGAAGTTCGACTTTCTCGGGCGGTGAAAGTCGAAAAGTTGAATAAATCGCTCGGCGGTTCCAGTTCGCTTTAAGAAACGTGCCATAGTTACACTCTAATGGCCAATTTACGCCATTTGACCTCTGTGACCTAGAAAAGGAGGTCAAATCCAAAAATCGTAGGACATGTGGTGTATCCTTGCTAGAAGTCCCTGCCATAAAAAATTTCTCGAAAACAATTCACTCAAATAAGCAAGATATTGCACTTCTTACTTTTTCCATTATGGCCCCCTGGTGGCCGAATAAAGAATCAGATCGGACCAAAATTCGGCATCAGAGGTTATCTGATGTAGGGGGTTATATGCACCAAGTTTCAAGTTTATAGCTTTAATGGTTAAGAAACGTGCCATAGTTTACACTCTAAAGGCCAATTTACGCCATATGACCTCTGTGACCTTGAAAAGTAGGTCAAATTGAAAACCCGTAAGATATGTGATGTATTCTTCCTAAGAGTACCTACCATAAAAATTTTATCGAAAACAAGCCACTTATAAGCGAGATATCACACTTTTTAGATTTCCACTTTTGGCCCCCTGGTGGCAAAGTTGAGAATCAGATCAAACTGAAATTCAGCACCAGAGGCTATGTGATATAGGGGGTTATATGTACCAAGTTTCAAGTTCATAGCTTAAGTGGTTAAGAAACGTGCCATAGTTTACACTCTAATGGCCAATTTACGCCATATGACCTCTGTGACCTTGAAAACAAGGTCAAACTAAAAACCCGTATAAAATAAAATGTATATTTGCTATGAGTACCTACAACAAAAGTTTTATCGAAAACAAGTCACTAATAAGCGAGATATCACACTTTTTAGATATCGACATTTGGCCCCCTGGTGGCCAAACAGAGAATCAGATCGGACCGAAAATCAGTGTCAGAGGTCAGCTGACCTAGGGCATTCTGTGTACAAAGTTTCAAGTTCATAGCCTTAGCAGTTAAGAAACGTGCCACTGTTAGGATACGACGACGACGACGACGACGACGACGACGACGACGACGACGACGACGACGACGACGACGACGACGACGACGACGACGACGACGGACACAGCGCTATCATATAGACTCCCCTTACGGTGAGCCAAAAAACCAAGATGGCCGCCCACCAAATTATTCAAAAAAGTAAAGAAAATGTATTTACAAGTGAAAAAAGTAAAAATTAAAAAAAAAAAAATTGACCCGAAGTGGGATTGGAACCCACAACCTTCAGAGTCATACAAGAGCGGGAAATTCAAATCAAGCTTAAACTAGGTCAACACAGATTTTGGCTCAGTAATGCCAACTGGTAGTATCAATCAAAACTACTCTTAGTAGTTTCAAGACCTACATGCATGCGGTCCTTTTCAACTTTATTTCAAGCTTCTATCTGCTTGAATAAAGCGCCAAAAAATTGTTTTGTGATTTAGGCTTTTTGCCCCCTGGTGGCCAAACTGTTAATCCTGCCGGACCCACACTTGGTCTATTCAGGAGTCCTGAAGGGTCTAAATGGCTTATAGGGAAAATCTATCGCCTATCCGCCATAGTTTTGAAACGTGCCTGTTTAACGGACAGACAGACAGACAGACAGACAGACAGACGGACATTCATTCTACCATTTACTCATATGAATAGCTCAGCTTGTCAGCTGAGCTAATAAAAAATTCATCGAAAAAAAGTCATTAATAAGCGAGATATTGCACGTCCTACTTTTTCAGTTTTGACCCCCTGGTGGCCAAATCAAGAATCAGATCAGGCCAAAATTCGGTGTCAGAGATTATCTGATGTAGGGGGTTACATGTACCAACTTTCAAGTTCATAGCTTTAGCAGTTAAGAAACGTGCCATAGTTACACTCGAACGGTCAATTTACGCCATTTGACCTCTGTGACCTAGAAAAGGAGGTCAAATCCAAAAATCATAGGAAATGTGATGTATCCTTGCTAGGAGTCCCTGCCATAAAATTTTATCGAAAACAATTCACTCAAATAGGCAAGATATTGCACTTCTTCCTTTTTCCGTTATGGCCCCCTGGTGGCCGAATAAAGAATCAAATCAGGCCAAAATTCGACATCAGACGTTATCTGATGTAGGGGGTTATATGCACCAAGTTTCAAGTTCATAGCTTTACTGGTTAAGAAACGTGCCATAGTTTACACTCTAACAGCCAATTTACGCCATATGACTTCTGTGACCTTGAAAAGTAGGTCAAATTGAAAACCCGTAAAATATGTGATGTATTCTTCCAAACAGTACCTACCATAAGAATTTTATCGAAAACAAGTCACTTATAAGCGAGATATCACACTTTTTAGATTTCCACTTTTGGCCCCCTGGTGGCAAAGTTAGGAATCAGATCGAACCAAAATTCAGCGCCAGAGGCTATGTGATATAGGGGGTTATATGTACCAAGTTTCAAGTTCATAGCTTTAGTGGTTAAGAAACGTGCCATAGTTTACACTCTAATGGCCAATTTACGCCATATGACCTCTGTGACCTTGAAAAGTAGGTCAAATTGAAAACCCGTATAATATAAAATGTATATTTGCTATGAGTACCTACAACAAAAGTTTTATCGAAAACAAGTCACTTATAAGCGAGATATCACACTTTTTAGATTTCCACTTTTGGCCCCCTGGTGGCAAAGTTAGGAATCAGATCGAACCAAAATTCAGCACCAGAGGCTATGTGATATAGGGGGTTATATGTACCAAGTTTCAAGTTCATAGCTTTAGTGGTTAAGAAACGTGCCATAGTTTACACTCTAATGGCCAATTTACGCCATATGACCTCTGCGACCTTGAAAACAAGGTCAAATTAAAAACCCGTATAATATAAAATGTATATTTGCTATGAGTACCTACAACAAAAGTTTTATCGAAAACAAGTCACTAATAAGCGAGATATCACACTTTTTAGATATCGACATTTGGCCCCCTGGTGGCCAAACAGAGAATCAGATCGGACCGAAAATCAGTGTCAGAGGTCAGCTGACCTAGGGCATTCTGTGTACAAAGTTTCAAGTTCATAGCCCTAGCAGTTAAGAAACGTGCCACTGTTAGGATACGACGACGACGACGACGACGACGACGACGACGACGACGACGACGACGACGACGGACACAGCGCTATCGTATAGACTCCCCTTACGGTGAGCCAACAAGTCATCAAAGTATAGACAAGAGACCAATATTTTATGTTTGTGAAGATTATAGCAGTGACTGAAAAGATGTTGCGACCATTATTTATTTCGTGAACTCACCAGTGAACCTGCCTGTTAACTTACCTCCAACCAAGATTGTCCTGAAGCTATATTAGTCAAATGCTTCCCCAGAAGTCACCACCGAAAATCTTCAAAAAGGATCATTTTGCACCTCTCCCAAAGGAGCCTCATGGCCTAGTGGTTTACACTGCTGGCCACCACGCAAAAAGGCCCGGGTTCGATCCCGGGGAGAACCCAGGATCGTATGTCTGGATGAACCGGCGTGGCTTTCAAAGAACTAAAATTCCTGGCTCTTCACAGTCCTTCGAATGAGACTCAAAACCGAGGTTCCTTGTACCTGGTGTCTATGCCAGGGCAAGCTAAGACCCCACCAAGTGAGAAACATGAGTAGCTTGCGTGGACTCTATCTCTCTCGCCAAAGTCGGACCTCTAGGCCAATAAACCCAATTGACGCCTAACCGTAGTGGCACGCAGGATACGCTCATCCCGCCTTGGAGGAGGATTACTCCTAGGAGAATGACCCCTCCAAGTGCAGAGCGAACGCTGAAGAAGAAGAAGAAGAAGAGGCACCTCTCCCAGAAAGTTGTATGCCCCAACCAAGACCGAAAAGCATGCTGTACCCCTGCATTCAATAAATACTGAATGTACATGCTAGCCACAAGGAAACTGGCCAAGTAGCATACAATAATAAAGCCATATGAGCACAGAGAGAAATGGATTGTCCATATTTTTTGTCAATTCTGTAAAATTTTGTGAGAAGTATCATCGATGTATAGAGTGTTCTTTAACTGTTATCTAAATACTACATGTATATTTTACGCAGTTGAACCAAAAACTGTAAGTAGAACTTATCAGTGCAAATTTTAGACAAAATCAAAAAAACAGGTCATAAAAGCAAAGACAAGAGGCCAATATTTTATGTTCGTGAAGATTATGGCAGTGAATGAAAAATACTGTAACCATTATTCATTTCGTTACCGCACAAGTGAACCTGCCTCTTAACTCACCTCCAACCAAGATTATTCTGAAGCCATAGTAGTCAAATTCTTCCCCATAAGTCACTAACCATGATTTTGGCAAAAGAAATTCAAAAAGGGTCATTTTGTTCATCTCCCCAGTCTTTCGCCCCCACCACGACCAAAAAGCTTGCTATCCCCCTGCATTCAATACCCTCAGAAATCCTCACTCCAAGGAACCCTAGGCCTTATTCCAATGGAAACCTCAGCCATCACACATGATAAACCTGATCAAATTCATTGTGCTCATCGACTTTATCTTGCAAAAGTTTCACGCGATCCTCTGAGATCAACTTCTTTCCCTTTTTATCTGTCTTCTTCATGGTATCCTCGTCGAGAATGTCATCGAAGGTCTCGGGCATCGGCTGCCCGAACGTCTCGGGCAGCATTATGCAGAGAAGCCCGGCAGTGAAGGCGAGACTACCATAGACTAGATATGGCAGAGTGCGATGGATGTCAATCTGTAGGAAAAAACGGTTGACGACGATTACTTGAAGGTCAAAGAGAGTATGAAAATTCAAAATGGAACAACCAGAAAAGACACTAGAGGTTGTGAAGCGATGTCAATTTTTTACATCAATCCCTGGCCTTGACCCCTCTGATGTCGCCTTAAAGGTGTGTAATATGTGACTCGCTCTACCAAAACTAGGCGCTTGTCGCATCTGAACTTGACAGGTTGATACGGACTTGTTGTTCATTTCCCTATTGTAGACCTTTTGTGAAATGTGACCAAATCAGTTTGTAATAGATTTCACAAAAGGTCTACAATAGGGAAATGAACAACAAGTCCGTATCGACCTGTCGAGTTCAGATGCGACAAGCGCCTAGTTTTGGTAGAGCGAGTCACATATATAGCAACATCTTGGCTCTTCACTCCATTGTTACACTGATGACAATCTCCACCACATGGTTTAATTTGACGTCCAAAATGGTGTCTTTAGCTGTGGCGTTGTCACCTGTTTGTCCTCTATGACTGGTGGTCACCCAAGTCGAAACCTTTATTTCCCCTTCAGATCAGAATGATACTTACAAGTGCAATAATGAGAGGTGACATTATTCCTCCCGTCCTCGCGGCCACTGAAGTCAAACCCATTGCAACATTTCTGAAACGGAGAAAATTAATCACGACGTAGCAGAAATTGTGGTGTCGACAAAAACTTCCAAGAGGACAGTATTGATTATGGTGACGATTATGAAAAGTTTGACGAAAACGTGGGATCATTTCTCCTCTGAAATGTCATTTTGACATTTTGACAAATTGATCTTATCTGATACATGAATTAATACTGTTCTTTATTTTTTATATTCTCCTATAAGCAAGATTCTGCCTTTAGCTTACAGACATCAAAACGTCATCATTCCTGATGAAGTCTGATCCCCACAGCCTATGAGAAACTCACCGTATTACAGTCGGGAATAATTCAGCAGAATATACATAAATGACAGCAAAAGACGCAGCGATGGTAAGTTTTCCCATCATGGCTAAGGTAGTGATGGTTTTGGAATAAACTGAAATGAAAGACGAAGACTTTTAAGACTTTTTGGTACATGTACATCATTTAGTGGCAGTATTACAAGAATACATCAATACATATAGAATTTCTTTGCAAAATCGATTTCCACAATGCCAAAAATAGACCATTTTGAATGTTAACCCTCTAATGCTGGTCAGCATGATCCGAGACATATAATCACTTATGTGACCTCAGGCAGACCACTTTACTTTAATAATTCCCTTGGATGAGCCTTGAAAGTGAGACTCTAAAGTGAGGCTTGATTCAACACACCACAAGAAAATTGTAATGAGGAACCGGGACGATTTATCCGCCGCGTGGCGCTGCAATCGATCATACCAAAACTCTCCATTTCCAATGCATTATCATGTTATTTCTGAGCCTGAAAACGAAACGATCGCTTATTTTCGACCGATTTCGGCGACGTTTGCATCTTCCTGTTTTAAATCTATTGAGCTATCAGTTTCTTAAGATAATTTTGCGGAAAATATGCGCGATGCCAGTTATTGGGCACGTTTTCTGTTGTTGAAAACCTGTGCAAAAATGTACGCAATGGTTTCCCGTGATTGACCTCATGCGACGTCAACAGACCAGAAAATGACGTCATGGCGTCAGAAGGTACGATCGATTGTGGCGCCGCCACTGGCATTTATCTTAACGCCGGTTCCTCATTGGTTCTTCTCCCTGGCCAAAGATGACACCACTTGGCCAATTGCCGAAATCGGCGCCCAACTGTAGTGGCATGCAACCACTCGTTTCGACTTACCTGCTGGAAACATCATAACTCCTATACAACACAGTCCTCCTAAAACCATGTAGGAACACAGAATCGACCTTCGTCCAATTCTGCAAAAGAACATACATGTACTGTGGAACCTCCCTTAGCGGACACCTCTCTATTAAGGACAACCTCTCTATTAAGGACACTAGTTTTGGTCCTAAATTGGTTGTTTCCATTCAGTTTGACCTCTTTAATCAGGACACCTCTCTATTAAGGACAACCTCTCTATTAAGGACACTAGTTTTGGTCCTAAATTGGTTGTTTCCATTCAGTTTGACCTCTTTAATCAGGACACCTCTCTATTAAGGACAGCACTTGCCAGTCCCGAGGGTGTCCTTAATAGAGAGGTTCTACTGTAGTTGTAAATCTTTTTTGAAGGTCACCACTCATAGGACAGGTATAAGGTCTTCGACACCCCCACAACAACCCACTGTGCTGTGCAGTGCTGCACACTGACTTGCTCACGATTGTGATCCCAGCGATGAAATACAAGCGAAATGGGTCAAGTGACACACTGGTCTACCCAAAATATTCGAATCACATCAAACCACACCGATATTTACCTGCTCAATAAAACAATGGTCAGGAGGTAAGCAGGCCATTCTACAGCACCAGACAAGGCTACACTTATATACATACTGCTCCCAAGGGATCCAGCACTCATGGTCAGCCCGTAATAGACAGCGCTATTTACAAACCTGGAGGGAAAAAAGGCACAGATTAGTAAATCTTATGAAAGAATCAGAATAGTTCTACATGTAGATTGTAAGAGGAAGTACACAAACATATTTAAATGTGTTCTACTTTTCATCTTCTTCACTGGTTTTAATAATTTCTTTGGTAAACCACATTATATCTTGATATCTTCTTGAGAACCATGGAATATTTTTCTAATTAAGTTTTTTTAAAGTTCCGAAACTTTCAATAAAACTTGATCAATTAACTCACCAAGCATAAATCTGAATTATCGTTCTTTTCCTCAAGAGTTTATGCTTCCACAGATCAACCATGGAATATTTTTGGCCCTCGTGACTTTTAGCTGGTGGTGACAATTTGATTTCTGTTAACTTAGCACCATTTTTCTTGGCTATACTTTCGAGGATTTTTTCAGCCTGCTGGACCTTTCCCTGAATGAGGCACCATCTTGGACTCTCTGGAACAAACCTAGAATGTAAAAAAAAGAACCATGTACATGTCCTATAATAAAGAAAATCCTGAGATAAAGAATGACAACTATTATAAGAATCCATCGTGTACTTCCTTTACTTACTTCAAGCTCAACATGGAACAAATTGTACGTTAAGACTCAACTAAGATAAGTTCATCTGGTTGTGGTAGAAGAAAACATTTGTACGTGCAGAATCTTTATTGTGCTTCAGTTGGATATTAAGAGTTTTTGCTTGACTTATGGCCCACCAAATTATTTAGGGAGTTTTTTAGAGACAGAACAGAGATTTTAGAAAAGAGGGCATAATTTTTTTATATATTTGCACGCGACACTGAATTAACACTTCTAAATCATCCAAAACATGAACAGTCTTACACAGCAGTCTTCACAACTCACCAATAAATTAAAAGTGAATTAAAAGTCCCTATAGCTGCCGTCACTGCCGATAACGTCTTCCATTCTCGAATAAAATACGCAAACAACGCAAATACCATTATGCCTACAGCAAAGAACAACTGCATGAGCATTCCACACAGAGCGCGTTTGGACGACCCCACTAACTCTGTCAAAAGTACAAAGGAGACAAGAATCGCACCACCGCAATGGAATCCCGTCATGAATCTTAGGGCGAAGTACATCTCCAAGTTGTATGGGAAGGATGACAGGAAGGATGCGATTGTTAGGCCGACAGTGGTGTACATGACAGTCCAGAATCGCCCGTATTTATCCGAGATGATCCCAAAGAGGAGAGCGCCGATGAGGACTCCAAACATGTATACAGATTGCACCAGGCTGATTTTGTAGGCATCGCCGCATATCAAATGCCACTGAAAAAAATATATATTAATATATCGATATGAATTATGTCATTCTCGGGTAAATTATTAAATAAACCAATGTGGTGACATAGACATGTATAAAAAATTGTTTGCTGCTGATAAGTAACATCATCTACTTTCATCTTTGTGCCATCTTTAGGTCAAGTCGCTGTCTCTCCAAGGGCAAGGGTCAGTGAAAGAAACACTTTTTGGATATTTTGGCCTGGGAACATATCTCGGTCTCACCTCGGTTGCAATGGAAGTAAACTCGTGCGAATATTCAAACGTTTTGCACTCCAAGTCGCAAGTGTTGACAACAACTGATCCATCAGCTGTCAAGCAGGAAAACGCCGGCTTGGCACCAATAAACACCGTGTTCAGGTTGTGAAAGGCAATGTACCCATTGAGAAGTGCCACAGCCAAAAATATTTTCTTCTGATGCCGGCCCAACTCCCCGATCTCGCGAAATACATCGTCAATGTCCATTTTAATGATTGGAATCTATCATTGGGTTATTTATATTGCATAAGGGGTGTTTTCACTTTTACATATGGTGATTAAAGGCAGTTTTTGATGAGTTTCTAACTCAAAGTCAAAAATACGTGTCACTTGTCAACCATTTTGGCCCAATGCACTCTGGGTAGATTTAAAGGGATTTTTAGTTCGTCACTCTTCGGACAGATGGCAGCCGTGCATTTGTTAATTGATAAGCAGCCGGAAGAGTTCAAATAACCAACTAGAAGAGTAAGTTGGGGCTCCTGCTCAGTCGTTTTCCCCTGAAGATGAGGCATGGTCTCTCTAGCTGTCTATTGGATGGCAACACTGAAATATGGGAACAATCATAGATGTTTCATGTACGCCGTACTCAACGGAGCACTCCAGTTCCAGTTTTTACGCATAGATGCCGCTCCGATCGGATCTCGTAATTGCGAGATCAGTATATCCTTAAACTTTTGGCCCATCCTTAAAATGATACAACACCCCCTGAAAAACCTAAAAGGTTCTCAGCCCACTGGCTTGTCCCGGACAGAATTCGCGCGGGTGCTGGCCAAAAAGAGAATGGCCATACTTTTGTACCGCGTAGGTTTTTAATGGGCCTTGGCCAATTTTTGATGACTAAGTTTTATTTCGGAATTAAAATTTCGGGGAAAAAAGTTAAGGTAGGTGAATACATTTATGAATAGATAGAATTTATGTCAATCCGGTGTTTTTTAAAGGGTACATCTCTATACTTCTTATAATTAAGCTCTATTTCGCCCCGCCAATTTAGGACCTTTTTCTTGAGAAAATCATGGGTGAGGACCAAAACTAATTCTTCAAACATGTTATCTGGCTTTTGGTCCGGCAGCTAGAATGATAATTGCATGTGAAAAACGGAGAAAAACAGCAGAATGTAATTTTATCGGCTTCTTGAGAAATTTGTTTCACAACAGATATTTTTTGGTCAAAAGTGACCGCATCACACAACAAGTTCACCACAAGTACTCTTCGACAACAGTATGTACGTACATTCAATGGCGGCCATTTCATTACTCATTCGATCGGCGGGAAGGCAGGTTTCGCAGCGCTTACGAAGAGCTACGAACGACGGAGAGTTCCCAGGTTCCTCCGAGTCGTGCTACCGATATGAAAGCCGGTTACCTAATGTTGCGTAAATTAATTTGCGTCTGATATTAAATCTGACTGTTCAAAGACGCGCTTTCAAGTGCTATAATCGAATGAAATAGTCATTAACTGTTTAATCAACAGGTTTAATGAGTACAAATTGACCCAGATGAAGAAAGGTGACAAAATGATCACTCAATTGTTTTATTGCCTAACCTTCAGTACATCAGTTGACCGTAATTAGCTGTATCCCGCGGGGTCGTGTGATCGACCAGGATGCATTTATGCAAACCACGAACATTTCGCGCGCGTTTATATTCGCGATATGATATCAAAACGTTGTATATATTTTCGTGGCGACAGATTGGCCGAGTCGTAACGAATTCGTTTAGATCATCACAGCGTCAGTTTTCCAACAAGCGCAGGATGAACGTAAGCATCGCCTACTTGTCCGTAATATTTACACTCCGGACGCAGTGGACCAACCTCGTCCTGTCGCCCGCGGTACGACGAAGGCAGGACAATCGGGATGACGAAATGGACTGCGTAGGAGTCTAGTAATTTTCAGCTGCTGCACAGTCGAACGAATTCGGTTACTTTAGAACTAAATGTTCTTAATTTGTAATTCGTAATTACCGTAGCGAAACCTCATTTATATTTGTCATATGAGGTAGAAAGTTCGCGACCCGGATGCAGGTGACTGTCCTGAAGGCCGCTCCCCCGACCTCACGAGTAAGAGACCCAGCTCACCTTGCGGTCGACCCCAGCATGACTCGCGAGTAGGCCTACTCGATGAGTGTCTTAATTTAATTAGTTTGTGATTCACACTCTATGTAACTCGCATCACTTTAACACGCATGGCCGGAAGGATGAGGGGGGGGGCGGGGTTCGAACATGACGAACGCGTAGGAATTAGACAGAAGTGTCTGGCAGCTTTCTCGAGCTTTGCGTTTCGAGTTTTACTGGTATGACTATACTCCATGGTATAAGGGATGATTCTATGTATACAGCGGGAGCGAACTGTAACGCAGACAAACATTTTTAACTGAGGACAGTACGCGCATACACGGCGTAAGGGTTAACAATGTCCATTGTGTATTTCGTGATCCGGATGTCCAGGAAAGACATTAACGTTTTGAACTTTGCGGTGGGATGGCTCCAATTTATTGCCACCGTTTTCGTGAACATTTTAAATGCTGTTTGGAAAAGAGGGGGCGAAGGCAGGCCGGCGTAGAAGAAGCAAATGTCCCCTGGAAATGGTGTCGAGCCCTATTGATTGTATTCTCCCCCATTTCTAAACGATATTTTACTTTTGAGCTACAAATGTGTGTACAACTGTACTACTTTCACTACGAGTAGGCTTCTCGTGCTGTTCCTGGGTCCAATAGTCGAAAGGAACCGTAGAATAAAAAAACACTTCCTGGAAACCGCTGTTGCCGCAAAATGATCACACAATACTGTTGTTGTTAAAAATGATGGAAAGCATTGTAAGTTCAATAGAAACAGAATAAACTTGGTCACTCCCAAAGAACATCTGTCAGAACTTGAAATGTTCTTTCAATTTCTTAAATTTTATTTGGGCGGCACTCCCCTCGGGCACCCCCAAGCAGGAGCAGTCATAGCAAGGTGTCCCTGGGTGCACGTTTGAGGAAATTTGCTGCGACGAAAATTAAGTTCAGCAGCATGATATATACTGATTCATTCAGACATGTTAGATGTTTAGACTTTGAAGTCGACAGTCTCGGTGATGAAGTCGGGGTGGGAGTCGGAAACGCACGAAGAATGATCGGTACGATTCGGGAGTGTTCGTGTGGGCTGATCGGCTGCTTGACTGGTCTCTTCTCTCCGGATGCTACTGCAGCCTGATGATGTGGAAAGCTGTCCGCGGTCATTCATTCAGTGGTTCGTCATAGACGTTCACAATAATTTGCATGTCGTACTTAGTACATATATACATGTATATGATATTTGCCGATTATCAAAATTCGCTATTGAATGGCAGAGTCAACTGGCCGGGTAATGCTAATTGAGTGCATGTAGTTAGACGTTTTACTCCGAGGGGTCGCCGATGGTACTGTAAGAAACCTAGTCTCCGCGTTCAGGGAGAAGAGATACAGACGCACAGTGCCCATGGTGTGCTTCGGCAGAGCTTTTTAAATGCCCTTCGCGTTCGACACCTGTCTTCGGACCCGCGGCGCGGCGAAGGCGAAGATCCTCGTTTGAACTTTGACTGTTATCATGGGGCGTCCGGCTGAGCGAAAGTCTATCTCAATGACAGTTTTGGCGGGGAGGGATAGACGTCCGTAAAATGCCATCTACAAGTAATTACATCGTTGATAATGACAGAATCATGTCGAAATTAATTTTCCGGCCAGGCGCTGGTCATGGGAGCTCCCAATCATGGCCAGTGCCCCTTGACCTGTGCAAAATAGTTTCAGCGCACGAGCTACATTTCGAATTATTCTGTCAAAATTAATTGCAACTTTGCATCAGAATTTGACTCTAATGAATGAACTTTAGGCCTAATGGCTGACCGCTGCGTATCCTGGTCTAGTGGCCGGCTAGTGTCTGCAGTCGTCTGCTAGACCAATGATGACGACCTCTCTGGACAGTTTATAAAGTCGGTCAAAACTTGCAAGATTCTGAAAGAGTTTTGATGTTTTTTCATGGTATCCATACCTCACATGATATCTCTTTTGAACCTTGAGTCCGTCCTTTTGTTTTTTGCGTGCGTGGACAAGGCGTATGTATATAGCGCCTCTGGTAGTGGCGCCAAAAAATCCTTTTGCCACGACTATCATTCGAAACGTATAAGAAAAGACCGTCTTGTATGCGTCATCATAGAAATATCAACAATTAATTAGCACAAATGAGACATTGTTACTTTCTATCAGACTTTGTTTTCAAGTGTTTCAAAATTCGCGTTGGCGGCGACCGAGGCGCCGAACGAGACGGCATCAGTCTTTGGGGGCGGGTCAAGAAATTGTCGAACATCTTTAGCGACGAATTTTCTTTCACACGATCACGTTCGAAACTTCACACTTTATGTGTGATCGCGTTCTGTTTATAAATCAAGGCATTTGTCCTTCCTATCTCTTGAAAATTATCAATTGCGATTGTTCTTCGTGAAAGCGCGGGTAAGTCCGGTGCCAATTTGGCGCGGTTTTGAGCGGCGCCATAATATTGGCGGGTCTGCTGCATGGCGCGTGTTTACTTTTTCCGCCTGCAATGTTTGGAGCTCCATATCATTAGTGTTTGATTTTCGGCCGTTAAATCCCGGATTGCTACACTGAGTAATTACTTCAATTAATATTTTGTCTAGAAATGAGTGATGAGTATAACCCATCTTGGCCAAACCAGTGCTCGGGTAAATCAAAACAACAAACTCTTTGTCTTGTTGACGCGGCGAGGCGACGATATTTGAAAGCAATTAAATTGTAACAATTGACCTCGAGATGTTAATAAACTATTTTATTACTTGTATAAAAGATCGCCCTGGGAGGGATCATGAGCATTTTGCATGACACTTGTTGAAAGTTTTCACCCGAAGAAGGCCATGCATCTTGCATTGAAATCCGTACGAAGGCCTTAGAGAATATGGTGACCACGCGTTCATCTTGAGTGAAGTCAACTTTGGTCCAATTCACCTTTACTTTCAATGTTTTACCCATGTTTGGTGTACACGTTGAGACGCATAAAATGCACTATACGACGTGTACTTTGATCAACCTTGTATGAATCATCACGATATATGGCGGGGGTGTGATTCGATATCTAGACGAGGTCAAGGACAGGTGTATTTAGTGTTAAAACGTGACTCAATGGAGAATAATATTCTTATCAAGTTTTAAGTATTGAGCTAGAGATTGATTAATTATAATGTAATATTTCGAAGGGGTACTCGACTGTATTCTAACGTATTTTCATGAACGTTCGCAACCTAAATTCAATTTCTATCGGTGGGAAAAACTAATATCTGTCTAAATCTGTAAAAGAGCAGGTCTTTCAGTGACCCAAAGTCTTGAAATAACCTGGCTTCGACGCCAGCTTCTGCAGTGGCGCGCGTGTTGCGATAAATCGGTGTTCCGTGCCTGACATTTCAAAGAAAAACTGGCTTCTTGGAAAGTGTCAACAGGCATGTTGTATCAAATCGTCATATTCATTACTTCACAAAGGCCCTGGGTCATTCACGGAGGGTTTCTGCCCCGGGGACTTGGTATATATATAGACGACGGCGGCGACAGTCGGCCAGGGTTAAACAAGAGAACAATTGTGTGACATCCACAACAATATCCAAATTCCGTCCTTAAACCTGCCAATCAAGGGCCTAATGAAGAAGTGAATAGCCACTACTGATATTCATTTATATTCATTTAACCTAAGGCGACCCCCAATGAGAAAATATTTACGCTTGAAGAAATAGTCAAGATTTTCAATGTTTTTGAAAACAATTTTGGTATCGTACTACCAGACTATTCGTCTGGTGGCGGTGCTCAAAACGATGTTTCAACGCGTGTCACTCTAACATGGTTATCCTCGGAACAAAACTAAGTAAATACGCTAAATTGTGTTTTTTCGAGAGGTATTATCAGACCTGTATGTTGGCCTTTCTTTTGGTTTTTACTTAATACCGTGACAGGTCTTTACAAACTAATTGACGCCTGTTTGGTCACACATTGTTACAACCAGCGCGAAAGAAAACACTGTGATGGCGGCTCGGTTACCAAATTCAAATAATTCCTGTCAAGAAATCATTATTTGATATAATTTACACTCACAACTACTTGAATTAGCTAGCTAATGTACCTTGGCATAATCCTCATTATAAAATTATTTCAGTTGGTTGAACAAATGTCATTTTAATTGCAACGACCGCACTCGAAGAAACCTCCGAAAATCTCGCCCAATTTTGGGATTATTTTTTCTCAGAAAATAGCATGGCCGTTTGCTGAGTGACACTTGGCAGTTCTAAACTTTGTACCAAGTGACGTGCTTCATTTTTTCCCTGGGATTTGCACTTTTGAACGTCCAAGGACACTTTTCTTATTGTCCTGCCAACAAAGTGAAAACCGTGCGCCAGGCGAAATCAAAAGCGTCGAAATCAGCGCGACTCGATTTGTCCGAACGCTAAACTCTGTCGTTACCAATAATTGGAAGATGAAGCCATTATCTTATTACCGTAAATGCCATATTCACATTTCTGTAACATACCTTGCATTCCTGAGACATTCCATAGTATGAAAAATTACACAAGGCCAGCCAGTCATTAGTAATTAGCGCTGATGCCATGATGATCAGCGATAGAAACGATAACGGTTGCAATTGGCGTGATATTCTTGTGCAAGGTAAAACAAAGTAAAAAGTTTTGAAATCGGGACAAAATTATATCTGTAGTTGTTTATTTCGTACCACAAAAAGTACATGAGATTCGTGGTGCATATACAGAGGTAGGGCACGGTGCAGGAGAAACAAATAGGCCTACACAAGAAATAACCCATGTTTATACTCGTACTCGGCATCGACACGCTGATATCAATGTAATTGACAAGTGGCTACCCCCGGCTTTCTTTGGGACACCCTGTACATGTGGCCAAACTAATAATATACTAATGACAGTGGTTTTTGGTTCCCTTGTTATGGCTATCATTCGAATTATACCTCTTACAAAAGTATGTTTTGGTGCTGCTGATAATTTAGTGGGGAATCAGTGTCAGTTATGCCAGGAATGTGTCTAGCTTTTGCAACAAAACAAAAAAACTTACCCTGATATATATTGGTAAATAAACAGGAATAATGGATTCAATTCAGGCGATGCTCTGGAATCTGTGGAGAAATAATTGACAAAAATTATTAACATAACTCGTATTGTTGTCTTTTAATGAGCCCATCAGTAAATATTGCGAGTTTTGTCAATTTGTTTAACCCTTTATGGGCTGTGTGCGCAGCAGTCACATCCCAGCATAACGACATGGTCAAGATGAAGACTATACAGTTGAGGTCAGAAGTTTACATACACCTGGGTCGAAAACATTCAACTCAAATTTTCAAAAGGTTTCATTGTACTTACAAAAACGATTTTGATGTGATAATATACCTCAGAGGTCTACTTTATTTTCTTACTGCATTCGTTTATTTCAGTTTCTTTATTTCAGAATTAGTTGACATAGTTTGATATCTCTATTGAAACCAGTGGGTCAAAAGTTTACATACACCAAGTGAAACTCTAAAAACACAACCTTGAATCAAGAAGAAATTGACATCTAGGGCCTCACAGATGATTTCACAGGCCATTGGCCACTATAGAAATTATGTAATAACCCAAGCGTTCTTTAGGGGCTATATAAAAAGGCGTTTCTATAGTGTATAGCCCATTCCAGTGTTCACAAGCATTGAGACAAGATGGGTAAATCCAAAGAGCACAGCCAAGACCTTAGAAGACGTGTGGTTGATCTTCACAAGGCAGGGTCCTCACTAGGCCACATTGCTAGGCAGTTGAATCTACCCAGGTCTTCCGTTCAGACCATCGTCAAGAAGTACAGGGCCCTCGGGACCACATTAACCAAGCCAAGGAGCGGAAGAAAACGGAAACTGACCCTCACAGATGAACAGACCGTGGTGCGCAAGGTGAAGATCAACCCCAGGTCAACAAAAAAGCAAATTTGCAAACATCTGCAGGATGCAGGAGTGAGTGTCTCAGGATCCACAGTGAAGCGCATTCTTCATCGAGCTGGACTGAAGGGATATCGCCCGTGGAAGAAGCCACTGCTTAAAGATCGGCACCGAAAAGCAAGACAGGAGTTTGCAAAGAAACATCAATACAAACCGACAGCATTTTGGAGGAATGTTATGTGGTCAGATGAGACGAAAATTGAGCTGTTTGGTCATAATTACCAGCGGTACATATGGCGTGAACAGGGTGAAGCCTTCAACCCTAAAAACACCGTCCCAACCGTAAAGCATGGTGGTGGCAGCATCATGCTTTGGGGTTGCTTTGCTGCATCAGGAATGGGAAGACTCCAGAAAATAGATGGTATCATGAAAAAAGAACACTACATCCAGATTCTTGATGACAATGTCAAGGCCTCTGCCCAAATGTTGAAGCTTGGTCGGGGTTAGAGTTTTCAGCAAGACAATGATCACAAGCATACGACGAAAGTAGTCACCAAATGGTTTAATGACAACAAGGTGAAGACTTTAGAGTGGCCTTCACAAAGCCCAGATTTAAATCCAATCGAAAATCTTTGGACTGAACTTAAGAAGTGGGTCAGAGCAAGGAAGCCAACAGATTTGACTGAATTACATAACTTCTGCCAGGAGGAATGGCCCAAAATTCCCCAAGAGTATTGTAAGAAACTTGTAGATGACTATCCCAAACGTCTGAGTCAGGTGATTGCTGTAAAAGGCAATGCTACCAAGTATTGAAGTATTACTGTATGTAAACTTTTGACCCACTGGTTTTAATAGAGATATCAAACTCTGTCAAATAATTCTGAAATAAAGAAACAGAAATAAACGAATGCAGTAAGAAAATAAAGTAGACCTCTGAGGTATATTATCACATCAAAATCGTTTTTGTAAGTACAATGAAACATTTTGAAAATTTGAGTTGAATGTTTTCGACCCAGGTGTATGTAAACTTCTGACCTCAACTGTATATAAGGCCGATGATTAAAGGGAGACTATATAGGCATTGACTAACGATGCCGCTTGGGCGAGATATGTTAGCTCTTGAGAACGTCAGATGTCACCACTTGTAGCAAACCTCGTGCAAATCTCAGCAAACCTGGTACGCAGGACCTGTCATGAAACAATGCTCCCATGAACAGAATAAAACATCGTCGGCGTCCGAGACGTTACGTCACCAGCGCGTGTAGCCTATCAAGGACAATGCACAGCGATGCATGCAGCAACAGTTTGTAGACCTGTAGACCGCCATACTCAAATATCCAGAGTCAGTCGTTTGCGCCTTCCCTTGGTCTTTAGTGCCGAGTGTTGCACTGAAGTTCAGGATGGTAGACCGTGTAGACTCGACGCTATTCTGGTCACAGTTGTGTCGATTTTGGGGTAACGTGCACCCGCCATGTTGAATCGCTGAATTAGTTGATTGATTTAATGTAGTTGCAGTCGGATGCCGCCCGAACTTCGACACCATAGGCCCCGTGACAACCACGCGCGACCTGAGGTCGAGACTCCACCGGATCGTCTGTCCCCCGCACAGCCCAGTCTAATTCCTCCAGCATGATTGCTACTTTATAATGACAGCAATATTCATATTTGCTGCGTTAAACCAATACAACAAACAAAAGCGAATCGATGCCATAACTTCCTGGCGCAATTTGAAAATTTGCCACTATTTAGACTCTATTTACTCAGTGAGTGAATTGGCTACATTTACCTCGTGGCTTCTAGGAAAATTAAGAAGATTTAAGAGTTAATTTGAAAATTGTTGGACAATTTGCATGGCTGGGATTCTTGTTGTAAAATATACGCTTGATGGGTAAATAACATATCGAATTATACGTAGTTAGAACTTCATAATCTCGCCTGGGTTTTGACATAATCTATTAGTTTGAGACGTGACTGGTCGGACGTTGGACCTTAATTATACTTTTCAACCACATGGGGCGCCAGGAATCGCGGGATGAGCAGGATGACCACACCAGTCATGTGTACGGGAGGAGGAAGTTCCGGATGAAACTTCTCAGTCATTTGCTACCACTCCGGGCTGCGTTTTTCCCTTATACCTCGCAGAAGAATCCAGGCCTGGCCCAATACGGTCTATTGTCTTTTAACAAAGCCCGCTCATATGTATGCCTAAAATCCCATTGTTCTACTGTCATATCAAAGGGTAATCAAGGCACACCTTGATAACATCGACACCCACGAGACAGCATTAAAGGGGGTAGATTGGCCTCAAACGGTTGCAAGGGCAAGTAGACGTCTCGCCACTTTATCAGCTCATCCGCGGTGTAACTTATAAAACATCTCCCTTTTACTGTCCTACGTTCAAGTTTAAGTACCTGCTCAAATCTTACAGCATCCTCGGGCCAAAAGGTCTTCTAAAGAAAATATTCCAGTCCGGTTTTTCATCTCCCATTGAAATCAAAACTGCCGAAGGCATTCCCTGCTATCAAATTTCACTTTTAACATATGAATAAAGTCAGTTTGCCTATAATAAAGGGACTATTAACCGATCCCCCTGTTTCATGGATAAAAAATCCAACTTCCCTGAGGTGTTCAGAGCAAGTCAACAAAAGTCACTGGTCCAGACACCTTACCCTCCCATTCGACAAAAAAAACCCAGGGAGCGATAACCTGACCGGTTCCTTTTCAGCTCCTGATACGTTACCCGAAACTATGATTTAATCGAACCTCATTGTTATTGTTGAGATATTCACCAATCTTTAGTCTGTTTGCCAAGACAGGTCCATCCTCTGACCCCAGTCATTGTCATTGGTGTAAGAGTCCACGGGGCTTTCCGTTCCCGCCAATTTAGTGATTTTGGTTGATTAAACTCGTGCTGCTGAAGCCTTTTTGCCCGTCATAAGTTTTGAGGGGAAGGGCAACTGCATGATGAGACGATCTGAATCGATAGAGGTCAATGATAAACTTATGTGAAACACTGATATCAAACGCTCTGAATATGCACAGGATACATTTTCTCGCCACCAGGTGGTACGTTTGGTCTTTGACGGGAAATACGAAATACGAAATACGAAATACCGGAATAATCCATGGTGGCGCCTCTGGCGTGCATACTTCAAACTCGCTGTTGATCAAATTAGTTTCTAACTGTCCCACCAGGGTTAGAAGAGAGAAAACTACACTTGTTGCCTATCTCTAAAAGAAAATACCGGCCCTTTGATTTGATGAGTCATTCTTTGATGTGCCGCTTCTTCCTTTGATCGTAACTATTGTTTTTTAAAGAGCAATCGGGACATATTATTAAATACGTATCAACAGTACTGGCCCATATTTGTGATTACAATAACTGTGTCAACGTACATTATACTTGCTCAGGAGACATGTACTTTGGTCGCAGTTAAAAAGCAGAATACGGAATGGACTGTTTGCCTTGTTTTTAAATATATAGGTTTGGATGAATGCACAGCTGCGTAAGTGGCTCTTCACCATATATTTTGCCACCTGGCGACGTATCTTTGAATAAGAGAGGATGATGCTCAATCAGAAGAAAGTAATAGGGGCCTATTGTTCAGAAAGTGACTACATATCGATATTATAACCGCGGAAAGACGTGGTTGGTGAATGTTTGAATGCAATAACCAAACGAGAAAGACCATCGTGTATGGTCATGGAAGGCTACGCTAAAGGTGGTTTTTCTGTCAAAGACGTTCGCACCCTTCAACAGCGCGGCTTTAATCATACTAGTCTTTGATGCAACTGAACAACATTATAAGTACTTGTACGTTTATTTGATCAAAGGTTCCCCATGTGTCGGGCTGTGATGACCACAAAGCCTCTTCATTTATAATCCAAGTCGGAAAACTTACCAACAAGGCCTACAAACACTGTGATGATCTCGAGAGAGGATAAGTATGCCTCCAGGCCCTTGAGGGGTTAGCTGTTCCTGGAAATGACGGGTCGGGCCTTGGACTGCGGTATCTTAGCGGAACCTTTGAAGCTACCGCTGAAAAGTTGACCACCAAACAGTCAGGAAGGTGTCCAAAGCCATTGATGGCGTATGTCGGAACAACCGCAGGCGAACTGGGCATGCATATGCCAGGCCCATCCAGACCACAGGCCAAAAAACTGAACCAGTGTTTGATGAGCAACGAGAGTGGGCTACCCTTTAAAGGAAACCCGTAACAAGTACGAAATCAGGGCACAAGTCAACCAGTAGGTCACCATTCTAGTCCATTGGGATGCAACTTTAAGATGTGGGCCAAGTATTGCGATTGTCATTAAAGAACTTAAACCGAATCACACAAAAAAATCATCTCGGTGCCTAATTCTAAGAAACATTCCTCAACCCTTGGAGTATCAACAAAGCTTCCATTCAGATATACTCTTCAAGACCTTGATACTTTTCCGAGAATCTTCATTCTCCAGTTAGCACTTCGAGCTCGGTTTCGCGTCCGACCGGCTCCAAGTTCTGAGTTACAAAATGTTCACAAAGTCTCATCATGGATACGCACAACAACGGACGATCGGCAAGACTTGCGTCTGAGCGCGGTTGTATTTGAAATGACCAACTGCCTCTACGACGATATTTGGCGAAAGTATTGATAATCTATATCGAAAGTTTAAAAATCCGCCAATTTTCATTGCTTTTGGGTCGATGACGTCATAAGGGTCCTATATTACCACCAAGATGGCCGCCACAGCGTATCAGGGAGCTCGGTGTGCTTGATCTTTGATCCCAATTCTCTGTCGGCCAATTCAAAGCCATATGTTTTGTCTAATTAACTCAACAATCGAAATAATGTCACTGTTTTGGTGAAATTACATGCAGGTGCATAGTGTTATATTGTAACAGAGTGCAATCAAGTGAGGTATTGCGACTTTTAGCATAATATATAAGCCTTTTCAAGAGTTTAACAAGTTCGCGACAAAGGTCCCATCCAGGGGAGTGATACTCCTATTCATTTATTGCCAAACTAACTGTAGATTATATTGCTTTATATGTTCACCACACGGACTGTTATCTCAATACCCAACTGCTTCTAAAAACCTTCTTTAAAGTTCAATTAGGGCCACATTATTATATCACTGAACTGTCTAACACTCCAAATCATTCGACCAACAGGTCCATTTTACCCCCAACAGGGGTGACTTCTTGATAATTCGATCTTTTATTTTGGCGCAGAGTTGTGGGCGGTTCGTCACAACATTTGACAAATCGCCTCAACCCCCTGGAGATGGTCAAAAAGGACATAATTAGAGGGAAAAAGCGGCCCAAGCCGCACGCACTGAGACACCTTAAGGTGGCGGTCAAGGGAAAGTGCCAATATCACGGTTCTCAGGGAGATCGCGAGCTTCTTCATGGAAATTCTCCGAGTCGATTTCGCGCCATGATTTTTAACATAACCAATGTGTCCCAAGTGCCATCTTGGTACAATTATTTGATTATTTTGTTACCCCTGAGGGCATAAAGCACACGAAATAGATGTCCTAAGGGACGTTTTCTGACACCTAAGCCAGACAGATAAGCTGATGCCTTAATGACACCTTAATGAAAGACAGTCACCAATATTACAAACAGTCACAGTAAGTTTTCTAAAGACAGGTCCATCCCAGATATTCAAGAAGTATTCTTATGTTTCACATTTGAGTGAAGAGGATCAAAGATGTCAGAAAGATGTCTAGCAAAGGTTCAGGAGTCGATATTAGGCCCCTCTAATGACATGATTTTGTCAGTGATAGATAATTATTGAAAGTGAAGTCCGGCTGTCCAAAGTGTCATGTTCCATCATTTCATCATTGTTATTGAAAGGTTTTAGTATGTTAATCCATATAATCGTGGAATTTACTGCAATTTGTAAGATTAATGAATCCTTTTTCGGGTAGGTGAGAAATTATACTGCCTTTTTATCTTATTAAAGGATCACTTTCCCGTATTTTCAGGGTTTGATCAGTGCTATTGGCTTTGTATGAAGCGACTTGCCCTTTAATTGCTAATGATGACCATACATAGGCCAAACAAGATAAGAAGGCCCTATTATGCCCTAAACGATGGGTTCAACTAGTGCAGACAACGGTCAAACACCTCAAGTTTTCAACAACTTGAACTCACTGTGATAAAACAGTACTCCAATGACAATAATCTTGTGAAGTCCCAAGCAATTTTCACAGCGGTGTTGCCAAAAACAAATGAGGCAATGATAATCAACCACTTCGCAAAAGGGTCCTTGCTTTTTGGCGGCCGATATCTAAACCAATTACAGCTCATTGAAGCCCTATGAAGCCTATTTAACCAACAAACCTAAGCAATGTTTTTGAAAGTTAATTCATTTTGCTCTCAGTGACCTGGTAAAGACATTTGCTGGGACAAATCCAAAACTAATATTCAGGCGGGATCATCCAGACCAGTCTTGTTTAATTTTCTTGTAGACCTTCTTGGAAAGCCTGTTTTTTTCTCAGTTTAGGCCCAAAACTGTTCCTTTGTAAAGCTGAACACCAAAATCAGCATGACTTATGGCCTTAAATTTCGACTGGAAAAATGGGTTCAAATTCGGGATGGTTAACTCAGTTCCACCTATCTTGATAGAATCATTCTACATCCATGCTCCAGTATGATTTTGAGATACTCATGATGCTAAGAAACCGATGAGATCTTGCACCTGGAACAATATCAATGATATCTTGTACGGTGTTCGCCTTTTCTCAAAGAGACCCCTTTCTGGGCCAAGTTTGGCCAAAATGACTCATCCGCCAGTTCGTGTGACCTGTCTCCCGTCGCGTCAATACATCAAATCGTGAGTTTCTTTAAAAAGTCTGGACACCTGTGCCTTTTAAACCTTTCAGCTGATTTGCTTTGCACTAACCTAGAATAAACCCCGATTCCACCTGGTTAGACCCCTTAAAATCCGCGTTGAGGCATAAGGGATAAAAATGTTGCCTTTCATGCCAAGAAGAACACCAACTCAATACATGTACAGTGTACAGTGTTTGTACAGTAAATGTTCAATAAGCTTGGTCCATGGTAGAGTGGTATCGCATAAAGAACCATGGTCAACTAGATTTGATCTCAAGCAGGTGCTCAATCAAAAGTCATTAAAAAAAATTGGGGTAAAATTTCCAATGTTGGGTTTTTATTTAAACCATTATGGCTCAGTTCCATTTCTAGGAAATTTTGGGTTGTGTTTTGTTAACTAGGCCCTTTCCTTGCCACGATTAGCAGTAGGGGAGGGAAAGAAGCCCCTTTCGTTTGTTTAAAATCTCAAGCACCTGTTGTCATTAAAGGTTAGCTCAGTGTTGATAAACCGAATTAGATGGCAACAAGTTGGAAAGAACAACTATCAATAAGAAGTTTTTAGGTGTCATTTCTAGATTTTAATACTCAATTTCAAACACTTGAAATTGTTCTGGAGTTTTTTCGTTCCTGGTGACACACTCGAATATCCTTAATTGCTGCGTTAGTCGCGTTCATCCAATTTCAAATTGAATAGAAAGAGGGGAGGGCGCATGTATGGAGAAGGGGAAATAGTTATATGGGTACAAGACGATGGATGCAAAGTCAACATGAATGGAAAGAGCCTAATTGCATAGTAGCATTGGGATTTCAAGCCAACGTTACTGGCAGCTAGTGCTTACGCTGATTGGGCAACAAGGCCCTGGTTGAGAGCAGTGCCCATTGGCATACCTAGCGGGGGAGGGGGCGGGGGGGGCAGATGGGGCCAATGCCCCAAGCCCCAGAAGTCACCCCCAAAAAGCAAAAAGTGTGCCCAAAAAGTGTGTTTTTGACCATGACGTTGCTCCAAAAGTTTCAAAAAGTGTCATTTTTGCCCCTTTCCCCCCCCCCCGACCAAAAAGTTCGCTACATGTAAGTCCCAAGTGCTATCACTGTCTCTTATTCATGGTATTTTGTGCTGCATGGTGCCATGGTCCACAGGTTCGTCTCATGGCCTTGATTTAACAATTACCCAAATTATCACCTAGCCGCAGGGGCTACTCTCTACCAACCATTTGTCACCCATGAGAGGGATTATCCCTGTGAAGTGGCCGGTGCCTTGGGTGATGTTATCTGGGTCAGGTGCGGGGGAGTGGCTGCGAATCGTTTGAAGAGATTATCTTTTCTCGGCCGTTTTGTCAACACAACACTGCTACTGTATTCATCGAAGATTTGTCCAAGTCTCTTTGATACCATCATCTCTAGTTCAAATTGACCCAGATTATTTTATTCTCAGCATCATAGGTTCACACAAAACATTGATATTGGCGCAAATTGGCGCAATATGAGTGCTAATAAGTGCTGAAGTGCGATGCAAAAACGGGCTTTCATTCGCCACGTCTGTTGCTAAATGGACTCGAATTTACCCTAAGTGGACTCGGTTAAAATATCGATTATCACCAATTTCTACGAAGCATGATCGGCTTGTACAAAGCCAGGGTCTTCCTCGGAGTTTCTGCCGAGTCCATCTCAAAGCTTATTGAAAATAACTAGAGCACTAGCTCTACTTATCGTTATAACAGTATGAAGTGTCATTTTTGTCACCGAATGGTCGGAATTCGGCACTCGAGGCGAGAGGCGCTGATTTCAAAACAATTTGTGCACTAAATCAACAACATACTAACAATATCGCACCAAAAACCTGAACTCTTCATCCAAGTGATGGCTGCAGTACAGTACATGTAGTTGAAGTGTCATGGCGGCGCCTTTTTGGTCAAAGGTAAACTGCGGCCGAGCCTGGTGACGCTCGGTGCACAAGTACCTCAAGTGTCAATTTGTCAACAAACGAGTCGCTTCTTCGGTCAGTAAAGTTTCTTGCACCCTAAGAAGAATAATGATAACAATGCAGTGTCTTTAGGTGGTGCATGCTGCGTTAGGTTCAGCAGGGAATCGCATTTACACCCACCCAGGGGCGGAAACTTTTTCTCAACAACCATTCCAACGTCGGCCCCTTTGAGCATAAGTTCAAAACGAATGCTCTACAAAGTTATCAAAACTTTGGCGAAGTTGAATAGACCACCCCAAATGCTTTGTTTAGAAACTTGGCGGCGCCTTTCTGGTTCTTGTTGCAAATTCTAAATACCCTTCGCGGTACGTCTGATCTTTCAGTTACAACAAAGGACAAATAATTAGATTTCAGCTGGCATATGAACACCAGCACGAATCTCAAACTGCCGATTTTATATACCTCGTACGTTCTTTTCGCAATTATTTTCAGACAGTGGTGCACAAAGGTATCCCGTTGTCCTGGGCAGGTGCCATCCAAGAATACAAAGATATCACCAAAACACAACTTTTCGGTATTTGCTGAATTTCAAAATTGGTTGTCTTTAAAAATTGTTGATGGTACGTTTATATTTTGCGAGGCAATTGTTGCTTTTTTGCTTCAGCCTGAGTTTATATTTGCACCATCTCACCTCAGCCTTTGCCCGTATTACCAAAGTGGTCATACTATTACGATTTTTTTCGTTGTGCCGCCAAGGAAGAAAGTTTAAAATTGGCATAACAGTGTTCTTGAAAGTTGTGTGGGCAGTGAGAGGTACTTAATAACATCCTACAAAACAAAGTCATCCGCAGGTAAAATCATAACGAAAAGAAAGTGAAACTGGACTAACAAAATATAGTCATTCAGTCCATCAGCACTGCCTTTCGAGCACTTAAAGGTATCAATGCCTCGAATCAGTAATTCCAGCATCTGCGTAGTGCCAAATCTCGCCACTAGAGGTCAGACAGGCGAGAGAAAGAGCGACGGTGCTGCCATCGGTTTAGCTGGACTGTTACATAGGGTCTACGATCACAGATACATTCCTTGGTTCTTCGATACAGGAAAGAAATTATCATGACCTATGACAACATTGTTGATTGGTACTCTGCCTTTAAGTTACAAGGGGATTGTTTACCAGTTCCATGTTGCCGTTGCGGCTCTTTATATATCTCAATATCTCCATCGAAACTACTCTGCTCAAGGTTAGATCCACTTGTGTGCGCCTTAAGCAAATTTTCGATATTTTGAAATGGATTAATTTAGTGTAGAAAATCTTTGATAGTCCTTGTGGAAGGTATTTATAGAACCACTTGGGATCCTGGCCTTATTTTGAGATGTTTTCGCTTTTTTGGAGTATCATTGATTCATGGTATTAGTGTGTGGGCGGCACGTGATCGCCCAATCAGGATGCATTTTTAGCAACTCTGTTTTTTTTCTTCTTTGGGTAGTCCAAGGGAACTATTCTTGTGAATTTTCACACGGTCAAGATAAGTTACGTCACGTTTACTTCTAATGTACTGTATCATGTATTGGCACGTATCCATTGATCAAGCTCGCTGTGCATAAAATTATCATTCAGCTCTTGATTTCAAAGGTTTGCAAGTTTCTCAACTTAGAATCTTCGCAAAAGTTATCTACAGTTTCGACCGTGGTTGCTGTTTGCCAGTATGATAAACACATTCGAACCAGTGGTCAGTGAGAGTCCATAATGATATGCCTCCAGCTTGCATTGTCCCAAATGTTAATAGGATTAGTGTCTTTGGGAAGAAGTTGTCGTGTGCCGGGTAATACGAAATCTCGGTAGGATGACATTCTTTGAGGATGAGCGGACATTTTGCATGTACGTCCGACACGTGGGTAATCATAATACTACGCGAGTACAATACAGTATTGTATGTTGTTTTGGTTGCACTCGTGCTAATTAATGTGTTAATTAATTGTCTCGCCGTGTTCTAACTGGAATGTTGTGACGGAAGCATCTTCTTTTAATGAGGTCATTGGGACACGCAATTCATGGAACAGTTATAAATGTATCATAGTACTTCCCGAAGTGAGTATTCTTATTCGCAACGTTCGATCCGATCCGATTCTCGTCTCCGCCACCAGGGGGCCAAAATCCAAAACAGAAAACACGATATGACTCCTGACACTTTTAAGGAAACGTAAAACAATCGTCATGACTTTTTTACAAATTTTTTAAATTCTTCACATTCTTGATAACGACGAATACGTTAGTTTGATTTGACAAGTATTTTAGGTAATTATCCATCCAGGGGTGTCTATCCGTCCGTCGTGATTGGAACATCATATTTACGGTTCATCAAGTAATCTTACAACTTCGATGACATGCCCAACGGGTTCGATTTTGACAACATAAAATAATGCTGAAGGTGGTTTCACCCCAAAAATCATTTCAGTGTTGCATAATGCACAGAAAAATATCCAACTAAAGGTGACATCAATTTGATCCCTCGCGACACGCATGTCAAAAGTATGTTAAGTATTTCTAAGGAATGCGTCAGCAATTTGAACGCATGTTTCACTCAATGTTATCATGGGTTGACAACACTTGCTCTCATGGCCTCAGACAATGAAATCACACTTTAAGTACACACAAACAGTACTTATACTCGCTTATATTCACCGAGACTTGTCAATTACTAAAGCCTTGACAAGATAAATTCAAGGTATTTTAGTCATTTTAAGATAGGTTCAAGGTATGTTAACTATGTCATCGGTATTTGCCTTTTAAGACTATCTATATGATACTACATGTACTTAATATTACACCTATTTATTTACGGTTGTTTGGTCCCAGGGCCCCCAAATAAATATTGATTAATACAAGGAATGCACCCGGGAAATACATAAGTTAGTCATCAAGTTATTTTGGGTGAATGACAGTATTTGTTATGACGAGGTACCCAGTATCGTGTAAGAGGAGCTCCAATCGAATGATTTCTGTGCCAGAGAGAATAGGCTTTGCGATGACCGTGTGTGCTCGTGCTATTTGGTGTAACAGAAATACGAGTCCTCATATAGAAAGTTGAATTTCTGACCCGAGATTTCTGACAAGATCTCACGACCCAGAAACTTTGAAATAAATCTGTCGGCCCTTTTTCACCCACGCATATCCAAAGTCGCATTATGTTCCGCGCTTAAGTTGTGATTATGACACGAAATAGCTAACACAAATAAAGACAGTTGTCAGGCATTTAGCCTTTAAGGCTGGTATGCTTGAAAGGTATTTCAAAAATGATTTCAGCGAATCCAGGGCCCTGGTATGAGGCGAAATATGTTCCCGTGAGGGTACAAAAATATTTCCCATCGAAGGGCCTATAATATTTCAAGGTTAAGTGTCAAGAATGTCACATCGTTTGGGCTCAAACGGTGGGAGGTTTAAAATCCCGCGGATCCCTTTTTCGGTAAAATTCAGTGAGAGAAATATGTTTATAATCGCAGTTAATTTGAGTGCAGTGCTGGCTTTTTGAATTCCAGACAGGTTTTAGACCCTTAAGAGAGCTTATAAAGTCTGCGGTTCCTTTTTATCTAAATTGACTTTAAATTCCCAATCATTAAATACATGTTAATGCGGTGTAAACATGATGCATTTGACACGAAGAAATTATGCCTGCAATCATGTTATACAGGGTGAATCAGAAATCTACCTAGGTATACTCGGCCATGAAGCAGGGTTAGATCCCACTGTGTATTTTAGGACTTGCAACTAAAAGGAAATGTTGAAAGCTGAACTTTACAGACGGAAGATCATCAAAGCGTGTGAGTCTGCCATATAGAAACGATCTAAAGGCCTGATGGGACGATGCTGCAAATAGACGACGACGACGACGACGACGACGACGACGACGACGACGACGACGACGACGACGACGACGACGACAACAACAACAACAACAACAACAACAGTAGTCATAAGACTATCAGTAGGCATTTCGCTTCCTAAGTGAAGACTTCCCGCAAAAATAATGAAATCTACAATAGTTATTTTTGATTCAACCTGTAGTTTAATTTTATATCTTGCTTCATCATAAGTAGAGCAGGCAGCTTACACTTAAAGTGTCGAATAATGATGTTTACTTCAGATTAAACGATTTAAGTTTTAGTTAAAACATTTTGAAGGACTTGAAGATAATTCGCGAGAAAAGGAACCGCTCACTCCCTGGTGAGTCGAAAATGTCCCAAGAATTCAAATCCTTCGGATAGGCTGGCTTTTAGACGATTAATGAAAGTATCCCAGTATGTGATCATAGGTTGCCAAAACGGAACCCCAAGGACCAGAAAATCAGGTCAGGCATAGGGCTACATTTAATGAAATCACCCAACAAACCATCGAAAAAGACGTACACTGTACCGACATCAAAAGATGAGGTATCATTGATGAACACCATATATCAGTGTTCCAGAGATGAGGATGCTCATAGAGCTAGAGAGAAGGGGAAGGTGTGTTTTTACGGAACACTAGTGTTTGCACAACCAGCGTTTACTTCGAAGCATACCACGGCAGGGGGATATTCAAGAATGGAGTAGGCCTAACATTTGCAACATTTTCAAAACTTTTCAAAAAAGCTCTATCTCCGCCAGAGACTAACAACGTACATGTACTTCATTCTTGGCGAACCCAGTGCCCTGAAAAACCACTCGTGATTTGCCGAGAAATACAAAACACAATTTGATTCCAGGAAAAATACTGTTTGGTCTGGCGGTTCATGTTTCCAAATGACAGCTCGTTTTGTGTTTTGAAACACTTGATGGCCATTGATGGACCTGTTAACTAGGCTGTTGGTAACATATCAAGTGAGCAAAACAATCCAACGTCTTGGAGTGCAGAAATAACAGTGTACTCTCGACCTGTAGGAGGCAGCGTCCCGGATGTGGTCAGCTTCCAGCCGCAGGCAGCCCATATATGGATGTCACCCTGGCGAACCCCTGTCTCATGGTCAATGGGATTCTCAAAACATCCTGGAGCTTCGCAATACTTGCAGTCAGTGCTACTCCCGATCCCGTGGGTGAAATAAAAAAAAAAGAAAGGAGGGAGGTTACTCATTTACATAATACATGGCCATAAATTTCGGAACCTGGCAGCGCCACTATCGAGTTGAGTAAGCTTATCAGACAACTGATCTCCTTGATTTGCTTCGATCAAAAGCAAATGAACTAATATTTGATATGACCTCTATCGAATCAAAGCGGACGTCTATATGATGAAGCTTAAAAGTGTCGACGTACGGTTATAGTTCGGTTGGACAAATAATTCAAATGAAAAGCAGGCATAAAACAGAGGTTAAAACTCAGCCAAGTTTTAATGACTGGGAATACAAACGATCAAAGTATAATGTAACACGTCGGTTTGGTTCTGAAATTTTCTCTGCGGTTGGGTAATTAACAATATCGGTACATTAGATATCATCAATTACGATTACTGATGGATCTTATCGGAACTTAACGTCAGCTGATAGGAGCCTATCCTTGTTGGTCAAGTCATGCAAGATGATGGAAGTTGGTAGAAGTAAGTACATGTACTATTATATACATCAGGCACTACTGGGATTTCGACGTACGGAGTACTAAAGTGGAGAGCTATATCCGCGGCACTGATATCTGCGTTGGGGCCTTACGAGTAGATGTCCCAGTCATTTTACCAACTAATCGGGCAGAATGATGAATTGCTTAGGCTTAGAAAGGTATACTTGGAGTATCTGATCAATCACGTTACCGTTTACCGTCAATTTATCACACTAAATACGTTTTGTACTCCTGACAACTACTCAAATCGTCCGCCGCTTTCTATGTTCCATTGACCTGTCATCATCTAATAGCGCCAAGGGGCGGAGGGTCGAGCCCCCGCACTACCCCCCGGGCAGAATGACATTTACAGAAAACACTGCTAACGAGCTCCGTCCTCACGCTAACGTATTTATGATATTGAAAATGATGAATAGGCACTTGTCAAAAACTACTAAATGATTGCAATGTTACGCCCGGCTTTGATCCTATTATAGACATGCGAAGTCCGTTTGTGAAATTCCTCTAATTGTGATAATCTTATCTTCATGATCTCCATCATATTTTATAGCTTTTATATCGTTGGTGTCATTATTCCATTGTACCTTTAAATAAAGACTACACACATAGTACATAGATCATTAAAGGCAAAATACTAACATTTGTTTTAAACATCGTTTTTTCATGTTATGTTTTATGAAGAGAATGCTCTATTGAATGGTGAAATGTGAGAGGAATCCCTCAATCAGTGCCAAAATGACAATCACCAAATCAGGGATGATGGTAATAACGTCGATTACATTTGAGTTGTGACTCTTTGAAAATTACAAATTCAAACTCAATTACAAATTCAAACTCAATTTTTCAAAACGTATACTAGTGCCCTTTAAGACATATCTTTCCTTCCATGACGACATTATGAATAATACCAACACTTAAGACTTCCCTCACAATATATCATCGCTTTATTTCCTTTATATTCATAAATACCGTACTTACCCAACACAATGCCATCCTTAGAATTACTCCGCGGTGGCCTCCTCACCCACGTGCCGCAATTGCCGCTTTTGTCTCTCAATATGGCAACTCACGCCTTTCATGTGAATTCAATTCTTCGTTTTCAACCAATTGTAAAATTACCAAGATTTCACACTGTCTGATCAAATATGTTTATTATTCTCGACCTATCATTCACGATAACAGGATTTTGCATTACGAGTCATTAGGCGTGAAATATCATGTCTGGAGCTAATTTTAGAATATTTTTTAAAATATAATATATATATAGATATATTTCAATGCGTTCCATTGAATCATCTCTCATCAATATCGAGGTGTTGACTAGCAACATCACAATGCTAAATCTATCAAGTAAAAGCACGAACATTTCCCATGTCTGCAAAGTCTCGCAAATACATCTCGGCACTGAAAGCTCCGAGACCTTCAAGTCCAACCCATCTGTTGAAACACGACCACCTGTAACTGGTTTCTCGCTGGCCTAACCTCTATTGGACAAGGGACCAACTTTTGTTGTCGGTGAAGAAGGGTCATTTCCCTTTCACTATCAGTGGGACGTTCATATTTTTGATAGTTCACGAGATATCACCTTTAAGAGATTTCGTCAGTGAAGGACCGGTGATCGGCACGGATGATTTGGCTTCTCGGAATAGATAAGAATCTATATTTTATTGAAGAAAACTGTGAACATTGTCCGTGCAGGTGTTGGGTTCCTTGTTCGTGCACCTGGGAGAAATCTTGGAACATCACTCGGCAGATAATTACAGGTTGCGTAGTAAAAATTACGGGGTTGCAACACGTCACCCGAGACGAACTGTGCAGCTGAGAATGTAGACGACACACTCCACGCAGCCGTGAAGGATCTGCGATCATGCGCGATGTGCAATTCTCTGATTGAGTCTCCGGTGCTGGATGACGTCATCGTGAAGGGACGACAGATCTTCGTTGTTCGTACATTGACCAGGACATCTCTCGGCCCCTTGGACTGGTTCTTCCTCAATTTCAAAGCTAGTCTATCATAATTCCACGGTCCAAAGAATCATTTTATTAGAGAGTAATCTTTGGACTGATTCTCCATCGCACGTGAGAGGCTCCCAGTAGGCCTATTTTCTAGGACAATTGATTTGTTCTCAAAATGTTGTCCGACAATCTCGAAAAGCTCTCTCGTGTGTATCTATAGTTCAAATTAGTTTATTCCATGAAATCATATCGCTACGGTCACTTAGAGTACAATAATTATAGACGGTGACCTGATTCAGCGACTCTACTTGACGGCCATTTGACAGCGCGTAATCATGTCAAACAGCAATGAAATAATGTTGTTATCAACTGTGCTCGTCCTTTCAACTTAAGATCTCAGTTGGCCAAACTCGCAAACGCAAAAAAATAACGTGATACGTTACGTTTTGTTGTCCATTACCTGGCAATTGAAAGGATTCAGGCTTGGCCCAAAACACGGTCTATTGTCTTTAAACAAAGCCCGCTCGCGCCTAGGCCTAAATTCTCTTGTTCTACTATTCTCTCAGGATGTACCAGGTCAAATCTTAACGTTGACCCCTACCTAAATCTTTCATGGGGGTCTGGCTTAGACCGGCAAGGGCTGATAAATGTAGCCTAATGTGATCATTAATCCTTTGAACAGATTCGTATTTGCTGCTTTTCTGTAAAACCTGCTATCATATCAGTACCCATTAGTTTCTTTAGAGCATTACAGTGACTCCTCTAATGAGTCACTGTTCTTAGATACTCAAGCGTATACCTTTCACAGTAGGTGGTCACAAAATTAACCAACTCGCAACTGTATAGTACAACACGACTCAATGATATACTGTCAACGGCTCAGTCACTTTTCTCCAAAAATAACAATAGCCTCGGCTAATTTTCTCGGATATGCTCGTAAAATAGCAATATTTTATTTACATAATGATACCCCACGCGCCATCTTGGATGACGGGTGCATAAAAATTCATAACAGATTCAGCTGAGCGAAACGGCACAGGATGTTCTTCGAGGAAGAACTTCATTTCTCTTGGCTTTCGTTTATAATGATTTAATTGTCCAAGATAATGTTTAACATTTTGTTCGACCTGCCCCGGAACCTAAAGCATCGTCAGTCATGATTGATGGGCCTTGTTATTTTTGGGTTGCAGGTGATTTATTCCCAAATGACCCAAGCAGCCAAGCGAAACGCTGCTGAGTTGTCTCTCTCTCAAGAAGAGAATGATTTACTGACATGTTGTTAAACTTGTGGTGGTAAAAAGTCTTTTAAAGGCTTGAAAACCTTAGTTTTCATGAGTGTAGAACTGTGATAATCGATTTTTTCAGCTTAAGCCGATGTGAAAGTAAATTTAGTCCCCCGATGTATTGCTTGCTGATTGTCCTGGGTTTACAGCCAGTTTTATGCTAGCGTAGAGAGGAAAGCTGCTGATTCGACAGACAACGTCATGTGACCGCTCCATTACAACTTATGTTGCCCGGTGACGACACGTCCGCGGACAACATCATTATTTACGAACCTTGCGGTACTTATTCCTGTGATGATTTCGATATTTTTCTCGATTTGGCGCTGGGTTCGTTTGATCAAAGCGTGAAAATATGAATGAAAATTCTGAACTGTGGACATTATTCCCAAACTTATGAATGGCCATTGTCAAGAACGTATGAATGATATCTCTGATCTTAGAACATGATCAAGAATAACCTTACCGTTTCAAACAAAGCTGTTTATCGTCTGCATTGTGTTAAAATAGGCCCTAGACGGAAGTCTTTATTATCATCTCTGTCTTCTTGCTCGGTTTAACAATGGTGGCGCCGGAAGTGCGACAATGGCGGCCATCTTGGACAATGGACCGATTTTCAAAATACATACATATTGTTGATTGACAATGAATGTATGACAATGATAGAAAAAGGTATTGTTGTAATTTATAAGAATGGAGAACAGGTTTCATTATTTCTTCGATATATCATTGGATTCAATGTAATACACTAAGTGTCAGAAGTGATACCTCTGACAAATGTTTGAGAAAAGACTGCGAGTTTTCATTTCTATATCATAAGTAACATTGGAGGGTCGTATTCTATAATCTCAAGCGTTCGGCTGAAACTTCAAATCTCAGTGTTTGCTGGATTTCACTGAGGTAAGTACTTTAGCTGCTTCTAAACAACCAAATGATCATTGCACGTTGAGTGGTCCCTCGTCCCGATCCGGCATGGTTGGATTTCTTGATGATATAAAAAAAATGAAAGCAGTTATATAACGCTTACGATGATAGAGATTATGTGTATTACAAAACAACCGTTTCCATTGTACCAGCTTTTTCTTTCAGGGATAGAGGGGAAGGGGTCTTACTGTGGTAAAGATCTTCACAAAGTTTATCCACGTTATGAGACACTGCTCTAGTGGATAACTTGCTCTAGATGGTCTAAACTGGGACGTCAAACTATCACGACCATCGTTACCAAGGGTCACCAAAAACTAGTTTTCAGTATGCAAATTTTGGCAGATTTTTGATGGATGGAGGACCCCTCCCCTTCCCTGATCAAAAAGCTGGGGCCTGATTATTTTTCAGCGAAATAGTTTTTTTGCTTTTCGGCACGGACTGCATGAACTGCGCTTCATTTCACTACTAGGCCATGAGTCATGTCTGCGGTCTCGCTCTCTAAGCTGATGACATCGTCAAAGGGCCATTTTACCATTTCACGAGTAACGTTCACCAGTTTTGATATAATGACCGGAAGACACCATTGTTGTTGTAGCCAAACAGTACCTTAATCGAGATAACTTATCAATTGGTTACAAAACCTTTATGTCAAGGTAAGAGCGGCCATTATATTTCTATTATTCGTTCTCGTGATTGAGAACTCATTGAAAACAACTGTTTTTAATAGCTTTGAAGTAATTTCTTAGCAGAAATAAAACACATTATGTGCCATTTTAGTTCAATTAGACAAGTATAAAACGTTACTGCGTGCTTTGAGTTAGAGATTACCACTTATCCCTCGACGACCAATTGGTATTGAAACCCGTTTCAACGTAACTTGACTCAGGATAACACACAAAACCATAGGCATGTTGTAAAGAAAACTACGTCTTGATGCAGTAATAGAGACATTCTGATTGGTGTCGAGTCAACCCGAACTAAGATCTAAAGCTTGACAATGTACAAAATGTTAGGTAATTTTAGGTCAAGTAAGGATGGACATTTTCCACAATTCCCTCTTCAAATCAACCATTCATTTCTCTTTGTGTTTCCAACAATTGATTACATTGGCTAAATCGCTTATTCCCTTGCCATTATTCCTTGTCTCTGACCATAAACCTATGATATTACAAGGGATTTTCTCTCCTGTCCCGACTGGGCAACACCCCCGCAAATCAGTCACGGGCATCAACTTCAAATGAAGGCATAACACTGTCTACACTGGGCAAACATGACCTGTATTCAGCATTTCAAACTTTTTCAATTTCTAGCGTCAAAAGTCTGGCGATATAGCATGAAACGTGTTAGAGTATTGTAACTTCATCGCCATAAATCTGCTCTCTGTGGTTGCGAATGGTAGAGCATTGTTCTCAAACTGCAGGTGATCGGTTTGATATTTGCGGTTGCTGGTGAATTCCCGAATGAAATCGCCGAAATAAAACTAAATGGTCGGACAACACGAAACAACATTTTGAGACGCGAGATCCACCCAAGTCATCTTAACGTAGTATCAACTGCACATTTCCCATATCGAAAGTGATAAAATGTCACACCATTGGTATCACTCGACTCGACACTCATGCTACCTGTGCAATAATTGGCATTGATTAATCGAGACTGTATTTGGACGAGTCTATTGTCATTTCGATGATTTCATTTTATTCCGACATTTTTCATTTCGTTTCGTTTATTCCGTCTTCCATCAGTAACCGACATTCGTTACGCTTTGATAGTCTTCCCGATAGTTGATACTTTGTAGGGTTTGTTTTGACTGAGTAATGAGTAATGATTCTTTAAATAGAAGTACTGATCATTGCATTGGGGTCGCTTATCTTAGCATTCAAATATTAGTTTTGATAATCTCGGCCAAAGTAGGTTTTCATGGTCAGTGGACATGCCATGAGTTGTATGCTCAGAAGAACCCTTTGCAAATGTCATAAGAAAATGTTAAAACATTTCAATACCAATTGCTTGAGAAAAAATGACTTCTGTACAGCATATCCGCCAAATCGTCACTCGCGCATCGATATGGTCCTATTCAAATAAAAGTTCTGAACTGACTAGTGAGACCACACTCATATTCTTAAATATCTTATCAAAAAGCATATTTCTGTGATGGCCTGACTCTGTAGATTTAGAATCAACCACATATTGAGAATTAATTCCACTTCGATCCATCCCAGCCTTATATATTTACCACAACTTGACATTTTAATAAGCTCTATTTGTCTAAGCCACACTTCCGGTCGTGGATGAATACAAGTCTCTGCCCAAAAGTTGGGACGAGAATTTTTTATTTTTTTCCATTTTACCTTGCCATTCGACAATGTCATCCGCTCAGCAACCCGGAACTCCCTCGCATCTTGCTGAGTATAGGTGACTTGGTACAGCGCAACAAGATGGCCCAATTCCTCATCTGCAAATAGTTGTGTAACCTGGCGCAAATTTGCCATAATTTGCAAAACTCCGTGATATGATTAAGTCATTTTATAAAGGCCTACTTCCTACAAATTGGAACCTGTCGTGTCATAGAAACGTCAGGTTGGCAACGCAAAGTGCAAGTTATCTCCTCAATAATGCAATATTTCCTTTGTGTTTTTCTGAAAGAACTGAAGCACTGATGTAACATACATTTTTACTAAATTACTATTACGACCACTGACATGCTACATCCCGTATATATTGCGCTACGATATCACACCCTGTGAAGGAACACTCTAAAATTATACTACGCGATCACGGGTTTTGCCTTATGTATGGCAGATTATGATATGATGATCATTGAAGTAACGTACTAAAGTTACGATATTGCAGATTGTGATATGATGATCACTGAAGAAAGTCACTATATGGCAGGTTATGATATAACGATCGCTGAACACGTGCTTAAGTTACTTCGTGCATGTCAGGTTATGATATAACGATCATCATTGAAATAACGTTCAGAAATTCCCTATTGCATATTTTTATATATACGGCCAAATCACATAAAAGAAGGAAGTTTTCAAGCAACCTCACCAGTTTGCTTCCCGTAGTTACGCACTTAACTTATCAAATTTCAACCTGTAGCAAATTGAATTAATCACGGCCACGCCTATTTCAGGAAATAATTCCAAAGCTTTTTCTCCAGGAAGCGGCCAGCAAATCGCAAACTGGCATCCACAACCACGACAGCTCTTTTCCTCTCAAATTCCCCTTTCTTTACTCAAGCCAGTTTGAGATACGGATCGGAAAATTGTTTAAGATTACAGAAGTGATTGTAATCAAACTCTGACACCATAAAATGAACTTGCACCGAGCATTGGCAACACATTATGAACAAAAGATGAACAAAAAATTGAATTGAATAGCTGATTGGCTTTTGACCGTAGCGTGAAGTTTGAAACTTTCAATGATCGGATGAAAGAATGGCTGTCAGCTTGATACCAGCTTTTCAAAAGATACGGATCAGTTAGAAAATTGTAACACCGTAAGAATGGATATGTCCCCAGTGAACTTAGTGACAATACCGAAAGAAAGAAATAATCTGAGGAAGCTAGTGTTGGTTTTGATCTAGGTGTGAAATAGTACACTTCCTTTGTAAAATTTCTTTGATGATTTTGATATTGACCAACCGTAACTATTTCCTTAATTTCTAGGCGGACAATTACCATATCACCTTTCCTCACTCATATGGTACCCAGACGCTGTCGATACGGATATCAAGATTCTGATCAGAAGATTGTCTTAGATCGTTATCTTAATTGCAGCTTTTTTTTATGGAGTTCACCAAGGCAATTTAAAAGTGTCAGAATTCACACCATGTTTGAATCATTTTTTGATTGAAACGTTTCAGGTTATTTGGGATCTTTTTTGCTGATGTCATAGGTCAAAAGTGAAAGGATGTTTTTTGTCAATCCGATAATGTGCTCTTGAAGACGAATTTTCACAATAGATTTAATTGTTTCCTTCTTAATGTAAGGATTATGATTTCGACGATGATAAGCACAATTCCTGGTTTGATGTTACATCCATCTTGTGAATCAGCTTCCCTCCTAATAAAGTGTTAACCTGGTATTGTATCCCTTTCATCGGAGCAGGTCACTGACGACAAATTGTTACTTCACAGATCCTAACGGTGACAGATAAATACCTTGATTGTAATCAGATTTCGACATACAAAGATTGCTTTAATTGACCGTGGTCTGAAATATGATGCATCCAAAGATCCTTTCTACAGCTAGGTTTTTAAAAGATTCAATAGGCATTTTTTTGTCAGTTTGATACCGTGTTATTAAACCCAATTGTCAAAAATACTCTCAGCATATCACTTGGTGACAAGAGGAAATTCTGGGATTACATCCTGAAAGGGATCCCTTCTTCTGGTACGGTGGTGTTCGCGGAAGTGTTTCCCTTTTACTGAAGCTGGTCACTGAGGGCATGCACTTGTTACAGCGGGAAGGAAATGATAATTTGCCAGCCACAGGATACCCTAAAAGTCTCACAATGAAATGAAAATGAATACCTTAATTCCTCTTCTTTGGATGGTCATTCACAGTGTCCTTCATTAAACTAAGGGGAAGGCAGGTTCACTTGTTCAATAGACTCGGGAGAAATTCTTTTGGGGGTAATTACAGAATTTGATTACGATGATAAAAACGATGGGCTAGGATATCCCCGGTCGTCGAGGACAACTTCTTGAAACCTCTTGGCTCTCGGGGCAGCTCGTACCCTCATCGTAACCTTACTCGCAAGCTTGTCGACGGCTAAAGCGTGGCGTGGCACCAGAAACATTGATTACATAAGCAAGATTCGTTCAATGGTAGTAAGGAAGATGAGAAAACATCCCAGGAAGTATCTTACTAAAGTTTTGATCGTGTTCTTAGATTGTGAATCCTTGAAAGAAAAAAGGCTTTTGTTTTTTTCCACAATCGCTGTTGCAGTGCATACACCTGTCCAGAAATGGGGCGCTGAGTGTCCGAAATAGTGATGTCATAAAGGGAAACTAGGCCTTATGGTGGAGGGACAAAGGAGATAGTCATGGTTGACCAACACACTTGAATGCCTTTAATGACGGACAAGGGGGAAAACGTTAGTTCCAATGCAAGCCACCAATTTCGGGAAGCATGCCCCCTTCCACCTGGAAATAGGAACCTACCTTATTTGTCCAGTGATGACTGAAGTTATGTGGTTATATAGGACCATGAATATCAATATCACAGAGGTTAACCTCATGATAGAATCGCGTGTTCCCTGGACACTCTATCATTGGACATTTGAAACCTTTACACCGCCATATACCAGCATGCGTCGATGGGGACGTGTGCGATGAGGTGCAGTCGAAATAAAATATCGCCCCAACAACGGACTCAAAATAGGACTGTTTTATTTTTGTGTTTGCTCTAAATAAAGTCTCAGATAAACCCAACCCGAACACGAATATACAATTGACAGAAAAACCCATATTGATATTTGGGTGATAAAATATCGTATCAAAACAGACCACCCGAGATTGGGGTCAGAGTTGCTAGTGTCCAAGACGCCCAGGACAGTCAATTTGTCTATGAGGGACAAAACTCGGTGTCAGATCTGACAAAAAGGACAACACATGATGTATTGTTCTTTGTATTGTAACAAAGACATACAGATTCGTCTTGGTAAGCATCTTGAAGGTGGGCTTGGACGAGTGGTGATTCCTGGAAATTGGTGAGGTCGGCGAAACAGTCTAGGTCTTAGTATCTAGGTTTGGTCAGGTTCTGCAAAAATGTCTGTATTTCTAATGCACACAGTTATCCTTGCAAGTCCCGTGGTTGAATGCATCATATCTATTTCTGAATGAACGTATGACTGTTAAAGAGCATGGAGGAAGTTGATAGCTGTTGATATCTTGCTTGTTCGAATTGTCACGTTTCTGATTAAGCTGAGTGAGACCTCTAAATAGTCACTAAAAGTTAAATTGTCGATTCGTGTACATGTATGAGAGTGTTGATAAAATTGCTGTGGACCCGTATTGGACAGACTTCCGAGATCCGGGAATCGGCAAGGGCTAAAGCTTCATGGAATTGAGGCTCAAAGCCCCGCACCAATACTGTCCCAATGTTGTAACAACTGGTATATCTCACTGGGACTGCCAAAAATATTTTGGCTCATACGTCCCTAATTTCCTTACGACACAGCCGACGTCTTATCTTACGTTTGAAGGACCCCTGAAGGTCCTGTATTGAGAATGAAATCAAGTGCACGCACTCGCCCACGCGTGCGAAACTGCATAAAGAAATATGATTAGGTCCTTGACGAGCAAGTCCTAATAACTATCGGAATGTCAGCGATGTCAATTGGAGGTGTTGCGAAGCCCGCATCACTCAGACTCGAAGCCAAATCGTAAGTTTTCTAAGAAAAAGTGACCATCACGAACTTAACAGTCTGACATGTCTGACAAGTTTATGCAACAGTAAATGGCCATGGAAACAGATGCTGGAGAAATTCCGCAAATAATTCGCATGTTTCTCTCGATGACTGTCGCAAAGTGATGTCGTGAAAAACGTCTGCTTCATCTAATCTCTCGTCCCCAGTTTCCATCACTGCATCTCTGAAGCATGTGCATGCACATGGTTCCGGTGTCTTTTTCTCCTGCGGTCAGGTTGTCACTTCCTGATATTCAGGTATTTTGTTGATTTCTTACCCAGGTCGTAACCAGAGTTTACCTAACCTGTTCGTAATTAACTAATTTAGCTAAAGTGGTGCTAATTATCTTGTTAAACTTTTAGTAAAAGTAGAGCAAGTTTTCTTGGTTTCTATGTAGAGTCGAAAATCTCATAGCCAGATGGAATTGCAAAAAACAGTCGGCTCTTCAAAAGTATTGTGTGCCTTGCTATTTCTTGAATATGTAAGTCAGAGAATCTTCCTTTGAACCATCTTGACATACCAGGCCATTTCACTCGATACATACATCGAACCGTTCTGTAGACCCTGCTTGCAGGAGGTGGCTTTTGAACCAGAGCCCTTTTTAGGGTAGTTTTGTAACTCATTGTCGAACATTTGTAAATGAAAGATAAGGGGTTATTGCGTGGGTCTTTTTTCAGGCAATAGGTCGGAATCGGTTGGCCACAATACCACATGTACGAGTAACTAAAGCAACGTGCCGAGCCAAGTAAATTTGTATATATGACACGATTGTTATATTCTGAATTTTTTTCCCTTCTTCAGAAATGTGGCAATAGTAATGATGAAAATGATATAAAAAGGGGTGTAGAAAAGTAGAAAATAAGATTTGGAATAGTGATTCTAAGTCACGATCATGCTTTTTTCGCCTTGTTGGCGAGTGTCAGTGTGATTTGGCAAACAGTGGGCCAATGCTGACCCAAATCCGGGCCGCCCCAATGACTATATCTCACCGAACCCAGTGTCCTCAGCCCACGAAGCCAAATTCATAAAGGGCGTTTGAGGGTCAGACGCGTGTAACTTATCCCTGTTCAGTTTCAGGGCCTATTCATATTCTGTGAAGATTTACATGAGGGACCTGAATCTGTCTATTCAGTAGTTAACGTCTCTCCAATCAGTTTCAGGGCCTATTCATATTCTGTGAAGATTTACATGAAGGACCTGAATATGTCTATTAAGTAGTTAAACGCTGTTTTAAGCTAAACGCCCTTTATGAATTTGGCCCATACATTTGGACATATTGCTTTGGACATGTCTCAGATCAGTAGATCAAACAGTAAACGTATTAAAGGCTTTCGATTACAAACGTTCTAAATTTATCTCAAATGTTACTTAAAATAGGCCCATTGACGTCAAGCGTGGATTAGTCGATCTGAACTTCACGGATGTGACCCAAGTTTAGGTACAAACCCTTTAAATCTGCAACTTTTATAAAGGGTATAATGTGGACCCTGTAATTATAAGTAAAGTGAAGCCCTCAAAAGAAAACAGACTTGGACGTTTCCTAAAAATAAGGAACTTTTGTTATTTAAGTTTTGTAACCTTTCCTGGGAGTTACTATTAGTCAAATAATGAAACCATTTAATCAAACTATCAACTTTATAAATGTTTTCTTTTCAATGGAGAGACGTTGACAAGAAATGAAATGTGTTTATATTTAGCTGGGCTGAGGGGGCTAAAGACACCTATACACGTAGCAGTTGTATGACCCCGGACACTGTCCCGAGTCCAGTAGCATATACAGGCGACTAGCGTTGTTACAGCCCGGTTCATTGGCATTCACCAACGTATCGCGACGTAAAAAGCATGCTGAGCTTCAGGGCCTTTCACTCAGTACACATACCGACCTTGTGTGCAAGGGACGGGTAGGAGCATACAACTGGCCCTCGTATTGAGGATGCACGAAAAGCTGCCAGGTGGAAGTCGACCTCACGACCTCACGAATAAAACACTCCTGCCAGACATGACAGCTCAAGTGTTTATAATTATTTTCGACACCCCCGTTTTATGTTTTACTAGGAAATATTCAACTTACTCATGTCACTGGACATGGTCCAAATTACTTATTTCTCAGGTCGCACAGGTTCGTTATCATTATTGCATTGGTCTAGGTGTTGCATTTTTTATCATTTAAGACGGCAGATACATGAAGGCCTATATTCAATATCTATCTGATGTCCCTAATTTTGGGAAAATTACAGATTTACAGATCGCTATCCGCTGTAACCTTAGGCACGTGAAATAAGAGCTTAATATCTCCCCACAGCCCCCCCCCCCGCCCGCCAAATCGACTGACGAACACCCCCAGCCCCATCCCCATCCCACCCCCACCTCCTCCCCAGATATGCAGAATGTTATTTTACGTGTGTTGTCAGTGAGTCAAGGGGGGGCTGGGGATACTGAGCTATCCTTATACCTGTGCTGTGATGTTACCCCGTAAAGTGAAAGAGGCCAACAAATCGATGGGGCAGTTCATTTCTTTATTTTTTTGTGTAGAACCGTGAACATACAAGATGGGTTTTTTTCGAATTTATGCTCTGGTATCGGTATGTTACGGTATTAGAACATAATACATTAGCTAAATTGATATAAATTGCCTCGGTGCAAAGACTGTGTGACCGGCAGGAATTTACGACATTGTCTAACCTTGGGTAAGACAGTAAGAGTCATGTCTCAGGAATGCAGCCAAACACTGACTCCATATTTAGGCCAAGAAAGCCAAAACAATAACAGAAAGCAACGAACGTGTATTGACATTTTCACCGGTATCAAAGGCCTGCTTCCACTTCAGCAGCGAGCGCCGGGAAACTGCTCAGATATCACAGGCGATGGTTGATATTATGAAAGAGACTTGAACGCGACTGAACATGTAAACCACGGCTGTATTGGAATCTGGCTTTGATGGACGAAGAAGCCGGTGTAGAAGTAGAAAATGTCCCCTGGAAAAAGTGTCTGACCCTATTGTGTTCTGATGGATTACTGGGGTTAAGGACTCGGGCTGGTCCCGTTGGATTTTGAAGCTGTTTTTCGCAAACAATTTGACATTAAAGTTTATGGAATAAAAGCTGATAAAAGTACATCTTTATTTGGGTCGGATGGTCATGATCCTGGGAAACTGAAGTAGCCCCAGTCATACCGTAGGAATGCAGTCATGGCTGTTGAGATTGTATCTCATTAGAGGCCCTATGTAGGCCAAGCAAGTCAAAATAATAACAAAAGATGCCAAAGCGTCTCATGAGTCACTCGAATGCCGAGTTGTCATTTGAAAGTAATCGATCTTTGATCTTATCGTTGGATATAATTACATTATAATTTCTCTAATTAGAATGTCCTCATGCTATGAGTCATTGTTTGTTTGTGTTTGATAGTGAAATCGTGACATGAAAATGATCATTAAAATGAAATAACATTTTATTTTAGGGTTTTGACCTTCATTTTGGATAGTTTGGATTTCACGCTCATGCTCTGATCGCGTGTGATTTGGATCTATATCAGAGTTTTTTCAATAGATTTATTGAAATATAGATTCCCCCTTGTCGAAAGACAGGCTCTGCTAAAAAGTTGTTCTCCATTAGCAGTGTTACGAATCTGAAGAAACTTAGAAAATACAATTAGGATCAAAACAACGACTGGTGACGAGTCCACGTTGCACTGAAAGTTTGTTGCGATGTCCCCTGGACAGTCTGATATTTGATTGAGTGTAGGCGTGATTGACTATCTGGCTGGGGCAAGGCTGACTCATACACGAGTCCGTCTGACTCCGTACCAAGTTTTGGCAATAATATGATGATTTACGCCATGAATGACATTCCCTGTGTTTTCCTCTGCTCGAAGCTTACCAGTTCACAACCCCTTTACCCTTCTACGGACATTGTCGGGTCGCTCGCTCTGCGACGACTCGGTACACGGAACACCTATAATATGAAGAGGAGGACCAGGTTTGCTTGCCTTGTGTTTACGGGGCCCGGTCCCAGACAGTAGGGGTCCGCTTGTTTCAGTATGCTAACCGGGAGGCTGGCCAACAATAATACAGACCACTTTACCAAAACAATGCATCATTCGTTTAGGGTCGAATGTCAACCCCCGGGGCCAATTAAATACGCGGGTGTGATTGCATGGGGTTGATCGGGGCTTCCGGAAGTGCTCCGTGGTTGATTTCATTGCCACTCTTTACGACCACAGCAAGATTGTGAATGGTGACATTTCAGTTCTTCACACACGCAGGTTTCTCACTTGGATCAGGCTACATCAAGCCGAGTACCATTGTTTTAACATGCATTTTCTGCCCGCCGCCTGTCAGAGGGTCACTCACAAACGAGTTGTGAGAAGGGACGAAGCAACCGATCACCAGCGCCTGGTGATTCGGTATGTCAGAGCCTGAAAGAGTTCATCCCGCTCTTTACGAAGTTCCCATCCCCCGCGAGGTTCCACTTGTTCTCAAACTGCACTGTCTCTGACCCGATGAGGTTCCGCGGGTTCAGCGTTATCAGCCGTTATCTACCCGACCCAGTGGCCCCACCCCCGCATGTCAGCAATATTTACTATAGAGTAGGATTTCCAGGCAGAATGAGGTCTCACCCGGATGGTTTGTTGGCGTATGAGAAAGGTTAGAATCGTAAATCACTCGATAAAACACAGAAAAATCGCCTTGAGATTGTTTTGGTTTATCGGAATCATGCCCATTCCTTTACTAAACTGAGAGATCGTACCTGTTCGAACATATCAATAATGATATCATTTAGGGTATTTCCCAAAGAAACTATTTTGAATGTGTGAAATAGTTATTTTCTTCATCTTCTTTTGCCATTATTTTACTATTCTCGAGTCCATGAAGAAGAGAACAAAAATATTTTTGGTTTGGGCCTACTAAAATCAACCAACAAGGGTGTCTCGCCATTTCGCCTAATCCTAATGTCATTCGCCTGCTGCCATCTCGCCTAATGCCGTTTCGCCTAACGTACCATTTCGCGTGATGTCAATCGCTAGCTATACTGTTTCTCGTTTTTCGTAACTTGGGCATCTGAGCGATAGGGTATATGGAGGTATGGCTTTTTCAACTGTTCTGTTTTTTGGCCTGAAGCTGTCGAAGAAAATCAAGTAACAATGCATTGACACAAAATATGGAAAATCTTGGTGAAGTAGCGTAGGACCCCGCTGCGGCGTTGGACATGGCCGCAGACAAGACTTGACTCCCACTGCATTCCATACGATGCTAGTAGGCTACAGACCAAGGTAGGCCTATCGTAATATCCGATGTAGATTCTTCTGTTGGTATCGTAATATGCTTTTCTCTGAATCTACAAATGTGTAACTTCAGCGAAAACTTGACCACAAATTTGAAGCAGAAATCGTGACAGGGAAAGGAAATCATTATAGTGTTTATGGATGGAACAAAACATCAATCATCGTGCAAAGCGTAGGAGTTAATCAAACTTAACCTGTCTCCAGATGGTGCATATTAATGAGCAATCGTAAATTATTCTCCGCTACTGAACATTATTAGTTAGATTTGGCTTTTCATTGTTGTCTACACCACAGATCGATAGTGGCTGCAGTTTGAGACAGTATTCCACAAGCCTATCACCCCATACATCTTATGACCACGAGTTTTATTTAAAAGATTCACCTGGTTTTCTCCTAGGTTGAGCCTGATCCTATGGCAGGCGGAATGTCCAGTTATTCAATAAACTAAGTTTATTCGCAATAAACTAGGTACGTTTATTCGTGAAGAAACTTAGTTTTTTGCAAAAAACTTAGTTTATTCACCAATAAACCAAGTTGTTTGCAAAAAACCTAGTTCATTCGAAAGAAACTTGTTTCTTCACGAATAAACCTAGTTTATTGCGAATAAACTTAGTTTATTGAATAACTGGACATTCCGCCTGCCATATGATTGGCGTTTATTAACAGAATGTCTGATCAGCTACATGTAATGTAGACAGTGCCACCCAAAACAGATCCGCAGGTACACAGGGAGGTGAATACTACCGCCCAACTAACTGCTGATAATGGCCAAATTTGCTAAAGTCAAAGAAATTTGATTTCAAGGTAAACTCACGACTTCCACCTCTACTTTTATTCTTGCTCTGGCCCTATCCTCGGGTCTTGTAATTGATTATCAGTGAAAAATATCATTGAATGTTGTGTTTAAAAAATGATGTAAAGAGATTAACTGTTTTTGTGGAGGTGAAAGATTCTGTGTGGGATATGACGAGGACCATGAAATCAACTTTCATAGGTCTTCATAGGTCGCTTCGATATCAAGACCTAGATTTATACAGAATGCATTGAGTATGATGAAAAACGATAATAACGGATACATGATTTTATGAACTTTTGTATGAAATTTTTCTGTATTTTCCTTTGGAATTAACTGATTTTCGGCCCAACTCTTCAGAACTGACCACTCGAGGAGGCGCATAAACGGGGTCATCAGGTTTTTAAACACTCTCCTTATTCGGGATGATATATGATTATGTCTCTCGGCCAGGCTGAATTCATGCTAAAATAGATAGCAGAAGACAACACGCTGTTTACATATAACAAGTGTGACGTCGAAATCCAGGAGTCGGGCCATTTCTATAGAATCTGGGTCACTGCATAATCAAATATGGGACACGACCAAATTCGTATTCAGATCATTTAGAATTGGCTGAATTCGTATTTACATCAATGTACACGTTTGTGTTGAAATGCACGAAAAATCTGGTCAGCTAATGGTGAAGTGAAGATATTTTATCTCCAGGAATACTATCAAAATCATTAGATGAATGAATGCGCATGCGCGAGCGTAAAATTGAACCCACGATCAAGGCGGCCTATTATATCGATATATCTTGTTTTCGATCATAATTTTCATTGACAAAATTACAGGATATGCATATTTCACGGCGAAATAATGATATATGAAAAGTTATTTTGAACGAATGTTGACTCTGAGTAAACTTGTTTCATTTTCTGGAAACATTCCTTCAACAAAAGCGCCATGTTTACACAACATCCCTGAATCCGTTTTAAACAGTATTTCATCAAATGATCCAACAATTAAACGCTGAATTCATGTGAATAAATACTCAAAATATGCGAGGTTTCCTGTTCTGTGAATACAACAGTAGACTACTATAGGCCTACGGTACAGATTTTTTTAGGAAATCATCATTATATCATAAAAAGTCCTCGTGAAGGTAGCCGGACCCCTTTCCCTAATTTCTGGATCGGCCATTGGGCCTTTTCGTCGGATGAAATTGTCCCAAATGATAATTTACCAAGTTATTCTGGAAGCATTTTTCTTCATTAGTCGTTGCAATTGACTTATAACTTGTCTTTTAGAGGCCTACTTTACCCTATAACGTACCAAAAAGTCAGGGTGTAATTTGAAAAATATTTGTGCTCGAGTTTCAAAATCGAAAATATTTACCGAGAGATCGATTGATTCAAGTCAAAACAATCCCACGCGCGAAAGACTCATTTTACAACTTCTGGAGTAAAATGTAAAAATAAGTTTCTTAGTCATTAGCGGACGGATCATAGATAGGGCTTGAAGGATGTTCCTATATATATAAGAGATCAAGAGGTTTGTTTTTGGCGAGTAGGCCTAAGTGTAGGCCCTGGGAGTGGGTGAGGACCTGAATCACCATGTTTTCTTGACAAAATGTTCGATAAAATCATGATTCTAGGACCCTCAGAAGTGTTAGAGAGCTGTCAAAGAGAGTCGAATTGTAGGTATTGAAAACCGTAATATGATGATAGTTATAGTCATTTTGAGAACTCGGGTTACTTGTGGGCAATGGGTGGCCCGTTTTAATGAATTTTATAAACTCTGCGCCACAGGTCCACCCCACCTCCTGCATCGGATTTTGAGTGAGATTCCAGACAAAACCTGGGAATTTTTCTCCCAATAAAAATATTACCCCTTCTTGAGGACCCTTGGGGGGTTTATGTCCTTGTACGTGTGTACATTTTCCACGGGTCTTTGCGGCAGATTTTATACAGAATGCCGACTGTTTTTATTTATTCGCCCATTATGTACTAAATCGGGTCTTCAGTGGCGGTCTTGATGTTTTAGTTAGTGAACGTGCACGACAGTGGGTTAAATTTGTTCTTCTTGTAATTAGCTTCTGAGTGGCTTTTACTTTTGATAGCCTGGGAGAAAGAACTGGAAAGGAAAACACACAAATAGGCTAGCGGTGTACATAAACTCAATTACCCTTGCACCCGCCATACCAAAGGTGAGTGATTGTGTGACGCGCGTCATGGTACCACGGAAATAATGTGAGAGGTAATAAACACGTTGCAATCAACCCTTTCATGTGGAGACTGGCAATAAACTGATTTACTCAATGTGGAAATGTATAGTTGACCAAAGGCACCAAAATTTTGGCTAGAACTTGAAATCTTGAAAACAACAAGAACTCGTTCAAAACGAGTTGAATGCCCATTTCAGAAGGATGGGAGTCTGTTCTTTGTTTTCCCGAGAACAGCCCAACGGCAAGATTTCAAGTTCTAGCCAAAATAGTGGTGCCCTTGGTCAACCCTTTGACTTACGTCCCATCCTTCGAGGAGAGGCTACTGTAGCATGCCGACCTGGTAAATTGTTAACTAGGATCGTCCAGTTCTTACAAATAATAACATGCATGGAAACTTTTGATAAAATCCCTCCAAGTATTCGCTATCCGAAACCGTATACTCTTATGGACTGAGATAGGCCTACTTCTTGTACCTAGGCCTATACCAAGCATAGTTAAAAGTATTTACGATCTCATGCAGTGCATTTAGTATGACTATCTAAACCAATGGGATAATATGGCACATCACGACCACTTGACAGCAAATAAAGTGGGACATGGCTGGCGTGTGCACGCCGTCGCGCTTACGACGAATTACCATAAATTACCATTTGTAATGATTAGCAGGAACTCGCAGCGGCCATGTGGTAGCCTTTTCATGAGAGTTCGATTCAATGAGTTTCCGGCTGGCTGTCAATCAAGACCAGGACAGGCCTATTCTGTGTATCATTACTCATAATTTCGACCAATCGGGTAGGCACATCTCCCAAATATGGGAGCCGGCGAAAGTTGACGAGAACTTTTCCTGGCAGTGGGTAATTCAATAACAGTGGACTACACATGGTATAAAGTCGACAGGATAGATTTTAAAGTTTATATTTGCTAAAGTAAGCAACAAGGACAGATGTTAAAGTCAACAGAAGTCAAAAATCAGTTTTGGATTGAAACTTTCCTGGAGTTCATGGAGATGTAAAACCTTTTCAAAGGGATGCTGGCACATTCTCAGGATAATATCTAACATCATTCCAATCTCCAAGGACGGTGGACTGTTTGCCTTTTATACTTTTGGATAACTTTACAATTTTAATTGTTCTACAAGCATTCCTACAACCTCATACGGCGCTGGTAGCCGATTTTGGATAAAAAGCTGAATTTTGGTAAGTACAACATCATTTTGCGACATGGTGACCAAAGTGGCCACTTTCTGGTATCGTCGTCTGCAGCAAATGGTATGTCACGTGACAGGGTCTAAATCAGGGCTTTTCCCTTGGGCAATGGAACCTTGTGCTGTTTACACTTAGAGTAAGGAAGAGTCTAATGTTTACCTTTCGGATTCTGGATGTCAATTATGGCACTAAAAATAAATTGCGCCCTCTAGCAAAACAATATGGCCTCCACCAGTTCGCAGACTTTAAATTATTCATCGCCATTCTGATTAAAGTCGAAGAGGGGACGTGACTATAACTTCTTTATATTCGTGAGAAGATCATTCTTTGCCTTGAAATGCACGAGATCATCTAGGCCATGAAATGTACTCTGAAAATGTCTTGTTACTTTCCGCGTCAACACTAGTGCAAAACGATCCCCATCTTTTTTTGTCGCCAGATCGTGCCCACTTTTCTTGTGTTATGTTAAATTCTGTTCTGGGCCTGTTGGTATTACCTGTTGATGATATCCGCTACTGGTCCTCAAAAAGAAAACAACAGCTACAATTGTTCAAGTTAATGATAAGAACTAATATAAAGACCATCCGCTCAACTGACTCTGACCAAGCAGCAAGGCACTGACTATAATTAGCGACGACATTTCAATTCCCCTTCACCAGCCGATCCAGCTAATTAACTAAACGGCATAATGAACTTTCCTAATTATTATTTAGTATCTCAACTATGTTAATTGGCGCATGGCGGCATTGTCACTGTTGCTGCCAGCATAGTTTTGCTATCATTCCGAATACGATATTTATCAACTAAACGTTCATCGGTATTATGTTTGTAAAGGACAGATTTAAATACCTTTCGAAGTCATTTTAACATTTATGCCCACGCTGTAACTGCAAATTGAAATCATGGGATCTTCTGAAATCGGCGTGATGAGTGTGCCGATAAGTTCCTATGCCAAGTTCCGAGAGTTACTTCACAAATCGCAACAAAACCGACATTTCTGAGAGAAAGACTCCCTGAGATGACGTGTTTGGGAAGCTCCCTAGAATAATGCCATCCCTTGACTGTGAAATCATAAAGCATACAACACCGTGTTTGAACCTGCTTCTCATAGGCCTATGTATCTGTTTCCCAAATTTGCAATATTTCTCTGATAGACTATATACTACATGAACATGTATGGCATGAAGTATTATTTTGAAACAATGAGTAACTTGTGAAATTTCGACCCCATGTTGAAACAAAATAGGGAAGTTTTCATCGTCATTCATTGACAAATATGTATTATTAAGAACAATTTATTTCGATAAGAGCTGTCTAACTGCATCACATGGAAATGACGCAATTATAGTGTCATAAAATGACTTCACTGTCTGAGTCGACGGACGATTATCGAAATGTACTTTTTTGGCATCCACATCAGAATAGGAATGAGACAGATAGGAACGATTTTAATTAAGAGTTTCAACTTCTGATCAGGCCAAAAAGGGTTAACAGTCAAGAAGAGCCTGGTGAACCCGATGACTCCACTCTCTCCAGAGATACTATATATGTCACCAGTAAACATGACTTTATGTCCAGTTAATTGCTCACTATCAATTGGCATATGATGCCTGGCTTGCACGGGCACTATATATATAAAGTCTACCACGACTATATCCAAATGATATGCATGTACATATGTGAAGTCGGTTAGAAGAGGCTAATCACGAAATCATGAAAATTAAAACTGTGTTATGAAATTGATTTACAGAGCAAAACTACAGCGAATTCCAAAAATAGACCCTTTTTATTCTCGCGATTCCATCAAAAAATCTGAAGAAAAAAAATTCCCGTCTTTGACGGACGACGAAATTTCTTTCCTGATTTCGAATTAACAGGACGTTTCTCTGATTTTTATTTCGCGAATCGAGACTACTCGCGAAATTCGCGAAAATAAAAGCTCGCGAAGATGTGGCAGTTCGCAGTATTAAGTTATCACCTGATGATGTTATCATATCTCAACTGGCAAAAGTCCGGTCCTACTTAAAATAATTTTATTTAACACTCGCTAGACTGTCAATTTGATGAGCATATTGTCCAATTGGCAAAGGCAACTAACGTTTCCCCGAGGCTGAGATTGCCGCCTGTCCAATAAAAAGACGCCGTTATTTTCTGCTGATTTCGCTTCCTGGCCTATCAAATGATCCTGAATGTAGTAAGTTTCATGCATTAGCGAATAGGGAAGTAAAACACTATCAAATTTGCTTTTCATGCAGATAGCTAAACAAAGCGGAATCTAGGTCAACATTAAACTACATTGCAGGAGTCAAATATTTACACGACAGACAATTATTATCATAAAATAGTACAAATATAATATAATGTTTGTATCAAATGTCCTAATTTCTCGCGATAGAATCCATTTACGTCCGATTTAATGTACTAAACATACTAAATGGCAATGTACATGAAATCTGCTATGGCTCAGAAGAGGAAATAAACTGATGCGTCAGTCTACAACTTTCTTCAGATCAATTTATCATTATGGCCTGTCCGACTGTATACATTACGTTTTGTATTCGAAACAGTCTCGCAGTCTCAATCCATATACATTACGTATTGTGTATACCACAATTATGATTTTTGCCCTTTACCTCGCAGATAAAGAATTCAGGCCTCGTCCAATACACTATCTATATGTAAAGCCTGCTCGTACATCGGCCTAAATTTCCATCGTTCTACTGCCTTGTCAAAGGCTTTCGTGGGGGTCGATTGTCAAAAACGGCAAAGGCAAATACACGTAATGACGGAAAATACTGCAAATATTTCCCATAGCCGGCCGTTAGGCATCGAATTTATACTCTTCAGCCATTTTAAGTTCGTGGATTTTAAGAGGATGACATATAGCTCTTTTTCTGTCTTTGATATACTGACGGTCTGATATCAGGATAGAACAAAACTACATTAGATAAAACTGAAAGGGTTAGCATTACTCATCAGTCCTGATGGTAACCTTGCCCTGGGTCAAAGCCAAGGAGCATGCGAATGCCTCAGTGTTGTTCGCGCTATCTGTAGGACATGAAATCGGCCCACTTTTTATCCGGGATTGAAGAATGGCTTCAACAAGCAGATGGTCTTACTGTTTCCTTTAATAGATTAGTCATTAGTAATGAGTTTGAGTGCACTATTGATGGTGCCCACTCGAATTGATATTTGGTAAGGGCCTACGTTGACATCAGTTTTGATGACAAATATTCAAAACACATTTTCACAATCTAAAGGGAAGTATCCATTCCATAAAATCCCAGCACTAATTTCTTCTTCCTCTTCTTCATTGGGCCCCACTTGTCCTGCACTGACGGGGGGCCGTGCACTGACGATCCTGGAACTATTTGAATGTTGTATTCTGTCCATAAGTTGTTGCAGTTCAATATCATTACCAAAAATCAATCGTCATTATTGTATCAAATTAATGACCGTTACCGAAACCGATCGTAGCGCCGCGTAGTATTATTTTATGAAACTACCGTCCACTCTGAGTCACTTTTCGGCGAAATTTATGAACATGCTCAGACAGTCTGTTTGATAACCACAAAACATGACTCATTCCTAAGTTCGAACACGTTCAACCAGACCTGGGGGCGGATAATCAAAAACGTTTGACAGCTTGGTCACTGCCACTGGTCTTCGAGTGCCAGTGCCCACAGAAATAATGCTTTCTCAAATATGTTGTCAGGGTGGCGCCCCTTTGACCCCCAGAAACTCAATACCATTCATACATGAACAGTATTTATAAAAGATTCAAACCAGTTACCAGAGCTGAAATTTTAAATGTTCTAAACCGTCAACATTGAAATTCACTGCAGGTTGAAAATCGTACAGAAATGTCGTTAATTCATCCCATTTTCAACCTGTGAATTAGTCTCGATGGCCGCATCCGTAACCCAGGGCGACCAAACAACACGTTTTATCTGTTGCATTCAAACATGATTCGCAAACAGACTCGTCTGGCTGCTTTTGCCTCCGGTTTAAATCTAAATCTTAAACAGCTTCCGATGACCTTTTTACATTATTTGATAATGCAAGGCCACCGGACATCGCGCGGCTTTCGACTTTATGAGGCATTGCGTCCCGGGGCGTACCTGTCTGTTTGGTTCTAAATCTATCCCAACCCCTCTGGACTTTACATAAATTATTCCTTTTTTTATTTTGCTGAAAATACACTTGTCGGAATAACTTGTTTCAGAATATTATTAGCATATTTAGAACTTTTTGTCACATTTCTGCTGATTTTATTTGCGCGGCCTCGGGTCATTTGCTTTAAAAGACAACTGACATTGCAGAATTTATTGCAAAAAAAACGTCTTAGTGGGCGCTGGCCGGTGTAACAATCATTGAAATGACCATTTTTAATTCTTAATGCCAGAATTTTTCCAGGGACCAAAGAATCACATTTATGTCCGCGATTGAATTTGCATATGAAAGGTTATTAACATTTTTTTTCATTCTGCCTCTTTCAGTACTTCCTGCGAACGCGCATGCTCGTCTAATTTGAATGGGACCTCATCCTAGTGCTGAGATGTTGGACGAAAACATGAACCTGAACTGCCCCTCACCATTAACCGCCTGGCTACTCTCAGAGGCGGAGGTGGAGTCCGGCACCATCACAGCAGACGACCTTACATCACTAACAACAACACAGCAAACGCTTCCGACGCTCACATCGGTCATGACGTCAGTGGCGGAGCAGGCGTTGATAAATTCACGCATGACGGAAGCAGAGCTCGGATCATCGCCGCAAAAATATACAGACTATCAGAATATGACGTCATCGTGCGACACATTCCAGGATTTATCACCGATGACGTCATCATCATCACTGTCCAATGAAGCAATAGAGAAAATCGCCTCGGCGATTACAACCATTCCTAATGAAACATTAGAAAAATTTGCCTCTGCAATCAGCACTGCCTCAGATTTAGCAATCTCAAAACTCACTTCCGCCAACGATCAGACACTTGTGACGTCACTTCCGTTAAGTGACCCGCCATCTTACGAGGATCACATGGCGTCTTGTAAAGGGTGTGCTAAAAACAATAATAACGGACACAGTCATGTGAAAATGGAGCGTGCTACTTGTCAATATTCTTTCGGATACGGCGGTCAAAGTTCACAGATGTCTTCGCCGCCTTTATCGAATTTGCCCATAAAATTAGAACAACAAGAGCCACCCGTGGGAGCTGCAAATACATTTCCATTAGGTGAGTAAGTTCCCTCCTTTCCCCTAACATAAGGATATAGCTAAGTTCCTTGCTTAAGGTGAACTACAGGCAGGAGTACCAACACAAATGTCCATTAAGCCATGCAGTCACAGGCGAGAGACAGTAGGTTGTATATCAGGTTTATAGTCGGCAGCTGATCGCTCGCTATGACTTTCGTACCTTCTCGCGCCTGTGCTTACGCCAGGATTCATGGAGTATGAATTCAGCTCCGGCGGCCTACGGAGAGTTACCCCTTACCCGCTTATTAACTTCAAACAACATAAGTATCACGAACACGGAAAACCAGTTCCGTCTGACATCTCAGAGTGTGAACTTTCACAGAAAGAAATATACGTGTGAAAAACAGAAAGAACCCCCGGCCGTTGATTCATGATGTAATTGACAAGATCACGTGCATATAATGTGAATGTACGACGTCACACTGCATCTAGTCCTTTACAACGCGCTGAACGATTATTATGCGAATATGTGTACGTTTGGTAAGTCCACCCCTTAACCGGCTTACGTTAAACTTGGCGGCAGCGTTGTCGTCACCATTCGTGCTGACGTTCAGCTTCCAGAGGCCCGTTCGTTCAAAACAAGGTAGTCACCAACTCGGTGCATTAAGCTTACCTTGCTTAACTTAAAGATAGCGTTAAATACAACACCCTGTTGGTGACATTTTGTTTAATCAACCAAGCCCTGCAACTTATTTTCAGAATATTGGTTAGCGAATCTTTTTTGGCGCATTATCTCACCTAAATCTAATGTTTCTCTCTTATCTTCAGATCTCACGCAATCGAGTGATATGTTCAAGATGCCGCAGTCTTTCCCGATCCCGACCGGTAAGTTAGATTCAGTTTACCAGTGCCTCAAATAATGGTATAGAATAGCAAGGATATCACAGTGGGTCTTAAGAGGTTTTACGTTTTAACGCCAGCACCCCTTGCGCCAGCACGGACCTACATGTAATCATGTCCGTGGCGAAAACTTGTTTTTGGAGGACAGTTGGGCCCATGGCCTGAATACTTTGATGACCAGTGCCCGGCTGTTCAAAAGCAGTTTGTCACTAACGCTGGCGTTATCTGAACTTGGCGTTAAGTCTAATGTGCTTTAATGAAGGATATAACGCCATGTTAAGTTCACATCAGCGTTCATGACAAAACTTGTTTTGAAAAACCAGGCCCTTGTGTTAAAAATGTCAACTTTCATTCAAGTGTGATCACATTTTTGACATTCAATTTCTCTTTTAGCTGGCGGTCAGATCCAACTATGGCAGTTCCTCCTCGAGCTCCTGACGGACGGGCGTAATACCAGTTGTATCGCGTGGGACGGGCCCAACGGAGAGTTCCGAATGGTGGACCCGGAAGAAGTCGCGAGACGCTGGGGAAAGCGAAAGAACAAACCAAATATGAATTATGATAAGCTGTCAAGGGCACTCAGGTAAGATAATGTTCAGTCAAATTGTGAACTATGTCGCTGCAAGGCTTGTTGATTCTTCCATCATTGCATCAGGACTGATGATGTTTCTTCGCCAGACTAAAGACATGCACTGCCTAATTTCAACCCGAGGTCCGCTTGTGTAAAATGAAATCCACTAATATTCAGGTATGATAATGCATCATGTTTCCGTCTCCTATCCAGGTATTATTACGACAAGTTGATCATGACGAAGGTACACGGCAAACGATACACGTACAAGTTTAACTTCAAGGTCATCTATCAGAACAGCCGCCCCACCATGGATACCGCCGGCCTCGCCCTGAGCCAGGCCATGCAACAGCCTGAGGTCCAGAACGGTTACATCACAGCGCCGAAGTATGAGATGGACCACGGGTACTTGGCTGATGGTCGTATGCTGGACATGCAGGATAGCTGGGGGCTCAAGCACTACCCACCACCGCCGTATCCTGCGTACCAAAACTACGGATTTTACCCACCTTCCGGTATGATACAGCCGATGGTGTCGCCACTTTATTACCAACAGTAAATCTGAAATGCTTCCGACGATTTACTTTTTGTCCAATCAGCACTCTGAAGAACTTTTCCTCGTCCAATCAGTTGATGTGAACTATTTTGCTGCCGAATCTGTCATGGCTGACTGGACCATTATTGCCACCCGGCGACTTTTTTGTGAACAATCGCCTCAGATTTATGCATGATGTGAAGTGGACCATTTTGCTTGGTATTCCTTTTGCTTTGGGTACCGTGTGTCACCTGGTCAGTGGCGGATCCAGAAATTTTTAAAAGGGGAACCGAAATAGAGCCCCGATGGTGTTGTCCTGAAAACGAGGAGGGTTTGGGGTCCTAGGGTCCTACTTGGGGGGGGGGCGCTTCATGCACCCCCTCCAAATTCCCCACTGCAAGGAGTGGCACCACTTTCAAGTAGTTCTCGGAGTTCCCGCGGCACTGAAGATGGCAGCACCTGCATTGTATTTGATGGTGCTGCCACCTCCACCCGTGACAACTCCTTGCCAAAAGCTGAGCGCTGGGCGCCGCTGATGCATGCTCAAACATTTGTACATGTATAACTTAAATATATGGTTGCGGCCAGTTGCTTAATTTCAATTACATGCAAGATTATTACTTAGACGATGTTATATAATTTGAGCCATGGTGATCATCATCACCGTCCGTGTCTTTTGCAATTTGATGCCAGTTTCAAAAGCGTTCCATAAATTTTCTTGCTGACTGAACTATTTTTTGATGTAAAGGCCTTCGAAAGGCTTCATGTGCTCTGTGTTATTGGTGCTCTACAATTTGTACTTAATCATTCGGGGTGCGGAGTAAATAGGCCATGTCCGCCAGGCGGCGCCAGCAACATTATTTTGTCTTGCGCGCTGGGGCTTTGGACCTATCCGCCTGTCATTTAATCGCGGTACTTCCAAAATAGGTATGAGATATTTTAAAGTCTGTTTCCATTTAAAGATGTGTGCCAATCAGAATTTTCTAGATACTTTACAGGAAAAGGAAAGGTCCGAAAAATTGATTTGAAAGTTATAATATACTTTCATTGTACAGTCATGAACTTTCATTGTACAAAAGTGTACTTTTATAGTGGTACAGTATCTGTATTTCGATGGCTGCTCCACGTCGGGGCGAAGAAAAAGTTTAGAAAAACCTTTTTAAAGAGAGGCCTCGAATTGGGGCCGTTAACTTTTGTACAAAGAAAAACTCTTTATTCTGCGCAAGAGGTTCCAACATCTGGAGCCAGGTAAACTAGGAATTCTGTTTTTCTTTATAAAAAGTGGCACCTTTTTGGAGCTAGAAGTAAGCTAGAAATACTGTCTTTTCTATTTTGAGTAGCTCCGAATTGGAGCTAGGGTAGGTCTTTTGATAGAGGACCGGCTTCCATTGGGCTAAAATATGTGTCATCTTGTTTTTTTTGTAAATATTTCTTAGAAACTCTGTATTATTCTGTAAAATTGCAAAGGGGCCAACTCTTTTGTTACAAATCTATGTAGTTTGTAAAGTGTATATAGTTTTAGAGATACTACTTTGAATCGGAAGTTCACTGCGAAAAAGGTTCTCCATCATCCCGCTGGAGGCGCCAGTCTGATGCGCCCTCCAACGTGTTTGTGTGGAACCAAACTTCTTGGCCATCTTCCGGCAAACAATGTTCCAAGTCCTGGTGACTTGTAATTTACTCCAGAAAGTCATGATTATTATTACCGCTTCCCTAACATCCCCCCCCCCGCCCCACCGAGCCGCTTTAATTGCTGTTCGAGCCTTTTGGTTCAAGTTTATTTATTTTGGCGTTAAAACGGTCAAATCCCAATACATGTATATACACTGCATGTATTTGTAATTTTTGTAAACCGCGAATGTGAATCCTTCTTGGTATCATGGTATGGCCTACCTTCGATCTCGCAAACCGTTGTTTTTTCTGTCAATGAATAATGAACTAGAAACGGGCAGTAAACCACGTACATGTATTATGATACACTTCCGGTATCTAATTCAAGACGTTGCGCCATTTTTACACCTTGGGGTGTCATCAGAGTTGCCATGGAAATAGAATGCTGGCAGGACAACGAGGGCAGGTGTTAAAAAAATTAGCAGGTATGGCGGCGATACCGGGAAGTGACTCGCAGAGACACCTGGTGGCAACCCCTGAAATTCATGCTTTTTGTTGGCAGCGTTCAGGATGGTCGTAAAACTGTAAATTTTGTTCTTGGTGCGCATCCGAGTGTGTGGGAGAGGGAACGAAATTTTGCCATTTAGTAATTTTTTACCATTTGAATGGGAGGGGTCTAAAGTTTTAAGACTTTTATGCGTACCTCCTAAATGGATGACCCCCTATAGGGGTAACTCCAATTTCCAATTTCCAATTTCAACTCTGAGCAAAGCCAGGCATAAACAATTTTCATTACTGTAAGTTGAGGATTTTCTGTGACACACTGTATGTGTGGTCATGTGATACGGATCCACACCTGATAAACGCTCAATGCCACAATACATTAAGGAGCATTTGTTACTAAAGTGTACTTTCCATGCCCATTTGTAAGATATTTGTATATTGAATAAAATAGTCTATATATCTACGAAATCCTTCGCATCATTTTGTGTCAATCAGGTGTTTTTAAAGTGTCAACAAAGGGCCAAGTATGGTTGCTCTGCCCTTCGAACTGCATATGATCGGAATTGTCCTTTGCACCTGAAAAACTCTCGTCACGTCCAAAAAGCATTCCGCGATAATGACGTCACTGCAACTGCTGCCCTCTATTTCCCCATCGCTGAATTACAGGCAATGTCGGACAAACATGCGGTTTCGTAATGGATTCAGGCTTTCTAACTCGGGCAGTTAGATTCAATCTGGCACATGTCCGAGTGTTGGAAATACTACATAATTGTTCTGAATATTTCTCTCTCTGACTCTATGGTATCATTCATGCTAAAAACAATGCAGGATCAAAGATAATTGACTTTGAAATAAGCTCAAATGCGTAGAAATAAGTGTCGATGTCCGACTGTCACGGGACTAAAACGTCATCAATATCTTATTCAAATGACCTTGTGAGCTATAAATAGTAACGTCGCGGAATGCTATTACCTCCATGTCATGACTGTTCTCACGGTCAGTCCTAGTGACTCTGTACCGTCTGTGTATTTCCACACAAAAATCTGCCCGGCGCATGACATATATCGCTCCGCGTGTGAGTGTAGAACCTCGTGGACAAGAAGTGGTGGCGACACTTACGCTGGTGAGCTGATCAACCTCGCCAACCTCGCTAGCAGCCGCTAAATGCGAAATCGAATAAATAAAGTATGTAAGTGTTATAACTCAGCCAGGTTTCGTTCTAATAATCTCGCTCTAAGTTTGCTGAGATGAGCAATGCAGTATATATCATTTTATGTACATAACATACAGGTGACTTCGGCAAACTTAAGGAACATGACGTATTTACCTTTACCCACCAATAAAATCAACATGATGATCATCCTTCTTCCACCTTCAGAAAAGCCAGACGCGATAAGAAAACTGTTTCTGCACTGAAACGCGCATTATAGAATTATTATTTTTCGCCGGACTTCCTGTCCGAGGACATTGTAAACTTCTGCACCGGCAATCCGACTGATCCAATCCTCCGAAAAGCCTAGATTATGGAGGGTTGAACCGCCAACATTCTCCTTGTCCTATGGGGAATTACTGTCGACTTTCGTTGACTCATACTAGCCAAAGGTGATAGATTTTCGGGCCCTCAGCGCCATGATCAGTGATGCCTGCTCGTCGTTGTGAAACTTGACACTAGATGGCGGTTTTCGAAAACATAATCGGAGCATCAAAGGCTGAGGAAAAGCTCAACGCTGCGTGGAGTATGCGTCTCGGTTTCTGTACTTGACAGGTGAAATGGCCATTTTCGGTATGATTAACCGGGAGCGGGGTTAGATTAACACTACAGAACAATTTTGTGTGACGACGACATAACCATCGTACCCGATCGAAAGGTATTTCACAAAGCGAAGAGCCAATTATTACCGTAGGTGTTCACGTTAGCAGACAAAAAACTTCACTCTCTCGTGGCCTACAGCAACAACCTTCACCTGAAACAACTCAAAGTAGCTTACAATTGAGATAACCTTTCTGCGCATCATAAAAACATGGATTTACCACTTCTTTGGACAGTACTGATACTCTTACGGACTTGTCTCTCGCTGCCTGTGGACGATGGAGGGACAGCGAGGGGTGGCGGTTCCGCCGGCGGGGCAACCAAGGGGATTTGGAATGAAAGGGCAGAGCCAGTGGATTTGGCGGAGCGGCTGGCGGGCCTGGAGGCGCTCTCTGAGAACAACCTCATCAGGCGAATACGCGAGGTGAAGAGCTCAGTGCAAGGTAGGTGGTAACTAAGTATGCTCAATGCCATACAATGCCACACGTAGAATGTTCTTGGCCGTACAATGCCAATACATTTTCAAGCGCAGTTTGTAATTTCAGGGGAAACTAAAATTTTGGCAACCAAAGTAATTTTGTATTTCTTTTGAATACGACATATCGCATGATATAAGGTACATGCAGAGTCTTTCAAATAATGAGTCGGGTCACGGCAAGTTTTAAACCGCTATCAGGCTGCATGCACTCACTGTACGGTTTGCAATTTGTAATAAAATATCGATAATTAGGTTGTAATCAACGGCGAACTTTTGGCAGGTACATAAACTGTTGTATCTTACATGCATTACTCGAAATGTACACACCATAAATGTACGGTTTAAGCCAAACGGCGTGTTCAACAATATGTGATGAGGTGGAGTAGAAAAACGCATTTCTAAAATTATTCTCAAATCAGTGCCATCACTACTTCTCAAAACTGTCGAAAAGTAAAAGATGAAACAGAAATCAGTGAATTTGAAGCTGGTGTTTGCTTTAAAATGGAGGGTTTGTAATGGTTATGTTCAGTTGATCAGAGAATTGTTCAAGTTCTAGTTGTGTGGAATTGGCTTGGGTCAACGCTTGACCCGAGAGAGCTCTGTCCCAACGCGCATCTGTCGGAACGGGCGGTGGCTTTGATGTTGAAACCATGCGTTCCCTAGTTGCCTGACTCTTTATTTGAAAGACCAAGGTACCCACCCATAAATATGATTTTCAGATTAACATAATTCGATGACATTCATAACGACAAGTACGGATTTCAAGGTACAAGATTCACTCTTCTATTACTCGCGAGTCAAAGCATAACAATGCCAGATGACCGAGCCTTCAACATCCTTAACATCCTTTTCAGCCTCCTCGCCATCTAGCCTCATAGATTCAGAATTGGTAGGAAGCTGCGACACTCAACATTGTCAAGAAACGGGTAAGAAGTTTCTATAACGGCCACCTCTCCTAATAACTGGTTCATACCGCTCTCTCCTCAAGTGAGCTAACATCTTAGCTCCACCTTTTTACAGTGATTGAGGTCCCTCATCCTCAATTTAACGACTTGATAACGACAGATAATCTACTACGTGCCCCAACTCACTCGCTGGTCACTTCAAACCAACATACTAACAACACTATATTGACAGTGTCCCACATTACAGTGTCATAAAGGCTAATTTCAGACTCTTAACCCGTTCTCGTTCCAGCTTCCGAAATGCTTCGCACAATGGACCAGACTAAGCCTCCCTGCGATGACTTTTACCACTATGCCTGCGGAAATTGGGCCGCGAACAACCCCATACCCGACACGTTTGGAAGCTACAGTAGCTTTGTCAAGCTAAGAGAGGTGGTGGAGGGGAAGTTACGAGGTAAGTTTAAAAAGTTTTGACGAGATTTCATGACCAATTTTACGATACACGACATTGGTGAATCCAATCCTACTGTCTCTACTATCACCTGTCGTCAAAAAGATAAATAACTCTTCAATCCGTGGAGACCAAAAAGACTGTCTCTACTATCACCTGTCGTCAAAAAGATAAATCACTCTTCAATCCGTGGAGACCAAAAAGACTGTCTCTACTATCACCTGTCGTCAAAAAGATAAATAACTCTTCAATCCGTGGAGGCCAAAAAGAAACATAAATATCATTCTAATACTTATTCTTTAGCTCTTCTAGAAGCTCCGGCCTTGCCAGACGAGCCTTCAGCAGTCGCCAAGGCGAAGCTAATGTACCAAGCCTGCGTCGATGAGACTACCATAGAAAACCGAGGTGATACACCTTTTAGGGAGCTGATAGAAAACCTCGGTTCCTGGCCAATTCTTGAGGGAGACGCATGGGACGAGGATGCATTCGATCTTCTTGACACCCTGGTGAAAGGCCGGAAGATGGGTAACAGTGCTTTGATGTATCTTGTGGTTGGAACTGACTACAAGGTACCAACTGAGCGCGTCTTGAAAGTAAGTCAATCGATTGTTTTCTCCTCGGTGACCAGGGGGATTATGTGGAAGATTGACTGAGGCATCAGCTTTATACATTGTAACACAAAACCATGTTCTGATCCCACAAGTACCATCATACAGCAAAAATCACAGATCTTTGAAAAATCTACGGAGCAAGCTCACGTTTTGAGATTAGTCTATAATGTGAATAAAACAGGACCTGGTATGGCACCTTGGGGAACTCTTTCTTTACTTGGTGTGAATGGCCCTTGTGGTGCTTATTTTTTTCATCGGTGTCGATGAGATCAAATGGGTTTGGCCTTGACACTGAAGATAGAAATATGTAAAAAAAAGAAACGCTATTCAGTGCCGCTTTTTCGAAACCTCCCCCCCCCCCCCCTTCATGGCACCATCCCCGGGTTACTATCAACCTCATGCTTTGAAGTGGTCAATTTTATTGTTTTTCTTGTCACCATTTATGGCCTTCCGCGTTTGCTTAAAATCAGGTACATGTAGTTTGAAAGAGAAAAAAAATCGGATACTCAATTTTATTTTATCAAAAAAATGGCGAAATAAATGTACTGTAGGCAGGGCCATGGTTTGGCCTTGGAATAAAAGTTGTTTTTCCTGCATTGGCTTTTTCCTCTCCAGCTCGACCAAGGCGGACTCAGCCTGCCAAGTCGTGACTATTACTTCCACCTGAGGAATTCCTCCAACCTCATGGCGTATGAAGACTACGCCTATAGTGTGGCAAAGAAATTAGGTGTACCCGAGAACAGGGCGAGAAGAGAGGCCAGCGACATGGTCGACTTTGAGATAAAACTGGCAAATGTAAGTCCTGGAAATTTGGTTGAAATGCTTCTTCAAAACACTTATAAGATACATGCTTGAAAAAGTTGCAGATAACGAATCCTACAAACGAACAAAACTCCATTTGGTTTGATTTCAATTCCAGTTGACGTTAAAACGAGAACAGCGACGTGACGTCATGGCGCTTTATGACAAAATGTCGATAGGAGAACTTAAGAGGCGGATACCGCAGGTACGTTCCAGTTGATTGCAATATGTCCAAACCTCTCTATTATTCATTATCTGACGTGAACTGTTGACTGTTGAACAAACTACGGGGCCGCGTTTTCCTCCCCAACTTCCCTTTGAAATATGCGTCTGAAGAAAACGTATTCATGACATGATTAGACAACAACCCGGATTATCCTCAACTATTTCTTTTCGGATGGCAGCGCCACGAAGTTAACTGTTTGTCAATGAAGTTTTTGCATCCATCTTTAAAGATGGCCGCAGTATCTCATCACATTGGAAAGAGAGTGAGGAAATGTTGTGGCTGTGTAGAATTTGTAATTCAACAATGGATTTTGATGTTATTTTTGTGATCTGTCTTGTTTTGATCATTCTAGTTGTCTTATCGTACATAAGATACAGTTTTGACGTCGATGTTTCAGTTTGATTGGCTGCGATTTATCAATGGCGTCCTTGCTGACGTCATCAACGCACCAGTAACGGAGGAAGAGCCGATCATAGTCTTGGCCGAAGATTACCTTAAGAAGATGATGAGTTTAGTCGAAAGTACGCCAAAACGGTGAGTCCGATGGCCCCAAAAATGTGCTAATGACCACGAAAAAAGGTTCAGTGGCTCCTGTCATAGCCTAAGAAAGTCTGTGACAGTAAAGCTTCTGACCTGTCCGTGTGTGTGGGGCTGCTTCTTACAATAGTGGTGCAAGAGTTGAGCACCTCAAATACCAGGTAGCTCTGCTGGACTTAATGGGCTTCGAAGCCGCCCAGGAACTGCTGCCTTGAGGCTAATCGTCGTTGGTTGATTCTCCCTATCGCATACCGTTTGTACCTTTTGCAGCACAGTGGCAAACTACGTCATGTCAATCCTCGTCAAGGACTCAATCATGGACTTATCAAGCGACTTCAGGCAACTCTTGGGCGACTACAAACGGCAGATGTTTGGTGTACAGAAGAACTTGCCCAGGTGGCACACGTGTGTCCAGCTCACGGATCAGGCCATCCCGTCTGCGGTGGGGAGGATATTTGTGGAGAGATACTTTGACGAGGGAAGTAAACACGAGGTAGGAACTACATGTACTTCTAGCTGTTTTGAGACTAACCTACACGACCTACGCTGTTAAAAGGATTCAAAGTAACATGAGACTGTCGCGGTCGCTATCAATATTTCGTAATGACCACGAAAGGCACTTGCGCGAGAGTGTGTAGAAAGAAAAGTTGGATTCGTGGTTCTTGAGAGCCAGCGCCACTGAGAAAACGCAGGGCCGGAAAGAAGATAATTCTTAATATTACGTAGTATCTTTTCAGGTGACAGAGATGCTTTCGATGATAGGGGACGTCATGAAAATGCTGTTGGACGAGGCACCGTGGATGGATAAAGCAACGACAAGAGTGGCGAAAGAAAAGGTCAGTGTTTGCTCACCAGGGGAATATCAGAGACAGGGGCAGTCGATATTTTTAGTGAAAATTACTCCGATGTCTCCGGTTTCCTCGTGCATTGGGACATGATATTGCCCTCTATTGGTTAGGGCTTTCCTGGTTGACGCTTGGCCATCAACTCAGTCAATATCCTCAGCTCTTATCAACGATTTGGTTGGCTACCCTTCTTTCAGGCAGATGACATGGTCCACCTCATTGGCTACCCCGATCGAATCCTTGACGACGATGAACTAGAGCAGGAATACAGTCGTCTGAATGTTAACCGGCTGCGCCATTTTGAAAATGTGCTCCAGTCGATTGCCTTCAAGTCGGACAAGTATCTGAGGAAGTTAAGGGAACCAGTCGCCAGGAGTAAATGGGATGCTACCAGACCGGCGGATGTCAATGCATATTATGATCCAACAAAGAACCACCTCGGTAAATTGACATTTGTGAATGATCAGATTTCCATTCGTATTTCGCACTATCTTGTATGAGAGCATTTGAGCTCAACTCTCGGGTCAGGCCATCCTCGAAAAACCAGAGCCAGTCGTATCCTCCCCCCTCGCACATTTGCGGTCATTAGAGCCGAGTGTTGGCCTGAAGTTGAGGATGGGGTTAGGCCTGCACTTCGCATCCGGATGTCATTGGTACCGTGATCATTCAAAGAACGATCTTGATAAAGACGCATAAAGTTTAGAACTAGCAATCCCATCATATTTTCCTCTTATTTGACATGTTGGAGAGGGCCACAGATTTTGACTTTTGGCAAGCGAGAGTGCATTACACTAAGCGTGAATGATGTTCTCAAAGATTTCGAATGCCGGACGTCGAACTCGGGCTCTTAGTCATAACAGTTGTCATGTTTTATAGTGTTCATCCGTCTTTTAGTGTTTCCAGCAGCCGTTCTACAAGAACCCTTCTACAACAAGAACAACCCTAAGTAAGTTACTGTTTTCAGAGTCGTTGCCACAACATTCTGATGCATGTTTTCTATCGAATATCAGCACTGCTGCGAATATCTATGTAGCAATAGTTTACATTTCTTGGTTGTCTGATAACGGTCATAGATCTTTGTTGTGAATTATTCGATGATACTCCTTGATAGGCGCGAAATGCGTCAACTTGCGTCCTTAATGAGCCAGCTACATTTACCTTCTCGATACATTGTATTTTCATAACTCTCGTTGGTGCTATGATATGCAGACTGAGAGTGCATTGACCATTGACCTCACGATCAATCATAGATTATGATGTTTCGTCTTTTTGAAGCTATATGAACTACGGCGGTATCGGTATGGTGATAGGTCACGAAATCACGCACGGATTCGACGACCTCGGCAGACAGTTTGACGGGGACGGCAAGCTGCACCATTGGTGGGACCAAGAGACCATCAGGCACTTCAAGAATAAGACCCAATGCATGGTCGAACAGTACGGCAACTATAGGCTAGATAGTGTTAATATGAACGTGAATGGATTGCTGACACAGGGCGAAAATATCGCTGACAATGGTGGCCTGAAGGAGGCATTTCGGGTGAGTTGGGAAGGGGGCGCCCCGGAAGCGAATTTTTTTCCTGAACCTTTCGGGAAGTACAGTGTACATTTGTACACAGGTTCTCAGCCAATCAGAATCCGATAAATCTGTGTCGTCATCATGAAACTTAGAAGTAATATGATATTTCTGTAAAATGATGCTTCAAATAACGCTGTTCTCAGCATACAGTATCAAAATATACTGGAGGAAGACCATACACACGAGGCAGTATCGAAAGACAAGTCTCATTGCAGAGAAACATATTCATACTGGAGGAAGACCATTCACATGAGACAAGTCTCATTGTATATTCATACTCAATATGATGAAGGACTATCCCTTGGATCTTGGAGATGGGCTATTGTTATTGTCCTTTCTGTAGGTATGTTGCAGGCAGCATAACTCAAATATCTAAATCTAAATAATAGGGAAAAGAAGCGCATTATAAAAATAAAATATAAAGAAAAAAAGAAAAAAGAAGTTGTCCACAACCGGATTCGAACTCGCGACCTTTGGATCGAACATCGTATTCTGCCATTTCTGACGAGCGCTCTACCAACTGCTCTAAGGTTTCTAAGACTTCTGACGTCATGTAATTGTCGAAATCTGATTGACTGAAAGTCCCTGTACAAATGTACGCTATGGTGCCCCCAAGGTCCAGGAAAAAAAATTCGCGCCCCAGAAGGTGACGTGCGACGGTCGTCTACTCTGCACTGATGAGTGAGTGTACGTGTCATGGAGACATTTTCACTGGAAACTGGTACATAAAGTAAATTCAAGTGTATTTATATTGAGGTAGGCGTTGGATGAATTCAATACGGTCTCCGCGTTTTCTCATTGGATTGTCATCACAAATTTTGTAAAATGAGTATTTTTTCAGGCATACCAGAAGTGGGTCCAAGAGCATGGGCCCGAGCAGCGGCTACCAGGCCTCAACCTCACGCAAACACAACTCTTTTTCCTTAACTTTGCGCAGGTACGTGAACCCAAAATGTAACTCGGTCGTCTGGGAAGCATTCTGAACCATCAGAGGTACTCCGTAACCTCCTCTCATTGGTGTAACGGAGCCCGGTGTAATGTTTTTGAGTGTTTCTATTTTTGAGTGTTTCCCCTCATTGTTTGGGAACGCTAAAAGATAGATTGACAAGTTTTTCTGTGTTTCCCCCTATTGAAAAGTCATGGTCTCTCTAGCTGCCTATTGTTTGGAAACACTGACACATGGGAAACAACCACAGATGTTACACCGGGTCGGCGGAGTGGATCCAAAACTTGGGGGTCAAGGTGCTTGGAAGCAGATCTGCCCATTCCCTACTACTTCCGACTCCACCTCGTTTTATCTCATACTGAACTTCTGGCGGTATTGCCTCCGTCCATTGACGCGCGCTGTCTCAAAGCTGAGCAACGTCAATACATTGAGGGTCAAGATGGTTTTACCTTTGATCATTATGTTTTTATCCAGTTTACAAGTAAAACTTCTTTTCTTCCAGATCTGGTGTTCAAATGCGAGACCGGAGATGGCTAGGAACCACATTCTCGCAGACAACCACAGTCCCACCATGTTCCGTGTGATAGGCCCTCTCTCCAATCTAGACGCTTTCTCAAAGGCTTATAACTGCCCACTTGGGAGCAAGATGAATCCGGTCGACAAGTGCAGTATTTGGTAGAAAGTGTTCAGGGATGATGATGACGTCACATTGATGGAAACCAATCATACATCAGGAGCCGTCACTCTGCCAAATCTGCCATAAACATTCGAACAGATGTGGGGTGTTGTCTGGAGGCTAAAAGTTTATATTTTCTGTTTTGTTTTGTAATCCTGAAGTGTTTAATCCAAAGTTTATTCCTTGCAAATATTTAAAGAAAATCGTAAATATCACTGATACGTGCGTTGTCTGAACGACTTGGCGGGTCAAGATGTATCATATACTGTCATTTGAAATAGGCCAGAAAGACTACATCCTGAGATTCAGGTTTTTGATACTCCTACCTCGTTTACAATAGAAATATCGAGAGGCGGCGTATATTGAAAACCACTGGTGCCAAGGTGGCAAGACTACCGCAACCATTAAGTTTTCTATTGTTATAGAGTAGACTACATGTGCATTTATTGTAAATATCAAATAAAACTTGTTTTGTTGTATTGCACCTGGAAATTGAATACCGTACATGCAGCAAGGGTTTGCATGATTTTATAAACATTAAGTAACGCATTGTTACGCATATAATTATCTATCCAATCAACAGTAGTTGTTTTTTTTCATTATTTACCTCAGCATCTGCTAGTCTTTAATATTAATGTAAAGTGTTCGAACAGATGTTGTTGACGGTTTATTAAGCCGCATACTGCAGGCTGGATAATTGGCTTTTAGTTCAGTGGTTGGGGAAGGCTTGGACTGTATCACCTCCTCGAGTAGGTCACCAAGTGAAGGTAGGGAGGTTTTTTTCGACGGCTGAGTAAGACTCCAGTCGCCCAAAGTGACTGGTAGTTGGTTCTCAAAGTGCATCGGCCGTATTTTATGCATTATGGTACTATACTGGACGAGTCCTCGCTGCCGGTGACAGCCATTTCCTTAAATAGGTTAGACTAGCTGGGCAGCCCACCGCGTCATCCTAATTTGGTCTCCTTATGGTGAGGAACGAGGCCGGTCCACTGCGTCCGGAGTATAAAAATAGGTTAGTAGCCGTTGAGACCCGAATACGTCATTTCGTTTTTCTTTTTTGTTGTACCCCATACAACAGTGTTTCCATACAGTAGACAGTTTGAGAGACAGCATAGAATTGCACCAGACGTCACTGAAAACGTGGTTTCATGTAGATTGGGAAAGAAAATGTGATCCCGACACACACGCTACCACTATCACCACCACAAGAGTGGTATTTGCTCCCCTCCCGGTAACCAGAGGGATGGCCATGTCCTTCGGGATAATTTGTAGTCATCCTATTGAGGGAGGGGCGCGGATAACCATCCACTGCTTCCGGAGTTTGGTATTTGAGATAGAACTATAACTCGACGTGAATGACTGAAGAAGGACCAGAAACAGAAGTCATCCTTCCGAGATAAGTGTCAAAACGTACATGTATAGGACCCCTACACTCCGGACGCAGTGGACCGGCCTTGTCTTGTCGCGCAGTATATACATGCAGGAGAGGCGATCAGGACGACGAAATGGACTGCATGGGAGTTTTACGACCCTGATTCTATGCGGCCAGTTGCTTAACTCTAACGAATATGCCACTGATCCCCCAATAGGCCTATGGAATTGCATCTATAGCCGAGAAACTGTCCTCGATCCTAACGACTGGCACAAGTTTGTTGAGTGCTGTATTGGCCGCAAAATTGCCGCATGTGAACAAATATACAAAGTGAACTCCGGATAAAAGCGTCCAGTTGTTTCAAGGTCTGAAAACAAACGGCCAAAATTGATTAAATAAATCATTAATCAAAGTAAAGGCACAGCTGTATCGTGAGGTCTTCGTAAAAGAATATTATCTTATGTGTGTTATCAGTGGGGAGGGGAGGTTCACTTGAAGGGGGGGGGGTTGTGGGAGTTATTGAGCTCTTATTTTCATATGCCTGTGCGTTGATCACGTCGTGTCGGAGATGACAATGTAAAGACTGACACAGGCCGATCGACGGGTGATCGCTCGATCGGGCTACGATCGGCCAATCAGGGATCTTTGCCTCTCTGGACTAGCAGAAAAGTATTAAATGTTCGATTTGACGTTCCAAGACATTCCTTTCAGTTTCGAAGATGTCGGGACTTTCTCCTGTCGGACTGTTCACAGTCGTTTTCGTGATAAGCCTCGTCTTAGTCGTGGGTAAGTCTTTTGTCGAAAACACTCAAATTCTTCTTAAATCTGACAGAAACCTGTATTTCGCAGGGAATTTATTTTCAGGCTCTTGATAAAGCCTATTGGTGGCAATGGTGGACTAAATTGTCCCTGTCCCACCAAATCAACAGGCGCATCCCCCTCTACAAGAGTTGCAGCGGATCGGAGCCTATTTCAATGGCCTATTTCAATGACCTTCTTCAAACGGATCATGGGTGAATACCGAGCCAATTTTGATAATCTTGGACAGCTGTTATCATCATCATGTTTTCCATAATCAGCGAGCTGATTTATTCTATTTTAACTGGAAATGATGATTGGGAATAGCATACATGTTTTGAATATTAATTTCTTTTATTCCAGGCGGATTCGAAGGGCACAATGGCGGCGACAATGGAGGAGACTTCAAGAAAGTACATCATGCGAACGGCCCAGTCAAGAGAAAACCAAAACCTGTGCACCTGTTAAAATGTGTCCAATGTCAAGGAGAGTCGTTTGAAGAATGTTCCAAAAGCGAAGTCTCAAAACCCTGTCCACCAGGTTCAAGCGTGAGTAGATCATGATGGAGTATTTAGAAGTGTCCAGAGCGACCTTAAACGCCCAACTCCACTAGGATAAACCGCTGTGGCAGTCACGGCACCGACGTGGGAAAACTCATACATATACTGCTAGGAGTGTAACCTTGGATGAGGCCTTGGAGTGTAACGATGCGATCCGAGTTGCAACTATCCATTATACATTTCACTCGGATCCTGACACGGGTCTCTTGGACCCTTTTTGGGAGTGTCCCTGTCGCGTTATGTGGGTGATTTACCGGTCGCGTTCCCATCACAAAAAGCACTAGTGGACCTATTGCATATCTGTGACGTTTCCGACACGTCATACCCTTAAATTTTCGGCCTTGATGTTGACACGCTTCCGGTGGCGATGTCATCTTCGGTCTCTACCCTCGGTGTTTGCTATATGTAGCCTACCTTTTTAAAAACATGTTTGATATATGGCCGGGTCTATTTGGCAAGCCGCTCGCCGAACAGGCATCTTTTTTTGTCCTGTTTGGAGAGCCGCTTGCCAAACAGCACTAAAAAGCCACCCTGTTCGGCTAGCCGAGCTTACCAAACAGGTAAAAAATCTACCCTGTTTGGCGAGCTGGAGACTTTACTTTAATATTAATGAGTTCGGCTCTCCATTCAGGACAAGAAAAAGTCGCTGTTTGGTAAGACGGGCTTGCCAAGTAGTCACTTCCTTGATATATATACCGTCCATCTTCTAGGCGCGGGCATGTATAGTAAAGATACAGCAAACAAATGCAAAGATGAAAATCGAGAAGCAGTGCACAATGAAAAAGGTGAGTGGGATAGTATCCATGCTCTAATCACACTGTGATGCTTTTCCTTCTTTCCGTTATCCCAGAATCTTCAATGAAATTAGTGGATCATCGATCCAGCAATAACTGCCAACCTATTATGTCAGGTGCAATATATATTGCAGCGTGCGGTGTACTGCGGCTGCATTTTTTGTGGAGCGACAAAAAATGCAGGTGTCAATACTGGTCGGCGATACTTCGATTAATCGGCACTAGGATTGACACCGGGTCATCCTGAAGACATAAGAATTTGATGAGATGTAAAACCCTTAGTCGTCAAGCCCTTCCCGTTGCTCTCTCACCATTTTCATTATTTCAACATTTTCTCAATCGTAGGCATGTGATCGCCGTATCTCTAAACGACCAAAAGCATGCGTGCATGGTAACATCACAGGGGACGAGCGTTGTAATTTCTGCTGCGAGACTGACGACTGCAATAAAGGCTGGCCGAAACCACAATTCGACCGTAGGTTGATTCGAGTTTTAGATTGTAAACGTTTACGCAAACGTATTGATTCCTGTAAATTTCGACGTCTGTCCCGATGTTGACCTGAAATCTTAGCATCGGAGGGCTATTCACATGCTCCTCTCCATTGCATGCTGACGGTGAATATTATGTGAAGTTCGGGCTGTTGTAGGATGACCGTGAAGGGCAAAGCCAAATTAGTTGATGAACGATTCTACAGGAAGTGAGCTGAGCAGTGGGACGATGCAGCAGTGATACAGGGCCTAGATAGCCGGTGTCTCCTTTAAAATCTCTTGCACAGGAATTGACAGAGTTGCGCCAGCACCTTTTCTGTTTGTATTTAAAGGTGGACAGATTTATTGTTACATATCAACTTGTCCTTTAATCCTATGGGTGTTTCATGAAAATTATTTTTACCTTCCTTTCAGAGCACTGCACTAACTGGACTGCATGGGGCGAGTGCAATGCCCACTGCGGGCCGGGAAAGCAAGCAAGGAACATGACCTGCCGTATGGAGATCGTGGGTTACAACCTTTGGCACGAGAACACCATTGGCAGCGCGCTGCCGTCAAAAGAGTCGGAGAAGACCACGAACGAAAGGTTAATAAATAGGGGTTCGGTACTGGTAGCGCCTTGCTGGTCGGGTGGGGTCAAATAGATCATTATAACACTTTACCTAAGTATTGGCGACGCAGATGCCACGCAAAACAAACCCCTTTTAACCGTTCCCTAGAAAGCCGAAATCCTGTGGCCGACAGAGGTGCACTCTGGACGTAGTGGACCGGCCTCTACGTCTTGTCGCCCGGAAGGAAGAACAGGGTGACGAAATGGACTTCATAGCAGTCTAGACAGAGGATGCCGATGAGAACAGCTGACCTCTAGGGTTGTCGGATTGAGTTGAAAGGCTGAGCGTCAACTGGGACATTAGCTCCATAAACAATATATATTGAGCGATTGTAATTTACGTAGAGGAAACTGGAGACCCCGGAGGACACCTACGAAGTCCCCCTCTCTATCATGATCTGATTTATATGAATGGAACACATCAAACACATCATACAGTAGAACCTCTCTATTAAGGGCACCCTCGGGACAGACAAGTGCTGTCCTTAACAGAGAGATTCCCTGATTAAAGAGGTCAAATTGAATGGAAACTACCAATTTGGGACCGAACTAGTGTCCTTGATAGAGAGGTTGTATTCAATAGAGAGGGTTCCACTGCAACCCACAGTTGACCTCCGAGACATATCCTTGACTCCTCTTTTCAGCGCTGTCTCCTTCCTCCCTAAACTCCCAGCAAATGTGACGGAACCAAAGGTCAAATGGCAACACCGGCCCTGCCAAATCAGGCCATGCAAAACTGGTAGGTATCTGGGGGAGACTGGCCTTCTAAGCCGAGGTTAAAATTAGAGAAACTGATAGCAAATATGGGCTGTAAATGCCTGCAAGTCTATCGAAGTCGGCAAGGCCCAGCCCTTGTGGCAAGGCTAGAAATCAGGACCCTTGGCACATATGATGAAGAAGAGGAAGGGTAGGAATCATGGGGGGTGGTACCTTGGCGGGGGGGGGTATATTTAAGTCTCCGATTGCCAAGTTGAGAGGAAATTATCAACTCTTAAAATGGAGATAGTTAAATGAAAGTTGGTAACAAGGAGCGTGGCCAGAATGTTGACCTGAGGGAGGTCTGAACTCCCAAGAATAGATTGATGAAATTAAGACTTCGAATGTTGAACATGCCACTGGGGAGCGCTGCTTCTCATTCTCCGCAGCTGTTTTGTGGAATGGGCTCCCTTTTGAGGTCCGGCAGGCAAAGAGCCTTGCGTCATTTCAAACGATGCTCAAGACCCATCTTTTTTCGATTGTAATTTTGTTATAAATATTGTAAATATTGTAAAAGCGCCTTTGAATGGATTTAATCTGAAAAGGGCGCTTAAATTTAAATATGGTATATACATACATACATACATTTCCCAGCCATCTCGGTTGTTCGAAATAAGTTTTGCCCCAATAATGCTGTCGTTTAATCGATTTGGTGTTAAGTATGATACATAAATGGAATCAACTGAATATGATAACGCCAACATTAGAGCAAAACCTGTTTGATTAATCCAGGCCCATCTCAATGGGTGATATGAATAAAGACTAGCAAATGCTTTTATCTAAATCTCCATGTACATTTACACTAGGCCTTTCTGTACAAAACCGGAGTAAAAACATTTGCTAGTCTTTATTCATATCACCCATTGTCTCGATTTCAGGTGAAATACCAGTAGTGAAGCCAATGCCTCCCTTCAACAGAGGTTCAGAGGGTCTGCAAAGTTCAGTGCTCTTCCTGACGCTATGGTTCACGCTAGCGTGGTATCTTTAAGTATGTGAGAAGAATACCGATGTTGTGGCTCATGATAGCTTGGTAGCTTTTAGCATGTAAAAAGAATATTGGCTGGAATAAAGGATTCTCGCACGGAATAGTTGCTTCCTTTTTTCACCATGTGTGTCCATTCGAAGAAAGACTAAAGAATGTCCCAAGTCCCCGATGCATTGCAGTTGTGAACACGGTAGCCATAGGTATCAATGGTCCTAGTACCGTATACAGTAGTTTGCCAATAGCCAAGTGAGAGATTCAGCCACTTTTAGGACGACCCATACACATTCTTTGGGCACCACTGGAGCTGATGTTGTGTTTGAGAATGATGCTGTGGTCAATAGTCATGGTCACACTTACCACTTAGACAGTGGCACCAAAAAATCACAGTTTAGAAATCTGACTGGACATCCGGAAACACCAAAGACACGAAGGGGAAAGAATTCTTTGCCAGCATTTATTGTCTAGAAGCAGCAATTTTTATATCAAAGCAAAAAATTCTCATCAAAATAGACATTTTCCTTCACCAATAAACAAGTTACAATATATATATATTATTTTGTCATGACCATTTTATACAAAACAGATCATATGTGAATTTACAGTGATTCCCATCAGATCCACTGTCGGCAAGGAAATTATGAAATTCAGCCGAAAATATGGGAAAGACTAACTTCAGATTGTCACAGCAAAATGGTGGATCATCTGAGAGTCGTTGATGGTACAGTACAAAAGCAAGTTCTACTTATTTCCGGCCATTATAACTAAGGCTGAAAGGGTGGATGTCGTCCTGGGTGCCGACAAATGGTACCCAGGTTCGAGATCGACTGGACAATAAGCACCCTGGGTGCTATTACACTAGACAAACGGCACCCAGGTTCTTTTTGCCTGGCTTACGGATCTTAGGGACGAGGACGTTTCTTGCAATCTCGTTTTATCTCGCGCCGTGGTACTTGTGGCATTAGTAGTGCTCGAAATAATAAGAACAGATTAACAGAAAAAAACGCGTTTAGGCCTAAAGCTCTAAAAATATATAGCAGTTCAAAGCCCTTGAGCAATGACTAAACAAATGGAAAGTCATCATGAAAAATGCACAGCATATAATTGACAAATGCATGGCATACAAACAGCACCAGAGTATACTTCATCACTACTAGACTAGTTCCTTGTCCTGACACTAGCACTTTTACAATTGGCCAGCCTTGACTGATTGTACGCAACTCCCTGTAGATCAGAGGCTCACAGCCACTAAGCACCAGCAATGGAACAAGAACCAGTCTACCCCATCAGGTTCTCTGTTCCTCACGTCGGTCGAAACAGATCGGGAAAGACTCTCGCCACCTCGAGACGCGCATTATAGATACAGTCATTGACGCTGACACCTTTGTAAGAACAACCTAGTAGACTTAAAGGTAGTTTGTTCTCCTTTGTGTACGACCAGATATCGTCACAGAGCTTCGTGTGGCCGAGCTTGTACTGGGGAATGCAGTTCTGTAAAGGATAAAACACTTGAACATCAAGTTGTGTTTACTTTTAGAATGAATCATGTACAGAAGAACCTCTCTATTAAGGACACTTTTCGGACTGGCAAGTACTGTCCTTAATAGAGAGGTGTCCTGATTAGAGAGGTCAAATTGAATAAAAACTACCAATTTGGGACCAAAACTAGTGTCCTTAATAGAGAGGTGTCCGCTAAGGGAGGTTCCACTGTATTTGTCATAAGCATGATGGTTTATTGGTTAGACTGCTAGACTTCTGACGGAGAGTTGAGCATGAAGCCTTCCCAGGCTTGAATCCCTTTTCTTCTTCTCCTGCATTCAGAATTTTCAAGATGCTCACTAGACAGTCAGTCCGGTAACAAAGTCGACTGTCCTAGGGAGTTCCACCACAGAGCCCAAGAGCTTTGCGGTCAAGGTGATGTCCTGGCCAGTATTCCTCTCAATTCTTCATAAGGGAGCAGGCCAAAGGAGATGAACTGGAGTCAAGTCTCCGGCTCCACATTCACATTGAGAAGATTCTCGTCAGCCTATTCTGAAGCCCTTCTGGGTAGAAGACACCTGACTCACCTTTTGTACGTTTAAGATGGTCCTCTCTGGATCCTCCATGATGCCCAACTGGTTCCTTAAACTCGTCAATGCAGCGTCTTCAATCTCCGCATTCTTTGCGTACTCTGGAGGACCGAAAAGTTTGTTGAACCAAGCTCCTCCTAACATAACCTGAAAAATATGAGCTGAATAGCTAGGCTAGGAAACAAACAATATGTCTTCTAGATTTTCAAGAGAGAAGTGCATGGTGAACCTGGCTCATAATCAGGAGGTGGTTGGTTCCACTTCTGGAAGGATCACAGTCGACTCTGTGCCCTTGATAAAGGCATCCAACCCTACGTTACTTCTTCCTTCAAAATAGACACAAAACTGGGGTTCCCCGTCTTTGTACTGTACTTACAGTAAATCTCTGCGACTTCTTATCCTTGCGATCGTGACCAGGAAAGCCCATTGAATCATAAACAACACCAAGATTCTTCTCCGGTTCTTTGGATGGAATGAGATGGCCAAAACCCTGAATTAAAGAAGAGTTGATATCGTCACTCACTTAAAAACCAAGTTCAAAATAAAGTTTTCTCAGATTTTTAAAGTTTTTCAGCAGGGGATAGCTCGATCAAGGTAAGTTTAGTGCACCAAGGACCTTATCTGACATCTTACCGGGTCAGGCATTGGAACTCCGTTATATTCCACATTGACAACGGCTACCGTGCCTGCTTGTATCTTCGAAAGTTTCTTCTTGAGATCGACATGTTCTATTGGTAGAAGTTGAGCAGTGTCTGAAAAAAGCAACGGTTAGAAATAGTAACTATTCTGTCTGTCATCTCTGTGGTCATGAGTTGATCTCTGGGTGGATCACTTCCACTTGCAATAAACGACAGAGAAGGCAACTCTCTCATAATGCTGAGGTTTCCTTTAATTCGGACCAAATCTCTCTTGATTCCAAGGCAAAGACCAATGTTTCTGAAGAATTAGCTAGTGTTTGATAGGCTTACTAACAAAGTGTAGGCCCACTCTAGGACGTCACTCTAAAACAGACTTACTTGGAGCAAATATCGTCGAAAAGACATGATCCACAGTGTATTCCTTTTTCTCCGTCTTAACCTAGAAAATACAGGAAAACCTGCGGTTACTTCAACCTACCGATGCTGATAATTGGTTTATGTTACATGAGTACATCACAGAGATAGTGTAAGTGTACACCAGGACCAGGGCTCTGGCCCCAAACAAAACCTATTGACAATATGATCATTGGAAAGCTCTCAAAAAGGAACTTGTAATAGTAACATTTGTGTCACATCAATTTCATTTTTAAGTAACTAAAAACAATTTAAAATGTTTACAAAATGACCTGTCCTGAAATGACTTCCCCTATTCATTTCTTATAGCATCAAGTGTAACAAACCTTGACTTTTCCCTCACTGAAGGTCAATCCCTGACACTTTGTCCCCGTCACGATCTCAACGTCATTTCTCTTCCTCAAGTCCTTCTCCATCGCCTCTGCCAGCTGTTTCAGACCCTTCTTCAGCGACCAAATGCCCCATTTCTCTCCCATGGCCTTCTTGACAAGATCACTGGAGAGCTCAAGCTTTTCTGAAGAGAGGAAACAAATCCAAATTCCGTACATGAATATTTAGTCAGCAGCCCAGAGACAGGATGAAAAATGTCAAGTAGTCTGTTGGACCAAACCTTCTTGAGTCGGCTAAAGTTTTCTTCTAGATGTATTTTGGTTGCCTTTCCGAGAACAGTCCCTAAACAGAGATGTTCCACTGTAATTCACTGGAGTGGGACATTACATGTTACGCCCCCACATTTCAGAAAGCTCGTGAATACAAATCAGACTTGCATCAACACGACACTCGTATGTAACAAGTGGTCGTCGAAAGCCCAAGTCAAAGTGATTTTGTATATCAGACAAACAATCCTGGTCCAACTGAGTCTGATGCAAGTTGTACTGTATTTGTGTGTTACCTTTCTTGCGCCTTAATCCACCAACAATGATAGAACCATGTTTCTGTTCAAACTCAAATAGTTCTGGTGCAACCGCTTTTATACTGAGCTCACGGATGTCGCCGGCAAAGATTCCTCGGACCACGGGATCAGCGGCGTAGTCGGCCAGCTGGAAGACAGATGAAGTCATATTTATTAACCATTTAGGTACTGCAGGGCTTTGGCAAACACTCACCAGAACACTTAAGGAAACTGACCAGTCCCAGCCCATTAAGTTGAGGAAAACTTCTTTAACCTCAAGGGAATGTAAGCTTACCACCTGACCAAAAGAAAACTGAATGGAGGTCACTGGTTTTCCAGGTAGGTAAAAGAGTTTGAGAACGTAGTGAAAAGCTGCTGCTGTGTCCAGTGGCAAGACCGTTGCACGACTGACTTGGGCGTCAGATCGGAGAAAATATCGTTTGATTGTCCTTACGTCTTGACGTCTCCACCCTGTTGGTGAGTCGTCGTTGGATGGTTGGCCCTGTGGCGTCACTCTTGGTGGTTGTGACGTCCCGGTCTTGGCGGGTGTGGTTGTCAAGGGTCTTTCCGGGAGAAAGGGTGTGCGCATGAGTTTGATGACAAATTAACAACTGTGTATTAAAACAAGAATCGAAGTACAAAAATTATGACCTCGGTTTCTTACATTGGTCCCAAGTCTCCTTGAAACAAAGTTGTGTATAGTGTCATCCTTCAATCCCTTTTCCCCCGCTTTGAGCACTTCCTTTATGAGAGTCCACACCAGTGACTGGTTGAAAGGGGGCCCGGGCAAAATAGCGGACATCAAATCTGTAAGAAAACAATTCTTGCATTTAGTCAGTTACATGCCCTAGACTATATACAGTAGAACCTCTCTTAGCGGACACCTCTCTAATAAGGACAACCTCTCCATTAAGGACATTAGTTTTGGTCCCAAATTGGTCGTTTCCATTCAATTTGACCTCTCTTATCAGGACACCTCTCTATTAAGGACAGCTCTTGTCAGTCCTGAGGGTGTCCTTAATAGAGAGGTTCTACTGTATTGTGTCATATCACATCTTGACGCAATATAGAGGGCCGCTATGGCTCGGAATCTCGATTGAAGTCGAGAGGTCCCTCGACCTTGGTTTGAACCGCACAGCTGGCATGCGGGTCTGGGCAGGTCTCTTTGTCTTATATGTCTTCCTCCACCCAGGTACAAATGGGGACAAGTCAGAAATGCTCCAGTTGTAGTGCTGGTTGAGGGGCCCATCTGTGGTCTACTGGACATGCAGAAAGGTTTCAGGATGATAACCTCTATCATATTTGATATCAGACTACAAATCCTTTCAACTTTTGGTTCATCCTGAGTAACAAAATGTTGTAAGTGACACTTGCAATTGTTATTATTTTAAACAAAAACCTACTGCTTGGCACTGCATGCCTCTTTCCATTCATGTAAATAAAACGGTACTTCATGACTGGATGTCCTCGCCGCACTGCCAGGATCTCATCCTCTAAACCAAGGGCTTCAGCAAGTTCTAATGTGTTAATGCCACTCTTGCCGACACTGCGTAAACTTCGCGGACCATGTTCGAATACAGCGCCGTCTGGCATTCTTGTTGTCTGTATCCAGCCACCGACATCTTCTGCCCCTTCCAACAGAATTATCTGAAAGGAATGAAATAAATAGGGACATTGCAGTACAATAGAAATGTTTTGGATTGTTGTGAAATAGACTAGGCCCACAGAAGGGGTATGGTACCAAACCCCAAGGCCCAAGCCAAGGCCAAGGGCCAAACGCAGCCCCGAACACTCATCACTCTCCCCACTTTTTCATAACTTTAGTTTCGTAACCAGTCTTGCAAAGGCTTACCCGACTACAAATACTTGGCATTGGAAACATTAAAAACTAGGCCAAGGCATTTATAACATATATGTTTTATATAATAATCCGTCCGATAAAACGTCACCATTGGAATCCATAGTGTAAAAAAGTACCTAAAGACGGACATCCCCAACTTACACACACCTTTTTCACAATATGTCGTCCATAATGCGCGTATCTAGACAGATAAAAGGCTGTAGCAAGACCTGTTGCTCCACCTCCAACAATTGCAACTTGTGCCATTATTTAAATCGACCCGAAAATCGTGAAGTTTGTAGTCCGAAAATCAAGCAGAACCTTTCTTTTTTGGTTATTGTCGGCGAGTGTTGTTTCGCGATTATTCCGCGATAACCGCGGTCTCTCCACTCAAAACGAACTGTCTTCAACCGCCGAACTAACGACAGGACATCCTGAGGAAATAGGGGTGTCAACCAATTCGAAATGCCGAGGATTTGTTGGGTGAAACTGCAGCTGGACACAAATCGGGATAATTGGCCTTGTCTCTCAACATTTGCCAGGTTCTCAGTTTTCTGACTTGAATGAAAGAAATATTCTGTCAATCCTTGGGCAAGGAGGCTATGCACCAAGTCCAATAATAAGGAATCTTGGTTGACATTTCATCATGGGATGGGGCAATCATAGAAAAACAGACTTCCCCAAGGTCATAGCTGGACCCCACAATGTTGGGATTTCGATTATAACCTCCTGCTGAATCGTCTCATAGATTCAGCCATTGCTTTTACTGACATAAATTATAAATCGGAAAAAAAAAGAAGAATCTGAAGTATAACACGTTTATTGTGAAAAACACAGACTGTAAAATCATATAAAACACAATAAATGCCCTGAATGCGAGAGGCTGGATCAGAATAGTTTGTGCATCTGACTTGTTTCAAACTCAAACGTTGAACTAGCACAGGGTTGTTTGTACTCATTTCATCATGCTGATGTCCAGAAGGCCTTCCTCGATATGAATATGATCTTTATGCCGAACAAGCTGATGACTATAAGCAAATGCTAAATCACATATGTCACATCGAAATGGTTTTTTTCCAGTGTGAGTACGCTTATGTGTCTTAAGGTGACCTCTCTGCGTAAATGTTTTATCACACAGGTCACATTCAAAAGGCCTTTCTTCTTCATGAGTAAGTTTGTGTTGCTTTCGCCCACTTCTGTGCATGAATGTCTTATCACACTGGCTGCATTTATAAGGTTTTTCTCGTGCATTTGTATGAATATTTTGATGTGTCATAAGGTCGCATCTCTGCTCAAACGCTTCATCACACTGGTCACATTTAAATGGTATTTTTCCTGTATGAATATGCCGATGAGACGTCAAATGACTTCTCTCCTCAAAAGCCTTATCACATTTGTAACACTTAAAAGGTTTTTCTTTAGTATGAATACGTTGATGAATTATGAGTGTACTTTTCTGTTTAAATGCCTTGTCACACTGGTCGCATTTAAATGGTGTTTCTCCTGTATGAATACGTCGGTGGCGAACAAAAAAACTGTCGAACTCAAATGTTTCACAACACTGGTCACATTTCAATCTCCGGTCCAGCAAGTGATCCCGCTTGTGTATCAAAAGATCAAGTTCGCATGAAAAGACATCCTTACATTCCTTACATTTGTAAGATTCTCCTCCCGGTTTGGGGGATTTCGAAACTTCCTTATGTTCCGTGAGAGAGCTTTTTACCGATGTCTTGGTTGAACATCCGGACTGGTGGACGTCTTCATCTGATTTTGATACTGCAAACAGAGGAGAAGCAAGGAGATTAGGCCTCAGAAAAAAACCAAAGTCGAGGGGCAGACTGGTCTTGGTTGATGACCGACCAGGGAGAAGGAACACTCTGACATTGGGTGATATGAATAAAGAGTAGTAAATGCTTTTATCTAAAACTCCACGTACATTTACACTTGGCCTTTCTGTACAAAATTGAAGTAAAAGCATTTGCTAGCCTTTATTCATATCACCCATTGTCTGAACAACAACCCCAGGGCCCAGAAAGTTGCTTGTCTGCATGATAGAGAAAGACCTCTAGGAGGAGGACATTCTAAATTCAAACCAGCCACATGGAAGCGCCATATAAAAACGTACATTAACGTCCTTAAACAGCAGAATAAAAACTTTATTTGAAATAACAACATTCATGGTCGGCCAAAGCTCAAATCCACAATGGTTGCATGGCCTTCTATTTGGAATAAAAATGCTCACCTCTGTTAAGTCCAGTTGTTTCACAAATTACTGGGAGTTCCGATGCAAACTTGCTAGAAGACTGAAATGGATTTTAGATGAGTAAATGACAGATTCCACAAGAGTCATTAGTTACTACAAAAGAGTCATTAGTTACTACAAAAGTAAGGATGGACAGGCATATAATTTGGCCCAACTGGAGCTAATGAAGCAAAGGCTTCTCAGTTGAAAGTGTACCAAATACGGTGGAACCTCTCTTAGCGGACACCTCTCTATTAAGGACAACCTCTCTATTAAGGACACTAGCTTTCGTCCAAAATTGGTTGCTTCCATTCAATTTGACCTCTCTAATCAGGACACCTTTCTAGTAAGGACAGCACTTGTCAGTCCCAAGGGTGTCCTTAATAGAGAGGTTCTACTGTACATCCTCAATCATACTGCTCACGAGCTGGGAGAGCGACACTGGCCTGTAGTGATATAATCAGACACTTACAACATGTTCAGCTTTCACCACACCAAGGTGATACAAGCTATCATCCATGTGTTCATCTGGCTCCTGCATCGTACCGGGAACAGGGTTAGGTGAGTCGTCCACCTCAATCTTTAATTGTCCTCTACTTCCGGTGACTGAGAGGCAACGATCTGACTCTTGACCCCCGAGCAACGATTCATGTCCGTATTCTTCCTGCTTCACATGAATCAATCCAGCGGGAACAGGGTTTAGCAGGGTAGCTGCCGACATGTTGCAAACTAGAGCCTGGTCACTGAACATCGACTCGTTCTTAAATTTTAGCCGGTCACTTGAGTAAACATCAGTATCAGATGAGATTTTATACAAGGTTGAGCGAGACTGAACATCAGAGACTTCCGTAACCTCCCTCTTAACCTTTTGAAATTCCCGATAATCAACATTGTCGTTTGTTTCACTTTGACCTTGGTGAAAGGTCGAGTCAATGGGCGCAATTTTGAAATGCATTGGATCAATGCCACTGGTTTCAGTTTTAACTCGGGCTAAATTCAAGTCACAGGCATCCGTCTGCATATTCCAGATACGTAAATCGGGATTACTCATGTCACGCCAAACCCCATTCTCTGACACAGATACATTTGCAGCATCCCAGAACTGCTCTGCTTGGCATGGCTCTCTTTTGATAACACACGACCGTTGATCACTTTTTGGTGATCCTATTTCTCTGTTATTTTGTTCAGTTTGTCCCAGGTGTTCCTTGACAGGCCCAATCTTGATAGGAACACAATCAATTTCGACCTCCATCTTGATTTCACTTTTGGCTTGCAAAACCTACAACAAATTAGCATAATTTTCATGATCATTGTCACCATATTTTTACAGATCAAATCCTTACAAAATCCGTTATTGTCAAATCCAACTCAGCACAGCTTTTACCAGTAAACATAAAAACCTGACTGGCATCATTCTGTGGATAATCATGTAGGCCTACTTATGCTCTTGCAGGCTTCACAAATCTGCCAGAAACTTACACTAAGTACAGCACCATCTTCATTGAGGACCAGAAAGCCGAGAGAATCAGGAATACGATCAATTCCTTGGGTGATGGTGGACATTCTACCTGGTGGGCTGCTCACTGTTCACTAAAAGATTGGAGAAACAAGTCGTCACAATTCCACAATTCCGTTGGCGGACGTCACGGTTTAACATAAGTTGTGTACCAGTGCTACGGATTACGCTGCATGATACAAGGGCCTCAACATCACAGTAGAAAAGAAAAATATTGAATTTGGCTAAATCACAGGGCATGGGCCAGGCCTCTGAATCTGATGATGATGGGGGGCGGGCAAGGGGGTTGATCCAGCAGCGGAAATTTTCTTCACACTTGCTTGGCGCTGCTACAGCTTAAAGTGCTGTGGTACAGCCTAGAAGCAGTGTCATCACTGGCGAAATCGACCAAAGTTTGTGAGGGGCCGAGTTTCATCCAAAAAATAGATCTGTTTACACACTATGGCAAATGGCACATGAATGGCGTATTGCAGCATGAGCATGCACTGTGATGATGCATTTACCCGTCGACAATTCATTGTCGGACGTCGTCAGTTCGCCAAGAAAACCAAAGGATTCATTGAACTCATCAACACATCATTAGTTTTCAGTCAAGTTCAACTGTATTCCTAGATGAATCACTTTGGTATATAGAGAGTAAGATTTCAATTAACTCACGTTAAAGTTTGAGTTCCGTGGAGGTAGAGTTGTCAGTTGGTTTAGGGGCGTAATCACCTAGCTTAAAGCGAGCAATTAGTACATAAATTTCAGTGATGGACGTACAATATGCGTATAGAAGGATCCCCTTTTGCGATTTGTTGCTACTTCTGGCTGTACCGAGGCTACTTTTGCTGGGTCACTGGATGTACCAAGTCATGCCCGCTGAAATGACGAGTGATCATATCAACATTGTTGTGGCGATACTCTACACCATCCCTTCGCAATTCCCACAGCCCGTGATAACTGTTCACTAAAAGATTTGAGAAACAAGTCGTCAAATTCCGTTGGCGTCATATGCAATTTGAATTGCAGCAGACGTCGCGGTTTAACATAAGTTGTGTACCGGTGCTACCGAATACGCTGCATGACACAAGGGCCTTAACATCACAGTAGAAAAGAATCATATTGAATTTGGCTAAATCACAGAGCTCAGCCAGGCCTCTGAATCTGATATCATGATGGGGGGCGGGCAAGGGGGTTGGTCCAGCAGCGGCTGGCAGCGGACATTTGTCTTGACTCTTGCTTAGCGCTGCTACAGCTTAAAGTGCTGTGGTACAGTCTAGAAGCAGTGTCATCATTGGCGAAATGGACCAAAGTTTGTGAGGGGCTGAGTTTCGTCCAAAAATAGATCTGTTTACACACTACGGCAATGGCGTATTGCAGGTACACGTCAACGGGTCATTGATTGTCGGACGTCAGTTCGCCAAGAAAACCAAAGGAATCGAAGGATTCATTGAACTCATCAACACATCATTAGTTTTCAGTGAAGTGCAACTGTATTCCTAGGTAAATCACTTTGGTATATAGAGAGTAAGATTACAATTAACTCACGTTAAAGTTTGAGTTCCGGGGAGGTAGCGTTGTCAGTACGTTGGTTTAGGGGCGCAATAACCTAGCTTATAGCGAGCAATTAGTACACTAAGATTTCAGTGATTAACATAATAGTTGCAAGTATTTGGCATTTTAGACTCATAATTCGTGCTATAATAACTACGTTGTAAACAAAATGCTCAAAATTGATTCATGAAAAAGTTGTTAGGGCAATATCAAGCAAGCAGTAATGGAAAAAAGTGTAATTCCATTAACTGAATATTGTTTTTAGACACTATAACATTTTAGGCCTACTTTTCCGTAAACCACGAGAACAATGTATGTGAAAAAAACAACACATATAAGTGAGGCGCCGAGTATACAGTAATTGTAAGGTAAAGAAAAGCTCGGTCTCTAAAGTCTGGAGGTCCGGAGTCCGTAACTGTGACGGTCACGAGAGTGGCTTGTCCTTACGGATAGATCGAGAGGGCGGTTTGGGGTTCCGCCGACGGTGCTCGCATGCATTGGTCGTATCCCCGAAACCTTTACAACGCGAACAAAGCTGGTGGCATCCATGACGGTATAGCTGTAGGAATTGACGGTGAAGTTACAAAAAATCTCGTGGCATATCGGATGCGCATCCGATGACGGTAAAGAAATTGACGGTAAAGGATCTCGTGGCATATCGGATGCGCATCCGATGACGGTAAGGGAATTGACGGTAAAGGATCTCGTGGCATATCGGATGCGCATCCGATGACGGTAAAGAAATTGACGGTAAAGGATCTCGTGGCATATCGGATGCGCATCCGAAGACGGTAAGGGAATTGACGGTGAAGGATCTCGTGGCATATCGGATCCGAAGACGGTAAGGGAATTGACGGTGAAGGATCTCGTGGCATATCGGATGCGCATCCGATGACGGTTTTATATACATATATATATATATTATATAAATTTTAGTTTTACACTATTATGTAAGTGCAAGCTCTAGTGAGCTCACACAACTGTTTGACAGTCCTGGCTCCTCCATCGTGCTGACAACATGATGAGAGAGATGAGACAGTCACAGCCAGGCAAAAAAGTCTTGGCTGCTCTGCCAAGTTGTCAACATGGTGAGAGAGATGAGGAAGTCACAGCCAGGCCGAATCATGAAGCCCATCGCACTATTGTCCGTCTTCTGTCATGGAACAGGCAACGGCAATTGCGATTGGTGAAATCCCAATATCTTTCTGTCTGCATGGTCTGTGGGATGTCGAAACAATCAACCTCTGCCAGCTGCTTATCTATTCAGATTGCGAAGGCCTTGACACAACATAAAAACTCTGAAACAACTACCTTCTGCCAGCTGGTTATCTGGTCAGGTTGGGAAGACCTTGACACAACCTAAAAATTACACCAAGGTTACCGCTAATGAACTTTGGAGACGACAGGACAGCCTACGTAACAACCAACCTCTTCCAGCTGGTTATCTGGTCAGGTTGGGAAGACATTGACACAACCTTCAAAGGGTCTTTTAGCTGTACAAGACAACATTACACTCGCGTTCTACATGGGTGATACAAGACAACTGATTTGGTTGTACCGTGGTAATCATCTCACAAGGACGGACAATGGAACAACCAACATCTGCCAGCTGGTTATCTGGTCAGGTTGGGAAGTCATTGACACAACTTCAAAGGGTCCTTTAGCTGTACAAAACAACATTACACTCGCGTTCTACATGGGTGATACAAGACAACTGATTTGGTTGTACCGTGGTAATCATCTCACAAGGACGGACAGTGGAACAACCAACCTCTGCCAGCTGGTTATCTGATCTCACGAGACTGGCTGTACCCAATATCTACCTGAAAATTCTTTAAGTACAACTTGAGTACTACTTGGGACCACAGTCATCTTAGAAGACTGGTGAATCCTCCCAAAGTCCTTTCTCTCATGAGACAGTCACAGCCAGACCGAATCAGTCCTGGCTGCTCCACTGTGATGCCAACATGGTGAGAGAGATGAGACAGTCACAGCCAGGCCGAATCAGTCCTGGCTACTCAACTGTGATGCCAACATGGTGAGAGAGATGAGACAGTCACAGCCAGGCCGAATCAGTCCTGGCTACTCAACTGTGATGCCAACATGGTGAGAGAGATGAGACAGTCACAACCAGACCGAATCAGTCCTGGCTGCTCCACTGTGATGCCAACATGGTGAGAGAGATGAAACGGTCACAGCCAAGCCGAATCAGTCCTGGCTACTCAACTGTAATGCCAACATGGTGAGAGAGATGAGACAGTCACAGCCAGACCGAATCAGTCCTCATACTTCCGACGCGGCTTAAATGATTCTTTTGATGTGATATTCCTGATATTTGTATTTTCAACCAACAGCAAGTACATGTAGTTTGGGTAGTCATGGCTTAAGGTCTTGTGAACTTTAACAGAACTGAAGTGTACAGCTCATCATTGCCAGTGAGCTCAATTTCACCTTGGTAAATCCACGATTCAACATGGTATAAACTGACAGCACTTCACCAATGTGAATTGGGACGGTGAGAAATATTTACCATGGTGAGCATGGTAAACTCTGAATTCAGCATGGTGAACGGTGAATTCACAATGGTGAGCTTGGTAAATTTGAAAAATTTTTCTCGTAAGGGTTAGTTCGGTAAAACTAGAGGAGTTCATCGTTGCAATGATGCCGATTCGTAGTTTACTGTAAAACCAGATAGGAGTCGTTTCGACTTCCATTGCCACCATCCGCATGTCATCACTGGGAATGTATTCTCCACTTTGATCATGGATGTTATGTTCCTATATTTTTGGACTTGATATTGGTACCGAAATATATATAGCTGATGCTAACTCTGGTGGTAGGCCTATGATAGCTCATAATGTGGTGGTAGGCCTATGATAGCTCATAATGCGGTGATAGTATTGAGCTAAACATGAATGGCACCCACGTGGTCACTTTGATATCATATATCAGCCAATCAGAACCGTAAGCCTGAGCCATCAATCATAGCAACTTTATGAATCAACTACTGCGTGCTTATGTATCCTTATACATGGACATGCATTCGATCAACTAGTGGATGCTTAGTGAGTTAGCTGTTAATATTGACTTCTCAGAAAGTACATTTGGATCTTGCGGTGGCTGAAGAACTTTGGGAACGAGACGACTGCTAAAGACTGCAACATTGTAGTCGTCTAACTTCTTAAGTGAAACGCTTTATTCTTAACGTTTTCTCCGTTTTTCATCACAATATTCTACCGCAGTATTTAACGGGTTAGAAACCACGACAACGCGTGAAATCGCAGCCGGACACAGCTAAAAGGTATGTTAATCTTATTAAGGTATCATTGAAGCCTTTTGATTCGTATTTATACCCCAATTTATTGTCTTTAAGAGCGTTTTCTTCTTGCGTTTTCATGACCGCGAAACATGGCCGATGCGTCTCTGGTGAACTTTTTAAAGTGGGTCAACTCTTTCCGCCTTATTAGAGGGGTCTACAAAGTGTATTCTTTTTGCAGAGTGTGTTGGCATGGACCTAGGGTTCTACGAAGATATGCTTGCCGAGGCCAGCCAGTTTTTCGCGAAGGAAAAGAAGCCGTTTGGTGGCGTTAAACCACTGCTTAGTTTCAAGGTAGGGTTGATGATAGGCATTGCCTGGAGGACGAGGTGGGATGCGTATTAAAGGACCCATACTGTGCAGTTGGTTAGCATAGCTGTATACATGATATACATTGTTGCTGATAAGAGATGGTAACTGGCTTTCTGATAACAGGGTCTTGATTACATAATTGGATCAAGGAAGTGATGATAGTCAGCTCAGGCCTAACCCCTCCCTCCCACACTCTCAGTAGGCAACCCCCCCCCCTCCATCCACCCATCCTACTTTTCTCAATTTTGTATTCACATCTTGACTTGATTCAAAGAGAATATTTTTAACTTGACAATTGGGGGCCTGTCATTTGGGCATACATTATCATGAAATTTAAATTAATGACCCCTTCCTCCAAAAAATCCTCTGCTGGTAATTTGATATGAAAATTTCTTGAATGTGATAACCCTATTTTTGACAATCATCAAAATTGAGTAACATCTAAAAATTGATATGATTTGCTCTGAACATAATTTAATCAGTTCAAGTGTGCCTCTAATTGAATGTGATCAAGTTTCTGGTGAACATGATTGGTACCAAATTGCCTTTTGAGACAGGAAAATGCCAATTTCTGTTTCGAGTGTCTAGGACTTTATTGTCAGAAGCTGATCTCTGTTGAAAAAAACCTGGTTTAATTCGAAAAAATAACTGATTGCTTTCTGTTTCAATTTGTGAATATTGACCCTATCAATTTATTAAGTTTGTAGTATACTCAAAGTCACAAGTGTAAGGTCAAATATTTAATGTAGTATACTCAAATGTCACAAGTGTAAGGTCAAATATTTAATGCTGAATGCTGTGTACCGTTAATTATGCACCGGCCAGTATATTCTACCCGCTTGTCCCCTAGCCTTGTTTCGCACACATATAGATAATTCTAATGATCTTTTCAAAATTTTGGGGGATTTTTGCGTTAATTTTTCACGAATTAATCGTATTTCCAGGCGGTGGTGCAGAGTGAGGAATGGAGCGCTGAGTTTGACAAACTAAGTAATGTGCTGAACCGTGATCGCGAGGCAAGCCCACAACCTCGATCGTCCATCCAGAAAGTTCCATCAATGAGCGACCTATCAGATGACAGCATTCTCGGTGAGTCTCCTCAATTTTCTTTGATCAGGGTTTTAGTCATCTGGAACCTCATGGTCTATACCTCCTTTAAATGTGGCCAGGATATAAAGGGGCCATATGTATGCTAATGTTTTGAATCTTGATGAGATACAAAAACCTTGGTGGTCAAGATGAGTCGCAGAGAGGACAACTATAGGCAACACTCGGAAGTTGCTAATTTTTGTCGCTAATTTTTGTCGCATCCAATTTAATTGCCTGTGTGTGATTGTCTTCATTGCGCCTTTCAGCTTTGAATGATTTTTTTTCCTCAAACGGTGTAGGCCTTTTTAATACAGTAAAACCTCTCTATTAAGGACACCCAAGGGGCTGACAAGTGCTGTCCTTAATAGAGAGGTGTCCTGATTAGAGAGGTGTCCGCTAAAGGAGGTTCTACTGTATAAGCATCATGGAAAGTGGTAAAGTTTTACTGTGACATCCATATGGGGAAAATACTGTCTAAAATAAAGATAAGGCTATAAGTTTTATTAATTTCCACATGCTCTACCAGCCATTCGTAAAGCTTAGGCCTCGTTTTAGGCCTCGATATGTCTGAATCAAAATCGCAACCTACTTGGGGCCTCTTGAACTTTATCAATGCCGTGTGTATGAATGAGAATCTAAATTGATCACGTGACATGTAAAGAAAAAGTCGACCACATGCCCGATCTATCACGAAATAGCCTGACCCCATTTCATTCAGAAATTTCTCCGGGGACGAAAATAACATGGGTACTGGGCAAGGTACTAAGCGTGCATGGTTCGCAGGCAGTGGAAGAGCTCTAGGTGAATAAATTTGTCTTAACACCATATCAAACAATCTCTATTCTTATTCTGATATCAAATGTTAACCCTTGGTTATCACTTCCGTGGACTGCGTATTGTAATTTGCCATGATTTGTGTTGGTACAGAACTTCTAGATGAAACTAAATCAGATTAAGACAACTTACTTTAGGACGAGGGTCTAGGTCTAATTGTTGCAGCTTTCATGACAAAACCATCAGGCTTGCAAGGCAGAAAACGTTTTTTTCAACCTGTATGAAAGTAAAAATCTGGAACTACAGTAGAACCTCTCTTAGCGGACACCTCTCTAATAAGGACAACCTCTGTATTAAGGACAATAGTTTTGGTCCCAAATTGGTTATTTCCATTCAATCAGGACACCTCTCTATTAAGGACAGCACTTGTCAGTCCCTTGGGTGTCCTTAATAGAGAGGTTCTACTGTAGTTAAAAGAGACCATTCAAGTAGCCTAACTCTACCATATTTGAAATGAATTATGGCTCAGTCAGAATCTTTAGGTGTCTGATGATGAAGATGCTTCCGATGATGATGATGATGATGATGATGATGATGATGATGATGATATAATCCTATCCTTATTGTGGGTTTCTTTTAAACCTGTTATTATGTTAGCTCAATGCTGGAAAGGCTTGGAAAGTATGTACACACACTCCCAGATGGACGTTGGATACACCGATCATAACAAGTTAATTGATACCTAGTTTTTGCTCATCACATGTACTTGTGGAAGTACAGTAAAACCTCTCTTTTAAGGACACCCAAGGGACTGACAAGTGCTGTCCTTGATAGAGAGGTGTCCTGATTAGAGAGGTAAAATTGAATGAAAGCACCCAATTTGGGACCAAAACTAGTGTCCTTAATACAGAGGGTGTCCTTTATATTGCGGTGTCCGCTTAAGGAGGTTCTACTGTATAAGAGTTTGAGAAAAGCTCTATTCTTATAACGAGGTGCTGATGAGTGTATCGCAGTAGTCAGAAGACGAGTTGCGTTCCTCAAATACTTCAAATGATTTCATCAAGTTTGGCTTTACTTAAAAGTTCCCGAGAGCAGAGGTTGATTGAGTGCAAATTATTGAGTTTTGCTGGGGAAAGTGAGATGACCTCCCACGCCGCGTAAAATATTTAAGAGAAAACGGTTAAAATTTCTCTGCTAATGACGCTAAAGAAGACTAATATTTATCAATTACGACACAATTAGACAGATAGCCGCAGCAATATATTGGCGTATTTTAAATTATCGGTTACTTCCTGTCCAGGGAAGCTCGAAGGTATAGCCCGGCCACGTGTCCAAATATGGCGTAATGTATCGGGGAAAAAACTCTAATGAGCATTCATTGTATTGAATATCATTATCTCACCTGTTCGAAAATGTCAAAATCATAGGTAGAAAATTTTCGAAAACCGGCTCAAATTTAGCTTCCTAGTTTCAGAGATTCTCCTGGGAATTCGGTAATTTGCTACAGATTTTTACAAATGGTGCGTTATGTCTTAATTTTCGACGCCTTGCTGCTAATTTGAAAACATTCACGATAATGGGTTTTAGTACGATATTGCATCTGTTTGTGAATCCTATAAGTTTAGCATTCGGTTAACCAGGCAGTGTTTGCCGATTGTGGTCAGAACGTGGGAAAGTACCAACTATTTTTAGCCGTGATTATTACTTTAGGAATATTAATGACGGAATACTCACACAGTAGATGATCACATACATAAACATCATCTATCATTTAAAGCACTGACATACATCTCATTACTATTTGTAATACCCGTTTATAGGAACCTTTAAAAATCCTGATAGCAGTGGAATGATACCCGAGATTCTGAAAGAATTCTGAAAATTGAATTTTACAGGGTGTTAATGAAATTTTACTTTTTACAGTAGTTGTCAATTTAAACTGCTTCAGATTGCTTTTTAGGTAAGATGACTTTCCTGAAGTTGTGACTTTTTCAGATGAATTTTTATCATCTTGCCAACAACATGGACATTTATCATAACTTTCATATAAGGGGTTACAATTCTACCCCCTTGCCCTCCCATCAAAATGCATACATTGGACTACATGTAACAGTTAACTCTTCCCTCTGTTTGCCCTTCCTTGTACCCCCTAAATAAACATAAGTCAGGCCTATGTACCCTTGTTAACACTCGCACCCTGCAGGGCCTTTGGATAACTTTGATCCATGGTTAATGACCTATGGACCTACTGATCCTTTTGTGTATCTTAAAATACCCTTATCACATCCCTTTGTCTCTCTAGTTTCTTCTTGTACGCATATTGCTAAGGAGTTTCGGTATTGTTGGCAAGGGGTTAATTCCATTTTAAGCTGTGAAAATTATTAAATTACTGTATAGTGATCCAGTTTTGTGTATCAATTGGGTAAAGTCTGATCTGTGAAGTCAGGGTGACATTGGCTGATCAGCTACTTAAAGAGTTGACAAGGGTAATTAGCATAAATCAGTCGGGTAATTAGCATATTAGTTGTTTCTAATCGCCGTATGAGTGAGAGCCAAAGTCTGGTGATCTTAGATTAGAAGATGGTTAATTGTGGCAGTATTAATGAGGAACAATTCTAATTTGAAGCATAAGTAGTTTTGCAGTCGTGGATTCAACAACTTGTTATATAGGCCTTACTGAATTCAAGTACACTAAGGAGTCTAATCATTGACTGGCGATCTTGACCAATTCGAACTTTAGGAGCATATTATGTTCGACTTAGCGGGATATTGGTGGACGTCGCAAACTGCAAACAACTCCCAACGCTACCAGCAATTCACTGACAAGAGTTACTGCCATCAAAAGGGTAGGTGGATGTTTGCATTTGAGGTTGATTTGTTTTAAATGTGAGTAAAATAACCCAGATTTCGACAATTTGTGTTTACCCTTTTTTGATCACTTTATAAAGTGTTGATGATGTGCATTTTCTTCACAATTTAATAACAAGTAAGCTCACTTTCATAAACTGATTACAAATTCCAACGCTCTTTTGTGTTAGTCACAAAATGATAGGACCCATGACCAGCTCTGTCCTTAAATGATAGGCGTGTGTCATAGACAAAAAGGGAAAAACACTTCGGTCTTTTAGACGACTGAGATTGAGATTCCCGCAGCGGACTAATGAAACATGATTCAGATACCGATAGGCGTAAAATCTCGACAAATACGATGTGACCCATGACTGGTCACTTTCCAGGGTCACTCGGTGCAACTGTTTTGTATCTCATCATGTCAGATATGATATTTTCGGTATTTTCTTTACTTGGCCGTTGTATTATTCCTGTCCTATTGTGTTATTGTTGGATGATTCATCCCTCTCTTACGACATGAGTCGTTTCTGATTTCTGGAGAATTTCTGGTTTTTCTCCTCCTTAAGGGTTTATTTGACAGCAGTAATGGGAAGGCCTATGCCTAAGCTCTCGGTGGAACTCTGAATTTTCAAAATCAGGCCAGAAATAACAGTTTTGCAAGGAAGAGGACTTCCAAAGACAACATTTTAACATGATGAAAAAATGTTCAGTTGTTTTGCTCTATGGACACACCCCAAGGTGATAAGACTAGTTTCCATGTCACAGCTGCCAACAACTCATCAGTCTCATCTTCAATGTTAGATTGTGGTGTGGGGGGGACACTGGTTCCCAAGACAAAGACCCCCACGTTGTCTCCCACCTAGGGGCTGGTGTGAACATCCCTAGGTTTGACACCTCTTTATGCCAGTTCTGTAAAACCATCTATTTTATGATCATGATAATGACGTTTCAAAAGCTACGGCCTACCAACCAAACTGCACCCTAGCAATCAGGCCGGTTGTATCACCTGTCTTCATGTCTTCTTCATCTTCACAACTCTCAGCCATTTGAAGACAAGCTATAACTTATCAACTCATTATCCACATGAATAGAAACTTAACACATCGCTGCTTCTTAATTTTCCAAAGCTTTCGCCATTCAAAAGTTGTGGACGAACTCGTCTGATTTTTCAGGGGGCATTTTTTACCAAACAAAAACACAGCGGTAACTAGCTAAAAATCTTCCCAGGTGACACAATTAGGTTGTATCTTATAGACACGGGCACAATATCACAGCACACCCCACGCCAGCTTCCTCTGTGATTTATGCCCAGGGACACGCTGCATACAAGAACAGGTTCTTTTCATGGCCGTAGACTTGTTTTTGAGTTGGAGGTTTTGCCTCAGTCCTTGGCTGCTGTCTTCGTCAGGTGGCTTATCGGTCGTCGTTCCAAAAGATCCACACGCAGTAAAGTGACCTGCAAAAGGTCACAAGCAGTGTGTCTGTGTCCAGTGTTGAACCCATGTGGATATATACCCACACAGTTAGGAGTCTTGATAACTCATTGCCCGCTGAATCCTTAGATGGTGGGATGCCTGATCTGTCCTGTCCCCAGATTACTTCGCATCAGAATGCCGAGGACAACAATGATTCATTCGTAGAACTATGAATGAATTGAAACCATGAATGGCGCGTTGTATTTTTGGACATGCCTCCAGCATCGAGAGGTGATGTGTGTCGAGCAATCTTGGTCATTAACCCTTTCAGCCTAACCGCGCATTGGCTCTGCTCGACGCGACTCGAAGGACAGCCTTAGTGTTTCAATTTCTCTCCATAGGGGCGAGTATTTCACGAAACCATACCACAGTTGACTGGAAATAACGGATTTGGTACCATAGTCTGAGGTCTCCATCATTCTGGTCCTAATGGGTCATCCAAATGCTCCTCTCCTTGCATTTCACATGAAAGGAAGTGATCACTGGGCAATTTCCCCTCACTTTAGGCCTCATTAACTCTTTCAGTGCCTGGAGTGCGGTAAGCTTGCACTCGTTGGAGCAAAAGGAGCAGAGCGCAGTGCCTGGCATCAATCTTTGGTCTGGAGAGTTTAATGATCAATGTTTAGTCTTCTAACGCCCATTCACCATACGCATCGTCATGCACTTGTACACATGCTCGCCCATGAATGGAGTACAACTATTGAGATATTCTATGGAACCAACAGTGCTATTCTAGTCTGAAGTCTTCAGCATTTTGTTAAAATACTTGGGATGAATGTTTAAAGTGTCTTGTCCTTGTCTAGGACCTGAATGGTCTGTCAGCTGTGACCGAAATGTAGTCTCAGCGGCAGAAGGTTCCATGGTTGAGTTGGGAGGAATTGTTTGGCTGCCTCTGACGAAGAAAAAGATGTTCTTGGTCGTAACCCTGGACGATTCTATTGACGAGACTTTAAAAGATGTGAAACAACCATCTTGGTGTATACTCTACTATCACTAATGTAAGACTGCTTTATCATTTACTACAAAATCTTCACCAAGCCTGGTCGGAACCACATGACATCTTGACTATTAAAATTGAACATTTTCGACTTTAGTGGCATTACTTGTAATGACCATGCATAGTATTTCCAGTTTCTTGAATATTCGGAAATGGTCTTATGGCGGTGAAACTAGAGTATTGTCTTTCTATGCTGCTGAAGGTATACAACTCTGCCTATGCTGATGGTATTTGCGTAGGCAAAAAGTTGATACCTAGATGTCACGAAAGCCTCAGTGCATGGAGGCACGTGTCTCTTGCATGTGGGTTCATGATGATTTCTAAAAGTCCTCGAGGTGGAGAAAAAATTACAAACAGAAAAAAATGAGTGGTCCCACCTCAAAGACAGAGGCGGAGGTTGTTTTTTGGGTAAGCTGTATACTTTGGCACCTAGGGTGAGGTTGTTTGTCGGCTGGACAACATTTTGACTTGATGTAGGTCGAGGATTGCATGAGTGTCCCAGAACATGTGCCAAGATTTCAAGAACTGCTTTTTCGTTACTATCCAAATTAATTTTGTCTTTCAAGGGTGCTGTTGACATTTTGCGGAGTGATGCCTTGCTATAGGCCTATACAGGTTCAGCTGCTGTTTTTGTCCAGATACTCCGGGCCTAATATTTGCCGTCAAAATTGTTATACAAGATGAATGTTCGCCGACTTGGGACTGAGTGACGAGAACCAAGAAATCAAATTTCATTGGCCTTAAGTTGTCCTGAGTCATCGTGCGCTTTCCTTTCGCAGAATTTTGGATAGAGTTTGCCAAGTTATGCTAGATAACCTCACAGCCATCGATTACCATTTGATCGGTCATCGAATACCAGAAGTGCATCAACCATTTTGACTATGACATATGAGATCTACCCAGCCCTGCAGCTAAATTGTGATTGGTAATTTCAATACCTGCAATGTCGCAACAAAAATGGTCTGGTGTTTATCACTGCAGTTTTGATTCACCTGTGAATACCAGGAGTGGCATGGACCATGAGCTACGAGATTGAACCCTGCAGCAAAATCGTAATTGGTTTGGATTGAACTTGTAGGACAATGCATGCTTTCTGAAAGCTTTCTTCTGAAAACCAATGCAAGTGGCTGTCCTATCATCATCAGCATGCAGCTCTGGGCTGTCGTCGTAGTAGTTTAGTTGAAGCAACCTCTGATGTCCTGGATTCCGATTTCCAGTTGGTCTAGAGATCAGCCCTACTCGTGTGATAGATACTAGGGCAACTCTCTTGGACCACATAGCATTCCTCTTGCCCCGGTTTCATCCTACAGCCCTCGACAAATTGCCCAAAGCAACTATTCAAAATTTTACTCTGGTTTTCATTTTACCATTTTGTCGATTTTCGGGCCTAAAGTGATACGGCCTCATGACTATGAGCAAACTATAAGAGACAGCTGACTTCCTCACTTTCATTTTCGCTATGGGTTTATGCAATGCGCTACTCCTCACCCGAATATTCAGTGAATTCAAAAGCAAAAGATCTTGCCCGAAGAAGGATGAGATCAAATTACGGAGCACACCCTCCCCTCTCCAACAATTTGTTACCAAGGCTTGCATAATTTCCAGTGTTCGGGACCTCTAAACAGGTTCGGTCGATTAGCTCTGACTCAAGGTGACATCATTACCGATAATCAGAACGACGCCATTGTCACAGGACTATTTTTGTCCGCATCTCCTGCGGGTGCTGGCGACACTGACAATCTTGAGGGACAGCTGATGATTATCATCATCGGTAGTTGGGTATCTTTGAATGGGACTCCATGGGTCTCTTCAAAACGCCCTTGAAAGTCAAGGTTGGATATTAAAGTGATCTGCCGAGAAGAAGTGGAACTTCTTAGAACGCGGACGAGGGGGCATGGTCTGGTGATGAAGTTTTCGGTTGATGGACATCGTGGATGTGTTACTGACATGATGTGGATCCCCGGGTCTGAGAAAGGCTGGATCAGAGGAGTCGGTGTTTGTTTTGCGTCACTTACCCAAAAATTCATGGGCAGATACAAAGCATTCTGAACCTTTTTGCCCCATGACCAAAAAGCCAGCTACGGGTTAGAAAAGGGGATCGCATGAGCTGGGCGTCTTCCCCTGTATCTAAACCTGGCAGGACATGTTGAGTGTTACTTGGACAAGTCACTTCACCTTTGACCATGACATGTTTTACGAAATACATAAAAAGTAGCTATAGTACAGTGTTCTCGTATCTTTATGATGATAAAGGGTTAAATATGGGTTAATTGGATGAAAGAACAAGTGCAAGGCATGCTAGATCTGGACCATGATGCAGTAATCAAAGTCAGTTGTAATTATAATGTTATCTGAGCGATTCAGCTGTAGAACTCTCAGAAACACTCTCCCCGCTTCCTTCCTGTTCCAGCCCAGTCTCAGAGGTCACCATATGCCAAAACAGATAATATCTTAACCGATCTCTAATTGGGCGCTTTCTTGGCTAATTGGATGCGAAACCACAATATCAACCTCGGGCCCAGGACAATTGAAGGATTATTATGTGATCTGATATTTGACCTCAGCCCAGGAGTTACGCCGACGCCATTTTAGGCCTAGGGAAAATAAAGGGAATGTCTCATAATGAATATGTGTCTTAACTTGAGACAGTGGGTGTGTTATGTTAGGAAATAGCTGTGACATACTGCTTTTCAAAAGAGAGGCCCTCTCATTGTATGGGTCTTCGTTTTATGATACATCTCCTTTAACTTCATAGTTAAAGGGTAACTCGTGTCAAATTTCACAATATGATGTTTTAGCTGTTTTGGACAAATGACTACGTCACTTTCTCATAAATCGGTAAGGTTTTCGAATCGAAATGCACATTTTCTAGAAATTGATGGTTTAATCCCGCCCGGACAGCTCGCTTCGATGCCGTTTTCGTTGATGACGTCACAACATGAACATTTTCGCGGTCGCAGTGGTTTACATTCAGCGATTTTATAATAAATCTAATCAAAAATGGAAAATTTGAGTTTTACATTTGTGATCAACAATTAAAAACGGACGTATTTCCACAAAGTTGTAAATCACATCATAGTATCACTTTAAGGCCATGGTACTTCACTTCTCATGCAACAGTGTTGTCTGAGACATTCCCTTTAATGAGGTGAAGGAAGATTTACAATGCATAGGCCTAATTAGATTTACAAGGCTTCTAGTTACAGTAAGTGTTATGTCTGTAATTGCTGATGAGTGACATTCTAGGATGCAAGGAATTTGGAAAATTGCGTTGAAATAATCTTTAGCATGATTATGATGCCCAGTAAGTAGCAGATTTTTCATTTCAAATGTTATTTTATTTTAAAAACTTTTATGGAATCTGTAAATTATTCCTACCACAAAAAGCTATTTCAAATTCCGTTATGAAATTTTAAACTTGAGCCTGTTGGAATATTCAAGTTTCGAATAGTTGGCGGTTTGTGTGGTCTGATAAGGTGTGGGCGTACCATGTGGCTACGCCAGAATCCCAGCCGCAAGCCAATCCCGTAGTCTCTTCGCCCAGCCCTGTTTCCATCGTGCATTTCTCTCAAGTCTGCAACCACAGAGTAAGAATCGTACCTGTATCAAGAGACCAGGATGGTTAACTATAAATTGTCAATTACATGCTGAGAGTATTTATGTACAATTTGTAAGGAATCGACATGCGCTATCCAATGTTATTCCAGATTGAACCATACCTACTAGCTCTCCTCTCACAATACACGGAAATAAGAAAGCATGTTTTTCTTCATTTATTTGCTTTAGCTGGGGCTACCCTGGAAATTCTAAGATTTTGCTCTTGCTCTTAGCTTGACTTTGTAAGTCTGTTTAAAAAAAGCGAGATTCTGCCAACTGGCAAATTTCATTTCTTAAATTTGCAACCTATCCATCTCGGTCCACATTTGCATAACGAGAAGATCGATTCAAACTCTCGATTGCTCAAGATGACTTTTTATGACTTCAGAGATTGCAACATATTTCAGAATTTGTTAAAGAATATTCGATAACAAAATTGAGGTACTGGTTGTCTCACCAAACACAACAAGGTTGGCGCTGAAATCAAGGTCAAACCCTAGGCGACTGACGAGGTTTTGGGCAAAATGGCATCTTAACCCAAGCGTTGTTCGTTGGGACAACCAATACCTACAGTAGGTACATCAATTTCTATTCTTAAACTGCTCAACTCTACACATTTTAGGCCTAATCCACCAAGAATCTGCCTTTGACACATTTCATGCCAACCGAAAAGGTTGTGGGTTGTCCCCAAAGTGGTCAAAACAAGGCTAATACATAGTCCATTTTAAAAGATGAAACATCGTAAGCAAAAGTGTTCTCCACAAGGCTATTTGTCAGGGTGGCCCACCCAACCTTGGCAGCTTACCACCCTAACTTGAAAGAGCCACCCTACCTTGCTCTAGAACTTTGTAGAGGGTTCCTATAGGGCTACCCTACCTCAAATTGCTGGCCACCCTACCTTGTGTTGCACACTTGTAAAACGTCATGTTAATCAAGGGTATCACCCTTACCACCCTACCTTGGAAGAGCCACCCTACCTTGCTCTCAAACTTTGTAGAGGATTCCTATAGGGCCTACCTCAAATTGCTGGCCGCTCTACCTTGTGTTGCACACTGGTAAAACGTCATGAAAGGGTATCACCGTACCTTGAGAAAACCCTGTGGAGAACACTGAGCAAGATGTTTTAGACATTTATTTGATGATACTTTCATTTCTTTTAGTCATGATGCTGTTTACAAATGAACTACACCCTCATATCATACATTGAAATCCTCTCTGACAATGATAGCATACAAATATGGAACATCACTTTGTGATTCAAATTACTGTTCAGGACAGAAGATGGTGGACAGTGTAATAAAAAATGGATACTAGAATGTGCTGGCATGTCGCTATTGTTAGTCCTGTGATATTGAAAAGGTAATATATCATTGTCAGACATCAGTCTTCATCCAGACACACCAGGGGTATGATGGCTAACTTTGTCATTTAAATTTGAGTGTCTATGAGTTGAAAAACCTACACGTTATCAAAATACTGCTGGTATTTAGTTTGTGTCCTTTCAAGGTGACTGATGCTGCTGTAACAATAGCGTATAGAATATGAGTTAGTGGACCACTAGTAACAGGTGTTCGGGGAGCATCAACCTTCACTCATTTTCATTTTAGTGCCGTCTACCCTCAGATTATACAATACAATAAAAAAACTTGTAAGGCGCTCAAATCCAGCAATTAAACTGTTCGAGTGCACCCCCTAGCGAGCTAAGTACTTCTGAAATAGGACCGTCTTTATGCAAGTATCAATTCGTTTCTTGTACCCCCCCCTCCTCAAGGGTAGTTAAGCTATCACCACTAATCTTTGCCGATGCTTGAGTAGTATTTATTTTTCCTTTAGTGAAAATTTGGCGAAGCTGGAAAGAATAAGGATGCTAATGTGTCGATGTCTTGTCGAACATACAGCCTTACCCAGTAAAATTAGTTCGGTTACTTTATATGACGGTGATAACTGATATATTGTTGATGGTGATGTCTTGACGAAAGAAAAAGTAGAATTGATACTTGCATTAGAGTGTTCCTGAAAGCAAGGAGTGACTGAGTGTCCCGTAGATTACAGCTTAGAGAGTTCCACAGTTGGGGAGCCAGAAAACTGAAGGCACGCCCACCAAATGATGTAGTCTTTGAACGCGGCACAGATAGGAGGTTCTTGTCAGATGATCGGAGTGACCTCGATGGGGTGTATAACTGCAAAAGATCCTGCAGGTAATCAGGGGCAATACCATTTACCGCCTTGTAGACTAGAGTTAGCACCTTGAACTCGATACGGGCACGGACGGGGAGCCAGTGAAGATCTTCTAGAACCGGGCTGATGTGATTCCTACATGGTGTACGGGTTATCAAACGAGCTGCATTGTTCTGGACCACTTGAAGTTTGTCGGCAAGTTCCCCGGATACCCCTAGTAGGAGACTATTGCAATAGAAATGAACCCCAATATTGACTTACTGTTGACTCATGGTCACCATGTTCTGTCTCGTCAAAAGTTTCTTCCTGAAATTCAACCGACAACTTGAAGCCGGAGAAACGTAACGAATAGAACACATTATACCAGTGGGTTTGTGCTAAAAAACAATTCTTGAAATACGTTAGGTGGTATAGAATGCTTGTTCGGTAACTCAATCATGTGTTTATAAGGTTCTATATCACTCAATGTAGCCAAAATTACCTGTGTGCCAATGTACGAGTTCATTTATAAAACAGAATCGCTTTTCTTGTCGGTGTAAGATGAAAAAGTGTAATTTATGTTACAAACTTATATCGCCTATTGGGCCTGTACATGGTAGTGCCTGTCATATGTAAAATGCATTACTGAATTGACTAATGATAAGTTGAACTTGGGCATTATGATTATTTTCATCTTAAGTTGGCGAGAATCAGGAATGCATCGGCTAGAACTCCACACGATAATGTACATGCACCTTGTCTACTTAGCACAGACAAACCACTCCTAAAGCATTATCAACCTCTCTTTACGCCGTAGTACACATCACGCTGAACAGCTCATTCATAAAATTTCTCCAAATTTGGCGTACTCCTGTGCACTTCATTCCGATTGGTCGCGATCGAACAACACAGACTCATTCATGAAAAACCATGAATGAACTCTTGTGACTCTAGACTCTAAATCGTCCTTTTCAGCGATTTTGAAAGCGCTTTATTCTCGGCGTTTGTCAAGATTAAACCAAGCATTAATGTGTACACTTGTTTTGGTCTAAGAATAGCTCACACTTGCTTGGGGCACAATTCCTCTTTGTTGTCTGTGGGGCAGGTCTGTGACCTAGTTTCAAAAATGGCTACATCTCCCTGATATGTTTGTGTGCAGGGTAATTTTAATACCATCATCGTGGTCGGGGTCCAATTATTCTCCCATAAAGACAGGTATGATGTTGGTGGACATGGTTCTTATGACAGTGGGGTCCGTTGACCTCCCTCCTCCAACCCCCATGTGTGATCTCTTCAGATTCAAGGTTTGACCATAGGCACCTCCATTTTGGCTAGAAATTGAAATCCAAAACATTTAGAACTCGTTCAAAATGAAATGTATCCTAATTTCAAGGGTGGGAGTGAGTTCTTTGTTTTCCAGAGAACAGACTCCGACCATCGAAAATGGTATCATCATTTTGATGCTATCGAGTTGTTATATACATGTACTTGTATATTGTGTAGTTGATCTGAGATCTTTCAATTCACATGTGCATCTGATACAAAACACTCCACTTCGAGACATTTTTCAAAAAATTTATGAATGAAATAATGTGTAAACTTTTGGTAACGAAAGTGGATCCATAGTACTACGACTTTGAAGCAGTTTCAGCCCACTTTGACCAAAATCTGTTGACAATATGCATAGCTATATGTACATAATGTACAGGGAATCACATTGAACTCTATTTAACTTGATTTCACTTGAAGTTTACTGTCAAAACATGTACATCATACGTCCAAAATGTACGTCAGTTACAGGATAGTGATTGGTTACTATGACTTTGAAGCAGTTTCAGCCCACTTTGACCAAAATCTGTTGACAATATGCATAGCTATATGTACATAATGTACAGGGAATCACATTGAACTCTATTTAACTTGATTCCACTTTAAGCTTACTGTCAAAACATGTGCATCATACGTCCAAAATGTACATCAGTCACAGGCTAGTGATTGGGATTGCTCTCCAACAAAGACCCTTTAAATCACTTTGAAGGACTGAGTGAAGTCACTCAAGGTTTGCAACAATTGTCCAATGAACACCAAGTGCAAACATGGAGGGTGCCCCTTATTCACTTTTTGGCGATTTTCAAGACAAAAGGTTTACGATAATGAATGGATGTCACGTTAAATTTTCATGAAAATCTTTCTGTTCCCATGGGCCGGTATGAATAGGGTGTGTAGCACTTGATGTACCCCGATTCCCATTCATGCCGACCAGCACCCACAAGTGTGTCGATGCGATCTTTTGTTTCGACAGGGATGCGAAATTGTATTTTTTGTCCGTGTGGCTTGTAGTTCATGAAATAAAAACAGTGGGATCAGTCACTACCAAGTAGCTACACATAAAGGTCGTATCAAGGGACAAAATGCCATGTTTTGAGGAAGCCTCTTATCCTTTGGTTCAAAAATTTGCAAATTGAACTTAAATTGAAAAAGTTTCAACTGTGTAAAAATATGAAAAAACGTTTCACTCATAGTGTAGACTGATTTTACAATAAATGCCAAGTTTCACCACATTTGCCTGCACAATAACACTGCGGCCATGTTTATTCCAATTTACCTGAGCCATAAGCAATGAATGGTGTTGGTCTTTGATTCATGTGTTTTGTACCACTTGCTGTGTACAAATCGAAAGTGTAGAAAAAAGTCTTCTCATTTGTAATACAAGTTTTAAATTCAATTGATTATGCGTACAGACCCAGTTGCAAAAATTGTATTCCTTCAATCTACGGAACGTTTTTGTAATTACAATGATATCTTCATGACTGGTTTGTTTCACATTCATGGCTTAGTCACACGCTCCAAAACGATGTGCCCGGCCGCAGATGTCCACGTCCCATCATGCCTCACCTGTGCAAAAACCTGCCGTTCATTTCAGTTAATTTCTATCCCATTTGTTTATTGATTGTTTTGAAACGGGATGCTGGGAATTCCACGTTTTGCCTGAGGTGACCTTCTGCGATCGCCGGCTCCAGTTTCCGCTGCTGAAACGCGATCTCCCTTCACGGAGATTCTCAGCGTAGTTGACGTACTCATCAATACAACGCAGCCAATCGCTATTGACAACTACTGTGACATCACAGGCGATCGTTAAGCCAGCGCCAACACAACATGTTCGGCAGCTGTGTTGGACGATGATTTACTCTAGAGGTAACCGATACTTTCTATTCAGGGTGTCGTTTTACGGTACTTTCAAGATATACCAGAACAGGAAGTGATTTTCATTATTTCAATTATAAAACTTAGTCATCATAAAGATGATACATGTTTTCACAAGTCCAATTTGTTTTACAACTGCCGGGTTCTAAACTTAGATATCTTTGTTGCCAGTGTTCGTGATATAAGAAAGAGGGAGACTAAATAATTGTACTGAGGTGTCATTTATAAGATGAAACATGTATATTTTAAGCGTAGTGGTATCTCTTTAAGTTAAAGTAAAGTTCAGCATTCATGTAGGACTTTTCCAAGTCCACCCTGCTCAAAGCACTTCTTGCTTCTCGGAGTGCTCTGGGGGATTTTGAGGACAAGCGCGTACACTAAACTGTGGAACTCTTACGTGGAAAGAACAAAGTGGCTCGGAAAGGTTTCGTACCCACTACCATTCGGTCAGATGTCTTATCCCCTCTAACCACTACACCACCTCGCTTCTCTGTGCTAGTAGAAGGCTGCTGAATGATCAAAACAGGGGTCAGGCCAATTTGGAAACAAAAGGCAGAAGGGGTTGAAAAAGTCAGAGTCGTTTTCTTACAAAGTAAACTTAATGATGGATGACACTCACAGAGAAACATAAGAACAACCAGAAGTGTCACCATTTATGTCGTAATCATAGACTGTCATCTTGATGGCCATCTCTAACCATCTAAAGGATGATTCCTTGTCCTGCTAGAACAAAACATGTCGTGCTCAGTTGACATTTTGAGTGATGGTCAGACCCCCTTGAGTCTGTCACAAAGGTCTTCTTCATCTTCCAAGTAACGTTGAGTAACTATTAAACGTGACATACAAATAAGTCAAGCAGCTCTCCTTTCTGACCTCCGATTGTGAAGAGTGCTCCGTGCCGCTCCTTGCTGTCGTTTGGTTTGTGGAAATCGTCAAGTTTTCGATTTTCCTGTAAAAATGGAAATGGTCAAGTTTGTTTAGGGCTGGTCTTAATCACTAAACCGCTCTTTGGGTGACCGTGGAGTGTTTTGGAGGGAAGTTTTAGGTTCCGGTTGACTGCTCATGGCCTTGTTGAGATGTCTCATGACGAGGGTCAAGTTATCCAAATCGACCAGAACATGAACTGTGGTTTTCACGGTGTCGTCAATTATACTTTTGATCCTCTTTCTAAGATTTCAAGTTTTAGTAACGTACCACGAGAAATCTGCATTACAAAAGCTCCTGACTTCGAAACGCCTGTCAAGGCTACTATGATGTGATTTACAACTTTGCGGAAATACGTCCGTTTTTTATTGTTGATCACAAATATAAAGCTCAAATTTTCCATTTTTGATTAGATTTATTATAAAATCGTAAAATGTAAACCACCGCGACCGCGAACATGTTCATGTTGTGATGTCATCAACGAAAACAGCATCGAAGCGAGCCGTCTGGGCGGGATTAAACCATCAATTTCTTGAAAAAATTTGCATTTCGATTCGAAAACCTTACGGATTTATGAGAAAGTGACGTAGTCATTTGTCAAAAACAGCTAAAACATTATATGGTGAAATTTGACACGAGTTACCCTTTAAGACAAAACGTTTCTGATGGTGAAATAAAAAAATGATTTTGGAAAAAATTTCAAATAATATACCCGGGTTCAAAAGCGATCATTGGTCCCCCTTGGTCACTGGTGTTACAAGTAACTGTGAAATTGGTATAAGTGCCACACAAAAAGGTCAGCCCCTGCAGAGCAGTGCCGGGGTGTCAAAGATTAGGGGGTCATGACACATTTACTGTAACCATGTTGGGTGCTGCGGTACAGGGACATGGTGCCAGGATTAGTGTCTACGTGGATCAGATAAGGTGTTGGTGTTGGGCACACAGGGTTAAAGCAGGGTGCCAGAAATGTCAGGTCTTAGACTTAGAATCTTCTGAATAGGCTACTGTGACTTTTTTAGCTGAACATGACACATTTGCTTCATCAAGGTGGCTGGCATCGTAAGGGGGTGAAATGAAGCTGTGTTGCTTGGGGTAGGCCTATTTGGATAAGAAAGGCCTGTATTGTGGATCAGTCAATGTCATACACTTCTACTAACTGTTGCTAAGACTTTTGAAGCCAATCTAATTGTCTTGGGAGTGTGTGGGGGAGGGGGTTTTATAGACCTATGCTTTAAACTGCATGCTGCCAACCATTTTCTGCATATCTTCCAAAACCTTTGGATGCTATACATTGATCCAAATATGTCATTTTGACTGACTGGGAACTGTAAATGTAACTACCAGTTGGCATGTAAGTATAATTTCCAGTTTTTCCAGTTGAAAGGGTTTGGCAACTTTAGCAATATGGGATGATTTTCTCAAGTCTCTCATCTAAAAATAGAAGATGCGAGCTCAGATTCCTGCCACTTGTCCCCCAGCTGTGGAACTAAATCGTGACAGCTTCATCTTCAACTCGTGCAGGTTTCAAGAATCTAGAACCAGAACGCCCCATTCTAATTTATGCATCATGCAGCTAAGAATCGACCTTGGCATCTGTGTTGTCCGATCTTGAAGTTCACATTTCAAGATCCAGTTGTTCTACGAAATCAATTTTTTCACAAATCGTGCGTGGGAATTTAAGTTTTTGTACTTGGACATGTTCAGCTGTTCGATACTTGTCAGGAAATTTGGACTTGATTTGTGGTTTTGTTTACTTTGTCATTGTCTTGTTGTCTTCCTCTTCCTGTTATGAATGCCTGCGGAATCAGCAAGTGTTCTTCAATGCCTTCAGAGCGGGAGGGGAGGTGTTCATTTTGCCATTTTGTTTTGAAATGGCTGATATTCCACTGCATGATTTCAGAAACCTGATGGGTCGAAAAACTACGTCGACATGACGTCTTTCAAAATCAGCCTAGACACTAGGTAAAAAACAAGAAACTCGGATTGCTCCTGCGTCATGACGTAGTGATTCTATGACGCCCCATTTACCATTCGATTCTTATTCGTATCTGCGTTACTTTCCTTTAAATAATGTGGGTACGGGACTTCATATCTTTTGACTCAGGTGCGGTACTGAAACGGAGGAACAGGGACTGAACCATTTAGGATCACCAAAACAAATTTGCTTAGAAATTATAGGCTTTTACAGTAGTGCTACTGAAATGATAGATCTAATTCCATCCTGGCTCTCATGGGTGCTCTAAACAGCATCTCACCTCTGCCCCCTTGTATCAACTTATCTCGGTCTAACCACATCATCTAATTTTACAATTTACATCGGTTTCGCTAGGGGCCGTTCCATCAATTGAACTTTGCATGTTACTTTAAAACTTCTCTCTAATGTGAGTCACTCAAATTCATAGGCAGAGGAGGGTGAGTGTGCTCCATGCAACAGCTAGTGTGAATGGAAGCATGTGGGATTCATTCATGTTCAGACGCCATAGCTCGGCCAATCAGAACCAAGGATACCCATAGAAACATTTGGCCTCGTCATTCACAAAATCACTTCATTCATAAAACTTTCCAACTTCGCATAAGAGTGTGTAAATGGACGGAAATGGTAGTAAAGATCTCGAGCATCAGGAAGTTTGGATATAACGATTTGTCTCGTGTTGCCGGACACTTTGGTGACTTTATATCTCGTAAAGTGAACCAGAAACATTACGATTTGTTTTCTTCTTCCTGGGATATAAACTGTACGCTACAGGTATAGGATGGTGAGATATGGATTCGAGCATTGGGAGCCTGTATTTCACTGTGTTTGCTATGGGCTAATGTTGCACTATTTTTAGCGGTGAATTTATGGGTGCTATACCGGTATCATCGGCAGGCAACTTGTTGCTAGCTGGTGAAAGAGGATTCTCAGAGTCTGTTTTCAAGGAATTGGGATGTTTTTTTGAGTTAGGCGGTTGGACCTGTGTTATATATGTGTTCAATGATGAAAAGGCTCTTTCTGAACAGGCTAGTCTAAACAGTCAAGTTATCTCAGAAATTGGTTAGAATTGTTTATGGGTGCTATGCTGCATCAGGCAACTTTGAAATGTGTTTTCATTGATGAAAGACAGTCCCAGCCTGTGGAAAAGAAAGTGGAAATTTTTGTGTTAGGTGTCTGGTTTCATGGTTATGGGCCGAGAGTGGTTTGTCTAACTAGCATTCAGCATATTAGTCTAAAGTTTTCATGATGTTTTGCCGGGAAAGCAAAAAGACATTTATATATAAGTCTGTTTTTGCCTTCGGAATGAAAGGTTCAGCTGTATTTATACCTTAAGGCCTGCCACAAGGGCTTGTTGTGATTGGACTCTGGAAATGTGTCACCAAAAAAGGTGTATTTCTGTTTCTTCCTTCATTCATGGTTCTCCTAATGTGTTCTTTATCTTGGTTCATTACTTGTTTATTGTCAACCAGCTCTGGCCTAGTGACCTCGATATATCGTGGGGCACAGAATGGGATGTCGCCAAAATAATCAGTTTAGACTGTGTAGTTTGCAGGCTAAAAGTGGCCAAATTCATAAGGGGCGTTTAAGGGTTAGACGTGTCCAACTTCTCTCTAATCAGTTTCAGGGCCTATTCATATTCTGTGAAGATTTACATGAAGGACCTGAATCTGTCTATTCAGTAGTTAAACGCTGTTTCAAGCTAAACGCCCTTTATGATGAATTTGGCCCCATAACTTTTTGAGGCCTATTTGACTTTCATTGTAAATATTGTAGAGGGGCAGGGGGTTAGGCTGTGAAAGGATCAAATCAGTTTAAACGACTGGGTAATTTTCAAATGAAGTTTGCTGGCTAAAAATCATAACTTTTTTAGGCCTATTTGACTTTCATTGTAAATATTGTAGAGGGGCAGGGGGTTAGGCTGTGAAAGGATCAAATAAAGGATTAGATCTAAAACAATGGAACTGCTTATCCGTGACGTTCCTAATTATGCTGAAATTCCAGGGAAACATTTTATTCTTTGGAACAATATGGTGATTTATGAGTAATAATACAGTGACTTATGAGCAGTGTTGATTAACCCTTTATTAACCAATCTGGCCGATAATGATCCTTGATTTGTTAATCTCTGGAGATTAGCATGGATAATCCAATAAGAACAGTTGCTAAGTGGTTGCAATTGCTAAGCCACTTGTTTCAAAGAAGTCTAGAAGGAATCTGTATTTTGACCAATCAAGGGTTAATATTTGCTTACCATTACTGATGAGCACACAAGGGGCACAGAGGCCATTGCTCTTAGATTGGAAAGAGCAAACAGACCAAGGACATTGTGAGTAACAATGAGGCGAAGATCAAGATACTACTAGGACCATCAAACTTGTGCTGTGAATGTATCTTCAGCTGTGTGTTTTGTGTGGTGTGCGCTGCCTATTCAAGGTTGGATAAGTCCTCTAGGTTTTCTCTCGTATTTTGGTGTGTAACTGATTTTAAGGTTGTAGAAGTCCAATGTTTTCAATGTCTGAAAGGGGACAGTTTGGATGGAAGAGTCGTGATGTCAATACTCAACTCTATAGAAGTCCAATGTTTTCAATGTCTGAAAGGGGACAGTTTGGATGGAAGAGTCGTGATGTCAACACTCAACTCTATAGAAGTCCAATGTTTTCAATGTCTGAAAGGGGACAGTTTGGATGGAAGAGTCGTGATGTCAATACTCAACTCTATAGAAGTCCAATGTTTTCAATGTCTGAAAGGGGACAGTTTGGATGGAAGAGTCGTGATGTCAACACTCAACTCAACTCGAGATGTCGGTGCCGGTGATAGATCGGTTGTCAGCATCTCCCCACAATGTAAATCTGGCACACGCTCCACAAATTAGCTCGAATTACTTGTAGGCCTATAGCAATGGATAGAATAATAATATTGGTTCTGTGGTGGAGTAATGGTCTTAAATTGCATCCCAATAACGATTACATTTGTGGCCAAACATGCACAATATCATGGGTAATTAGTGTAGGCCTAGATATATTATAAGTTCATCGAAATAATGGGGGTCTATATGCTTTGCGTGATGTTGAAATTATTTTAATTAGGACAGCGCTTAGCGATATTGAAATGGTCTTTGTTCCTGGTTGAAAATTGCATCCCACACCCTGGTGAGTAATCTGACTAATGTGGTTGTCATTGGTGCAATTGTGTTTATCACTGTGATTCCCTATTGATGTCAATTGTGGCTTAGAATCTGTGATATTGGGACCCATGATTGAAGATGGTCGGTTTCAGAGATTTTTCTGGAACATGTGATCGCTGCACCTTGCCCCTTGGATCCGCCCCATAACTTGGGATTGTTCCGATTTTCATGACATTTGAACAGGTTGTCCATGACATTTGCCACCTAGCAAGTTGCCATGATTTCATAACACTTGATGAAATGAGTGTGAATGAATTCGAGCTTGGTGGAGGGCCTTTAGCTAAGACCTCCTTGACCATAAAAGTCCAAATTAGCAATTTTATGCCCAATTTATTTTTATCACATATGTAATGATGAAGCTATGGACTATCTCACGGATCAAAAATAAAAATCGTAAGAAAGTTTTGCAATATCGATCTAGACTTTCTAGTTGCCGACACTGATGGCTGCATTGAATCATTCTGACCGCTATTCTAATGATGGACTCTCCAATAGATAATTGTCGCTTTCGACACATGTATGAATTTACGACTTTTAATTTGACTAAATGATGATAAAATGGCATAATATAGACCAACACATGCCGCCAGTCATTTGGTCAATTATATTTTATAACAGCGATTTAGTTATTAAATCTGACATTGAATATCTCCAGATCTGATAGTTTAGAAACAATTGTCGAAAATTTGTCGAATTAAAATTTATTTGAAGTAATCCAGAAATGGTACTAAAATTGTCCCAAGGTGCCTGTATTCAATCATGGCCTAATTATGAAATTTTGACTACTTTGAAAAAAAAGTTTTTAAAAATTTGATTTTTTTCCCCACCTCATGTCCCATTCTGTGGTCGAGGCTAAAAAGCGATTTCATTCCAATCACTCCAAACTGCAATTTAAATCTCTTGCGATGAACCATTAGGGACATGTGTTCTAAATATTGCTCAAGTGTCTCCTATTTATAATCCAGTCTCTGTCGAAATTGTGTCTCGGCAATCCATAAAATTGCCATAAACATGCTAAACACATACTATACTTACATGTCGGTTGGTAACATTTTGAACTGTTTCCATCAAAATATGATGATCAATAGTGCGCCAAAGTTCTTCAAACTCGGCGTCAGGTTTTACAATTTACTAATAAAACCATAATTTGCAATTTTATTCTATATTCAGTTTATATTTGTGGGCTCATTACATGACTCATAAATAGGCAATCGTGGGCTAATTAACAAGTGATTTATTGACGATTTCTAGTAAAGATCATTTAACTAGTGGTCTATGGTCATTTAGGCTTCAATGGAACTCACACTCGGTCATTGTGTAAGCTTACATCTTGGAGCCTAGGCCTACTCCCACTCGATACAATCAAAGCCTAAGTTGTCGTTGTGAGATATCGTCATTTTGGTTTTGGATATCGTTACTCAGTTATTCTTCGAAGTCAAAGACGTTTCTGACGTTTTCTGCTCTGCTCTCTTTCTTGGGACGCTCGCACTTACACCACTGACTGATTTTATCACACAAACTCTTTAGCTCAAAGATTTTTGCTTCTTCCGATCAAACAATTTGTTGTCTGTTGTCAAAGATTGATCAATTCTTCTTAATCAATCCCATAGTGAAATACAGACTCCTTTCTTGAAGATTCAATCAAGCCGCGTCTAAAATTTTCAGGGACTTTTTCTACTTCCCAAATTCAAACAAATAGAATCGTAACGTCTCGAGTGCGAATAATGGAGTAAAGGATTCCGTTCCGATTGTTATAACGGCTTATCACAGGAAACTGAAGAAGAATTACATCGGACCAGAATTGTGCAAAATTGACTCAAATTGAAAACCTGAAATCCGAAACCGGGCACTTAACAGGCAAAAGGACAAATTGCCGAGGTCAGCGCTTTTGATCAGGATTGTGAATTATTATATTATTCGGACTTAATCTGCCCCAGGACCTTACTGTTTTATTCTCCGGACTCTGTCACAAATGGGTGGTCGGGATTTCGCCAGTTGTCCTGTCGGAATTATGTACCGCAAGCCGCAGATCAAAAGGGAACCAAGCGATTCGCCCTGTTGCTATGGACAGAATGGTTTCTATGGAAACGGTAGGTGTCAGCATCAGTATGCTAAGGTCGTAGGTTAAAAATCTGTGCATTTTTGGATAATCTGCTTTCTCTTTTTAAGGCAGGTTATTCATCTTTTGCCAGTATCAATAATCCATAATTTCAACGTTGAAGAATTTAGTTTCAGATTGACACTCCAGCTCATCGCTGCTGTTTCCCATTGGCTTCAATTATGTCCTGAATATGCCCCCTAGAATTTCAAATTGCGTATGATAAAGCATCTTTTCTGACGTCTTTAAATTCTTCTCGTTGTAGATTTCCCCACGAGCCACCAGGTGCCCCCACTCACACCAGGGACCAATCAGAAGATGTCCCAAGTTCTCCTGGCGAGCTTCAAAAGTTTCGAAAAAGAACAACAGCGGATGAACATACCTAAAGGTAAGAAAACTTGGTCATGCATGTCGTTGGGCAAACGGCTAAAAATGTAGGGCCAAACTATAGGCCTGGTCTCTTAATTGAATTAGCTAGAAATGCCAAATTTAGAGGATGGGCAATGATAAGAGGTGTTCTTTCTATAATACAGAGCACAACTATTCAATGGCTAAAAATGTAGGGCCAAACTATATGCATCTCAGTGGCCTATATAAACTATAAACTATAAACTATAAACTATAAACTATATGGTCTCAGTGGCCTCCTGACAACGATTGAATTAGCTAGAAATGCCAAATTTAGAGGATGGGCAATGATAAGGGGTGTTCTTTCTATAATACAGAGCACAACTATTCAGTGGCTAAAAATGTAGGGCCAAACTATAGGCCTGGTCTCAGTGGTCTCCTGACAACGATTGAATTAGCTAGAAATGCCAAATTTAGAGGATGGGCGATGATAAGGGGCATTCTTATAAAATACAGAGCAGAGATTTTCAGAGTTACCACATTTGCCATAACGTGCATCCCAAGTGATCATGGGAAACTCACATAACGTGATCCTAAACTCACTTCAAAGTCAAACATCGTGTATAATTTCAGCAATCGCATCAGGTTTAATTGTTTCCCACAGCTTACTAACTCGTGTTACGAAATCTCGTACGATTTACTAACGAATTAATTTGCCACAGACTTGTAAAAATGGTTTGTAATCGTTAAACAAATTACTGACTACGGGCATCCATGGTGTGAAAAATTCCTCACTGCCTGTCCTGAGACTTGGCAAGGAATAACATTGGCTTTTATGAACTTTGTAACAGGTCTGTAAATTTTCTTGATTACGCATTGACAATGGTCCCTCTCCTTCATCAGTTTTATATATTCAAACTTACATAAACGATTGATATTGCAGTAAAAATACCACGTTTTGCTGTGAAGCAAGTAATTACTAATTCACGTACTTGATTGATACATACATTTAACTGGTGAAACATGCTATATTGGTTTATACTCAACACTGACCCCTATAAAGCCATCGTAATGTGGGCACTCTCTCTAGCATATGTTTGCTAGTTATCTTTTTTCTGGCGTGAATAATTACGCATGTTTTAACGAGCAATTTTGATCGAATCATTTCGATTGTAAAAAAGTGTAATAGTTTACTATGCCACTCCTAAAAAATTGTGATTTGATAATTGTTCTGACCTGGGTTTTAATGTATGTGCACAAGATGACTAAGATAATCATCTCACTTTGACGAAAACAGTCGGAGGGTAAAATGAATGCCAAATGACATCACAGCACAGCCATGATAAACATGGTGTTTTTTCTCGTTGTGAGGCAAAAGTTGCCAAAATAGGTTTGGGTGTTTTGCTCCAAAATCTTACAATTCACTCCAGAAATGCTGGAGGCTGTAGTAAATGTTACTTACCAATCATACTCTACTCTGTTTAGTATAAATACAGGTTTCGATATTCCGTGTAATTTGACGGATTTTGTGGAACGACTCTGACCCATGCGGACCCCTGTGGTCATGGGTCACAGAAACAGTTGGAAACCTTTAAACTTTACACATCTTTCATTACACCCCGTTCAACGAAACATGACCTGTTAAAAGGTCTTCGCATTTCTAAACATTTCCGAACAGGCGCGATTCAGAATCTCGGACAAACAATGCTTCGTGTTTAACAGCGACATGCCATATTCAATTGTTGCCCAGTACCGACACCCAAAATTAGAACGACAATACGCTAAGCCCTCTCTGATTAGTAACATATTTCACTACTGCCGCTAACAAATGGCCGCTATCCCCTAATGACATCAGGGTACATGGACCGGGACCCTCAGGGCAGCGGGGCATACCGGTCATGGTTTATCACCGAGATGGACCTGGACTCTGATTGCAGGTGGAGCGGTAGCATCACCGTATGTTGCTAGGGGCTAATAATCAAATTTTTCCCCTGATGACAATAGTCTTTCTGAATACTCTCCTTGGAGGACTTAGAGTCTGAGCCACAATCGGCAGGAGATGGGGCAAAGTTTTCAGATTTTGTGTCCTATGACAAGGAATGTTACTTTTGACAAGGGCTGTATGAGCCACAACTAACTTTGACAGTTTCACATAACATTTACTGATACAAATCATATAGAAAAAGGACAATAATTACAGTGAAAAGTCTCAAATCTAACAGACATTGTCTCCATCCCAATTATCCACCCCCTCACAGGAAGTTTTTAATGACCTGGGTCAAGGGTGGGGTGATGTTCATTTGTCCAATATTTTCACTTTCTAAAGAACCTGGGATAGGATTGTCCACTTCGGTTGACCATATCCTACTTCTAAGACAACTGTTGATTCTGGGTCTGATCAAGTTCATGTAATCAGGATTATAGTATTGAAACAATTCAGACTGGGTGTGCCTGAGCCGGAGTAGATTTGACTTTCGCTTTTCAAAGTGAAAAGTCAATACTACAAGAACTTTGGGTGTGTAAACAATAGTTCTTCAAGGTACATGTTTAACTTTGGAGGAAACAGAAATTTAAAGGGCCAGTCCACCAGTGAAATTTGTTTATATGGCCTTGTATAAGTGAAGAAGTTGAATGTAGATTTGAAACCCCACCGCCGGTAAGAAAGGTCTACGTAATCTGGTCGCGTTGTCATTTGCTGCTTGAGCACCATATTGAGAGGTTCTTAGTGCATAGGCTTGCATTATGGTACTATGCACTAGGACCTGAATGGATGAGTCATCACTTGAACCCAGGGTTTGAGAGTTTGGTGGTTTAAACATTTTACGGTACTCAATCATAAACATTTACAGTTCTCAATCATAAACATTTACAGTTCTCAATCATAAACATTTACAGTTCTCAATGATAAACATTTACAGTTCTCAATGATAAACATTTACAGTTCTCAATGATAAACATTTACAGTTCTCAATGATAAACATTTACAGTTCTCAATCATAAACATTTACAGTTCTCAATCATAAACATTTACAGTTCTCAATCATAAACATTTACAGTTCTCAATCATAAACATTCACAGTTCTCAATCATAAACATTCACAGTTCTCAATCATAAACATTTACAGTTCTCAATCATAAACATTCACAGTTCTCAATCATAAACATTTACAGTTCTCAATCATAAAACATTGGACTAATAACTGATCAGTACTTTAAAGGGTTAATGCCCTGGCATGACATTCGTAGATCAGTGCGACATATTCTCGTCGCCATTCTCGGCCCGTATCGGCCCTCAGGTCCCTGCAGGATCTGGGAACGTTGTCCACCACAATGTTCCCACTCGATCCACGAATAATCGCCCAGCGCCAAAATTAGCGCAGGAGGGAGAATATAGCGTCGTTAATCATGGCACGTCATTGACTTTTTGATGGCAAAATGGATGCCTTTGTTGTCTAGAGTCTATTAGGATCGTCCGTTATAAATTTAGACATGGTTTACAATATGTATGATGTATTATTACAAATTGTTCAACTTGTGTTTTCCCCAGGCGATGCTGGACTTATTTATTTCTCACGATGTAAGCTCAATGTTCGTCACAGACGGCCGGGTTCTTATTCTCAAGTTTTCTTTTTATCGCACTTATGATGGACGTCACTTTAAGAAATGATATAAATTATTGATGGATGGTCAGTCAATATTGGATCATAGTTCTCAGTATATCCTGCAAAGACTTGCATTTCTCACCATGTAAACTTCTAATGTGGGAGGGTCACATTCACAACTTTTCTTTTTATCAGCTTCGTGGTGTATTTATGTCACGTTTTAGAATTGATATGAATTATTGATGGTCAGTTGAGATTAGATTTTTATTTTGACAATAGTTTCTAAAGATTTTTGATTTGTTTTGATGTGGCCTTACACCTCCGACTTGAACTTCAACTTGATATTTCTGTGGGAACTTCTCTTGCTCTCAAACTTACCATATGGTTCAGTGTTTTGTGTTATTGATATACAGTGGAACCTCCCTTAGCGGACTCCTCTCTATTAAGGACAACCTCTCAATTAAGGACACTAGGTTTGGTCCCAAATTGGTTGTTTCCATTCAATTTGACCTCTCTAATCAGTACACCTCTCTATTATGGACAGCACTTGTCAGTCCGGAGGGTGTCCTCAATAGAGAGGTTCTACTGTACATGGCTTCAAATAACATAACTGAACTCATACTTAATGTATAAAACTATATCAAAGTGTCATGCCAAATTCCTCAAATTACAGCCATCAAATTAACGAAAATGACACAATTCATAAATCGGTCAGTCTGTCATCGATATGAGAAAGTGAAACTTCCATGAATTCCACTTCAAACAATGGACGATTATAACAAATTTTCTAATAATATACATTAAGTGATTTGACTTATTGGTCAAAAGTGACATGATATCATCAGCAGACATGATGGTATATTATCGCTACCAGCATCATTTCAGGCGGTTGTTATACAGATTGGCGCGTTCTCTCGTAACTGGGTCATGCTGTTGCAAGATTTTCGGCATCATGAGGAGAAAGCGTTGATCATGTTTCGCCAGTATTATATACTTTGTAGCGATCATGGTTTCGATTTGCCGCATTTGCAATTCTTTGTGTTATGTCACGTTGTCCTGAGGTAAACTGAGGCAAGCTTGGTAATTGTTGACCATTCTCTTTTCCTCTCTGTCGTAATTTCCCTCCAATAGCTGGAGCACCTCTCAGTGTTGTACCCGAGTCACCATTTGATATGCAAACTTGCACATTTGCTTCGAATGAAACACTCCCTAAACACTTGCTCATGAATATTAATCACTTCACCTGTTTCAAAATATTGCTCAGATGTTAAACATTGGAATAAATTTGGCTATCCATGATATAATGTCAATGAGTCAGAAAGCATTAGGACTGATGCCGACATCTATTTTGGCCACTACCCAAATAAATTCTCGAAACATAATTGTCAAAACTTATCCATTAGTTGGAAAGCTCTTACACTTTCTGAATTGTGAGGTGTTCTGGCAAAACCAGGCGCTTCTCTCCAAATTTTGAAAATGAGTTATTGGTATGGGCTGCTCCTGCAGGAAATTACCTTTAAAATAAGGTATGATACATGACTATTGGTTGACAATTTACTGAGATATGAATGTTCGAGTTCACAATATATCAAGTTCTTTAGTAACCATTGTTTTGAGAAAACCTTATTTTAAAGAGAACTTATTCAGTATGAAAAGCATTAGAAACAGAACCTTATATACTATTTTACTCATTTATAATGGTGTCTAGACATGTTTACATGCTTTCAGGGGGTTCTCAGGACTCATAAAATTATTTTCTAAAAAAAAATATATATTTTTTTTTTAATTCTTTTTTTCTTCACTTTTCCCCTTTTTCTCCCTTTTCTCTAAAGGCGAGAAGTGCCTGGTTTTGCCAGAACACCTCACAATTTTCCTCAAAGTCCAAATGCTTGGATCTTTACAGGAGGCACCCACATGAACCAGATGCTGGCTGGGCTTGATTTTGAGTCTCCTCCCAGATGTCTTACCGTCCAAGGCTAATGAGGAATGTGTTGTTCATAGTGATTCTTCTCCTAGATTGATTGCCGGCCGATGCCAAGGAGGCCAGTCTTCCCATGCCTTATGAATCAAAACCCAGAGTATTTCCTCACATTTTAAAACTCCCCCCTTCTTTGATACTTTCAGACCCGAAACGTTGGAGTGAGGTACACGTGAACCAGTGGTTGAACTGGGCCGTCAAAGAGTTCAACCTTCAGGGTATCACCATGGAGAACTTCCTCGTCAAGGGAAGCGAGATGTGCGAACTTCCCAAAGAGGTCTTCCTGACGCTGGCGCCACCTTTTATGGGGGATATTCTTTGGGAACACTTGGATGTGCTTCAGAAAGGTGCGTAGATTTTCAAAATTGTTTTTCATTTGAATTCACTCTTGGGTGAAACAATATTTCATGTTTAGCATAGATTTGAATCCTGGAGCTCCTGCTTTTAAAAACCCAGGTTCTTGACTTTGCCACCATTTTCTCTTTTATAACAATAAATTTTAAATTTTCCAGAGGTCGCCCAGGACAGCGCGTCATTATGCAACGTACCCAGTGATTTCAGCGATACTCAAGTTGTGATTCCGGAATTCACAAACGACACATTTTATAACGGCAATCAAAACTACATCCCTCCAGATACGAAGCCACCGGTGACCTGTCCAACTCCACAGCCATATCTTGAAGGTGAGATGGAAGCCTGTCATTTTTTTGATACATAAAAATTTTCTGAGAAAAAAACAACGAATTTTACCTATTTTCGCCCAATTTTCAAGTACCTAGTGCCTTGCCAGAACAAGAAAATGGCCCCAATCCCCACAGGCATCCAAGTACTGATTATAACATAAGTAGATTGCAAATGGCTCCTTATCCCTGGCTAATTACGGGATACACTGGGCTAATTACTGCAATTGGAGCCCAAGTGTAGTAGCAGCCTGACCAAGGTTCATTCGTGACAGCAAAAACAGAGATGGTAACTGTGAAATATAACTAAACGTTTTGAATTTTCGTTTTCAGGAAATTATCACATGTCTCCCGATACGATTCCAAAGTGCGAACCTCTCCAGAACGGTTACGATGAAGTCGATTATCATACGCTATCAGAACAAACTCAGAACGGTTACTACGACAACCAACACTCAGAATTCTATCCCATAATGCCAGAACAGAAATATCAGCCGCCAAGAAAGATCGAAGGTTTGTACAGACTTGCATTTGGGTTCATTTTGTGGGAAATCCGTACCTTGTCCGAAGGAACATTATGTGACCCACCACGGCAAAATGAGTCGCATGTCGCACAGAAGATCAGCCTATTATTAAATGACACCAGGACATAATAGAAGAAATTGATATACTCAGATTTCACAAAAGGCAGACAATAGTGAAATGAACAACCAGTCCATCTCAACATGTCAAGCTCGGAGCGACATGCGGCTCATTTTGCAATTGCGGGTCACATATTCTGTTCTTCTCCTCATGTTAAAGCCTTTGTAATAGTTGTATCATGGGCCTAGTTGCTCAATAGCACTCTAATACATCCTCTTCCATTTCAGCTGGTAATTATTTAGACCCCCACAGCCGTGAACAATACTCCCACCAATATCACATGGTACCGAACATGACCAACGACCACTGGCCTCACCCGGAACTCAACGAAAGCTGGTCGAGTACAGATCTCCGTGCAAGCCTGAATGGTTGCTATGGCAACGGAATGCACAATGGCGGCCTTAGCAACGACGCAATGGTTGCCAACGACACAAAGCCTGTGATACCTGCTGCTCAGCTGGCTGGCTACTCAGGTATGTTCAAAGGTAGTTATGGAATTTTTATTCTTTTATCTCCCACCCCTCATCGTTCCTTCCTTGCAATTTCTACCATCTTGGATTTTTAGCGCCGCTGATAATCGAAAAATTTTTCTGGTCGAGCCCAGTTTTCTGATGTATTTCATTGTCTATTTCAGGGAGTGGTCCAATACAGCTGTGGCAATTTCTCCTCGAGCTTCTCACCGACAAACAATGCCAACATTTCGTCTGCTGGACTGGCGATGGATGGGAGTTCAAATTATCCGACCCTGACGAGGTCGCACGGCGTTGGGGCATACGGAAAAACAAGCCGAAAATGAACTACGAAAAACTGAGTCGAGGACTCCGATATTACTATGACAAAAACATTATACACAAGACGGCGGGAAAACGCTACGTGTATCGATTCGTTTGCGATTTGCAAAGCCTTCTGGGATACACACCGGAGGACTTGTTCGCAGCTTGTGATCTCACGCCACAGAGCGATAAGGAGGACGAATGAAGTGCATTGTGGGAATGTTGTTTGGTTGCCATGGTTGCGGGATCAGGTCCAGTTCGGAAGGTTTTTCGCGAAAGTGCCATCTGTTGGTGACGAATGTGATATCGGAGGTGTGTCTTGTAAAGTTGTTAGTTTTTCTGTTGGAGATAACGATCTCCGGTTGTCTAGCGTCCTTTGTTAACAGGACGCGCACAATCACTGCCAGTGAAAAACGTGAAGCAAAAAGATTGAAACCGTCTGACTCAGTGATGCTGTTTTCATCGAAGTCTTTTGGAACAAACAGCCACTTGGAACAAACTTCAGAGAGACATGTCTGAAAAGGGACTGTGTCCATCTCTCAAAGAGGCACAATTCTGAAAACGGACTTTGTCCAACTCTCAAAGAGGCACAATTCTGAAAACGGACTTTGTCCAACTCTCAGAGAGGCTTACATTATGTCTGGAATGACTCTCAAAGAGGCATTTTGTCTGAGAGAAATATGTCTGAAAAGGGACTTTTTTTAACTCTCAAAGAGGCATATGCCTGAAAAGGGACTCTGCCAGTGAGAAGTTTGTACAAATTGTAAATATTTCACTATTATCATGATACGCACAAGGAGGTTAAGTCTGCGAGCTGAACTGTTATTTCTGACGATGTATGTTACATCATGAACTAAATTTTTGGTTCCAATACCCCATTGGGTATCTTGGGCAATAATTTTTACGCCTGCCATTGTGAAATTTGTCTGCAAATGAACAAAACGTGTTTATCCATTTTGAGTGTAGAAGCCATAAAGCGCATTTTAGCTGACTTAAAGGGGCACAATTGGCAGGAGCTATAAGGGGCCTAAATTGGTTATCAGGTGACTATAGGCCTAAGGGACTGGGTCGTGTTTGATTCAGCATAATGGATTCCTTGTGCTCGTGTGAATAGTTTCATTGTACTATCACACGAGAGGGACCCCTATTGGTGACCTTGTGTAACCTAATTTGTCCTACTTGGTTCCTGCCTACATGTACAAGCTCCCTTAAATAATTTAAGTTCTGATAAATTTTCAGCCATGCCTGCATTTCTTAAGAATTTTACTGATATTTTTCAACTTGAAGATTTTGAATGCGTTTTATACATATATGGATGTTACAAAACTAAACGGTGCTCTCTTAAAAGTATGGATCCATATGATGTACATGTGATACGTGACTCTCCTGCGGCCATTGTGGTCACGAATACTGCTGCATGGAACAAGTTTTTCGTTAAGAATTTGTAATTTTGTAACATTTTGTATTTTTGTGAGTGAAAACGTTTTATAAGGGTCAATTAATAGACAGTTAGTGTAAGATATGGGGAGATTCCGGCGCAATATAGGGGCCTAGCAAACGGCTTTTTTTTAGTTTTTGGGAATATCAATCACCCCAGGCTATTTTATAGTTTTATATAAGGATTTGTGTTATCTGGTATAACACTTGGAGGGGAGGAAGGTGTTCAACGATTGCATGGTCATCTTAGTTGATTATCTAGGGGGTCACTTGTGCTGTACCGAATGTGCTCTTGATGGGGGGGGGACCGACCAAGTATAAAATTCACAATAGGTGTGAGTCTGAACTACTCAATGTTTAGAAATGTTAAAGCACCTAGTTTTTAAGCCCTAAGATGATAAAAGAAATGACTGAGCCTTCAGCGTCTTGAGTATGGGCACCATTTTGGTTGATGGATTGTGGGACTTGAGAATGTTTATATTAAACCTGAAGAGGTCAGCATAATTCTCGACATTTGGGACCAGACTGGTTGTCCGTGTTAATTGGTATCCTGCTGGAAGGGGACCCGGCTGAACAAAATGGTCTACTTTTACAAGACCCACTGAAATGTTAAAAAATTGGTGTGTAAAAGTATGGTGCCTTGAAAATTTGGACATAAACAAATCGCTGAGGGAGGGGAAGAAGAAAGGACTTTGTTGAGCAAAACATAAAACATGTACCACACTGTTCGTTTTTGTATTGGGTCACAATACTGCTGTACTGTAAAGAGTTTGAATAAATGCAATCCCTGTTTTGTAAATAGTCAATTATCTAAAACAAAATTGTAGATAAAAATAAATCTCTATGTTTTCATTCAGAAATTGTTGTATATGTTGATGCTTATGATAGTGCAAAAGTTTTGTAATTTAGTTACTCAAGTTTTTTAGGTTGAATTGTGAATCAGCATTGAAAATGTTTTATGAAATTCGCTCCAGTTAAAAAAAGAATGCCGGGATTATGAAAATAGAAATCTCCCAGTTGACTTGAAATTCAGTGCTGGTCATTCGATATTGATGTAGGAAAAGTGGGCTCAAAATCATTTCGCCATCAAAACTGGCTTGGGTATATAGATTTGCCTCTTTTGGGTGCCTTTCATTTAGCGGTGGAATAATACAGTTGACTTCATAAGAAAATGGCATGTAGATGGTTTCAAATTGACCTGTAACATACTCCCCACAGATTACTGATGGCAACAAAAATGGTTTACTTTCCAATTTTATTTCAAAGTATAATGTATAATGTTCACAAAACAAAGACGTGTTGCTCTGTGACTCTGCTGGGGGTATTCATACTGTCAACCTTGAAACATTTCCACCGTTTTATTTTCACGATTCACAAAAATAAAAAATTATTAACTTCTATTTTTGCGGAAATTTCTCTGGTGGTTTTCTACAAAAAATATTTTTGTGATTTTTTTCATGCAAAAATAAAACGTAAATTTTTTTAGCAGTTTACTCTATGAGAAAACTGTGGCAAGTGCAACAACCTTGGTTCCCGTTGTTATTCGAGATTATGACTCAAAATTGTTAAAGTCATATTGATATTTTTAACTTGCATATATTCTGATCAGGTATATTATTATTATTATTGGATGACAGCAGGTCTTATCTACGGCCGAAGTATTCGTTTATCCTACTGTTCAGGGAATCCCTTGTCTTCGTCAATAGGGAAATCTCCCCTACGAAACTCTCATCGATTTTTACCATGGTGAACTGCTCTATTTACCATGGTAAACTGTTCTATTTACCATGATAAACTGCTCTATTTACCATAGTAAACTGCTCTATTTACCATGGTAAACTGCTCTATTTACCACGGTAAACTGCTCTATTTACCACGGTAAACTGCTCTATTTACCACGGTAAACTGCTCTATTTACCATGATAAACTGCTCTATTTACCATGGTAAACTGCTCTATTTACCATGGTAAACTGCTCTATTTACCATGGTAATTGACAAGAAATCACCATTGTGAATTTGGAATGGTGAAGTCATGATTTACCATGGTGAGCGTGGTGAGATAATCTTCACCATGGTAAAGTCAACTTTACCACAGTGAAATCCTATTCACCATGATGAATTCAGATATTGCATGAACATTTACCGTGGTAAAATGGTTTCGTAAGGGCTGTTGAGGGCGGGCAGGGTGGGTTGTCAACTGATGTACAATTTAAGAAAAATCTAAGGTCAGCTCCGAGAGGGAGAATGTCGTTTATATTTTGATAGACCCACAAATTGTATCTCCATTTCACACTTTGTCATAAAAGTCTTCCCAATGGACTCAGTGCGTCCTTTAAGATGCGCACTCAATGCTGAAATATTGTATATCCGTGAAACGCTGTTGAAATCATTTGCGATGAAGAATTGTTGTAAAAAGGTGATATCTGTGTCTGTGCCAGTATTTTGTGACGTCCTTTACATTATTTCAAACTTGTTAAAGGTGGAGTTTTCTGCATTATCTCCAGACAACCTCCTTTTATTCATTGGGATCTTTCTCAAATGTTTTTTTAGAAATTTAGTGGTGATTTCTCCTGAACAAATCTGCTATGCAAACTGACACTGAATAAGGGCATTTATTTTCGTATTCTGATTGTAATTGTAGGCTGAATGCTTAACATTATTATTGAAAGATAAGCGATTTTACATGTTTCTGCTAGTGCTGGGTGTTCTTAACTGAAATGGTCCGGTAAAACCCCCATAAAAAAACAGATCCTGCCAGTTGTTTGTGTTATTTTAAAACAAAATCTACTTACAAATACAAGTACAGTGGACACCTCTCTATTAGGGACAACCTCTCTATTAAGGACACTAGCTTTGGTCCCTAATTGGTTGTTTCCATTCAATTTGACCTCTGTAAACAGGACACCTCTCTATTAAGGACAGTGCTTGTCCTTAATAGAGAGGTTCTACTGTACTTTCCATTCAATTTGACCTCTCTAATCAGGACACCTCTCTATTAAGGACAGCACTTGTCAGTCCCGAGGGTGTCCTTAATAGAGAGGTTCTACTGTATATAAAGAACCAGCTGACTCCTCCATTTCTTGATGAGTAGGCCTACCTCCTCTGGTAGATTGACTAAACTTTGCCGTGTTATGGAATCAGCCTCTGATGATTTTGACGTCACTGGTGGACACTGCTAATGTGATGTTAGAATCGCCAAAGGCAGGATGACCCGATTTTAACCCTTTACTTGGAAGTCAGTAGCAGTAGTTTTGAACACCCAGTACTATTTTCTGTAAATATATCTGAAAAAATATCGATTTTCTATAAGACATATGCAAATAAATACAAGATGGATCTCAGAGATTTATTGATTGAAACTAATGTATGTTTTATGATTAAGTATAATTATAATGTGTACCAGTGACTGACATTCTGTACAAAATCAGTTGCTGGCTGCAGAAGAAATATTTGTTTAAAGTGAATCAGTGTAATTTTATTAGCTGCCTGTCGATGATTATTAATTGTAGGGAAAAATTACAGCTTCGATTTGTAAATTTCCGCATTTGAATATTTTTAGCAAAACTAACTTTGCTTATAACCATTATTTTGGTGTTATCATGTGAGGAAAATGTCCACCTTGAGTGTTTTTGTGAAAAAAATGCAAATATTTTTAGGGGGGGGGTCTTTAATAGGAACAACATTAGTGTGCATTTTAGTTGATTAAGTTAGCAAAGATGTGCCAAAATTATTCTAAACTTTGCTCGTTTTGAAAGAAGCAGCATTTTGATTCCATGTCCGAGATTTTAGTGTAGAAATAGTCCTGTTTCACTTTCATTATAAGTGCCAGAAATACTGTAAACTCTCTCTTTTTCATTTGGCGCTAGTCTTGATATCACATTTACTGGGAAATTTAGTGGATTATAGCTAATTCAATTGAATGAAAACTAGCAGTTACAAAAAAATAGTGTCATGATATTATTATCAAGAATATGTTCCAATGACATATTCAACTCTTGTTCAAATTCCAAGGTGAAAGAAATTAAAGATATAAATTCATAAAATTTCGTTTCTTGGTTTGTTTCTGCATTCTTTTTGTTAACCCTTTATTATCTACTCAAGTGACGTCTGTGCCAAGCTCATGATTGGGAGGTCTTGGGTTCAACTCACGGAAGGATCACGGCTGTTTGGTCACCAGGTTCTTGACCACGACACTTATGCTTCAAAAGACTTAAAACTGAGGTCTCTTGTACCTAATGAGCAAGCCAAACACCCCGTCAAAGTTGACAGGTGCCTGTGATGGACTCACCCTCGGGCCTGCCTGCAGCCAAGGCCTAAGTGACTGGAATAACACCAATTGGTGCCTACCCATAGTGGCATGTAAAAATGCTCATCCCTTAATATGTCTGTCATGATTCACGCCAAGACGAGGCAGGAGCTGGCCTCTTGATCCTGAGTCATGGTAGCTCCTGTGTGTGTTTACAGTACCAACATCTGCACTCGAAGCTCAGTCTCAAATATGTCTGGTTGTGCCATTCCATCCTAAGGGGACATGTGTGATAACTGTCTGAGATATCGATTTCTGATGACCACGATTTGTAACTGGGCAGCGATGTCTCCATTGTCTAAAATAAGGCTGATAATCAGATGTCCACAGTTTACCAAATCTGACTCAAAGATTTACCCCTCCACACTAGCAGTCTGATGGCTCAGAGAAGACGTCTGTCATGATGGCTTACAGAAGATGTCTATTGTGTAATTGGGCCTACTTAATGATCACCTCTGTTATCTCATAGGTCTAGAGGCCTATAAAAGGCAATGTGGTCCTTTTCAAGGCCCATTCATCCATCAGACCTAGCCACAAAGACGACAGGAACACTGTTACAGAGACCACATATAGTCTACAAGGTAATGTAACCATCAACTGTTTGATTGTGGCATTTTTCCTAGTTCCTTGTGAGCCTCTGAGTTGCAGGCCACACACAAAGTGAGCTTTTGGTCAGCTTATTGGTGTTCCCATTGGTTGCAACCGGGAATTAGCAATGGAAAGAATGAAGAATGCCACAAGGAACCGAGATACACAGTCTGGCTCCATCCAGCTTGAAGACTGACCTTGCATGGTCGAGGTGTGGGAGTCCTCCTAACACACGGGTAAGTTGAATCCTATTGCCCCCAGATTTAACAAACTGTTACAGAGACCACATATAGTCTACAAGGTAATGCAACCGTAAACTGTTTGATTGTGGCATTTTTCCTAGTTCCTTGTGAGCCTGTGAGCTGCAGGCCACTCACAAACTGAGCTTTTGGTCGGCTTATTGGATATTCCCATTGGTTGCACCCGGGAACAAGCAATGGAAAGAATGAAGAATGCCACAAGGAACCGAGATATTCAGACTAGCTCCATCCAACAAGGGCTTGAAGACTGACCTTGCATGGCCGGGGTGCGGGAGTCCTCCTGACACATGGGTAAGTTGAATCCTATTTCTCCCAGATTTAACAAAAGAGACATGCTTCACTGCAAAACCAGGCACATGTTGCTCTAAGCGTGGCAGGCTGAGACAGTCTGGTTGTTCATTTCACTGTTGTCTGTCGTTTGTGAAATCCGAGTACATCAATTGAGTACTTATTCCTGTTGTCATTTGAAGCTCATCTTCAGTGAGACATGCACCTGATTTTGCTGCGATGGGTCACATGTATTATTCTTACAATACTTGTGCTTTCATCAGTTGCTTTGCATAAGTTGGCTGGCATGTGAATCCAAGATTTCGTGTGTATGTACTAAATGGTGTATCGCCATTTCGCCTACAATCATTTCGCCTACAGCCATTTCGCCTACAATCATTTCGCCTACAGCCATTTTGCCTACAATCATTTCGCCTACAGCCCTTTTGCCTACAATCATTTCACCTACAGCCATTTCGCCTACAATCATTTCGCCTACAGCCATTTTGCCTACAATCATTTCGCCTACAGCCATTTTGCCTACAATCATTTCGCCTACAGCCGTTTTGCCTACAATCATTTCGCCTACAGCCATTTCGCCTACAGCCATTTCGCCTATTACACATTTCGCCTACTAGCCATTGCGCCTACTTGTCAATTCGCCTACTAGCCATTTCGTGTTCAATCATACTATTGTTAGCAGTTCACTAGTGCGGTTGAGCACCAATCGAGGAAATGGGTGATATGAATAAAGAGAAGTAAATGCTTTTATCTAAAACTCCATGTACATTTACACTTGGCCTTTCTGTACAAAATTGAAGTAAAAGCATTTGCTAGCCTTTATTCATATCAGCCATTGACTGCCAGACTGGCAGAGAAACCCAGATGACCAACCCCAGCCAAAATTAACCAGCGAATGAAACAAGCTCTCAGCTCTCGAGCCTTTTTTGAAGACCAAGTCTGGATTGATTCAGCTGTTTCAATAGCATTCCGCGAAGTTACTATTTGTAGCTTACAAGGTCATTTGCATAAGATATTGATGACGTTTTAGTCACGTGACAGTCGGACATCGACACTTATTTCTACGCATTTGAGCTTATTTCAAAGTCAATTATCTTTGACCCTGCATTGTTTTTAGCATGAATGATACCATAGTATTTCCAACACTAGGACATGTGCCAGATTGAATCTAACTGCCCTAGTTAGAAAGCCTGAATCCATTACGAAACCGCATGTTTGTCCGACATTGACTGTAATTCAGTGATGGGGAAAATAGAGGGCAGCAGCTGCAGTGACGTCATCTTCGCGGAATGCTATTGATTTCTTGTTGGACTTTTTTGGGACATCCTGTATAGACTACTCTAGCTGCAGAAATACAAGTGAGAAAACACTTCATTTATTTTCAATAATTTATTGCACAGAGCGACGATAATAATGTACATGAATTTGCCATTTCTACAAGCCTACATTACGCTGTACTTAGGCAATAAGCCCCTTTCCAACTAATGAACTGGTTTTAAAAAAGAGATTGCAATAAGCGGGTCATTTCTACAAAGCGAGAATATAGAGATGAAATTAAATGTTAGCCATTTGCTGTAGACAACCAAAGTATGGCTAAAGGCAGTCATCAGTATCTCCAAATCTAATTTTCATGACGTGCAGAAATTCGCAATGCATGTCCATGCACTACTGTGATCATTCGGACGCCTGAACTGACAACAAATGCTCAACAATATTGACAATTCTAGGCTCCTGATAATAAAGTTTTTTCTTTCTAACATGAACAGGGCCATTAACCCTTCCCACGTCATTAACATTCAGAACGTGGTCCCCTTCAATGTTAAACTGAATAGAAGTGTGACAGATTTAACTTTTGGCCAAGAAACTGCATAAATGGGACGAGATTTAACTATGGCACAGGATTGAATCGTAGAAACTAGGCCAATCAAGTTGCAGGATTCTAATCTGTGGTGAAAGTTCGCATTGCAGAATTCGAACATTCAAGATGTGGTACACTTTGTACATAAATCATTTTATAATCGAATACAGACATGAGCTGGTCAAAGACAGCAAAAATATACAATATGTACAAAAGAGAATGGAAATTTACATGATTTTATGCAATGAAATACACAAAGCAAACAACTAAATCTACTCAAGAAAAAAATAGCTAAGCTAGCACATAATATGAAAATGCTCTTCTCTTAATAACGTGCCAATGCTAATGAGGCAATGGCAAGCTGAGGTATATATTTGAACTTAAACTACATGTGAATGTGATCAGTTGGGTAGCATAAGAGCCTCATAGCCTAGTGGTTAACACTGCTGGCTACCACGCAATAGGGCCCGGGTTCGATCCCGGGGAGAACCCAGGATTGTATTTCTGGATGAACCGGCGTGGCTTTCAAGGAACTAAAATTCCTGGCTCTTCACAATACATACATTAACGTATGAAATACTCGAGGGTCTGTCGGATGAGACTAAAAGCCGTGGTCCCTTGTACCCGAGCCAGGGCAAGTAAAAGATCCTACATAGGTGGACAGTAGCCTATAGTGGACTCCATACCTCCGGCAAAAATCCAATAGGGTTACGACGCCGGTAATGATATGATGATGATGATAAACACTGGACCCAACTGGGTAGAGGAAAAGATGGATTAGTTTGGCATGTTGTTGCAGCGTATTGGAGGAATCAGTAGAGTAGCATATACACTGGACTCAACAAGGCAGTCTAATACCCGGCAGTTCATAATTACACAAGCGTAATATGATACAGTATCACTCTATAGCCGCCCTATAGCCCATACACCATGTTTGGATTCTTATAACTACAGTTGTACTTCCACCTATCAAATCCCCGTGTCTTTTGCGCTTACACTTATGAATTGCCGTGTCTAAATAGACCCGTGTGTCAAATCCCCGTGTCTATTAGCCCCATCTAGCTCGATGCGCCAAATCGGGGGCTAATTTAGACCCGTGTTCAACACAGGCTTTTTGATAGGTGGAATCTGAATAGACACGGCAATTGCAAGTTCTAAGATCCGGTGACAGATGGTGCGGTGTAGTTGCCTCGGTATTGCGCATGCGTGAACACAGGGAGCTCCCTACCTACAGCGCACCTGTCGCCGGGGCTATTAACCATTATCTAACACCACTGATAGGTGTAAGTGCGCCCCGGGTTTTTTGACACACGGCGAAGACACGGGTCTCGGAACTACGACTAATACTACTCCATCAGAAATTGAGATTAGCATGTCTTTACAAAACTAAGCACAAAATGACAGCTGAAAATACAAGCCGAATGAATTCATGGATAATCTCAACTAAAACTGCCAACAGAATGCAAAATGTTTGACTTAGGCCCAGTCTTGCAAATGAATTCCCCAGCGGTGAAATTTTAAATCCACATTACAGCTCAGCTAACAAGTTGTACATTTGAAGGCAATGACAATAGCACTATTTAGCACATATACTCGGCCATATTTGATACACGTTTTGGGAACTCACTTCCTCAAGTCGAACAATTCACCTCTTTTAAGATGGACACCTCTTGTGGTGCAGTGAAAAAATTTCGTCTAATTATAGGGAAACCTCACAGGTAGACGTCGGAACCAGTTGACCCACAGTCATACTGTTCCCCCACACCACTAGGGGGCTCTGGTCAGGAAAGGGATGAATTGCTGAACACATCATATAATGCATCATGTAAAATGCCGCAAGTTTTGCTAACATCACACGATTTCAGAAGTGTGTACAGCCTGCGAAATGATATTACGACAAGTATACATACATATATATATATATGGACAATAATTCGACAGATTTTGGCAATGGCAGGACATGCTATAACCATGACATGATAAATCTTTGTAAGCCTACTTGGAATGCAGCTGTTTTGGTGGAATTTATTAACGCAGCTCCCAGTCAATAGAGTGGGGCTAATAGTGTGATCCAACATCTCGACTCCTGTCACTTTCCTGACATGTTCCAATCATAGAGTCTCGACATTCCGAGATAGCATAACGCAATATCAAAAATGACTTCACATCATCACTCTTTGACTACGCTCTACCTCAGAATATTGCAGAGGAATCTCTCTATCGATGAAAACTCAACACGAACATGACCATTTGTGACTCGCTCTACCAAAACTAGGCGCTTGTCGCATCTGAACTCGACAGGTTGATACGGACTCGTTGTTCATTTCCATATTGTAGACCTTTTGTGAAATCTACTACAAACTGATTTGGTCACATTTCACAAAAGGTCTACAATAGGGAAATGAACAACAAGTCCGTATCAACCTGTCAAGTTCAGATGCGACAAGCGCCTTGTTTTGGTAGAGCGAGTCACATTTGTCAGCGGACCACCTGCATAATGCTTGACTTGACTTGACGGCCACCACCCTGTGAACAATTAACAAGTTAACTGCAGAATTAATTTTTCACAGTTTTCACCCTATTGCGTAATAAAATTTCAGGAAAACGACGTTTTTCGTCTATTTTCAACTTGTTCTTCCCTTGAAGAACAGCGGGAAAAATGGCCATGCACACGACAGTACAGTGGCGGCGCATGGTGTTAGAAGCATGAACTAGCACCACTGACGATCTTTAGGGGATTCCAAGGGTGTAGCAGCGAATGTTTAGGGTCATAAAACTGGGACGAGTATGTCCATCGTACGCAATGGAATGAAAACAAGGCTAGACGAGTATACTCGTGGTACGCAGTTAACTGGTTAATCAAGTTGTGAGTCTCCTTAGCAACTATTTTGTGATCCCCTACACATGAAAATAGCCCAACGACAGACATTTACGTAGCACAACCAGCAGCATGTATCATGATTAACATCAATATTAACAAACAAGATACAGAACCGAAGTAAAATTTAGCGTATCCAGATTGAGTCCTTTTGTTGTGTCGGAGGTTCAAGTAACGATTATCGCAAACAAGCAATTTTTGTTGCATGCAATCATGATTGCTTGGTGCAGCGATCTGAATCACTCACCTGATGGGCAGAGAAGACCTTTTCAGTTTAACCCTTTTTTAACAGGATACCAAAGAAAATATATTTTATCTTTTAATCCAAACACATTAAATTTTACATCAGTTGAAACACTACAAATAATTTTTACATCTTTTTTATGATGGCTACATTTTTGACATACTACAATTATACATTCACATATTTTATCAGAGCAAGGACAAATATTTTGCCGACACCATGCAAACAAAATATGACCAAAATCGTCTGATTACAACCTAATATGACCATTTTATCTGAATGTTCACAAGTTCTTTATCACTAGGCTTTTAACTAATGAAACTATCTCTACGTCCAGCCCCTTGGCCATTCACCAAAGGACCTATCCCTACATCGACCCAAGAAATTCTGGCATAAATTCCTTGACCGACCCCACAATATGGAATCAGTTCTTCTTCTTAAGAACTGCAGAGCCATTGGCTGATATGAATAAAGTCTAGCAAATGCTTTTACTTCAATTTTGTACAGAAAGGCCTAGTGTAATTGTACATGGAGTTTTAGATAAAAGCATTTGCTAGTCTTTATTCATATCACCCATTATCAAGTTTTGGCATGAAAAGGCCTAGCTTGTCCAGTTGTTGACAGTTTAAACTACATTGTACTAGATTACAAGTACATTACACCTCAACACTTCTCTGAAACATTAGGCCCGACATCAAAGCTACTGGGTCGCAACGGAACTGAACAACCAACTGAGTCACAGACCAAGATCCGATTGCTCGACCCACACCACCCATTGGCTCGCCCCATCTTTCACATGGAATATCCAATTCTAGCACAGAGTCTTATTCTTAACCAGTCCTGATGCATTCACTTCTGACCAGGAAGCGCGACGGAAATAATAATTGCAGATATAGCTCTTACTTTTATAATAATTATGATTGAAGCAAATGGTTATCAGACCAGTGGTATCCAATGTTACCAACAGTTTTATCGAGGGAGGTGGATGAATTTCGTATATCAAAGCTGATTAGAAACTATTTTGCTCCGGCACCACACAAGACTCGGAAGATTAAATTCATCGCAGGGTCAGCCAATACAGCTCTATTAAACAGTAGCTGAACCATGGGGGACAAGGCAGCGAAAGAAGTGAGGCCCTAACCTATCATCCTTGGCTTTTGAGTCGGACTCCCATCCCAGAACACCAAGGCCGCGCATAAATCAGAAAACAGACCGAATGCCATACATTTCAAAACTTCCTACCAGTTTTAGCTTATTAACCCCCTTCGACTACTTGAGTCATTTTGCAGAACAGGGTAACCGTTGGTAACAGTCGGACACAAACTCACATACACACGTAATATCAAAACTACACAAGCGAGACGAATAAATGAACATCTTGCTTGTATATTTTTGATAACGGACATCGATGAGACGTGATAACGCTAAGCGACACCTATAGTCACTTGAATGCACCACCAATGTTCTTACAACAACAATGAAAGATCTCTCGAGCTAATAATGGACGATTCACGCCTTCGTAATCCCGACGATGTCTTGAATTTCCTCTAGGAGGGGCTCGCAGAACTTCTGGTAACCATCGTGAGTAAAATGCAGATAGTCGTACATATCGAGTCGACTGATTTGGCCCTCTTCGACGAAATCCTTCCCGACGTCAAGAAATGTGACCTTAGGCTTATCTTTAAGACTACCCAATAGCATAGTATTGACTTCACCTAGTTTCGTCCTCAGCGAATTTGGATGTTTTCCTCGTGGTGGAATGCCCTGGAAAATCAGATTGTTTTGTGGTTAAGTAGTGTACAGTCATGATACAGAACTGGAGGCATTTGCTGCCTCATCAAACATTGTGATGGAGGAGCTGAAATATATGTGAACCCAGAAGCCTCGCAAAGGTTTTGAACGAAATGACAGCTTCACCCACAATCCACTAAACCTGGCAAAACTTGTCCTTAAAAGAGAGGTTTTCTGATTAGAGAGGTCAAAATGAATGCAAACCACCAATTTGGGACCAAACCTAGTGTCCTTAATAGAGAGGTTTTCTTATTACAGAGGTCAAATTGAATGGAAACCACCAATTTTCGACCAAACCTAGTGTCCTTAATAGAGAGGTTTTCTGATTACAGAGGTCAAATTGAATGGAAACCACCAATTTGGGACCAAACCTAGTGTCCTTAATAGAGAGGTTTTCTGATTACAGAGGTCAAATTGAATGCAAACCACCAATTTGGGACCAAACCTAGTGTCGTTAATAGAGAGGTTGTCCTTAATAGAGAGGTTGTCCTTAATAGACAGGTGTCCGCTGAAAGAGTTTCCACTGTACTTACAAGAACTATAATTTGAGCCTGCGGTTGCTTGGATAACAAAAGATCAACGATGGCCTCTATCCCACCAGCTATCTCTTCTGCTGAATGATCATGGTTATTGGTACCGATTAATAACACAATCACCTACAAAAAGAGTTAAAATAAATCAGACGAAGAAAACTCAGCAGGGTTTCTGCCAGAGGGGGGGGCAAGGGGGCACTAGCCCCCCCTCAACTTTGCTGAGTAATGATTTCAAAATATATCTTTTTTCAGCTAAATGAAAAAGATAAGATAAGGTGTGAATCTAGCCAAAAAAATTTCTTTTTTTTTCTTTTCTTCTTTTTTCTTTTTCCGGATTGTGCCCCCCCTAACGTAAATTCCTGGCGGAAACCCTGCTCAGAACACTAATTTTAAACTGATCATGTTTTGTCCAGCGTGAATATTTTTAATCCTATCATGCCTCAAGTCTCAGGCAGCAATGCGTATTATTGCAAAATCTAGCACAGCGACATATAGGCATATCTGAGGACATTGTTGAACAAATATATCTGTTAGCGTTAGCGAAACCACAATGTTCTCACCTTTGGTAAAATATTTTCCAATTTATATTTTCAACATATAGGCATATCTGAGGACATTGTTGAACAAATATATCTGTTAGCGTTAGCGAAACCACAATGTTCTCACCTTTGGTAAAATATTTTCCAATTCTCCATTTTCAAGTCGCCATAGCACATGCTGGGTTTGGTCTTTAGCAATGCCAAAATTGAGGCAGTGAAGTTGTTCAAACATATTCTTCCAATGCTGAAAGTAGAGATTTCGAAGACGTAGGAACTTGAGAATTATTCAGTTTGTAGTTCAAGTGGTCTCACAAGTACAGCACTTTGGCCAAAGACTTTAAAGCCCATATCTCCTGTCTTCATTATCAACAAGACAAAACAGTGTGAGCAGGTTCAGCCACTGGAGGGTTAGGAGAAGACTCAAATGATGAAGAAAAAGCTATTTCGTCAGCGAAGAGAAAATGTAGTGGCTCAGTAGAAAATACTCTCATCTAAGGTTTCCATCCAGCCAAAAATGATGCCAAGTTGATCTTAACCGACAGTGATTTACCTGAGTCTGTGCCAAATGCTGTATCAAACTATCTCCAACGAACAAAACATCTGGCTCCTTCCCCATTGCTTCACTCACATAATCCTCATGCTGAAAGAAACAATATGTTTTGAATGAAAGAACCTGCAAATACTAGGCTGACCAACTCTATACAAGATGGCCACGAAATAGTAAGTCAAATGCATTGAAGATTGTGCTGCTGTCGATCAGTGCCACTGTATGGTTTGGCCCCGAGTTTGGCCTTGGGTAGCCCCAGCAAAGTTTAAATTTTTCTGGCCGGCCAGGATATGCGCGGCCTCTGCAGTGGCAAACTGGGACGGCAATCAGGCATGGATCAATTGTTGAGCCGGGGCAAACACCCGAAGACACTAGACAGGGTCGGTGCAGATGCACTCGAAACTTATGGAAGAAGAAGACTGATCATCGGATGAACGTTCCTGATCCTCATCCGACAATAACTGAATCAGTAACCAACATTACATTTCATTTTGGAATCACAGGCTTATTTCAATGATGTTACATTTTCGTCTCTTTTGGAGCGGTTTAAATGTCTCATGGCCATGCCCATGGGCCATGAATCTGAATGATGATCATCAGATCCATGTCGTCCATGAATATAATCTGATGATCGATTTCACTTCTTTCAACAAACACCAACTAAGTCACTACACCTATGGACGTACGGTACATAAAATCAGCAATCAAATTCAGGCTGTCTTACCAAGCTCATCCATCGTCCATCAAGATGAGTATCTTCTTGTTTGACTGGAATGGCTGCAGGATTCCCTTTTGGTTTGGAACAGTGCATTTTGTAATGTTAAAAATACCAAAATTTGGAGAAATTCTGGAAATTCGTGGACTATGTTAACACTGCGCAGGCGCGACAGGTGCATCCGCTTACGTCTTATTCCTTAAAATTGGAACAAACGTAAAATGCACCAGTGGTTACGACAGCGCGCAAAAGCTATTTGTATGTATAATTAATTTAATCGATTCAAAGTGATTATCATTAGGTGTTATCATTTATCATTTATTAAACAGGTGATAACTTTTCTGTAACATAGTTTTCGAATTTGTTTCGTTACAGCCGACTTGAAAAGTAACAAAGGTCAAAGGTCAAGGCTAATGTTGAATACTTTAACATTTTTCGATCTAAAAACTGCTTAAAATAATCGTGTGATTGATAAATCGGTAATATGCCACGAGATGTAAGTATAAAGTATACATTTCTTCCAATGTATGGTCTTTGATATTGTACATTTATGGTGTATCTTTGTGAAAAATAGGTTAGAAGATGGAAGTTCTCTCCAAAGTCCAAACTCCAAGTCAGTGATGTGCCATAACAACATAGGCCTACATCAGTACATCTATATGCACTGACTGTGTCTGTGCAGTGGAGGGGGGGGGTAGGTCAAGTCTTCAAATTTGTGTACATGATCCCCCTGTACTATAGCTACATGTACATATCAACATGGCATACTGATGGTACAGCCTAAAGCCCTCGGGACTTAAAATTATTCGGCCTAATGGATGGATGGATGATATGATTATTCGGCCTTTAAATAGGCCTATGGATGGATGGATGTGATTGTTTAAAAGTGACGTAATTTGCTCACTCGCTTAAACATGGTCATACAGTTTATATCTTCGATCAGTTTGGGGCCAAGTTTTTTGTTTTATAACAAACACCAGTTTAAAATTTCAATCATGATGATTGCCTCATGCTAATTTCTTAATCTTATCATAATATTAAGTCGATTACTAATTTTAAGAACCCATTTCTCTTTACTCTTTACTCTTCTTCATAAACCTAACTTGACTTAAAATGTTGTACAGTGTAGATGGAAGCACATATTCGATGCCATTACCCGATGCATGGTTTGAAGAATGCCCCCTCACATCCCAGTACTAATGCTACCAATACCATAGTTCACCCAACAATATTGGTTTTCTTGAATGTAAACACACATCCATCATCATCTCACCACCAGCAACATAATTACAGCCAGGGTGAATGGTTTCCGTAATGCTTGATGTACACGTGATACTTTATTGATTTCTGTCTGGGTTGAGGTTGAATTGATGGGAATAAATTATATGGCGTAGTCAGCTGGTGTGATGGTGAGGATGAGGACAAGGTCATTCCATTGACTCGGAGTGTTTACTGCATGCTAGAAAGAGAGGAGTTTTCCTAAATTCTTTTTTTAAAGTTCACCCGTACAGAATGATATTTTCCAGTTGGTTTTATTAAGCTGAGAAATCATTCATAATTTATTACTGTGCAAATAGGGTCAGGGAGCCATCATCCAAATCATTACATGAAGAATAGAAAATGCTTCAATTGACAGGTCCCTGCCAGTGTCTGTCGGCTCTCAATTGCTTACAATACATGTACATGCTAGCCTATGGGAATGGCTGCACAATGCCATTGTACTCGTGATTGTCTTCTGAACAGTTGGATTTATATTTTTCTCATGGGACTCAAAATCTGTCAGAGGGGGCAGTATATTTCTCATGTCATGTTTGTAATAAATTTTCACGCAGCTTTCAGTACAACACAAATCTTTTCTATCTTTTTGGATAATTTCAGTTGGAACTTGAGCATACCAAAATGCCTGTTACCGATGTAGGTATCGTTGTCACAGAAATACATGCCTCCCTCTTTTTGATCCGCTTCTTGCTTTTGGATGTGAAGGTTGACCGAGAGGCTTTGCTAGTCTGTCATTGGCTAATATCTATAAAGACTAGTAAATGCTTTTAGTACAGTTTTCTACAGAGATGGCTTGTGTAAATGTACGTGAAGTTTAAAGTAAAAGCATTTACTGGTCTTTTATAAAGACTAGTAAATGCTTTTACTACAGTTTACTACAGAGATGGCTTGTGTAAATGTACATGAAGTTTAAAGTAAAAGCATTTACTGGTCTTTTATAAAGACTAGTAAATGCTTTTACTACAGTTTTCTACAGAGATGGCTAGTGTAAATGTACATGAAGTTTAAAGTAAAAGCATTTACTAGTCTTTTATAAATATCAGCCAATGCGTCTGTCTAACTCGTTTATTTTCCTCACCTGCCTGTGCTCGTGCATCTTGACCCGCAAATGTTCTGCGATCGCTAAATCACTCACCCAAAGCTCGATAGTTGTGTGCAGGCAAATGCATGAGAGTCCTGATGGTCCTCATGTACTGCATTTTGTGCTGTCTTCTAGAAAATGCTAATCCAGTATTGTTTTCAGCAAGGTTACGATTCTTTTTTTGAGTGGGGCCTGGGGGCAATCTCGGTGTTCCCCCAACTCCAACAGCCTTGCGCTCCTCAATCAAATTTGCCTCCATGACAGCTGAAAGGACGTCGCTGTTGCCGAGATAAAATTCTGTGTTCAAAGAGGCTTTCGGAGATGTCGAAGCCATGAATGCTGCTTTCTTTAAAATATTAGAATCCTGTTTGTTCATGATACTCAGCCTCTGGGCTGCCGCTTGAACCTCACAAAATTTGATTTTTAAGGGTCCCACATCATTTTTGGACGGTCGCTTAGTGTAGAGCTCTCCGAAGAGATTTCCAATGACATACAAAGGGTCCTTTCTTCATTTTGAAGGGTAAACAGACATGTTTTGGAGGTTAAAGGTCTGTGTCCACTTGTGCGTTTTGGGCTGCCTTGGCGCTGCGTTATCACGGAGCGTATTACGCATAGAAACTGCGCATTGTAAAGTTCAATGGCTTTTCAAAGAACCCTGGCCTTTTGTGCATGACACGGTCTGCACTGCGCTACGTAATACGGCCCATAAAGAAATTTTCTTTATGAAGCGGATCACGCAACGTAGTTCTGGTATGTGTTATGTGATCAGTCAATAGAAACTGACCATAGGCCTAGGATATGAAAGGGTGGCAATATGTGCAAAGGGATCAAGGAAGGCATGCGGACCAATGGACATAGTATTACGCCCGTATTACGCCCGTATTACGCAACGCGTTACATATGCGCAGTGCGCTGCATGATAGCGCACGTAATAACGCACCCAGTGGACACGGGCCTTAACTGAAGCCCTGTATCAGATACGTGTATGACCAGAACGTGCTTAGGAAACTTGCTCAAAAAGAGTGATCAATTTACACTATGCACTTCCGGTCTTATTTTCAGGGCCATGATAACAAGGTGTGTGGCCTTGTGGCTGCTGTCTTCACACCCTTCAACGCTAATGGGTAAGTTAAATACAAACGATCCTTTCATTCTTCTGCCGTGTTCGACTGCTCCAGCTGTAAGTGTAAAGGGTGCATGCGTCACCATGGCTGTTAGCAGCGCAGTGCCTGTGCTCTGCTAGTTCATGTCAAAGTCCTGTGGTTTGGAGCTTGGCATCATGGGGCAGCAGTAGCGCAGTGGAAGAGAGTCGGCCTCATGATCAGGAGGTCGTGGGTTCGACTCCCGGTCGTGTCACTGCTTAGTTTCCCTACTGGTCGAGTTCAAGTGAGCACCTTCTGGTTGCCCCTTGAAACCCCTGATTGATTTCTGTGGAGACCGGGGTAATAATATGATATCCCAAAGCGCTTTGAGCGAGAACTATAGTGTCACGGAATTGCGCTATATAAAAGACTCATTATTATTATTATCATAAGGAACCTTCATTTCTGTATTTGTTAAAAAAAGGCGCAGATAGTTGTCACTGTGGTTTGAAGAATGTTGTCGTTCGTAGGCCCAGTCAGTGGTTCTATCATCTCCAAATGTAAGTTTTAGAGGTCGCACCAAGTTATACATCATGTTGTATAGGTTCAGTTGGAGTTTAAGTTACAGGTGTTGAAAGGAATCATGAAGTAGTTTCACAATGTTAACTCTGCCATCTGAAGGACGAAATTCTCATTTTGATGCTCTCACATTTCGTTCTCTTCCAGGGACCTCAACTTGGATGTGATTGAGCCGTACATCGATCATCTCTATGAGAATCAAGTTGTCAATGTCTTCGGTAAGGAGAATAGAAAGTTCCTTAAATTTCGTCGCAATGGTAAAAACTGGTGCCAACATTTCCAGTACTGCCAAGATTTGGCCCGGGTTCAAATATTTTTTTTGTAGGATCGAAGTGGGATCTCTCTCTCGACTCCTTCTAATTGCATGTGTCCTTGAAATTTCATGCCCTTGTCAGTCCCGATAGTCCTTAAAGTGATACTATGATGTGATTTACAACTTTGCGGCAATACGTCCGTTTTTAATTGTTGATCACAAATGTAAAGCTCAAATTTTCCGTTTTTGATTAGATTTATTATAAAATCGCTGAATGTAAACCACCGCGACCGCGAAAATGTTCATGTTGTGACGTCATCAATGAAAACGGCATCGAAGCGAGCCGTCCGGGCAGGATTAAACCATCAATTTCTAGAAAATGTGCATTTCGAAAACCTTACCGATTTATGAGAAAGTGACGTAGTCATTTGTCAAAAACAGCAAAAACATTATATGGTGAAATTTTACACGCGTTACCCTCTAACAAGCTCATACTGCCTGTGCGAAAGCCGATTGAGCAATCAGGCCCAGGACTAATGACTGTTTCCCCTTCAGTGAATGGTACGACTGGTGAGGGCTTGTCTATGACGATAGAAGAAAGGAAAAGACATGCAGAGATGTGGGTCAAAGCTGGTGCTGGAAAGTAAGGCCTACTTTCATATTAGACTTGTAATTTTGCGAGTTGACACAGTCTAAACAACAGGCCTTTCAATTACGTTGAGACCTCTACACCCTGTATTTTTTTAGCCTATTTTGGGGACATGTTTTTTTTTGCTTTTTAGCTCACCTCTTAGCAGAGGTGAGCTTATCCCATACCGTGGCGTCCGTCGTCCGTCGTCGTCGTCGACGTTGTCGTCGTCGTCGTCGTCGTCGTCGTCGTCGTCCGTCGTCCGTTAGCAGGGCACGTTTCGTAACTGTTAGAGCTATTGAGTTGAAACTTGGTACACATGTACCCTTATGTAATGACACCTTGGAGACCAAGTTTCGGTCCGATTCGTTTCATGGTTTGGCCACCAGGGGGCCAAACGTTAAAAGTGAAAATATGCAATATCTCCCTTAATAGTAGTCGGGAAATTTTGAAAAAAATATGGTAGGTACTTCTAGCAAAGGTGCATCATATATCCTCCGGGTTTTTGATTTGACCTCCTTTTCAAGGTCACAGAGGTCAAATGGTGTAAATTGGCCGTTAGGATGTAACGATGGCACGTTTCTAAACTGCAATGACTATTGATACCAAATTTGGTACACATTTACCCCTTAGTCAGGTGATCTCAGGGACCGAAGTTTGGTCCAATATGATTCACCACTTGACCACCAGGGGGCAAAATCCAAAAACCTTAAAAATGTGATTATTCCTTAACTTCTTGCCCGATTGCCACCAATTTGATATCATGGGTACATCTAACCACCATACAGTATATGTCACACAGGTTTTTAATTTGACCTTCTTGTCAAGGTCACAGAGGTCAAATGGCGTAAATTCGCCGTCAGGCCGTAACTATGGCACATTTCTTAACTGCAATGACTATTGATCACAAATTAAGTACACATGTACCCCTTGGTCAGGTGATCTCAGGTACCGAAGTTTGGTGCGATCTGATTTGCCGTTTGGCCTCCAGGGAGGGGGCCAAATCCTAAATTCTTCAAAATGCCATTATTCATAGTAATGACTTGCCCGATTGGCACCAATTTTATATCATAGGTACATCTAATTCTAACAACCATTCAATGTGTCACCCGGGTCTTCTTTGGTTGACCTACTTTTCAAGGTCACAGAGGTCGAATGTACTGTAAATTGGCCATTTTGGGGAAATTGTAATTGCTTGGACCTACATCAAACCTAACACTACATGACACAATACGATGCTCTTTATCCATCTTTCCTCCACATGAGGTGAGCACAATGGCCCTGGCCATTTCATTAGCTTAATTTGGGGACATTTCATCGCGCCAATTTGCCTGAACAGCGACGTCATAAATCAAAGTTAGTGACTGATATCACCACATACACCTGAAAAATCATAATTTTAGGGTAAAACTATAAAATTAGGCCATTTGGATGAGATTTGGTTATGTTAGGGGTCAAAAAACGCTTCAGGGGGTCATATTATTTTTAAAAAAATAAAAATAAAAAAAATAAATAAAAAAAATAGACCTAATTTGGGGACATCCTGTACGGCCTACACCGTTATACGGTGTAGGAATCATGTAATTGAGAGGCCTGAACAATGTACATTTAGATATGACGCGGACTAGGCCAGATACCAACAGTTGTGTACCTGTATTGTAAGGAGCAAGAACAGTGTAATGAACGTGTGCACTGTAGCAGAACATGTGACTGGTGATCTGAGGGTTGTTGGTTCAAGGCTTGGCCAGTGTCAGACAGTACTTTCAACAGGCTCAAAATGGCCACAAGAAGCTCTGAGTGTGTCTGCCTAGGTTTCTACGGAAATATTTCTGCAGGATATTTGTGCTTCATGTGTGGTTCTTCATCTGTTTCAGGTTGGACAAAATCATCATTCACGTCGGTTCTCACAACCTCATAGAATCAAAAGACCTGGTCAGTATTTCTTGTTTGTCCGTTGGGCATTTCATAGTCACAGGTAAAATCAGCTAAGAGTCCTAATTTTGACCCATTTCATTAGAACAAGACTTTAGTGCAGCTCAGTTTCTTTGACTATGATGACATTGTCATTAGAGAGGGAGACGTCCTTACCTAAGACACAAGGTACACCTTTCTATCAAGGTGAATATGACTTAGAGTGAATTAACTTTATTTTGAGACACCCAGTATACATGTAATCTCCACAGATAGGTTTTCGGCCTTGGAGTTCCTGGTAAGGAAATTGCCCTGGTCTCACGTCTTTCGTCCTCTTTCCAGGCGACCCACGCCCAGGAGATCGGAGCCAGTGCGATTGCCGCCTTACCGTCATTCTTCTTCAAACCACAGTCAGCGGGTATGCATTATTATAAAAAACTGTTTCATCTCAAAACACATGATATCCCTTTGTGACATCTTGAAGAAATCTGTCTGGCTAAAGTTAGAAATTTTTTCAAAATCATATCTGCAAAAATGAGAGTAGTCTTCCCCAAATTGAAAATGAGCAAATTTGCCAACTTTTAGCTTTGCAAGCATTTAACAGTTCACATTACTATGGCTCTAGCCATTGTGGGTTAGATTTTATTCACGACTTCAGTTTGCCAGCCACAACACCAAGAAATACTCCTGAAAATCTGACAGAGTATTAAAACAGCTGTACTTTTGCCTTTTCAGAGGATTTAGTTGAGTACTGCCGGCAGATCGCGGAGTGTGCTCCAGACCTACCCTTCTACTATTACCACCTTCCCAGGATGACTGGGGTCACATGTGAGTATGGAGAACCCCGACCTGTGAGACTACATGGTCTTGTGCTGTCAGTTTAGTCATCTTGACTCTAAGGTGCTGTGCAAATGGATGGTTTCTGTCACTGAGACCTGCGATCATAATCGCTGCGATATGGGACAGAAATATCTCTTATCTGCGGGTGAAACCGGCCATTGTTGGGTTTGATTGTGATCGTGAGTCCCTACATCACTGATTCATGTCGGTGCTGTGCGAACGGACGGTTTGATCGCTGCGATATGGGACAGAAATATCTCTTATCTGCGGGTAAAACTGGCCATTGTTGGGTTTGACTGTGATCCTAAGTCCCTACATCACCGATTCATGTCACGACATGATCTTCTCTGCCTGCCACTTTAGTCAACCATCCCATTACTGTTTACTTTTACAAAGGAGGCCTAAAATAAACAATATTTGAGGTATGGTAAACAAGAAATGCATTATGTATTCCATTGATGCTATTTCATCCCCAAGTGCCTGGCGGTCTTCTGGTTTCAACTGGTCTCTTTCAGTAAACATGGTGAAGGTGTTTGAGCTGGCCAAGGATGAGATACCCACATTGCACGGTATCAAATATTCAGACACCTCGTTCGATGAAGCTTGCAAAATCATGGACATGCATGGAGGAAAATATCAAGTTTTCTGTGGTGCGGACGACGTGAGTCGCAGAGTTTTTGGTCACAGTTTTAACCTAATAATATAAAAAATATCCTTTATCCAGACCCTCCTTTTACTGCAGCTGATTTGGCTTTCCAGTCAATTCATACCTGATAATCAGTAACATCGTTTAACATCATCCTTGCCTGACTCAATAACCAACTTCTTCCATGATATTCTAACATTTCCATTCCAGCCATTTTCCTTCCCTTCACAACTTGACTGAAAATTTTTCAAAGCTCGGCTTTCAGTAATGAATTTTTAACCCCTTTGCCACGGATGAGGTGCATAGGGCAGTGTCAATCTTAGCATGAAGAGTTTTGATGCAAAAGCAGCTGGACACCATTTGGAAAAAAAATGAGATATCTCTGGTAAAATAAAGCTCACAGCACCCTTGGTCTGTGTACCAAAGCACACAAAGTGCTATCAAAACTTGATGATAACGATGTCACTATTTATGCAAAAAAAATGTTAAGAGTGACGGTATGAAAGTTGCGTCCACATGAAACGATCTGAAATGGATTCAGTGGCTTCTGAAACTCATAACATGCTTAACGGATGTAACAGAGGAAAAACATCAAGGTCCAACCGGGGATTGAACCCGGGACCTCTCGTTTATAAGGCCATCACTCTACCGACTGAGCTAAAGGGAATTTCCCTCTAGCCTGGGCTAGTAGGAATGATGCCACCACTACACGGATGATACACATTGAGCTGAGTTTTTAACAAAGATGTCGGTGGTACTTTCCTTGACAAGGGTGCGGAGCCCGGGGAAAGTTTGTAAGGGGGATCGATGCTTTACGAGTTGGCTTTGAGAAGTAGTCGACGGTCCCTTTCATCCTAGACTGAATGTTCAAGTAAGAAGAGGGAACCTTCATTTCATTATCACATCAACAACCTTGAATGTCACCACCTGACCTTGACCTTACCGTACGACCTTGACCTTCCTTCCAGTTGATATGAGAGATTTCTTCGACAAGGCCGAAAATACGATCCCGAATTTGGCGGGCGTCAAATTTCAGTCGACGCATCTGATGGAGGCGTCCCAGGTGCAGTGCATGCATAATGGGCATTTCCAGGTTATGTTGGGGCTGGACGAGGTAAGAAAAACCAAGGACGTCAAATCACCAGTTTTAGTTGCATTCTGGACTTTTTCCTCTTACTAAATGCTAAATTTGATGGCTGGAATCAATAGATCTCTGTCTCAGCTCTCTCTGGGTCTTAGATTTTTTCAAATTGGGCCGTAAGTAAACACTTAAGAGGCATTTCTATGCAATGGTGAGCTGATCTTGGGACAAGACTTTTTGCCTTTAGGCCATACCTCATTGGCATCCCTGGAAAGGAATACAGGTCACTCACAGAAATAACTAGCCAAAAAAAGCAGTCTTTACATCAAGATCATCCAGCCACGTCCTATGCACTGGCCACAACTTTTTGTTGTTGCTGAATATCCAGGCCTGTTAGGACTCTTAGCTGATTCTACCTGTGACTATGAAACGCCCAACGGACAAACAAGAAATACTGACCAGGTCTTTTGATTCTATGAGGTTGTGAGAACCGACGTGAATGATGATTTTGTCCAACCTGAAGAAACAGATGAAGAACCACAAATATCCTGCAGAAATATTTCCGTAGAAACCTAGGCAGACACATTCAGAGATTCTTGTGGCCAATTTGAGTCAATGACAGAGTGTTCCTTTCCCTAGGTCTACCTTGGCGCCATGGCCCTTGGCATCGACTGGGCGGTCGGATCAACCTATAACTTCCTCTCCAACGTCGTCCATCGCATGGTCGAGGCGTTCAACAAGAGTGACAACTATACGGCACGCGTGGAGCAGAAACGTGTGCAGGATGTCATCAGCATCAGGAACAAATACGGTGAGTGGAGAATGGTGGTTTATTTTTAGGAAGTGACTACTTGGCAAGCCCGGCTTACCAAACAGCGACTTTTTCTTGTCCTGAATGGAGAGCCGAACTCAGTAATATTAAAGTAAAGTCTCCAGCTCGCCAAACAGGGTAGATTTTTTACCTGTTTGGCAAGCCCGGCTGGCCGAACAGGGTGGCTTTTTAGTGCTGTTTGGCAAGCGGCTCTCCAAACAGGACAAAAAAAGATGCCTGTTGGGCGAGCGGCTTGCCAAATAGACCCGGCCTTATTTTTATCATCCAGTCGAGAGCACCTAAGCAAACTTTGCATGGTCATTACTGGCTCTTTGGACAATATTTGGCCGCGTTGTAGTGAAGGAGGAAACCTGTAGGAACCCTAGGTTGTCAAAGAGAGTCATCCTCTATCAGATGAGTATACAAAGTTGGATTCTTTTCCACTCTGATGTTGATATAACTGTGACTGGAATGCCCTTTTTGAACATTGGTGTTGCTGTTAGTCTGTTTATCATCACGTCGAGAGCACCTTAGCAAACTTTGCATGGTCATTACTGGCTCTTTGGACAATATTTGGCCGCGTTGTAGTGAAGGAGGAAACCCGTAGGAACCCTAGGTTGTCAAAGAGAGTCATCCTCTATCAGATGAGTACACCAAGTCGGATTATTTTCCACTCTGATGTTGATGTTACTGTGTCTGGAATGCCCTTTTTGAACATTGGTGTTGCTGTTAGTCTGTTTATCATCACGTTGAGAGCACCTTAGCAAACTTTGCATGGTCATTACTGGCTCTTTGGACAATATTTTGGCGCGTTGTAGTGCAGGAGAAAACCTGTAGGAACCCTAGGTTGTCAAAGAGAGTCGTCCTCTATCAGATGAGTATACAAAGTTGGATTCTTTTCCACTCTGATGTTGATATAACTGTGACTGGAATGCCCTTTTTCGAACATTGGTGTTGCTGTTGGTCTCTGCGCCAACACAAAATCTCGAATCATGATTGGTGAGTAATATCAGCTATCTATACTTTTGTTTGCAGGTGGTGGTGTTGCCGAACTGAAAGAGATCTTCCGGTTCGTCGGACCAGATGTCGGTCCGCCCCGCTTCCCCCTCAAGCCACTATCGGCAGAGAAGAGAGACGGCCTCAAACAGGAACTCACCAATATTGGCTTCTTCTACTGGACGAAGGATCACCTGACACCACCCCAATCGCCGCTGACGCAGCGGACGAAGGACAAACGACGCACGCTGCATCGGGCGACGAGTCTTCTCACGGACGACGGCGACCCACCATCGTCTCCTAAAGCCACGACCGACCCACATGGATCGTTCAACCATTCTCACAGTCATGGTTCCTTCAGCCATGGTCACCATACTGGGTCGATGGGTCACGGTACGAAGCATCGTCACGCCAGTGGGAGCAGCAGTGGCAGTGGGTCACACCTCGAGAAGCAGACGTCAAATACTAGTCTCCTGACGGAAGGCTAGAGGGCGCTGACCTTAGATGACTGTCAATATATTATTGATGTGCTTTGATTTGTGATACAAATGTTATTTCGAATATCTGTAGTCATGCCGAGATGCATTAATGATTATAAGTCGTGTCTATTGTCGTTGAGGATTAGTACCGGTTGCCAAGAACAAATTGGTAACGAAATCATTAGATCTGAATTTTATTAAAAGCGCCAAAAACACAGGAAAAGTTTGATTATAGAGGTGATAGAGAATTCTTTAATTGGTTCCGAATTGAATTATCACTTTAAAAAATGTTCCTTTTAAAAATGGTCAGTTATATTTTAGCCCAGTGATTATTGTGGGCACAAATTCAGGACTCGAAGTTTTGCACAGGCAAAGGAATCCATCATAGAATTTATGTCTGAGACTAATCATCACAGATTCTGCATGTTCCATTGGCTGTTAAATGATTCTGTGACAGACACTTTTGCCTGTGTAGAAGTAGTTGCATAAAATTGCAATAAATGTTGTTGGCAACTTATATTGTTAGAAGAAATTGTCCTTTTTGAGATTGGTCTGTAAACTTACAAAAATGAATTGCTAGGGGTGGGGTGTTCCATTTGTTGTTAGACACCAGTAAGACTAGTTCTGTTGCCATGTTTGAATGCCGCAGATATCAGATATCACTTATAGATATTTTGAAAAATAGTCGACGTTAATGTGTTCAAAATGTTGATGTTTATAAAGAATAAATTGATGTTGTGATGGTTGTTAAAGTTGGAACCTTGGTTAGAAAAGGCCAAAATAAACCCCAAAATAAAGGATATAGTGGTACCTGTTACTATCAAAATAGCCTGTATTCTTTGACAGAACTTTTACTAATGTGAAAAGGCATAGCAAATCTCAATGTGTAGCTGTGTCAATATACTGTGTGCATTGTTTGAGTTGATCAAGGGGCATCTTTATGGCGTAGGCCTATTACAGGTCAAAATAGGCATCGTGTACAAGGTATACACACTCCTTAGTCAGCTTAAACCAGTGCATACATCAATACAATTGTTTCTTTGTTGTCAACCTGTAACATTCCATAGGCGAGATATGTCATGCTGCATTTAATTTTGAACTTTGTATCATTCCTGATTTGACCAATTCTTGAGTTCAAAATCTGCAGATAAAGGTTTAGATTAGGATTCTGTGAAGAATTCCATGTATGACTTCATCAGATGGATTGAATGCGCATGTAGCTATTGCAATTTGGAGAATGTTCATATGACTTCATCGGAGGGATTGAATCCACATGTAGCTATTGCAATTTGGAGAATGTTCATATTCGTCTGGGAAAGTGTGTGATTGTTAGTTTAGTATGTTGTGATACCTCATAATGGGGTATCTCATCAAATGGTGCTTCAGTTATAATTGCGCTGCAAATTTAATGCATTTAGTTTTAGTAATCAGTGCATTGTTTCAATACAACTCCGAAAGGACTTTATCAAAATATGTCTTCTGAATTTCGTCATATATTGTCAGTGCTGGGATTAAGCTAAAAAGTGCCATTGTTTTAATGACTTATGTTCTTGATTAAATGAGCAGTCTTCTGACAAATTATACGCCGAAAGCTTTGTTTAAATTATCTTATTCCAGCTTTCAGGATTCCACTGTTCAAAACAACTTGTGTCGCTTCATCTTGAAATAATGCCAAGATGATAGTGGGTGATTTGTTTTTAACAACCAGGTTGTGACTTTGTCCCCTGTCCCCTTAGGACCAATTTGGGATGAATGAATACTAATCACATCCATTCTGGATTTGTAGTCCTTACTTGTCCTCGCTTGGAATGGGATTGGTACAACAATTCGGATCTGGTAACTCTACCATCTTGCCAACATGGTGAAATTAACAAGACGGACAAAACCACAGTGAATTGGGCCTGGCACCATCTCCATCATGCCAACATAGAGAGGGAAATGAAACTATGGCAGCAAAACCGAATTTGCCCTGGTATTGTCACCAGAAGGAATTGGGACTGTCTCCTGCACCGTCCAGGCAACATAAAGACTAGCAAATGCTTTTATCTAAAACTCCATGTACATTTACACTAGGCCTTCCTGTACAAAACCGGAGTAAAAGCATTTGCTAGTCTTTATTCATATCACCCCTGACAGTCACAACAAGACCAAATTCGGCCTGGCACCTCCACTGTCCAGCCAACATGGTGAGGGAGATGAGACAGTCACAGCAAGACCGAATTTGGCCTGGCACCTCCACTGTCCACCCAACATGGTGAGGGAGATGAGACAGTCACAGCCAGACCGAATTTGGCCTGGCACCTCCACTGTCCACCCAACATGGTGAGGGAGATGAGACAGTCACAACAAGACCGAATTCGGCCTGGCACCTCCACCGTCCAGCCAACATGGTGAGAGAGATGAGACAGTCACAACAAGACCGAATTAGGCCTGGCACCTCCACCATCCAGCCAACATGGTGAGGGAGATGAGACAGTCACAACAAGACCGAATTCGGCCTGGGACCTCCACCGTCCAGCCAACATGGTGAGGGAGATGAGACAGTTACAACAAGACCGAATTCGGCGTGGGACCTCCACTGTCCGGCCAACATGGTGAGGGAGATGAGACAGTCACAACAAGACCAAATTCGGCCTGGCACCTCCACTGTCCAGCCAACATGACGAGGGCGATGAGACAGTCACAGCAAGACCGAATTCGGCCTGGGACCTCCAGCGTCTAGTCAACAACATGGTGAGGGAGATGAGACAGTCACAGCAAGATCGAATTCGGCCTGGGACCTCCACCGTCCAGCCAACATGGTGAGGGAGATGAGGCAGTCACAACAAGACCGAATTCGGCCTGGCACCTCCACCGTCTAGCCAACCTGGTGAGGGAGATGAGACAGTCACAACAAGACCGAATTCGGCCTGGCACCTCCACCGTCTAGCCAACCTGGTGAGGGAGATGAGACAGCCACAACAAGACCGAATTCGGCCTGGCACCTCCACCGTCTAGCCAACCTGGTGAGGGAGATGAGGCAGTCAAGACCGGAACCCTCTTGTTCCATGCCTAAACTCGAAAAAATCTCCAAAATACTACAGCGCCATGCACTACGGAACAAAAAGCACCGTGTATCAGGTCACGGCGATCTTGTTCCAAGAAAAAACGGGAGGAAGAAGGATTTGCGGCGCCACGGAACAAAAATAATCGGTCCCAGGGCGTGGCGATCTTGGTTGAGCACAACCCAACGAAAACCCGGAAAACGCTGTTAAAGAATGACTGTCGCTATGAGTACTTAACGACAATGTCACAATCTGATCACAAGAGGACATGCAGTAATATGTGTATCGTCTTCATGGAAGGCTCTTGAACGGCCTATTTTTGTATTGTCTTGCGGTGACATTGTCTTCATGCGTGGTTGTGAAAGACAGATTTCCACATCAGTCGCAAACGGGAGGGTCACTGCATGCATTCTCTTATATACAATTACTCTTAAAGCAGTGTCATCGGTCAAATCTCAAATAGATTGCTGTATAGGTTGGCTTTTCGTCTGACGCGTATATCATATAGTTCGCTGCTACTACTTTAGATTGGGAACTAATTATGTCTTTAATCCTCACGTTGAAGGGGTGCATGCCTTCTCTAAAGTCTGTTAGAGGACTTGAAGACAAGCAGGGGCTGGTTGGTTCCTGTCTTTAAACTGGGAACTAATGATGTCTTTAATCAACATGTTCAATGGGTGCATGCCTATTCTATATCATACTGAACTTCCAGCGGTATTGCGTCCGTAGTCTCCGCCAATAGCTGATTTCATATCAAGTCTTAAGCCCTTGATGATAAGTAAGGTCAGGCTGGCCCATGTCTTTAGATTAGGATCTCATCCTGTCTTCAATAAAATTGACTTGTCCTGGACTGGGCTACATGCCCATTCTATTACTTCTTACACGTGAAATAAGCAAGGTCAGTTTAGGGGTTAAACAGCCATCTATGATATACATGTACTAGCTATTCTCTTATTAGGTGATGTCTCTGATGACCCAATCTCCACTAGCGTCGTCAAGTCTAATTACCCCATTGGCTAGGCTACGGTCCTTCCTTTTTCCCCCTTAAATTCTTCTCTCTTCGTCCATATGTACTAACGATATTTCGCTCTCATTTCAGCGAGATGATTCCATGTCCGGACGGCTGCCGACTACCATTGACCGTCTTTACCTTCCTGGCACCCCTGGTACTAGCGATATTTCGCTCTCTCAGCGAGATGATTCCATGTCCAGGCGGCTGCTGACTTCCATTGACCGTCTTTACCACCCTAGCACCCCTGGTGCTAACGATACTTCATGGTGAGGGAGTCACAGCAAGACCGAATTCGGCCTGGCACCTCCACCGTCCAGCCAACATGGTAAGGGAGATGAGACAGTCACAGCAAGACCGAATTCGGCCTGGCACCTCCACCGTCCAGCCAACATGGTAAGGGAGATGAGACAGTCACAGCAAGACCGAATTCGGCCTGGCACCTCCAGCGTCTAGCCCCACAGCGTCTAGCCCCTGGCACCCCTGGTACTAGCGATATTTCGCTCTCTCAGCGAGATGATTCCATGTCCGGACGGCTGCTGACTTCCACTGACCGTCTTTACCATCCTGGCACCCCTGGGCGGCGTGTAGCCTAAAACTGCAATGATTTTTCTCCCGTAGGAATACGTGATCCGGCGCGGTCATGTGCCGCCAGTGGGGGCTGAGCCGCCAGTGGTTTTTCTCCCGTGCGAATAGTTTATATGTGGTATGGCAAGGACGCGGCGACCATGTCACCATGTTAGCTCGACGGCGGAGGTGGCAGGCCCAATTCAGTCTTCGTGATTGTCACATCTCTGTCGCTGTGGAGGTGCCAGACCAAATTCCGTTTAGTTGTGATTGTCTCAACTCTGTCGCTGGGTTAACAATGGAGTTAAGGTGACAGGCCCGATTCGTTCTGGTCCAGACTGTCGCACGTCCCTCATAGTGTGGCAAGGCAGTAGGAGTGCAGAAGGGGTACCAAGTCCAATTTGATCCGATTGTGTCTCATCTCGTTAACCAAGGTAGGGAGATGTTGGTGATACCATCCCCGATTCGTTTTTGATTTGGCTGTCTCGCTTTCCTCACCGTGTTGGCAATACGGTGATAGTTCCTGGTGCAATTCGATGTGGTTGCGACAGTGTCATCTCTCTCAACATGTTGGAAATGAGACGGCCTAGTTGCCATTGCCATATCCGATGTGGTTTGGTCGTAATTGTAGCAGTTCTGTCGCCATGTCAATGGCTGATATGAATAAAGTCTAGCAAATGCTTTTACTTCAATTTTGTACAGAAAGGTCTGGTGTAAATGTACATGGAGTTTTAGATAAAAGCATTTGCTAGTCTTTATTCATATCACCCATTGTCACATCCCTCATCGTATATTGGCAAGACAGAGGAGGTACCAGGCTCACTCAGGTCTGGTTGTGACTGTCTCGTCTTTCTCACCGTATTGGCGAGACGGTTGACGTGCTGGGCACAATTTCATATGGTTGTGATTGTCTCATCGTGCTGACCATGTTTATAGCAAAATGGCGGCGGTACCATCCCCGATTCGTTTTGGTTTTGGTCGTTTCGCTTTCCGTACCATTTTGGCAATACCCAGCCCAATATGGTCTGGGTGCAATGGTCTCTTTTCTCTCACCTTGTTGGCAAGATGGTCTTGTCGCCATGCCTGTTTGGATCTTGTTGTTATAGTCACATCTCTCTCATCGTGTTGGGAAGACGGCGGATTTTCCAGGCCTGACAAGCCAGGGGGACAGCTGAATGGGACAGCTGCTTCAGCCCAGTTGCACAGACCAAAGACATCTCTGGTCACAACCACACAGACAACCTGGTTGCCATCTCGATCTCAGACACTTACAGTCAAAACCTGGCCTCTGAAACTCTGTTAGGCACAGCCATGGCCATCTCCTTGAGAAACAGATAGTAACGATCTGAGCTCTGATAATGTGGTGATAACAACCATTCTTTTCGTCATCACAGACAGCTCATCACAACCAGACCTCTGATAATCTGATTATCAAAATCATGCCATTCTCATTAATCAGAGACGGCTATTGTCACAACCTGACCGCTGGCGATTTGGTGGTTGCAACCATGCCCATCTTCATCAGAAATGGTTCTGTCACAACCTTGTACATCTACGCCAGAGGACCCTATAGTCACAACTTGACCTCAGATGATCTGTTAGTCACAACCATAGTCATCTCCATCAGAGACGCCTTTTCACATCCTGGCGGTCACAACCACGGCCATCTTTTTGACAGGAGTTTCTAATTCAAAACACGCAAATAAGTAGTGAAAGCATTTATTTGAATTAAGAGGCATAATACAAAAAAGTTTATAAATTTTAATATTTACATAATCATGGTATTCTGATGAGAATAAATGCGAAGTTATATGATAAATCGGATGGGCTGAATTCATGAAAGCGTTGAGAAGACCATCTTTACTGAATAGGCATATTCAGGGCCTGATTCAAAGTTTCATATGTTGTATATGAGTCCCTGAATTTGCATTTTCAATAGGTCAATTTGATGCCTTGGATACTTTTATGAATTCAACGCCATGTTTTTTATGACAATACTCTGTGATGATAATCGTAAAGATAACTCCTTCACGTTGTAATACAATACACCAACTCCGATAACCTCTTCGTTAGGGGCCAAGTGCGCTTTAGTCTTTAAATAGTTATAAAGTCTACGTAAAAAGATTGTGAACCCTTCAAGGAATACCTCCTCCTTTCTTTCACCTGAAGAGGCTGAGGAAATTGTCCGTAACACCAAAAATTCAATTGCTGGACCAAATTTGATGCCAATTCGCTAGATCGTCTAGTGATTGGCCCAAAAACAAATAATTTTTTCAGTAAACTTAGAAAGAAATTTTACCCTAATTCCTTGAAGAGTTCAAACCTTGTGTCAAAATAAGCGTGGGTTAAAAGGCAATGTACATTCGTATGAAAATGACAACTGGTATTTCTGCTTCCAGCTTTTCCCATTACATTCTTAGTGCCTTACCTCTGAATCTTGGAAAACCATCTTTTTATCTCTTAAGACCATTTGACTGATGCCAATTTTCTAACTAGATGGAAAAATTTGTGATATCTCTCTTACCAACTTGCCTTGCCTCCGAATCTTGGAAAACAATCTTTTTAGCTCTTAAGACCATTTGACTGATGCCAATTTTCTAACTAGATGGAAGAATTTAGCTTAACCAATTTGTGCTATCTCTTACCAACTTGCCTTGCCTCCGAATCTTGGAAAACAATCTTTTTAGCTCTTAAGACCATTTGACTGATGCCAATTTTCTAACTACATGTAGATGGAATAATTTAGCTGAACCAATTTGTGATATCTCTTACCAATGTTTAGCAAACGAGATTACCGAAAATACTCAAGTTATTTGTGTGTAAATATAACTTATTGCAGTGTGCACAAAATCAACTGGATTCAATATATTCAAATGGCAAAAAAAATGAAAATTGTTTTCTATCCAACCTAGCTGAATCAACTATTTGTTGCTAGGCAACAAAACTAAACTAAAATCGAAAAATTGTCGGGAGCCTTCCACGATTAACTTGACCCTTGGAAGGCATCTCCAACTAACTAAATAAGGCAAGGCGTGGTCAAAAACACAATTAAGTCTAAAACTCAACTATATGAAAATGGGAGACTTTCCCATTCTTCTGGAACACAATATTTGTGCTTAAAATGTTTCAAATTAAACAATTTTTAATATCAGATCCCCTCTGAAGCTATTGCCTAGCAAACTATACGAAACTGAATGATTTTTATTCCTCCTGGAAACAAATATTTCACATGCAGCGCCCATTCCAGAAGTCATCCTGATTTCCTGGACAAAGAATCTGATTTTTAGCATCATCACAATTTGTAAAGTAAAAGTACAAGGTTTAAGTAAATAAATGTTATGATCAGAGCATTCTTGTCATATGAATATGATCACTTGGATACAAAACATTGCCATAAAATTGATTTTCAGACGTTTCTCAGAATTTACAATATTATCAGTTCCAAGGACACTGAATGTGTCAAAAAATTCCACATTTTCGTTTCCCTTAAAGGTGCAGTTCACCTGTCTACATTGTTTACATATGTGTTCTGAGGGTAATCCTTAGGAATTAAAGGGCGCAGGTGCAAAAATCGGACAAATGTGAGGCCAGTATCCAACGTTTTAGAGTTAGAGTACAACTCTGGCCTTCAATAGATAATGGAATATTCTGCATCCAAGCTTTTACCAGGAACAAACACTTTGGTTCCAACCATTCACAACAGATGGCAGCATTAGTGTCATCACTACAAGACGAACAGAATATGAAGAATTAGTGAGTCGCATCTCATGATATAAATAAATTTGAATAATTACAATAATATTTGTCACATCAGCATTTTACATGTCAGCAGCTGAGAATATTAACCAATACATTGTTGATTCTGTTGCCTAGCAACCAATAATTATAGATCATTTGTGGTTTTTTTCTCTGTTTTTTGGTAATCAAGCATATTTATGTATACACTGTAGGTTACTGTAAACCAGGAAATAGTCTCTGTTATCATAGCTCACAGTTCTGAGAAATTGGATCTTTGGCGCAATATATTTTGAGGACACTCTATTACAGTGATTTCAATCAGAGTTTCACTGCCTTTGTTTTTTGGAAAGTTCGCTATTGGCGAAAATGCAAAATTTAAACGTACGCAAAAAGTTCCTGGTTTACAGTATACATGGACGTAAATCTTTGTCATACAGATGGTCAACTGTAATTATCTTATCGTTCTTCAATATTTCTTAAAGAGAAACTGGATCTCTCAGACAGCACCGGCCCAAGGGTAACCCACACTATCCCTCCTTTAATCAATACACAATAACTTCAATGGGAAAACTGTGACTGATCATACTCAAAAGTATTACCGGTGATATCAAAGTTTTGAGAAAATCATCATAGCTCATATTCAGCTCATTGTCAACCATATCAAAGCCGAACACTGGGCCTACCTTTAAACTATTCGCAGAATAAAACCCCTAAAATATTTCAAACTACTACATATCCTCAGCCCTGAGAATTCTAAGAATGAAATTCACAATGTAATTTTAGAAATAGACAGGAATGAAATTGGTATCAAAACTTTGCCAACTGTCTTACAGTAGTTCACATGGTCGACCAATGGGAAGTCATTTGTAAACACCATGGCTTTCAGGTCACAGTTCCGAGGGTACAGTCACAGAGAGGCCTCCTTCTTGAGCCATGTCAATTTAGGCATGATGTTTTCTAATGGCATATTCCATTCTTTATAGCCTTGATTTTGCCCAAAGATACCTTTTGTTAGTAGCACCAACTGTGTACTAGAGTCCATTTATCCTAATGGGAGAATCCAAATCGAGACGCATCCAAATCGAGACGCATCCAAATCGAGACGCATCCAAATCGAGACGCATCCAAATCGAGACACATCCAAATCGAGACGCATCCAAATCGAAACGCATCCAAATCGAGACGCATCCAAATCGAGACGCATCCAAATCGAGACACATCCAAATCAAGACGCATCCAAATCGAGACGCATCCAAATCGAGACGCATCCAAATCGAGACGCATCCAAATCGAGACGCATCCAAATCGAGACGCATCCAAATCGAGATGCATCCAAATCGAGACGCATCCAAATCGGGATGCATCCAAATCAAGACGCATCCAAATCAAGACGCATCCAAATCGAGTCACATCCAAATACACATCTGGGCTCCAAGCCACATGAGCAAGTAAGAAGTAGCTGCACCATCATAATATTTTGAGTCACGCGACAACTCGTCAAGTCTGGACATGCATCATACTTGCATGAACTCAGTATAACCCTCAGCACCGGTGAAAATCACATCCACCCATATTCTCATTGTCTCCGGCGACGGCGCCACAATGAAATAAGTCCGTTCGAATGTCTTGACACAAAATGTTAATTTCGGACTCGGGCTTTTAATCGTCCGCATATGATCAATGTAAACCTCTTCTATAGCTTGAAAGTATATCCCGCCCCGCGATTTCGTCTCGGTTTTGTCCGTGTAATATATCAGCGACCGTTTTTGTTTATCGAAGACAAACCATCGTTTGTGCCACGTTCTGAACCGGTTACCCATTTTCGTGAGATAGCCACGACACGTGTGTTCGTCGATCGTTACGAACTGACAGTTGTCGATATTGTGGCCGCATTCGGTTATGTGGTTGCGCAGGTCAAACTCACGGCCGGTCATCGGGAGGTATCGGGTCAGTGGGCGAGCCTGGAATGAACGAAAAAGATGATTAAGAAAGTGGACACATTTGCCTAGAGTCACCCTGATGTCTGAAACGGACCCTTAACAACATGTTGAAGACAATTTACAGCAGCATGAGAGTCCCCTTTCACATTCAAACCTAGTGACATGACCATTCTTTGGAAAGCTCTCAATGAGCTGAATCCAGTGGTACAATTTACATCAAGATTGACAGCATTTTGTGCATTTCACGCAACGGAGAACTTTTTCGAGACACCCTATCTACATACCTGTTCTTTCTTCTTCTCTCTCCGTTTCACCTCGGTCTCGATGATCTGGTCTCTCTTTGCCGTCTCCTCCAACAGGCGGCGCTCCAGTTCCTCCCTTTTCCTCCGCTCGGCCTGCAGCGCTAGCATTTCTGGGGTCGGTTGACTGACCTGAAAGACAGGGAGACAGGGATAACATTAGACACGGCTAACAAGGAGAACAATCTTTGATTTAGTCAGCATCTGCTCATTGCCTAGAGGTTAACACTGCTGACTACCTAGTACTGGGACCTGGATTTGATCCTGGGGAGAATCCAGGATTATATCTCTGGATAAAGGAGCCTCATAGCCTAGTGGTTAACACTGCTGGCTACCACGCAATAGGGCCCGGGTTCGATCCCGGGGAGAACCCAGGATTGTATTTCTGGATGAACCGGCGTGGCTTTCAAGGAACTAAAATTCCTGGCTCTTCACAACACATACACTAACGTATGAAATACTCGAGGGTCTTTCGGATGAGACTAAAAGCCGTGGTCCCTTGTACCCGAGTGTCTATGCCAGGGCAAGTAAAAGATCCTACACAGGTGGACAGTAGCCTATAGTGGACTCCATACCTCCGGTAAAAATCCAATAGGGTTACGACGCCGGTAATGATATGATATGATAAACCAGCATAGCATTCAAAGATTCAATTGAATTTCAAATTGTGATATTCATGTGATGTGGGTCATTTTCGACAAAGAAATATCAAGTAGCAGGAGTGAGTGGGCCAAACTCTGCGTAAAAAACGTGTAACAGTTTGTTTGTCAGGAGAGTTCAAATCGTTCTAGCGGAGAACTGCAGCTAATTTTTCATTTCATGCACGTTAAAGGGTTAAAGGGTTAAAGTTGCACTAAATGAGAGTGTTGAAATAAGGTAGAAACATAAGTTTATCGCAACAAGATGCAGGTGCTGCATTTCAACCCGATCACTCTTTCAACAGGATCACAGGCAGATCTAGACTTTTTCCAGATTGGATTCCAACTGAGTATTTTGTACAGCTAGGGTATCCAGTTGCAAAGGATATTCAGTCAATTGATTTCTCAAGGAAACACGTTCTTTTTCTGTTTCTGAGATCAAATCCTGTACAGTTAGTTGGTATTAGATGTACAGTGGAACCTCCCTTAGCGGACACCTCTCTATTAAGGACAACCTCTCAATTAAGGACACTAGGTTTGGTCCCAAATTGGTTGTTTCCATTCAATTTGACCTCTCTAATCAGGACACCTCTCTATTAAGGACAGCACTTGTCAGTCCCGAGGGTGTTCTTAATAGAGAGGTTCTACTGTATTTCAAATGGAGGGGCACGCCTGGCTCTGTCACTTAATGCCTATGTTCATCCTTTAAAAGTATCCACAAAGTCCCAGTTTGGTAAATGCTCAACTGATCATTTTATCACTAACTGGCTTTAAGAAGGTTAACATATGATTCAGAAATGAAGTTAATGGTCCATACAGCCGATACTAGTAATTAGATCGGAATTGCTAGATGATAAATTCTGACTTTATCTCTGACATCAAAATGGGATCACCAAGGCCATTATTAGAGTGGACCTTTAACAGTCAAGTTCGGATCACTTAAAGGGGTTTGCACCTATAGTACAGTAGAACCTCTCTATCATGGACACTGAACACACTGATGATTATTTGTCCCCATTAAATTGCATTGGAAAGTATTTTTTCCTACTCAGAATGTGAATTTAATAACAAGTGCACTCGAGTTATGAGTACCTTATTATTTCATGCATAGTGCCTATACAATTGGAAATATCAAAGCCTACCTCATATCCGACATTGTAGGCCTGTTGTGTGCAGGCCTTATATACAGGGCATAGGTCTACCTCATGCTATTCAAAAATATTTATGCAGGCAAATGGGTTATATGAAATTATCGAAAAAATAACAATTTTGTTAATATTTCCATTGTATGGAGTTAAACTGGGTTATAACTATTATGCTAATAAATTTTGCAATTTTCATTTCAACGGCATTCAGCACAGATTAGGGGATTTATGATGTCATAAATTCGACTCTCCCAAAGTGAATCTATCTTCAGTGCTTTGATGTAGAATTGTGAGATATATTGTGCTGCATTTAGGGACAGCATCAAATTACTTTTCAATGCACTAATCCAAGACAAAGAGGTAAGGACAATAATATGAATATTAATTAACTCATAAACCTCCGGACAGAGACCTCTTCCAGGTTTCCAGCCAAAAATATCTCACAACAATACAACACAAATACAAAAGAAATATTAGAGAAATCCAATTAAATTTTCAAGAACGGTTTCGATAAATCAAAATTTCCCTCCAATCCACGAACAAAATAACATACATAGAATCAAAATCGTCAAGTTTGACCCAAAAAGAGAATTTAAAGCTACTCTGCAGCCAAAACCTATCTCTATACAGACAACTAGAGTCTATTTTGACCCCGCCAAAATATTTCAAAAGATCAGAATTTTCACAAATCTTGAGAGCAAAATGATGTTAAATCGACAACTCTGACCCAAAAATAAGGATAATACACTACCTTGCGGCCCCAATCCATCTCGATTCAGACACCTGTACTGCCGAGTCTAGTTACAGCAACCACAATGCACTTGTGAATAACAACAGAAAGTGCCGAGTCTGAATTGCCGGGTTGTCTCATTTTTCTATATAGGGAGATCAGGTGGTGTGATTGCACACACAGGATGTGCACGCAGTTTTTAATATTGAAATATCGGGAAATTTAATCCGTGGAAACATTTGCCTTTTAAAAAAAATGTCACGGTATGAATTTTCATTAATCCAATGTGAAATAGCAGCTGCGTCAGAAAATGTTAATTTTGCAGAAGACAGAATGTGACGTTTTGTTCCAACTGCTGCATTTGACTTTCTGTCAGCATTTTATATCAGTATCTGCGTCTCATCAATCTGTCGACTAATCATATTTTTGAATATCGACCAATCACAATTGACAATATTGATCCCTACTGACCTCAGAAATATTTCAAGTCTCATCAAGCGGATACAACAATTAGAGCATGTCTCCAGCCGGCCTCATAGCAACAATACAGACAGGGCCGTCACCGACTATTGTCAAATTGTAGTAAAAACGCATCTTATTTCAATGTCAACAGAAATCTCGATTTTCCAACTCATTCAACCATAGCCTAATTCTAGCTCGTAAAAGCAGAGAAACCGCTCTGTGACCAAGTATCATTTTGATGCAACCATGCTGTACACTCTGGAAGCAGTGGACTGGCCTCATTCCTCACCATAAGGAGACCCAATTAGGATGACGCAATGTACTGCCTAGGGAGTCTACCATACTGCTGCATGCATTCACATGAAAATGGCCCTGGCCAACAGACATTGAATAACAAGACTCGAAAAGAGAAATGGGCCAACATCATATGACGATCTCATCAACCAAATGCCATTCTTTTAGATTACTTAAAAATTGTTCAATTAAGGTTGTGTAAATCATCACATTGATTGACAGCCTTATTTCAAGCCATTTTAAGCATCTATATGTTTGAAATAATATTTATATAGTCTCTTTGATCTTGAAGTACCAGATCAAATAACTTATCAAATGTTGAACTGGTGAACTCGAATAAAACAGCAAGGTCATTTTCGAATGGAGCTCGACAAATATGTGACTCGCTCTACCAAAACTAGGCGCTTGTCGCATCTGAACTCGACAGGTTGATACGGACTTGTTGTTCATTTCCCTTTTGTAGACCTTTTGTGAAATCTATTACAAACTGATTTGGTCACATTTCACAAAAGGTCTACAATAGGGAAATGAACAACAAGTCTGTATCAACCTGTCAAGTTCAGATGCGACAAGCGCCTAGTTTTGGTAGAGCGGGTCACATATGTAGAACCTTTCTAAACTGAAATACTCCCTCACCCATCCCTACCAAAATAGTTCAGTCCGAACTGAAAAAATATCAATATGTTTTCACCACTTAATTCTGTCTGCAAATTTTCATAGTTACGTTGTATTGACAAAAATTAGACACGATAACAACATAACAAAAATAATATCCGTCTGAATTCAAATCATGGGTTTGCTTAATGGTTCGGTAACAATGGGATTTCTAAATCACATAGACACTTTAATCAGAATGTTTTAACATGGCTTCAGGCCTAGGCGGCACCTTTTACATCATATCACTTAAAGGGAGATTAGACTAGAGGCATGATATTTCAGTGGGAAGTATATCACCTTGGTAACGACACAAGCAACAACTACAGGTGTGAATTCAATTACATCTGTGCGAGTGAGTTGATCAAGCGTAGGGTCTCCAGGGAGATGGAAATGAGGCGTTGAGTCACGGCCGAGTGGAACCAATAACCGTGGAGTGGGATCCGGGTTTAGTACTAGCCTCCCGGGATATGCCCATACATCCTAATCCTATACAAGTTATGCTGAACAGGATGCAGATCCGGTGATACATACCTCTCCATAAAGGACACCCTCTGGACTGACTAGTGCTGTCCTTCATAGAGAGGTGTCCTGATTAGAGAGGTGAAGACGAATGGAAACAACCAATTTAGGACCACAACTAGTGTGCTTATTAGAGAGGTGTCCGCTAAGGGAGGTTTTATTGAATGTCCATTTCCTCATCAATGACTCACTTGATATACCAAGCTGCCACTTCGTGGAGTCTTGTGAGGTCATGAGGGACCGCTAACACAATAAGTGCTTCAAGTAGCCCCCTAGGATCAGCGTGATGGAAGGGGTCCCAATGACCCTTATGAATAGATAATGACACAGCGCACACTTGTTATGAATAATTTAACCTTGTGCATGACACTGCTAAGAGCATCCTGGTTTATTCTGAGTATCATTGATACCATCAGGAGCACGCTCTCAAGAATTTTAACACTTGAAACTATCTGATAGAAACTTTATTTCCAAAGAGCAAAATCCCCTCAAACGAAACATGCTAAGACTGACGTTATTGCGGGAAATGAAGACAAAGAGACCACCTGATTTACATCTCCACTTCCCCCACTAAGATCCGACAATGGACCACCTCCCAGCATCTCTGCCAGTTGTCACAGCATCAAGTCAATCTGTCACACAAGATTCTTCATGGCCGACATTACAATAACAAAGGCCGTTTGAGACAATGACAAAGACAGTTATCACCCTGTTAGTGACATCTCTGCACAGACACAAAGGGTGGCTTTGATGCATGTTGCCCCTGGGGTGTTATAACAGTCCATATGATAAGGAGTGACTAAGGTGAAGTGCTTATCCCGAGGGAAGTCATGTAGCTGAATATGGGCAAACAAAACAGGCATATACATGCTTCCCGAAATTGGTGGCTTGCATTGGAACTAACTTTTTCCCCCTTGTCCGTCATTAAAGGCATTCAAGTGTGTTGGTCAACCATGACTATCTCCTTTGTCCCTCCACCATAAGGCCTAGTTTCCCCTTATGACATCACTATTTCGGACACTCAGCGCCCCATTTCTGGAAAGGTGTATAGACTGACTGTCTAGTGTGCATCTCCAAAATTCTGAACACTGCAGAAGATAACTTTCATGATTTCCCGGCCACTAATGGGGCACATCCAGGAAACCTGGTTAATCATTGACGAGCAGCCTGGTTAAGCTCACTGCTCGAGGACATTGATCCGATGACAGTGCATGGCTCATTCACGTCATTTATCATCAATTGACAGAGTTTATGACTATTGTTCACAACACAGGTCCAGGATTATTTCTGATGACACGCAGCCCTGAAATATTCATCGCGCCTCACTGTTCCGTGATGATACTTTTATTGCGCTGATTTGCAAAACGATGGTCCCATTAGGTAATGAGCAAGCACTCAGTTAGATTTTATAGCCTCAGAGTCATATGATTCCCTATTGCTTCCGTTAAGGTCCCAGTGTTAGTATTAGTGTTCTGATGTGAATATATAGTGTTAATGTACATCGTGAATCAGTGTTAGTGTTAATGCACACTCCGAACAAGTGTTAATACTGTTAGTGCCCCTAAAAATACAAAATATAGGTCACTACATTCCCAATTTTAAAGGAGGAGTCAGTAGAATTACCGAGAGGTCCTCCATGAACGAATTCATGGCCACATCCAAAAATTGCACACAAACATTCTGCCAACAGTGTGTGTACACAATTTGATGCATCTCTAATATCCTACCGACACAACATTGCTGTGTAGTTATATCTACTGCAAATCCAGTCAGGATCCATATAGCCTTAAAGTAGCGTCTCCTGACAGATTTTACAGCAAAGGCATCAGCAATTCCCCGACTCCTCCTTTAAGAGCGTTCATTCTCAAATATTCTCAACGTAAATACCTGGTTATCATTATGTTTAATCCCATCGCTGTGATTCTGTGCAAGTATGTCCTCAGCACTACTAAGACTGAAAGAACAAAACAACACAAACGAATAGAGAGGCATGCCGAGAAGATGGACCTCGCACCTGGTGTCACAGAGATACTTTCACTATTGGACGAGTTTTGAGGGATAACACGTCTCAAGATGATAAGGCCACATGTTTTTTATTTCTTGGTTTACGGGAAGAGCTTTTAAAAATGTATGGTCGGATGGTCGAAATAAAATTAAAAATAAAAATAACCCAAATAGCTATGTATGATCAGAAGAAATAAAATTACCCAAATACTGCTGGAATCAAAGTTCACTTTTTTTCAGAACAAGGCGCAATGTCTTAGTCGGGGCTATTTCCCTCATCTAGATGGCTGATAAGTTGTGAAAGTGCACAAACATTGGTTATCACACTGCTCTATACAGTGGATTTTATTTTATTTCTCATTATTTTATCTAATTATGATGGGTCGGGCAGAAAATAAAATAAAAAATCGATGATTTTCAGATTTATTTTTTTTTCCAAAATCCCAAAAAAGCAAGTCGGTCGGTCCCGTAAACCAAGAAATAAAAAACACGTGGCCTAATGAAGTGTAGTTCACATACGGCATACTGAAAGCACGGAGCCTTGAACCAGCATTTCCAATCATAGGTCAGACACTCTTCCAGTGTTTCATTCCGACCCCCTTGTCCGCTTGTCTGATGGTTCAGTTCAGTAGCCAAGAGGATAATCAACTTTAACATCTGTCCAATATTTTAAGGACACCAGGACGCGAGGTTAGCAAGATAAAACGTGAAGAGAGCTAGACTAACATAAAAAGATTTGATAAAATGAGTGGGAAATCAACGGTAAACTTTAAAAAGTTCTCAGAACGTTGGATTTTTATGATAATGATAGTGGTATCGAAGTGCTATGCTAAGCAAAACAAATAACTTCACAGAAGTGAGTAAAATTGACTGGTAAGCCACCTGTGGACAATCTAAGAACTAAACATAGGTGGATAGAGAACAGGAGGGTGATTAACATCGAAAACGACTTGATAAATTTTTGTAATAGTTTGAACCCTTTGTCTTTAACCCCTTGGTAACCACACCAAAGGTTGCTTAAATGTTGCCACGTAATGTCTATTTGTCGGTATTCAGACATTCGGAAAAGGACGGCTGCAAATAAAGTATAGTAACCTTGCAGGAACACAAACCTTCCTTACCGAAATTTGACATTTTTTGCAAAACAGCAAAATTGATATTGCAAAGTGAGTAAAAAGAAGTTGACAGTATCCAAATATTTTCTACAAATATACTTTTTTTTTTTTTTTTTTCCCTTCAAATTAAAGCAAAATGCTGAACCAACTTCGCCATAAGGCATGTAGTTAAAAAAGGGTTAAGACATCACAACGCCACCTGCTGCAGGACCAAGGCCGCCAACAAATGACAGCGCCACCTATCGACACTCACCTGTTATCCTTATCCGACGGCGTTTCGCTGCTACTCGCCACGCTCGAATCCTCCGACTCTAACGACCCGTAACTCTTACAATTTGCATCCCTGGTTTTCATCTCTTCCCACTGTTGCCGAACCTCTTCCTGAGCTTTACGTTTTAACGTATCTAATCTTTTCTTCTGTTCTTCTATCACAGTATTTCCTAAACGTAACGAAAATACATTTAGGGTTTGACTGGGTCGTTACGATTTAATCAAAGCGATCAGGAACGAATCCAAACTTTTTCAATTCGCATTTGGTTTGACTCAAAGACTTATGCCATATACATGCTTCCCGAAATTGGTGGCTTGCCTTGGAACTAACTTTTTCCCCCTTGTCCGTCATTAAAGGCATTCAAGTGTGTTGGTCAACCATGACTATCTCCTTTGTCCCTCCACCATAAGGCCTAGTTTCCCCTTATGACATCACTATTTCGGACAATCAGCGCCCCATTTCTGGAAAGGTGTATAACCAATGCTTTTGGCCAGTACATTCATATTCAAGCTCAACTCCCTTGGGAGTTTACAATGCAGCTGCCTCTTAGCGCTAGGACTCAACGACCATCGCTATCTCTGCCAACTAGGTACCCATCCTGAATGAATGGAAGCAAGTCGGGTTAAGTGCCTTGCTCAAGGAATCAAAGACAAAACAGTGGCTGTGCTGTGCTTTCTGTTATCACCAATAACGCGTGACGCTATAAGAATTTATTTTCCCAAGCAGGTTTAGAAACTACACAAATATATTCATCTAAAATTGAAAGAAAGCAGATTAGAAAGGAAGCACAAACAAAAAGTTGCAAAAAGCATAAGCACTGATTCAAGACAACATCAAAATAGGCCAAAGGCAGCTAAATTGTATAAGCAACTATGAATGCAGTTCGCTAATAACTTTGAAGCTAAAAGCCACATGACGGTACTCAGGGAACCCATATTTTCTGGACGCCATGAAAAGAGACATTAACTGAGGACAAGGGCTATGACATTATACTGGGTGTACAAAAAAACTTTTAAAAATTCCGATAAGATTATCAAATTTTTGTTATATAATGACAACTACGTTGTATTTTAGTGTTTTGCCAATCGAGCTTATAGGCTTTTTCATAAGTAAATGCAGATTCTTTCAAAGTTTTGGCCGAGTAGCTTTTGCACAGCCGTCAAAAAGGAGAGTGACATTTACTTATGAAGCCAACTGTAGGAATGTTCGTTCTAGAATGTTTTGTCGCGTTTTTGTTGCGATTTTTGTCCCTGGGATCCGTGCTCACCTTGCTGCTCTAATATAAGAAACCTATTTTTCTCTACTTCAATCATACCGGTCGACACCTTCCTCTCGCCCGTCCCGCCCAAGTCCACGACCATGCCCTCTTTGTGGATCTTCTGGATCAGTTCCTCGTTTAAGGAATCTGTATTGGATCTGTTTGAGGGGTCCTCAAGTTTCTGCAAAAGTAGAGATGTTTAAAAGATATAGCAAGTAATGCCTGTGTGTCCTATATCTTCTAGTAGATCCTAATCTTCTTTTAAGGCCTATGCAAGAAAAGGCTCACGGGGGGGGGGACAAAAAGACACTTTCTGTAATCCCTCCCCCCAACTCTGCCAGACATCGACATGAGGACATCGGTTATCCACCAATATTCAGTCGAAAATAGTGACTGATCTAAGGAGCCTCATGGCCTAGTGGTTTACACTGCTGGCCACCACGCAATAGGGCCCGGGTTCGATCCCGGGGAGAACCCATGATCGTATGTCTGGATGAACCGGCGTGGCTTTCAAGGAACTAAAATTCCTGGCTCTTCACAGTCCTTCGAATGAGACTCAAAACCGAGGTTCCTTGTACCTGGTGTCTATGCCAGGGCAAGCTAAGACCCCACCAAGTGAGAAACATGAGTAGCTTGCGTGGACTCTATCTCTCTCGCCAAAGTCGGACCACTAGGCCAATAAACCCAATTGGCGCCTAACCGTAGTGGCACGCAGGATACGCTCATCCCGCCTTGGAGGAGGATTACTCCTAGGAGAATGACCCCACCAAGTGCAGAGCGAACGCTGAAGAAGAAGAAGAAGAGTGACTGATCTCCTTAATTCTGCTGTGCACTTCATTGCCAAAAGTTTAAAGGATGCCCAACATCTGTTGTTAGATGACAACTTAATTTACCTCGACATCACAGTCGGACGTCCCAGCAATCTCGGGCAAAATATCGTTATTATTCTCCGGGTGGACAAGACAAATACGCGATAACTCCTTAATTCGTCTCTCGGTCACGGCAAGACGCATCTTCTCCCGTCGGAAATCCTCGAGCAATCTTTGTCGCTTCTTCTCGAGACTCTCGATGTCGATCTTGGCCTGTTGCAGCATGTCGCGTTGTTGTTGATCAATCTGCTGCAGACGTTCCTGAAAGGGAAATTGCCAGGAATGAGATGGAGAAAATCACAAGAATAATGTGGCATCATTTCAATTTGTTGCTCCAAGACCCGCACGATCTAAACTGGACCTGCCCACCCTCATTCCTGGCCCATATTGGGCAGCTCCTACCAAATTTGATCTCCCAAACCCAGTTGGGTTGGACACCGACCTTATCACCAGGCAGGGCCATTGTTTAGGTTTTTAAAAGAGGTTTAGGTACATCAGATATTACTCTGTCTAATTAAAATTTGATCAATACCAAACTGAAATGGACAGAAATCAAGCGACAATGTTAGTTGATAGAATATTATGTACAAACGAAACACACTACACGGGCGACTAAAGTAAGACCGACAGAGTGATTTTCCTTTGAGTAATCTGTTCTATGACATAACTTTTTGGTCTTATTTGAAACCTGTAATAAATGATAAAGAACATTTATCTTTATGTATTTCGTTGGTGCTAAATGTTCTTTTATCATTTATTACAAGTTTCAAATAAAACCACTATATTGAAAGGCATCGTTATCAACTTCTGTGTTCCACCCCTGGCCGGGCACACCACATCTCATTGACAAATTTAGGCAATGTCATTTTTCTGTCACTCCAACTGTCGTGGTCGATTCAGTTGCCCGTATGTACCATACTTCGAGAACCATAACCACACATTTAAAGAAGATAAAACTCTAACACAACCAAAGCAACTATTAAATCCCCCAACCAAGCTCCAGTTATGAAAGTGTTATATACAATGAAATGTTTTGCTGGCCAATTGCTCATGGGGCATAACAAAAGGGGTCCTCCCCTCCCCGCAGAGTTGGTAGTCCATCATTTAACCAAGGGACAACTCCCTCATCATTCTGACCATCTAAAGTCTCCATTTGGGCAAAGACGGCTCCTCTCCCTGCAGAGTTGGCAGTCTATCAATTTACCAAGGGACACCTCCCTCATCATTCTGACCATCTAAAATCTCCATTTGGGCAAAGACGGCTCCTCCTCAAACCACAAGTCCTTGACACACTAGTGTCAGCATCAACTGCTCCGAGACTGTGCCAGCTGGGATGTCACGAGCTGATGTAGTGTGAGAGCTAAGCCTGCTATTGTTACCGGCTCCAAATGCAAGTGCTAAAAAAATCGACTAGAATCGAAAGCCTCATCCTTCGTTTCAGTCAGCAGGAATGTGTCATGATTAGAAAATAACTTGATGAATGTCAGGGCGAAAATGAGTATGAATTGTATGTTAGATGTCTGAGTTAGTTTCAAAGCTTCACTCCCTCTCTAGACTTACACCATCAGGACTGTCTTCATCTGCGTCACATGCATTACACTGGAAAGTAAGCCACATTTAACATTTACAAACACGAAATAAAAATAAGGAAGTTACGCGGACAATGACAGGAAAGTTTAAGCAGGAGATATGTTCAACAGGTTGACTTCTCAAACCGTGGTCACCATAAGGGGTTTAGGTGCCACATAATCAGAATGAGGAAGACAAAATGGGCAGGAGATGTCAACTTTGCCAAGGAAACATCATAGAGTGAAAATAACATCCAATTGTAAGCCATTCTAAAATGTTCTCCACGGCCGCTAGGAGTCTCCACCTACCTCTCGATCCTTATATTTCTCGAGCAGGCTGCCTTGCTGCTTGAACAACTCCTGCTGGACGAGTTCCCGCTCTTCCTCAAACTTGGTCTCGACCTGTAACAAAGAGGGTCATACTCTAAAACACCTTGGTTACAATGTCTCAATTCTACAACAGATTATGCATTAGCCTCGCTTTGATCACAGAGGATCTGGTGCCAATATGTGTCACCACTATCTTACAGTACATCACCACTATTCACACCTGTATAAGGGCACTTAGGTATGTGCATCCTCGAGATACACACTTACCTCTAATTGCTGGAATTCTAAATCGTCAAACACACGTTTTTGTTGTTCAATCTGGTCCCTGAGTGTTTTATACTCGTCCTGCAGCGTCTCCTCATTCTCGTCCCCATTGTCTTGAGTATCGGGTGCATCAAGTTTATCTTTTATGACCTGGAGCTGAGATTCTAGCTCGGCCAGTTTTTGGCGTTCTTGGTCCATTTTCTCCATTTCCTGAAAGATACAATATCAGATGCAAATAAGCACTTGTAAGTGAACTAGGTAACCGTTATATGATTCCGACAGCAAAATAATTAAAACACAAGAATCTTTGATTATGAATTTGGTAGCTGCATTAGCCATTTTGCTTCTTCTGTTTCAGCATTTGTTGGAGGTATTATCTCCATGGAGTATTCCTCCTCTGAAGCAGGATGAGAGTTTGGGGTTCCGTCCATTGGCCAAGTGACACTGTCTTTTGTTAGGATTAGACTGATATGGACAGTGGACACAATAGCAGAATGATATCAAAGACAACTTTTATGAATTTTTTTTCAAAATGTTTGATATTTTCTGTGCTGGTGTCGTCATGCCTCAGGCAGTGGTGGTGCAAAGGCTTTACAAGCCAAGCCAATCGACAACATTGAGAGACCTATTCGGATTTTAGGGAGATTTGCAAGTAATTTGGTGCCTTTGCTGGGTTGAGAAAGCCAAATGTGGCGATGATACACTGCTGGTCGCATGCATAGGAAGGAAAGATTGGACACCGACCAATGTCTGAACAGTTTTGGTCAATTTCCAACAAAGTTTCGCGTTTCCAAAGGTTTAAACAACAAAGTTTGAACCTTGATTGTCAGAAGCCTACTTCATGATAACAACAGACTGTCAAATTATTCTGACTTTCGATTCATGACACTTATAGCAAATACACAATAAGTTCACACACAGTTTGTGATTTACCAGCGGATATGAATCGAGTTTTTTGGGACATATTACATACAGGACCTTGGTAAACATACACTGTGATATTTAGACAGCCAATATAACATCGAGAAAAAAGCATATCAAACACATTCAATTTGATGTGTTAACATAATTGTAGAGTTAATTAGCTATTAAGCCCCACTGACCCGTAATACACACTTCCAACTGTCAACGACTTCCTTGTAAAATTAGAATTAATATCATATCTGTTTCAAGATCATAAAGTATCGTTTTTTGTCTGTTAAATGTACAAAGTATAAAGTTTGAGTCCAAAAATATTATCAACAGGACATCCTGGAATTTCCCTAGTTAAGCAAATTAGCTATATCAGACCATCTCGTTACTGTATTTTTACAGAACAGACTCATAACTTTATCATCTCATAACTATTTATCCAGAGAACATTCCGTCTGACCTAGAAGGTTTAAAGGGTAAGACCACCCACAAGATGGACAAATACATATTGACCAGTCTGAGGAAAATACCAAGTGGCGTTTCCAACAAGCTCCATCTTGTGCCTGATCAATGTCATGACCCCAAAAATACCATCTGTACAATATCAAGGAAAGATCAAAGAGTTTCCTTTGATTACCGACAGTGTAATAATCGTTACAGCCGCATGAAGAACTATGAATAATAACTTCTGAGAAATGAATGGAAGTATTGTTACAGTTTGTGTCAAGAGTTTATCACAGCTTCAGAAACGAACTTTTCAATAATTTGATGTAACCATTGACTTTGAATGACCACATCGCCAGTTGCGAAATTGCAAAATCATACAGGAAAGGAAATAATTACCTCAAAATGCTTTATTTGACAAATCTTTCTGTGGGTCAGACCGGAAAAACTCATAAATCTCACTGTTGAACTCAACAAATTCCGACGAAATCGAGAATGAACTCACAAAATTTAGATTCTGAACTTTTTCTGTCCGATGCAGATATTTCAGAAATGGCGACACAAATCCAGAACAGTGACTGTCAAATGCGAGCGAAATCACAAAATTCAAAATACGGACTCTCGAACCAAGTTTGCAGAAATCACACCTACGAGCCTGAGGAACGGACCATGCACTACTGATCATGAAATGCGAGAGAGTCAGCCAGACAGACCACCTCCACAATACCTTTCGGGCAAGTCAACCACCTGTATGATGACAAAGCGCTCTTAAATTTATGTCAACATGTTAGATTGTGTTACACTAAGTAAACAAAACTCTGTTGGTGTTTTCTATTGTGGTGGTACTTGTCCAAAAGCTGAAGGTATAAGGGTTCTGGTTGGCAGGGTATTGTATTGATAATATGCGGAAGTTTGTCTCTGAATTTTTTATTCGGATATTATAAGGGTGCTGCTAAAATCCTATTAATTGACTGAACTGGCCAAAATTTGAGTAATAGTAATAGAGTCCTTTGGCAATGATTCAGGGGATAATGACAGGGACAGGGCTGAGAAGGTAGTCCACATTGCTCTGAGCTGACCATGTCAGCAGAACATAGGCCTACTCTACAGACCCACACACTATTTGGCCTACACATACACCGGCAGCTTACCCACATACATAAGCCCTAGCGTAGTCCATTTAACCAGAACAAACCCCTTGGAAAAGATCAACGAGGATTACTCGTAACGTCCCCAAAAAGTCTCGAACTTTTCAAACCTCACCTCCAAAATGTGCGACCCGTTCAAGAATGAATCCGGATCATCCAAAATGGACTGAAAGTCTTCCATTACGATATCGGACACAACAGATCTATTAGATGGGAACCATGACACTATTGTACACAATCTGGTAGTACATCCTCCATGCCGCTGTCCAAAATACTAGTTTTCTGCCAATTATAATTACAGGTTGTTACAATTCTTACGCACACCCCCACTTTCACGGATGGTAATTCAAAACGTTTTCTGCGGTGACCAGGATGTTTGTTTTGTCTTTGGCCACTTTGATGGCGATGATAAGGTCAAAATTATATTTGGGTTATATGACTAATTGGCACACTAATTGGTAATACAATTACCAACATTTAATTGAATCACATGACCATTATTACCAATAACAGGGGTGAAAACCAAGGAGGGAAGAGCACAAATTATTCAACAATTTCCCAAATCACGCTGACCTACATTTCAAAAATAAATGATATTTGTAAGCATTTACAAGAGTGGGATACTTACATCAAGTGAATGATCGCTGAAGGATATTTTAGGTGCAAGGTATTGATAACATAAACTCAAGGATAGATGAGCCTTATTAGAAGAAGGTAAACATCAGTGAGTGGTGGAACTTTGAATTGAACATTACAGCCACAGGTTTGCAACCGCCTGTGAACAACTCTTGCTCAAGGACATGTCCAATGAACTTGTTGAAATGGGTATCGAAATTCTTCTTTGTGCGCTCCCTTTTCAACCAAAAACACTTCAAGTTCTTCATAACAGAAAGTCAACAAGTTCATAACCTATCATTTTCAATCAAAGTTTATGAAAAGTTAATGACCATTGTCGGCCCTATCATCATGCTATTTACGGAGATAATGACAGGAATTGGCCTAACAATAGACTTGACAATGAGCATACCCCTCAGTCAGAGTTACTCACTACTGAGGAAATGATAATAGGCCTACCACAGATTGGGATAAACACAATAATAGGTCAATGGTGAGTCAATGATAGATTTCAATTATTAGAAGAGAAAGAATCATAAAGGATTTTTTTCAACTTTGATATCCGTGTCTAAATGATATAATGGGATATATGAATATACCAGGAGCACTGCTGAATATGCCATACCTATCCTATGAATTTAAGTTGTGTTGTAGGATAAGGCCTATTTGCTGTATTGCTATATTGCTCATTGCTATACAATAGCAATGACTAGGGGAAACAACTGGCAAGTGCCTTGCCCGAGACCTTGCTACATGTAGGAGGAGCACGCAATTGTTTCGAGCCATTTGGAGGCCGACATTAGATTTTCATTGCAATTCAATCTATTCAAGGTATAGCCCATTTGAACCTGCCTGCGCTACGGGTACAAATTACAATGCTTTAGTATCGCTTTATTGCTCATTGCTATATATACAATAGCAATGACTAGGAGAAACAACTGGCTATATCCCACCATTTATGAAGAGAGATATTCAGGTAGACAACTCACCCTGGGTGCAGCATGACTGGTCAGACTATCAGGAACCAACAACAAGCAGAACAATCCCATTGAGAGGGTCTACCACAGCTCACCCTAGGTGCAGCATGACTGGTCAGACTATCAGGAATCAACAACCAGCAGAACAATCCCATTGAGAGGGTCTACCACAGCTCACCCTAGGTGCAGCATGACTGGTCATACTATCAGGAATCAACAACCAGCAGAACATCCCATTGAGAGAGTCTACCACAGCTCACCCTGGGTGCAGCATGACTGGTCAGACTATCAGGAACCAACAACAAGCAGAACAATCCCATTGAGAGGGTCTACCACAGCTCACCCTGGGTGCAGAAGAACACCATAATCTCCTAGATCTACAAAACATGTTGTTTTCTGTAGAAGTAGCCCCCCCCTCCCCACCACAAAAAATGCCCAGATTTTACCGAAAATGCTGAGCTGACTTGGAAAACATGCATGTTTCAACTGACAGAATAATCAGCCTGGAATTCTGAAATTGCTCTCAACTAGGAAATCACACAAGTTGACCCACAGAGATATATTTGAACAAATTTTGATGGAATGCCCGATAGAGGATCAAAACATACAAAACGATCCTGTCATCTGGGATGGAATGTTCTAGATATGGCCTAAATTATATTGTGAGATGGACAAATATAATATCGTATTGTCCTTTCGCGAATAAATCAGCAAATCTGGGTTGCTGCTCAATAATGCACCATACATGGAATGGGGAATCATCCCAGGTTGTGAATACTGCTGAGTTGTGTCCACTGGCATAAATGCATGACAAGGAATGTTACTTCTGGACAATACTAGATGTTTGCTAGTTTGATGAGAGGTGAATGGTCTTTTTCAGGATGCCAGGATGGACTAAAAATTCCCGGATTTTCATGAAATACAACCTGATTTCAAATGGATTAAGGAAAATTTGGGAAAATTTTGCCAAAATTGCCTGCCAGGAATCAATATGAGCCTTTTCTATAAGATGTTTGGACAGGTTCCACCCCCTACCCCCCCCCCTTGCATTATGGCCTGTGGATTATCATACTTACAGTGAATAGATCCACATCCACGTCCAAAATGTCCTTAAACACATCTTTCATTTCGTCCAACATATTCAACTTGAAAAAAACGTCCCAGCTATTAGAGGAGTATTAAGTTGAGCGGCTAAGGTCGAAATAATACGAATCACACAGCCTTCTGAATAGATGTGGCACTGTTCAACTGACACTGCTTCAGAAATCACAGAATTCTACAACTAAGTATCAAAATGAATCAAAGTCAACAATAAAAACAGCCTAGATTAGTGTGTCCGATAAATAATCCAAGAAAAGTTGTCTAAAATCTTGACTGTCATCCCTGAGAAGTAAAGAAATATTCGCCAATCAGCTTATTTCTAAGTCAACCTGTAAACCATCCGACTATCAGCTGGGAAATGCTCGTGAAATTCTCCTACATGTGTGCACTTAACCACATCCTGGTTGAATGAACCGGCCGACTGATTCAAACGGTAAAGGTGATCATACGGCACTAAGAGCGCTGTCAGGACCAGATCAGCCCAGATAACACATGAAACACCCCACCTCAGCAGTCTCCTATAAAAAGAACCAAAAAACTCTTTAGGATAACAATACCTGACGAAAACCGCTTTTGAATAACAATACCTTTTCCTGTGACTGACTAGGTCACCTCATTGCTCAGGTCTTCTCCAAAAGGTTTCTTGACCCCTGTCTTGATTATAAACACGAGGTATTGTCGTACTAATATTGACAGTTATTTCTTTGACAATCATAGGGCATGACCATATTAAAGCTGATCTCACACATTTTAGAGCCAAATGTTAGCGTGGAGATTATATTAAAAGCAGCTGTCACAATTTTTGTTGACAACAAAGCATACCCCCTACAGTTTCAAATACCCCCTTCAGTTTTTAAAGTCACTTCAAGGGTCGTTAATTTTGTTCAATGCCTTTATAGTAAGCCATTGGCCTTGTGACAAAGCAGTGCTGCTTGTGAGCAAGCCTCATTAAAAGCACTATGCCCTGGTAAGCTCCTGGACATCAACCCATACCTAATTGGAACAAAAATAATCATGAATTGAAGCCGAAAAGTAAAAATTTACTAAAGGAATCCATTAGAATACGACAACTCAATAAATTGAGCCAAAAATGAAAGCTGGAGTAAGAACTCCATCAACTAGAGAGATGGAATTCAGCAAAAGCTTGAACCTTTTTTTCAGTAAATAGTGAACTTTCAACAGCCTGGGGAGAAATGAAGTGGGATCAGCAAAATCATGCAAGGTGGAAAATGAGAATTGTACAAATGTTCCACCCAACATTTAGCAAATAAAAAGCAGTATTACGTAAAGCTATTGGAGAAAATAGTTCTTTTCTTTGCCACCAGGTGTCGATGTCTTCACATCGGCTCCGATGCCCGATGAGATGCTCTCTGAGAGTGACCCCTGGTGTACAAAGTAAGAACTAAGCCAGCAGGATAACAACCAATCTTTTCGTTCCAACATCGCGATACTCACCTTCAATTTCTCCTAGAGTGGAGGCAAAAACAAACAAGACGTACAGTTAGATTTTAACTTAAATACAAAATTTTGGAAGGTTCTGGTCAAACTCAACATCGGATAGGAATCACGGGCGGGTGAAATTATAACAACGGAAGTGACTGAGGAACCCAGTTGACCTGTCTCTGACACAGGCGTTTGAAAAGTTGTCAACCAAATTTCTGATGTCACGTGGCCTCAAGCCATGACACGTGTGACATGATACGTGGCATTGAATTCATGTAGCTGAAATAAGGTCTATATACAGGTCCAAGATGCCATCATGCTGACTCAATCATGGCTTTCCATCATCTCTTGCAGTGACTTTAATGAATAAGTGATCAAAACTACATTATCATCACAGGGCCATGCACAATATCAACGGAGGATCTTGGAGTACACTTTCTTGGGAGTAAAAATAAAGGGATTACAAACGGTTATCTATACAGAGGGTGTCACATTACAACAATATACGAGGTGTCACAGAAAAACCTTTTTGGATAGCTCTTTCATTTTCTACAACTAAATTGGGAATGCTCTATACAAAGGATGACAAACCAACACCTAGATTTAATCATTGCAGCTATGAAAGATTCTATTTTACATAAGGAAAACACCTTGCTTATTCTAATCCCAGTACTTACAAAGCTCGGTTTACATATGATTCATATTTTAGGCCTACTGGACTAGTGAATCATATGTAACCTCAATGGAAATGACTCATTTGATGTTTATAGACATAAATTTATGGATGTTGTGAAATCTATGTAAGCCCAGTCTGAGACCTCAAAGATCAAAGCAATTGGGTTAGCTCAGTGTTTTTTCAAAGGGCATACAGCCAAACTACAGCTCCTATTTCAGCCCAATGGGACTAGGCATGGTGTTTTCCGAATGAATGTGATGAAAATTCAGGCAAAGTGATGACCCAATGACTGCCCCAATGACTGCCCCCCCCCCCCCCCCCAATGACTGCCCCCCCCATGACTGCCCCCCCCCCCCAATGACTGCCCCCCCAATGACTGCCCCCCAATGACTGACCCAATGACTGCCCCAATGACTGCCCCCCAATGACTGCCTCAATGACTGCCCCAATGACTGACCCAATGACTGACCCAATGATTGACCCAATGACTGACCCAATGACTGACCCAACCCAGACCAGGGCACAAGTCAAGCAATAAGAGGCAGTGTTTCTAATTCTATCAACGCGCACCAGCCTCCGGGATTTACAACATGCTACAGTCACGCAGGACAGGAGGTAGAAAATGCCTGGAATATACACGGTGTTGCGAAAAAAAGATGTCATGATTTCAACAGTGAACTGATACTACACTAAACCGGTTCTAAACCAGACAGTGGTGTCATCTAGAGGAGACTAGCTACATTAGCCTGCTAACACAAGGGCAAAAGAGCGACTTTTCTGTTTTCAATTTTTGCCCAGGCTATCGTCTACAGAGTGCATCCTGTCCCATCATGCAGCAGTGAATAAAGTGACCGCAATACCTCTCGTTTTTTCCGTAGGATATAGACCTCCTAGAAAAAATCATAATTAGAAATAAGCCAAGGGAATCTCGGAAGCTAAGGATTTGTTACAAGGGGATGTTAACTACAGAAACCTATACATGTACTTTACACACTGACTTGTCTCAAGTTTCACTTTATTATCCCCCATTTACATGATTTGGTTATCACAGAGATGGATGCATGCATCTATGAATTTACCCCATACCTGGTTACAGTTATAGTAGAACCTCCCTACTAAGGACACATACAGCTGTCATATGCTGTCCTTAATAAAGTGGTGTCCTGATAAGAGGGGTCCAATTGAATGGAAACAACCAATTTGGATCCAAAACTACATGTAGTATCCGTAATACAGAGGGTGTCCTTAATAGAGGGGTGTCTGCTTAGGGAGGTTCCATTGTACGTACAACACTCCTTACACCAGCTTACTGCTTCCCATTCAACGCACCGTATTATTAAACGAGATGAAACTACATGTATGACAATCAACAAACAAAAATTACCCGTGGAGAAGCCAGAATACAGCTCTGACCAGGTTGAGGTTATCTATCGAGAACCATGTGTTAGTGAAACCTACCCTCACACGTTAAACATTCATAGATGGCGCAACATGCAAATTAACTAATGAAAGAAAGTTACCTTTTCCCGTTCAGCAGTGGCTATGTCTATCAGCTCCCATTGACGCTGTTTGAGCATGTTTATATGTTCTTGGTCCGCTTGTAACTCCTCTAGTTCCACCTTGTGCTCCCCCTCCAGTAAGGCACGTTCCATCTCCAGCTAAACGAAAAAGGTATAAGTCAAAGAGAGATGGGCAGCCCGTCGATTGAGACTCAAAACCGGTGTCCTTGTATCTGGTGTAATTCCACGCACGCAAGGACCCCATCAGGACAGAAACATACGTAGTTGCCATGGACTCTAACTCTAGTCAAAGACGGAGTCACTAGGCCATAACCCCAATCGGTACCTAAACGTAGTTGCACCAAAAACGTTCATCCTTCACGTGGTACCAATGATGTTTAGACGACAAGTTCAATACTCTGACCATCAGACTGTGTCACCCTCTTTTAACAATCTCGCAAAGTTTACCTCTCTTATTGCCTCCGTCTGCTGCGATTCAATTTCTAGGATCTGTTGCCTGAGTTGTGCCACACGGTGGATGAGATTGTTTTTAGTTTGGCTCATCTTCTCGATGTGTTTCTGCATATCGGACTCCTGAAATTGATGGCAGACGTCATGAATGTTAAAGGCACAGTCAGTTTGCGTACACTGTTTTTGTCTGCCCCACAGGTAATCAGAAATAAATACGGCTGTAGTATGGTAAACAGACATGCCAAAAGGATGAAAACTGGTAGGGTGCAGTCAGCATTATACTGACCTAAGCCAATCCAACGTTTGGCTAGGGACAAGTAGTGTCTCCGACAGATTGACTGATTCTGATGGACAACTGGAAGTTTTGTGATCATAGTGAGATTTAGAGCCATCAATGCCACAAAGTAGGCCCATAAATTTACCTCAATCTCGGTATGTCGTGCCGGGAAGACGAATCCCATATCGTGATCAACAGAAGACGACAGCGGCGATCCAGGCATTCCTCCCATCCATCGCGGCGACCTCTGTATCCTCGGTGACCTTGAATCATGTTGCCGTGGCGACTTGGGACCCAACCGCGGGGAAGTTAGCGGAGACCTGGTCGAGGGGACAGTCAGATCAGATTTCTTACTAGGTGGAAGTTGTGGAGTTTTTGGTGAAGTTTGAGGCACTTGGTCTATTGGTTTGGGCGAGTGGTGGACTTCGACCTGTTGAAAGACCGAATAAATTATTAAGAATTCGAATAAAAAACTTATGCATTTTATTGCTTTTTTGTTCCATAGCATCCCGCGAAGATGACGTCACTGCAGCTGCTGCCCTCTATTTCCCCATCGCTGAATTACAGGCAATGTCGGACAAACATGCAGTTTCGTATTAGGATTCAGGCTTTCTAACTAGGGCAGTTAGATTCAATCTGGCACATGTCCGAGTGTTGGAAATACTACATAATTGTTCTGAATATTTCTCTCTCTGACTCAATGGTATCTTTCATGCTAAAAATAATGCAGAGTCAAAGATAATTGACTTTGAAATAAGCTCAAATGCGTAGAAATTAGTGTCGATGTCCGACTGTCACGTGACTAAAACGTCATCAATATCTTATGCAAATGACCTTGTGAGCTATAAATAGTAACTTCGCGGCATGCTATTGTAGTGGCTTCGATGGACTGGAGTTATCATTGTTGTTCTAGTTTAGTTTTCCATGCAACACACAGATGGCAACACTACACACACCAACAGGCTGTAACACAATTATGCTTTCTGGCAGCGAAAACTACTTCACCACAATTAAATGTAAATATTTGCTCCAATGCATCCATTTCATATGGTCACGGTTGTGTTCAAGTACTGGTGATAATCACATTATGTTTTGTTATGATGTATAGGTGGCAAACATGAGCATAAACCTGTTTCACAATCCTGACTGTATTGGGATGGAGAGAGGGTTAAAGGGCTTACAAACCTCCTTAAAGTGATACTATGATGTGATTTACAACTTTACGGAAATACGTCCGTTTTTAATTGTTGATCACAAATGTAAAGCTCAAATTTTCCATTTTTCATTAGATTTATTATAAAATCGCTGAATGTAAACCACCGCGACCGCGAAAATGTTCATGTTGTGACGTCATCAACGAAAACGTCATCGAAGCGAGCCGTCCGGGCGGGATTAAACCATCAATTTCTAGAAAATGTGCCTTTCGATTCGAACACCTTACCGATTTATGAGAAAGTGACGTAGTCATTTGTCAAAAACAGCTAAAACATTATATGGTGAAATTTGACACGAGTTACCCTTTAAAGACGTTATCTCTGTCATTTAAACCCATTGAAATTTTCACGTTAGGACTTAACGACTCCGTTACAGCCAACGTTGTTATCATCAACCCAGCCCTGATAGCTAAGATGGTCATGACGTCACATAAAATTAGGAATATTCTTCATTTCTCACCTGAACCACATTTTGACTTCCCATCACCGTCTTTGGCGATACCTTCCCTCCTTGTTGTTCCTTCAGCTTCATACTCAGCGACGCGATCTGAGCATGCTCAACTTCGTGTGGCTTCCTCGTCGGCGACTTCATCCCTGCGTCCGACGTCGCAGCGCTCGTACCCATCGCAGGACGTTTCTTAATCGTATCCATACCCTCGTCGTCCTCGGACACAGAAGAATTCGATCCGCGGCGACGATGTTTAAAATCGAACACAACGCCCTCTTTATGCGGTGTAGTCGGCGAAGAAATCATCGTCAACGAACCGTTAGTTTTGATTTTAGTCATTGAGCCCCGCGTCTCCTTTTCCTTGCGCTCCAGCGAGCCGGACGCCTGGCTAACGACAGGTTCAGGTTTTCCCTCAACCACTGCGGTCATTTCCTTGAAATCTTTATTCTGTTTTTTCCGTTTAAGGGTATTACATTCCACCTCTTCAATTTGTTTTTCATACTCGGCGCACATTTTCAGAATCTCGTCCAATCGCTCTTTTTCCTTTTGGCTTATTTCCTGTTCTTGTTTCCGCGCTGTGACAATGTCGCGGTGTTTGGCCGACAGGTTCAGCTGACTCGCAGTAAGTTCATCAGGATTTAGACCAATCACAGAACTTCGGGCATTGATCTCGGAGGAGCGCTTATCAGAAGATTTATGCGACACCATTTCAGGCACTTGGTCATAATCAGGTTCCTCAGGGGGTGCCACTGGGTCATAAACATGTTCGTCAGCTGCAGACGACGCATGTTCTTTATCATAAGCTTTCGAGAGCTCCCGCTGGTTTTCTAACTCCTCAACAGATGGCACTGTTCGGTTTTTATCACATGATTCAGATTCAGCAGAGACGTGGACGTCGGCGACTGATGTCACAGTATTGGGTGACGACGGATCTGGTTGCCATGGCTTCCTGTTAGGTGGCGACACAGGTTGTTTATGAAATAACTTTTGTACCGGGGAAGGTTTTGGCGGCACTGCTGGTCCCCTTGGTGACAACGGAGGCACGTTCGGTACCCATGGAGTATCTTGTCGTGGCGACGCCGGTTGCCGAGGTGAAAGTTGCATTTGGCCCCCGATATCAACATGGTCAGGAATTTCAAAATCAGTCAAATTATCATACTTTGGTGATGAGGGTGTACGACCTTGACCCTGGGGCGACCCAAGGTCAGAATTAAAAGTTTCATTCGTTAAATGACTAGACTTAGAATTGGAAGATGTCAAACTTAAACTACTCGAATCACCGTGACCTTGAACATGATTGTCTGGCGAACTACCACTGGAAGAACTGTCCACCACAAGAGGGCGTATGTTACTATATACAGATTTGGAACTCGTGTGACCTGGTACCCTGAAGACTGCATCACCTGTGGGCGAGGTTGCACCGATTCTACTGATATCCACGTCGCTGAATTTAGGAATACCGCCGACATTCTCGTGCCCAGGTGATGTCAGCGGTGAATCATCCGATGAGGTTGATTTCGTTTTTGGCTGAAGACCTGGAATAGTGACCCGCTGGACCGAAGTATTTTTGGTGAAGACTTTCTCTCCATAATGTCTTGATAAATCGACAGTCGGACTTCCCCGTTTTGGAGACTCCAATTCCCGGCTTACATGACCCTCCGTGGAACTGCTACTAGCGCTCTCTATGCTTTGTGAGGGACGCATCTGCACCGGGCTCACAACACCTTCAGAATATTCCGTCTCGTGAGCGAACTGCACTCGAGATTGGTTACTTGTCTCCTGTGCGAACTGCACCCGAGGTTGGTTACCGACGGTCGGTTTTTGTAAACTAAACTGTCCACGAGGGGGCGGGTCCGGTTTATAAGGATGAACGGCTGAACCGTTTTGTTTCACGTGCGGTTTCTTCCCCACCTCATCCTCCTGCATCCATTGTTCAAAACGTGAAATCTTATTCCCAAAGTCGACGTTTTCTAAACTGTCCCTCCAGACTTCAGCTTCCTGTGTTCTTGTCGTTCCATCGTTATGACGATAGGTCACGTGATCCTGAATGGGCTGCTCTGATTGGCTGTGGTTGGTCACCTGACCAGTCTGGTTTTGCATACTGAGGTAAGGTGGCTGGTTTGCACTGAGTTCTGCAAAGATATGATAAGAAACACATGAATGCCTATTGAAAACTATTAGTCGAAGAAACTTTGCTGGGAAGTCCTTCTGGAATGAGAGATGATTACGAATGAGATGTGTAGTGTTGCCTCCTGCAGGAAATGAAGGGGCTTGATTGCAGATACCTAAAATGCTTCAAGGAGGGGTATTGGTTAGGGTTAGCCGCAGAATCTTTTGGCAGTGATGACCCCTTCTGGGAGATTGCATTATCGCTGTAAATAGAAGATATTTTTGAAATTCATATGCATTATGGGTAGAATTGAGAACTCGAGCTGGTGCATCAGCGAAGTTTTTCCGAAATCTGGACGTACTAGGTTTCAGCGAAACACCAAAGAACTATAAACAGATCAGTTTTCAATAAGGCCTTGAATGCATTGATTACATCCCATGTACTCAGATTATCTTTATCTAAAACTAGGATACGTTCCACCTGGTCCATGACAATCAAGGTCGAAGATTCATCTCATGAGAGGCAATTACTGCCTATGCTACAGACATCAGATATCAGATATAACATTTATTCAATGTCTGATAAATCTCAAACACCCTTCAAATCTCACGAGTTCCCAATAATAGGGACACGTGATTTTATTGTCTCAGACTCCGGAACAAAAGGATCGCGTTTCCCGGAGACATGTGCTTAATTGCTTCCTCCCAATTTCATGCAATTAAACAGCCAGGCAGCCGCAGAATCATTAGTTTCATTATACACATAATGAGAATGCCACAATTATAGCATAATGACAAGATGAAATGAAAGGACCTAGACAGATGTTCCATAATTTTAACACCTTGGATGCCAAGGATTTTTTACTTGGCTCAATATCCCCAGCAGTGCTGCCATTTCCAACTTTTTCCACTCGCTAAAAACTCCACAATGGACAACTTACTGCATGAAGTCTTTAGTAATGGCTCTTCACAGTCCTTCGAATGAGACTCAAAACCGAGGTTCCTTGTACCTGGAGTCTATGCCAGGGCAAGCTAAGACCCCACCAAGTGAGAAACATGAGTAGCTTGCGTGGACTCTATCTCTCTCGCCAAAGTCGGACCACTAGGCCAATAAACCCAATTGGCGCCTAACCGTAGTGGCACGCAGGATACGCTCATCCCGCCTTGGAGGAGGATTACTCCTAGGAGAATGACCCCTCCAAGTGCAGAGCGAACGCTGAAGAAGAAGAAGAAGAAGTGATTCCGAAAAAGAACCACCACCTAATTGAGACAGAAACTTTACATATCCTGACCACATCATCTTATTTGGGAAAGTGTGGTTACGTGCCTTGCCCAAGGGTATCAAGATATTGACACAAGAGACCAAGCTTCAAACTGAACTGAGGCAAAGTCACATAAACAGTTTCTGGGTGGCGAGCTCTAATGCAACGATTACATCAAGTCTGTTGGGTTTCCATCGGCCTGATAACCGCCAAAACCTCAATTTGATTGCAAAGGACAGGAATCACCCCATGCAGTTGAATACAGTATCATTTCATGGGTTAATTGGCCTGACACCAGGGTGAAAGGGTCAATCAACCACCAGTGGAGAACAATCTCATCATAAAGCTCAGTTATTAACTATAATGATGTGACCATTATATTTCATAGCAAGGATTGGCAATTTTCATATTCTGCCGTTCTCTCAGTGGTTCATGGTAATAGGATTGCGGGCAACAATTTGAAGACCACTTGGCACTATCGGCAGAACATGAGGTTTGGATGATAGGAATGAACTGATTCCGAGTTGAGAGAATTGTTGGGGACTATGCTTCGCTTGGAGAAACAGGGTTTAAAGCAAGAATTCAAGGCAAGGTTGGACCAAGGTGGCCGCGTTACCGGGGTGGTCACCGATCGAGGTTCCACTGTACTCACATACGACTCTACACATCTGACTGTGTACACTTTCGGATGCACTCCTGAACAATACATAAGTTTCAGCCTGGCAATTACTCACTTTTCTCCTCCCTTAAAGGGAACTGAAACCGCCAAGCCAGTTCGTATGACCTCGTTTTCATTTCCCGCGTATCGGGTGATCAGAACGAGGCATGAATGAAACATGGCGCCTAGCTGTCAATCATTGAGTGACGTCACTACTATGGAATTTACTACGAAAACTCATGAATGAAAGATCGCATGACTCACGTGATTCTCACATGATTCTCAATAATAACAAATTGAACTGCGCATGCTCGGGCACTGGGGGGGCGGAGCTACAAATCTGAACTCGAATAGGAAGTTGGAAGTTTGACTTTCTCGGGCGGTGAAAGTCGAAAAGTTGAATAAATCGCTCGGCGGTTCCAGTTCCCTTTAACTGGGTATTCATTGAGTGCCAAGCAAACTATAATTACAAGCCAGGTGCAAACACTAGAGTCAGTTGTCCTTGGGCCCGACCACTCCATCAAACTCTTTCTCGCAAGTGGATTTCAAGGAGCATCTCATCAACCCGCCATCAAACTGTTTACATCATGTTTCCATGGCAACGTGATTCCACGATCCTGTCTGCAACAGGTGGAGAGGGGATCAAAGAATAAAGATATGGAATGAGTGGTTGTGGGATTTCTTGAGGACGGTGGCTCAGTCACGACTGACAGTGCGCTGTCACTGATGATGGTGAGGGCAGGGACAAATGCCCATGAAAAGTGTGTTTTTCAACCTGATCTTTCCTCGTAAGAGTCAAAATAGCTGGCTTACCAGTGCATTTTGCTCTCCCACTATCGGCTCTCCCACATGGGCTGTTTGGAAATAGCAGATATAGATTCCTCTAGGCAAAGAAGCCAACAAACTTGTTTAGTCAGTCAAGGATGAGTCTACATTAGCTACAACTGATGCAAATTTTTGTTGGCCATCATTAATCATATCCATGGTGGCAATAACTATCTCAGAGGTAGAATGTTCGGAAAGTTACCAACTGTGTTGCAAATGCAAGTGCTGACACATATCACCCAAATGATTGTGCTCTTCAGCTGAACAGAATAGCTAAGGATCAGGTCTGGCTAAACATCTGACGAAGCATCTCCACACAATTCAAAGATCACAACGCCCTCCATACTCACCCAGAAGTCGACCTACCCGTATCCATTATTAAGGGGGTTTGACTGACGTTGACTATCGGGACAGGTAAACCCCTTTCTACCCCTCTGTTAAGATGAGAATGCATGACTTAATGCAAGATGTATTGAAAATTTCTTCCCTGGCTTCATTGAAATTAAAACTTGAAACTATGACCAACATTTTCGAATATTGCCGTTTTCTGATAGATCAAGGATTAGAATGTGCTCTAGTTTGTTCCAATGGCACCTATCACCTTCTCTCAAACACTCCAAGCGCCAATCCAAGGTTTCATATCCTGCGGATATATTGGTTGTTGTATTTACTTAGTAAAGTTCACCGCCAGCGAGTAAATACAACTTTTGTAAGGAAATCCCTACTAAATGTTGAAAGAAAACTTTGATTAGTTTGCTTAGGAGTTACCGATATCTGATCACTGGGTCATGGGGTTTGCCTACTTCAGCTTGACCTCAAATTGCTTTTGCAGGAAATGGGAATTGTTGTGGTTTCGTGATCCAGATTTTCAAGGTTTTGTACACCATTAGCGAACATCTTTGCCTACGCCTGCCCCCCATACCACCCAAACGGGTCTAGAATACGGGTCAAAGATATGATTATGCTAGGCCTACACCAAGGGACAGACCCATGACTCTGAGAAAGGGACAGTGCCCATGAGAAAGAGGGCCCATGGTAGTTTTTATGCAAATGTCCAAATTTTTGATCGACTTAATAGATTTTTCAAATAAGATGGGGCGATGGCTCGCTACCTCCCCCACACCTTTTTCATATCAAAATATGGAGCAGACGGGGATGTAGATCATCAATGCTTGGATGACGGCACTGGAATTCCTGCAAGGCACTGCCGCTGTGAAAACACTGTGAAAGACTAATAGGACTTAATGGTCTTTGTCTCAAGCTAATAGTGACAATAATTACACCCATGCGAGTCAAATGATTACCTCTCATAATATTTCATCAGATGGGATGAGGGAAGAATGCGAGCTGAATCCCAAATCGAGTTTCAATGCAGACAGTTTTTTGCGGGCATGAATATCTGTATCGTGATTCAGCAAGGTAGGCCTACTTTGCACTGACACTAACTAATGGCCACAGACCCAAAACGTAAAGAGTACCATGTATCTATTAGGGGATCGATCGCAAGAACAGAGCTGTAAGTGCCATACCACCAAATGAAAGGCCTACATTTTCTCTTAGGCCGTGGCTATTCGTACCGTGACAGGGCCGGCTGGCCTGGCTGGAAGTCAAGGACCCTACCCACACCCGGAGCCAGGAGTAAAGGCACTTCCAACACTCGTCACAAACAAACACCACCTCAATCATGAATTAGGCCTACTTTCCTTACCCACCATCACCCATGTCACCACGGTGCTATCTATTTATTCACTCCGTATTATTCGCACCATCACGGTACGGTACCTTTCACCGTAACGGTGTTTCTGACGGTGCGAATAAGACCGGAAACAATGGCCCCATGCACCGTGGCAGTTCGAATAGCCAGTTCCTTTCTCTTAAACATATCTAAGGGTTAAACTTGATGTAAACAAGTGCGTTATGAAACAATATGCAGGATACAACAGCATCGGAACTTTCTTGACAAGAACAATGCAATAAGAGGTAAGATGGTTTGTAAAGGATACAGACAACAAACCCTGCTACCTGACTGGAAAGAGATTGGGTTACTACCTTGGTTGATACTTGCAGTAAACATGTTGGGAAGTAAACATGTAGTGAAAGTCAACATCAAAGGCCTGTGATACATCTAACTCTCTGACTCTTTCGTGTTCAATTTTGAGTTCAAACCAATACATCTGCAAACCAAAATCCGCCACAGAAGTTCATTTCTATTTTGTTTCGATTTCATTTCGCCACGTCTCATTTTGTGGTTTACAGACACCCGTAAGTGTCAACAAGAAGAAAGGCACATCAAAGAGTTGTAAACCTTATTCTCAGCATGCAGCAGACTTACGAGTTGTAAAGATCCAATGGGCAATATCGCCCTCCGTCAGTCCACTATTAAACGAAATCACATCCGCAAACACTTCCATCTTCACAATGATAGTCTGTCTCCAAAATGCAAAACCTGCTATGAAAGACCGTCTCAAAATGCCGTGCAACTAAAATTTGCAGTTGGGTATCTAAAGTCTCAAATCTGTTGCTGCCGATCCTCGTCGCTAGCATGTAGCGATATGCCAGCAGAATGTCTCCACGGAGCCAGACAGTGCCTTGATGCTACGCGGCCAATTACGCTAGCATGACGCCAGTATCGCTTAAACCCTCTCACTGTTCAACATAGTTCATCACGGAATCTTGAAGACTGTGATGCCCAGAAATAAGATTCTGCAATCAGCAAGCAACAGTTCGATGCAGAAGTAAGGTTAATCCGATCGTAATATGATCATGCAAATGTCACGTCAAAATAATCGATGAAGAGTCAAAGAAGAAATCCGATGATTTACGACGAGTCTTTTTACTCAGTCGGGGCACGAGGTTCTTACGATCACGACAGATGGATCCAGCATCCATTCACGGAACTCCCCATGTTAGCCGGTTAATTGAACCAACGGTCCAGGTGATCCTAGGTTTCCGGTCATAGCGGAACTCCGGATTTGCATTGGTCCGTCAAGGACGGCAGGCGATCGATGAGATGTACGGGTTACAAGTAATCGGATTGGTCAGTATCAATGGAAAGATGGGAATGAACCAATCAGAAACATCTTTACAACAATCCACATTGTTCTTTTCGAAGCTGCAATGAAAGCCTTCCTCGTGAAATATGATTATGAACAAGATGTGAACTGAACCGAACTGGCTGAAATCCAAACCTGTAAGCAAATCTCACAAAGAAATCACTTTGCTGAAATTGACATCAACAAAGCACTTCATAGAGAAAAGGCACACAACAGAACAGTTACAGAGTCGTGAGTTGACACAAAGATGTTGAAGCTGGATGAATCTCAAGCTGTTCAAGGATTCGCACATCCTCCCTCTGATACACAGGTATGTTCCTCTGATAAGTCATTAATTCAAAACTGATCATTTCCTGAAATGTACTGTTTCACACTTGATGAATCCCAGCTGTTTACTCGGACATTCCATCTTTTGCACATCCCCGAGAGTGAATCTGAGGTTTCTGGTTAACAAGAAATTGACAAGGCTGCTGCTCTGCCAATAATAAACGTCTCTCTGTTTATTTAGTCAACCCATCCCAGATCTGGATGAGGCCATCAACTAACTGCCATATTCAGAATCACAACCTAAGTCTGTCAGATATACCTTGTCCCAAAAAGACAGAATAGCTGGTACAAAACGGGTGTCTATAGACAAGGACTGACCTAAGCCACCCTAACTGTTTATGCTCCAATCAGCATCATTGACGTCTTCAAAATGACAAGGCTTCCCATCTCAGCGCCGCTGTCATGGCAACGAGGTTAAACTGTAACGCAAGCGCCAAACTCTAGGAGCTCAAACACCTCATTTGCATAAGACGAACAGACAGGTTTGCATATCCGACTAAGATTAAAGTATCAGCGAATGTGCCGTTTCGAATTAGAAATGGCCTGATACGGACTTATTCAGTATCGAGATGATGGATAGAGAGTTAGAAAGTAAGCTCTCATATTGCCACCAAGATTTTTGCATCAATACTTCAGAAAAGCCACAGTATGTCATTGGAGTTGGAACTGCCATGCTCTGTGAGGGCTTAAGACAATTGCTAGTCACTGATCAAGCCTTGTGTTGTCAGCCTCTCGGGAGAAAAGAACCGCTAAAAAAATGCTGTGAGGAGCCTCATAGCCTAGTGGTTAACACTGCTGGCTACCACGCAATAGGGCCCGGGTTCGATCCCGGGGAGAACCAAGGATTGTATTTCTGGATGAACCGGCGTGGCTTTCAAGGAACTGAAAATTCCTGGCTCTTCACAACACGTACATTAACGTATGAAATAGTCGAGGGTCTGTCGGATGAGACTAAAAGCCGTGGTCCCTTGTACCTGAGTGTCTATGCCAGGGCAAGTAAAAGATCCCACATAGGTGGACAGTAGCCTATCGTGGACTCCATACCTCATCGACGTCATACTCCAACTGGAGGTTTGTCGATTATCATCCAGATCCAGATATACAATTTAGCTTGAATCTCTGCAGATAACAGCCCTCGAGGTAAATAAGTAAATGATGTTATCAGTTGAGAAGGAGGAAAATATACCTGAAGTAGCTTCTCCTTCAACGAAATGCAACTTTCTGTGCAAATAAGAACCTTAGAACAATGAGCTTTTATCAGCCAAGAAGGAAAGGAACAAATCACATATAAATTCAACTTCTGGTCCTACCTTATTCCCTGTCCAAAGCACCTTGTAATATATCAAGTATACACGCTATTTGTGACTAAATCAGGAATGATTTGCGTAGGTTTAACTGACATTTAAGTTCTGAATGAATCGGTACTGAATACCACTACAGTACTATTGGAACTAATGATAATCTGTGATTTCAACTCACAAAGAGTTACACCTAGACAATTGTCCATACTCAACAGGAGGCACCACCTGTCAAATACACTGCTATAAAATGTATAAATACATGCATATCCCACTATCAATGGTCGTACACAATAGTACTTAGTGTGCCCAGCAGGGGGTGTTATTCACAAGGGGACTATTGCCCGGTAGACCCCCAGCGGCTTGGCTGGGTCACCAGATGTTATACCTAGCTGAGGGGACATTTAGTATGACATGCTACAAGCTAGCTACCGGTAATTGATGCAAAGTGTCGAAATGAACTAAAGCTAGTTTGTTTTTTGTTCTTTGTGATCAGTGGAAACTGATATGTGAGTCACCTTATAGTCATAGACAACCATCATATGGGGTGACTTTGAGCAGTGGAATAGCTTTGAACACCAGCTACAGATGTCTTTCATCACAAGAAATTATTGGGTGCAGTCTTGGGGTGCATTTATGGGGTGCATTCATGGGGTGCAGTCAAAGTTACCCCAGTGTTCACGTGACAGTACTCTGTTCGTGTCCTTCAATTTGGTCACTGAGCCAAGTTCGAGACAAGCTTGGCCTGATTTGAAACTACGTCACCGATCATCAATCACGTTGACTTTGTACACAAGGCACTTCAGTCAAGATCATAACAAAGACATGAATACTCCAAGAAAATATCAACAACAGTTGACCATTGGCGCCAACATTTTGGCTACAGCTTGAAATCCTAAAGCAATCAGAACTCACTCAAAATTACGTTGACGCCAATTTCAAGGTTAGGAGTCTGTTTCTGGAAGTCAAAGAACTGACTCCCACCCTTGAAATTAGTATTCACTTTGTTTTGAAATAGTTCTCGTTGCTTTAGGATTTCAAGCTCTAGCCAAAATGGCGGTACTTATGGTCACTGCCCTTAAATCATACAGGGCCAATGCAATTCATTTGGAAATGACATACCAGGTTGGACCAAGAGCCGCTTTATTTGCGAATAACTACTTGACACGGCCTATTCTCCAATCAAATGGAGGTCAAAGACCCTTCAGAGAAAGCAATAAAGAAATATCTTAGAAATGGTGACCACAACTTGACCAAGAATGCATCAAATAGGTTGGCCACAATATCATTTTCATGGTCCCCTTCCATTGAAAGCTGAACAAACCACACAAGTTATATATGGGTAAAGTAATACATTGAAGTTGGTACAAGTTGAATTCATAACTAGACTTTCGAACATATCATCGGATATTCCGATAGCGCTTGACAAGTACACTTGCTGTTTCACCTGTCACGCTCTAGGCCTTCCGAGTTCAAATATTTGGCGAACGGGCCAAGATTTTAAGCTGAGGATTCAGAATCCTAAGCCCGGTTGTTCAAAGCACCACTGTTTGGTTTGGTGCCGCTAAACTGCTTATCATTATAGCGTATGGTCAAGTTTGCTCCCGAAAGCTTAACTGCTGCTATTTCACCGCTAAGTTAGCAGAAACTCAAGGGTGCCGTCATGGGTGCCGTCATGGGGTGCCGTCTTGGGGTGCAGTCATGGGGTGCAGTCATGGGGTGCAGTCATGGGGTGCAGTCATGGGGTGCCGTCTTGGGGTGCAGTCATGGGGTGCAGTCTTGGGGGTGCAGTCTTGGGGTGCAGTCTTGGGGGTGCAGTCTTGGGGTGCAGTCTTGGGGTGCAGTCTTGGGGTGCAGTCTTGGGGTGCAGTCATGGGGTGCAGTCAAGTTTAAGTGGCACCCCAAGGGTTTTGGCAGTTTAGATTTAGAAGCAGTCAACAGTGGTCGCTATCATAGCTTTCACCGGGTCAGGATTATATCCAAATTGAAAACAGGTTGAATGGCATTGAATGACCAAGAGCACATTGAGGGCTTGAGTATTCAGAAACTGTCTTATATCTGCCCTCAATTAGCATTTTTGATTACAACAACGAATAATACCTACAAAACATGACACAGGACTTAAATTTGCACTTGAAAATAATTTTCACAAGATTGAATTGTGTACACTAGTGGCCCATTGATTATGGATAATAGGGATAATTTATAGGCCTAGACCTGGCTATTATGGTAAACAGTTATGAATTGATATTTAACTCAAAGCCAAATTAAGTTAGGAGCTTTCCTGCGTAACAAATTGATACAAATTGAACAATTTATAGTGATTTATAGTATTACAGTTAACCGGGTTTGATTCTTGAGGATAGCGGCATTTCGACCGACTGACTTTACCCAAATTCGACAGCGATAATGTCAAAGGTAGTCCAGCTGACATACACGATCCTAACCCTCCTGGTTATAAGCCTGGTACTCGAACCACTCTGCCACTGATCTCCCTGCGATGATAAGTACAGATCCTTTAAATTCGACCTCTGGTGCTTACAACTATGTCAGATAGTTAAGCTAAGTCCTTGTCCCTGTGCCTGTACCCCAACATTTGTGGAGAACCAAGATTGTGACTTGTTCTCACCGGGTGTTCGGATCTCCGGTCGGGGACTATGTAATCACACAACTACAAGACAAGCCATTACAGGATGTCTACAAATGTCATGGAACGAGGACATCATATAGTGCTAGAAAAATAAGAAGGCCTGAACCAAAACTTCTCACCTAATACATCAACAAGAAATCCGTCATCCACAAATATGAATCTTACTCCGAAATACTCATTAAAGCCTCCTCCTTGAGACAACTCTGAATACCAACTTCACAACAGCTATGAACGCTTCAAGTATGGACGACAGGACATGCCACAATGAACTAATGCACTAACTTACATGGCACACTTTATCAGACCATCCTGAATATCGAAGACACTTTATGATTAGGTCAATGGCCCCTATATTTCATTTTTCAATACGTAAAGCACTCGGGGACAATTGTTGATATTTTTAAGCCGACAAACACTTTTGTTGACTTCCATGATCATTTTAAGACATCATATCAATCCACATTTTAATCTGTCACCTTGGGAAAGTCACTTTACCCTTCTTTCCTCTAGTTTGAAAACTGATTTTAATCTGACGACGCCGCCTGCTGGCGGACAATACAATATCGCAATTCATAGTACGAGCCATACAGCTGCCCAACCCCACCCGACCACCACCTCCTCTGTGATGAATTGGCTAATTATGATTCTCCCGGCTGGTCTGTCAGACACCGGAAATTGTCTTAAGTACGAAGCAGTGCCAACGCTCAAAGTCTTGACACGAACACATTTCTCAATGAGTCTGCGTCTTCCTTCATTTCCTCCTGATGCATTAGTAAGGTGCCCTCTGTTAAACTATAGCGGAATTTACAAAGGAGAAACTGTGGTTTCTGCAGGGACGCGACTTAACAGAAGGACCCCTTCAAGAAGGACACTGTCGGGACTGACTAGAATGCAGTCCTTACTAAACCCCTTCAATAAGGACACTGTCGGGACTGACTAGAATGCAGTCCTTACTAAAGAGGTCTCCTGATCAGAAACATCAAATAGAATGGAAACAACCAATATGGGTCAAAAACTAGTGTTCTTAATACAGAGGTTGTCCTTACCAGAGAGATGTCCACTAAGGGAGGTTCCACTGTATTTATAATGTTTGAACCACCTGTTACTTCTTTATAGCTCATTTGTGTCTTACGTTTAATTGTATTGACAAGTCAAGCCAGACAAGGAGCTGATAATCAATAAAGTAGTTCCTCTCCAGCCTTGTTGACGGTCCAAGCATTAGCTTGTATCGATGATCAATCAGAATGCTACAAGCCAGTCAATAGTTTATGGTTTCTGTACTCAAGCATGGATTGTGAGACCTTAACCCTTGCAGACTATAGCCTACCAAAGGTTTTTTAAGGGTTCCACCCACATGTGGATCATGATTTTTAACTTTTGAATCAGCTCCATCAAAAATAAATGAGACGCTTGTATAGTTTTGCTCATGTCAACAATCAGCATCCAATTTTGGCTTCCTTGAGATTGTGAAAGCTTTAGCCTACAATGCGCTTTGAAAGAGGCCACTTTAGCCATGTTGACAATCAAAGCATATCAATCAGAATAGTAGAGTTTAAGGTTCCATTCCAGCCTTGTGTGGACTGTGAGGCCTTAACCTATTGCATTACTCCAAACACTAGTATTACCATAAAGTATGAGAATCGTACCTACCAAAACCAGCGTCGTCAACTTCCACGTCCTCCATTGTTATGTACAGCCTCCACTATTCATCAAAATACACCGCCTAATAAAACGCTATCCTCCCCACAAGAACATCAAAGCATTACATCAAGCTGTCTTCGGCCACAACACATCCACAACAAGATGCACTATGGATCCGACTCGACTAAGTAGTCCTGGAGAAATCCATATTTTCAAACCACTGCACAACAATAACGCGATCAGGCACTGTTTGCTGTTAATTTCCTCTGTGCCTACTCTAAGACAGACGAATTAACGAAAGCTAACAGCCCCACCTTCCTCAAATTGAATATGAAATATCTGGAACGAGTTATGCGGAGCACGCTACTCTCCTACTGTAACCAAGGAGCAAAAAGTTGAGTGGACGTTTTTAATTCCACCAAGGGGATACATTAGTACACATGTCTTCAGACGTGATGAGAGACGTCGGCAAGTCCAGAAGCATGCTGAAGACTCCCTGCTGCACTCTCGAGCTTCTGTTAATGTGCCCAAGAAGCTACGAAACGTGAGCCAACACTTAGATGAGGAGATGAAGACAATAAATCACCAGTCATGATGTCCCATCAAGAATGATAGTTCCCTTAGACGCTTAGCTGCCTGCTTCTTCAAAGAGCCGCAGAACTCTGCGTTAACCGCACAATTTTCCACCTACACAGCTTACCCACTATATTCCAATGCAAATCTGTAAAATCATGTGACACTTGAATTCCACCAAGATGATGAAGAAGATGCAACAGTATGTCCTTCAACCTAACAAGGGATTTTCGTATCCCAAAATGAGAGGTACACATAAATGTGGCTCTGTGCTGCAGTGTCACGAAAAGGCACTCTTCTGCATCAGTGGTTGATCATTTCTCCGTCACCTCGACAACAAAGGCCAATCTCAGCAACAAGCCCTGATGGCGTAACGTTAACGAGGAGTTGCTTGTTCAATTAATGGTTTGGTGACTTTAATAGCAGGGTGCTCTCAGGCGATAGCTGATCTTAACACCGTTTTAATGAAGTTTTTATCACCGTTTCTAAAATTGGATTTCTAGTTGGATTTGGAGCAATTTAAGCTGCTCCACTTGGAGGAGTGGGCTTTGGCAGTGGAAGCTTTAGGCTGAAACCATTATAATCAGGTTAATGACAGTTCAATTGGACTTTTATTCAAATCATACAGCCAGTATCCTTTGAGGCAGCGAAAAGGAAGCTCTTGACTTCCTGGCTAGGCCTACTGTGACTCTCTCCTTGGGGAAAGATCAGTTAATCCTTTGGAGATTTTAGCAGTACACTGCAGTGCACTTCAATACTTTAGAACAACATTCAACATATTGACTGAAGCACTTTAACAAATCCAACCAGACACAACAGGGGCATGTCCTGTTCCCTGCCCCTGTATTGACATTAGGCCCTTCAAATTGCCAATCCGGTCCCAAAAATCCCTTAAATTTGTCTTCATTCTTCGCTTTAACGAAATGTGAGGACGTGGGCAGTGAACATAACGCATTAGAACAATGACCACTCCTCATGTTTTAAGAATGTAACTCACAAACAATTCAACCAATTTTAGGCCCTATTTTAAATCTTTTTCTGAGCATGAGGCATATTGAAGTACCTACGCATGTAGGGAACAAATAAGGGCCATCGAGACAAGATGTCCTTGAGCCTTGCTTAGTATTCTTAATGTTTCTGGTTTATTGGTATTTGAAGACCCTTAGGGACCCTTCAAACCTTTTAAGCCTGAATTCATAGACATTGAGTTGAGATAGAGTTTCATTTGAATTTGATCACAAATATTTGTGGCACAACAGATTGGATATGTAAAATTGTCAAATTCATCTAGCTCCAAAGGACCTCAACAAAGCCAGTCAAAACCTCATCAATGTAGAATCTGTTAGAAATGCTTCCCTGGCGGTTGTCCAACCATTCTCCGCCAATGTAGCAGTTTGGCGCAGATCGGCCACCAACAATGTTGAAAACCCCTTTCATTCAAACATGTTAAGCATCAAACCAACTTGCGCTCAAAATGGAAGATGGTTTCTGGCAGTTTAATGCAAAACATGGACAAGACCCCACTCGCTAAGAAACTTCAAGATTTGAAGCGCATCGTCACAAAGCCGGTGCCTTATCTGTCATCTTCAAATCACGTTCCCTCCCCTTGGCTGTTCATGTTAAACTGATTACCAGAGTGAAGTGTGTGGTTGCATAAAAGAATTCATAAACGAGAGTTCACCGTTATTCAAAAATCCTTTAAGATTCAAAGGGGACATTTGTACCCTAGGCTACAAGTCCCTCTTTTATCTGGTCCATTAGGGATGGCAGAACCAGTTCTTTCTTGGACATTCCACAACATTCTTTGATCATATCATCAAGGAAAGATCCCTATCGAATATCAGTTTTCGTACAGAAAACTTCTGTTGTTGGCTTTCCAAATTCCATTCACGGCACCATGATAAGTGCAGGGAAAAGGCACTTTACATTTACAGTTTTGACTTGCAAGTCAAGGGAACAGATGGCCGTTCATGCATGCCAGCATTGCAGCAGGTTATCAACAATTCGATGAAGAGATTTGTAAAATGACAATCAAAAGTAACTTTTAAGCTTCTCAAGTGTCAATGCTACTGGCAAGAACGCACAGGCCCTGTCATCGGTATTGTCGTGGTCTAAGTACTAAGTGGGCCATTTTAAGACAGGAATTTGGCCCCGCAACAAAATTTCGCCACTTCAAAGATCACTCATGACAGTCTAATAGCAAAGTCCCCTCAAATCCTTTCAAAAGGGCCAAAGTGAATAGAACCCCTTTTACATTTGGTTGGACAGTTACATTGACTTACACGATTTTGGGTGAGCAAGGAATTGGGTAAAACGTTCTTGATTAGATCTCAAAATAGCAACATATGGCATTGGTGTAACCATTTTCAGCAGGCATAGATAAACAGTATGCAATGTTATTTCACCCCTTGGCGGATGTATAGGCCTGCGAATAAAACACATGGCATAGGCCTTTGGAATAAATATGTTATGACAATTAGTCGGCAAATGCATGTGATCATTTGATAACAACATGCAACTCGCGATAATGGCCGACTTGAGGCAATTAGAATTTGGTAGGTTAATACTGCAATTTAAATGCAAAAAAATACCAGAAACTTAGTCAAATTCAATTAAAGCAAGCGACTCTCCATAAATATGTTAAAGACATCACAACCTGTCAATGTTTTTGAAGAAGCATCTCCAACACAAGCGTCTGAAAAAAGGTCTCCCTTCCGGACATAATTGTGTCTCATCCAGATCGTGCTCAGAATTCTGTCAACGCAATCTCTCCAAGGAACGGGAATGAGGCAAGAAGTTTCGGTTGTTTCAGATCATGAAATGCAATTAGTATCTTGTTAAGGACGTTCCGTATCGCGCGCTCCGCGAGCTTGCTGATTTATTGTCACTCAAGTGGAATCCTCAAAGGTTGTTACTTCAACAACGTCAGGAAGTTGTCACGAGCTGCTTGATTTTATCCGGTTTGAGGGAATTGGAATGGAGCTGGACTTTACTATTATGAGATAGAGTATGTAAGACAGCCATCACCAGCTCAGAAGAATCCCAAGTTTCCATTGATATCATCCTGAACCTCATGGACTATAAGTCTGTGCATCATACAGAATTAGTGCGGAGTCTGATTTCTTATATTAAAATATCCCATTAATGTAACATGCAGGATTTGTAAACAGAACATAATCGGATGATGAGGAAGATGATTATATCGCATCTGCCTCTCTATAGCCGTGTATCCCTTCCCCTCATAATATTCCTAGCAGCAGTACCATCCCTGCCACACAGGATATTTCTCTTCAACTCATATTGTTAGCCATACTTTCACCCTGGGGTTAGTTTTCTTGAAAAACATCAGAAACTCCTTACCCCAAGCAGGCCTGCAGGGGTAGTCAGGTGGGGACTTAAAGGGAACTGCCCGGGAAGAAAAGGGGAGTTTTGCACGGCCCGGTCAAAACCTTAGGCGGGAATAAGGTTTCATTGATAAATATAAGGAGTTTCAAGGCCCCCAAATCACTTGTAAGGTTCAATAGATACTGGCCTTTCATTGGTTTATCGTTTGCGTATCATTTACATACTCTCATTTTGAAAAATATGACAATATTTACGATCACGTTATTGATTTTTGCAACATTTTCGGTAACGCGCCCCTTGCGGATCTGTAAGGTACCATTCGGATGCTTGAAAAATGCCTCGTCTCGTCGATTCGATCGCGGATAAACGCGTTAGGTTGACTGCAGCAACTTTTAATTGTTGGAGACAGAGAAGGAATATGATTATCAGTTTGATGAAAACTTTGCAAAGTTTCTTCTTGGGACTCGAAATCCATACTACTATTCTCTCCATTTTCCATTTTCTCCTCTCTCCAACTCACTACTATCGCTATTGACTGCGTAACATACACTAACATTCTTTCGCTATCATTGCTAACTTCATTTACTAGAACACTGGCCTCTTTGTAGCCGATTATGTAACCCATAGTGGAAACACCTGACAGCACCGCCCGGCATGATCCACGTGCTACTGGCATATTTATAACTCGTAGTAAATAAGGTTGTAAAAATATGCAAATGAGATGCCGTATATGGAAACCATGACGTCACTAAGCAGTTCTTATTTCTGCTACGGGTGGCGCCGTTGCTTGCTTCTGGAGGCGCTATTCAACCTCTTTAACTTTCAACATGATATAGACATAATACTGGATCAGGCATCTTGATACAGGCTCCAAGATCACAAGATCAGTCCAGCCAGTCAGGAGGTGATTTTGGACTTGCTGGTGGTAAGTTCGGGTTAAGGTCGTCCCCAGTAAGACCAACCCACGCCAAGTAGGCCTACACAGAGTTACCCAAAGTGGGAACTTCAGTAGGAAAACACAGCTTCCCAAGGGGCCAGTACCTTCTGACTACAGGCCTACTGGAGGTTACCCCTTCCTGAACCTTAACAAAGTGAGTAACATTTACCCGAAGATTAGGTAGCTTCCCTGTAAAACCGGTAATCCTGAACTCATGCCGAAAACAACTTGAACAAATATTTATCATATTGATTAAGAAAGTATCCCAGACAAATGAAGCTGAAGATCTCAGCTTGTAGGCAAGTTTATACAGAATACATGTAAAACCAAATGTTTGCAGGGCGTTCTAGAGGAGCTTCTACTGTGTTCATTCATTTACTTTATTCAAATTGTTCTTCTTAACTTTCTGTTGTTAGCTTGTTAAAATCAACCCTTCAAGTTATGATTTTAGATCCAATCTGATATGTTACGGTAGCGGAAAAGCCAAACCATTCAAACTCACCCTCATCTACACTATCAACTACAGCATCAAATTCTGCAAAAAGATGTATTTCATATATGTAAAATGATGTTTTCCCAATGTCGAAAATTATAAATTTCCATCCTGAAAATCGAAATTTCTGAAATATTTAACTTACCTTCAGTGAATGATGAAAGTGTATCCAACAGTTCCTTCTCCGCTGGCGAAGTCGGCAAGGCATATTCGTAATTCTCCTCAAAATCCATAATTTTATAGCAAAGTGTCAATCATAATCCAATAGAGTCATGTGATATTCCAATTAGATTATCTGATGTTATCCATAAATCCGACTGAATGTTTTTACGTCATGGAAGGAACCTTTTGAAAAACCTGATGAACGATTTTGAAATTGAGAATTGCCCTGAGGAGAACTCAAAAAGTGAGGAAAGGAAACCTCAGGGAAACCAGCTTCAACTTGAGCAAAATACTAAAGAAACCAGATTCTACCGAAGAACCCGTGACCACGTCCCATCCAGCCTGTTGTCAGCATGCCAATGAAAACAAAGCTTAAGACAATTGGATCGATATAAAATCCGAAGAAACAACAGTCCAGTCCAAAGACTACCAAGACGATTTTTTCTGAAATAATCAAAAGACTGCAGGGAGCAGCCAAAAACAAGAAGACAGGTGCATGCCGGAATCCACTATGCACCCTACAAGTGAAAAACGACGCTAGGTTATGCCTTGTCTTGAGATTCCTACATCATGGACTTACATCACGTTCCACCTATGATTGTAAGCCCAGTTCTTCTTTATTTACGAAGTAGGTTGATATTTGTTAACAATATCATAATCTTCACAAGAATACAATGCGTAGGTAGAGGTGATAAAGAAATACTAGGCTTGAAATGTCATGAGATATAAAGACTATGCCTAGGGAGGGTGAACTTCCCGCATGTTCTTAAGCCTCCTGCTTTGGTTGGCAGAGAAATTGGCTGCATGACAAGCTATCATTTTACGCTATACATTAGGGCATGGCATGGCGCCTTGACTGACCATGCAGTCCCTGTCACATCTGAGCTCCCGGGTTCAATTCCCGTACAGTCCTGATGGCAAAAAACCTCTTGCAGTTAGAGTGGGTTGTTCAGGACAGCTGTCATCTGATAACTCAGCTGGTCGATATATGAGAGTTAAAAACTGATATAAAGTACATGCACATCAAAGTTTATTAGCTTAAGCAAACCTTATCATTCTTTTAACTTCGCCCTATGCTGAACCTTTTATTCACCTTTGGCTCCAAGGGTTTTTTTTATGCAAAATTCTCCGGTTGTTGGTCTGTGAAGAAGATGCATAGCTGGGCAATTTATCTGAGCAGGAAAAACGAAAGATCGTAATATCCTTAAACTAGGCTTCCTCTCCAAATCTGCCCCAGCCCGCCATGTCCCGATAAGGTGAATTCCCTTCAAGATATTCCCAAAGAAACAATAATATAACATTGGATGATCGTTTAGCGTTACATTTGGAAAGAACCAGGGCTCTCTTGTCACCCATCTGCATAATTCACCCATTTGTCTTCCACTGACAATAAATGGTAATTTGCAGAACACACAGCTTTTTATGGCATGTCATACCACACAGTGTGAAGTACTACATTGTAGGTTGGAATTTTTATGAAAATAACCAAGCTTTGGGGATCAGTTTAAAGGTCATGTTTTTTTCTGGGATGCCAGTCTGGACTGAACAACAATCGCTATCAGAAATTGGGACAAGTAGTGAATCAGTGGAAATTAGGACAGGGCCATTTTTAAACAGGATGGGAGGAGAGACACCCCTCCCCCACTTATCAGTGTCTATTCTCTTTCAATATCAAATCAGAATCTGATGGAAACGATTCAGGACTTGATTGCAGAAAACTTCCTTTTTCCATCAGAGCTCTGCCAGAAACATAATTTAAGAGGCAACTAAAAACCACCATGTTTGAGGACTATTTGGGGGGGTGGCGCCTTGAGCGTGGTGCCAGACCACGGAAAGGCGCCCTATATAAGTATTTCTATTCATTCATTCATTCATTCAATCCCTGACAAATACTTCAAGGAGGGTATTAGTGACAGAACCTTTTTGCAGCGATGACCATTTTTTGAATTTGTCTGGGATTCTGCCTGCAATGGAGCCAAATTCACAAACATTTAATACAAAACGAAATAGTGAAAGAGATATTGATGCTAACAGCAACCGAATGCTACAGTAGCAATTCCCGCATCAGCCTGCAATCGTCCTGACTACTGATACCATAACCTGACACCCAAAGATAAAGGAGACAAAAAACCGTCGATCAAATTAACCGATAATATACCAGGAAAACCTTGAACAATATCGATATCCAACATTGAACGAATCCGACTCCTCACAGAAACCACCGGCTCCGAGATGTGGCAGGATCTGCTATACACACTATGATAGGTACACAACACACCTGGCCATTCACAACTTAATGTAAGCCAATACAACAAAACACTCATTGAAACTACCCAGAGAAAAAAATTCGAGAAAAAATATTATCACCTGATGAAAATAATCATCCACACAATGAGAAATCCGAAAATAGACGCACAAAATCCCGTTGGCACTCACACAATTTATCAAAACGCACAATATAATCCCAAATGCTTCTTTCACTGGTCTCGGAGAACAGTAGATTGAGTAACTGGCCTATGTATAGACCTTACAGATCTACAGTAGTATGTGGTTAATACATACGAACCTGTGGCCAATATGGAAACCTGGACCTGATCCAATAGGGGGGGAGGGAGTCATACCTGCGTGCTAGAAGGCTTAATCACCTTGCAAATTGGAGAAAGCAATTAGCAAGTTATCACCGAGGTAGACAAAATATCAACTTGACTCATAAATTTATGAGTCGGGCTTAAAAAAAGTGAAATTTCGTTGTACGAGCTTCAAAGCATCCCCACCGATAATGGTTCAGTCCAAAATGTCCCAGTTACAATTATAGGTATTTGAATGGTATATCCGACAAAGGGTGGTCAGTTTCTTTACAATTGGATTAGGGTCCTTTTGAAAGGAATCAATTGGGTAATATACCATTGACAATGAAAAGGCAAATTTTTCAATCATATCTTATTGACAATTTACTTGTGATTGTTGATCATGTGTTTGCATTCCTAACTGTGACTTCAGGCTATGTAATTCAAATTATGTTTTTCTGGTGTTATTTTGTTATAAATGTTTATCATTATTGTTATTATTTGAGAGTATCAACATTGTATTTCAATGTCATGTTTATGATGAATGATAATGAGCGGAATTATATCAAAATATTTTGTAAATTTCTACAATTATTGTCCTGGGGCTTTTCTTTACAGTTCACGGCTAATTTCAAAGAGAATTTCCGAAAAGTGAGATAGCAAAATTAATATTAAAATGAATGTGGGGGCATTTTATCCTCGTAGGTTTAGCGAAAAATCTAGTTTCACGAAAATTGTGAAAACTATTTTTATTGAAAAACTGAAAGAAAAGACGTAGGCCTTCAAGAAATAACTTGGTCAACTTCTATTTGCAACATGCTGCTATTTCGACTCTGCAACACACCATAAAATGTTTCCACAAACTCATTCCGCCCCTGCAGCCACATCTACAATAACACACAGGCCAATTCACCTTTAAATTAAGATCAAATCAACAACGCAGGAAATAATGGAGTTATCATTTCGAAATCAAACAATACAGTGCCTAATTCAACCGGATGTGATCACAACCAGATGGGAAATGCAAGTTTAAGTATCATAACTAAGACTAAATCGGCCTACTAGACTGTAGGACTATCTCCATTCCCATCTCAATCAAAAAAGTAAATGTACTTGTAGGCGTTTAGAATTCCTAATCGTAAATTCTGTCAGAAAAAGTGTCCCACTGGAAATTCCTATCATAAACAGTAGAACCTCTCTATCAAGGACCCCTTGGGACAGACAAGTACTGTCCCTAATAGAGAGGTGTCCTGATTAAAGAGGTCAAATTGAATGGAAACAACCAATTTGGGACCGAAACTAGTGTCCTTAATAGAGAGGTTGTCCTTAATAGAGAGGTTGTCCTTAATAGAGAGGTGTTCGCTAAGGGCAGTTCCACTGTACTTGGTATGGTGCTGATATTTTCAAGTCAATGGATGCAATGAATAAATGACCCGACGTTATGGCCCAGCAGTAAATTAACGTCGAAAAAAAAGTAGAATGTAGACATGGCAGAATATCGCTTGATATCAACGTTTTTCTGAAGTAATTGTGTCGGCGTGATTAACACCATTTTCATGATGATCAAACTTCTTCTTCTTCTTCAGCATTCGCTCTGCACTTGGAGGGGTCATTCTCCTAGGAGTAATCCTCCTCCAAGGCGGGATGAGCGTATCCTACGTGTCACTACGGTTAGGCGCCAATTGGGTTTATTGGCCTATTGGTTCGACTTTGGCGAGAGAGATAGAGTCCACGCAAGCTACTCATGTTTCTCACTTGATGGGGTCTTAGCTTGCCCTGGCATAGACACCAGGTACAAGGAACCTCGGTTTTGAGTCTCATTCGAAGGACTGTGAAGAGCCAGGAATTTCAGTTCCTTGAAAGCCACGCCGGTTCATCCAGACATACGATCCGGGGTTCTCCCCGGGATCGAACCCGGGCCCTATTGCGTGGTGGCCAGCAGTGTAAACCACTAGGCCATGAGGCTCCTTATGATGATTAAACAAAAGACAGAACAAGCTCAACACAATCCTAAAGACAATGATATTCCACAGACATCTAAAGTACAATTCCTTTTTATAGATGGCACCGCCAATTCAATCCTTGTCCTCGAAGATCGGGGAGAAATTACGGATTCCGAAGCTTCATAATCTTTTTCTCTTAACTATTGGGATACAGTTAGGAAGTTCTAACATCAAATTACCTGCATTGGTCACTAAAGAAATGCTACTCATAAATGTTACATATTGCTCAGTGCATCTTATTTGCACAGAGTGATAAGAAAAGCCAATTCAACATCCCATTTTAATAACATTTCACTTGAAATTGAGGTTGGGCCAAATTGGTATGCCTAGATTTAAGTTCATCTGAGGACGAAACTCAATCACATCCCACAGAAAAATATCTCTCGACCAAACTCCAGGACTAATGTTTACAGAAGAAATGCGACCAGAATCAATGATGAATTCCGGCTGGAGAAAAAACACGGCACGGAGAGGTCATGTTTTCAGATCTCCTGTTCGAACCGGGAAATATGTAAATTAGGTTAGAGGCACGCATATTAGTTACTTAATATGTAAATTAAGTCAAGGGTTGGGGAATGGTGACCTTGGGAAGGAGGGTGGGAAATTACTTTGTGGAGAGGATCGCCAACAGTGATGCACTGAGTCATCAAAGTGGAATACCTCCACAAAGTCATTACATTGGCAGTAAAGAGCATTGTGGATAAGTACGTCTTTTTAAAGAGACCACAAAGTGATTGAAAGGTTTCAAAATGTGTGCTAAAAATTCACAAAAAGGACACTTTTGTGTCTCAATAACCTCAAAAATGTTGAAACATTCATACCAAATCTTTCTATACCTTACCTTAAGTCCCTCAAAGAAACAGACCTAGTCAGGAACGTTCGTTTAGACAAAGGCCATTACCAATCCATAACTTGATATTTTGCAATGTTTATCTGGTTTTATGTCATTAAAATTGTACCAAGTCAACAAATGGGACACAAGATAAGCTGATAACCACAAATCTTCAGTCATTGTGGGTCATAACTTTAATCAAATGTCTCTTAATATAACGCTTACTTTGTTGTGTACAGAACAAGATAAATTTTATCTGATTGACAGTTCTGTCCTTGCATGACTAACTCAGCAAATATTAAGAATTTATATGAGAGTTGTGAGATCTTATGACATGAAAGACAGGTTTTAGCCCAGTATGGCCATCTATGGTCAGAGAGGAGAACTGAAGTAGAGCGGCCATCAACAGCGTGTAACACCAATCATAGCTAGCTGTTTGGGAGGGGGGGGGGGGGGGGGGGGGGGGATGGGAGGGGAGGGGGGTTAGCAAGCATTAGCAATGGCCACATCAGAGTATGAATACACTGAAGTTGTAACTCCTCAACTAGAAAATAGAATATTGTAACTTACGGCTAGGGTAGTATGATGTAGACGGCGTGTGCTGTGAGGGTAAGGCATCTTTTAACTTCTGAGCTTCCGTAGGATTGTTGAAGCGGAAATAGTTCGAACGACCGAGACAAATCATCGAACCTGAAAGGAGACCAGAAAAGCTACACTCAAAGGTTAAATTACGACCCTAAAACTGTCACAATGCAAAGTTCACATGCCCAATGTAGCTTCATTTGGATTATTGAACAAGAGAATAGTAGTAGGAACCAAGTCTGTTATCAATAGTTATTTCTGTCTTGGAAAGATGTCTCCAAGATGTCAATTTTGGCTTCTGTTAATAACGATTTGACGTTTTTGAATATCGTCATCAAGACATCTCGTGGTTCAAACCACTTTTGTCGCACTTTTGCATTGCACCGTCCTGCTGCATTGCACCGTCCTGCTGCATTGCACGCCAACAGAATCACTTTGTCGAACATCGCTATTTGATCAGGCTGCGTATAGTTAGGTTTGAAATTAAGTCCCCAGATGGCAGAGCTGCATAGGTGCATACAGCATCTTTCCTCACTGGTATAGCAACCAATTTCAGCAAACATCACACTGATGATAATGAACCCTATTGAACCAAACAAAATTAGATTATTAAGTTTTTGATATTTTCAGTCATCTATGAGCAGGAAGATCTGTTGTCATATTTTGACATGTCTCATGCAACCCATGACATCACGCTACACACAATATGTCACATAAAAAAAGTTTATCGGATTTTTTCAACACTACGAGCTTGAACAAAAGCTTGTAGGCCTACTCTGACATAACCACTTCTACACCAAACTACATCCCAGGTACCGGAATGAAAATGGGACAAAATCTTTATGAACAAATAGGTTTCAAATCGAATTAGGTTGGTATTCCTCTGTCGGACCAATCGGGTTAACCTGATCAAGTTTGGTTGCGTTGTTTACTAAATGAGTTGCGATGGTCTCCTGTTATTTGCTGAATACGTTGCCACGGTTTCTGGTGACTGGAATTCAATTGATTTGTTTGTGTTCAGTGATTGTAGGCGTATTCGGTTTAAAGGGAGTCTAGAGGCAGGAGTCAGGTTGGCAAGATGAAGTTACACGAAGTCGCCACAAGGGGTCTCTTCTATTTCAGAGTACATCGAAACTATTCAGTAGTTGCGGGTACACCACGAAATATTGGTGGACCAATTGCACGTACACCACCACATTGCCGCGACAAATTCGTTCGGCAATCCATTGCCGGTACAAATTCCTGGGCGAATTTGTCCCATCAAGCTTGATGGTCCAAATTCGCCCGGCTTGTGAAAAGCTCGGTTTTGTCGTGGTGTACGCGCTAATGGATCGGCAATTAGCTAGTTAGATGGTTCGGCGACAGGCGGCGCTTTCGAAATGGCGCTTTCTGCTCATTGTTTGCGCGCCATCTGTTGCCGGATTTTATAACTAGCTGCAGCGCTGGTGTACACGCTAGGTGGATTTTCGATGGTGCGGCATTGGTTCGCGAACCAAGATTGGTGGTCCATTTTCAGGTGGTGTACGGGCGGCTAGTGTTGTTGCTTGGTTAGTTTCAGTAAGTGATGGTTCACCTTTGAATTGAATGTTCTAAAGTGAGGAAAAGTTTGGTATTTTTCAGGTAGAAGTCAAATGTGATTTGGCAGAGTGAACTTCCTGTTATACAGTAAACAAGCAAAGGAAATGTAAGAATCTCGAAAACATCGCCAAGGCAATCTCCCAACAGCGCCCACATAATAGAACACTTGCGGAAAAATACCATCACATGCGCCATTACACCCCATCAGGCAGCATCTATAGATTATCCTCCCCACAATGCCATAGCCTCAGGTTGGCCAACGAGAAATAGCAATTCTTGGTTTCTTATCGAATTGAAAAAATTGGATCAGCAGTCGACTTCTCAGTGGTTGGTAAACCGAGATGATGCCCGCTGGCAAAAAGGTTGTTGGATTCATGTTCTCAAATCTATTGAGCAGATTTTTTCATTTGTACATCAGTTGTGCAGGTTATAGGAAAATGGTACACCTATTTATAAAGTAAACTTGGCTCGATCTACGTTTTAGCCAACTTTCATATTTTCACCATCAACCACGAAAAATGTACCTTCTCATTTTCTGTTTAATAAGGAGCCTCATGGCCTAGTGGTTTACACTGTTGGCCACCACGCAATAGGGCCTGGGTTCGATCCCGGGGAGAACCCAGGATCGTATGTCTGAATGAACCGGCGTGGCTTTCAAGGAACTAAAATTCCTGGCTCTTCACAGTCCTTCGAATGAGACTCAAAACCGAGGTTCCTTGTACCTGGTGTCTATGCCAGGGCAAGCTAAGACCCCACCAAGTGAGAAACATGAGTAGCTTGCGTGGACTCTATCTCTCTCGCCAAAGTCGAACCACTAGGCCAATAAACCCAATTGGTGCCTAACCGTAGTGGCACGGATACGCTCATCCCGCCTTGGAGGAGGATTACTCCTAGGAGAATGACCCCTCCAAGTGCAGAGCGAACGCTGAAGAAGAAGAAGAAGATTTTTCTGATTAAAACTCTGGCACAGATCAGCTATGGCCAACACAGAGAGTGGCTCACAGGCACCAGTGTGGACCAGGAGACATTGTGACCTACCTTGAGAGATGCGAGTGGCAGCAGTACACAATACGCCATCTATATAACAGGCATTGCTTATGGGATATAACGTGACGAGATCATGGATGTTCTCGAAGAAGCAGTGTTGAGGCTCCACTCCCGTACCCTGAATGATAATATCCTGATGGCGTGGGGCTGTGCCTGTACCGAGCGTCGTCCGACCTGAAAATATAGGAGGTGGTGGCCATGAAAAGAAGTGCATGAATATGAAAAGGAACTTGTCCAGACAACTTAAAAAGTGCGGCAGCTGATTCTGAAATGCCTGGGGTGACCAAAGATTCGTCTGCTAATGGCTAAACCATCCCCATTCTAGTTCTCAAGCCTGCCTATAGTCAAGACACAGTAGATCTACTGGGAGCCATCTGATGGCCTCCTGAAGAACTGAAAATTGTAGGTAGATTTACGACCCTGGAGGTCAACACATGACTTTTCAAAACGTAGATTTCTGGCCATGGCACAACAATAATCAACTAAAAGTACATTTTGGAGCGAACCTCTCGTAATTACAGAGCTAGACACACATTTACCAACAAAAGAACCTTCTTACAAGAGAAACTCACACCGGCACATCAAATATCACCAGTGTTCTTATCGTCACGTTTAGGAAGCCATTTGGCTAACCATTAGGGACCAAATGGAAACAGGGACAAAATGCAACCATTAATCCCATATCACTTACCGGAAGCTGATACCAAATACTACACGATTAGAGAGTCTGAGAGTGAAGTCAGGACCAAAACCTGATATAACTGGTTGACTCTTTCTATGTTATAACTGGTTGACTCTCTCTATGTTATAACTGGGTGACTCTCTCTATGTTATAACTGGGTGACTCTCTCTATGTTATAACTGGGTGACTCTCTCTATGTTATAACTGGGTGACTCTCTCTATGTTATAAATGGGTGACTCTCTCTATGTTATAACTGGGTGACTCTCTCTATGTTATAACTGGGTGACTCTCTCTATGTTATAACTGGTTGACTCTCTCTATGTTATAACTGGGTGACTCTCTCTATGTTATAACTGGGTGACTCTCTCTATGTTATAACTGGGTGACTCTCTCTATGTTATAACTGGGTGACTCTCTCTATGTTATTATCAGGAACTGCAATGACTGTTGGGATGGAATGGTTTCACGTGACGTCATCACCAGTCATGTTGGAGGGACAGACAAAGAAAGCAAGCCCAAATGACCATGACAGCACTCTCGACAAAGGAGTACCACAATGAGTACCTGGCTTGCCTTGAAAGTTATCCCATGATGGACCAGCATCCTGCCCAAAGGCAGTGATACTCCTAGTCGCTTACTGCTACAAAACTGCTACAAAACTGCGGTAACTCTAGTCTAATGAGCCATTCGACAGCTTTGGCAATATCTCAGCATATTTGTCCTACTTTATTTGATCTGTAATCCTAATCATCACTCCACTGCACCAACGAATCTTTGAATTTTCCAATAGAACAAAAAAATTTAGATGAATCCTTGCAAAGGTTGAGTTATTTCATTCAATTCCACTTCAGTTATAGAATCACTTTGAAGTGTTAATGGCGGAACCCCAAACCGCTTTAAGTTGTTAGGAAGATTGCTCAAATTAGGCAAATATTGCAACAATTCAATTATCTGCTCTCCTACAAAAATAACTCAAATTGGAAATCTACATCAAGGACTTTGAAATATTGGAATTTCTGTTTTTGTAGGATTCTGTGGTTCTGTTTTTCAGTGCCATAATCACTTTTTCATGTACCAGTAGTGAGTAGTGGGCCTTTGAACTATTATATATCCGGAGAAAAACATTTCTTTTATCTTGAAGATCTATGTATTTTTTATGTGAATTATAACTTAAGTAGCTTGTGCCTGTGGAGACTGTTTCAATGCTTTCAATCGCCTCGATTTAAGTGGATGGGTGAACAGGAGATGAGTTTTATTTATATGTTGGTTAAGTATATCTCCTCACAGTAAAAGACAGAGTATTCCTTTTAGAATTGTCACTTTATTCGAATGCTTTGAAATAGATCCACTCTGATTATGCTGATTAGGGAGGCAATACATGTTCCGTCAATTCAAGGACCCTGTGGTCGAGTGTTAGCAACATATGTGAGGGAGAAGCTTTAACTTGAATCTGTTGAGATGCATGGAGAATATCTAGTTCAAGTATTGACGTGTTTCAAGTTGGTACTGTGAACAGTCTAGGAGGAGATATCACCTTCGAATGGACTGACATACAGACCGACGTCCAGACTCAAGCGAACGGTGATACAATGGGTGATATGAATAAAGACTAGCAAATGCTTTTACTTCAATTTTGTACAGAAAGGCCTAGTGTATATGTACATGAAGTTTTAGATAAAAGCATTTGCTAGTCTTTATTCATATCACCCATTGTCTCCTTACTTTTTTGGAAAGCGCAGAGATAACAATGAATGGTGCAATGTGACATTGATGTCATATCACCTTGCATTTTTGTAAATGGATCACAGTTTCCTCACAATACAACTCTGCCGAACCAATGTCTGGTCAAATTTTCAACTTTCTTCACCGTAGTTCCCTTGCAAACTGTCATTTGTGAGTCAGTACGACATAACGTTGCTATTACTGAGATATATCAAATCCACCATTCGCTTCATCTTACAATATAAAGACTGTCAAATCATTTGGCTATTCTGAACCGCTTCGACATTTCTGAGCTCTCCGATGGACAGTTTCTACAATGATAGCAGCTGTGTTGTTTGATTACTGCGGACCATGCCCTGGGGCCCACTAACGTGAACATTACGGGGGCGGAAACACACAAAGATTTAAGCAACATTGCATTTTTCATTCCTCCAGAAACTGATGATTTTGCCAATAAGAGAGACTGCAGAAATCAAGAGACACACACCAATTATAAGATTACTCAGGCTAACTGGACATCACTTGCGACAATCACCGTCAATCGGACATCAGGCCGTCAGGTGCATGCTGGGAATAAGTGTCTTCAAATTGCCTGATCTCGTCATTGACGGGCCGGACAGTCGCACAATCTGCATGCTCTTCTCACGGGGAGGTAATAGAGCTATTGATGAGAGGCTGGAGAGTGGATCAATATCGTTAACCGATATATCGACAGGGGCCTAATTGCTCATTCATGACGTGAAGAATGAACAAATACTACAGAGGCAGTCATCAGATTGAGTATAGTCTTTTACCTTTAAGCCCGCAGCACACCAGCCGCCAACTTTGGCGACAAGAAGCGTTCAGCTTGACGCCTCTCGACGCCGAAGTTGGCGGCCAGTGGATCCCGGTCAGAGCACACCTGCCCAGAATCGGCGTCCAGTAGCGTCTTTTCCGCCACTTTAGGCTGCCATTTTGAAATCATGTGACATCAAGACGCGCATACTGATTGGCCATAGCCTCGCCGCCGACGCCAATTCAGGCGGCAATCCGTAGCACACCTGGCTTCTTCTTGCGTTCAAACGCGGCGACACGTGTCAAAAATCAAACAGGTTAGATATTTAGCGTTTAGTTGCGGCAAGTGGCGGCAAGTCGCGTTCACCGACGCCGTTCGTAGCAGACTAGGGATTATTTAGGCGTTCAGGACTTATGCGGCAAAAAACGCCTGTGAACGCCGAAGTTGGCGGCTCGTGTGCTACGGGCTTTAGAGGTGCTCTTCAGCAACAACTTGCCATGTATGATTTCTTCCTGTAAGTTCTTTGCTCCCTTGTTAGACCATTACCAACTCCCCCAGCCATTCTAATTCCAACCTGCTGACAAGCTAACCACAGTACACGTTTCCGCACTCATCCAACTGATCAAATCACCGAAGTTTAAATTGTGTTGTCTCATTTTGATTGTCAGTCGTGCCACAGGCTTCTCTGTACCAATTACCTCCACTACCCCACAATTGGACTGTTTGAAAAGTAAAGAGAAGATCATGCTCCTGACTCATTCAAACTAATTCATTTCATTGAGGTTTTACCTCAAAGAACGCGCTGCACAAATGAGCGATTTAAATCGCATTTGCCCTGCGATTTACTGCCACATGTATGAGCAACAAGAAGATCTCTTGTCTCCGAGCAAAACCGTTAATCATTCAGTTTGATAGATAATGTTTATCTGTCACCCAGCTGATAACCGCACAAATAACCTCCCCTCTCCAGTCACCGAAATAACCACAGTCCTGACAGCTCCTCCTTTCCTTGCTTTAACCGATTTACTGATCTTAGTTTTCCAGGTTCAATGATCCAAGGGAGCCATGTGGTCTAGTGGTTCTACGAGGTCTCGGGCACATAATCTGAAGAACGTGGGTTCGATTCTCGGCTACGCCTGCTTGCTTTGGATCTTGGGAAAATCCATCTGCCCTACTTTCTTCACCCCAGCCAGAGAATTTGGATAAAAAACTGACAGACACAATTGGAGCTAATCTCTAAATGACAGCTGACCCTTCTATACTGGCTGGGTCAAGATGAAGATGACATTCAGAGATCTCACCTGATCCAGACTATACTCCTATCTATCGAATCATATTACGTGTACCCATTAGGAGATGAGTCTGGGCTAGGAATGGTATTTGCCATTATGTTATTGGCAGTAATTGTTGTTTGATGAGGTGGGCGGGCCGGGGATGGGGGTACTTCTTACTGATCTAGTCCTGCAGAGAGTAACTTAACGCCAAGTGAAACGGACATAAGCATTAGTGACAAAGTTTGAACAACCGACGATTAAGTTTGATAAATTAAGGACGTGGTCAACAAAATGATGTCATCAAAAAACAGAATCTGATGCCCAAGGACCTGGGCAGCCTCATTAGAGAAACCGAAAGTGCATCCTCACTTAATAGCAGTAGAAAAACATTTACAGTAAAACCTCTCTAATAAGGACACCCTCGGGACTGAAAAGTACTGTCCTTAAAAGAGAGGTGTCCTGATTAGAGAGGTCAAATTGAATGGTAACAACCAATTTGGTACCAAAACCAGTGTCCTTAATAGAGAGGGTGTCCTTATTAGAGAGGTGTCCGCTAAGGGAGGTTCTACTGTATAAGTAGACGAAATAAAGATAATGTCTGTCAACTCCAAAGTAGCAATATCTACAGGCTGCAGAATCCTCTTAGGATAATGAAGGAATCCCATTAAGATGAGACAGTTTTCAGCTGTTTTTCCGTCTATTTTTTCCCGGAGATAGAGCCTTTAAGGCAGTCATCAGACAGATCTATAAGAACACATGCATTGCTCTTTCAGAAGCCGCTGTCATTAGAGTTTTTAGCGATCAAGCATTCGGCTAAGTTGGTACAGGAAATAGAGAAGGACGCCATTCCTTTTCTGCCTGAAGACTTCTCTGACTCAATTAGAAGAAAAAGTGGAGTCGTAATCAAATCACATCGAGGAGCCTCATAGATCTAGTGGACAAAGAATTTCTCTTTTCATATCATCCTTTCTAAGGCTAAGGTTCCTCTAAAAAGAGGATGATGTCTCAAGGCATGACCTCTGTCGAGAGAAAGAACAACTGCATTAGACACGATGCACAATTATTGTTTGACATGCAACGTGGAAATGCTGATTAGCCAGTGTGATGATAAGAGAAAGAGCTAACAAAACCTGACCAGCTCTTGCAAACATTCATCACGAACTCGTGCTTGGACAGCAAATCTTCACACTAAAGATGCATCTTGGCAAATAAGCCCACACGATCAAGCATTTGCATCTGACTTTTTTTATGATGGTCTCCAACATCCTCGATGGCATAGAGTCATGTCAAAGTTTCACTCTGTCCAATTAGGAGTTGTTTGGCCATTAACTTATTAGTACAGAGTCGCCATCGGGAAAGAATCAGGCAATGACCACACTAATGGGGCAATGGGTTCTATTGGCAAAGTTGAATTTGACATCCTATTTCTTATTCCCACCACCTTGTTTTAAAAAGACCCAAGCAACGAGGGAATTCCAATTCATCATGAATAAACCGAACTGATTACGAAAGCTCCAAATGGAATTTCAACAAACCAATAAACTAAACACTATTTCACTAGCTTTTGAGACCTTGAGTCGAGATACCGCATCGCCACAGCCCAACATACCTGTTTAAGATGCACTGTCTCATTACACCAGAGACAGTCAACAACTAATTGAGTTTCAGCACCACCCTCTCACTAGCCCTTGGAGATGACCACAGTCGCCAGCCCCTATGAAAAACGGGCGAACATAATCGATTAAGATGCCTCACCTCTTTACACAAGAGACAGTGAGCAATTAATTTGATATCAGTTTCACCACATTACCAACTCCAGCATATTATCATCACGATCTCACGTTAAAACTGCCCACTTGCGATTAAAAGGGATGCTGTACGACCACTGTTCGGGGTACCTTGCACTCAAAAATGGAGTCATCAACAATGGTACAAGGTAGCTCTAATAAAATAGTGTGGTTTATGGGATGAAGGAGACACTAACTGATGGCAAGACATGCTGGTGAATTCTTTCATCACGAGTTTGATGGTTTATTTACCCAAGTTGGAATTGATCAATGATGAGAGCTAACCTTTTGGGAGAGTTGATCAACTTTGAATGATAACTTCTTGTGACTTAGTCTGGACAGCAAAGTAATTATCCGCTAACGGTTACGGGAATTAAAGCAGGATTTGATTCATCTCGATCGTAGGGGTAGGGGAAAAGCTGAGATTGAACAAATGTGTGATTTCTGTTCTTAAAAGGTAGACATGAAGTATGTTTATTGATCAATCCACGAAAAGGAGTGAATGGGGTGTGAAGCCTGAGTATCTGACTGGTCTCGATCATTGAAGTAGTCTAGGAATGCCACCGGGACTCAGGTCAGACCAATTGAGACACCTTATCTATCACAAGTCGAAAGCCGTCCGACCAAGCGCAAAGCAATCATGTTTTCTGAGATCTATTCCATCAGCACTTCCGTTGCATTTACTGGCTCTGTTAACCCATCTCGCGAGATGTCATGTGACATCGTTTACGCTATCAGCTGTTGGTGCAATCGTTACAAAGTTTGCACGGGCCCTGGTAAGTTTGCACGGGACCTGGTACATTTGCACAGGGCCCTGGTACATTCACACAGGGCCTGGTACATTTGCACAGGGGTGGCACAGGTGCCCGGCCCTGGTACATTTACACAGCCCTGGTACAATTGCACAGGTCCTGGTATCGGGGTACATTTATGCAGGGCCTGGTCCAGTTGTGCAGCCCTGGTACATTTGCACGGTCCCTGGTATGTTTGCCTAGGCCCTGGTACGTTATCGCTGCACCATCTACAGGAATTCAGCAAAACACCACCTTCTCATTGGTTGGAGCACCAGTATAGGGTCGGTCACCCAACATAGAGCCCCCATTAACAAATTCTCATATAGAAGGTGAGACGTCAAAGGAATCATCATGATGGGTTAAGTCATGTCCGGAGCAGCCCCAGTTACAAATGTGACATTATCAATATCCTCTAGCCCCTGGACCGGATTCGTTTGTAATCATTAGACGTCGGATCTAGTCTCGCACATCTCAGGAATATGTGATGAAGGGCAGTTCATCTCCATCGATATATTGATCAGGTGTATGATGAGTTTGACATCGGTGGGCTGATTGAGCAAGGATTAGGATTAGATTGACCTGACGTTGAGTATGTCCTGGACTGGACCGGATTGGGTACTTACAAGTTTGAGATTAAATCAGGAGTGGTGCACGCATGAATGCACAGGATGAGAACTTGAGCAATCGACAGTCCATTCAGTCATGCACAGCGTTACTTACCCTTACACCAAAACCTCTCTAGTAAGGACTCCCTTGGGACTGACTAATACTGTCCTTAATTGAGAGGTGTCCTGATTACAGAGGTAAAATTTTATGGAAATGACCAATTTGGGACAAAATGCAGTGTCTTTAATGGAAAGGGTGTCCTTAGTAGAGAGGTGACGCAAGGAGAGGTTCCACTCTATTAGAAATTTTGCGAGATGAGAGGCACTAAAGATTACACTTTTCGGTATTCAACAGAGCGTGACTCGTCACAAATATCTGTCAAGGAAATTTGCATAGTTATCGTCAGTTGTCAATATCACGCCACAGGAGATTCATGCTCATTCATACGATATCGTCACCTCAAGCAGCATCGACCGAGCAGAATCGAAGAAACTACTGAACCAAATAAACAGCCATGGCAAGAAACATGCCAGAGTCGATTTTTATCGAACATCGCAAAATAACACCGATGCATTGTGGTAGAATGTGAATTAACCGATAATAATGCTTGCTTGGATGAGTGTGACAATGTTTAGGTTTGGGGCAGTACCGATGACATTACCCATGAGGTTGGAACTCATGTACTCTGAGTATACTGGGAGTGGTTAAACGGTTGATTGGCTCAGACCATGTTAGAAGGGTCACAGTGGGATATTCTGCAGCAAATCCACATCAAGTATCAAATTGCAGCTCCAGGGGCCAAATATCTTTGCTGCACCCCCTTGTAAACTAGCTGAAATTGGGGTTTTCTAACCAAGAACTGACTGAATAACTGTCAAGTCTCCCTTTACAGGGAGGAATCTCACTAAGAACATACCCTCTAGGGAGCTACATATTATCCTACACTCGAGACGTGTTGATCATATTGAGATGATATCCCATTAGCAGTTTCATTGGATAAACGAGGCTGAGTCCTGTCTCATGATTACCGATTTTCGTCTGCAATAATGATTAAGTGAACACGTTTCAAAAAGGTGGCGTGACCATTCTACTCATTTGTGGCCTCAGGCCCAAGTTGAAGATGGGGTCACTGGTGCTTAACAGAATCACTGGACATGGTGGATGTGAGTGGCAAAGGGTTAATAGACAACAGGAGATCAGTCTAAAAGGGAAACGATCTGTATTTTTCTCTACACTCCTTAAAGAGGATAAGCTTGGTTGTATTCAATCCGAAAATAGAATCTGTTTTTGTCTCGCTCCTGATCTGATGGGATGCTTACAGAATCGATTATCAAGCAGGCTAACTCACATATTCGACTCTTCAATCTTTGGGAAGCATTCGATAGCAGACACCAGTCCATTAGTAAATTGAGCGAGATACAACTCCATTCATCAACGTAAAACACATGAATCAGTCTGATCCGATCCTATGGGAGGCTGGAGGAAGTAGTCTGGTCGTCCATCTCAGGTCTGAGACCACCCAAACCTAAAGTACCGGAGTCATTATTCAGTTGAAAACGGCTTTCTACAGTGCCATTTGTGGTAATGACAAAATCCCATGCTTTGTGTCTTCCTTTTGAACCAAAAGTAGATACAAACGTCTGTCATCCAGGATGAAGGTGTTAAGGCATCAAGTACATCGATCGCCATTCCAGTCACATTTCACCTCATTCGTCATTTTACGCTGGCAGAGCCGGTGCGGTTATTCCATTATAGTGACGGCAAGTTGACGTCCTTTGGCTTTGTAAGCTCCGCATAAAAGAAATATTTGACGATTCAATCCCATTTTACTTTTTCTCATAAAGGTTGCAAATATTGGTGACTTGTTAAACGATGACAACGCCGAGAACCAGCTTTCATATGAAATGCAAAATCTTTTCATTTCCCTTCGAGTAGATGAAGAGATTTATTCCACACGACACAAATAATTCCAATTGTGATTCGACAGGGTTCATCTTCTTAATATAACGAATACAAAAAGACAAAATCAATTAAGTAGGAATTACACACTAATTACAAAATATTCCAACAAAATCTGTGACTAATTTCTCAATTTACTCCAAGCCAATACAAAGCTTACTTCAGATAATGTCTATTTCATCTTCAGTTGAGTTGGCGATACTGTGCTTGGTGCATGGATTCGTACATGTACAAATAATGTAAAATAGAACAGCCTAATTCTAGCAGTGTTTGCTTGACAGAAACTTTCACCATTTCACTGCAATATCCATCTATTTTGCTTTTACGCAGCCCAGATTGAAAAGAGTTTGAGACGAACACGACCAGAGCTAAAGAAGACGAATCAATATTGGCATGAAATGCATAATTTCCCCTGTCAGATCTTGCTACGCCGTGTCAGTGAACCAAGCTGCTTTATTACGCCGTTTCACGTTACAAAGAAATCCGTAAAAATTCTCTCTTTGACTGCAAGTTGTGGATGTCAAAGGCAGTAATAAAGCACCCGCGATATAAATTGCTGTCACCTGCGATAATGAGCGTATGTGACAAAACTTGCCCATCTGCAGTGGTCAACACAGGTGCTTGCGACAAGAAATGTCAATCGCAAGAAGCGGTCAATATCAAACCCAGCGATTAAAAATTTTTACCTGCAGAGAAGAGATATTTTTGTCACACAGAGTAGCGATTATAATTGGAGGTCACAGCAATCTAAAGCACTAAGATTCCAAGTCACTGGAAGACTACCATAAAGAAGCTATATGACTTTATCAAGCCATCTGATTACAAACTATTGTTTACAATTTGTCACAGGTGTGAAAGTAACAGTTGTCAATTAGTCCATTTTTTAGCAAAGAAGGTCAGTATCCAAACGATCGTCCTAGTCTGATTGATGTGAAGGACAAGCTCCTTGGGTATGAGCATGTAACGAGACTAAGAACAGCCAACCGGTATATTTTTAGACCCACACAGACATTTTCCCAAAGTAATTGCCAGCATTCATCTCTATGATCTTCCCACAATATCACAGTAATTGGAAGACAATGTAGTTCCCCATAAGCAATAGCTCCATAACGCTATCGGTGTCTCTTTTAAGACCTAGCTGTGGCTAAGGAATTGATACCCAACTGGAGATGAGTTGTCTCACAAAATACTGCGAGAGTGGCGATAAAATTTCGGCCGAGATTTTGGGCAAAACGACAGGCTATCTCTGCACAGCCACATTCAATATCAACTGCCAAAAGTTTTTCACAACCCAAGCTAAATCAATGATATTTCTTCCCAAGACTTTCTCTGTGGGCTCAGACAATCCTCATCGCAACTTGTCAACATAAACAAAAGTCTCCCAACTTATTTTCACCCAGCCTCAAATCTGATTTGTCATTTTTGTGCATGCGTATCGCCGATTCCATATTTTATATTGAACATCAACCAACACAACATAAATTCTGATCTTTATATCCGAGATTTACTATCTCTATTGTTAACTCAGTGACATGGACTGAATAAACAGCGAACGAAAGACCCATTCATGAAAAAAACAGCCCCATCATCCCGCAGTGATGAGACACTTAATTCTGTGACCAGTTCTGATCGAGGTGTTTATTGCGTAAATCGCCTTGTGAGTGCTTAATCACAGCCAAATGGTCAGCACTGCAAAGACCAGTAGATGTCGTAGCGTGGTGGTTCTGTACCCCTCATTTTTCCGATCCTTATTTTTTCGAGGGCATTTCATTCGAGCGGCATTCGAGAAAATAAAAATTGCAAAGTTTTATTCTAAATAGAATGAAAAGGAATTTCATTTTTGGTGCATGCAATAAATGTCATATATCGCAGCAACAAAAGATCTGCAAGTCTGCCAGACTGTTTAAGGTTAAGGTCTCAGTTGTTCAAAACAACATTAATCGCTATTCCTAAAGGTGCAAAGCAAACGAAAATTTTAAAGTTAGTGGCCATTCATCTCTATCAGCACTCAGCAGATTATAAAGTCACATCGGTAAATGTCATTTTAAACTGAATTAAACTTGTATCAATCACTTCTAAACCTGTGATAAATCAATTTAAATGGGCAATAAAATATAAAATGCTGACACTTCGCGTTGACGGGAGGCACTACAGTAAATCATCCGATCAATCCTTATTATGAAGTCGGAGCAAGTTCGAATCAACGTCTTTGGGGAAATTTTACAAATTTGCCACCATTGTCAATCACCACGCTAAAAAACTAACCAGCCACCATTCAGGGCAAAACTTATCCTAGACCTTGGACATAGTGTGCCTGGCATCAGTAACATGTTTGCCACACAGATATAATACATAATCTACAAAATAGGAGTGGAAAAGAAAGGGTTTTGACACCAGCATCAGATATTCCAGGTCAAGGTTACTCATTTTAGGTCAAGGTCACTCTTTTTAGGTCACAGTAACTCATTCTAGGTCAAGGTCACTTATTCCAGGTCAAGGTCGCTCATTCCAGGTCAAGGTCACTCATTCCAGGTCAGGGTCACTCATTCCAGGTCAAGGTCACTCACTCCAGCTGAAGTTTACTAGAAACATTATTTACACTCTCAGCAGCAAGGTTATCAGCTTTCTGTGAACAGAGCGGGAAAAAACCAATGCTCCGGAACACAACCAACTTTCAATATTGACCTGTCATCTTACGATCAATAAAACACAGTGATTGTTATTTGACCAACGTTGGTTTGCGGACATCGGTTAATTTGCCACCTGATATCCAAGATAAATGCCTGACCAGCACGTTAAGTCAGGGACTGGTCAAGATGATAACGGACACTACGCTGCCTGGTTGAAAAGACTGGTGGAAGATAAACATCAACTTATGGAAATCTGGGCGACGTTTGCTGGCTCAGTGGTCTTCTGTGATCTATGTGCAGAATCTTGGACAATGACCATCGACCAAGATCAACATCAGTCACACAGGCAACTCTTTGGTGACCCCATCAAAGCTGTTGAGCTTATCCCCTAATAAGACCACTCAATATTTTCCACTACAACCCCCCCAAAGAACAGCAACATCAAGGTCAGAGAAGTGGTCACCCAGTGCATTGGACACCATGAAAGCCTGCTGACTGTTGTATTGTACGCGCCGGTCACTGATCCAAAGGTTGACCGCGCTCAACGTTGCTTAGCTTCCACTCTGGGGCCAACGCGCCAACCACTGGGCCATAAAGGAATTCCCCCATGGCCAGCGGGTTAAGCCGTGCCATATACCTGGGGGTACTATACAACTGTCACTCAGAACGGAAGGCAAGATGGTCAGGCTTTGTGTCAAGAGCCAAGGGAATCCATCAACAGTGTTGAGCTCATCTGCTAAGACTTCTCAATCAGGTCCACGACAACGATAGCACCACCACATCAAGGTCAGAGATGAGGTTGTCCACTACAATAAACATCACAAAATCTGGCTGACTGCCACTCATCAGAAGCTGAAATGGACTGGCTGAGACAAGAGGTGAGGGCCCCTCGAACTCAAGGCAGAACAGAAAGCAACTAACAATAATGCAGTCAACCAAAGGAGATCTGAATGGACAGTATCAAAGATTGGATGGGATGCAAAGGCCGGTGACCTGATTCGCCTTGTGGAAGACAGAGCAGAGCAGGTAGTCACTACACTGCAGAGTCAGCCCAATCCCTGCACAGCTGAGACTTTATAATACACTTTCTAACCTTAAGCATATCTGCCACGATGACCACTGGCTAACTTGAACCAGCTAGCATTTAGCAAATCTTCTACCATGACCAATGTGCTTACTTGAAACCCATCTGACATCTCCTAAACAACCATTCATACCATCAATTTAATGGTTTACGAGATCACTGAATCCTGCAGCGTATTGTCACATCGATGAATAACGCAATAACTATGACCAGAATTGGTGATTTGTTTATTTGAGGTGACACTTTCTCTAATGGTCAGTAAACAAGGGTTGGACGATGGAGCATTGGAAACTGTGTGTATATCCGTTGTTGACATGGGCAGAGCAATAAGCCATGCTGGTAAACAAGATGGAAAATCTATGAAATTTTTCATCGACTGGTCTGGCTGAAAGCAGGAGTGAAACTTCGAAAGTTATCTAGCTTGACAGATCTGATACTAGTAGACTGATTACTAAATTAAAACAAAAGTCAAGCTGGAACATGTCGTTATGACCATTGAATATCTTAGCGTCGCCCACCAATTGTCTAAGACCTCAGCTGACATGAGAAGTTCGAGCCAACTCTGCCATGTACAGCAGAATCTTGAATCAAATCCTGATTGCATGGATGTCAAATACACAGGTCTCAAAGATCACAGAGTCAACTCTCAGTTAGGTTTCCTTCATCTAACTCTTTCCTTGAAAGACCTCTTTGGAAAAACCCTTGGTGCAAATATCTGAATATGAAATAGATTTTTGTTGAAGGCATCACCTACCTGGCTTCAGAGGAAGAATCGTGACCGCTGTACTTAGCCGTCCACCGCCAAGGCTGACCAGATGGGGCACATCCGCTTGTACTTTGACCCCATGACCTGTCTCAGTTACCTCCAATTGGTCCTGAAAATATAAAGAGTTGAGACCTTTAGGATAGGAATATATGCTGGTCTTGGATGCTCTTGGGTGAAGTGACAAGCCTTGGGTTGAGGCCAGGGATTAGGAAGGGTACACAATGGTCCGCGTCATCATCATCAGTCAACAATACAGCACGTTACCACAAGCTTCTTCTAGCTGACCCTACCCTTGGCTAGGTCCTCAACTTGGCCAGGTATCGGCAGTTTTTCACCATCTCCAGGTCCAAGCAGTGACTGGCTGTCAGACCGGAAGGACATTTGCTGGCAGCCTGGGCGTCTCCTGCCATGCGCTGGCTGGTACAGGTCAGCCCAGGTCTTGTGATTGCGCCCTCAACATGTTCAATGAATAAAGAAGATGTAGCACTAATGGGTAATTTTGACTCCGATAATGTCAAAGTACCTAATTGACTCAATGACAACACAGACCAACGTCGGTGATGACAATTATCCTTAGGAAAATAGACTGATTTGTTTCAGTTATTATCCGATCTCTCGACTGATATGACATGCCCTAGGATGGCCCCACAGATTGAAACTAACGACTCTGTAATGACTGTCACCAATTATGTCTAATAACTCCATGTATGTCTCTTTGGATGAAGAAGGAAGCTGCTGTAATAAGGGGAGGGGTTCATTAGGTGTGTGCCACCAAGGCTGCCAGTGTGTTCAAACACCATCTTGGCAAAACCGACAAGAAACACAGCGTTTTCATTTAGCAATGATGATATTACACCGACGAATCTCTTCGAAGGTGAGCTGTGAAGGTTAAGCCATGGTCTTTGTAACAAGTCATTGACATTTGCCAAATGCTTTGGAGATGATTAAGTAGGTGTTTTGAACAAGGATCACTTGGCAAAGTACTAACCAATGAAGAAAGACTTCCCAATTTGCCAGTGCTTTGGGTAAAGTTCTTGCAAGGGTCCTCTGACTTACTAGGGTTCATATACTGCCAAACTGACTCAAACTTTAATCAAATTTGGTGACAATAAATTTTTCAGCCATTCATCAAAAAACATTCGGGAAGACAAAGAATGAATTAAATGCCGATATCATTGACTGCAACTAAGTACAAAATGCAGCGTATGGTATTGTTTCCTCATCAATCCTCAATTCCTGCATCCATCCCGCTGGCCACCTCACTCAACTGTTCAATCAATAATAGATGAACCGAACCACACCGGGCGGAAGTTAATACGGGAACGCCAAGCCGGTAATGACTACTGGGATGCATTGTCCTAGCGCTCATCATGATGATGATGAGATGATTTTGTTCCTGATAGCTTTCGGAAAAATTATGTCATGCTATCCAGGTGTATTGATAGAATTCTGGTTGGGTAACGCCTTGTTCGATCAGATAGTCCACACTATCTGAAGATTGTTGTTTCTGCAACTTTGCCAAATTTTTTCTGCAACTTTGCAAAATCGATATGGGGATTATCTTTCAGAGTTGATTTTTTTCATTAATGTTCAAATTCTGAGAAATTTTCAAAGTCCAAAAATGACGATGCCTCTTCATTTTGAGCAGAAACATTGAGAAAAAAAAATCAAGTGAAAAAATTTTGGACTTAGAAATTTTTCTCATCTCTCAAGAGTTGATTTTTTTCCTAAGTTCAAAATTCGTAAAAATTTTCAAAGTCCAAAAATGATGATCTCTCTTCATTTCAAGCAGAAACATTGAGAAAAAAATCAAGTGAAAAAAATATTTGGACTTAGAAATTTTTTCATCTTTCAGAGTTGAATTTTTTCGCATGTGCATAGGGTCCAGATATTTAGCCATAGTGCTCAACGGCGGGACCTGGCCGACGTTGAATTATTACGGGTATTTCCAGCCCAGGTTTTTTACAAGATTTTTCTTTAGACTGGTTGCCTTCCAAGGATAAGGCCAATCTGCCCCCCCCCCCCTCCCCATAAGGGCCATGTGACATAGGGAAATCCACTTCATTTAAAACAGGTCCAGGTCTTTTCATTCTGGAGACGGCAGAGCAGAATTTGCTAACTTGAAGGATATAACTTCGTAGATCCAATTAGGCAATAAGAAATAAGAGAATACTCAATGCGTATAATCCTTCTTGCCGACTGACTCGGGCCATGATAATCGGCTCTACGCTGCTTCCTGAGCCGATTCTCTGTCGTCAGAATCACCGTTGCCTTATCGGAAATGTATCGGGTGAAATGAGATTATATAAAAAGGTTTCCTCGACGATAGCTGATCTGTGACAGAACTGAGCATGGCTGAAGTTGTATTCTTTCACAAGTGAACTGAGCGCATTGTGTTTTCATAGAATTGTATTCCTACTGTTTTTATGATAGGCGAGACATTTGAAGAACGAATGGCAGTTTCAGCTGGGGTGCAGAAAGAAATACAAAACAGATTCCATCTACGGCATATTTGACGGATTTTTCACCAACACTGATAGTATGGGGTTTGACATAAATCTCAAATAAAATTTTGTGCCAGCACAGCATGTGATCAACATGCAATGATGCTAGCGGGGAGATGGTTAAGTAGCTGTGTCTCTTGGAGAAAGTTAATTTGATGACCGAAAATTGATGGTTCGCCGGCCGAATGTTAATCATGTGGTGTATTTGTCCGCTGGTGATTTATACGGAGCAGAGGAAGTCTCCAACAAGTGCACCAAGAATAAGTTCCACTTTATTCCTTGATGATGACCGGAATGAACCAAGGTCATGTCCTGGGGTGGAATAAGTGGTGATGACTTTGAATACGGGTTAGCCATTAGTATTAGCAGGAGGTGTTGTTGTGGTCATGAGAATGTTTTTGGTACAGGTATGTTCAGAGCGATCTGTTAACAATAGGCCCCAGAGCCTATCGCTCAGCAGATCATAACAAATTTTGAGAAGCAAGGAGTTAGCAAGAAGTTAGTTTGAAACGGGCAGAATTACGGGAACCTAAATGTACTGATTTTAGTGTCTCAAACTCTATGACCATCCACTTTGGCAGTCGGGAGGCAATCACTTTAACGTTTACACCCCCACTTTTCTTTATGGACATGTTTAATACATTAACAGGAACTGTCTAAATAGGGAAATTGGGGTGAAAATGTTAATGATGCTCGATACTAATCATGAGTAAATTGGATATGAAGTTTAGGGCAATGTAATTAACCTTCTGAAAGTGAATATTAAAGTTGGTTATTAATAACTCAACCCTGTCACTACAGCGCATATCAATATGATGACGACTGAGATGTATAAGATATGTTTTACATAGGATTTATGTCGTCACTTGTCAGGTTAATGGTTCAAATATCACTCGTCATAAGCAGGGTTGATGACCATTGAGATGTATATGTAAAGTTAGGTTTTACATAGAGTTCATGTTGTCACTTGTCAGGGTTGATGACCATTGAGATGTATATGTAAAGTTAGGTTTTACATAGAGTTCATGTTGTCACTTGTCAGGGTTGATGACCATTGAGATGTTTAAGTAAAACTGGGTTTTACAAGAATTGATTGGAACAGCCCATTTTCTCATTCTGTTTTTGACATAACAGTCACCTGCACTCTTCAACTAGCTTACGAGTAACGACAATTGACAACATGCTCCTTCTGGCTGGACCCTGCCAGCATCAACGCCCATATTTATTGCAACATGTTTGTGTCAACGGATCATACTAAGAGGATTACCACAGGCAGGCGGGGATCGCCAGGGAAATGAAACAGCATAAACAAATTTGATGGCCACAACTTCTTTTTCTTTTCCTCTGAGTTGCGACCAACTCACTGGCATCACAATATGAGAGCAACCTAAATCTTCTTTCTCAGAGGTATACTGTCATTAACAGCAGTAGCACTGATATTTATTGACTGGAGAAACTTTTCTCCAGATGAAACAATTTCCTCTTTTCTGGCTTCAAGGTGTTCCAAGATGGTCCCAAAGGTAACACTTTGCCTGCAACTTGTCAACAGTAAGCCCTCAGACTTTAAACTCGCTCTACATGGCTCTTTGCTCCATATCCATAAATCCACAACTTTTTACCAAGAGTGTGACCAGAAGCGGAGAGTCAATATTTACCTTGCGAAAGCCATTAATATCACACCAACAAGTGGTTACGAGGAAAGAGTGAGAAATACTTCTCTAGGGCATCACCTAAAACACATCAGTCATTGACATCTTTTTTTATTCAGATTTTTACGACACCCTGAATAGATTCTCTCAACAAACGCTTGTCTCTTTCCTAGTTCTGTCCAAGGCCATCAATACAATGCTCACACAGAGGAAATTGCATATGTTTTCTTGATGATAACAGCTGAATAGTTTGCTACAGCCATTTTCACAGTATATCAGATTAAAAAAGATGACATGATATGTCAGACAAATGGACGCTGTATCTATAGAAATCTTTCCTCCGACATTGTCATTCATTTCTGACATAAATATACGTTATTTTCCCCCTAGGGGGCAGTGATAAAATCAACGCAGGGAAGCATGGTATTCGCATGGGACGACGAGAATAAGATAAACACATCAAGAGTCATGTTATGCATATTGGATGCGGTTTTTAGAATCCCGGTTGGCCGAAACATCGACAGAATTGCTACAAATTGTTTGCTTTTACATAATTCAGCTACTCGGTTGAAGCAAACGACTGATTATACGCGGGTGATAAATAACTTCTTCCACAAAAGTATACAGGCGTTTATGTTAAAGGGACAACTCAGGGAGAAGTTACCTGGCTAGGATGATAATGCCTCCCCTTGCCACCATGCACCGCTACTGGTGATATCAGACTAATGTTGATCCCGTATAATGATTTAGCCATCGTTGCGAGGCAGTTTTGGGCATTTGGCTTGTCCGACCTCAGGCCTGATTTCCCCAAGGTCATGGCCTGCCACCAGATGTTGATATGGGCAGCTGATAAAATCTTCTTATTCATACCTTGAACCGCAATACACAAGAGCGGTGTGCAAAACATGGTATCGATAGGTCATCATAACCTGTATCAGACATATCTAGTCATTAAAAGCGTTCAGAATCTGAAACCTGCAGCTTTCCCGATAGTATCAGAAATCCGAGTCACTTCATTCAATCCAGCACTGTTTCTCGGAGGACAAACAGAATGTGGTCATGATATTGAATGAAATCAGTGGAATACATTGGTGATGTGTTATTGATGATGTACTTACTTACAATGGAGTAACCCGCTGGGAGGTGAGCGGGTAGTTGTAAAACAAGAAACGCAGAAACGAAACAGAAATGCAGAAACGAAACACTGGTGTCGCCACACCACTCTTGTGGCGATTTCGAAAATTAAAGTTTTACGGACGGCTGAGGCATAGATCTTTTCATTTATGCTGTCAAATAAATTTAGGAGGAGAAAACGAACTTCCGAAATACTCCAGAAATCGGAAATGTCACATCAATGCATCTTTTAACAACTCTATCACGAAATACCACTTTGCATTTAAATGTCAGTTTTAATGGATTTCATTTTAAAACAACACATCAATTTCTACCCTGGGGGTTTCCACGGGTTGAAATCGAATGAGATACTCAAAGGGAGGTATATCAAAGCTCTTGAGTGAGATGCGAGTTTCATGTTTATTCCCCAAAAACTGGTACAGGAACAAGCTTTGAAGTCTTAATCTCGTGATGAAACTTTCCAAATCAAATAGGACTCCCACTGATGCAATCAGCAGGTAACGAGTAGCTACTTCCATCCCACGCTTCTCCAGGAAGTTCAATGTAATAATTGAGCCACATGAGTCATTTTCTGTTTATCACATGAACATTTACAAGTAGTTTGCTGATTTTTTAACGTGAATCCTCACAACTTTCATTCTCAAGCTAAATGTGAGCTTTGCGTTATGATGCTATGATGCTATCAATGACACTATGAAGACGTGGCAATGACGTCATTCGTGCTTGCCTAAACAATGAGCATGGCAATACCGAGGGTGCTACGCCAGAAAAACAATAGCTTCTCGAAAGTTCTTGCACATCATACACTTTGTAAACATGAGGACTTCCTTTATCAGTTATAGCATTCATACCCCATGCCACTTTGTTCAGACATGATGAAAACACACTCGTACAGAGAAAATACAAGAATTTCTATCTAACACTAACCAAACTTAAGGTATTTCTGAGCAACTTCTGAAAGCACTTCCGTGTGATCAAAGCAAATCATAAAACACACACGGAGCACTCAGGTCCTTATACTTCCGTGATACAAAAACGCTACCGCAAACCTTGTGAAGTATCTTATTCAGATCAAAATCGCCCGGAATCCGAATCTACAACGCATTAGGCCCCTCAGCACTTGTTTTTCAAATTCCGTGATGCAAAAATGTTGATGCGAGCCACATGAGGACCTTGTTCAGATAACCGTATTCAGATTGCCCGAATCTACCATCTGTACCAAATGACAGCAATGAGGGCTGACGATAGACTGTAAGCAGACTAAATGATTTTTGAAATATCTGCGACATTTTTGTCGATAGTTTCCGCAACTTAATCGTGAAACAACTGGGAAGCACTCAAAGGCATGAGGATGAGAGGTTACTTGCGTGAATTTAATCAAACGCGAATGCATCGCGAAACTCAAGAACGATTCTGAAGACACTCACAGAAAATGAAAATACATCGTGGACATCATCTTATTTCCTCTCTGCTCAATTTCTGCAGCCAAAAATGCCAGTGCTAGTCACAATCGAGAAAAGTCTTGTCACTTCTAGTGCCCGGCAAACGAGTGCTGGGACCTACAGCAGTTATCACCGCAACCAGATGAAAAAAATATCTTGCTACATGTATACATTAATACAAGTTAGCACTCTCTGCGGCAAAATGGTCTCCAGCTTGTCAAGATGGGTGCAAAATATCCACACTCAAGGTTATCACCCCCAAGTTTCATTAGATCACTTCTGGGCTTTCCTGGGAATTAGCCTGATAATTCTTGCTACGTTTCATCCCAGCTCAGACTTTACCAAGTCAGTTGCCTGGACACTCCAAGAATTTGTGTGGGCGCTCTTAGGAGTAACTGTCAGAGCTTGTCACGGTTTAGCCTATGTGTCACCTCTGCCAGCTAGCTGGTGGAACTGGGTTGATTAATTGGCTGCAACCCAGGGGCCGAACAGTCCATGGTATCAATATCAAATACAGTCAAGGAGGTGATAAGAGTGCAAGTACAGGACTGGTAGGAGGCTGCCCCTGGACACTCCTTCAGTTGCTCGGCTTACAGGTTCGCACATGCAAACATGGCTCTCCTTGCAGACTAATACCTCTGTTGCTGTGCTGAGAGGTCATCCAGTACATGTAACATCCCACAGGGGTCTCCTTTCAGATTACCTGTTGCTGTGCTGAGAGGTCATCCAGTACATGTAACATCCCACAGGGGTCTCCTTTCAGACTACCTGTTGCTTGGCTGAGAGGTCATCCAGTACATGTAACATCCCACAGGGGTCTCCTTTCAGACTACCTGTTGCTGTGCTGAGAGGTCATCCAGTACATGTAACATCCCACAGGGGTCTCCTTTCAGACTACCTGCTGCTTGGCTGAGAGATCACGCAGTACATGCAACTCCAGGGCTCTCCTTGCAGACTACCCCAGGAGTTGGGTATTCAAACAGATCACCATGTTTTCATCATTGCAAGCCTTCCAAAATTTGGTGACCAAGCTCAACATCAAACACCACACCATGAGCTTCTGTTAGGATTAGTACATTGACTGTCAAAATGATCCGATACAACAATGGTTTATGGCTGGCTTCAGATTCCTTGAACCCAAGGACACACTGCAAATTACCAGTTTAGCTTTTCCTTTCTGCTCTTGCCCACGATAGCTACTGGATAGCCAACGGATAGCCAATGTCGACAGAACTAATTGGTCAATAGGCTAGGGGCTAACATCACGCCATTTTGTTATTGGGAGATGTCCATGCCAGCGTCCCCCTCGGCCGTTAGTAGATGGGAGAAAGGGCATGGTCTTCCAGCCCAATGGCTCAAGCCCATTTTAGCAAGGAATGTACACCAGTGACCACTGTTCAACCATTGTTATATACAGTACACATCAGTATTTATCCCAAAGCCCCTGAATGAACTATAAGGCCCCAATTAGAAATCATTTGAGTCAGATTTTTTCTCGACACCCAATCTAGTCGAGAAGTCATTCTTACTTATTTATTGACCCCGGTGCAGAAACAGATGGCGGATATTTACAGACGTCAATATCACCGTCTGCTCCAATAACGATAAGAAAGTCACATGATTGGAACTTGTTGATATTGATGACGATGGCTGTCGCAGATTGATTGACAAGAAAGGTGGTATCTTTGACAATATTTCACCATTGGCTAGGAAACTAGGAAACTGGGACAAATTTCATGATATTGTTTCTACATAGTCTGAATAGACTGTGGGGTACTAGAAACTGCTTAGATTTATCAATGAAAGCTTAACCTGCCCAGGATTTAGACCAGGCTGCTCAAAACTATGGACCATTTCAAAAGTGTTTCTTATCGGTTTCCTTTAAGACAAAACTTTTACAGATTTTATATTAAAATCGTTTCCATATTGAGTAGCATTAAGGCTTCAGTTGTACACATCCAAATCCATCATTCCAGGTCGTATAAATCGATAAGATTGTCTGCAGAGTCGGTTTTAAAGCATCCACCTGGAGCAAAAGTGATACGATTCAAATCTGTTCAAAGGATTGACTTCTGACTGAAGGCGTTTGTGTCCTTTGCGACATGAAATCACATGATTGGAATCTAACGTGCCAGATCATCAAAGTCCAAGAATCCTTTGATATTGTAACAGATTTAGCTCTGAATCGCCAGCTAGAGGCTATGAACACCAGCTGGAGGTACCAAGTCAAGATTATTCAAATCTACTCGAAATGTTAACTTCTGACAACTTGCGAAAAAGTATTAACACTGGAAGAACTGAACAGCAATTCATGATCTGCTTAAATAACAATGGGGAACTTTTATCCTTCGATATTTTCATGAATAGCAAAATGAAACGACATGAAAAATTTCACGGTTTACCACAGAGGTCATTAAAGGGATTTGCGATCACGGAGCCTGGCGGCTGTCATGTTCAACTCAACTGCACCCAATTGCCGAGTTTAATCTACTTCAAGAGGCCAGTGCCCATTAGTGATACACTACAAATGCAACGCTTCTTGCCCATCCTCTGACTGAAGCCTTAGTAGTCAAAGACGGCATTATCCTCGGTCGTTTGTTTTGAAGTTCAAGCACTTTTTTATTGGAAGAAAGGTTGGACTGAAACCATATATGTTGATCACAGCCTTTATGGTTTAGGAGAACTTTCCATGTCACAGCACCCTTGTTAATCGATGCAAAAAGATACACAGACGCAAAGACATTCCAAGTACAGAAGGAGTTAATCTGATATGGCAGGCTCAGCCAAACATCTTATATTTTTCATAAACTTACATCTTACACATCAACTTTAGCCCAGCAAGCTCTCAATCCCAGCTTCATGAAGAAGGCTTCATTTGCACCTCGAATCATCTCAGTAACACCTGCAACCTATTATTATGATGGGAACGAAACGACTGCAAGCACTCTTTGCCCGCCAGGAGAGAGCTAATTCTACCGCAATCATATTATTACTCTCTGTCTTGCCCAGAGCTTTACAAACAATACCTATAATTTTCCCCACTTTCGGCTGATATTTTTATCAAGCCCGGTGGTCAGTGGTGAATTAGTACTGTTTGAAAACCTGGTTATAAAGAAACGTCAGAGTAAATGAAGATATCTACCAACAAACGTTAGACGTGTTCGGCTGTAGTTATGGACAGGTGACTAATTGTGCACACATCACTCATTATTCATTTTAATAGGCGGTCTTAGCTCCCACACTTTCAACAAACCAGACCAAGGTCACAATGTTGCAGAAAGTAAGCAATACGTCTTAGTGTCTGATTGAGATGCAAACAATCACATACCAATACAATAGAGTTCCAAAGGTCATGAAATTGCTTTCTTTTTGCTGGATTTTAGGATTTTAGTATTAGTGATGGATGCACTTAGAGTAGAATACAGACTTCTGAGAAAGGATACTGATGACTCTTCCAACATCTGCACTGCCTGCCCTGAAACTGAGCAGAATTTGACACTCAGCCACCACCAGCAGTTGGCAACGCACTCTCCAGGCCAAGAGCCAACTGGTTATTGACAATCAAGTCACTGCTAAACCAACTTCGCCATTTGTATAAGTACCATTCTCCCTTCTTACGAATGCTTGATTACCCTTCGGCTATATTTCATGACATTAGCATGACGACAACGACAAATTCAATGTGACACCAGGCCATCAACAGAATTGCTAGTGAAAGGAAATTGGCACTTATAAGTGGAAAGCTGTTAACTCTAGATGGCTATTAAACAGTACGAACTTTAATTTGTGACTTAACGCAACACCCGCTTCTCTTATTTAGGTACATGCACCCAAACGATATTATAGGGAAATCACAGGAGAATTTCTTCGCGCTTATCTAACATTGATAGACGCTAGTTTAACTTTGATAGAAGAATTTAAGTAAAAGTTACAGTTGGGGTTTATACTATCATCTGGCTTAACACTTTAATCCACAGGTCTATCCCCAAGCCTTTCAGCAGAAGGCAGATGGGCTGTTCAATCAGCACTACAACCTGAGCATTCTGACTTGTACCCATTTACCGTGAGGTCATGTGAAGAACCTCTATACACCTTTCCAGAAAGGGGGCGCTGAGTGTCCGAAATAGTGATGTCATAAGGGGAAACTAGGTCTTATGGTGGAGGGATAAAGGAGATAGTCATGGTTGACCAACACACTTGAATGCCTTTAATGACGGACAAGGGGGAAAAAGTTAGTTCCATTGCAAGCCACCAATTTAGCATGTATAGAAAGTCCTATTTGTTCACTGTTTCATCTTCAACTGAATTCGTCTGATATAATGGTTCTTAAATCTGTGTTACCTCAAAGTGGCCATGTTCGACCCCCCTTCCCAGCTCTGTAAATGCATTGTAAAAGAAAGCCATGATTGGGTTTGTGAAAACTGCTGCCAACGCCATGCTATTTCAGCCATTGATTGAGCAACTGTGCCATGCTGAGGGGCAACTGTCAGATTCGTCGAAGAAAGGTGCAGAAAGTATACCGCAATCACTGCAAATACACCAACCAATCATCGGGGAATTTTCCCAACTCGGCAATCCTAACCGAGATTCTCAAACCAATCGCCAAGAGCTAACATCAATATTAGTGGGATATCGTCAGAAAATAGCAATCAGAAAAGATAAGTTTGGCTTAAATTCCCTCGCCTGCTCTCATATTTTCCCCAAGTGGATATTTTTGCGATAGTTAGCAGCGTCTCCAGCTGTAAGCTGGGTATTTCTGGCCGAACTTGTCTGAACTGATAGCACCCATGGAGAGGCTGACTGGGAGGACGATTTGAAGCTAGGTGAATCAGGCAGGAGTGTTTTTAAGGGAGATAAGCACTTGCAACTGTTGGTAATGTCACAAATCGAAACTGCACTCATAGAAATAAAGGTTTTGAGCTTTTGAAAAACATTTAGGAGTGTAGAAATGCACTCTGGAGAAGTTTTTCAGGTTTTTCACACTTGTGGTTTTTCAGAATCTCCAAAAAGCATTAGGGGTTTAAAGTAACCAAAAAAACTCTTTTTCTATTGGGTGTGTAGTAGTCTGAAAAAAGCTCTTTAGCTCTCCTAAGATACTTCAATTTGAAGCACATCTCACAAAGATGAAATTTCTTCGCGACCCATTACCAGTTGAAACCATGACACACTGTTCGTTTAGGGCTAAAATATTGGGCCTTTTTTGCTTTTGTATCCTTTGATTGAGACATAGACCTATCACACAGAAATGAACAGAACAAAACAAAACCAAAAGCACCAAAAAATTGAAAAATTGAAAAACAAACATTTACCGTATTTGCATCCTTTCCCATGATAATCCTTATTGTCACCCTAAAAGGTGGCGCTTTAGGTTCATCCATCATCATATCAACGAACGCCTTGAACCGATGGCGTAATTCCTCATATCCGTTTTTGCGTATTCCCGGCATTTCCATAGATTTGCGCATCCACAACACCTCGAAAGTCTCATAAATTGCGGAGAAATCTTTGTCACCGGTAAACATGCTAGGCTTCATGAATATTCAGAGAGGTCAGAGGTCAAGCTGGAAAATGCTATTTTTTCCTCTTCAGAACATTTTCAGTGATAGTTACGAAAGGTCCACTTCTCCTTGAAGAGAAAACGAAATGAAAATCCAATTGCAAACTTATCACTTGCTGACCTGCATAAAGTTCAACTCCTCAGCAATTGAGGAGTAACGAAAATCCACAAGCAAAAATTCAAATAGTCAATTCGAACAGTAGCTTGATCCTTTCAAATGCAACTTTGATTATCAACAACGAAAGCTCTCACGAAGAGAAAAAACTAAATCGAACCAACTTGATTTGTGCCGATATGAACTGTCAACTCCTCAGACTGGAGGATTAGTAAAATCCGATAAGCCAATTGTTTTCGTCAAATGGCACAGAAATCAATTACTGCATTTTCAAGTCGCGACGATGTACAATATGATTATTTACACAAACTGATTCGTTCTGTTCTTCCTCTAACAAATCCACTTGTTTTTCTTCACATTGGAAGGCCAATCCTATTCGAAAAGTGTCACTCGAAAGATTTTCATGTATATTTTGTCAAATCGTCAAATCTTCTTATCAAATTCTATTCAAGAAGATGAAAAACGGAATATTTCAAGCAACATAATCCAGTTTTATTTGCTGTCAACTTCGAAAGTCAGGCCAAGGTTGTACTAAGCCAATCAAACTCAACCCTTACGAATCCCAATTCACCATGATGATTTACCATGATGATTCTGAAAAATTTTCAAAGTTAAAAAACTTTTGGGACTGATGATGTTACTTCATTCTGAACAGAAAAAAAACAACTGAAAAAAATATTTGGACTTCGAAATTTCTTCATCTTTCAGAGTTAAATTCTTTCATAAAAGTTAGATAGATAGCTAGAGAGAGCCTTAAAACAAATGGCCTATGTCCTATTCCTATCTGGCCCAAAATACCCAATATGACTTTTCCCAGCCTAAACTATTTCAATTTGACAGGTTGACATTAAATCGCTGATGGCCAAAGATAAACCTATTTTCAAGTATGAAGAATATCAATACCTAAACACTCTACGTCCAATTCTACCCCAAAATGGGCCACTTCAGAACTCCAAAACTTTCTATGTTATAAAATGGAGTTTTACTACCCTTTCAGCCTAATTAGACCCAAGACATTGTACATTTTGAGTGCATGACATACAGCTGTTTTAGTTCAACAATTGACGCCAGCTTTTCTAGTATAAATAAGACACAAGCCCAAATTGCAGACAATTCCCATCCACTACAAAAAATCTAAAATTCTCAATTTCCTCGCATTAGATGGGAGTGGTTGAGCATATATGGTTTATGTCAGAATGCTCCGATAAAACAGTGATTTGAAAGGCTTGTTGCCAAGTTAATTAGTGTGATTAGGGTATGCTAACTAACTACACAGTCGTTTCATTTCCCTAGTCAATTGTTTAATGACATCGGATGGCTCCAGGAATACTAGTATGGTACTTCATCAAAATCATTGTATTGAAATCACAGCAGCTTTCAACAGTTTTTACAAATGAACAATTTTTGTAATGTGACCTGCAACAGTTATTGCTGCAATGAGCGATAAAATGATTACTTGTCTGCCGGCAAAACCTGTTATCGCTGAGTTTGAAATTGCCAGGATCACTGATTCTTGTCACCTGCGATGACCTCCATAAACAAGAGAACATGATCGCACGTCGCAGCAATAGAAATCACTCCTTTATCCGCATGTTAGTGCCAGTGATTCTATCTTTTTTCTATTTTGTCAAAATTGGCCCCTTGCCTGGGGAGACTGGCCTACTTAAACCCGGTAGGCACCAATTAAGAAGAGAAGACTCTGAAATCAAATCGAACATGCCCCATGCACCACCCTCTAAAACCACCATTGCTTATGGCCATTGAAACTAAAGAAATCTGACCAATAGTCTACCCTCAAGAGCCCAAATCAGAATGGACAGATATCTTAAGAACCTCTAATGATATATTAGATTACAACATCACAGCATTGCAATCATATTTCTAGACAAAAACCCTACAGCGTTGTATTTTATAGATTTTAAAAACTTAAATCTCGTTAATTATGCAAATTAGCCCCATTAAATTTGATTAGCAAACAAGGAATATAATGAAGTTAAAACAACATTCTGCCGTTGCTTGGTAACCAAGCCAATAAAATGATGAGATTGTTCAATTCATTGTGGAGAATTGGAAATTGTTATTATTCAGAAAAGACCATGGTTTGGTCTAAAGTGTGCTGATGTTCAAATGAATACGAGTCCAAGCGGAGTTTCCCCATATCAGACAAGAGTCTTGGTACGAAATGGAACATGGGATTCTTATTCTAAAATACCTTGGTACCGTAAAGTCAACTTTTAAATGGAAAATGCATAAGCCTCGTTCTGAGAGTGGAGTGTTTTGGACACGCAACCAAGATGCTCTACCAAAGTTCCCTCGGGTTGCACTAAAATGTGGAACCATGCACACAGCTCACTTCAGAAGTTTGAGGCTCTCAAAACACTGCTTCAAACACAAATCAGCCAAGGAAGCATCAACCACCCTAAGTTTTTTAATGAGCACTACACATATTTGCTGAGAAAAACGCTCCAAATAGCCCATTTGCGCGGATTTTAGCGTCACTTGAGCGAGCCGATCCGGACTTCCTATACGCGCTGCCGTAACATAATGTAAACAACGGCGCTACCGGCGCTCCGGGCAGGCGATGGATGGAATTTGCCAAATTCGCACATATTCAAGTTATTTCGTGGCCTATCTTTTTAAGTTTGAGGTATTTTAGAATAGAAATTGAACCCTCGGCTTCGGACCTTGGTTGAGTTACCAAGACACTCTCGGGTGGAGCTAAAATTTCGTCCAAACCCTCGCCTGTCGGCTCGGGTTTGGACTGTATTTTAGCTCCACCCTCGAGTGTCTTGGTAACTCAACCAAGGTCCTCCGCCTCGGGTTCAATTCCTTAACTCAAAGAGAGATGACCCCAAACGGATGATCCCGACATTTACGATTTTTCATCACTCACCACAGGGAGAAATCGAGCAACCAAAAACCAACAGTTCTATCACCTGCATTGCCCCCCAAGACACAGGACACCTGCAGTCCTATGACCTGCACTGACTTATGTATGAAAGCAACCATATCGGCTTGCGGTGAAAAACCGATGAGCAAGCGAAAGATTCTCTGGTGAAGATTAAACGTCAAGGTGATTGAATCCTCAGAGGTTAAATATCATTACTTCACGGTGTGGTTGACTTAACCCATTTATTGCCACACACCTTTCAGTTTCTTCATGATTTTAACCCTCTGTATTCCAGTGTCAGTATCTGTCCATCCGTTCTTTGGAAAAATCCCATCAGCAGCCATTAATTAACCCATCAGCTACCAATAACTTAACATGATACTATGATGTGATTTACAACTTTGCGGAAATACGTCCGTTTTTAATTGTTGATCACAAATGTAAAGCTCAAATTTTCCATTCTTGATTAGATTTTTTATAAAATCGCTGAATGTAAACCACCGCGACCGCGAAAATGTTCATGTTGTGACGTCATCAACGAAAATGGCATCGAAGCGAGCAGTCCGGGTGGGATTAAACCATCAATTTCTAGAAAATGTGCATTTCGATTCGAAAACCTTACCGATTTATGAGAAAGTGACGTAGTCATTTGTCAAAAACAGCTAAAACATTATATGGTGAAATTTGACACGAGTTACCCTTTAATGCGGCCTATCCTTTCATGTTTGGAAAAGATTTATTTGTTCTCGAAGTTTCATGAAGCAACAGCTTGAACTCAACAGCTCAAACCCATCCAAAGAGCTGTTACATGTAAAATCCTAAACTGATTTTATCAGAGCGCATTGAAATCGACAGTTTCCATTTTAAGGCCACACCTGAGATAGGCGATATATCAAACGATATCAAATTATATCAAATTAATGGTTAGACTGAGTACCAGGTGTGTACTGTCAACGGATGTGTAGATTACACTGAATATAGCAAACCGGTTACACAAATACAACACGGTTTCTATTATAGCTGAACAGCTGTTTCACGTATCTTCCAACTTATCAAAATTCGAGTCTAACCACATTCACGTCTCATAATATTTGAAATGCAGGAATGTTTCACCTTGGAGGTTTTTTGTATTCTTTATAGGTCTATTAATTGTAAGGTGCCCGTGTTTGCCTTGAGCCAAGTTGGCATTACCAAAGCAACTAGCTTTCTGAAAGGTTGACGATAGGCGAGCTAGGGGTCCAGTTTCTGGTCTCCAGATGACGAAGATGCAGTGTCAGGCAATTAGGCTTGGTTCTAGTCAAATATTATTCCTTGGACACGTACATGCATGAACAGTACTGCTGTACTGTGATACAGTAGAGACACCTATAGGTCAGTTCGTGACACTTAATCTGGCCCACTTGGCTCCTGCCTATCCTCTCACCCTTTAAAGATCTAACTTAACGATCGCAAGATGAGAACCGTACTCTAATTGAAGCTTAGGCTGCAAGACACGTCAGAGTGTTCAATTAACAAAATAAGCAAAGTGTCTCAGTAAAAATCACCTTATTGCCAGGAAAGCAGTTTGTGATAACGACGGGCTTAGACTTTGATGGAGTTCGTTCTTTAGGGCTAAAGACTGATAGATGAAGAGGCCACGCCACCTGGCATCATTGAGATAGGAGCTGCAGATGGGGAAGGATGATGTTAGGATTTCAGATGCGTAGTGTCCCTCCAATGATAGGGGGACAACTCAATAGTGAAGACGAGGCGTTTAGGTTGTCTCTGAGCTCCCTCCCCCATGTGGACATGATCCGTCATCAGCAGAACATCTGTCATTTCCGAGGCCAAGGGTTTGGATTCAGTGGACCCCTGCATCAAATGGTGGAGAGGGGCAATTCAACCCCAAGAGGAGGTGTTGGGCCATCAGAGTTGGCCAGTGGGTGCAAATCCATGTTCAACAGCAACATCAGATTCTGTCATTTCTTAGGTAGAGGGCTTGACTGACAGAAGCCTCATTATCTTCAAATTGTGACCGACAGGGCTGAGTAAGAAGTGATGCCGTTCAGAAAGTGACACGACCTTGGCAGTTCACTGCCATGCCATCAACAGCCAAAAGAACAGTGACCCTGAAAGCTTTCCCATGTTCTCACCCCTACACCAACAAAAGTCCTTTGGTTCCGACCACCAGGTTAAAGCCACTGGTAAAGGGTGATGGTTGGTTGCATTCATTCAAAATGACAAATGTACGTACATTTGGTTGGTAATATTTCTGAATGTCCATAATTTGCAATTCATATTCAAAATGTAACTTTCAGGATGGGTGGCAAAATGTGTCAACTATGACTGGCGTCCTGTGTAAATATATGTATGATTCATTGTACAATTTGCATGAAACTATGCATATTGATGACGATTAAGAAGCATCAAATGAACCATAGCAGAAGGTTGTTTGAGTTCGAGTTAGTCAAATTTATCTGCAGGAGAACTCTCTACGGACAACGCGGTTAGTCATGGCAACCTTTGTGTCAGTTAGATAATATTAGTAATAACTGGAGCAGCACTACATATATCACCCCCCCCCCCCTCATGCCTGTCAGTTATTCAACATTATGGAAGTTAAAAGAATGAAACTACAGCCATCCACTTCCTCCCCCCCCCCCCAACTTGACAACGCTGCCAAAATCAAAATACTACATATATCCATTCTATTCCCCCATCTGCTCCTCCCACAAAGGTTCAACACTAGCTAGAAGAATATCTCCACATGCCTGATTTGACTACTGCCCCCCCCCCCCCCAACTGAATACCCCCCCCCCCCCAACTAACCCCACCTACTAAGCTATGTTATGTCACACCATGCTCAGAGCATCACAAACCCTACCAAAAAGGTCTCATCGCTGAAGAATATATGGACTGTAAATCCTCGGTACTGCATCTAATCCTTATCCGTCACAAATACTCCAATGAAACTGTTTATATCCAGGATATCACAAAAGGAAATTGACGTCACATTTGTCCTGCTCCGGTGAAATTCTGATATATAGGCACCAATCTGATTGCATCAAGCACGAAAATTGCGTATTCAAAATCAGCCAACCAGGATAAGCGTAGGTGTTAATCTGACTACATACAGTCCATTAGTGATACACCCCAGCGAATCATGAATACGGTGTACTCTTCACATGGTGCAGGAGGGCCTCTGGATACGCATCACTTCGTTTAATCAACGGCCCAAACAAGTGAAATTCACAACGAACCATCCAGGTGTACCAGAATAGGTGTCGATCAGTAGACGTACAATCCGTTTGTGATTAATACTGATGCGTTCCTCCTGAGCTGCCCCAGTGAGTCGTTAATGATGAATGCATCATACCAATAAGTGCACAGTCAGGTTACATATCGTTTTGTGAAAAGAGAAACCTGCTTTGGGCTATATAGCCATGTTGACATTCACTCAATGCCGTTCTGATGAACTCCTAACAAAATGTCCTTCAGAGATTTAACCATCCAGATGAACCAGAATCCCTTACGAAAATGAATCCCAATTCACCATGGTGAAATGATGATTCACCATGATGAAATGATGATTTACCATGGTGAAATGATGATTTACCATGGTGAAATGATGATTCACCATGATGAAATGATGATTTACCTTGGTGATTTCATATTTACCATGGTGAAATCTGCATTCAACATGTAATACTTCACCATGGTGAAGTTAGCTTCACCATTTAAGAAGAAAAAAAACAAGTGAAAAAAATATTTGGACTTAGAAATATTCTCATCTTTTTCATAAGTTCAAAATTCTGAACAATTTTCAAAGTCAAAACATTTTTGGGACTGATCATGTTTCTTCATTCTGAGCAGAAAAGAAACAAGTGAAAAAAATATTTGGACTTAGAATTTTTTTCATCTTTTTCATAAGTTCAAAATTCTGAAAAATTTTCAAAGTCAAAACATTTTCGGGACTGATGATGTTTCTTCATTTTGAGCAGAAATAACACAAGTGAAAAAAAATATTTGGAAAAGAATATTTTTTCAGAGTTTGAACTTTTTTTCTTCAGAATTTGAACTCATATATATGATCACCATGGTGAAATATTTTACTGTCCCAATTTACCATGGTGAATTTAGATTTCACCATGGTGAATTAGACATCAATTTACGTAAGGGATAGGATTCAATCAGATTGAGTGTAATCCATTAGTGATTAATGCCAATGCTTTCCTCATGAGTTGGTAGAGTGAGTCGTTAATGATGAAAATCCCATATCATTAAAGAGCATAGGTTACCATCATTTTGTGAAAAGAGAAAAGAGCCCTGGTCAATGCTGTTATGTGATCTAGACTCTATCAATGAATGAATAGCAACATCAGAATTCCAAATGAATCATGTTATCGCAAATTCACCAAGTCCGCTCAACCGACTGGTTTTATGGATAATGTTTTGAAGAGAAAAAGCAGCTTCGGTCAATGTTGTAATGTGATCAAGCTCTATTACCGGATGAAACTATTGGACATAACAGCGATCAATCCACGTTTAGCAGCTACAGAATTCCCGATCAATCTTGTCCTTATAAAATTCACCAACTCCACTGCATCCACTGGTAACAGAGAAAGTGACAACCAGAAAGATGTGCCCAAGGTTGTGATGTGAGCACACCGTGTATCGACGGTTGAATCCACAATGATATTTGCTATTTGCTAAAGACCGATTCATGAACTCCGATGCCCACAAACAAATATCTTGTACCATTCTCAAAATGTCAAATATCCAACAATCATCGGATCATCTCATTAAGAAAACAAGCTTTGTCAATGTTGCGATGTCAATATTAGAGGATAGATCTACAAGTTACGCTGGATATACATTTGATACACTGTTGTCACTGGATATACATGTATTCACTCCAGAATTCGTACATCCGAAGTACCGATCAATCAATTAAGGAATGATGCCTAGCTGTTTCACTGATATTCAAAACAACAGTGTGACCAATGCCCACACTGAAAATGCTGTCCTAGGAACAGCCCCAACTGGTGAAATCTGCCAAAAAGGTTATCTTTGGTCAAAACTTTGAAATTAGGCCTTTTTAGGTGGGAAAAACGGAACATTCTTCAAAATCGGAAATGTCTCATCCCTTGAACACTTTGAAGAAAAGTCTTACACCCTCTGACTTTGGTTCCATAGTGACAACCTTACAGCCCTTCACAGGCAACACTGAACTGGCACAACAAGTGGGAAGACATGTGCCTATGAAGTGAAATCAGCAATATAAGGGGCCTAAAAATTACTAAACAGAAATCCTTTTCACTTTTTCATTCGCAAGTCCATAAACCCCACCAAGAATGGACCTATAAAATCCAGGCACTGCAATTGATTCCTAGGCCTAGTTCAAATAAGGCCTAAGCTTACATTCCAATTAAAAACAGATTTTCTCAGAAATCAGATAGGTTATATGCAGAATGTAGAGAGACGTGACGAGTGTACCTTTCTGCACTTAACGACATCAATACTAATCATTTATACAACAACCATAAATTCCACTATTTAGATAGGTTTTTGCAAAATCCTATGAAACTTCAGAAATCTTGACACAAACTTTGACAGGCTTATGCCCCTTGCTCCGAATTATCCACAAATCAAATAGTATCCCTATCAGACAACTATCAAATACTTCACAAGTTGAACCGGCTTAATTACATAATCCACTGAATTGAACTGGCTTTTAAAGCAGATTCAAGCATTCTGTTTACCGTTCCATGCACCTTTCATGACTTATCCACATATCAAATAGTACCACTATCGAACATCCATACTACACCAGCTCCAGATACTTCTAGGAATGAATCGAGAAAAGTGTTATCCCAACTCACTGATCAACAGACTTCTCTTAAACTGGCCAAGCTGGCCGAAGATAAAAATAGAACACTTTACAGATAGCTCCCTTTAGCTGATCAAAATAGACCAACTTTGCCAGGCCACTTTAGCAAGATCGCTTAAATGTTAGCCGCTCCATCAGAATCGCTAACCTTAGCTGAACCTTCAGATGGATGCATCCAATGAGACTACAGATGTGAGCGCTTAAAGGCCCAGTGCTGCCTTGACGCAGGTGGCAGGATTTGTGCCATGAATTGTGCTGAGTTCAAGTAGGCTACACCGGAGGAGTAGGCATTATTGCCACCAGATCACGTTACTTTATTGACCAGTTCAGATCAGTTTGCTACTGGTGGACTGTGAACACTTTCGCTTCTCTCGTCAGTCGTTACAGATGAACGCGAGCACTGGACATCCAGGGGCTGGGCGGCCATAGTACGCTATTGACGGATGGAGGGTTGTTGTAAATGGGGGATCAGGAGCGATGAAGAGAATGGAATGAATGATCAGTGCCGCTCGATTATTTCATGTAGCGAAAGACTAATATGGCTCGATTGGAAATCGTTGTATTGAAGCATGGCGATGGAAAATTAAGTCAACAGTAGCCTGCGGAATCTGCTCAGGGCAAAGTCAACAGTTGAAGCAGATATCCTGATCAATTTATCACCCATTGAAGGCAATAATGAGGTTACAAATGTTTGATAAGGGGAGTTATGAAATGGTATGAAATGGTACTTCAGAGATGAGTGCGATTGTGTTCGATTGGCCAAAATGAATCCTGGGATAGATTCCGGTGACCAATCATAAGCCATATTGATGAGATTGCTTAGGTACATTGACTGGCGTCGTAGACGGATCGAGCAGTTTTTGGGTGAATGTCCCCAGTCGATGTTGCCATCATCAATCAATGTGTTAAGGATCGATTCCACAAGAGTAGTTAGCCGCTGTGTCTAAAGTACTCTTGCCTTTAGTGGGTATTTTGGAATTCAAGTTTCCCAAAACTTGCTTACAAATCATAGAAACCGGTGAACTCACCATATCAAAATATCTTTTCTGTTTCTGTTACTGTTTTCGCTAACAGAGGAGTAACGGCACTGGCTGCTGCTCGGGCCCTCCTCCCTCTATGATGCCTCTCAAAGTTCCTGCGTTTAGGACGCCTAGCTCACGTTGGTTAAATAACCACTTGTCCCGTCCTCTTTCGTGTCTCCTCCGTCCGTCTCCATACGTCCATCCTCTCTCGACGAGTCGCTCTGTCGAACAGTAGGTAGTGGCTTCAGCTATCTCTTCCTCAATGAGGAGCGATTCCACGGTGGCGATGACGTCAAAAACAGCATGACTTTGAAAACATGTCCATGTTTATACAAATGCAGACAGCAGAGGAGAGTTCTCCTTTAAGAAAATACAGAAGAAACCCACCTGAAATCCAATATCAGAAAACCAGGAGAAAATACATAACGTTTGCAAATTGAGTCCCGCACTTCCGAGTGACATGATCATCTTGACACAAGAATAATTGGACTTGGAAAACAACAAAGCGACCGACATAAAATCTAAGGCGCTGAAGAAATATGGAGATGGATGGCACGATATTTTTCACGTTATCATCGCAAGAATCTCGAAGACCGATTGCTGAATTATGCAGTTTGTTTTCGTGATTGATGGTCGAAGGTTTGCGATCTAATCCTGATTGGGTTTTAATTTAAGGTAGAAACTGTTAAAACAGAAATGATTTCTTGTTTGCAGATAACAGGGATGAGACAGCGCCCAGAGCAAAAAAACTGAAAGATTTTTTCACCTGAAAATGTTGTCCTTTTAACTGCACTAACTTGCCAAAAATATGGCATTCTATGCCTCCAGATAGGTTATTTTTTGTCCGATTTTGAAAATTCAAAATTCTCCAGAGAGCTGAAGCATAGATACTTTCTTTTCTGCTGTCAAAGTAAGGTCTTTTTAGAAGATGGAATACTGAAACCCTCCAAAATTATAAATGTCTCATTCCTGAGGTATCAACAAGTTTGCAAAAAATCAACTTTTTCTGATTTGTTATGAAATTTGCGTGTATTGGGGAAATTGGAACGTCAACAGTGAACATGCAATTTCCCAATGTGTCAGTGAAAGATGCCAGCCACAGAAGATAAAATCGCTGCATCTAAAGCAAACTAGTTACTTTCTCTGCCGACAATAAATCATGCAAGGATAAAACAGACTTAGAGCTTAAAGAAGAGCTCAACTTTTCGGTCAATGAGCTAACTGAGACTGACCATCGCATCTGATTGAATTCACTGGACTGCTCCAGTATCAAGGACAGGCACATATAGAACCACAGAAAACCATCTGCGACACAACAGAGATGACTGAACTCTCATACTTTCGTTCAGTGAACTGATCAAATCTGACTGCAAGGATTCGGAAAGCACATGAATACAGTGGAATCATCTTTGGCGGACATCGCTCTACCCAGGACACCATCCTTGATACAACCGAGATGACTGTACCCTCATACTTTCAGTCAGTGAGCTGATCAAGTCTGATTGTGAGGACTTGACTTATTCCTGGACATGAATACAGTGGAATCATCCTTGGCGGACATCGCTCTACCCAGGACACCATCCTTGATACAACCGAGATGATTGAACTCTCATACTTTCAGTCAGTGAGCTGATCGATTCTGATTGCAAGGACTTGACTTATTCCTGGACATGAATGCAGTGGAATCATCCTTGGTGGACAGCACTCTATCCAGGACACCATCTTTGATACAACCGAGATGACTGAACTCTCATACTTTCGTTCAGTGAACTGATCAAATTTGAGTGCAAGGATCCCGCAAGGACATGAATAAGTGGAATCATCTTTGGCGGACAGCGCTCTATCCAGGACACCATCTTTAATACAACCTAGATGACTGAACTCTCATACTTTCGTTCAGTGAACTGATCAAATTTGAGTGCAAGGATCCCGCAAGGACATGAATAAGTGGAATCATCTTTGGCGGACAGCGCTCTATCCAGGACACCCATCACTCTCTCCCTCTGTAATCTAATCTTTAATATAACTTAGCATGTTTACCACTTCCCTGAAAATCGCTAATATTTCATCAAGATACTTCTCAGATCAATAAAGCATGCAGAGACGAAAACCGCAACTTCTCCATCTAGAGAGAGTCAACAGAACTAACACGTTGAAACAAATGCATCCGCAGAACGAATGCCAGGTCTGATCAGAGTGGAAATCTCTCATGCAGATTTTGACCATGCTGTTGACCTTTTGTAAAACTGAAATCATAATCCTGACAGGTCTGATCAGAGTGGAAATCTCTCGTGCAGATTTTGACCATGCTGTTGACCTTTTGTAAAACCGAAATCAAAATCCTGACAGGTCTGATCAGAGTGGAAATCTCTCGTGCAGATTTTGACCATGCTGTTGACCTTTTGTAAAACCGAAATCAAAATCCTGACAGGTCTGATAAGAGTGGAAATCTCTCGTGCAGATTTTGACCATGCTGTTGACCTTTTGTGAAACTGAAATCAAAATCCTGACAGGTCTGATAAGAGTGGAAATCTCTCGTGCAGATTTTGACCATGCTGTTGACCTTTTGTAAAACTGAAATCAAAATCCTGACAGGTCTGATCAGAGTGGAAATCTCTCGTGCAGATTTTGACCATGCTGTTGACCTTTTGTAAAACTGAAATCAAAATCCTAAAAAAAATGTGTTAGTGAAGCATCATCTGACTTCTTTTCAACATTTAATAAACTCAAAGATCCACATGAAATGATAACAAAAAACCAGAACAAAAAAATTATTTTATTAGTATCTAATTGGGTTGAATTTCATCCAGGGGACAAGCAGGAGGTTCATTCCCAATGCCAGGTGAATGATTTACCTTGGTGGGAACACAACAGGGAGGGTACAGATAAAGGGGCAGCACAGATGCCCAAGATGCCCTCCCATTCCTGTACGACTTAACCAAACCATGCTGGAAATAAGAAGTTTACAGTTATTGGTATTTTTTTAGGAAGTGACTATTTGGCAAGCCCGGCTTACCAAACAGCGACTTTTTCTTGTCCTGAATGGAGAGCCGAACTCATTAATATTAAAGTAAAGTCTCCAGCTCGCCAAACAGGGTAGATTTTTTACCTGTTTGGCAAGCCCGCTTGGCCGAACAGGGTGGTTTTTTAGTGCTGTTTGGCAAGCGGCTCTCAAAACAGGACAAAAAAAGATGCCTGTTCGGCAAGCGGCTTGCCAAATAGACCTGACCTTTTTTTTAAACCAAAAATTTAAATGGGTTAGGGTAACGTAAATCAGTTACAATACGCTTTGTCACCATATGTTACCTCAAGTGGTCTTCTCTCAAATATGAAGCTTTTCCTAGCTAATTTGTCACACCACCCCCAGTGGAGTATCCCCTTTCCAGTCCTATTGCATGCCTATCATGAGACTTGTTTTCATGTGGAGTTTCTCTGGTAGAATTTGTAATTGGGCCAGCATAATTGAAATATCGTTTTGTACTTGGAACTAATGGATATACATTTTGCTTGTAGCCCACCAATAGTGTTATAACTTTATACTCCATTTTGAGAAAAATGGCACTTTTTCTGCAAAACTTTTTGTTCATATATTTCATTTTCTGTGGGAAATCATCAAAAATCAGAGTGCCATTTTTTCATGAATGGAGTACAGTGTGTTTATCATGTTTTTCACACAAATCCTTCCCATGATATCGATCTGGTCAATCAAGCAAAATTTCCTTTGTCATGTTATAAGGAACATTAACAAAGTTGTTATACACAAACTTGAATCACCCTAATTGCTACAAAAATGGTTTAAACTATAGTTACCCTTTTTAGTTTAATCCTAAAAGTCTTTGACCGAACACACTTAGCCCTCTCCATGTAGAATGAATGAATGTAACTCTAACATTAGATACTGACTGAACTGTCGGTTTCCTTCTACATCATCCTGTACATTCTCCTCTTATATCCTTAACCCTATATGATGCACAGCTGCAGGAGTATGTAGAAGGGTTGGTCAAGGAAGTGAAATGAAGCCCGACATTAAGCAAGTTCTTCTTAGTGGAATTCAATCGAATTCTATCAAATGATGATCCCACTGAATCACCCAGCTCTGACAGATCAAATAATTTTTCCAGGTTTAAAATTTCAATCAAATCTGAAGTCTTGCAAACTTTTATCATATTGATTTTCAACAGCAGGAAAAAATATCATTTTTGACCTCATGGTGAGAATACCACATCAAAAAACATTTGAAACTTTTTTAAACTGTCAAAGTTTAATCCGGTTCAAAGATTTCAAAAACAGTAGCTCAAATATTCCTTTGGCCGAATATCATGAAATTCACGAAAAATCTTAGACACCAGGAAATTAAATGCTTTCAATACCAAATTTGTTGTATCAGACAATGGAAGAAGAGCTGACTTAATCATCACCAGAGTTAACAAAATATTCAGCTCGATATACTATAAATGCAGGAACGCTCTTCCAGAAAATTGAGGCTCCGATCCAAAATTTTAATCCTCTGACAAACACAACGATATTGATATCCAAATATTTGGCACTGCACAATTTCGGATCACACCAGAATATAATGAGTGCTTCATACTCCCTCTGTGTAAAAATGTACTCAGTGGCTTCGGTGAGGAATTCTCTGTGTAGGCATTTGTAGGCAGATATGTTTGTAAACTATAGGGTGTTTGGAAAATGAAATGGCCAGGGCCATTGTGCTCACCTCATGTGGAGGAAAGATAGATGAAGAGCATGGTATTGAGTCATGTGGTGTAGGTTTGATGTATGTCCTAGCAATTACAATTTCCCCAAAATGGCCAATTTACAGTACATTGTATCTATGTGTCATCTTCCTGGAGAGAGAGACCAGTGAGTGCCTAACCTTAGATACGTTGCGCCTACACCTACCACACTCACTGGTCCCCATCCTATCACTAAAGCCTACACTAACGACAAGGCCTGGGACTGATGATATTTCTTCATTCTGAACAGAAAAAATATAAGTGAAATAATATTTGGACTAAACAAAGATGAAACAAAGGAAGGCTTTCAAGAAATACCAAGTTGTTTGATTACGAGTTGAACTCACGACCTCCTGATTTTGAGCTGTGCTCTTAAACCACTATCCCACTGATCTCCTATGTTAGAACGACAACAGATACAATACGACAGTCAATCTTACCCTACAAGTATCCATAGTCTCTACTTTGTAACTTTGTATTATTCGCTGACACACAAATGGCTTTGACCAGCATCTCTGCCAGCATCACTTGATATGGGTGTGGTGAGCATTTGATATCAATTAATGAAGCGAAATCTACTTGATGACAGTTGGTGTACATGATGTTTCAGAATAAAGACCTAATGACGTGATGTGTCTGGTTACATTCATTCAATTATGTAGCAACTTTTACAAATATGCAGAAAACAATTACAAACTTTTACCTTTTTTTCCTCTGGTGGTCCGAAAAACAAATTTTTGGCAATGAACATCCCACCGCAGACGAACTTCACCATGACGACATTGGTTATCACAAAATGTCGGTATAATCCACGAGTGTTAACTTCTCAAAACGAAATCACAAGCATCCCACGTGATTCATGGGACATCTAGCAACCTTCTATCAGCATTTTCAATGAAATTTCACAGAAATGAGAAAGAGAGGAATCTTTTTTTTTGAGATTTGTCAGGAGAAAACTGATACAGGTGTATTTCCAGCTAAGGGAGATAAATTTTTTTCTTCTGCTCACACATTTTATTTGTCAACTCGATCAGCTACACATGTAAGTGTCAGTGATGATTTTCCTGAGTTTTTCAAAGTGTTCCTAAGCAATCCTCCACTGGGCACAATCCAGCTCCGGCTGCCCTCTTTTTGGACGGCAGTGTTTCTGTACAGATCGACTGAAGATCCTGTGATGATGAAGCTGATCTCTCCAGAATGTGTAAACAGTCAGGTCTGGGCCAGGATAGTCCCTAAATGATGCCAATTACTCGTCTGTCTGCAGCTGGGTCCCAAAAACAGATGCACATACACAAATAAAGTTATTATATTCTGCTTCAAAGCCTATCTGGCTGTAATCAGGATTGGTGTCCTGGGCCAGGGAAGGAGGAATCTAGAAATCCTGTGTCTGGTTGTGCAAAAGCACAAATTTCTCGTTATCCTAACTGTTATAATGTTACATATCCTCAAAGAGAACAAGAAGCCCTGATGAACTTCTGTTTTGCGGATGCGATCTGACGATAAAGCATCCCAGGACGGGAAACTGTCATCAACATCTGAATGCTTGGGCCAGCATTTTTGGCATTCTTTATTTGACCTAGAGACAAAATTGATGGGTATGATCGACCAATCTAATGACTGTTTGAGTTCAAATCAATTATCCAGTCATTCTTGCTATAAACAATGAGTCAGATCAGGCATTCATCTAAAATTGGTTTGCGACATTATATTTTGCACCTACGCAAACAGTTCTGGATGGGATTAGACTAGATTATTACGATATGGTTGTAATTAAGGGATATGGTTGTAATTAAGGTATCGATAAAAACATTCTGAATAGAGTACACTCTACAACAGGCGGACCCAGACATTTCATCAAGCGGGCATCGGGATGAAATAGAGGTACTATCAAATACCCCTGTTCAATAAATTTTGGAGACCGAAGGGTTAAAGAAAGGTATTTTTATGATAAAAGATTATAGTATAGTAATGATAATATCACGCAATGAAATGGCCAGGGCCATTGTGCTCACCTCATGTGGAGGAAAGATGGATAAAGAGCATGGTATTGTGTCATGTAGTGTTAGGTTTGATGTAGGTCCAAGCAATTACAATTTCCCCAAAATGGCCAATTTACAGTACATTCAACCTCTGTGACCTTGAAAAGTAGGTCAAATCAAAGAAGACCCGGGTGACACATTGAATGGTTGTTAGAATTAGATGTACCTATGATATAAAATTGGTGCCAATCGGGCAAGTCATTACTAGGAATAATGGCATTTTGAAGAATTTAGGATTTGGCCCCTCCCTGGAGGCCAAACGGCAAATCAGATCGCACCAAATTTCGGTACCTAAGATCACCTGACCAAGGGGTACATGTGTACTTAATTTGTGATCAATAGTCATTGCAGTTAAGAAACGTGCCATAGTTACGGCCTGATGGCGAATTTACGCCATTTGACCTCTGTGACCTTGACAAGAAGGTCAAATTAAAAACCTGTGTGACATATACTGTATGGTGGTTAGATGTACCCATGATATCAAATTGGTGGCAAACGGGCAAAAAGTTAAGGAATAATCACATTTTTAAGGTTTTTGGATTTTGCCCCCTGGTGGTCAAGTGGTGAATCATATTGGACCAAACTTCGGTCCCTAAGATCACCTGACTAAGGGGTAAATGTGTACCAAATTTGGTATCAATAGTCATTGCAGTTTAGAAACGTGCCATCGTTACATCCCAACGGCCAATTTACACCATTTGACCTCTGTGACCTTGAAAAGGAGGTCAAATCAAAAACCCGGAGGATATATGATGCACCTTTGCTAGAAGTACCTACCATATTTTTTTCAAAATTTCCCGACTACTATTAAGGGAGATATTGCATATTTTCACTTTTAACGTTTGGCCCCCTGGTGGCCAAACCATGAAACGAATCGGACCGAAACTTGGTCTCCAAGGTGTCATTACATAAGGGTACATGTGTACCAAGTTTCAACTCAATAGCTCTAACAGTTACGAAACGTGCCCTGCTAACGGACGACGGACGACGACGACGACGACGACGACGACGACGACGACGGACGACGGACGCCACGGTATGGGATAAGCTCACCTCTGCTAAGAGGTGAGCTAAAAATGAAATAACTTGAGTAATACACCCTTTGGCGAGACTATAACATCATCTATCATCAAATAACTTTGATTGCACATGCCAATTCTTATCAATAGATTCCCTAGGCCTATCAAAAGCGTGAGCTAGCCCTTCGTGCATATGCTGCAGTAAGCTAGCTCCGAGCCAGAAATGCTAACTATGATTTTGTTATGAGTAGCCACCTTCATCTATCATCAACCAAAGTTTGATTAGCTCTCAAGTTATTCATTATTATATTGATGGGCTAACACCTGGTACAGGTAGACAGAAGATGCTGGGAATCTATAAATGTTACAGTCTATCAGTAACATTAGGAAAACATCACACATGATTCAGGAGGGCTGAAATCAGAGGCTTTCCTGATCTTTGTAACCTCTGAAAATGCTGAAAAGACAGTGTCAAATCTGGACTGCTGAAGGAATCACCGAAACTGCTCCACTTTTCAATGATACAATTGATAGAGAGGGTTAATTTTGACCTTGTATACTAATAAGTTAGTTAGTATTCTTACAGACCTATGCTAAATGGTCAATTGCAATTGCACTGGCATGCCCTAAATTCAAAAAATTAGGCCAGGACTATTACTCAGTGTTCCATAATTCATTCTCTTTGAAACAATTTGTCAGCAATATCGTATTTTGAAAGCTTAAAAGTACGACCAATTAGCACGTTTTTGGTAATGGTTATGTATACGAGATGCTGCTTTAATTGCAAAATGATTTGAATTTATTGTATCTTGATTGACGACTGAAGAAATCAGAAGAGAAACATTGGTGCCATCTATTAACAAAATCTCCAACCAACACGACCTCAGAGATACAATCAATGAAGGAACTGTTTTTTCTCAGTCACCCATCTAGCAGTTCACTCCCTTGCTAAACGTTGGGGACGGGGTTGAACGGTGATTAGGCCGAGTACGTCAACCACAACTCCATGAATGAAGTTCCTCCACAGTTTTGATAATTGAAGTTATCAAATCTTTGGAGTACATTAGAGGCACTGATGTCTCAACTGTGATGTGTTGCCCACTGTTTCAATCTGACTTGAGTAATTACTTGGATTAAGTTTTAAATGGGACAATATCTCTGTGGATTATTTTCGGGTTCAGTTCCAAATTGGAACGAGAATGCTGGAGGGCTGCTAGAGCTGCTAAGAGACAAGAATTGAGGACTCTGATCATCTTGACATACAAGACTAGGAGGTGCCTTCAACACTCAAACCTAGACAACATGGAACTCCAAATATCATAGCCATATAGGCCTACTGGTAATGTGATTGTTTATGTGTGTATCAGGCCTAATTATAGGTAAAATCAGGTCAATTGCTCCCAATCTGGTTAACGAGACAATAATGTGAACAAATGGACGAGGACATTTCAATTATCACTCTGGTCGTGGGATTCAGCAGACAGTTTGACGAGAAGTTGCCCTTAGTTCTGGCAAGATCTTTGAGATGGCAGCACCATCATCAAAATCAATTTGGAAGAAATCGATGTGAACCAACGCTGTTGATTGACCGAGGATGTGAGACATGACCACAATTGATTTTTTAAGCCTTTTAGCAGTTAAATTGTCAATGTTTGACCACGACACATCAAATACTGCGTGCGGTTGTGAATATGAAATTCAGATTATGTTATTCCGGACAGTCGGGCAAGTAAATGGTGAAAAATAAACTGGTGATTGACCACGGAAATTTTTTGATAATCGACAAATTAGACAGACTTTGATATTTCCACTCTTTTCAGCCAACTGGCAGAAAAAACTCAAAACACGCCCCCTATTACCCAATTAGCAAAATTCGAAATTAATTTTTTCATCAAATAATTTCTTTATATCTGTAGACTTGCCACAGCAAATATTTTTTCAATACCTCTCCAAATATGTACTTGAGAGTTAAAAACATGCACTCGTCTAATTGATAGACCTCGACCCTCCAACCTATGAATATTCATTAGTGGTCTTGTCTCATGTGGGAAGCGACAAGGTGAACCTTATGTAGCCTTCTCTTTGGAAATGACCTGTTCATCTCGGGCGTGACATGTGACACGTGAAAAGTGACAGATGACATGTGCCAACCTGAATCCCACATGTGTATGTAAAACTTGAGTAAATCACCAGTGAGAAATTGATTCTGATCATCAACAACACATCTTGCACAACTTTCTCAACTACACTGATTGGTGGACTATGGTCCAGTTAAGAAAATGACGATATGACTGAAAGATGGGTAAAAAACATTTTGAGAAACTTCTCTGTAGGTCTTAGTTTTAGGCAAAAAAATTAGGATGAAAAACATGTTTAGTCTATGAAATTTCTTACCTGGTCTCCTGTGGGACTGTAGGCCAAATCTCTGTGATTCTCTTTCCAATTTGGAATTGAACCCGAAAATAATCCACAGAGATATTGTCCCATTTAAAACTTAATCCATGTAAACTCAAGTCAGATTGAAACAGTGGGCAACACATCAAAGTTGAGACAGCGAAACGTTGATGCATCCGTTAAAATATTCCTTGCATGTGCTGATTTAAAACGAAAGTCAAGTTCCTCTGAGCGTCTTCAGAATTCACATCAAAAGCTTGATCAAAGACAAGCCAACTTAGATAATAAACTTCAAGAGTCGGAATCTGTGAAAATATTCCCTGCATGTCCTGATTATAAGTTAAAGTTAAGAAGTCAAGTAAGAAATCATTCAACAAAAGATAATCAAAGTTCAAGTGGTTGCAAAATCTCTCAGTCAGAAACAGATGTCAGAACATAATCCATCAAGATTCATATAAGTACGCTTCTCCCGAATGCGAATGTGAACTTTCCCTCAAGAAAACTTCTTCAGGGATCTTTCTCAATACCATGGTATCTCTGGATTTTAAATTTGATGAAGAGAACAGGATGGTGTCTGCCATGGCATCCTTCAGAAGTGGACAAGAGACCAATGTTTTGTATCCCGTCTATCAGAAGTATTGCAGTAGATGAGAGGCTGCACTTTGACATTTAGAATCCTAAAGGGAGAGCACACGCGTGAGATTCAATTGGTACATTCTGAATGAAAATCACTCTGAACATGCTGAAAGGTCTGGTGAAAAAGGGATTCAAGACTTGAGCATGCATAAAGCAAATGAACTGGTTGAGATCAGGTGTACGGTGTAGATTCTTTGGGAAGGTCCATCACAACAACGAGTACACTGCGTGAACATCCCCCCTTTCAGAAAATTCATTGAAATTCAGCTATAAATCAAGGAAATTGATGTAAACAAGCTGCTGGCACCCCTAATCTTCTCATACTCCTGCTTTCCTCTCTGAGTATTCAACTGCTTGTGTACAGACACAGATTCTTGTGCTGTCACCAAACTAACATTACGAGTTTTAAGGAAGGCAAAAAATAGGAAAATGTGATTTAGAGAGCAGAAATTCTCTCTAAACTCCTACACAAATGTCATACCACCATCATTCATACATGTATATCTTGGTACAGCTCCATACCATAAACCTGAGAAAAACTCTTCTTTCTTCTGAGCAATGACCTAATTTTCCGAAGCCATTAGACAATGAGGTCATTGATCCATTAAAAAACTTCGAAGCTGCAAACACTTCAAAATATCATTGTGAAAAAGTTTGATTGAGGCTGGCAGCCAGACGCTGACATTATTGTTTTAAAAAACAACCCGTGTCAAGTTACAGTTACGAACCAAATTTTCATGACGTACATGACTGACAGTTGTACTGATGGCAGTGTCCTCATCAGGCCAAGTTCTTCTTCCTCTTCGTCCAGATTAGGCCAAGTAAAAGTCGCTCTTCTTCCACTTCTATCTCACAAAACATGTGTCCTTTTCAGGCCAGGGTCTTCGCCATGTGTAGAAATAGAGAGTATTTCAATTGTTCAGCTTTACACCTAGCAGAGGCAGCATGCTGTCTGTATGGAAGAAGACAGACTCCCAAAGAAGCTGCTGAGCTGGCGCTCTGGAACAAGTTGGCAGCAAGAGGAGAAGGGCAGGACACGTGTCAGATGGCCTCAGTGAGGCGAGATGGTGCGGCAGCTGGTCTTAATGAAGACTTGTTGGAAGCTACCAGTGACAAATAAGACATTGGGGAAGTCCCTAGCACTTTTGATGGCTCAAACCATCATGTTGGTAGAAATTGAAATGGTGGTCGTCATAACCGCAAAACCATCATGTTACACTTAAGTACAGGTATACCTGACATATGATTTTCAAAGTTGACAAAAAGATGAAATGCCTAGCATTTATGGTTACAGAGATAGGCTGCGGAAATGAGTTCAATGGACAGATGGACGGACGGACCCTCGGCAAGATGGATGGACGGATGGACGGACGGCCCAAACTACATAAATGAGTTCAATGGACAGATGGACGGATGGACCCTTGTCAGGATGGATGGATGGATGGACGGATGGATGGATGGATGGATGGATGGATGGATGGACAGATGGACGACAAGACAGGTGGACAGACGGACCGATGGACAGGTGGACAGACGGATGGATTGCTGGATGGATGGATGGACGGATGGACGACAAGACAGGCTGACTGACGGACCGATGGACAGGTGGACAGACGGATGGATTGCTGGATGGATGGATGGACGGATGGACGACAAGACAGGCGGATGGACTGACCAATGGATAGGTGGACGGACGGATGGATTGCTGGATGGATGGATGGACGGATGGACGACAAGACAGGTGGATGGACGGACCGATGGACAGGTGGACAGACCCTCAGACGGACGGATGGACAGACTCACAGACGGTGCCCGCCTCGATAATCCCCCTCTAGCCTTTATGGGCTGAGGGGGGGGGTAAAAAGAGGACTTTTTGCATGGCGAGAAAATAACACACCAAGTTTGAAAAGATTCAAGGTTACTCTGATGAATGTGATGAAAGAGCAACCTGTTCTGTCCTTCACACCCTGTACGATAAAAATAGCACTGCTATGTCGATTTCAGGTTGGAGCATCTCTCTGTAAAGTGTCCTAATTGCTTTCAGTTATTTGCCCGCCTTGACTCCAAGGTTATTTGGCTCCACTTAAAAATGTCAGGTTGCAATCAATTGGCTGGAACAATTAAGAGCAAAAAACCTAATGTGTGTTGTTGAAAGCAGAGTTTTTTTGTTTTGTTTTTGAAATCTTCTGGAGCGCACCATAGAAAAGCATTGACCAGTTATAGTTATTAAATCGATCATCATATGTTCAGCTATGTCAATTGTTAAAGGAACAGGGAGTAATTTGGTGCATTTTCACAGCCCACAAAATGCACCTATGGGGAATATTAGAATGGGGGGGATAAACTCCCCTTAAACAGTTAATCTCTACATTTATCCCACAAAGACAACTTAACGTTTTACAACACAGATTAGATTGACAAAGTGGGACATTAAGCACCTCCAGGACCAATGAAACTGTCACTGCCATGGTTACCAGAATGCCGGGGTAATGATTTACCGGTAGGTGCTTTGGCCTGATCATGGCAAAGTGCAACAAGATCTTTAAATATCTATTCCCTTGGGTCTGATGAAAGTTGTTTGCAACCACAAACTCCAAATCGAATTGACTAACTACAGCAGGAAAGACTTTTAATCAGTTATAAGAATTTTAATTTTGACATTCAATCCATGGCGGAGTTCTGTTAATTATTTCATCATAGCATTTCCCTGACATCACCGCTGTGTTTTTTATATGCACCCCATGTCACCATGGCAACAAAACATCCAATCAACAACCTCACCAATGATTAGCAATTGCCGTCAGCTATAATTCTTCTTTTTCAAAAATATTTCTTTCGAAAAATGCAAACCAAGGATTATATGGGTGCCTTTCATTTTTACGTTTTTTGGGTTTACAGAAAATTGCATATACCAGCATGAAAGACAATTGTTCAAGCCATCAGGAAAGACACTGAAATGGAACCAGTTCCAATTACATAGGCAAAGCGACAAGACTGTCTCACCATGGATACTCATTCCCCGATGAACAACCGTTGACGGTGAAAACAGCCCCCAGGCACACTGTTTGATGAATTGACTGGAGAAGATTAAGAGATGTCTCCCTAGCAGTAGTTTAGATAAACAGACTTTAAATTGAAATCTCCCATGTAACTAATGTCTTAGCTGTAGGTCATATTGAAAATTGTGATTTTTTCTCAATTTTTAATAAAGTGTAATATTTTAAAATTCTTCCCTGAAAAATTGAGTAAGATTCTACAGGGCACAACATCACATAAAACTGCACAATTGAAACAAAAATCAGAATCACTAACTGCATTTTCTTCATATGGTGACGGATGCTGGCTCAGAAGCTCGTCCGCTTCCGTCGTCTCCCCGTAAATCCGACAGTGACGATTCTTCTGCGCTGCTTGGCCAGTCGCCATTTCAAACGACCAATTCTGGGACATCGAGGCCCTTAACACACTTGACCTGCTACCCCATCACAACCTGAAATCAACAAAGACGCGTAAAAGTTGAGATTTGAGGATATTTTGGGCATGGTGTTAGGAGAGTGAGCTTCACTCGCTGCCATCATCTGAATACAGGGCCCGGGTTCGATCCCGGGAGAACCCATTGATAGATTGTATTTCTGGATGAACCGGTGTGGCTTTCAAGGCACTAAAATTCCTGTTCTTCACTGTCCTTCGAATGAGACTTAAAACCGAGGTTCCTTGTATGTGGTGTCTATGCCAGGGCAGGTTAAAGTGATACTATGATGTGATTTACAACTTTGCGGAAATACGTCCGTTTTTAATTGTTGATCACAAATGTAAAGCTCAAATTTTCCATTTTTGATTACATTTATCATAAAATCACTGATTGTAAACCACCGCGACCGCGAAAGTGTTATTGTTGTGACGTCATCAATGAAAACAGCATCGAAGCGAACCGTCCGGGCGGGATTAAACCATCAATTTCTAGAAAATATGCATTTCGATTCGAAAACCTTACCGATTTATGAGAAAGTGACGTAGTCATTTGTCAAAAACAGCTAAAACATTATATGGTGAAATTTGACACGAGTTACCCTTTAAAGACCTCACCAAGTGAGAAACATGAGTAACTTGCGTGGACACCAGGCCAATAAACCTAATTTGTGCCTTAACTGTAACCTGCCTTGGAGGAGGAATACTCCCCAGAGAAAATCACCTCCAAGTGCAGAAGGAACGGTGAAGAAGAATCTGAATAGAACACTGCCTTGATGAAACATCTGCTCTTAGTAAGCCGATGGATTAAGGAATTGAACCCGAGGCGGAGGACCTTGGTTGAGTTACCAAGACACTCGAGGGTGGAGCTAAAATACAGTCCAAACCCGAGCCGACAGGCGAGGGTTTGGACGAAATTTTAGCTCCACCCGAGAGTGTCTTGGTAACTCAACCAAGGTCCGAAGCCGAGGGTTCAATTTCTATTCTAAAATACCTCAAACTTAAAAAGATAGGCCACGAAATAACTTGAATATGTGCGAATTTGGCAAATTCCATCCATCGCCTGCCCGGAGCGCCGGTAGCGCCGTTGTTTACATTATGTTACGGCAGCCCGTATAGGAAGTCCGGATCGGCTCGCTCAAGTGACGCTAAAATCCGCGCAAATGGGCTATTTGGAGCGTTTTTCTCAGCAAATATGTGTAGTACTCATTAAAAAACTTAGGGTGGTTGATGCTTCCTTGGCTGATTTGTGTTTGAAGCAGTGTTTTGAGAGCCTCAAACTTCTGAAGTGAGCTGTGTGCATGGTTCCACATTTTAGTGCAACCCGAGGGAACTTTGGTAGAGCATCTTGGTTGCGTGTCCAAAACACTCCACTCTCAGAACGAGGCTTATGCATTTTCCATTTAAAAGTTGACTTTACGGTACCAAGGTATTTTAGAATTGACCTTCACCCCCAACTCGATAAGAATATAAACAAACACTCAACAATATAACACGCAATAATGCAATTTTTCCTGACATTCGATAAATCAATACATAATAACAAGGCTGCATTAACATGTCAATATAACTCACATTGGAAAACCACATTGCCTTCAGTTTAATTGGCTTTACTGTAGAATCTTGGCTTGTTCAAATGCGGGCCCTTACGAAAATGAATCCCAATTCATCATGGTGAAATGATGACTTACCATGGTGAATTCAGATTTGCCATGGTTATTTCAGATTTGCCATGGTACCATCTGCATTCACCATGGTAAATATTAATTCACCACGGTGAAGTTAGCTTCAAAAATCTGAAAAATTTTCAAAGTCAAAATGTTTTTGGACTGATGATGTTTCTTCAAACTGAGCAGAAAAAAACAAGTGAAAAAAATATTTGGACTTAGAAATTTTTTCATCTTTCGGAGTTGAATTTGTTCATAAGTTCAAAATTCTGAAAAGTGTTCGAAGTCCAAAAATGATGATGTGTCTATTCATTTTGAGCAGAAACATTGAGAAAAAAAATCAAGTGAAAAAAATATTTGGACTTAAAAAGTTTTTCATCTTTCAGGCTTGAATTTTTTCATAAGTTCAAAGTTCTGAAAAATTTTCAAAGTCCAAAAATGATAATGTCGATTCATTTTGAGCAGAAACATTGAGAAAAAAAAATCAAGTGAAGAAAATATTTGGACTTAGAAATTTTTTCATCTTTCGGAGTTGAATTTGTTCATAAGTTCAAAATTCTGAAGAATGTTCAAAGTCCAAAAATGATGATGTTTCTTCATTTTGAGCAGAAAAAAAATCAAGTGAAAAAAATATTTGGAGTTCGAAATTTTTTCAGAATTTGAACATTGCATTGTTTTGAATAGTTTAATTGCCTTTATTTGAGAATCTTATGCTCGTTAGAATGTGGGTGCATAGTTTTGCACACACAACTTTAAGTTTCCAAGATGTCCCTTTTATTCTCTGAGGAAGAGGTTATGATGAACTCTGTGGTTTTTGAACTCTTCATGAATGTGCCACACGAACATCATCATTATATACCTCTGGAATCCATTTTGAAATAAAGGCATGGGATTTCCTGAGAGCTAAAGCTGAAACAAACAGTGAACCATGGGATGTTTGCCATAGAAATGTCAGACAACAATGGGCAGAGATTGAATCTGGGGCACCTTGACGTCAGGTTGGGAGGAGACATTAGCCAGAATCTTCTCACAGTCTAGTCCCCAAGTGTCTGTGTCTGGACAGGCTCAAGATGCAATGGCTTTTCCATATTGATATACAATTCAATCATTTATAACTATACAAATATGAATCCAGCACTTAAAGTCAATGACCTTGAGAACCATGAGACTTTCTAAATTTTTGGAAAAATTTCATGGTCCATTTCAGCGAGTTTTCTGAATTAAGAGGAGGCATGCACCCCCTGTGCCCCCCCCCCCTTCAGATTGACCACGATAATATCATGATTCGAAAGGTGTATTGGACATTATCGGCTGATTATTTAATCTGGGTGAGACACTTGAATCACTCCTAACTACAAAACCACTACCATATACCCACCACGAATTCTTATCAGCTTTACATGACCGTAATGAGACCGTAACGATTCCCAAAGCACCCAAGCTCCAGCAGAAACACTGATAACAGCCACTGAATCCATGCGATGAATTGACCGAAATCCACAAGTTGGAGAAAGCATTGAAAGGATTGGTACACTAGTACCACCACAAGATACCTACTACAATAGGCCTTTCTACATGAGGACAGTTGGAACCGGCTTCGAGCCAGCTCGAGGCGGGTCAGGATTATTTTTACCGTGTAGAACGAAATCAGAACCGTCTCCAAGTGACCCGAGGCGCGTTAGCACTGCAGTCTCGAGTCACTTGAGGCGGGTTGGAGCCACTTCAAGACGCTTAATCTCTCGTGTAGAACCGATCTGGCCTCGAGTCACTTTGCGCACGGTACTAAAATCGAGTAGTGCGGTATATAGCAGTTCTTGAAAACACGCGCCACCATGCGACGGGTTAGTGGTTTAGGTGGCCTGAACTGACCTGGGGCCGGCGATTTGATCTGTCTCCGTGTAGACAGCGCAAAGCCAGTTACAGGTGATCCGGCTTCAAGTGGCTCGAGGTGAGGAGGGCTAGCACCGTCCTCGTGTAAAAGCTACAATTGTGAGAGATGTAAGCCATAAACCTACTTCAAAAGATGCTCGACAACGTTCATGTACCACCAACACCAACAACGATCAATGCGACGGTGCAGCAAGTAATTATTCTAAATCCAAATTGAAAGTCGCTAACCATGTGTCGGGTGCCACTCCATTAGAGAGCGGCACAGAACTTATCCACGGCTGCTGGAGTATAACATAATAACAATAAAGTGATAAAGTGGTACCACTTACCCACAAACATAAGATGCAGAGAATGCGGTCTCCAGTGCTCGAGAAGTTGCCAACCCACGCATCAGTAACTGTCAACATCAGAGGGGAAAAAACTGAGCCGGTGATATCATGGAGAGTGGTGCACAATGTTGTCCCCGTATTGGAGTATGTGGATACACAGCTCAAGTCACCACAGCCATATCAACAAGTTCCTATCACTGCTGAACACTCCAACTTCATAGCAGCAGTTGCATACTTGCCTAAACGTGCCTTACAAATGAGTGATTTATATCGCTGCTACTTACGATCATGATTGCATGTGACCAAAATTGCTTGTGGGCATTGCGGGTGCCCGTGATAAAAATCACCGTCTCCACAGACCAACAAATTCTTCTTCTAGTTTTATCGGTATTGGCAAACACTAGAGAAAGCTAATGCTTATATAGTTATGCAAGTATCAATTCGTGTCTTGTACCCCCCCTCCTCAAGGGTACGACACCTTATCACCCTAAAACGACATCTTAAGACTCAAGCATCACCCTTTTTTCACCAGTGCTACTTTTTCTTTCGTCAAGACATCACCATTAACAATATATCAGTTATCACCATCATTATAAAGTAACCGGACTAATTTTACTGGGTAAGGCTGTATGTTCGACAAGACATCGACACATTAGCATCCTTATTCTTTCCAGCTTCGCCAAATTTTCACTAAAGGAAAAATAAATACTACTCAAGCATCGGCAAAGATTAGTGGTGATAGCTTAACTACCCTTGAGGAGGGGGGGGTACAAGAAACGAATTGATACTTGCATTAGACTATCGAATAATGTCAGTCACAAAGAAATTTCAAACTTACCCAATGGAGGATGCACAGAGCTCATCAAATAATCCAAATATGGCACTTTTTTTATTCACATCTCCACATTTGCACAACAAGTTGATATCGCTTCACTCCAAGCCCACATCTGAGGAGGAAAAACGATTTTTGCAACACACTTGGAACTTACGGCAGAAAATATCGTCACATCAACAGCGGTGGTATATCTCACCATACATGTACCATGCTTCCCCACATCACTCAACAGGTTGCTATCGCTACATCAACAAGATAAAACACAATGCTTTCCATAACATAAGGTTGGACCCTCAAACGCTCCGAGGAGAAAGAGAAAGTATCGATCAGGACGCCGCACAACTTGTCCAATGCATCTAACAATTATCCCAAGTTGCGTGACTATATCAGATCGGAAGTCGCCATCCACGCTTTGGCAAATACTCCATTAAGGCGCTTCAATATCATCGATGGCTTGTTAACGAGTCATTATTCTTATGATGAGATAAATAAATATTTGCCCTTATTATAAATAATTGTGACATTTACCCCCATAGACATGATAATTTTGCACTTTTGCCCAAAATAGTTTGCATTCCCGCAGCCCATACACGAATATTAAAAAATACCACGGGTGTGCGTTTTATTAGCATGAAGTAGTTAGTCTGAACGAGGACATGCGGCACATCAACCCTGGCAAACGACTTCCTGAGAACATAGCAGGTGTTTGGAATGAGATCATTTACCTGATTGATGTCACAGAGGAATTTCTTGATTAAAGGTGGATGCAATTGGGAGGCGATTACTACAGCAAGAAGCCACACGGAAACGTGGATTTAAATGGCGTTTACGGGTCTGGGCAGAAATACAGAATTTGACATGGTCTATTTTAACCCAGAGACTAGTGGGCTAACTCAACCTGGACATGAGCAAGGGAAGAGGGCCAGATTCAGCTTTGGTCCGGATCAAAATCTAGACAGAGATAGATGGCATCCTTATAGAACTGATTCATGTCACTGATTCCGGATTGATGAGCCAAACATTCATGTAGCAAGTGATTGCCTATTCTAGGTCTGTAAATAATGTTGATCACTTCAAGTCCCATTGCTCAATGAGAGAGGCTATTTGATGGCACAAATCAAATATGGGTTCATCATACACAAGGATGGGTAGCATTTACCCCTGACAAATTGACTAAGCAAGTTAGCCAGCTCTACTTGAGCTGGTCTTGCTGGTAGAGGGGCATGATCTTGAAAAGGGCCTTGAGGTGTTTTGATATCTGATTACAAGAAAAGGTTAAAATGGCATCCTGACCTCCATTAATCTATACCACAGCATCCCCAGCCATTGCTAGCCAGCTCTACTTGAGCTGATCATCTTGGTACAGGAGCACATGATCTTCAAAAGGACCTTAAAGTGTCTTAATATCTGATTACAGGAAAACGTAAAGTATCACCCTTAACTCCATCTTGGGCACCACCATTTTTGCTCGAACTTCAAATCCAAAAGCATAACTCCTTCAAAATGAAGAAAATTCCGTAAAAAATATGGGAGGCTGTTTTCTGGTCAACAGAGAACTGACTCTTAACCTTGAAATTGGCCTACACTTCATTTTGAACGAGTTCTAATTGCTGTAGGATTTCAAGCTCTAGCCAAAATGGCAGTGCCTATGGTCAAACCTTAATCCATACCACAGCATCACGACTGTTCTTGACCTCATCTAGGTCTCTTGATATCTTTTTGATCAATTTACATCGAAATCGTCAACAAGTCTATTTGAAAGGACCGATCAAACATTTGTGTTCAATAAACAAAATCCTCAAAGCAACCATCAAAAGTGGCTTCATATTATTTCCACTTCACCAACATCTTGAATGAGATAGCGCACTAATTTGATTTTGGGTAAATTTCTCTGTAGATTCTGCGAGAGTAAATATACTCAGCCGAGTGTTCAGTCGGAAAAGACACATTGACAAATAGGCTTATTGGTAAATAGGGAGATTAATCAGGTTGTTGCAGTAACAAATTGTTTAAGTTGCGGAGATGAAGTAGTTTGTGTTCTGGCAATGTTTGAAAAAGAGATGAATTTGGTGTAATTGAGTTTGTGTGGGAATCAAATGCCTTGGGTGTAAACGTTTTCGCAATTACTTAGACATGAGTAGTATTGGGGAGGCAGAAGAGTTTATATGGTCACTGGGATTAAATGTGAGGTCTTGGTTAGGCTAGAGGCAAGCAAGTGATGAAGAACCTACCAGCAACATCAGTCCAAGAGGGTGCTTCTGTGGAGACCTATAACAGTGACTTTTGTTGTGAGGCACTTCGGTACAGACCCTGGCCTGGATCAGTTCAGAGCTGTACAGATTTGCCATACTAGCAAGCTGCCCATCAGATGGATGGACAAGAATCATCAGAATATGTTATCAGGTATCTTCCACCCAGAAGTGATTCGTCATGATTCCCATCACCGAATCCAAACCACTGTTTTAAATTTGGTCAAATTTGATATAGGGGTTCACCAAATCAGACCCTTGGCTTAGGGTAGTGAAGAAGTATCGGAGAAAGCCCAGTCATACTTCTATGGGCTTAGTCTCAGGCTCTGCATCAGCAACGAGGCTATGACATCCTCTCAGCAGACTAGATCTCAAAGGAATGCATGTTGAGGTTAGGCTACATACTTGACACTCCTATTCCTTAATATTACGAGACATGATTGACTTAGTCCAAGCATAAAATATAAGTTTTCACAATGCTTGGTAAACATCTATCTCTTCGCACCATACCAGAGGGCACCTCAACAGTCCTTGTTGAAGCCTGACTAATTACCTTTCATACTGCTAGACAGTGTGACAAAATGTGATTGGGTTGAAGTCTCTGCTGCAGGGGTTATTATATAGTGGATACCGTGAGGGGAAGATCGTCTATCCTCTATAGCAGAAGACTGAGAATTAGCCCAAAGAGGACACAGGATACTACAGGGATGCCAGGCAGACAGTGTGATCGATTATGATTGACTTGAAGATCTCTGCCCCAGGGTATATTATATGATAGTGGCTATGGAGGGAAATCATCTATCCTTTGAGGGAGATGAGGACCAAGAACACCCCGATGAGGACACAAGATTTTACGAGATGCCGGAACAATTACCTTTCATACAGCTAGACAGTGCGTGACAGAATGTGGGCTTGAAGTCTCTGCCGCAGGGTTTCTTATATGAGTGGGGGTATGATAGGAGGAAGATCATTCTCTGTGGTAGATGAGGACACCGAAATACCCCGATGAGGAGATGGAATACCGGATACTACGACGCCTGAAGAGCTTGACAGTGTGATCGAGTGTGATTGACTTGTCTGCTACTGGGTAGATGACACTGGACAACAAACGAGGAAGTGAGATGCCATCAAATCATTGAGGGGCAGCAAAACATTTGGTGGTGATCGTTTTCCCTCTGTGGACACCACTATTACAAATGCCCAACCAATTACTTCTTACAGCTAGCAAATCTGAAGGATTTGATAGGCTTGAATGTCTTTACATGGGTTTTCAAGAATTCAGCCCTCAGAAGACCAGATGCACAGGATTCATAAATAGAGTCAAGACATTGGTAATGTCACTGTTATAAGGCTGCTGGTTGTCAAGATAAATCACCAACTCCCAACTGTAAAACTGCTCTTCCATGCCATCTCCTCTCTTCAAGACTCCCCCACCTCAATGGGTGCACGCAGTGATTCAAACGCTCATTTCCAAAACATCCCAGTTAATGCCCACTAAGTACATTGACAAGAAAACCGTCGATACCTTCATTTACCACGATTCAGCTCACTAATGGAAATCATTTTGTTAGCGTGGCTGGCATGCATTGGTTTCAGTTTATCGATGCCTTTGCAATATCATTTTCAATGAAATATCGGTTCTTTTCATCCACATTTGCTGCTAGGTGCAAATCCCCATCAGTAATATCACTACGCTACCTGATGACTTCCAATCCAATCCTATCATTGGTCAGCCTCCAATGATGGTACAGTTCCAGGTGACACAGGCAGGCTGACACAAGCAGTGACGAAAACTCTTTTGAGCATGTATTCGAGAACCGAAAGGGTTAAAATGGGCAACACATCTAATATCTGTCAATTTACTGATAACCTTGCACCCGATATGGTGTAAGGGCCAGGGCCAGGACCAGTGGGTTAAAATGGTCACCATATCTTATGGCTAGCATGTTCAATGAATGAGATTGATTGACAGCGAGCCAGAGACTTGTTTCATAGGAAATTTACACATTTCTGATCGATGGCTGTATTAAATTACCGGTATATTAACAGCATCTGATTGCTCAGGTGATGGACCGTTGGTAAGGCTGCCAGCACTGCCAAGACAGCAATCAAGACGATTATGAATTAGACTTCAGTCTGAATGCCATCCAAGTCTCAAATAGTAAGCAATGCAGCGATGGAGACATGGCTGGGACAGAGGTAGCGCTGCGGGAAGAACGTGGACCTATAACTAAGAGGTTGTGGGTTGAGGTCCAGGCCAAGCCACTGCTTAATTCAGATTGTAGCTGTTGTTGTGCAGCTATCCTGAAGCATTGTTGTACAGGCACTACAGAGCTAACTGAAACAAGCGCTAGAGAAATGCCAGTTGATACTATCATAACAGAAAATTTAATTTTGATGGACGTCCAAATTTCATCTCAACTGCCAGAGTACGACAAGATCATGAGAACTAATCAAAAGGCATCATCAAGGCCAAGCTCTATGGTCATACTGGCAGCGTCACTTGGCCTTGAGAGTGGGTAACGAAAGGCTTAGACTGTCGTCGAAAAGATTAGTAGCAGCTCCTAGCGAAATCTTTCTAATTTGGCCGGCCATTTCAAATACTAAAGTTTGTTACCATAAATACAGTTAATGAACCAATTAACCTTTTTGATGAGGAATTACAGCCCCTATACACAACAGGGCTGTATCGAAAGTGTGGTCACTGGAAACCATCGTCACTTGTGGACGGTGGGCACCAAGAGGCTTAAGACTGTCGCCAAGACAATTATTGCGGCAGTCGCATGAAGGAAATTTTTAATTCTTGTTGGTTATCCAAATGCCAGCTCAAATGTCAAAGTATGAAAAGATAG